>NC_139483.1:67974057-69181604 GCF_008360975.1 Lichenostomus cassidix | reverse complement strand
GAGATCAGTTTAGGTGCATCTTATTGTCAAAATATAGTAGTAAGGCTTGTCTACAAAGAAAAACAGCCTGAAATAATTATTCTGCAATAACTATTCCACACACAGCATTCCACCATTGCTATTTTATAATAGTACCCCTAGGGACACATGGCTGAGCTAAACCACAAAAAGGCACTCTTCAGGCAGAATAAAATTGTCCCCCCCACAGCGAGTGTGGACTTGCTAACTCTGGCGAGCTCTTGGTTCACTCCCTAGTACACTTCCCATTTGAATCCACAGCTGACTGATTTTTTTATTGTCTTCTGGATTTTTCATCTGAAAAAATTGATATCTAATGGAACCCTAGAAATTAGAATAAGACTTTCAGTAGCTGGCAATTCCAGTCATGTTCCTGCCAATTATTCTCTACCATACAGAAACTTTAATGTATTGCACAGTTGAATTTTCATGCTTGCAAAACAGAAATTTCTGACCCTGCCCTTCAGAGTATAATCTACTGCACAATAGAAATAATTATTAAGAAATATGCTTGATAATCGTTCATAATTTGCCTTTGCTTGGTTTTGTCCCACTCCTTGCACTCTGTTTCCCTTAGGGAAGGATGCCTTTGCTATTTTTACAGCATGTTGCTGACAATGAGGGCTTTGTGGCTACACCTTCGGAAAAAAAAGAAGCAAATGGTCATAGTGGTGCCAAGGAGTTCTATCACCAACAAAATTTCATGAGAGATGGTTTGGATGTCTGAAAGAAGCAGCCACTGAAACCACTTGAAGAACGATGAACCCTTACAATCCCTCAACTGGAACCCTAAATCAGATGTGTTCATTAATGTAAGACAAGTGAAGTCAGGTTACCCAAACTGCCCTGTTGCTAAACATATGACACGTAAATAGCCTGTTGTTCCCTTGCCAATACAATATACTACCTCCTCCCCCACCTCTCCTTACGTAACCTTGTTAAATAAAGACTGAAGAACCCTGAACAGCACAAGTAAAAACAGGCCATGGATTTAAAAGCGGGGTGTGTGAATTGCTTCTGACAAACAGGTCTTCCTTTGCTGGAAGGGGACTCAGGGATTTCATCAAGGAAAAGAACCTAACACTTTTCAACCTGATTGTTTCAGAAGAACGTTGCTGGAACAAGCATTTTCATCTGCAAGTTGAAAAATCCCAGGTGAGAGAGTAAATTTAAAAGGCTGGCAACAATCAAACATGACATCCTGCAGTGTTTTTCAATACTAGATTTATTCCCTTTGGTTCTGAGAACATTGCATAACCCTTGTAACACTATAGCTCATTGCATTGCCTCGTCATACTGCGTGAACTTGTGCTGTGACACGTCCACCTGCAGATGCATCAGACACACTGGCAACACCTATGACACAACAAACCTGAACTATGTTAATTCAAGCTTGATGGGACATGTGGCATTCCCACCTACAGGACTGGAACCCTTCTGCTGAACATACACAGTGGCCAGGCAGCCTCGGACTGCCCTGTATTACACACTGTGGACTTGGGTGCCAGTGAAAAGATGAACTCAGGAAGGAGTCTCTATTATTTGATATCCAAGTTGAAGGAAGAGTGAAAGGTTCCAGTTCCTAAATTACATTATTTTTAGCCTTTGTATTGTGCAGCAGAACCCAAACTACACAAAACCCCAACTGTGCCCTCAAAAACTGATTCATTTTCCCACTATTAGTCACCTGTTACTAAAGGAGGCTTTTACATCTGCAGGACATTAGAATATCCTGCAGCATTTGTGAGCAATGCATTGACGTGAATAAAAGCCGAGAACAGTTACCTTGGGGCTGAGAAAGGATTTCATAGTCATAATCAGCTCTAAAGTGCCAGTCTGAATGAAGCTGCAAAATGACCAGAAAGAGAGCCAAAGTGGTCTCCCTGCCTTTTCAATCATCCGGATTTTCCTGTTCTTGCCAGCTCTGTGACTTTCTCGATAACTCTTTTTTTTTTGTCATTTTTTTATGCCCTTCTCCCCAGTTCAGTTGATAGGATCTAATACATTTTAATAGGGTTCAAAGCGCAGCCACATTAATTCTGTAAATGACCCTAATAGCTTTCAAATGTTCCTATCAATGCTTTTACATCTTTAGTAATAAGAATGTGGAAGTATTTGTAGTCTGTAAAATAACAGGGAAAATTGGCTTCAGACATAAGTTTTACTGCCAATAAAACTGTATATAACTATTTTCCTATTTTTTAATGCAGATGAATTAGCAATATGAATTCTAAAAATAGTCTGAAAAAAAGCTTAGTTTTGTCGTCTTGCCACCTTTGTCTCAAAATAAGGTGAGGCTGAGAAATATGATACCTTCCAGTCCAACCAATCTCACTTTTCTGCTGTGCCTCCCTGACAGGGAAGAATCACATTCTTTCATTCTTTTCACCACTGCTTCTTATCAAATCTGTTCCAAGCCCTCTAACATGATTATAAAAGCAGGAGGGCAATGGCTTTGAGTTTACTTTTCTTTCTAATTTTAGGAGGTAATGAGATTGTTTAGTAAGCAGATTCAAATTTTTCATCATGACATTGCAACCTGATGGATTTTGTTTCTCTTCTGCTCTCAGAATTACTAAAACCTAACATTGATGGTAATGATTCAGAAATACTCATTCAGTGCTCCCTCATTGCATACGTTTTAAAATATATGATGAAAAAAAAGCCTAGCCTGTATACTTGATATGTTTGAATGAGGGCTGGTGTTATTGGGAATGATCAAATAAATCACTTGGAATTGTTTCTCTTGTCTGATAGGAGAAGAAAACAAACACTTCCAGCATGATCTTTGTTGTGCACAAACAAAACAATTTGATTTTAAGATTATCCTTACTAGTAACTTTTGGCAGGTACGAGTCCCTGCAGTCAATTGTCTCAGTGTACATGTCATACTGACCAAAAAAATCTTTTAGAAACTGGTGTCTATCTCTACAAAATTACATGGACATTTTTACTGGAGGCTAAGAGGTCATATCAATCTGCAGTAAGTTAGTAGAAAAAAAAAGCAAATAATCAAAAGCTTGACCTCTTACAAAGTGAAATGGTATGGCTTCCAAAGGGACAAAAGGTCCTTGGACTGATTTAATAAATTCTACTAAATGGGTACTCTACATGTCTGTGTAAATTCCAGCCCCAGAATGTGCATGCTTCCTACTGATTCAATACAATAGAAGATCAACATTGCTGAATTGAATCCGTGCAAACATCCAAATAAATATATAGGAAATGATTTTATGATTCTTTTTATTCAACTCTTATTTAGAAATTTCATGCTTCTCTTTGAAAATAGGATAGCAGTAAGGATAGGCCCAAATGTCTACTTTTGAGTCGTAATCCAAATCTAATTTTCCCAAGCAAGTTTATTTTGGCTCCAGTGCATTGATTAAGGTTCTTCCAGATGAAGGAAAAAATAAAAAGGTTGTTTCACAATGCACTAAATAAAACAGAAATCCAAGGCACTATTTTCTCATTTATCTGGTCATGGAAAATGTTGACACTGGCTACCTCTAGCCAAGAAATATGCAAGCCTTTAGAAAAGCTTGTATTATTAGTGACACTCTCTTCTGAGAAGCTGACATCCCCTGGCTGGAGAGGAGGAGTCCAGGACTCTTTTGAAAACAGGACATATCCACTGACTTGATTCTAATGAAACCTCCTTGGCATGTGAATTTCCTCATATGGTTTTCTCATTTGCCAGAAGAGCACATCCACAGAAATTACTTTTCACTGAGATTAAACAAAATCCAAATGACAGTTCTATCCCATTTTATGTAAATAATATGTAAACATCGAAGTAAAACCACTCATGGGATGTGTGCCACTTTGCTGCTTCTTCCCAAATGAGCCTTTGGACAACATGGTTGCTAGAAGTATGAAGACAAGCAACATCTGCTTCCAAAGGATGAAGCCAGATCCTCTGCATGATCCTGCATTATACAAATCAAGGCATTATATCAGAGAACTGATATAATCAGTTCTGTCTGTTAAAAATCTGTTCTGTCTGTTAAAGAAATGGAGAGTTTTGATATATTTGGGCTAGTTGTTGTCTATATATTTCCCAATGTTAATTTCCTTTTTTAAAAAAGTGAGAGCTACAATGTTCTTTCTTTCTCATCTTTCTTAGAAAGTAACTTTTTCTCTTTTGAACAAGAGAATTCACCATTGTTCCTCTAGCAGTACACCTGGAAATGGTCCTCTCTCTATGGGAGTGGGAGGACTGCAGAATGAAAGAGCCAAGAAGAGGCTAAAGGGAGGATTCAAAACAAGAGCTTCAATTTTTCCATTCCTCTAAACAAGGCAAGTAAACCTGTTAACCTCTTTCATTGTTGGAGTTAAAAATCTCCCCCAACCCTAATGTATCTCACCTGGCAGTAGGTCTGCTTTGCTGTGTCCTTTTCATTCTTCCTCAATCAAGAAGAAAAACATCCCAAATTGGGGCAGGCTGTCTTCAACTCCAGTCAAATCAAGTTGGGAGTGCAAAGTGTCTGTTACCCATCATAGAAAATAATAAATATCTGCTTTGGAAAATGGGTAGTGGAAGACATAGTCTACCTTGCCATTCACAAAGCAATTTTAAAAAGAGGTTTTACCTGAGAACTGCATTATCAAATCCTTTGTTCTTTCATGTGAAGTCTCAAGGTTGCTTCTCTTTTTCCCTATGAACGACTGTACATGTTAAATGTAAAATTTATCACAAACTTCTTTGTACAGGCATACAGACCTGGGAACCTTACTGTTCTCCAAAGTCTGATTTGTTTAGAACTAATTGTAAGACAATAGTATTTCTCTCTTGACATTTGTTTTCCTGTTAAAGATAATGTTGGAACCCGTGACATGACCACATCCAGCTGCACCAGACACATCAAAATCAGTGACAGGATGAAACCAAATTACTAGGCCTTTTTGTGGCTGGGGCACCATGTGATGCATCACAATGCAAGATGACAATTGAAACATTTTAAACTGTAGTTCAAACCACAGCAAAGAAAACCTCAGGACTCAAGATCAGAGAGAGAGAGAAAGAGAGAGGTGTTTGCAAACTGTGAAAGAGGAAGGGATTTAGCCCTTTGCTTCTTCACAGGTTCACCATCTCTGACTTGCTGCCAATTGCCCAAAGGGCCTTGACATCTGAAGGATATTATACAAATCTACATCACTCAGGAATAGCGGAGGGAGAAGGGAAGCACTTGGGTCATATGTGCAAAAGATCTAAGCATTCCTATCTCCCTGTCTGCTGCATCCATGGGCAGAAATAATCAAGCACTGAATGGGCCATAAGGCTGGCAGGACCAGGAGAAGATGAGGCAAATATCACAGATGTGCGAGGGAGTGAAGCCGGCCAAGGTTTTAGCACAACAGTCACCCATAAAGCAACTAAAAGAGCAAATTTTCAGAGTAAGCTGTCTCTTTAAAATAGACATATGTAGACTATCAGATATGGAAGCTGTTCTGTGCTGTTGGGGTAGTAAACTCAGAGCACAGCTGTAGGCAAAACAGTCAAGTAGCAAACGGCCTTCTAGGATATGCTTTTCTGACTAACTATCCAGTGTGATGAGGGAATTCTCTTCCCAGGCTGTAACCTGTTGTTTTCAAAAAAATAATTTAATATCTTTCTTTACTTTTCAATGTGCAGGTCTAAAATTTTAATTCTTTAGCAAAAATTGACATAGAAAAATTATGTTATGTTTTCTGCATCTCTGACTCCTGAGAGTAGTCACAGTAAATTTGTAGTTAAAAGTTGGGGGGTTTTAGGCCTCAATGCTGCAAAAAACTTACTGCTCTGAAAGTCAAACCCATGCTATTTCAAGTTGAAGAGTAATTGCCACCAGCAAAGACTCCATTGGAAGATTCTGTGCAGACTCTCTGGCAAGTCCAATTTTTTTGTCTTTATTTTCAAAACACTCCATTGCTTAGCTGAATATTACCCTTGATTTAATCTTCTCCTATGAAACGCTTTCCTTCCATGTCAGTTCAGTGGTATCACCTTGACATATCACTAAACAAAGTGATTTCATTTAGAGAATAAAGAGCATCACTAAATACCCCTCAGGTTCCCCCTTTCACATCACATATATTCTCTCATAATTTTTTACCTGTCTATGCAAAGAAAATGCCTAAAAATGTACTCCGTCTTTGAGTTCTAGAAAGTATTCAATACTTATTTTCTCATTCTGTCTTCAGTTATAATTACTTAGATATTTTATACTTTAAGCATAGCTTAAATTTCATTTCAGTCAGCTTATTGTATAACTGTGATGAGTTTGGGACCTGGATTTTAAAGTTAGGCCTAGACTGGGTGGAGTTATTCCAATGCTGTAGAAGTCAGGATATCTTTCACTTGCAGATATGTGGCCCAAATGAAGGTGATGGGCAGAAAAGATAAAATGTTCATTTTTGCATCTGCAGAAGTCATTCAAGAATGAAGAATGTCTGCAAAGCATAGAGGTGGAGAAATATATTTTTCTGGTAGTTGCATTTCAGCCATCATGTTAAAATTTAATTTTAATTATGCCACCGCCTCTTATAATTATTCAGATCTCTATGAACTATTATACAATCACTCTGGAAAGAAACATCCATTCAACATGTTCGTTTCAAGGTGTTGCTGGCACAGGACTTTGCTTTGTTCCACCTCCAAGACAATGATTGGTCCCACAGGTACAGGAGCCTGGGAGCTCTGTGCATACAACATTTACTGTGTAAAGTCATATTTTCCCCCCTTTTGCTCATCCTTAGAATGCATATCAGAAGTATTACCTCTTTGTGCAAGATGATTGCAAACAGTTTAAGCTGAAGAGGAGAAAGTGAGTCTTCCTACTCATTATGTGTAATTTTCTTTTGATTTGTTTTGATTCGTCTTAATGGGGATGGAACACCATGTAGGTGTGGGCGTAGATGAAGGGGTGGGTAAATTTTATGGGGAATGAGCTGAGCAGGCAAGTTTGAAACTACCTCTCAAAATGACTCCTCATACAAATTTGGGGAGGCAGACACTTGTTTTAGAATCCTTTGACAAATCCCCCTGCTCTGCCTAACAAAATTGTGAAAGCAAAGGATTGTGCAGCCAAAATTAAATGACCATGTCAGCTCCTTGTGCATGGGAATTTGTTTTGTTACTATGAAGTCTGTTGTCAATAAAATCATGTGTCTTCTAACCCAGAAGAATACATACATCATGTGTTTCTGCTCACATCTAAGGCTATTGACTCACCTCAATGAGGCAGCCATCTCACATCATTACCAGGGCTTCCCTAGGCTGGCCCAGAGCTCTTGAGGTTGAGGGATCAGTAGAGAAAGGAAGGATAAATATTGTAGAGCAAGTCTATGGGTGGAAGAGGGCTTTCATCCATTCAATCTGTTCATGGTACCGTAAGGAACTCAGCTAAAGTCAACAAGCAGCTCTAAATCTTCCACAGTCCACAATGTGATAGTCCAGAAGAGAAAAGGAGCTCAGGGAGAGGACTTACAGGTAAATGCCTCAGCAAAATATCTCTGTTGAAATCACATTGTCACAAAGCTGAAGGGACTGGAGAAATGACAGGAGGGGGAAAAATTTCTTATAAGGAAGCAGGTTTCTGAAAGTTCCTGAGTGTATCAACAGGTTATCACCAGTCCTACAAATCCCACCCAAACAGCAGAAGAAACCTGTGAAAATTCTGCAGGGGGAACTCAAGAGCTTCTTTCAGTGGAAGGAAACAATCTGGCCTATAATTAAGTTTTCATCTCCTGTTATTTATCCAACATCATAGCATC
Organism: Lichenostomus cassidix; assembly: GCF_008360975.1. Lineage (NCBI taxonomy): Eukaryota > Metazoa > Chordata > Aves > Passeriformes > Meliphagidae > Lichenostomus > Lichenostomus cassidix. The sequence continues at coordinate 69,173,834 of NC_139483.1, read as the reverse complement.
TCATCCAACATCTACCTTGCTGACGCTGTTTATTTAGTTAGTTCATTATATTTCTCTATAATTTGTTGCAGTTGAGCTGAACACAATGGCTTAGGAAAACACCATTCCAAACACTTTCATCATCACAACTTTCTAAATGTCCCAGCCCTGCTTGTTGCCAAGCAGAGGAAGAAGCATTGCCATTTCTGTCACACTTGACTGCAGTCCTTTGCCCCTAAAAATCCACCCACACTTGCTCTGGGACTTGCTATTCATTCATCCTCTGTCAGTCTTCAGACAAGATGAATGTGGTGGGCAATGAAGACCTAAGGAAATTCATAAATGCAAAATGTAAAAAAGAAAGAGATGAGTGACAGGAAGATAGTGACCTGCATCTGACACACCCTGCTTTTCTAGATTGTAGTTTCACATTATTCTTGTAAGTTGTATGTTGTTTTCTTGACTGGGACTGTGGCCGTGCTTTGTGTGATGTGGTAATAAAGCTTCAGTTACAACAGGTATGGGGCCATTAAGCAAGACTGCAAAGGGTCTCTGATCAGTTACTATCAACAAAACTTGAATGAGTCCTGATTTACTGTGGATGAAACTGTGCCAGGACCTGCATCATGTATGTGCATCAGTTAGACATGCACAGACCTGTGACAGGCTTCCACACAGCAGTAAATACCATCCATAAGAAATAAAACCAGGGAGACCTGGTAGTTCAGGTCCCGTGTGCCATGCAGATGATTGGAGACAGCCATCGTGGTATGAAAAACAACAAAATAATGAGGATCAGCAGGTCTGATTCTGATTTCAATTATATTTATGTAACCCAGGAGTGACTCCACCAAGATGTGGAGCAGTAATGGTGGATATGCAGTGGCAGGCCAAGATTCTGTCTTAGGTAAATAGGCTTCGTCCACAGCACTGCCAAGGCATTGTAGAGGATTCAGTAATCAGAGATGTGACGGCAGCGTGGCCACGTTCTAGCCAGCTTCCAGAGTATGGCAGGGAATCTGCAGCTATGGAAGGAGCTCCATATGTGTTTTGGAAGGAAGGAGAGAGAGCTTAAGCCACTGTATCTTCCTGGCTTTTGTCAGTGCTGGATGAAAGCTGATTTCAGTACATCTCAAGTGCTGCAATCCCAGCTCTGAGCACAGTGTGGGCATAGTGCTGGAGGCTGGCAGATATAAGCTGCACTTACTGTAAATCTTAGCAAAGAAAAGCACTTCTTCAAGGTGCATTCCAGATAATTCCCAGGAAGTTTGAGGTATTGCAGATGAGAAATTTTTCCACAGACACAGAAGGACTGTACTTTTTTTAATTCTTTTTTTTTCCCTTTTTTCTGGCAATCCGATGAACTGAGGGATGGTTTTGATTCAGAATCTGGAGCAGATATGGGGAGGATTGATTCATGGTTCTTTTCTTTTTTTTTTCACTTTTAATGGGCTGACAGACTCTGCTTCAGGCCTGTGTTCCAAAGGCCTGATCCAAAACCCACTAAAGTCAATTCTTGCAGTAGAGCGCAGTGTGCTGTGAATCTGGCTGTAAAGTAGTACTCAACTACCATTCTGTAAAAAAACATGGAATATCAATTTTTCTTTTAATTACCACAACTATTAAATAATCGCTAAAAAAACTACTGTGCCTCCTTCCTGCCAAAATGTCCTGTCCCTTGTTCTGTACCTTACTTTTCATCAGTTTGGCACTCCCCATTAACAGATAACCTGGCATCTGTCCTTGCCCTGTGGCAGGAATACTTGCCTGGTCCCATGCTGTGCTCTTTGTCTCCTTTTTTCCCTTAGCACTGTTCCCAGCCAAGCTCACGTGAGCCACTGAATTGTAAAGGTTGCACTGTGTAACAGAAAAGAAAAATGTAAGCAACCAAGATGTTCCTGTGGCAGGAACATTTTCTCCTGTTGCAAAAATCTTTGGCATTTATATGCACACACACACACACACACACACACACACACCCTGCCCATGCTTTACTGTCCTCTTTGCTATAATGACAGTATAATATTGAAAACTCCTGAGGGCAGGGTCCTGCTGCACGGCTTGCTCTCAAAAGCGTCGCACACGCCTGGGCTGTTGTTTTAATGACCAAGGTAAGGCTACCAGTCAACATACCACACTGAATAGGCATCTGGTCAGTAAAGTCAGAGCTTCAAAAAGTCCTTTTGAAAATCGCACTTCATTAGAGCAATTGAGATGTTTGTGCCATTTAAGCTTGTAGCCCTAGAACTGTGAAAATAACAAGCTCTATCAATTTCTTCTTAACTGAAAAAATTTGGGCCAGAAATATCTCAGTTTGAATAAAAAATGGAATTAGAATAATCTAATTGGTCTTGCTGGAATGAAAACCTGTAAAATGTCATTTCAGTCAACAAGAGGTGTTGCATTTGACTGAAAATGATACATTTCACTTTGGGAAATTTTTAAAGATTCAAAGGAACTGAAGAGGCACATCACAGAATCCTGGAATAGTTGAAGTAGGAAAGAACCTGTGGAGATCATCTGGTTCACCCCACCCTTACTCAAGCAGGGCCATTGAGAGCCAGTTGTCTAAGACCATGTCCAGGCACCTTTTGAATATCTCCAAGGACAGAAATTCAGCAACATCTTGGGGCAACCTCTGCCAGTGCTCAGTCACTCTCACATTAAAAAAAGTATTTCCTTATGTTCAGATTCATAAACACTTTACAGCTGGATGTTTTGGTATCCTTCTCCCTAAAACACTGGGGCAAAAACTGAGAGGCAGGTTTTAAAGTTCATCTCTCTCTCTCAGCAGTGATTAACCCAGCAGTCCATGAGGATATCCTGAGACAGGATCCTGCAGTCACTTTATTTATCTTGCACAGTAGCTTGGCCTTCACTAGAGCAACACTGAAGGCCATTCCCCATTTCCCGGCAGGCTGGCCTCATTGCCATGGCTCTGAAGCCATTTCACTCCCTTGCTACATGACTGTGTAAGTACTCTAACATAAACAGAATAGCTCCTACAGGAGAGACACACCTCTATGCATTTATAACCTCCTGGCTAACAGTGACCTGAGAGGTGAAAGGTGTTAGTGCAGGTCTAAAGTCTCCACTGGTTCAAGGTAAAGATTTGCATGTGAGAACTTCAACCCAGAAGGTGTTTTGTAGGTATTTTGTGGAAGAGGCTGCTCTGTCTCCTCCTCTTGGAGGCATGCCATTTCTTATAAAACATCCAGATAGTCATGGAGGAGGAGTGTGAAGAATGACTTCTGGCATGCTAGTTAAAACATTCTCCTGGAAGGTGTGACGTGCAGGACACTCAACCCTGCTCCAATTAATGTGTAATTATTTACACAAAGAGGACAGGGTAAACAAGAATAGAAGCCTAGCCCTCAGCCCCTGACTCCTGGATTAACTGAGAGGTTGCAGGTGAAGAGAAGGAGAGGGTGGAACATCAGCTCCCCAAGCCCACACCACCATCTCCCATAGATTACATTTCTTCCTGTAAGTTGGCTAACCAGGGAACTCTTCGCCCACTAGCTCTTGTGACCCCAGTCCTCTACTTCTGACACTAGTCATGGGAGTCAACCTCAACCCACAAATAATTTCACAGTGACAAAAAGTTGCCCAACATATTTAGCCTTCACCAGAAAAAATTCACCAGCTCTGCAGGACCATTCACAGCCAAACAGCCGCCCACACACCCCATCTCTCGGAGTTCCCTTCAGACTGCTGGAGCAGGCCAGGTAGCTTTATCTCCACACTCCTTTAAGGTGCTGCTGTCAGATTGCCAGGCATTTTAAGATGCTTTGACTGCAGTGTCTAATTTACCTGCTAAGTGTTTGCACAATGCCAAGCACAATGGGGTCCTGACTCTGGCAGGGGTGCCCAGACACTGTTATCATTAACTATAATTATGGCTGATTACCCAAATCGCAGTTCACGTCATGGCGCAGGCTCTTCCCGGTGCTCAGAGGCCACAGGGCTCCACCTGAGCGCCCAGGCAGGGCACCACACCCTGGGCCACCAGCCCTGCTCCCCATGGCATGGGCAGCCAGAGGCTGGTGGGCAGCTGACAAGGTGGCCCCTGCTTCTGATGGTGGAAGCAGAGGCTCATGCCTTATCCTCTGCCTGGGGCTCTTGCATGTCTAATGGCAGTTCTGCCAAAGTATTCTGGCAGTCTTCCCCTCAGGGCTCGTTGGTAGCCAGAAGAAGTCAAGTTGTTTGCCAGGGCCTGTGCAGTTAGTTGCCCTGTGGCAACCTAGAGGCTGCTGCCAATGTCTGCCAGTGTTGCCATGTCTGTCCCAGTCAGAGGGCATCAGGGACTTGGGGGCTGTATGTGCGTCACCACTTGGGACAGGCTTATTAAAACAAAGGGAGAACTTCCAAATGTTGGCTGCTTCCATCTACTAGGCCTTAATTTTGGCATATGCAAATTAGTAAGCACTGCATATTGGAGAAAGTATGGAGACAAAAATGATAGCTGCTCATTTTCACATACTTAATTAAATTGACTCTGATAATTACCACTCTGTATGTTTTAACTCTGTAAGAGCAGCACATAGCCTGTGCACATATGGTAGCAAATATTTCAGAGACTGAGTCAGTAGGTGTACTAGATGTTTCTACATATATTTACCTGGACTTTGAAATAAGGTATTTTTTGAGGCACCCCATGCACCTCACTGGTATCTATTTGTCCAGTGTCATAGTCATGCCAGTTCTGGTCTTGTCTTTTCCAGTGCATTAACAAGAAATGAAATAGAAAACTTTGTCTAAGTGAAGTCTAGGTTAGCAGATATAACTCTCAAAGTCATAGCTGTTTTCGGCTGGGATGATTCTCTAAGCGTCACTCAAATGACTTTACAAAGAAAGTCAAGCTTTATCTTCCAAGTGGAGAAAAAGTGGTAGATGGCAGATCTAGGAGCAAGACATGAGCTCTGCAAGGTTTAGCATGGCAGATGAGCTTGAGAGAATCATGTAAAACCTCATCTTTTTTTTGTCTATGAAGGTTCATCCCTCAAATTCCACTGTATCATTGCTGTTACTCTCATCTGTCAAGTGTAGGTATTTCAGAAGCCCTGAGTGATATCTTCCATTATGTTGTCTAAGACTTTGCTGACATTTTGTCTTTTTGCAAAGTTCTTTTTTTGAAATTTATATAAAATGGTGCTGTGTAATGTGGCTAGCACAGGTTTTTCCCATGAGAAATTTTCTTGTGTTTTATAAATCAAGATAAAGTTTGGATGTTGTTGGAACAGTGTCCCAGAACTTGGACAGTGCAGGCCTGGCCAATCAGGCCTGGGGGAAGGCTTCTGACTGACCAATCTGGGTGACTTTTGAGAACTCTATATATGTGATGAAATCAAAACAATAAAGGTCATTCCTTCTTGCCACTGAGAACTGGTGCTTTCATTACTCTGCTAGCTGCTCAACAGCGACATCGTAATACTTTGGGCAGCAAACTGTGAAAATTGCAGCAAACCAAAGCCGCAAGTCTGTGATTTCAGTTCTGGTAGTGGGATGATGTATTTTGCACTTGGACAAGGCCTGATTAATTATGGTTGCTGTTGCACTGGGATGTACCCAGCACTTCTTCCAACTGAGACTGGAGTGTTTTTAAAATAAACATTGCAGAAAAGCACAATAGCACTGAAGATTTAAAATTTTAGAGGTCAGCAAAAACATTTTGACCTCCTTCCATGAGATTTTTCCATCTCCTTTTTCCAATCTAAAATATTTTGCTGATATTGTGGGTTTAGAATAACTCACTTCCAAATATATGCCATGAGGCTCTTTTACACTTGCCTCACAGACTTTCAGCTCAGCACAAAACCAGGTCATTGGATTCTTTTTGTTTTGTGTATCCATCTAAGCAACTCTTTAAGTCCTATCAAGGTTGTTCACAACTACTTGCAAGATTTCATATACTTACTTTGTACACAGATTGCACTGAACAGGCAAATTCCCTTTAAATGGTTTTGGATAATTTTTTAATCAGAAAAATATTTATTTTAAACATCTTTGAACAGAATAATTTGCCTGCTGAACAAGTAGACTATTCAAAGTTGACAGGAGCCTTCTATTTTAATAAGTATAAAGAGGCATTAATTTTTAACTTAGAATTTGCTCTCAATGTAGAATTTTGCACTAAAGAATAAAGTTTAAAGTACAAAAATTTGAAGTAATCTTTTTAACTTAATTTTAATGAAATGTGTATCTTGTTTGATGAAATGTTTTGCCTTGATGCATTTTTTCCTGATTAGTCTCCTGAGTTTCCTTCCAAGAGGACATCTTTTTTGTCATGCGTTGGGCAAGGAAAAAATGTTGAAATTTCAAAAACTCTCTGTGGACAAGAATACTATTTCTCATTTTCTTCAGCTGCTAAATACTTTGCTAGCCTAGGAAGGGGCAGTGATGTACATTGGTCACATTCCTGTGTGGACTCGAAAGCAGCTGACTTTTGCAAGCTTTGCTATGTGGACCCAGACCTGAAACCTCCACTGGGCTCAGCCCCTCCATGCACTGGGTTGGGGTTAGCCATAGGGAGCAGAGGCTGTGCAGAAGTGGGGACTGTGGTCTCTGAGTGGTACCCAGGGATGTGGTTCATAGCATATGAATCACTCAAACCTTTCTTCCAGTTCTTTAGGCAAAAAAAGGCAGAGTTCTCCTGAACATGACAAAACGTTGACAGATGAAATGTAGATTTCATTATAGAATTTATTGATCTCCCAAACATCACCACTCAATGGAGAGACCAGAATACAAAATACAGAGCACCAAAAAACACCCTGAAAGTGTATCTGCTGTGGCAAAGAAGGTTCATTCTACATCCTTCTGAGTTTCATGAACACAGTGCACATCTTCTGCCCTAAAAGAGAAGCACCAGATGGGATGTGTTGTCAGCCTTGGCATTTAACCTCAAGGTCAGTTATTGTAATGTAACTCTTTAGTAGCAGAAAACACCACATCTCAGCTCTTCTCTAAACAAGGATAATTGTCCCACCTAAAGTACTAATGCTCTTGGTAAATGCATTGTGTAATACATTCAATATGCTTATATCCTCTCTAATTGCAAAAAAACATAATAAAATAAAATGAAAAATTAAAAATTGCACCATGCTGTCAAGAGCCATAAAATTACTTAACTTGATGGTGTAGCTCTGCTCTCTGTTTTGATTTTCAAAACCATGTTTTCTCAGTAAAGCCTTCAAACACCAAAAACATCCAGCATTGCAGATGTTTACAATTATGGGCAGCTGAATGAGAAAAGCAGGCTTTATTTATCAATCAGTACTTTGGTACACCCCACACACCATCAGGTACCACAGGTATTGCTGGACACACAGCACCAACATCACTCATATTCAAGGAGGGCAGGACACACTTAGAGCCCACTAGACACGTGCCAGCACCACACAGACTCAGACACTGCCCCAGGGCAGGTAGCAGATAACAGGACAAGGTGGCCTAGGCTCTCTCCTTGCAGGCTGAGCAAAGCTGGAGTGTCCCATTGAGAGGCTGGGCCCACCTGGAAGTTTTGACTGAGAGGAAGAAGAAATTTTGCTTTTCCTGCTGTAATGCCACAGAGCCAAGCAATACCTGCTGCCCTCTTGTTGCCTCGAAGGCTCAGAAGAATGTCCCCTGCTCATGGACACAGCAATTCACAAGGAGCCCAGTGCTCCTCAGGGGGATCTCCCTCAGGGATCTACAGCACACACCCCCTCCATAGATCACCTGATACACAGGACACCTGATGAACATGCTAAACATGTGTCAGCCATCTGTGTGGTGTATGTGCAGCTGATACAGTGATCCCAGCTCGGTCAGACTTGTGTGCATATGTTATATAGTACTCAAACCCTTATTTCTCCATGAGATTTTCCAGGAAGAGCTTTGGGCACCCTGCAATTAAAAACTCATTCTGAGTACAAAATGGTCTACACTTGAAGAAGGTCTAGAAGAAGTCAGAGCATGCTGGGAAAATGATGTTTTAATGTATTGTCTTCCTGTGGGATATGTGCCACAAGCATGCATGTGCAAAGACTGACAGTCTTCGTTCATGAGAAACTGAAGTTGTTTCAGCATTTCAAAGTAAGATTGCATATCAGCACAGCAGCCGTGCTTAACTTCCCTGTTAGGAAGACTATTTGTCCTTTATGGACTAAAAACTAAAAGGGTCTGATTCTACTGTCATTTATGACATAATAAATCAGCTGTAACTGAAGAGCAGAAAATTAATGTAGAATATCATGCCAAAAAAAATCTGACTGAAAAACCAACCTCACCAAGGGTGTCTCCCTTTCTGAGACCAAAGGACCTCACAAGGAAGACCTGAAGTAGACCAGCATTAGCTGGGTAAGAACACAAGGAAAGTATTGCAGTTCCACCCTCACCTCATTTGAAGGCAGCCATCCAAAACTGACAGGTGAATTATGCCCATAAAGTGCCAAACAAAACGAGGATGTGGACCTAATGGAATAAGTCCAAATGAGGGTTACAAAGATGACCAGAGGGCTGGAGCACCTCTCCTATGAAGACAGGCTGAGAGACTTAGGGTTCTTCAGCCTGGAGAAACGAAGGCTGCTGGGATCTCCCGGTACTTGAAAGGAGCATAAGAGAAAGCTGAAGGGGGAATTTTTACAAGGGCATGACGTGATTGGACAAGATGGACAAAAAATTCTTCTTCTTCAAACGGAAAGAAGACATGTCTAGGAAGAAATATAGATATTAGGAAGAAATTCCTTGCTGTGAGGGTGGTGAGGCACTGGAATGGGTTGCGCAGAGAAGCTGTGGATTCCCCATCCCTGGAAGTGTTCAAGACCAGGTTGGATGGGGCTTTGAGCAGTGTGGTCTAGTGGGAGGTGCCCCGGCCCATGGTAAGAGGTGGAACAAGATGATCTTTAAGGTCTTTTCCAACCCATGCAATCTAATGATTTCTCTCCATCTGCCTCAGAAAAGACCTCAAGCTGAAATATAATTCCTTACACTGTACATAACCCTGTTCTGTCAATTCAGTGTAAGCTGGCTTTGAACCTCCATTGAAAGTTTTGCTTTTCTTACCAGTGCAACCAGTACCCACCTCCTTGGAGCCATTAATGTTTTGGTGAGGAGAATCTTCCCCCTTCCCTCTAGCCCAAGCACCCCTGTTGTCAGCCTCAGTGGCCTATGTAGGTAATGCAGAGATGGATGCCAGGGAGAGGAGAGAGGAGAAATCAACCTGTGGCAAAATGTCGTCTTTTACAACACCCAAAAGTGATGTGTGAAGGCTTGGCTGATTTAACGAAATGTATGGCCTATAGCCTGGAAGAGGATGGATGTGAAAGTATTGTCCCTGTGCCTCACCCACTGTGTGAAACACCTGTTAGGAAAAAAATACATTTGGAAAAGAGTAGCTTCAGTGACTCCAGCTGTGTAAAAGCTAAGAATTTAGTCCAGATCAGGCATGTTGGCTCCCAACCTTTCTAGCAAGGACAATTCCAGAGGGCAATTGCTCCCAACCTAAGGGCTTTTCAAATGTTTCAGGTACAAAGACGTTCTATACTTCATCCTCTGGACTGTTCTTATATCTGGAACATTTCTTCTTTTGATCAGGTACTGAAATGACATCATCATTCTGTGCCTGAACAAGATCAGTCTCCTCTTCCTCTGCCTCTTCTCTATAAAATATTTAGGACTGTTAAACACAAATCTCTGGGCTCTGACCTGTCACTTATCTTAAGGAGGTAGGTACAATTTGGGTCTAACCTCTGTGGTCACACAACCAGCACGGTGGCACTTGTGCCATTTGAACCCCTTTTTTTATCTCACCAAGCAAGGCAGTGTTGTCAGCGCAGTTACTTGCCATATTACTCTGAGGCAGGGGAAGGACAACAATAAATTGTGTTGTCTTTTCCTGGAGAGCTGCCAAAGGGAGCTGTGAAAAGGGCATGGGATCATTTTGAGACTGCACAGCTCTGGGTGAGGTTGGTGCATTTCATGTGTTGATGCGCAAGATCACAAACAGAGAACTGACTGACGCAAATCCTCCTCTGCAATGAACCTGTAATAACTAATCCTATTTCAGAGTGGAGGCACATTTTAACTTCTAAAAAGAGGAAATTTAAAGCTTCGGGTTGTCAGAACATCACATTTTATCCTAACTTTTTATGTCATTCTTTAAAAAACAAACACAATGAACAAGAAAGATGGGACTAGGATAGACTTTCAGTGTAAAACAAGGCCTAAAGAAGTCTGCCTCACAAAGTGTAACTGTTCAATTTCTTATTTTATTTAATATTAAATTAACATTGGTTTTCTTACATTTATTCTACTCCTTTTAAATAAATTAAAAAAAAAAAAAGAGAAAAACAACCAAACAAAAAACACTGCCTTGCATGTATCTTCCAAGCAAAGATCCAGAACTAGGACTCTGATGGAAGCAAGTGCCATTGTTAGACTGCATGGTCCATCTCATAAAAATCTGGGAGTCACTTTCATTGTGCTCAAGTGTGTGCATACACAGAAAGCACATTTGCATCACAATGAGCAGTGCGAGGTAGGCATGTAATAACGTGAAGAAGATATAGATATACCCCACCGTAGCAAGAAACAGTTATGATTACTTAATGAACAGGCTGACAGCCCTCTACTTGACATGTGATTCTTTCTGCCTTGGCAAAAGTGACTTTAAAGCTGTCTTTTCTAATTGTCATGGGATTTGGAATTTGTGTGTGTGCAGACCTCCAATAATGACATAATGGACACATCAGTAATGAAATCAAGAGAAAGGCAATTAATTTTGATTAAAAGATCCTAGTCTCTTTTAATGTCATTGGTAGGACATATGTCAACATCCAGAAACTATTTTTTTATTCCCTTTATTACTTTTTTTTTCCAGAGAAGTAGATTTACCGTGTTAGATTACATCATTTTCACATACATTCCACATATGGCTCTTCCAAAAATTATAAACACAGATGCAGAACCATGGCTTGTTTGGCTCCTGCCCCTGAAAGTGACACCCATTCAACCTCTAGCTGCAAAAGAGTTCTGCTGCAAAACTGACACAATATGTGTGCCAAGAGGAATTGTTTCCACTGTGAAGCAGAAACAAAATTATTCCAGGGTTCTTGATTCTTCATGTAATTTATCTACTAAGGAGAGCAAGTCAGCTTAGATAGTATCCTTCTGGACAAGTACCGCTGGCCTAAGTAGCCACTGGATTCAAAGGTCCTTGTGGCAGACCCAGACTTCTGTGTGTCTCATTAAGAATGTACATTACAACATTCCTGAAAGCATGTGAAACAGACTCTGTTTTCCCCCTTTCTTATCCAACAGGTGTTCAAGAAACTCCAAATGCTTCAAAATCAAAAAAATGGCTACAGTTTTTTGACAGAATCCCAAAAAGGCTGATGTTGGAAGGGACTTGTGAAGGTCATCTAGTCCAACTCCTTGCTCAAGCACTGATGCCAAGAGCAGATTGTCCACAACCATGTGCAGATAGTTTTGAATATCTCCAAGGACAGTGACTCCACATCTCTGGGCAACCTGTCCCAGAGCTCAGTCACTCTCTACAGTAACAAAGTGTTTTTTAATGTTCAGACAGAGCTTTCTATGTTTCAGTTTTTCCCTATTGTCTCTGGTCCTGTCTCTGAGCACCGTGGAAAAGAGCCTAGCTGCTTCTTCTATGCACATCCCCTTCAGGTATTTATAGACATTGATAAGATCCAACTGAACCTTCTCTTTTCCAGACTGATCAGTCACAGCACTCTCAGCCTTTTGTCACTGGAAAGATGCTGCAGTCCCTGCTTTTGCAGAGATGTCTTTAGCAGCAGCAAAAGTGTGATGCTTGAGCTTTTACAATTTCCTGTCCATCTACATGTCTATCTGTGGCATGTAAAATTGCAGAAACAAACTTTCTGCTTCTACTAGATGCTCAGTTGTGTTTAGCTCTCGAGTGGCACAAGACATGCATACACACATTTCTCATAGAGATGTTTTTCCAGGTAATTGCATCTTCTTGTCAAATATTAGATGTCTGAAGGAAAGTGCTTAATTACTCTGCTTACAGAGTTTTAAAAAATCCTGCACTGATGAAGAAGAAAAGGTAACAAACTCCTGGAGTCAGTTGATTTGCTGTCACTGCAGCAGCCTGCTGGGCTTTGCCACATGGATATTTTTTGGGTGGCTTTTTTCAACTTCAGATTCTGAGTAACATATTTTTGCAAGCTAACAGGAACAAACGGGCAGATTTTAAAAATTATTTAGGAACCTACCTGATGTCAAGGGCAGTTAGGTGTCTAAGAGTACTTGAATATCTGAGCCAGAAGAAGAGCAAAGCCAGCTAAACCAGCTGGTATGGCTATCACAGGGCATAGGTGGTGTCTCTGTGCGGTCTAGAATTAGCATAGACTAAACCAGATTGAAAGCAGGGCCTGTCTTTTTAATAAGTGTTTGTCTAGTGACTCACATCATCAAGGCCCCCACCTCTAACTGGAGCTTTTCACCCTGAAGCTGCTGGGATGCTATTACTAATAATAGTATCAGGAGCCACACCGCAGGTAGATAGGTACCTGGCAGTCGCTGCAGCGTAATAGGGTGTAGCCAGCTCCAAAGGGGCTCTGGACAAGTTCCACCCCGATGATAGAGCTTGGGCTGCTCTCCATGGCTCTTTCAGATTGCATCTAAACACTCCTCCCTGGAACAAAGTCCTCAGGCACTTCTCTGCTTCAAAGCCTGCCTGGGATAATAAGAATGAACAAATGCTTTGTCGTACATGTTGGAAGGAAGAAGGAAGATGCATTTCTAGAGTATGAGGCTCTGTGTAAATATAGGTTCTTCTCTGAGTCTCTCAGCTGTGTCCAGTCTTCTCACAGTTACTGCTCAGCTGTTCTTTGCAGCCGCTCTCCATTTTTATGTTGTTGTTAACTTGCTGTAGACCCATAGTGCAATTCCACCTGCAAAGCAACTAGATCTGCCTGTGCCAAGTGTTCCAACTGCATGGAGTGCCCTGTAACCTGAGGATTGGCACAGTTCTGACAGCTCCCAAAATGATCTGTAATGTGTTCCCAGGATCTTGGGAATCTCTTTGGATACACCTTCTTCCTTCTTTCCCTCTTGGCCTGACCAAGTGCAGACTGCAGTCGGAGGTGTGGTGGTAGCTGGTAAGTGATACAAAGTGAAGGGAATTTCCCTTGACAGCTTTTATGCACTCTTGGTCAGATCCCTATTAGAGGGGGAGAAGCCAAATGCACCCCATTGCTTTTGTACCTTCCTTCAGCTATTCTGGCAGTGCTGGGAGTAAAGGAAAGTAAGTCCCCCTTGTTTTCTCACTAACATTCATTTCTCTCATGTCAGACAGCAGCCTAAGAAAAAACTATTGCCCCCAGAAGTGGCAGCTTTTAAGAGGGGAAAGGAGAAGATTTGGGATACTGCCACCACAAGACAAACCATTGCACTTTCTGGTTGTAGCTGGGCTGCAGTGGGCAATGCAAAACAGGGAGTGAAAGGGAATAACAATGCAGGAAGCTTTATGGAATAGAAAACAATCAGACAATGAAAGGGTGTGTTCCTGAAATCCTTCAAAGGGTGTTGTTAACTCTTTCATAACGAGACTAATGACTCCCCCTTAAGCTGGCATTTTCCTCTGTGCCTCATTAAGATTGATTCAGTGGGCCAGATTCATCCCAGGAGTTCCTCCACTGAAGTCACAGGAGTGATACCACTAATAACCACAGCAAAGCAATGAGCCAAACGCTGTGTACGTGAATAAAATAGTTGTGCTGAAACTTCTGTGTGTAAAACTTGGTTATGGCCCTGCCAAACTCTCCTGCAACATTTCATGTATTGTGTGAATGGAAAGGAAACGTCAAAAAGAATTTAAGGAACTGCATTCTAATGTTAGGTTAGCAATACATCCAGCAAAATCAGCCTAGTCAAAGAGCTCATATCTGAGAATGGCTCAAATGCAGCTTGTGAAAGGACTGGAACATGAAACACCACAGCTGGAGCCGTACAGGTTGGAGGCTGCGCCCCAAACATTATCTGTCCAACAAATGAACTGCACAAGCTGCCTTATGTGGCTGTGCACCTTCACCAGGACTGAGGGCACATCCTGGACTCTGCTCCAGCAATGGCCTGATAGCCAGATGGATACACTCACCTACAGCCTCCATCCTTCCTCAAGGCTGAGGAGAGCACAGGAGCTCCACCTCCGTCTTGCCAGGCTGTGCCTCGCCCTCTTGCCTTACAGGCTAGGATACATAAAGGATGGGTGCCAGAGCTGCAATAATTTTCTCCTCAAGGTTCTCTTTTGAAGACTGTGCCTTGTCTGGCTGTTTCATAGGATCCCAGCTAGTTTGCAGGCAGACAGGGTGCTTCCGTAGAAAACCTGCTGCTCTGCAGTGCAGGATCCTCCAGAATCACTACTGCTGCCTGCTTACCAGCTCTCGGTGGCTTTCTGCTCAGCACGCAGGATGTTTGCATCAGCCTGCTGAGGTGCTCAGGGGTGCTAAGTGCCCTGGGATGTGGTACCCCATCTCTATTTTTTGGCTACAAAACACACTTGTGAGAGTCCTGCCCTCCCTCACACTTTATTTCCTCCCTCCCAGCAGGAGCTTGCCACCCCCTGAGGTGTGCTGACACTACTGCTTACGAAGCCACCCCTCTCAGCCAGGTTGCTGAAATGCCCTGCAGTGAGGGTACAAGAAAGGAAAGGAGCTGGAGGAATTGGGCTGACTGCAGCATCTGGGAATGGCTGCAGCCTTGCTGCTGAGCACAACTGTGACATTTTACCCCAGTGGTCTACGTGGACAAAAAAGGGGCTTGGTTCTCTGTGTTTCCGTGCCACAGATCAGAGGTCTGCAGTAGGAGGGTTGCAGCACACACCTTTCAGTGCCTTCACCTTCTGTACTGAGCCCTACTTTTCTTTCCTGCCTTCAAACCTGATTTACTGTGCTTGAAGCAAGGAGAAGGTCAAGCAAGACAGGACAGCAGGAATGAAACATTTTCTGGCTGAGTGTTACAGCTGAGGCAAAGACAAAACTCTGGAGATATGTTACTGTCCATGAGTTTTAATAGAGCATTTATATCCAGCTCTAATTCACCCCATCTGCCTTTCATGAGAAAGAAAGAGAGACAAACCAGCAGGCAGAAAGCAAGGGAGGAAAAAAGGAAGGTTTTGTGCTTTGGGAGCTGCCTCCTGATTTCAGGGCTGGTTTTCAAATAAGAACATATCTCTAAGCTTGTTCTCTCAGCAGGTTATCCAAATGTTGCCAAGCACCAGATGTTTGAAGTGGCAAATTATTTGGAGATTTAAATTTGTTTGATGCTGATCTGCTTCTGATAGGGTTTTTCTTGATTTTTCTTTTTCTTTAAGACTTTTGTTCCCCTAAACAAAAGCTCATGTTCAGCTGAAAAACTGTCATGTAGAAGTGGGAGTGAATGTCTGTAAGTGTGTGGTAGTGAGGAAATAGTGAGAAAAGACCTTCTCAGATGTTGTGTCCTTGATTTCCAGAGGTTCTTGCACTCTGAGGACAGAGAGTTGGCTCAAGTTTTTCCATTTGTCTGCTGACTCATGTCCTCTCCCTCAAGGAAGAGACAGTGAGGGAAAGACTTCTCTGAGCATGGGCTTCTCTCTCATGGTTTCCACAATCTTGAGGTCATCAAGTTTTTCTATTTCTTCACAAACTTCTTGATATGTTAGTGTTCCCTGGGTTGTTTATATGGGACACTGCCCTGAGACCCATATAACAGCAGCATTTTTTTTTTTTTTTCACTTGAAGACCGTAAGAGAATCTCAGCAATGATTTCTCATTAGTTTGAAAGATGTGCTAAAAGGACTAGATAAAACATGTGTGACATATCATGAAACACAATGAAATGTGACATATAGTGGTAGAATGAGTAGGACTTTATTTCCCCTATGTTTTAGCTACCTTTCAGTTTCTCCAGGGCCCGTCTGTGCCCAGAGGAATTGTTGATGCAGCTTGTGGAAAAGGAAATATTCACTGACCACAAAGTTTGATAAACATATTCCATCCTCATGAACTATTGTAGTCTAAAATAGTCATTTATTCTTCAAGCCTGGAGGAAACATGAAGACTTCGACAAATATCCTAACATCTCCCAGGTTTGGGCTGGGGGATGTAGAAAGAAAAATAGGTTTATTACTGAAAAATTAATCTACATTGAAAGAAAAGTAATCATGCCAGAATAAATATTTTTAATTCAGAACTGAATGACCATGTAGAGATCTGATCTGGAAACATCACAAAACAGCTTAAGCCACAAGAGCTGTGCCAGTCAGCTTCTTTTTGGGGGGACATCTTACCAGTCTTATTTGGCTTAGGAAAATGAAATCTGCATAACAAATGCAGTACATAACACATAGTGATTACCCTATTTTTGAGTGTCACATGAGCAAATAAGATTTCAATGTTTTTAAATGAATGGATCTAGAAATAATTTGACATTTCCAAAAAGGTTTTGCTTCATGATTGCCAACTGAAAAGTCTTCTGAGTTTTGGTCACTGCCAGCTAACATATTTTTCCCTCACCATTCCTAGTCAACAATTGTTTAAAATCTTGTTAGCCACTATATTGCCAAACCCCCCTTTCTCTTAGTGAAAAGTACTCTTCAAAGTAATAGGCCACATATTCCTGTCTTTGCTCGACAGCAATCAGTTACAGGCAACTTTAGGAAGTGTGCAGTAACGCAACCCTTCATGAGACCAGGCTTGGCATGCAAAGGGGGTTTTGTTTGATTTTTGCAGTCCACAGCTACAATGGGAAAAAATGACATGGGCGTTTTATGATTTTACCATCAATAATTCCAACCTTTTACATCTTCCTTTGTAGTCATTTTAGACAGTTCAAAGTGAGTTAAAAGTGGATGTACCAATCAGACCAATAGTATTTTACTCCTACTCTGCAGGGTTGATGATGACTATGCAAGGTTGCAGGTAATGGAGAATCATGGTCTCTCTTTTTCCATGAAAGGCACTAGATTCTACCACTCCTACTCAGGCTGGAGTCCTAATTTTACAATACAGGAACTTGAGCAGAAACACCAGTGAGAGGGGTTCACGTTTGCCACCCCCGCCTTCAACCACATCTTTCCAGGTATCAGCACACTACCCCCACGTCAGCAAGGTCAACTGAGTTTGACAATGTCCCCCCAATTTCCACAGTTGTTTTTCTCCTCAGTGGTTCATGGAAGAGGCAGTGTTACTCAGGGGGTGAGAGCAGGCATGCTGAGGCTTCTTCCACAGCGTGGCCCTGCTGCCTGGGTAGCCACTGCAGCTGAATGCTTTTCCTCCCTACCTGAGCCAAAGGCAGCTCAGGGTCCTTGGGGTCTCGCCGTGCACAATCCTGCCTTCTCACACCATAGCAATGGACTGCTGTTAAAGTATAGGCTCTCTTTCCCCTTTGCATTCCTCTCTGACTGGGGGATCTTCTGGCACTCTTGGCCCCTTTTCTTCTCCTAACCCTGCCAGTGTGTCAGGACTGTACCTTCTCAAAGGCTCTGTCCTTTCTCAATGATTGTCAAAAGCCTAGGTTATGCCAACACGCAGCAGAGGGGTAACTGCAGCAAGAAAGGAAGAATTTAGTAAGCAGAAAACTAAACTAGATGATTCACCAGTTTCTCAAGTTCTTATTCGGACTCCATGGGTCTGGTATGAGAATCTGTGAATAAAGAATTAATCCTCCAAATGCTTTCTCAAGTGAGGCCGCTTGCTGATGCCAGCAGTAGAATTTGTGTACAACAACTTCACACATGAGAAGACCTAGACACAGCAACATCTTTTGCACCAAAAAAATTGTTAGGATTGTGCTGCTATTTTCTGTAAATTTGTCTTTCATTCTTCCTGAAAAGTCCAAAACAATTATCCAAATTTTCACTCAGACACAGTCAAAATACCTCCCCATAAGCCAGGACTTCCAGTATACAAAGCAGTTCTCAGACATCCATTAATCCTCAAAACAGCCTGTGAGGTAGGAAATTGTAAGTGTTATTATCCCCACTTCACAGGTGGGGACTCTGATGCAGGGAGATTATGTGATTTGCCACAGGCTACACAGCAAATCCATGCCAGACCCAGGATTAAAATTCAGCAGCACCTGACATCTGGGCAAATACTCAAGCCCTGGTCTCTGCTGCCTCTAGAATACGTGTCTTAAGCAGGTCTCCTGATGAGCATTCATAATCAAGCACTGTATGTCCCTGTATAGTAAAAGGGTGTACACACATACCAAGAATGTACAAATCTAAGCAAAGCACAGGCTAAAACATGTCAATTTGAAGAAATCTCCCTAGAAGTCTAAAGGAAGATCTGCACAGCCAACTTTTGAAAGTTGTATCTTGCTAGTTAACTTCAAACAAAGAAGTAAAGTCTGGTGCATAAAGTGTTTTGTGTTATGCCAACAGACATAAAGGATATTATTTAAATCAGTGTTTTCCTGTCCATTTTCTTTCTAAAGAAAATGCACAGACTGGCCTATGTTCAAGAGCACACAAAATTGATTTCCTTGTGCTGGGAAACACAGAACGGTTGCCTGAATTTGAAAGAAACACCATACATTTTCATGCAAGAAATGAATATTTCTGGTAACATTCTTCTGCTTTGAAAAGCGTAGATAAAATATACCATTTCTTGCTCCAGTAGCATGCAGGATATTTTTGTCTATTTTTGCACTACTGAGTTCTCCTTGTCACTTCATTGTGCAAAATCCTGATCACAAAAGTTGAATGGTTTTGGATTTCCACAGTGGAAAGTACTTCTTTGCTGTATCTGCCCTGTCAGCTCTTGCCAAAATGTGTTGTTTTTCATTTTCCATCTCAAAGATTGTCATGAAAAGATTAATTTCTATCCTTGAGAGAAATGAAAGGTTTTTTTCTGGTTTTTTTTCACCCTTTGCGTGCAAGTTACTTCTAAGGAACACTGAAAAAGGCAGAATAATTTAAAAAGTGGCAATGAATGAGAAGATTTTGGATCAGATTTCTTCTCTGGCACTGGTAGATGCTCCCTTTATGTCTTATCATATGCAGTGCAAGAGCCTGTGAGTTTGAATAATAACACCACATCAGAACCTTTCTCCTCTAACCTGAATCAATACAGAGCAGCTACTCATTCATCTGTATCTTCAGCAGCACAACCCACTTGCCCTGATTCCTCCAAGCTCTTTTTTCTAACCACAGCTCTGTCTTCTTCACTCTTACCCACTCACTTCTCATTCTTCTGCTTCCTTTTGTGGAAGCCTTACAGATATCCTGAAGATATTAGAATCAGAGAGAGAGATGAAGAGAGAGGAGAAAGCTAAGAAAATAAAATGTAAGAGGTTCTTTCACAGGGAAAAGAAATTAGAATAATAACAACTTTCTGCATTTTAAAATCTTTAAAGTTATATTGAATTATTTCCACAGAATAATTTAATTTGTCTGTGTAAATAATTTTCCACTGCTAAGTGTATTCTGTCTAAAATTTAAAAATGCAGTATGACAGTCACGTCTTAATGGCATTCAGATATTTCCTGCAAAGCACATTGCAACACTAGGA
Organism: Lichenostomus cassidix; assembly: GCF_008360975.1. Lineage (NCBI taxonomy): Eukaryota > Metazoa > Chordata > Aves > Passeriformes > Meliphagidae > Lichenostomus > Lichenostomus cassidix. Next base: position 69,154,335 of record NC_139483.1, on the reverse strand, counting down.
GTAAAAATTTTGGAAGCCTGCACTGCTAAAGGAAGCATTCTGTAAAACCAGCCACAGCTCATCTGTCCCCATTAAAGCAGATTATCTGTGCTATTAACCAGATAGGATGTCCACTCAGCACATGTACCACTTGCTCTCTTCTAAATACACTTTGGTGGGGCTTTTGTATTTTTCTGCCCTGTTCCATACAACAGACAGCAACGTGACCATTCCAGTCCCTTGGATTTTACTTTTTTTTCCTCCATTCAGTTTCTTTTGTTGTTTTGCTATTTTTTCCTTTCTTTCCTTCTACCAATATGTATTTTTCTCCTCAATTTTATCATCCTTTTGCACACAGAGGAAAATTGCTGCCACTGGAGATTGTTGTGAAGACAAATCACACAACATAACTGTAATGAAATTATTCTTCTTCTGCAAAGATATTCATTCAGTGGCTGCTTTTCTCATACTTGAGTTTGGCTTTAAGTGCAATGTTTAAAACTGCTTCTTCAGCTTATGTCATTGCGCAGTGCAGTTAAAGCCTAGCTCCTTGTAAACAGATACATCATCCTTTTTGAAGCACAGGGAAGAGCAGAAGACCAGTGAAAATACAGTGCAGGTTGCTCCACTTGAGCATGGACAGATGAGTTGCTGACCATATGCTTGAGAGCCAGGTAAGAACTTATTGGCTCCCCAAAGTCCAGTTCCCTCAAGTATCCCTCAGTATCAGCCCTTGACAACGGGTTTGATAACACACAGTAAGAGTCATTTAGAGATAAGCAGTGCTCATACTTTGTTAGACTGCAAGGACCAGACATTAAAATGCAACACCAGCTCCTGCCAGGACTCCTCTGTCTGGTCTTAGTCATACTAAAATAGCAATGATAATATTAGAAATATTGCTTAAAGTTTATTTTCTTTGCTCTCTTCATTTAAAGATAAGAATGCCCATGATTTTTAAATCATTCAACTGCACTGGATAAATGTTGGAGTTTGTGGGTGTGCCAATTAAAGTTAATTATTACTTGACTGATCTGACTTAGCATTAAAATGTCTGGTAGAACTGGCTCTGATCTTGCAAAGGGGACTTTTTCTTCCCTATTCCTGTGTGATGAGGGAGCTTGTTGTCTTGGGATCTGGATTTCCTGATCATCCATGTGAGAAGACAAGATGCCTGATGAATAGCACAATCATTCCATTTCACATTGGTCAGCTACATTGGGCCTGACCTCTGTTTCCTTGGAAAGATATAATTGGCACAATTCGCCCCATTTGACTTAGCATGAGTTGTACAAATTTAAGTGGTTCCACTTTTTACTGCCAAAGACAAGAAATAGGAAATTCTGATCCATGCCATCCTAAAAAGGTACTTGAGAGAGCTGATGTGATGCACGTTCCAAAAAGATGTTGATTTCAAGCCATTGGCTATAATAGAAACTTTCAGGGACTAGTTCAGGTTTATGCAGCAGAACCTTAGCTGGTGAATAAGTTAGATAAATCCCACTCATTTTTATCCAATAGCTGACTGCGACGATTTGATTGGTGGTGGGTAGATTATCTTTCCCTTTCCAACTTACTTGTTTGGTTTCAATTACAGCTTTCAAAAGTTCAGTTTTCAGTTATTTCAAGAAAAAATAATTTTTCATTTGTTTTGGTTTAGTCTGAAACTACATCTTTTACAAGACAACAATAAAAAGACAACAGAAATGTTTACTAATGACTGAAACTTTCATTCAACTCAGAATGGGCTGTTTTGTTTTTAATTTGGTGATTTTTAGCTCTTCATTGAATCTTCTTATCCCTTTAAAAATTAGCATTAAATGCAGACAAACTTTGAAATTAAATATTGCCTCAAAACAGAAAACTTGTTTCAGAAAATATTAAAACAAAATGATGCAAAACTCAAACAAGAGTATGCATAAAGTCATGTCAAATCCTGTTTTAGATCTTCTGACATTATATATTTCAGAAAAATAAATCACTTAGAAGAAAAATGTAGTTCAATTCTAGTTTTCATATAAGTTATTTCAAATCAGGAGACCTAAACAAAGCAACTCTTTCTTTAATGTGCCTCCAGGTGCATAAAAGTAGGCATTCAAAGTCTACCCATATAAGGAAAAGAAAATTCATAAATTTGATCATCTGAGTGAGCAAAAAAGCAATGTCAAATTTTAGAGATGGAAGTAGAAAGAAATTTGATCTCATTTCTGCAGTAATTTAAGCATGTGTTCTGCTGCACTCTAGTCTGCTAAACATTTTGCTGAATTGCAGCTCTGATCTTGGCAACTAAGAGATGTGGAAATATATATTAGAGTTTATATTTCTAATGAGGTAAAAAAATAAACAATGCACAGGCCAAATCCACACTGCCCATTCTTAAGACTAGTGTTGTCACCGTCTGGCAGGTGTATGATGAAATAGAAATGTGGGACCAGTCTTCAGGGTGCTGCTTGTACTGCAGGAGAGCTGTTATTGCACTGGGGAACATTTAAAACACAAACACTCATCATTCTTCATATGCTGTGTTGTGCCATATCCACCTTACCATTCACAGATCCTGTTTTCCCTCTGCTCCTCACCTCCACTGTTATTTCTTTATTCCTTTTTTTGTGTTGGGAGGCTGAGGGGAGGACCCCCAAGTGCCTTTTCCTATTTGTTTCATTCCTAAATGAAAAGCAAGAAGAGGACTGTGGGTTCCTTTTAAATATTGCTTGCATGTCTCTACAGGTATTCAGGTCTAGATTCATCTTCAGATTATGCCCTATTAACTACACAAAGCTCCTAGAGAAGACATTGATTTTTGCCTCTTATCATCATGTGTGAAATCAAACATATAAAGCAGATGAACAGAAATCCAAGTCAGTAAGCAGAGTTAGAGCATCTCTTTGAAAAATCTGGGTATTTTTATGAAATAGATTTCGTTTAAAAATTATTCTTGTTCTGTCTCATTACTACTCTGCTTTCTACATATAAAAAGAAACAATAGTATATTTCTTATAATTGGTCATGCTTCCAGAGAGAAGACAGAGAAGTGTAGGCCTGGAGGAAGCTGTAAATGGAAAACGCACCCCTTGGTTCCCTTATATTGTCAAATACTGCCCTTTAGCTCTTACATGGCAGGTGGAAAAAAGGTATGAAAAGGTATTGCTTGGAGTGAAGTTCAGAGCGGGTGAATTACTTCCACTGAGGCTCAGACACATGGTGTGCAGGATTGGGCACTACAGAAGGATCCAGGTGTTCCCCTGTTTTTCACTTACTCACTCAACAGATTTTACAACCATTTGAGATCATGTTATACTGCACATACATATGTCAGCATAGCCAGGGCATATTAAAGAGGTAAAGCAATAGTCATTGAGCACATTCTGCAATTCTGTGCCAAGAGATATTGTCACACACTCTCCATATCGTAACCAGAGCTGTGCCTTTTTCCCTTGTGCTTGGCACGGTTTACTGACCATGAGATCATGGCAGATGGGAGTCTGGACATGATAATGCACTTGTTAGGAACTGAAGCTGCTGCTGATAGTGTCATTAAAATTTTTTTTAAAGAATCCTCAAAGCCAGCCTCAGAAACTCCCTCATCTCATCTTACTCTGATTATTAGCAGCATTACAAACATGGCATTCCTGAGAGAGTATGGAGGCCATACCAGAAGTGAACCCAGTGCAGAGTCATCTAATTGTAGCAACACAAAGCAGTAGAATATAATGCAGGAAAACCAATATTTGTCTAGAAATGCACTGGATTTAGCAGAAAAAGCTCAGCAAAAGCAAGAAAAGAGTATGAGCCGATTACACAGTTGCCCTGTGGACTCCTGGAATGGCTAGATGATTGAATCCCCAGACTGACACAGCCTTACTGAGCTATTCCTGCCTGCCAGTTGAAAGCTGATAGCCAGCTTCACTTAGGTCATCACAAAAATTAGTTTCAGTGATGCCTTTTGAGGATAGGCAGTACAATGTAAGAGGTATGTGCATTTTTATTTTTTCTCAGAAGAAAGAGTAACCCACTCAGAAAACAATTACTGAATTACTGTCAAAACACTGTAGGAGGGAATATTACATCAGCAGGGAGCATTAATGCAACCCTTTATAATAGCTTGTGTTCTGACTTCTCTTCCACTTATTGTCAAGTACAAAGGGATGGTCAGGAACTCTGTGGAATGACAACCAACCAAAGAGTACACTAACAAAAGAAGGAAATGGTGCAGATGAAGTCAGTCATCCACTCTTCCTGCACCAGTATCTCTTCACTACCACCCAGATGTAAGGACATAGAACTTTCTTGGTTGAAGCCACCTTGCCCCATGGCAAGGCTGGAGTGTATAGAAAAGGATGGCAGCTCAGTATCATCCTTAAAGGATGTTTTATCATGTGCTCTGTCTGTATTTCCTCGTGCTATTCCCCTCCAGCCTTCTGCCTTTTAATTTTCCTCCTGAAAACGGTCTTCCCCTTTCCTCCCTAAGCATACATATGTATCTATTGATGTGCTGAGGGCTTGATTTCACAGAAATTAATTCCTTGCTTCCTACTGGGCATTACTGAATTTATGTCAGCATTATTTCACCATCCAGGATGGCAAGGTAAAGCTGGGGTCTTGCTGTGTTTACCTAACCCCTAGGCAAGCTCACAGGGTGTGGGGCATGATAGAGGGCTAGGAGGTTGAATAGGTGGGGTGACAATCTGGCCCAAAGCTTGGGGAGCTGGTAAAGACATGATGTTCCCATTAATATCTGTCGTAATAATATTCAAATGATAGTCCTTTAATCCAGTCTACTGTCAATGGAGTTGTATCTCTGAAAACACAGGACAGTTGTTATGCTTGCTCTTAATAAGAAAAATTCTTTGGGAGTTGTTACCTAAAAGATGAGCAGCTAAAGAAGTTGGTGGGAAAAGCAGACTTATTAGTAATCCTATGCTAAAGAAATACACATAGGATATAAAATATGTCGTATCAAACAGTTTTCTTGGGATCAAACATTGAAACCATTTCCTCAGAAGACCTTTTAATGGGTAATGATCAGCAGTAAGTGCTTCCGTACTGGCCAGGATGCATGATAAGGTACGGCTTCAAGGAAGCTCTTTGTAATTTCATGGAAAGATAAAGGACCTTGCTTTCTTAAAATGACAGGAAAATATCCCTTATGATACACTGCCAGATCTATCCATCTAAGGAGAGAATGAGTTGGAATTCAGTCACACTGCTGAAGAATTTGTAAAACCAGATCTGAGTGAGTTCATCCTTATACATCCTTTAAGCGTAGCTTGAAACAGTAATAAGGGCTGTACACAAATATCTGTACATGCACCAACATGATGCTTCCAAAATACTTCTTTTATAACTTACACCTGTAGTGTGTGCCCAGGGACATGGTGACTTTGGTGGTGACTTAGCTAGCTCATGTTAGTAGTTAAGACATTTCTTAAAGGTACATCAGGAAAGTTTCCAAATCTGTTTTCTGACTCTCAAAGAGAACTAAGACATAAAAAATTATTTTGTAAACAAAGTGATTTCCAGTATAGCAATGATGTGGCTGCATTGCACAATTAAGAGATGTGTTAAGGAGTAGCAGACTTGAACACCAAAGGACTCTAGGCTAAAGCTCTTTGTCGATAAATTTTAATGTATCCTTCTGCTCTGAGAGACAGCCACAAGTGACTGCAGAGCAGATCAAGTAAGGCCACCATTTGCTTGTCACTTAACATTGGGTATCCCTTCATGGTATTTACTCTACAGAGGGCATTGGTTCATTGCAGACTGTAGTCCTCTGGACAGGACTATAATGGTTTGTGCCTTTAGATGTGGAGATCTTTGGTTTGGTTTTGAGTTCTGTCTGAGAGGCTGTACCAGCACAGTAGGTAGGGGAAGGTAGCAGTGAAGATATGGCTGTAAGGCTTCATCTTCTGCACTAAGAACATAGAACTTCCACCAACCACAAACACATCCGGAGGCTCATGCCACACTTGTCAATAACTGTTGCCAACCTGGTTTTGGAAGCAGAGCAAATATGCAAGCTTCACAGCAAAGCATGTATGGACACTTGGCTCTGGAGACTCTCCCATTCCTGATAGAAATAATAACAAAGCACCTGAAAGCTGAGCCAACATGGAGACCAAGAACCCATGAGCCTCTCTATTCCCCTCCAACAGGGTAGTGTGTTAAGTGTTCAGAGTGCTGCAGTGCTGTGTTCTCCTGCAGCCCAAGCATGCCACCAAGTTCCCCTCTGACACAGAGAAAGGTACTTCTGCTAGTCAGAGTAGATTGAGCTCTAGAGGTTGAACATCTGCTGCTTTTCCTGAAGGTTTCAGACCTTTTCCCGATTAGTATTGCCCCATGGAATGGTAGCTTGCCAAACAAATTACAAAAATTTCAGGCTTAATAAATACCACAAGAGCCACAAGTTCGAGTTTGATTGTTTTAGTTTTGCATGCTACAACATGAAATTAATCTACCAGTGCATCTTCAAGTGCTTTCCAAATAACTTTACTGTTTATTGCATACTGATCTATGTTTACAAAATTTTTTAAAAGCCATTATTTCTCTAGGTGCTCCTCTTTCTGTAGCCCTAAGTTATTGTCTTATAGTGGGTTTTGAAACTGTGAGAAACAATTTGCATTAACTTCACAGCTATAATTTATAAGGAACCTAATGAGTCATTGTCACAGGCTGTCCGCCTTTGTTCTCCTCTACTTCCTTATTTCTAAATGGAATTTTCTTAGAAAAAAGTACTCATTTCGATAGATAGCTTCGGGACTCTTTAAAAAAACAGGAACATTTCTGGAAAGTAGTGTGAGTCAAAGACAAAGTTCGACCAAAGAACAAAGAGATTGAGAGAATGTGTTCTATTAAGTGCTGAAACTTAAAACCAGATTTGTATAAAGGGTATTATCCATTCTTTTCAAACACAGCCACCCATACACTTACACCTATTGCCTAACAATGGCTTGCTGATTGCAGCAGTGAAAGTAGCAGAAAACTCTAGCTCACAAAAATGTTTGCACTTCGCAACATTTAGGGTTTGGTCGGGCAGCTGGATTTAAGGGCAGGCTTAATAAGCAATTTTATCTCCCTGAAATAAAACTCTGTTTCATTTGAAGACTTCTAATCTCATTTCCAAACATAAACATTACAGAGTGTGAAGGAATAGTATGTTCTGTCTGGTTTTGAACCTCTTTGGCAAACAACAAGGTAAGATAAAATGTGGACAACTAGGGGCATTATGTTTGCAACCCAGTAATTATTTAGATTGCTTAGAGCCCATAAACTGACATGTGAAACACACCCAGCACAAATATCTTTTGCTTCTTTCTAATTCACACTGGGATAAATAACTTTATTACCCTCTCTCCCTTGGGCTTTCAGAAATCCTTGATTTTTCCCTCATCGAAGATGTACACGTTGGACGGAGAAGCCCTACAGGGTCCCCAGTAGTTCTCATTTTCACCAGTCTGACCAAAGGAGCAGAAGGCCTGGTTTGCTTTTGTTGCGTAGAAAGTGGGATTTCTCACAAACAGCCTTGGTGGACAAATGCTTCATAACCCCCTTCTGAATAAGGGGCACCACTGGCTTTAGCTTAAAATCCCCTTCTACTGATGACATCCGAGATATAGACGCCAAACTTTGTTTATGTTTCTATAGTGAACACAGCAATTCTGTTTCAAGTGTTTAAAGAAAACCTTGAGCTTCACTAGATGTAGACAGCTCTTGAAAAAGGCCAAGTCAGCAGCACTGAGCTGGTGTTTCAACAAATTTCAATATGGGTAGGAATAAGTTCTTGCAATTCCATTCAGAAAAGCATGTAAGACTTATGCAGCACCTTAGAATTACTGATGTGTTTTAAAGATCTCCCCTGAACAGAGTCTTACAGACTAATTTGTGCTATGTGTGAGAGATGCTGAGTTCATCCCTAGTTCCAATATGAGTGGCCATAAATAAATATGTATATTTATATAAATACACTCACACATATATACAACAATCATGGGTTTATGATTAGGTGAGGCTGACTATCTGACTAAGATGACACTAGGATGAATCATTGCCACACCAAATTTGTTCAAGGTCAGACTTGTTTTCTGTTTTCTTCTTCCTTCATGATATGGCTTTTGTTCAAGGTGATCCATTTAAAGTCTGAAAAACCCCAAGAAGTGTCTTTGAAACTGTGGTTTATTTGCATAAGTAAATCTTTTACAGGAAAAGCATAGATGCATTATATTTATCTGGTGGTATCTTTTTATCCCTTTTCTTTACTTTTTTTTTTCCACCCACATTTAGGATTCAACTTTCTCATGTGAAACCACTGAGGTCTTTTTTCTGCTGTAGACATAACACAAATGTCCTGTTAGACATTCACTGTGTGACTCATGAGCCATAATGTGGAGAGATCTAGAATACACAGTCTGAAAAAAGTGGCAGAGAAAATGTTCACAGTCAGAAGTTCCACATGTAAGTTGGGAGCAGCTCTGAAAAAAAGCAGTTATGTTTATGTAAAACAGCATCAGGTCTTTTGTTTGGCAGATGCAAGGTTATAGCATAAAAACCATGAAGATTAAGTGAGGTGGGTTTTGAATTAGGAGCAAAAAATGCAAATGTAAATACTCTTCTCCAACCAGGCAATTTGAGAAACATCCTGAGGGGAAAAAAAAGATGTCTAGTGTGTCTGGCCTGAAGTAAAACCAGCACATCCCTGTCATATTAACATGAAACCAGAATCAAGTCTGGAAAACTCAGTAGAAATTGTCTCTCAAATAGCACTGCTAAAAGTTTTCCAGATAGCTGGTGCCACTTAGTGATACATTTCTGATGGTCTCCTTAAAAGCATATCTACAGTCATTTGCACAGAGGCCCTGAATGCCCTAGGGTTAAGCTAGGCCTGCACCCACAGCTGAAATGAGGACATTTGACAGGATACCAGGTGATTTTCCTGCAATCTTGAAACTCCCACCTCTCTCTCATTTGAAAAACTGGGGTTTTTTCTATGGCAGTCACTTGCCTGTTTGTTTTTGCATACACAAAGGTGACGAATGTGACAAAAAATGGAGCTGAATCATGGGTGAAGGTGGTCCAGGAGATGCAGTGGAGGTGCAAGAAGTGACAAGGGGCAGAGTCTGCCTTGCCCTGTGGACTGGAGTCAGGCTAGGCAACCTGCAGGCTCTTTCCAGCTGTACCCATTGCTTAATGTCCTTCCTGTTCAAGGGTGAAGGATATCACAGAAGCCAGTGGTATTGGGATTCCTCCTGGTATTAGCAAGAGTAAACATTAAAACCACACTGTCTAAACACCAACTGAACCAAACAGAACCAGGAAAGTGTGAGGGGCAGGATCCTTTGGCCTTTTACATAAGTACAGCTCATGAAGAATTTCTTTATGGAATATATTCTTCTGAACAGGCTGGTTTCCTTGGACACTTTCCTTGTTTTCTTGGACCTCAGATAGAATTTCTTTTAAGATCAGAAAGAAAATTAAACCAGCAAGCATCCTGGGATCTGTGAATTTCGCCACAATCTGGAGAACACAACACAACAGATCTGGTATGTCCCATACAGACAAGAAATTTGAAAATCATAGTCTCTCTCATCTCCTGGGAATGCAATGGCATACAGTCTCATGGCTATTCCATGCATTTGGTCTCCTCCCTCTCTCCAATTTCAAAATTTCAATGCTGTAATCCCAAGAGAAGGAAATTCTAGGAAAACGCAACAATGAACTTTTTCAACTAACAAAATTACATCCTTCCTCATTAATATGCCTTAATTTTCAGAAGAGGTACAGGTTTGTGTGGTTGCAAGCTCTCTTCTTAGCTGACAATAAAGCCAAATGAACCTGATGCAACTGTAACAGTGCCAGCACAAATATTTTGAGTTTACTTTTATATCAGTGCAGAAGTTTTCAAGTCAAATAAGAGACAGACAAACAAATTAAAGAAAATTAATCCCTTTTTCTTTTCAGCCATCTCTAATTGTTTATTCTGGCCCCTACTTGATGGATTTTCTTCACTCTTTTAACATGGCTTCATTTAAGCAGGCTGGTCCTAAGCCTACAAGTTACATTTCTGTGATGCTGCAAGGTGCTGAGCATTCTCCCTTTGATCCAGGAGAGATCAGAAGCATTAACTTACTTTCAGGTCTTTGGGACTATCCCTGTATGGGAGCACATGCTAAAGCTTCTTGTGGTTTTAGGGCCAGCAGGTCAGTGTTTTGTGAGGTTCAGAGCATTTTTGTACCTTGATTCTCAGAACTGGCAGCTTGGACAAAATGTGCTCCAAAGCACAAAACTGTAGTAATTCGTGCTGCCCATCCAAAGTGTCTGTACAGCAACATGAAGAAGAAGTTTGCATCAAATTCTACTTGATAGGAAACATTTCTGCTTGGCTGAGCTTCCATTAGATGGATAACCCAGTGAAGTGCATTTTTATGCCTGAAGATTTAACTTGCAAAAGTACATGGTCTTCAATGAGCTTTCTTAAAAACAGAATGCTTTTTAAATGCAGAACTCTTTTTCAGCTGAAACTGTGCCTACAACAAAAAAAAGGATAATCATTGCTGATAAATTTTTTAAGACTGCCTTTGTTTCCAACTTTTATTTGATTTGTTGAAGCCGTTAAAAATTTATTTCTGCTTAAGACTTCTGAGACAAAAAAAATACACAGGGACAAGGAGAATGCTTATCTCAGACTGATACTGATTTTGAATTACATATGCAACATGCTGCAGTAAGACTGTAAAACCTTATGTAAATGAGTAATTTTGCACAGCTGAATCACCCTTGCTGAGCTAATTTTTATCAATCACGCATAGTCCAGCAGACCAATGAATTGTCTAAGATTTATTCATGTCCGTAAATCTTTGTAACTCTAGGCTTTGTTTTGTTCCTGACAAATTCAAAACTGTAAAAGATGAGAACTGAAAATATAAGGAGAAATAAAGAGAAGATAAGTCAAGGGAGGGGGAAAAAATCGCATACTTCTCCAGGTAAGACCAAAAAGGGATGGAAAGACAACTGCAGAGTTGACATAAATAGAAGATCAGGCTGAATTTCAGTAACTTTGACAGTCATGGAGCATGCCAGCCAAATCCTGAACTCAGATGTTACTCAGGAGACTGTTTCCTAGTAAAAATATAATAGCATTAGACCTAGAAATCCTAAGTACCGTAAAAGTAACAGAATTTCAGGGCAATAAATAGGAAGGGAATTCCAGACAGTAGGACTAGTAGCCTAGGGGTAAAAAAGGATTTTGGCAGATTCTGGCCTTAACTATGTGAGCTTTTTACATACACATTTCCAGTACTTTGCTTACTTCATAGTAACCTGGCAAAAATGAGATCAGACTAACATATACCTCTGATTTCCCTTGTAAAATTACCATAGACTACAATGTAAGGATAATCCTCCATTCCACATCTTAATGTAATTTCCGTTCATGAGGGAATCATAAAAGTGTAAAAGGTATCAGGCCTTTCAACTTTTTTAACGTGGCAAAATAACAGCTCAGTAAATGCAGTTTGTCCCACGGGGAAAAGGAGTAAAAGGAGCTTTTGCCAAAGTTTGTGGCATGATATGAGGTCAGCTTAGCTAATTAGAGTCCCAGAAAAAGTATTACGTGATTCTTAGACATAATCAACCGTGTTTGAAAGTCAAAATGCACAGTGGAAAGCGGCTTCAAAATTATTTAAGACATTTAGAAAGTGGAATAGTTCATGTTCTACTTCAATGACCATCTAACAGCTGTAGAAAAATAAAACTCCAACTCGCTGCCTCTTTGCAGATGCAGCTCCAGCTTCAACAAGGACCACTTTATGGTCCATCAACCTTCAGCAAGGTCATGAACAGCTTTCTGCAAATTAGTAATATGAGTTAACACCTCCACATGCTTAGGGAAATGCTACACTTACACAAGAGGTTATATAAAAATACTTAGTGGCCAACAAAACCATAACCCCTTTGAAGAACTTGTTGAAAGCTTTGCTCTGTACCAGATTAGTTGTTAGGAGCTTGATGAGTGATGGCACAAGGTGTCTTGCTGTTATTATTTGGGGAATATGTTTCCTTGCAACCACCTCAAAGGATCTGACAGTTTCTCCCACACTGGTTCACTCACTGCTGATTCATTTGAACTCATAAAAGTTGATAGATTACAATTTTATTGGAGGTCTATAGGCTCAATTAAAGTGATTGTTTAACATAAAGAATAAAAAAGATGACCATCTGAAACAAGAAGTGGAGATGACCAAAATCTTTCTTTTTGAAAAATGACACTGCAGTGAGTTATCTGCTTAAGTAACTTTTGACACAGTCAGTATTTAAACCTGAATGGTGTTATGATAGGAGTAAGAATGTTTAATGCAATATCACCTACAATTAAGTGGAAATGGGCTCCCCCTTGTTCTAGATGCCATACAAAGAGAAAGTGAAAGACAGCCACTGTACTGAACAGCTTGAATCTAGACAGCTAAAATGGCCACAGAATGAGTGCAAAAAATAACGGTAAAAATAATAACAAGTTTTGAGAAAGATGGGGAAACAGACCATACTGTTCCCATTCCCAAGTGTGTCTTCTGTCTTGTTCCTGTGTGATGCTCAGTTTTCAGGAATCCTCATGGCCAAACAGGATCATGGTGTTCATGGAAAGGTTGCAAGGCACATGTTTCTTGTCATGCAAGACTTACAAAGCATTGTGACAAACTACAGAGGTGGAAATGCACTTGCTTTATTAGCTGAACAGCAGCTTGGACTGCGACAAGTCAAGTCAGATCACTGGCAACAAAGGAATAAAAACCATTTTGCTCCCTTTATGCCACAGAAAGAGTGAAGGATGAGTCTAGTGAGCAACTGGTAAGTAGCCATTCAGTGAATGGACATAGGATACAGGTCCATTTCTCCTGCTGAAGTCTCCAAGATTTCCTCTCTCATCTTCTTCTGCACAGATATTGAGTTTGGAGAAAATCACTGTGCTCTTCCTCATGACTCCATCACCGCAGGGCTTCCCTTGCATGGCTGCAGCTCAGTCATGATGATGGGGCAGAGAGGACAGGACCAAGTCTGTGAGGCGTATTTGTTCTGTTCCTCAAAGTACCTCTGTCCTTGCTGCAGAGGCTCAGTATCTCAGTGGCTTTGATGTGGTCACACACACAACTTGGGAGAAACATTTTAAGACTATTTTGACTGAGTTGAAGGGAAAAAAAATAAAAATGGATTTACCATCCATAACAGCAGCACAAACTTCAGGTTTGTTTTGCCTGTCACTGGCATCAGCAGCAAATCTCCAGGACTCCCAACTCCAGGTTTTCCAGGATCAAGCATTTTGAAAACTTCCACTAACAATTTTGCTAGCCAGTCTGACCAGTCATCTCGCTCACCATCTCAGCCCTCAATTACACTTGAGGGACTGGAACAGTGAAAACTTGTCAAAGAAAACTCTTAGAATGGACTTGCTTTTCAAGCACGTGAACCAAGCCCTTCAACAGCAGAAGATCAGCCCATTTCACACTGAGTCCACAAACTACAGGAAAACTGAGTGTTGGCTGATGATAGCCTTCCCATGAGGGCTGATACTTTGCCCTGTGTGTGTGCTCTCCATGCACCTCTTACTTCCAGATCTCCTTCTTGGCAGAGCCCAGGTGTGACTATTTCCCTCACCTCGGCTGTCTGCAAGGACAAGATGTTGGGAGAGCTTCATGCTCTCCTGGCCCCCCTAGACTGGTCTCAAGAATCTCTAGATTTCAATGAGGGCTGCAGCTGCAAAGTACTGATCTGGATCCAAGTTTCCCAAGGCAGTGCTCAGATGATTTAGTTCCTTGTTGAAAGGAGCCAGCACTGAATTTTAAAACTGAAATCAGAGCCAAACTTCCTCAAAGTCTGGGAATGTTCTGATCTAGTGGGTTTGGTTTGAGCCCATCTCTAATACGAACCACATAGAAACAGGGTCCAAATCTGCTTTCATTTCCATTCACTTCACACGAGAACAGGTTGGAAAACTTTCTTGCAATGGAAAGGCCAGTAGGGTCAACCAGTTATTCTGATACTCTATAAATGGCAAGGAAAATATCTCCATGACCATGTTTTAAAAGCTAGATGGTTCTCATCCCAAAAAGATGTTTCCAATAATTTGCAGGTTTATTGTTTCTACACACATTCATGCTGTTATCTTTTTCATGATGCATCAATTTTTCATTGACATAGGGACAGGTCTCCGACATATTTTGCAATGCTGCATATTATTGTTGAGGACATATCATCAAAGCATGATCACAACTGATAGAGTCCACTCCTTTAATTTTATGTGTGGCACCAGTGCTTAATATGAACTGATATGTCTCATCCTTTTTCCAGCTCAATGTGCAGCTTGTGGGAAAATTTGACACTTAATGTCACAGATAAACTGTGAAATTTCATATGACTCTAATAAAGATACATGGATGAAATGCAATTCAAAGCAAAATATGATCTTTGTATATTCTGTCATTTAAAAATGTCTTTAAAAGGAATTTTTCCCAAAATTTTGCTTCAAGGTAACTTCTGAAATTTCTTTGTTTGATTTGGAAGAAAATTTGGAAGAAAAATGAGCAATGACCAGTGAGATGGAAGAGCCAAATATGACCAGTTCAGCTTTACCTGTATCTTCTAAGGGTGTGGAAGATTAGATACCAATTAACCTTGGAAATAAGAAACATGTCTATGGAAGTGAAACATCCTTTGCACAAAAAACCACAAATGTGCAAACAAAAATAAAATTACTTTCTAAAATACCCCTAAATGACCGACCAAACGTAGCTATGAAGCAGATGATGCACCCATCCTGAAGTGGACCAAGCCTGGAGGACCACCAGCATGGCATGACAGAGCAGAGGGGAAGCCACACCTCAGGACTGTAGCTGGCCCTCAGAGCTGCCCCAATGACTGGAAGCCTGATTTACTCTTGGCAAAGCACATTTTTTCCAGTTTCATTGTTTAACCTGCAAGGTCAGAGCAGCCTCAGTCCTAACTGTGAAGGAATGCACTACATGCCAGTCCAACACCTCTGGAGTTTGTAATGACCATGTGGTATTAGGACACAATACATGGAAAATTGCAGCCACAAATAAGTCCACAAATGAATGAGCCTAGCTGAAATGTATGAGACCTGCTTCCTTGGCAACTAACTCACTGCATAATTCAGGCCACAAATTTTCCCAAAGATAAGTACTTCAAGCACATCGGTACACACAGAGATCATAGACCAAACCTGAGAGAAATGACATGTGCAGTAGTAATTTTACATTTACAGTACATATTGCTGTTCAGGGGCATTGCTATCAAACAGCTTTTGACTATGTGCTTTAGTTTTTTGTTCATTTTTTAGGCCATCCTAGGTGGAAACTTCCTGATTTGGGGTGTTAGATAATACTTTCATCCATTTACTTTTGGATTTGACATATTTTCTATGTGCAAGGCTTTTCTACCACCATCAAATAGCAGGCATACTTGCCAGAAATCACATTTCAGTCACCAGCTATCCATTTATTGTGGCTAATATTTTAATTTGTATTGGTGTTAGATTAAAATCATTACTGTGCTTATCTTCAATACTCATCAGATGCAAGATTCCTTACTGTGAGGAACCATCCATCTTTCAACTGGACAATCCAGGAGTAGTAACTTTCAACACTAATAGAAGAAAAAGATACAATATACCTTGTGTTCATAATACAGAATACATAAGTGGCATTAAAAGTTTGTGCCTAAAATTTACATTAAAATGATGGTATAAGAAATAAGCCTCTTCACTTGGTCTGCCTAAGCAAGTCAGATGCTTCCAAACCTCTGCATTTTGCTCGAGATTCCCTACACAGAGCAGCATACCTCTGTATTTTCCAGGACCTACTGAGCTAGTATCGTGACCATGTTCCTCACACTATGGACAATTACTTCATGCAGTAAATCAAGGACTTCTGGAGAGCACCAGACTTACAACACATGCTCAGACCATCTGGGCAGGACATGTATGTATGTGAACTCCACAAAATCTGCATTGACAAAGTTTCCAGACTGGAAAGGGGAGGATATCCAAGAAAACCCAGATGTATGATAGCTTTAACTGAGTCTAATCATAGGAGGAATTATGGTGGAGCAGATTAGGTCACACACGACCATTATTCTTAGAAAAATACCTCACAAAATTCTAATAATCAGCTATGGCATGTATGCAAAATTCAATCTCCTTTTTGCTGTAAATGGAGAGAATGCACCCCAGACATAAAAAATTATTCTTCCCTTACAAGTTTCAAATCCTAGTGGCAATGCATGGAAGCACTAGCCCTTCTTAAAAGTAAAGGGACAAAAGAAAAATAAAATTAATTTTTTACCAATGTATTTTTCCTTAATGTCATCCTTAAAAACAGCTGGATCCTGGTTGTTAGCTTCTGCAAAACCATCTAAGTGAGATATACACCTATGAAGTTCTCGGCTAGAAATGTCAGAAAATTATTCGAGAATTGTAAACATGTGGCATAATCAGAAGCAACTGCCTAAACAAACCCTTATACAGGACAGTACTAGACAAACTTTGCAACACTGATGCTCTGTCCATAGCAAAATGGGTTTAATTCAATTTAAGAGTCTTCACAGATGATTGTATCTTTTTAATTAAATTAATTTAAAAGCCTATTATATTTTTACTGGTGAAAATTTCATGCATAAGCCCAAGAATAAACAAACAAATAGAAAGATGCTAAGGAAGCAGGACAATAATATGCCTTTATGTGCAAGACAACTTGATTCATTAGAGTAGCATGGCAGAAGCAAACTTTTGAAAGGGACTTAAATGTGGTCAGTCTAATCCAGATCCAAATCTAGCCTGGTTACTTCATTGTAATTGAGTTCAGACACTGATGCCACCAGCAAAAGCTGCAAATAATCTTCTGAATACCATTATTTCACCCTTATATTTGTTGGCAGAGCTTCAGCAATACATCTTGGAACCTGGGATGCCTCCTTCCCTGGATTGCTCCAGGCTGCTCTTGCTGCCATAGGTGCATCGCTGGCCAGATGATGTCTAAAGCAAAAGCAAGCCCTGTGTTCCTAGGGCTCTGCCTCTGGGGACCCTGGACAGGGTCCAGGCAGGGAAGAAAGTGATCAAAAAGGGAACAAACTGATCAAAGGTGTCTGCAATACGCCAGAGAAGAGGAAAAGTGACACAACTGAAAATAAATTCATTTTGAAAGAGGAGAGGTGTGACTGTGCTTTTCTAATTCTGTCCAGGACTCAGAAAGAGCCAGAAAAAAATAGCACTGGGGGAGTTATTTTCTCATGGTATCTCCAGCCAAAAGCAAGTTGTTACCAGAAGTCTTCTGAGACACATTGAATCAGAAACAGAAAAAAAAAAAGTGCTCTGGGACTTAAGGCAAGATGTAGATGGCTTGAGGCACCCACTTCCAGAGCTGTCTTCCAGAAAAACTCCACCCAGCAGCCACACAGCCCTGGAAGCGCCAGCATCCGCGGGGCTCCGTGGAGTGCAGACACCTCTCCAGCCCCACGCCGAGCCACGCGGTGTGGGCAAGCTTGGGCACAGGGACAAATCCCTGGCTGCAGACTGCTAAACCTCCCAGGGACCAGGAAATGTGAACTGGGAGGGTTTTGTCCACAGGCATCTGTGCTCTGAACAAAGATACATCTCCGCAGGCTGCTTCTCTTCTTTGCCAGCACAAGTACCATTTACCCCACTGGGGCTTTTCTCATATTTTATAGACAAAACAGAATGCCTGACATGGACCCAGTCCAGGAAAGGGATGGCTCAGCTTCCTCCCAGTTTTGAGTGTTCCAGGGTGAGGATCTTCTGCAGGATGGACAGGTTGCTCACATTAGAGAGAGATCAAATAATGGAACAAAGGTATTTGTGTTAGTACAACTGCATCCTTAAAATGGCATGTAAGCAGTAAATAGCAGTAAATCTGCAAAAGCAGGCATGGTACCCTAAAAGTGTTGTACTTTCTCTGGGCTACATCCATGCTTGGGCTGCTGTCAGGATAATGGTGGTGAAACAATAATATGGAAGAGCAGGCCTTGTTGTACACACATTTGAACTAGTTCAGGCAGTGCTTTTCCTGACATTCACACTGATCATAATTTTCTGGATATATTGCATGTATGTAAATGTATTTGTATGTATGCATTTTAAGATATGTGTATATGCATAGATATACTGTGTATATTTATTTAGATTGTGAAAAGACTATTTCATTCTGCACTAGCAGCACTTCAAAACCTCAAGCAGTGCTAGTGTGAGGATGGAAGCCTGCTGTTTATGCAGACTATTGTTAAATATTTATTTTATTGTTAAATAAAATTCCTTTAACTCATACCTCCTTTTTCATATAATACTCTAATATCCGATCAAGGCGCATCACTGGTGGCTCAGCACTGTGGGTGTGCAAGCAGGTGTCCCACCCATCTCTGGTATTGATACTAACATCAGCCCATGCAAGACTTGCAAACAGCAATAAATAAGTTTGACACAGCTTTAGCAACACTTTGAGTTGTTTTGTTTTGTTTTAAAAAGGGAATTGAAAGCAGTACTAAATAAAATGAGAGGGGTCACAAGTCTGTGGCCAAAATGAAACAATAACCATAGTAAATTGTTGAGCAATAAGAAACAAGAAGAGTTTTTCTTGATTTTTTTTTGTTTATTTGTTTGTTTATTTGTTTTCTACCCTCCTTGAATGTTTTCCACTTCATGTCACCCACTGGATTGTGGAAATTGATTCCGTCTGGATCTTTCCCAGTTATGTGTGCTGAGACACTGGCAGTCTTCAAGTTGGGCAGAGCAGTTGCCTCTGATTCAGATTTCTCATTACTTCTGTGGGAATGCTACTCTTTCCATCTGTGATGGGCTAAATTTGTCTCATGGGAATGGGAGCTGCTAAAGAGTAAAGAGCTCCAGCATCCACCCAGTGGTTCCCAGTGAGTTCTGACCCATTAGAAGTAAATTGCATGGCAGTCTATACATTGCAGCTGTCACAAACAGCCCCTCATTGCAGAAGGGGTGATGGCTTCACTTTTCCTCCAAAATGTGAGTGCCTGGTTTCCAGACTGGCTGACCTACCAAACACCAGCCATTTTTGCCACCCTGTCAGGCAACAAAGTCCAGACCTACCTGATGGCCATGTCTGTACTGAGGAACAGCACAACAAACCACCAAGCACGGCAACATTTTGAAATAGCGTATTGAAGTGTCAAAAACAGGGTTAGGATCTCATTATTTCAAACAGGCTTCTGATCTCTCACCCCAATAAAATCTCATAGACTGTTGCTCAGGTGGCTTTCCTTTAGCACAGGCAGCTCATTAAGGCTTTGGACCACTGTAAGGTCAGTGAGTGGTTCCACCTGCAAACTGAGTCCAGGGAGATCAGGAACCCAGCACCTGGGCAGGTGGAAATCACAAGGCAAAACTTTGTCCTACATCTTTGTCCTAGAGAAGGAGGGACTTTGATCACCTGCAATACATGCAAGGATCTTCAAGTTGTCAGAAAGCCATATATTAGTCAAAAAGAAACTGCTCTTTGTTGGATGAGGCTGACAATCACTCCTCTTTAATGGAATAAATCTCAATGCGTGCGTGACCTTTAGTACAGCTACTCAAATGACTGTGAGCTGTTTAAATAAAAGCAGAATTTGGCTCCAAATCATCAGTAGCTCACAAATATCAACAGCGTCTCAGTGGGTTAAGGGAAAAATACACTACAGGTGGCTTTCTAATTGACCAGAGAAAATTTTGGAAATTTAATCAACACATTTAGTCTGCACATGAACAATTCATTTCACAGATGTTTTGTTAAGAGGCCCACAGGCCTTATGTTGAGGAAAAACTCCATTCAGCAATCTCTATTTTTACTCACATTGTTGAGTGGAGAGAAAATAGATGCTTCAGTTGACAGTCGAGGTCCCATTTTGCCACACATGGCCTACATGTGAAGCAGCTACCAGTCCAGCCCAGTTCACTTACAGAGGGAGCACATCATGCAAGAGCAGGTGCCTAAAGGAAACAGCAGGAACACAAGATAACAGGAATACTATTAGGATTAATATTATAAATATAGCAGCTCATAGCCCTTCTCAGATTTTTGTAGATCTTCTCAGATCATAAAGTCCGAAGATCTCTGTGAAGGTATTAGACACAGAGTGTTTACTACTTGATGTCTGTGAAGAGCATTTTCTGGAAAAAAGAATCTGTTATTTATTTTTTTGGTGTAGCATTTCATTAGATGTTACGAAAGAAAAGAAACTTTCTGCAAAAGTGGAAAGAAAAAGAAGCATTTCTGAATACCAAGTATCCATGTGAGATGTTTTTGTTTGTTCCTCCAGCACAAGCCAAATCTTAATCTGCTCATTTTTATTAGTGTTATTGATGCATCAGGAAAAAAAAGTAAGCAACCAGAGAGTGTTCTTTAAACAGATAATAAAATCCCTCATTCTCAAAATCGAAAACAGATTGTTTCATGACTGAAAAAAATGGTCTCATCATAGGCATTGTTTTACAAGGCAACAAGACTCTACTCATTTGTAAAATGAGGAACTTTCACAAAGAGTGAAAACCAAAAGTGCTGACACAAGAGAGGAAGAATGTTACCACAGTGCGATGTGAAGAAAAGAGACCCAAAAACTCCAAACCTATACACTTTCAATCCTATGCATACATGCTCTCACTTTTTGATGTGATTCAAATATTTTAAGGGAAAATACTAGAAACCTTTTTCAGTCAAGGTGGCTTAGACCAGGTTCACATGGGCAATATGTGTGTATGCTGAGAAGTGTTTCTGGCTTCATATGTTTAGATCTGATTATTTCATGCATTAAGGAAAATTAACCCCATTTTGCTACTGCAAAATGCATACAGCTAAAATAGGCAGAAGCATTCTTGTTATTGATGGCCTTTCTTCTGTGCCCTTCCTTGTTGTTTCACTTATTGGAAAGACTTACCCAAAGACTGTACAGTGACTAGAAAAAGGGTTCCCTTTTTTCAGTGGGAATTATTTGAATTACTGTAATGTCTATACATAATAACAATATAAAGAAGAACAGTTTTCTCTTTAAAAATTTCCTATGCCTTCCCCACTGAGAAGAAATGACAAAAAGACATTATGACTCTATTATGCGTGGAGTCATTTTTAGTCAAGAAAAAGAAGAAATTATGAGTCTAAAAATCCTGAAAAATGAACCAACATAGATAGCACAACTGAGGAATTTTGCCCAAGCTGTAATAATCCCATAACTACTTTAGAGCTAGGTGGGGGGGAAAAAGACACCAATTTTTTTCTACTTTGACTTCTAATTAGGAAAGCAATAACTTTCTACCTAGAAAAATAAGTAACCCCCTGCTTCCTGACCACTGTCCTGTCTTTTGAAGAACATCTTTTAAACACCCTGTGTCTTCCTTGTACGTTTGTCACAAACCAAGACTATGATCTAACACTGAGTCAAGAAGGGATCTTCCTGGTCCAGGACCTTCTGGTGTGTATCACACAAAGTCTTGATGAGCGAAGTCTCACATGTTTGTTTCAGACTGTGATGACCACCTTAAATTGACACCAGAAGAGATGCTTCCTTCTCCAGACAACAAGCTGTTGAAACACCAAACATTTTAATGAAACCAGAAGGCTCAAAGACCATACAGCCAGAAAAACATATTTCATCAACCACGTATTATAGTCAGAGAAGGCAGAAAACTCAGCAGTGAGTCAGGGAGGATGGCTGTTTCAGATTTTAATAGTAGTAGTAATCTCTATGCTCATCTTTAGGGAAAAGGACAAACTGAGTAAAAGACCTCTCTCTAGAAGGTAAATATAGAAAGATAATCTCTTTTACAGGGTTTTCCAGACAATGATAATAACAAAATGTTTTTAAAGTAGTAATAGTAGTAGTAGTAGTAGTAGTAATAATAAAAAAAATATGTGAAGAGTTAGCTAATTGATCCAAACAAAGAATTAGGATAAAAAACTCGTGCAGTTTCTTAATTAGTCATACCATAATTTTCATTTAACAGAGGAAAAAGAGGAGCAGTGGGGATGTAGAAGAGTACCTACAGCTGTTCACCTGACAGACCACAATTGTTGCAGTGGATGCTGTAGGTATGATAAGAAAGGAGAGCTGAAGGAAGATATAACAGAAATTGTTGCAATTTTGGTGCTTTGAGAAGGGTTTTGAGAGGAGGCAACAGAGGTTTTAATAGGAAGATTCAGAACTGTCTCTGGTTTAAAGGGAGAGACACAAAATAGCCATAAACCTCAGTCATAAAGACATGGGGATATTAAATTGTGAAGGGTCCTCAAAATAAAGAGATATTTATTTAGCACAGAGCTCAACAGGGATAAGGCTTGTATAAAACAGGTATCTTTTTTATCTTTTCTTCTTCATAGTTTCTTTCATATTGTGTGATTCCTGTTTTTTTTCCAGTCACTGTTTATCTGCCTTTCTCTTACTCTATTTTATTTTAGATAATGACTTAAAATTAGAGCTGCTGAATACATGTACTAATTGGGGAGCATCAAGGGGACTGAAATTCAAATCAGCTTAGATACCAATGAAGCCCCAGTAGAAACTGTATTTCCCAGATCCGTGAAAAATAAGTGCAGCTAATCGGGCACTGAGACATGAAAAGATACCTGCTGATTCAAGTTCAAAAAATATTTGCTATGTTTGTTAATGAATTTATTGATTCATTATGACCTGAAAGATATTTAGTTAATTGTGCCTCTGAAGTGTTCTGTATTGAGTTTGACGATGAGGATAATAACATTCCATGTTTTCTTTGTTCTCATTAAATTAAGATTTGCTTTTCCATCTGAGGCTTTCAAATATTGGAAGCAGTAGAGTAGAAAGGTCTACAGGCAGTCTGGCTAGACCTTAACAAAGCTGTGCTTCTGTCTGCTCATTTTCATAGAATCATAGAACCACAGAATGGTCTGGGTTGGAAGAGAACCTAGAGATCACCTAGTTACAAACCCCTGCCATGGGCTTGGACACCTTCCATTAGACCAGGTTGCTCAAGGCACCATCCAATCAACCCAGCCTTGAAAACTTTACAGAATGAGGCATCTACAACTTCTCTGGGCAACTTATTTCAGTGCCTCACCATCCTAACAGTATAAATTTTCTTCCTGATACCTAATCTAAACCTGCCCTGTTTCAGTTTCAAAGCATTATCTTTTGTCCTATCAGTACACACCCTTGCTAAAGGTCTCTCCCCATCTTTCTTGTAGGCTCCCTTCAGGTATTTGAAGGCTTCAGTTAGATCACCCTGAAGCCTTCCCTTCACCAGGCTGAACAATCCCAATAATTCTCTCAGCCTTTCCTCATAGGATAGGTGCTTCCTCTAATCCTTTCCTATGGCTCTGTCAGCTAGTGTCTTCTCCCACCTATGCAACAACAGTGGAAATGCAGAGCTGAACTTTCAGCTGCACATGGGTTATGATACACTTTAAGTGGAATATTAGACTCCAAATGTAGCCAAGATATCCTTATGTATACTTATGAGCTGGTGCTGCTTGTCAGGACCTTCCTTTGATGCATAGTGATGATTCCTATTAAAACTTCTTGAGTACAGGTATAACTGCAATCCTTAATGAGTCTAGGAAATGGACTCCTCATTGCAATCTGCTTAAAGAAATATGCTCTGCTTTGTGGAAGGAGAGAAGACTGAATCAACAGCAATTTTCAAGAGAAATGGGATGCAGTGAGACATTAAATAATGATAGTGGCTGCGATTCGAGAAGTCTGGAGAAGTCTCTAAGCAATTACAACAGAGATTTTCCTTTTGCAAGGTGTTTTGTTATCAGAAAGCCCCAGTTTTAACTTCCCTTATCTGACACATGTAACACAAGGATGATGAATTAAAGTTAAATTTGCTACATGAATGTGTAATTGCCTTGATCTGTAGACATCATGTTAGTGTACAGCAATGGCTAGTGGTGCATTGCATCTCACTGAAAATGTCTCTAGTGGTTCTGGCTTAAGAGCTGTTGAGACACTCAAACACAGAGCTCCCACATACAAGAAACAGGCTTGTCTTTAGTGTATGCTTCACATGATACATTTAGGTTTAGTGATTACAACATCCTGGAACTAAAATGATAGGCTAATTAGGAGCTGGAACAAACTTCCCGAGTCACTGGGTTCATCATCTCCTGGCTTTACTGGAAGCCTTATATAATGTCTCCATAAAGCAATGGAGCTTCAGCTGAAAGTTACTCAGTTTTTGCTGTTCCTCCCACGCAAAGGCTGCTCCACACCCTCCCTGCCTTGATGGTCAAGACTTTTCTTCTCTTTTCTTGCACAATTTCAGATCCCTTTTAAGCACATTTGTTCCTGTGCCAGCACTGGATTTTGATATATATAGCTCTTCTCCCTTTCCACTTTTTACTTCTTTGATTTATTTATGGAAAGTAATTGCATCCCTTTATAGCCTTCATTTTGTTAGGCTAACAGAGATAGACTTTTCTAAACTCCTCCTCCTGGAAGACAGAGTTCTCTTCTCCTGATCCTCTCTGTACCTTCTTTGCATCTGTTTCTCTTTGAATTCCCTCTTTCCTGAACATGGCTGACCAGAAAAGTACATAGCAATCCACATAATTTTTCTATGCTTTGTATTAGGATGGCAGTATTCCCTCTCCTTCCTAGGGATCTTCTTTAAGGCCATGTCATGCTGGTAACTCGCAGTAACCTGTGACTACATGTTCTTCCTGTTAACACCTTTCCAAATTACGAGTGCCAGTATGTAGATAAATTATTGGCATTAATCCATAACAAGGTGATGACTTTGCACTTGATATTATTAAATTTCTATTCCTATTATGCCAGTCCTCAAGGTCATCCCATTGATTCTAGTATTGTTGTATCATCTCAGTTCCCTTTGGCACTAAAAATGCCCCAGCAAGTCACTAGAGAGAGTATGACATGAGATCAAGCCTCAACACCAAGCCCTTCAGGAGCTGCCCTTGTCTGCACCCATCTAGGAGAACCATTTCCTTTGCAATACAGACATGGTTGCCTCCTTCTTTCCCTAGCTACCACACAGTCCTTGTATGCATTCCCATCTCTGTGCTCTGAGCCATGCTGCAGGATTCATGGCTTTGGTGAAGCCCAGAGAGATTATACTTGTAGTTCTTTTCTCTGGAAAGTTGATATTACCCCACAGACAACTGTGTATGGGATAATACTGCAATGCAAAATTTGTATTTCATCACCTTTTCAGCATCCTTGATTGTTCCTAGTGCTCAACTTTTTGTCCTTCAGATTAAGACATGTAAATACTGCCTGCAAAACATTTCAGTGACTACACCTGTTTTCCAAAACCAATCAGAGTGGTGGGCAAGAATTACACTGGTCCAAAAACTTAGATAGCTTTAATACACTGAAAAAAATTAAGGCTTCCCGAAAACTCTTTTTTTTTTTTTAATTCACAACAGACTTTACATTTACAGGAAACCACTTCTAAAATGCACCAGATTGCAATATTTTCCGTGTCAGCTATTTAAAGGGTTCCCAAGAGTTTTCCTTTTGCCTACCCTCCAAGCTTCCTTCTCCCAGTTCAGCCTGGAATTCCATAATAGTTGAGCTGATCCAATTTTTGCTCAAACCACTTTCACCACTGGCAGTCACTAGGCTCATATGAAATAACTTTGTGAAGTTGACAAAAACTGGAATTTGATCTCCTATGCAGGTCTGTGCTTTCCAAACACATTCTGGTAAAACTAGGAAGAGATTGCATCATTAAAGCCTGCAGTCAATTCAAAAGACTTTTCTCAGCTCTGCACCACACTTTGTGACTTTGCAAAGAAGCGTTCAGAAATTTCACACACAGCACAGACCACAGTTGCCCATTTCCTTCATCATCATAGGGTGGAATTAAAAACTTTTGGCCAAGCTGCCTAATAGGCAGCTGTTTGCAATTAGATGGAGCATTACATCCATTTCTTAACAAACTTCACAACCGGATAACTACAGTATGAGCAATATACCGTGAAAAATTGCCAGCGTGTTTAACTTCTCTGCATTTCTGGTGGTTTCTGTACTTTGCCCTCATTTTTCCAGCCTGCTCACATGCTGTCTGACTCTCAGCTTTCCCACCCTGTCGCAATATGGCTGCTCAAAGATTTAAGCAAGAATTGTGTCAGTCTTTACGTAGATGTGTGGCTCTGTGGCAGGACATAGGTTGCAAAATTAATGCATTTGATCTTTCTAAAAATAGCATTAGTGCCTGAACAGAAAGCCAGTGATAGCACGTTTTTTATGCACTGCACTTTCATTTCCCCTGCTAAACTGAGGTTAAGTACCACTCATCTTGCTCACACGAATAGTCTTACTGACGTGGTTTTGCACAGAAAATTAAGAAATCATTTTCACTGTTTCTTTCAAGAGCAGCAATAAAGTGAATGGCACTTCTGAAGAAGTAATTGCATTTGCTACTCCTTAAAAAAATATGTCTCAGATTCGGAGACAGAATATGTCTTTTGTCAAAACCCACGTACCAGAAAACATATCTAAGTTCAAAAGCTATAAATTCTGCAAATCTATGGATATTACAAATAAATCAATGAAATTCCTGCTTCCCATTAGTTATTCTGCTCTCTGGAAGGCTCCAATAGATATATATATCCATATATATATCAAGAACCATAGTATTAATGCCACTGGCCTTAAGGCAAATTCAAAGAGCAATAAGATGAGCACTGCTGTGCTCAACCTGTACTCATACATTTGCTGAATTTCCTCTTTCCCTGCCTAAGAAAATGAACAGTTAGGGCCCTGATGATTTTGCTTTCCAGAGAAGATCAAAGTTGTACAAATGTAGCACACAGAGCAAGGGCATGGTGGAGGGTGGCAAAGATCTCATTTCTTCTGTGGGCTGAAGGGAGGCGCTGAAGGGTGTCATTTAAGAAAGACAGAGAAGACGAGTTTGACATGACTGTCTTCATGAGAAGACAGTGGGACAATACAAGAGTGACATAAACGGGAATAGAACAAGCAGATAAAAGGAAGAGCAGTTTACTCTAAGTTGCCAGGTAAAAAATTATTGGTGTGTGTGGGTTTCCCCACAGTTCTTGCTGTTGTTTTACAGGGAAAATTGCTGGGAAACAGCCCTGCTGAGGTGATGACCATGAGTTCTTCTTTTCACCTCACCAAACCTGTCCAAGTGACCAAATGAAGGCCAAGTTTCCAGGGTTTGTTGTCTAATGACAGGCAGCAGCTCCACCAATGATAAAGGCTGCTGTCAGCCGGGGAGAAAGAGGTAGGACACAATGGACTCCGCAGCTCCAATGCTCTCCAACCCTCCCAATGCCAGGGTTAAAAATCTGAAGTTTTCAGTGGGGACTAATAAAAGAAGCACAGTCAATGTGGCGCAGAGACAAGAAAGCATGCACTTAGAAACAAGCTGATACTTCTTATATTAACAGTGTCTAAGCACAGCTGGTACACTCAGAATGCAAAATTAATTTCTGGGTCTATATGTGAAAAAGGCAAAAGGGGGAAAAGCTATGACTATTTACTGGTCTCTCATTCCTAATTTTCTAGCTTATATAACTATATTTTCAAAGATGGACTTCCTAAAACCCACGTGTTTGAATTACATCTTTAACCACGGATCTGAATTATGGGTTCAAAATTTGGTAAACCGGATAGTTTCCGGATTTCAAAGAATTTACTCTCAGTATCCTAACTGTCATCTTATTTAAGTCACTGATAAGCTTGTGCTGACAACAATGGGAACAGGAATTACTTTTTCTAAGAGAAGCAGGACAAAGGAGCTATCTTAGAAGAGTCAACTTCAAAGGAAAGAGGTCAAATAACCTGCTGTCGCATAACACATCATTACATTGGCATGCTCCTTGGCTCTTGAATTTAAACTTTGTAGAGAGGATAAGGATACTAAAAAATAACACTCGGAGTTTCCACTTCCTATTAGTAACTGTGCTTTACTGGAAGAAATTGATATCTATAAATGTGTCACGGGATGCAATATTACTGACAATTTTATCTGGAAAGAACCACCACATGGTTTTCCCCTCTGCCATCCCTATACATATGTTCTGTGACACGGGGTTTTCTTTCTTTTCCTGTATTCAAGAGCATGTCCAGTCTAACTTTCAAAGCCTATTTGTCCACATAGATAAGTCTAGTCTTCAGACAGTCAGTGCAGAGAAATTTTTGAAAATCATGTTATATCAAAAAGCTTTAAAATGAGCATAAAAAATCACTAGACAACAGAAAACAGAGCAAGCCTCCTACAGACAGTCCACCATGCCCCTCCTTCCAAAAGGCTTGATTGCCTTGACTAAACCAAGGAAAATTAGTGTCTCAAAGGTGATTTTGTGTGGCAAAATTGAAAATATATCAGTTTGAAAATACTTCTGTGCCACAGAATGTCTGTAGTTTTAGCATTTTATTCTCCCTGATCAGACTGCATCTCCCATAGTCTCCCACATACATGGCCATACTGAAGTATATATATAGAAGGACTATGATTTTCCAGCAGCACTGTTTTCCTGTAAAGTAGTATATAAGACACATAAGTACCTCTTAGAGTACTCAAGAGAGGATTAGGCTTGTCAGACTTCCAAATTTGGTACAACCAATTGTACAAGACATGTACAATGCATCACCTGCAATGTCCTCACTTGCTTTCCTAAATATGATGCCTGACTTGCTTGCTGCCACCACCGAGTACCCAGTGGCTCAGAGAAGTCCTTTGTAGCCCATGGATACAAAGTATCACAAACAGCGTCCAGCCACATTCCCATCACCTACCCAAAATGCTGGAGGAGAGAATGAAGCTATTTGTTATGCTCATTCCCACCTTTTCAATATCTAGCTTATGGCTAGAGCACAATGCAAAGGGATTGGGACACCAGGTTGCAATCCCTCTGCTTCGGGAAGGGACTTAAACCTGTTCAGTGAGTGCTTAAACAGTGTTTGCAGGGTCATTCTCACATCATGGCCTGATGAGCATGTATTCAGATGAAACTGGAATAGATGCCACAGGAAATATAAAAATATTTCCAATGCATAACATTGTAGCCCTTTGTTATTGGTAATTAACTAATCTTCTCTCCTAACCTACTGTATGTTATAGATCCTACCTGCAGGACCTACCTTTGCATCCAATGCCTTACTACAGTCTCATCCAGGAATTTTTCTTGCTTTTTTTCCTTTTCTCCTGCTTCCTTTTTTTTCTGCTTCATTTTGGTGGGGGAAACCATTACTCTAAAACACACAAGCAATACCTATTAGTGGGCATCCACAGTTAACCCACCAGCCAACAATCTAAGTTTCAGAAAAGTTTGTCTCTGTAGTGTGAAAAAGAAAATGTGCAAGTCAGCCATGAGAGAATGAAAGCCAAGGTCAGGGCAATTCCCAGGAGCTCTCCCTGGTTACAAACATAAAGGAAGCCTGCAAAAAGCTGGAATGAAGTTAATCTAAACAGATGTTAATGTAACTGAGATTGTAAATTGGCCCTGAACACATCTCTGTGGAGATATTATACTTCTAGGTTAAATGTGAAAAAAATGTGCTTTTATAATTATCATCTCATTGTTAGGCAGCAGATCTTACCACAAAACATTTGATGTTTGTCCCTGACAAGGTTTTATCCTTCTCACATGATGTGACACAATCTCTGGCCCCAGACTCAGAATATATCAGCTGATGTCAACACTTTCTCCTTCCATGTTCTAAATATTGCTGATCAGGCCAAGTTTCATTTCACTGAAAAGACCACTTTCTTTCCTGACTGTGTGGAAGAAAGAAACTTGTTAGGGTTCAGACGTGATACCTGCGTCTCTGTCAGTTTAGACTGCAACCTCTGCAGTTTTCAGCTGAAAACTTCCCTACATCACAAGGAAGTGAGGCAGAGAAACATGAATTTGCTATTGGGGTACAAACTCCTGGGGAGTTCTTAACCTCGCTGCCACCTCTCCTCTGACCGCCCCTTGCTCGGGAGTGCTCTGCTGAAAGAAGTACTCCAGGAAAGAGCTGCAAGAGTGAAAGCAGAAATCTTTACAAATATTTTGCTGAACTAAAATACTGAATTTCAAGATGTCATGCCCATCCCCTTTGAGTCGGCCCTGCTAAAGTGCTGAGTTAAAGTTTATGATAGATACTTAATTAGGATAAACACTTTTTTGAGTTGCAGTCAAAACAGAGCTCTGCCACAGTGACTGTATTAAGTGCAAATGATACAACCACTGGTTTCCATCTCCTCTGGTCCTATCTGACGTGCCTGGTATCCAACTCAGGGTATTCAGGCCACCCTTATTTGATTGTGTTCAGTGTCTTTCTACATATGCACTCAAACAAATATTTTGTCCTATATCCCTTTTTAACAACTAGTCTAAACCAAAGCATCTTCAGGAAAAAAATCAGCAAATACTTTCCATGCATATGAAGTTGCCTGTCATAAGTAGTCTTTCTGTTTGAATGTCACTTTATTTATGTTCTCAGAGTTCCTCCTCTATATGTTTTCCTTCATTTATCTTCCTTACCTTGTGCTTCATGTTCCTCCCCAGGAGTTATTGGCACTATGCTAACAGATTTTTTTTTTTTTTCTTTTTTGCACTTTGGATGTGAAAAATACATGAAAAGACTTTTTGAAAAGATAGAAAACTTGGTTGAGGGATTCAAAACTGATGGCCCTGAGAAGGCAGTGGCTACACTGAGGAGTTGACATGGATTTGGTTACAGAACTGTCAGCCTGCTCTGAGAATATCTCTGTCCAAATCTTAGTATTTTTTAAGTAGGAACCACAAAATCAGAAAACTTCAAAACACAGCAAAACATTTGAAATGGCAAGATGTTTTAACAGGAAGTTCCTTTGGTGGATAGGTGACATCCCAATTCTCATTTCTTATTCAATTAAGAATTTTATTTTGGGCCAAACAGAAAATCTGATTTTACTTGGGGAATATCAAGCTGGTCGCTTGGAGAGCACATTCTGCTCCTGCTGAAAGCAAAGGAGAGGGAGAGAAAACCAAATAGTGCAAAATATTGTAGGTTTTTTCCTTGAATTGAAGCAGTTGGTCAGACAGGTCAGATACTCTGAGGTAGCAGGTGAGACACAATTGCTTTTGCTTTAGACCCCATGCTCTCCTGGGACCTTATCTGGGTGTAACCAAATCCCTTCCCTTCACTGTGAATGCTGTGTAACTCAACAGGTCTCTAAAAATATGGCAAAATGGGAAAAGAGAGCCACAGGGCTCAGCAGGGAGAGAGCAGGGAGAGAAGAAGGGAGAAGGTGCAAGAAGGCAGACATGGGGAGCAAGCACAGGAAGGGGCACAAGAAAGAGGCAGAGTGCTGCCCCAGGCACTTGAGCTTGGTCTGGTCCCAAGGGATGGGTGAAGGGGCCTCCTGGCTGGACTAGTCTGGATCATCCAGGGACTGAGACTTACTAATAAAGGGAAAATCTCCATGGCAAAGCAGGCCTTCCACTGGGGAATTCCCCAAGCATCTGCTCTGCCCAAAGCTTCCCTTTTCTCAAGATGCCAAAAAAAGCAGGGAGGGGGAAGGGAAACATAGACTTTCATTATTTCAGTCACCATTTAGGACTGAAATGCAATATACAAATTTTGTTCTAATTTTCAGTTCCCACAACTTTTTTCTTCGCCAGATAGGAACTTTGGGCTTTGGTGCTGCCAATAATCTTCCTCATCTGTGCTAATTTCAGTTTTCCAACCACTCCCATCACCTTTTCATCCACTCTGGTATAATTTATTGCTATAAATAGCATAACACTTAAAAGTGTCCCCTGCTTTCCTCCTCTGAGTTCACAGTTTGTCCAGACTTGGAAGGATTTTGGACTGGTAAGTCTGGAATAGCTCTGCTCCCCTCACTGCCTGCTCAGCAGCCTGCAGCTAGTAAAACACATGCACCTAGGCCTGAAGACATCCTGTTTTCTTGGTGCAGGCATGCAAAAGAAGCAGACAGATCTGCACAGAAAAGACAACAAAACACAATTTTATCTGGGTATATCTTACTTCTAGTTCCAAAGCACCGGTACAAGTATGTCATATATTTGCAGGTTAATCTTCTTTAATAAAGAAAATAGAAAATCTCTTTTTTGATTAATCCCTCCACAGATATTACCTGAATTTATGCTGTAATTCTCCCCATATGACATTGACACTAACTCCCCTTCTTCACAGCAGCACAGGCCAGCTCCACTCACACACAAGTGCATTGAAAGACATAAGTGCTTTCCTTTTGCTTGGTGTTTAAACCAGAAACTTCAGTCTGTGCACATTCCCTGTATTGAAACAAGGACCATGGCTCTGATAGATGTCCAGGATATTACAGACTAAACAATTATGAACATTAATTTCCAGTAAACAGATCTTCATTTAACAAAATTGTATGAGTATTACGAACTTAAGAAAAGAAAGATCTGAATTATATGTTTAATTTATACTCTGGAGACAATAGTCTAACAATACATGTGTTCAATGTTATTATTCCTGTGTCCAGAAATTACAGTATAAACTAATCACTTGAGGCAAAACTAAATCCCTGTTGGCAAATGGACAGCATTTGCTGACTAGCTAAACAAATTGTACATTTCATTTGCTAAAAAGTATCTGATGGGCCAAAAAAAGCCTTTTTGAAGTCATTCACTTTTGGAAAAGAGAGGTCCTAAAAGACCATAATTTTTTTGTGGAAAACATTAACCCCAAAATTTGAAACAGGTGAAGGATGTGCAGAAGTACCATTATTCATACCTTATTTTACTGGAATTTCAGTGTTCTTTGCATGATAGATTTCGAGACACATGAATTATGCTGCTGTGACCTGGCTTTAGGTCAGCAGCTCAGTACTCAGAACAGGTCTCCACCTTTTTTGCTGTAAGGCTCCAAGGGGAATCCTGGCCACCCACCAGGCCCTGCAGTACCATCCCTGCTCCCCTAAAGGGGAGTTTCCCATGCCCAAGTCCTGGGAGGCAAATGCTAAGAAAGAACTGGAAAGAACAACGGGGATGGGATTTGTTGCAGGATTTTTCTGGACTTCATTAGCATAGTCAAGGCCTGGGAAGCACAGGGATAGGACTCTCTACAGAAATGGTCTGAATCAAGAGAGTAAAACACAAGCCAGAATGTACTCCCAAGGCTGAGCACATAATACAGCATAGCAGGGCAGAAATTTGACTATTTTTCTTACTACTACTTGACTGTTAAAGGGGTAACTAAAAATGACCTTACAGATTTTCAATTATTTCTTTTTACTTATTCAGAGAAATCTGAAGAAGTTTCTTTAGGCCATGATTTACCTCTGTAAGTATCCTGAGATTACTGGTTTTTATGGTTATTTTATATCCCTGTAGCTCCCAAGTGTGTCTCCTTGCTTTCAGGGGGGATGGCAATACTGACTTACAAGAGGAAGAAGAGAGCACAAAGAAAACCAAACAATATTTTGCTTCTTGCATGGGTAATTTATTTGCTGAATGAGTAATAATTTCATGTTGATCAAAATGAGCAGGGATTTTTTTAGATAAGGATTTTAAATTCACTGTTCCGTTGTCTCCTTACAGCAAAATATTTTGATGTTCTCAATTTGAAAAGTTTGAAATCAAAGAGAATTTTTATTTCAAGCTACATCAAAGTTGGCCAGACACAAAGCCAGGGATGTCAAAGAGCATTCCTGTTTTACCAGGGGAAGAAATGAAAGTATATCTTTATGGTACAGAAACTCAAATTTCTTTTGAATTATGAGCTTCTACTGAATCAACAAAGAAAGAAAGAAAGGTGTGAATTTTGAGAGCACCATTTTATTTTATTTTATACAGAACAATGAAGGTAGAATGTCAAGGAACATTATGTTTGTCTATTTCTTTCAGGGCAAATTATAGATACATGAAATGTTTATTAATAATTTCAACACTGTGCAAAAAAAAGAGCAAAAAATATAATCTTCTATACTTCCCCAATCTTTCCCCAGACATTAAAATAACTGCTACACCACAAACTTCAAGTCAAAAACATATTTAATTATGGTCATTTTCCTATGCCATTTCCTATGACTGTAGATTTTGGGTTACTCTACAACTGAATATTTTCCTTTCAAAAAAAGAGAACTAGGGGGCCTTTGCTAAACAAAACTCTCTTCCTAAAATATTCTCTAAGGACATGGCAGAAAGGGCTTTATTAAAGTGGACACTTTGTGAAACTTAAAAATTTGAGGGAATAGAAAATAAAATGCAATTTTAACTGGGGTCTAATGGCCCCTGGCTGGCTGTAGGAGAATTGGTTCAATTACACTGTGACCAGTGTCATTGCATATCAATAGCTGGAGCCTCTAATAATGCCAATAAAC
The DNA here is from genome assembly GCF_008360975.1 of Lichenostomus cassidix. Taxonomy (NCBI): domain Eukaryota; kingdom Metazoa; phylum Chordata; class Aves; order Passeriformes; family Meliphagidae; genus Lichenostomus; species Lichenostomus cassidix. The sequence goes on along the minus strand of NC_139483.1, from coordinate 69,120,032 downwards.
CATTTCTTTTGTTTCCTTTGTTAAACTGTTTGGCTTGAAGCTATAAATTGGGAACAACAGCATCAACTGTCATCTTACGCTTGTGAAATCATTATGGGGCACAAAACAGTTCGGAGTTTCAAATGTCCATCTCCAGAAGGGGCATCTCCCTACACTGAACCACATCTTCTCACTTGCCTGTTGCTCTTGCTGGTCACACTCCAAGAAAGGGTAGAATTAAAAGATTACTAACTTTAGATCCAAATGGAATATACTCCTTTTCTCCTGCCAGTCTCACCAAATATAGCCTTTGGGTTTCCAACTGACCTTATACTGTCGCTTGTTCTTAAATAATCAGTTAATTAAAAGGTGACGTATCACAAACACCAAAACTTTAAATAACTTCAGTCATCTAAAAAAAGAACTGATAGCTTTTCCTCAGGGGAAAAGTAGTAGTAGCTTACTGAGAAAGCTTAACCTCCAAGGCCAGTCTAGCTAACTATGGCCTTAGGGACTAATCCTTGCAAAGTCCATCTGGAGAATGTCCTAATTCCACTGCCTGCTCTTCACAATCAGCCTTCTGCTTTTTTCCCCACCCTTGCATCCGTTTAGTGTCCTCATTTGCTTTCTAATGACTTTCTAAAGTGAACTCAGACCTGGTTTCTTTCCTGGATAACCTTTAACTGGCTTTCCTTTCCATTCTTCCCTACATCATGGCAATATGAGCAGAGATGCTGATGTCGATATGAGTATCATAACAATACCATATGTTCCAGAAACACAGAGCAGGTAACCAACAACAAAGCTGAGCCATGCTAAAATACACCTGTAACTTCCCAAAAGAGTAGGTGGAGCTGAGTAGGCATCTGAGCCACTACTGCACTTTGAAACAAGTAAAACTGCTGAAAGATTTTAGCCCTTGCAGCCAGGGCTAGTGCTTCCAGTGTAGTTTCATGTGGAGCCTGATGCTTTTCTGAACTTCTGAAAACTCAGCAGGATGGTGTTAAAGATGAGGCAGTGACTCTCTTCTGGACAAGGTCATGTGCCAAAGCAATAGTTTCAAATATTTCTACCAGCCTGATTGTTAAATGCTGCAAGTACTATGAAACCCTTGTTCTTCTTGGAATCAGTCATCAGAGCTCTCATGCAATTACCACAGAGCTACTTTCATTTGGAGAAAAATGTAGCAATAATTGCCTGATTTCTGGTATTGTGTTTATTGTTTCACCTTCAGAGTATGAGCACTGTTTCTCAGTTGCAGCCTCTAACTCAGGGGGTTTCATCCTTTTACACATCCCTAAATTTTATTCCCAAGACAGGAATGGAGATGGGGCAGAGTGCACCCCTGCGTAGCAGATGTAGAGCCTGCTTTTCCTAGGCTCTGTGCCTCATACCTCCCAGGAACCCTTGGAGAAGAAGTCTGAGGATCTCTAGTGGTATGTGGACCAACAGCCAAAAAGCAGGAAGCCTGAAGTCCTCACAGAAGGAAGTGAAAATACTGCAGTGTTGTAATCACTTGGCCATTATACATACCAGAACATAAAGGCAAACGAGACAGTTCAACCCTGTCGTAATTTCTTGTTACATTTCAGTTTCCAAGTGCAAAAACTCTTTAAACTATTATATCTTGCAGTTAAAAGAGCTTGTTGAAGGAGTCTTGTGGTAGCATTAATTCTCTCACGTCCTGACACACTGACCTGAAATGCTCAATTCCCCTTACAGCATCAGGCTTCTTACTAACAGGGAAATCTTTGATAGCAAGGACTTGACAACCTGGCTATACCACAGAAGTGAAAAACTCCTTGGGTAAAAATAAGTTGGGTTTAAACAGATACACCTATGCTAACAGCTAAGTACCTGTTTACACTTATTAGTCACCTCATTAAAAGTATTACTCTAAATAACATGCCATTTATATTTGTTAAAGCCATTTCACAGGAAGCTTAACTAAAAAGGAAAGAGGTTAAGGGCCAGATTTTAACCTCTGCATAAGTAGGTGGCTAATCACAGCTTCAGACACGCGTGGTGGAGGGGGAGGCCCTGAACCAGGGCAGACCTAAAAGGTACACGCGTGCGTAATCGCCTCTCCAGCACTTGAGCTTGAGGCATGTTGTGAGAGAAACAAGAGCTAGCACAATTGGGAATACCTTTTACTGCTCTGGGAATAATGCTTTTTCTCTTTATGGGGAGGCTTTTAAATTATCTCTCCATATAGCATATTAACAACCTTGTTTTTTTCTGAGTGCTGCTTCACATATGTGGTGTGCCTGCAGATGCTGTGCAAGTTGTTCCAGCTCCCCTCAGCCCTGCCAGGTCTCTCCAGTCCTGACTTGCACACTGTCCTGCTCCTCTTCTTTACACAGCAGAGGTTACCAGCTGTGGGACGCACCCTTATATTCTAGGAACTATGACGTTATTAACAAATTTATTTTTCCATGTAACTTGAGAGAGGAATAAAAGGCAAAATCTCAGCTAGCACAGATCATTAAGACCCATTTGTGATGGGGAAGTTTCATGATACTGTGCAGAACAATGGTGATCGCTATCAAACAGGAATTTGACTCTCAAAACTGGGGCCCTGGTGGAGACTCAAGCAGCCCTCCCCAAGCCCTGGTCTCCAGAAGGGTTAGATGGGAGGATAATTCCAGATAAAATCGCTCAGGTGCTATGTGGGTTGGACCACTATTCCATTTTCAATGGGTTTGGGCTTTTTTGTGGGTATTCTTGAACCAGATCCAAAAAGGCCTTTAATGGGCATCAGGAGCCAGGGATAGGACTGAAGTTAGTATTCCTGCCATTTCCCCAGCTCTGAGCCAAGCTGTGAGCCAGCATATCACAGACTCTGACAAATGGCACAAAACAAGCTGAAGGAACATACAGGTGGGGATGGGAAGCAGCGGGCATGAGGAGGGGCAGAGTGAGACCTTCTCTAGCAGTGGCTCTGAGCTGTTCTGTCAGCTCTCTCCCCTCCTGTAGGCACAACCACACCCCCCACACAGGAAGCCCTTGTTCAGCTGCCCTCAAAGCCCCAGAAGGCCTTTACTGGCCAATAGGGTGTGAGGTGTTTAGCTCCAGACCTGTGTGCAAGGCCAAGACTGTGCTGACGAAGAAAGCTGAGGAACCTCATGCCTACCCCACAGAGTGAGCCAAGCTGGCTTCCCAAACAGGAGATGACACAGCAGAGTGAGGAAGGAAGAGCTCTAGGTTCTTGATCCTGGTCTCAGGACTGCTTCATGAGCACTGGTGGAGAAGTACATTAGGAAGGCTCTGGGGTGAGGGCCCTTACAGCTACCCCCCACACTGAAGTGAGACAGCTAATGCTCCTGCAGAGCTGCAAAAGAAAAGGGCCATTCTTGGCCAGGTGCATGGGTCATCACAAAATGGTTTACACCTTGCACAGTGACCCATCCAGAGCAAGGGAAGTAGACAACCCCAAGTTAGATACTGAAGGACCAGAAACCTGGTCCTTCAGAAAGCACAATCTGTCAGCTTGGCTAACTCCAGGCAATTATGGGCAGGGTATCTGCAGGAGATGGGACCTACTCTGAAACGCCAAATTCTCCTCAAGGACTCAACAAGCATCAGGCACTCACCCAGGGTTTGGGGCCCTGTTTGGGAAGTCAGACATCAGGAGGTGTTGTGCCTGCTGGCAACTGTGTTCCCTTTTTGGATTGTGTCTGTCAAAGTCTGGAAAGTTATTTGTGTTTGTGCTTCACTCAGCAGTCTGTGCAAGAGAGCAGAAATGTAGATATCCTCTGTCCCTGCCTAAGCACAGCCAAAATAATACCCAGGTGGTGGTGAAAGTGACCCACAGGAGAATCACAGAACTCCATGGTAAACAAGGCAAGATAAAGTTATTGTCACAGAGGTAAAGGGATAATAGCAAAAGGCTTCACTGAAGGAAAAGGGAGCTTCTAATCTTCTGTACAGGTATTCATTTCTCTTGCTGGAGATAATACCTGTAAGGAACAGGAGAATCCTAATATTCCCATGTTGCCTTCGGAAATAATGTGAAGTGTGTTACTGGAAACTTACTTTGAACATATATCAAGACTACTTGTAAGGGGTATGGATCCCTCTGATTTACCTGAACAAAGACAAGAGGTTTGCTTTTTTTTTTTCAGCGTAGGTGTTTCTACAGAATTTAGCCTATTTACCTCAGAGTTGGATTATAAACATACTGAAAAATTATGTAATGCTTCATGTAAGCTGAAATACTATTATTCAATAAACAGTCCAGGTTGGTAATATAAGACATATATTGTTTCAGGAGGTTTTTTAAGAGGAGGAAGGCATTTAAGTAACTGTAAATTTACAGGTATACCATATTAGTTCTAATCACTCATTTATATTTCTGAAACGTCTTAAGTATTTGTGAGATGAGATGGTGAGTTCCTAGTTTTCTGACTGAAGTCTTGCTGTGTGACATTGCCTGACTGGAGTTCTGTGGATGCCAGGAGACAGCAAGAGCCTGAGCAGCACTGGGGGAAGAGGAGACAATGCAAACTCCAGCCACAGGATCCCACAGTGCAGTGTGTGTCTAGAGGACATTAGATGAATGAGTCCAGAGATTGTCTCTTCAGGAAATACAGCCACATCTCTCTTTTTAGAAATGTCTTCTCACCAGAAAAAATAACTTGGACCAAATATCCTCTCATATTCCATTAATCTGCCCTTACTCTCCAAAATATGTGAGAAAAGGAGGGAAATTTACGAGTGAAGTCATGGGAAGATAAAAACCACTGTAAGTTTGAGTCTAAAGGCAGAGAATTCAGCAGAGACTGTGCTGTTGCTGCTGATTTTCTGTAGAGCATACTCAGGTACTAACAAGATTATAAAACCCAGATAGGTGCCTAGATAATCAGACAGACAGACTGAGCTTATTTGTTTTCTTGTTTTTTTCTTTTTGTTGATTTGAAGCCAAAGATCCAGGCAAAGATCATCACAAAGGCACAGCAGTCTGTAAATGGTATTTTCTCACATAGAGTTGTCTGAGAGGCTGAGAAAGATTAAGAGCACTTAAATCAGTATTTTTAGTGTTTTTTTAATAAAGAAGTATTTGGAGTACATTCTCCATTCAATGCACATGCAAATCATCCTTAATAATAACATATGTTATATTTTAAAATTTCAAAGAAAATACTTCAGAGAAAGGATAAGTCTGAGGAGCCTTGAACAAATATTTTTACAGCATCTCACTTTCTTTGTAAAGTTTCTTGAAGAAGACACTGGATTTTATCATTGAAATCACATTTATAGAAGTTGACAGATTTAAATTCTGACATGGCTCTGTTTCTTAGTCCAAGGGCTCATACACCCCTATGTCACACAAGCATCTGTTTAGTTACTGAATCTTGACTGTGCAGATTGGGCAAAGTTTCAGGCTTTTGTTTAAATTTTCCTGTAAGAATTAGGTCAGTTCTAATCTTCACATTTTAATAACTTCCTTTTCAACTGAAATTTAAATTGCTGAGAAACTTTGTAGGGGAGAAGAATATTCCCATAATGATCTCATTTGAATAACCTGAGAAAAATAACATGCGTATTGCTCAGTGCAGGTAAGCAGGATGCAGATGAGCAGCCGCAGCCAAGTCATGTCTTCCCACCAGGTTAAATCTGACTTGCCTTGGATTTCAGGTTAGGATGAGTAGGATTGTTGACACTGAGTAATTCAGATCAACCCCGTGCTAGGTACGGGAATGGACAGTGCACCCCTGTGGGGTCTCTCCGCTTGGCAGAGAGAAATGGGTGGAGAGCTGGCCACCCCTGCAGCTCTGGGTCCATGTAGATTGCCTGTGCAAGAGATGGAGGACAAAAGAATTACCCAAAGAGATATAGTAATTGCATTCCGTAATTCCTGAGACCGGTAACATAGTCTGTGAGGTATTCAGTCATGTTTCCTTATGGAAAATGCTGCATGGAAAGATAAAGGCAACAGATACACTAAGGTCAGACTCCTCAGTCAGCTCAGTGTAGGGAGTGATGAGAGTAACAAAGTCCCTTCTTCTAGGGGGGCTGTAGTTCTGTTCTTCCCAAACTAGTTCTCTGAGATCTTTCTGAAGCAACAAACCTGTCAAAGAAGCTAAGCCCATCTAACTCTTATCACACTGCAAGGAACCAGGCACCCAGTGACTGAGGAAGCAGAGATGGATGCAGCAGAGGACGGAAGGAGCAGTGGAGAAAGGAGGAAGGTGGATCCATCCCCAGCTTTCAATCTACTGGTGGTTTGCCATTAGGTTGACAGCTCATGGTCTATAACATCTGTAAAGATCTTCAGAACAACACTAAAAAGAGCCTTTCTGTCTCTATTAACTGTTCATCTTTTCAATGACCCTTCCTCCTGTCAGTGCAGACTTTCCACTGCCTCATTTGTAATGACTGACACCCTGAGGGGTGCAGGGTCCTCTCCCACAACATGGAGTTGCAAGAGAAATCCGAGCAGCTGCAGCAGCTTTCATCTAAGGAAGGTTGTCTTCATCCTTGTCCCACTCTTGACTAGAGATAAGCCCCATTAAAACTGATAATAAAACCTTGGCAGGCAAACAGAAGGTACAGGTGAGCCAGCAATTCTTTCATAAAGGACATGGCTTTGTTTTCAAAAATGCTAAGTAAATTTCACAAATTACTCAGTCAAAATTATGTTATAGAGACCTGTAATACCATGAATGCCACTTCTAGCCTCAAAAATTATACGTGACCTTTCTTACTGCACAGTGTGTTGTTTTTTTTTCCCAAGAAGTTGGTGCTGAGAATAAGTTTCTTGCACAAGATGCAGTGTCTCAGAGTCCAAATGGTATGGATCAGAAAAGCTAGCCTAGTGTCTAACCCACTCTTTAAGTCCATCTTTCAGCCATGATAGTTGCTGTATCCCTGGATCAGCTCCATCTGGTTTTGCCTTTCCTTAAACACTCTGTGGTCCGGAAACAGAGAATTTTGGACATTTGGAAACAGCATGGTCTAATCTGCTCTCCCAGGACATGTAGTGGTGCCATGAAAAGCACTAGAAACAGAGGTGCACAACTATTCCCTGCCTCAGAGTGATGCATAGTTGCTTCAGAGACAGGAGCACAGCAGATTAGAGCTGTGAGTCTTGTACTTTAGCAGTCTCTGCTGCTGGCAGCCTCAGCCCTTTCAGAGCATTCCCGTCTACACTGGCTTTTCTGTTCATGAGCCTTGCCAGGTGCCCCCTCACATGCTGCTCTACAGGAAAACATGATGTTCAGAGAGACTGCTTTGCACACACCTTGATCATATTTTTATAAGTTGCCCTCACTCCACTGCCTCACAAACCCATTGCACCCAGACAGGATGTGCTAAGAGCTCTGCTCACCAGAAAAAGGCAAGGAGGATCAGTGAGCCATCACACTCTGAGCTAATTCTGTGTTCCTGGGAAATTTGGCAGTCAGGGACTGTAGGACCTGTTTCCAATGCCTGACCCTGCCACATCTTGCAGGACGCTCCTGGTCACCATCTGGCAGCTACTTGGGTGCCTCAGGGGAGGAGTGAGTGCAGCTGGGTTGCACTACCAAGTACCCCTTGTTCTGTTTCCCTATTTTCAACCCACAGTCTTTCCTCTATATCTCTGTATATCCTTTTTGCCACTCATGATCACTTAGAATTTTTTTCCTCTCCAGTATCTTTTCTTCACCTCTCCTCCTTCTGTGCATGTTTTTTTATTTTTTTTTTAATATGTTTTGGTTTGTTTTAGCTTCTGTTAGGGATGGGCTGCTTCCCATACCCATAGTGAAAAGAAAACATGGGGACAGGGGCCAAAAGCAGATAACTTTGGAGTGGTACAAAACAAGGGAAAATACAGCAATGTTTTCCTGGTACACTTTCCCAACCATAACACTCCCCTAGCCTCCAGCAACTTGCAGGCCAGAGATGTAAGCAAACACTTTCTTCAGAAACATTGTTCATCAGAATTCTCCTTCTTTAGTAAGCCACAGTGGCGCTTGTTGTATTATCTCCCCTAAATAAATTAAGGGTCTGGCTATGGCGAACATTACTGGGAGAATAAGGCATGCTGCACCATGCCCATAAATGAGAGAGAGCCATGATGCCCTTGGAGAGAGAACAGAACTTTTATAAAGCCATGGAGGTTCTTGCAACAAGCTTCATTACAAATGCAGACCGTCTGCCCATAAACCAAAAGTCAGTTCCTGCCAATTTCCTTGTACACTTCTAGTTCCTGGTACCTTATGAACTGGGGCTGGGTTTCCTTTCAGTAATGAAATGGAAAATCAAAGAGCATGAAGGGGCAGCAGTGGCATGCTCTAACAGAGAGATACATATGAAGAGTAAAAATCTTACCTTCAAGTTAGCAGGATGTTAACACTGACTTCATGGGGCCAGAGTTTCACTCTGATCTGTACAAGCTGCCAGGCAATCTCATCAGTCTTTGGAAAGTGCTGCCACGCTTGTTATTTGTAGTATTTTCAGCAATTTTAATGACATTAAGCCCTAGGGGGTGAAGCCCCAGGAAACAGAAGGATGCAGACAGCCTGAGTGATGGTGTCATGAGCCCTGTTAACTCTCCTTGCTTAAATCAATACCCTCAACTGCTCCATGCAGAGCTGCAATGTAAAGAACAATACAAAGCTACCACCAGGACCCTGAAAGTTTTTCAGAGAAAACAAGCAGACATCAGCCACAAACAAAACCTTCTCACCAGACCACCTTGTTTTTTTGTCTTCTCTATCTTGGAAAGGGCTGAAAATTCACCACTGAGCTTCCACTCACATTCTGAATCAGTGATACAACAATTTATCTTATTGACATTTTTGCTATTTCCATAACAGCTAATCTAATCACAGCTTGTTAAAGAATTGTGGGCACACTATATGCAGGTGCCTAAATCCAGCATAAATATTTACAGCAGTGTTGCCACTTAAGAGTTTTCACATGTGGCCTTTTTAGGCAATAATTTATGTGTGTTTTAACTCTTCTGATGCACTAGAGCATGCAGGTGAAATTTCTCTTTAAAAGTGCAAACAGTGACATCAAGAATTGCCTAATAGCTAGAGTATGCCTCATGTAATACCCATGCTGTTTTGGGATCTAATCCTTCAAGTATTCTACGCCTGGCCCTAATAATGTCTTCTTTAGATTTCCATAGTCTAACACATATGTTGCTTTCTTTTAAAGTCAATTTTTTTGGAAGTCCTTCCATTTGTCCCATTTCAATCATTGGCAAAAGACCCAACTGAACCAAATGACAAAGGAAACAAGCACAAGTCTGTAAAGAGAACTTATAAAATCACCCATATATTTTTTTAAAAATCTAGTTTCTAAAAATGCACTCATTTATTGTGTGAATAGAGGTTTGTGAAGGATTCAAGGCCTTTTATTAACTCAATTCAAGTAAGAATTTTACAAAAATACTCCTGAAGTTTAAAGAGGAGAAGCTGGTGATGACAGAGATTAATGTTCAGATTCGGAGAATCTACTTATTAATTTTGTCAGGCTGAAAACAAGGGTTAACAGTTTCCAAAATAGCTGAACAATGTCAGCAAACATTTGCTTTGACTGAACTGAGACCCTTCCTTGCCCTAAGATCAGCTCTGGGACACTTTCAGAAAGGCTTTCTTTATCTCTTGACAGTGTGAAAAAAACTTTACCTGCAAATTGACTTGTGTGTAGAAGGAAGCTATCATTCATGCTAATGGAGCCCATCAGCTTGCTTTCACTGTACCATGATACCCTGGAGCAAAAAAATGTGAAGCCTCTTAAGCCCTGGGCTTAGCAATAGGATTTAACAACTCTAAAATGCCTACCTTCCTCTGTACACATGTTGTCGACCACTATCCTACACATTTCTCCGTTTCTGTGACAGCTGGTCAATGTAAACTAGCTCTTAAAAGATTTTATGTTGATTTTTATCCTCTGGGAGCTGTTTTCTTAAAATAAACCTCACAAATTTTAAAAAGCAAAGAGACAATGGGAAACTGCAGTAGAAAACAGAGCAGAAAATTGTACAGAAAATTGTTTACAAAGCTCCCAGTAATTTGGTAATGTGAAGCATCTTCACTGCTCACTGTGCTCCTCAAATAAAAAGTTGGTGGGCACATTTTGAAAGCATTAGAGATCACAACTCCTACAAAGACATCGCTTTTTTAAAATGTAAAGGCATGACGAGAGTTAATCCCAGACCACAGAGTCAGACAACAAAAGCATGAAGAAGCTGGCCCCAACTGTGGAAAGGCATTGACTGAGACACTCAGGTGAGTTAAGATGCAACAGATGTGCCTAAGTGTTGGGCAGCAACTTTGTTAGAGTTAGTTTACCGGTTAATAATTTCATAATGTTAATGGTGCAAAGAAATGTTCAGCGCAGGGAAGAAATGGCACTAAGCCATAATCAGCAAATGCGGAACATCAGACTATTCCCAGCCCAGCCTCCTGAGATCTGGAGTCATGCCAGCCTGGGATCTGACACACCCCATCTCAGGCAAAAGAAGAAGGGTTGAGAAAAAAGGCTCATTGACAGGCTCTGCATCTCAGGTCTCTTCTCTTACCCATAAAAGCTGATCACAACCCTCCAGAGCTGGTCCCATTGGCCCCTACCCTTCACTGGACCCTGTCCAGTACTGTGAAAGAACTACTCTTCTTGTAATCCAACCAACACTACGTACTGCTGGGCAAAAGTTTAAAATAAAAATTAAGTCGTTGGTGATGGGAAAGGAAAAAACTCTCAAGGATATGACAGAAGCTGAAAGAGAAACAACAAGATAAAAGAGATCAAGGACAGAGCAGAAGAGTAGTGCTCACAGATGGCACTGAGCAGATACCTTTCAGCTTCAGGTGAGACAACAGTTCATACATCCCCACGCTGTGGATATTTGGCACAATGAGGCTGGTCAGGAACAGAGGAAAAAGAAGCAAAATATCTAGAGAGAATGTTTTATGAAAGCCTGCAGTGAAGTGCAATGCTTCAAAGCACGTGAAACCAACCAAGACTGCTGCCTGCTTGATGGAGGCATCCATGTGCCCTACCAAGACATGTGGGAGCCTGAAAGAACCACTGAGAGGGCTTAGAGTTCCCCTTCCCTGCCTGTTTTCAGAGGATAAAAAGAGCTGAGGCTAAGTAGGACTCTTTCTCTTGAGTCTCTTAAAAAGTCCCAAAGATACAGTAAGTTAAAGTGCAATGCCTGTGGGCAGGTGAAAGAGAATGAACCAAGATTTTCAGTAAACAACCCTGTTTGGTGTCTCCATGGGGCATGTATTCAATGTATTTTCAGCACTCTAGCCCAGGCACATCTTGGCCAGTCCCACTCCATTACTTTGTGCAGGGACTGGCTCACAAATCAATTCAGTTTGGTCTCACGAAGTCTTTTGCAGATATTCAGTTCTCACTCTGGGTATAGCCAGCATTTCCATTCTCCCTCAGGCAGCCTTGGACTCTTGGTACACTGTGCATCTCTCAGTGAATATAGCACCAAAGGACTCTGGGGACACATAGGAGTTTCAAAGTCAGATCCATAGTGCTTGATGAAGGCTACAGAAGTCCCACCAGAAGGACAATAAGTCTTTTGAAAAATGATTCCTTTGCATCCTGTTGTAGCATAAAAGTACATTACAGACCATAGATTGTCTGGACATACAAATGAATTCCCAATGTTTAATCTATCTGAATGTCTTTCTTGTGGTTTTTTACTTCAGTGTAATCCTTCACTAAACATTTTTCAGCCATTAGCTCAGGACAATACATTTTTCATTATTAAACTGCCTCATGTTTTCATTATATCTGCACGTCAGATTTTACTTAGTGATATATCAGTGGGATCACCTCTCTTATTACTGCACTTGAATTTCTCTTCTGAGAAAAATACAGTCTTTTCAGATGAAAAGGGGCTCCTCAAAGTTAAATGCCATGGAGCATATTATCAAAACAGCTACTCAGGGAAAGAGAAAAGAAGGATTTTGAGTGCTGTGATTGCAGCCTTTGGTAAAAGAAGTCTAGAAGGATGGAGATAGATTATTTACATATACTGACAGGACAAGGGGGGAGTGACTTTAAACTGGAAGAGAGTAGGTTCAGATTAGTGACCAGGAAAAAATTTGTACTGTGAGGGTGGTGAGGTACTGGAAAAGGTAGCCCTGAGAAGCTGTGAATTCCCCATCCCTGGGTTCAAGGCCAGGTTGGATGGGGCTTGGAGCAACCCAATCTAGTGGAAGGTGTCCCTGCCCATGGCAGAGGGTTGGAACTAGGTGATCTTTAAGATCTCTTCCAACCCAAACCATTCTGTGATTCTGTGACTCTATGACTCTTTTGATTATTCTTATGGGACTTATGATTATTCTTGCCAGATCCATGACAATCTATATGAACTGATGTAATAGCAAAGTATTATCATTTATGAGAAGGGAACCAAACTAAAAGTGACTGACCTCTTTGGGGAAAGCTGGGTAGCTGGAGGAAATTTCTTACCCATGGAAGAGCTGCCCAAATGGACAAGACAGCTAAAAGGTGTGAGAAAAGAAGTGTTGTTGCCCCATATTACAAACTGGGACTTGAGTCACAGGATGAGTAAGTGATCCGGAGAAGGTCACACAGGAAATCTGTGTCACGGTTGGTTATTAAACCCAGATTTCCTGATTTGCCACTGAATCCCATAATTACAAGACCATCCTTCCTGTCCTTTCCAACTCTATCCATAAAGTACCTCACTAATTGGGAAATGGTTTATGGGAACAAAAAGCCTTCCGTGCATCCTGCAGCGTGATGTCGGGTGAGTCCCACCATTGGATTCGTGTCCATATCCCAGGAGCCTGGCTGAAAAATTGCATTTCCTCATCCACACTGGGTTGCCCGTCCACCCTCACACAGGTGTCTTCCCACTCAGCCTGTACCTTGGCATCCAGCCCTGCCCCACTCCTTCACAGCACCTTCCTCTGCTCCTCAGCCACTGCTCCTCTCACAGCACTCCATATGGGCATCTGAGTCAGCTCTGCTGCTTCCGTCGTGTTTGGTGGGGTTTCCTCAGTTCCTGAGTTGGGGTCTCACTTGTCGGTCTGCCTAGAGAGGAGGCCTGGATGGTCTTCAGGGCTGATGCTGTGGTGCATTTAGTGAGTCTATTTGAAATAAATTAAATGGGGTCACAGCATGCACAGGCTGGTTAAATCTCATCCCTCATACTTCAAGCAAAAGAAGGAAAAAAAGACTAAAGATGGCCATGTCCGGTGGGGAAATTATTTACCCAGAAGATTTCTACCAGCAGGGGGAGGAGACCAAGGGCTCCAGGAATATCACATATCCTGGAAATTTAGGGAGCTTCTGGAAATCAAAAGACAAAGGAAGCTGGGTTGGGACTCCTGTGAATAAGAGATATGAGGAAATGAAATGGACATAACGCAGCATACCTAGGAAAGAAACCAACTGACAGCAAACAGAAAATGTCTGAAATTAAGTTAAACAAGAAGATAATTATACAATCTCACAGATTTCCATAATTTGCTAAGGAAGACTCATCAGATCTACATCTGAAGAAAAGAATTGGGATCTATTCTTAATGGTCTTCTGAGAGGTTTATAATCTGGTTTCAGAAGTGATAAAGTCAATATTGGAAATAATGAGAAGCCTTCCTACAGACAGGCAGCTCTCCCTATGGAAGATGCAGCAAACTCATTTTCAAGTTTAAAAAAACAGAGCCATATGGCTAGATGGTAATGCAGGGCTGAACCCTATTTAATATCAGCATTAACACTATAGAAGCTGTTGCTATAGTAGTGACATCTGGAAGGATCCTTCAAATAGATTATTCTCTAACCTGGATGAAGGATTCTGCCAGTCTGTCTGTCAAAGAAAGCCTTCAGAGCAAATCAATAACAAAGATCTTGTTACCTGAATGCAATGTAATTTAGTGGCTAATCATTTTGACAACAGTAGAAACACAAGGAGAGAAGAAAAAAAGAACAGAAATCAGAAGATGTAATTAACAGCTGAGAAAGCAGAGAGGACTGCAGGAACACAAGGAGAAACATCAAACTTTTATATGCCACTATCCAAAACACCTGATCAGTAAAATCACACCTTCACTCTGAACTGTTCCCAGTCTAGCTGACATTTGCTGTTCATAGGCTCCACTTAAAAAGCATTAACATTACCAATAGAGAGTACCATTAGTGAAGATGAGACATGCATGCACAAAATACTGCTAATTGCCAGAGCAGTCACAGACACAATGCCCCATCTTTTTTTAATGTTGGTTTGAATACCTGTTCTGCTTTGGCCAAGTGAGAAGGTTCCTCTTGACTAATTAAAATATCTCTGCTGAGCATCGACATTTGGCAGCCTCTGGAAATTCAATTCCTCCTTGTAGCTGATTTCTCTGGCTGAAACAATATGTGAAATTGTTGCTGGAGAGAGGGGTTTGTTGGTCTTTTTGTTGGTTTGTATTATATTTACAAAAAAGCATTTTGAACCTGATTTATTTCTCCTGACACTGAGGAGATCAGCTGAAGCTGACAGGGGCAATTCTCAGCACCCCATGCACCTGATCTGGTCATTGAAATTGTAAAGTGTAATAAAGTTAACAGTGTCATTTCCATTCACTTGCACAATGTATAAAACAACTGCATGTCAAACACTCTGATGCAGAATCATGATCATGACCATATGTTTTTGGAAGGGGATACATTTTTGGAACTGTATGTGGGGACGCAGCATTAAACTCTGGGGTTATTATTGAAAAAGTCTTGGAAATAGCAGCTGACATTTTTCACACTTGTTTTCAAAAAGTACTGTCCTTTGCATCCCTTAATGTAATATACCTATTTATTTCCTGGGGGGAACAAACTATTTATTCATTGAATAGACTTTGATATTTATTAGGGGTCTTAACTGCATCCCTTCAAAGTCAGAATGGGTGAATACTGAGTCTAACTCTGTATGTTTTCACCACTCAGTAGAGCAGATCTTACAGAGAGGAATGACATGACACAATTCCTGACTTGCAGCCTATGGGCTTCCCAGGTGAGCATGGGAATCCTGCTTCTCAAGAACAAGCATAGGCCCACGCTTGATAGTTTATATGTATTTACCCCATGAAGGCAACAGAAATTTTGTCACAGAGTCCAGTGGGAGCAGACTCTTGCAGAGTTCCCTAACACCATCTAATGTGCCACCTGCAGATGTCTCAGAAAATGAGTGGTTTTAGAATTCACACTGTCCTGGTTGTTCACAGACACATGGGAGTGACAGCTAGATACATGATTCATATCAGTAACATTTAATACCAATATTGCCTAGGTGTTAACACAAAATATGCTATTTCAGTATGCCTAATTTCTCACACAAAGTAATTCTGGACTTTCTTGTTCATGAAGCATAGACAGAATTTAAAAGGCTCAGCACTGTTCAAAGGTGAAAATAGACGCAATCTTTAGACCAAAAAAGCCCACGCTCTTTGCAAATTTTGTTTCATTTAGCTATATAAGGGTGATATGAATTATCTAATAGCAGAACTCATAATATAAGCAGAAGTATCTGTAAGAAAGAAGTAGATGGAGCATTAGGAGGAAAAAAAAATAGAGATTTCACTCAATTTCTGAGAAAGTGGTTAAGAAGTCCCTGGATGGCTGTTCATGCAGTTCTTCCTCTGGCAAAACTGCCACTGACTTTAATTGTAGTTCACTCCGTTGGATCAAGCCTGCTAATCAACTAAGCACTTTTCATTTCATGGTAATGAGAAGGTGTGCTGAAAATGCCATCATATCTCTAACCATCTTCAAAGCCTAGAATGTCTTCACATCATTTCATGGGTTTCCCCTTTCCAGTACTAAAAAAAGGATGCTATAAAAGTCATGATTTAAATGATATATTGCAATTTTATGGACTTGGAAGCTAATTTTGGTTAGAAGCATTTTTATGGACTTTGGAAGCCAAGAGTGGGGGGAAGCAGAGCTCCTGAGATCAAAAACTTTCCTTCTGTAGAAAAAGGTTTCAGGGGAGAGCAATTTCTGCCTCCTCTGGATAGGACTCAATTGCTTCTTGAGTCTCCAATATTAAAAGGGTTTTGCTGGAGAATATGCATAAAGAGGGAATTCGTTTTATCTGCCCAGCAAACAAAAGAGATTATTTTCAGTTTCTGTTAAGAGAGTGAGAAGGGGGGGGAAGTTCTTTCCAGGGAAAAGCTGTAAGATGTTTTCCTTAATTAGTTTAATTACAAAATGTACTAAGACTATTAGATAAACATTAGGCTGTTTTTGGGTTCAAAACAGGCAGATGTTAGCAGGATTAAATCAAAATACTTTATACGCCTTTGAAGATTTTTTTTTACTCAAAGACCTCAGCTCTTTTTTTTTCTTTGTAGGCTCTGTAACAGCTGATATTATTAGATTTTTTTCTCTTTTGATTAAAATTATGTTCATCTAACTCATGCAAGTCAGCTTTCATTAGCAAAGCAAGCAGGATCTGGCGTATGGTATCACATTTCTGGAATTTGATAATTTTGTTGTATTCATCCATTCTCCCTGCTCTGATCAGATTCCAATTATAGCCAAATTACAGCTATTGTCTTAAAGGCTGAGTAACATATTTGTGGTATTTGGGGGGGGAGAGAGAACAGAAGATGGCTGGTTTAAAAATAGGAATTATGCAAAGTAATAAGGGTTGTTTATAATAATTTTTAAGAGAAGATGGCAATGATGGTGAAGGGGAAGGAGAAGGCATTTTTACATCCAAGTAGGAGGGAGTTACACTTTGCTGAATTGAAGCTGTGTTTCTACAGCTTCCCTCAGTATTATACTGCACTCTATTAGCTGCTATTAGGCACTGAAGAGCTTGGTAACTCCAGGGTAACAAGTATGAAATATGCTGCCTTGGGACCTAACAAATATATGAATAGTTAAAGCATCACTGGAGAAATAAATGTAGAATATATAGAGAAAGATTTGTAGACATGAGCAAATCTGCTATGAACTTAAAATTATGTCACCATTACATACTAAGAGAAGGAATAACACTATATGAAGCAAAAGTATAAGGAGCTGAACTCCATGCTTGTGCATCCTTTAGAGCAGTAACAATGTTTCTTCGAAACCATAAAAATAATTTGCAAACTGAATATAAGCCAAAGGCATTTCAGGCACAAATATCCTTAACTATTAGCATTGACTGACAGCCTGACATAACTGCTTTTAAAGGTATGAATGTCATCAACCATAAATGAGAACTCAAACCAGAAAGAGCAACAAACTATTTTGGTCAGAAAGGTTTCTTCCAGTGGTAATATATTTACAAAGCATTTTTATTTTGTCACTTTTAAAATCTGTTGCTAAAGACTACCTCTAAGATTGCCTATTATTGCAAATGACCCCAAGATACATGCAAAGTCAAATGAAAGACTTCTCAAACATTCTTGCATATCAATAGAAGTTGGTTTACAACATGGCTAAATGCAATATATTTTATTGCATTACTCTGCTGGTCACGTCAATAAGATGAAAATGTAAAAAGCTTTTTTTAGAATTTGGTTTTCAAAAGGCACTTTTGGCAGCTTTTCATCTCCACAACTGTTCTAAAAGTTTCAGTTTATTTTTTTCTCAGAGACTACCTTCACCAGCATCTACCAGGTAACAGCAAAAAGCCAGGGCAGGCTGCTGATGAACAGGCACCTTCATTAAAAAGTCTATAAAACACAGAAAATCTGTATATGGACAATGCCACAAAGACAATGAAATATTCAGTAAAAAAGTGTGCATTGTGAATATTTGCTCTTGTATGTGCAAGCACAGCTCAGTGGCCTACCTTTCACACACAATAATCCCGTTCAAAGCCTTTGGTGAAAAAATGGAGGCTAGAATCCCTGAAGTGTTCCTTCTGCACACAAACTGAGATGTGCAGCTCGTCCTCAAGAAAGAACTGCATAAATGTCATCAGGTGTTAGTGCAATGCAATGACCATCAGATTTTATTGAATGACTAAATCTATTAAATGATTAAATTCCTGGCCACACCAATTCATATCAAGTGTAAACATACGGTGAACCACTTTTAAATCAATTACCTGATGATAAAGGAATAATCTTCTTACTTAAATGAAAGCAATTAATGTATGTCAGGGCTATGCATTTAAGAGGTTTCCAGGATCAAAACTGTCCATTTGATAGTACCTAAACTCACACTTTCAGAAGTTAAATTAAATATTGCTAGCAGATGTTGAGTAGTACCAAAGCACACAGGAAAACTAAATAGTGTTTCCTTCCACCCCCCCCCCCCCCCGCCCCGGCACATTTCATTCCATAGGATTACACAACATTGTCATTCACACAGTACTGAAATGCAGCCACTGATTTTCCTCCTGTCCTTTGTTTCAGTGTCTGTATCCTGTGACAGCAGAAGGGCTGCTCCACTCACACTGCTTAAAGGTGACATTGTGGAGTTCTTACAAGCCAGGGGACACCACAAATAGCATGTGAAAGAGAAAAGGAGATTCAAAAAGGCCAAATGATGTGCCCCAAGGCAGTGTCTCAACTGCTCAAGGTGATTATGGCTGCAGGGCCAGGCACAACATCCCCATTCTGTACCAGGAATATAATCTGCTTACTCTGAGACCCCTGAACCACAAAAACTGAGACTTTTGAGAGGTCACAACATGCACCAGGCCAGGTGACGAAGAATAAATACAGTCACTGTTTTATTTAAGAGCCTTTACAGAAATTGCATCCAGAACCTGCCATATTTTCACAGAGTCACAGAATCATTTAGTTTGAAAAAGACCTGTAAGATCATCAAGTCCAGCTGTTAACACTGCCAATTTTTGTTTAACTCTTGCTAGCTAAGCCTGTCTCCTGTTCTTGGCAGAACTGTGGCCATTGGTCCTGCTCTTCAGAACGTCAGCCTAAGGATAAATGAAATGAAGAATTGCAACTGCCTCCATTTTCCCACTCTTTCTTCTTTACTCCTTTCAGGCAACTTCTTTTAGACATTATATTTGCAGTATTGTAGCATTGATGGAGAGGTGAATGTGACCCCCCCTCAGGTCCCCACACCCTTTCTCCTTCAGCCTGTGGTCCATTCACCTCAACATGGGTCTCACCAGCACGGAGGTAGGAGTCACACTGGGAGGCATGTCACCACTAAGAAGTCATGTTCTGAGCAGAATGACAGTGAATGCCAAGCATGAGCTCAGGGTGTCTGGCCCTGGGCCCTCGCTGAAGAGCAGTCTTCAGTGTGCATTCTGTTGGACACTTTGAACATGCTAACATGGTGGAGAGGTCTCACAGCACCGTGTTGTGGGTGTGCTGAATGATGTGCAGTGTTAAGCGATACTCGTGAGCTGCATGACCGTGCCGTGTAATGCACAGTGAAACAGCATTACACATGGCTTGTGCCAGAAGTCCAGTCTCCATGAACATGCCATGTGCAGTCATGCTGTGGCAGGGCCTTAAGGCAGCCCTGTTAAGTGGCAGCAACAACTGTGGGTGTTGGTGGAGCATGCTGATACCCATTCTGCTGAGAAATTGTAGCATGTTTCTGGAGCTGACATAGCAATTCAGCCAGCACGAGTCCAGTGTTCTCCAACACTGCAGGGCATTGTGTGCATTAGGTGCACCCCAGATTGCAGGAGGATGGTTACCTCTACCTTCTCAGTGCCCCTTTCCAGCTTTCACCCTAATTCTGTGAGGAAGAGAGAGGTTGCTCTTCCCAGTACATGAAGAAGGGAGAAATTCCAGCCTGCTGCCAGCCTAGGGCTCAAGAAACTTGAGTTGTTAATGCAGAGTCACACAGATAGGCAGAGAGTTGTGCATAGAGTACAGACAGAGATGGAGACATGTTATGAGTCTAGGGACTCCTCCTTTGGCTGACAGGCCTTTGGCAGCAGACCTATTCTAAAGTTCTACAAGTTGCATCCTTAATACAGTCAATCTACTGGGTAGTGTCCCACAGATTTTCTCCTCCCTGCCCGTTCTTTTGTCCCCATCTCCTACACCTGTATTTTTGCTTTTTTATATCTAGGTTTTCACTGTATCCAGCCACTCAGTGCATCTAATATCTATGTCTCTAGGGCAAAAATAAATCAGAGATGGGAAAAAGAGCCACATTCCAAAATATTTCCAGGATCACCATATCTGGCTGCAAAATATTTGGACCTCTATGTCTTTGCTCTTATCACATTCCGAGAGCCACTTCTGGAAGTGATGCATAAGACCCTTAGATGTAGGGAGGTCCTTTAGCTAATCACATCACGAATATAACAAAATTAATTTCCCCCCAGAACTTATTACATTGTTTGGCTGTTTGTTACCACATCCTGCATCCCAGGTTTCACTGACAAATCCAGAGGAGTTCCCATCTATACATGATACAGAACTCGATCCTTGGGAGCATTGTATGCAGTATAAATGTATCACACTGAAGTATTTATCTCATCATAACTTTTCACTCACACTGCCCTTATATTCCCAAACTGACTTATGGAACTTCAGCAATGTTTTACCTACAATGCATAGCCTATATACCACACATAACTGTCAGGAAAGACTTTGAGCTCTCTCCCATTTCTGCTGAACTTCATCATAAATTCCCCTTAACCTTTAATGCATAGGCTCAAGCTCTTTCTCAAATGATTGAAGATCACTCTTAAAAAACAGACCCCTTCTAAGTACTAAAACCTGGAAAATAAATTTATAACATCCTCTTCTACTCTTTCCAAACCCAAACAATTAACCAAATTGCCTAATTTCAAAATCTTATAGAGTGGAAAGAAGTGTCCTGCCTGAGACTCTCCACACCAAACTTAAGCCACAAATACATTTTTTATCATGACCATTTACAACTGGGAAATGTGTGGTTTATAATGGAATGATTATACAGCTTTGGCTTGAGATGTCACAGGCCTGCTGGTAAGATAAGTAAGAATGGAGCCAGTTCTGAACTTTCATGCATGTTAGGCGCAACCATTGTAATAAAGCAGCTCTCTGGCCCTTTGTACACAGTTTTACCAGGTCTGGGTTTTGTGGAATTCTCTTTTTAATAAAGTATATAGTCTAAGGCCCAGCTTGAAACAAAAATGCTCATTGCTTGCTGAGTTGTATGAACTTTGGAAATATGGCAATAAAATGGACACATATGTTCTATTATTATTATTATTATTATGCTTAAGGGCTACAAAAATAAATCATTCGCGAAGCTCACATGGACAAAATGAGCACTGCCTTCTGCGAGTGTCTGTACTTACATGTATCTGTTTACTTAGATGCATCTGTTCTTGATATCTTGTGGAAAAATCAAATATTATATCTTATGAAAAACCATTGCTGAAGCATTGTTCAGAAAATCAATCCTAAACCAGAAGTCCATTAAAAAAACTGAATACCTGGGTCGCTCTGCTTCGAACTCTCTTTTATTGTTATTAATAGATCATTTATCTTCAATATGGTTGGAGATAAAAATTCCTTTTTAAAGTGATGAAATGAAGAGATTTGCAAGTGCTGAAACCCCCTGATCTCCCCCTCTCTCTCATCACCTGATACAGGCTTAAGGTTTCACAGTTTGTAAAAATCAATGGGAAGTTCTCTCCCTGCCAGCAGACTGGGCCAATTTAATAAGTACCTGAACAGAGAGGCGGCCTGTCGGAGGGGCAGCCACCTTTCGCCTGGCAGGAGGAGGAGCTGCGAGGGCCGGGACACTGGAGCGCATTGTGTCCCCGTGCGAAGGCCTTAATCAGCAGTGACGAGATCTCTTCTCTGCAGCTTTCCCCACCAGCCTGACTGTAACCGGGAGGGGAACCTGCGAGGGGATGGCCAGCTTCTGCCGCAGGATGCAGTTCCTGGGGGTGGGGGGACTTCACGTTTCCCGTAAAGGGCTCTCTCCTCTCTCACTAGGGCAAGCACATCGTAGGGAAACTCCAAGCAGCTGCCAGGCAATTTCCTTTCAACTCTGTCCCAACCTCACTGTTTACAGTTTTATGAAGGCAGCTCTGATTGTCCCTTCTCCTCCTCTCCCTCCCACTTGTTCAAGTTTGTCGATACCCGATCCATGAACATTTGTTTCCTCCTTCCCTGGAGGAGTTTTGCGCTCCACTGACCTCAAGTTCAGCCCCGATGAGGCTGGCAGGAGGGCTCAGCTGGCTCTCATTTCCCCACTTGCTGCAGTCCCTTCTGCTGGACTAGCAAAACCAGCGTAATTCAAGCAGGGACAACCCTTCGCTTGCCAGCTCCTCACACCACCCAGGGTTCTGCTGCTGGGGGAAACTTCACCCACCCTGCTCCCAACCCACGGAGGTGAACCCCCTGCGCTCCATCCATGGAGGCCACTGTTGCTGGGGGCATACAGGCAGGTCAAGACCCTCACCCCCAGGCCGGCTGCCCTTAGCTCTCCTCCCCGGTCTACACGGCTCCACGCTGCTCTGCACTGCACACCTGCAGCCGTGCTGCACCTTCCCCAGGTGGGTCCCAGCTTCCATACACGGCTGTGGTGGGTGCACAGGGGTGAAGCACTGGGGGGTGGCAGTGGAATGGTTGAATTGGTTGGATGGAGGGATGGATGGATGGATGGATAGATAGGTATTTAACTCCCCTCATAGCTTGATCTCCAGGTGATTCCCCTCCCACCCTGTATCTATACTCCTCAGCCTCAGACCTCTCTTTCCTCCCCCCTTCGTCTCCCTCTTTTCAGCAGTGACAAAGCCTATTACTTTAACCCGTTGGGGCTGTCCACTGCCATCCCGCGAAGATGGATTGAGGAGGGGTTGGGAGATCGAGGCTTTCTGTCTGTCAACAGCTGCGCGGCCCCTGCCTAGTCCTCGCCGCCCCGCGCCCCGGAGCAGGGAGCCGCGGGGGTGCGCGGAGCTGTCGCCGGCCACCCGCGGCGAGGACGGGAGCCTTGCGGGGGAGAGAAAGGGTGCGCGGCAGGGCGGGCAGCGGCGCAGACCCCCGAGAATCCCGGAGCAGGGGAGGGGAGGGATGGATCCCCCCGCAGATAAATCAGCGCGGATGTCCCACCGGCTCCCCCGGAGCCGTGCGGAGAATGTGCCCAGGCAGGGAGCTGGAGGCGAGAGGTGGGCAGGGTTCCTGCCTGCGTCGCGACTCCGCGCTCGGCTCCGCAGCCCGGCGGGGAGAACTGCGTTAATTCCCGTCCCACGGAGCTGTTTCGGAGCTGGTCCCACGGCACTCGGAAACCGCCGCTCCTCCGCTGGCTCCTTCTGCGCCACCGGCCACTCAAATGTTTATTAAATGCCGGCATTCGTTGCTTTCTAATTAGAGGCGCCCGAATCCGTCTTCTTTGTCTTCGAGACGCTGCTGTTACGCGAGCAACATACATCAATCACGGGGAGAAAAAATACCTTTATTTTAATTAAACTTTCCCCGCGAGCAGAGCGAGGTGGAAAAAAAAAAAAAACGCAATACACATTCTGGGAGATAATCTCTACTTTCTGCTCTCCTCTGCCCGCTTTGCCCCGGGTTATTAATTCCCGTTGCAGCGCTATTATTTATTTCCGTGTATTTATGTTACCCGATAGTTACAGAGTAAAGCTGTTTACGCAAACTGCAGCGAGGGAACCGTGGCAAAAATTTTGGGAAGGATGTGAAAATGATTGTGGTTTGATAGTGCCAGGACCACGGCGGAGTTCACATTTAAATCGCACTAGTGGTCCGAGCACTTTGGGCGTACGTAAGGGAGAAAAAAGAAAAAAAAAAAAAAAAGGTGGGGGGAAAAAAAAAGAAAAATAAGGAAAAGAGCACAGGCTAGGAATAAGGTACTTCTCTCGGTGCTGCCGAGGGGAGGGTGGTGGAGACCTGCCCGTGTTCGCTCCGCGCCGGCCCGGGGAACGCTGCAGCACCGGAGCCCCGCGGCGGGCGGGCAGAGCTGGCAGCCGCTCGCCCCGCCAGGCTGCTCAGGTGCGCGGAGCAGCGGGTGGGCCGGGCCGGGCCTGTCTCCCGCGGAATGGGGACGCGGAGGGGACTGCTGAAAGGAGAGGTGTGCGAAAGCTCAGGGGTCATTAGCAGGGCGCTAATTGATCCTCCCCCCTGCGCCGCTGCAGCACCGGGGCGCATCTCGCAGGTGGGGCGCGGGAATCGGGGAGCGCTGGCCGTCCCTGTCACCCGTGCCCGGGCCAGGCCCGCTGCCCACGGGCTGTGGGGCCCTTGCCGGGCGCTGTAGCCAGCGGAGCGGTCGCCGGCGCGGTTTTGCCACCGCCCAGCCGGATCTGAGGCTATTTTTCTTTCCCCTTGCACCAGCCGCTGGCGGGATTACCGGCACGGCCTTGGGCTTTGAGCGCTCTGCAGCGCGCACCGCAAACAGGGAACTGCTCGGTGGTTCCTGCGCTGAGCGGTGAATCAGCCGCCGGCGGGACGATGCTCGGGAAACACGCTCGGGTGGGTGTCGGGAAGGAGAGCGGGCACTTTTTTTTTTCTTTTGTTCTTCCCGGGGATTTATGTGAAAGGGAAAAAAGCCCTTTAAAGTGCGTCGCGAAGCGCGCGAGTTTATGTTAAAACACGAAGTCCCTCGGCACAGGGTTTGTATTCACTCCAGGAGTTAACTCGTTCCTCGGCGTCGCGGTCTCAGAGGCGGGAGGAGCGGGAGGTGACCGAGCCGAGCCCTGACGCTCCTCACCGCTCCGCAGCGCTGGGAGCCATTCGCCAGGGCAGCTCCAAATGTGTCCCTTCACGCACGGTTTATAAAAACCAATTCCCATCTGCAAGCAGCTTCTCAGAAGCTAAATATGACTTCTTATTATCGGCTAAGTTTACCACTTGCCATTGGGGTAAAGCAAAGCTAATTTTCGGTGAATAAACTCAGCCCTGGGGGTGAAAAGGAGATTCTGAGAGGCTGCTGATGTCTTCTTTGGATTATCCTAAATGTAACATTTTTCATAGTCTGTAGTGGTACCTGCTTATTAAAACGCTCCAGAATTACTTGTGGGGGTTCAAAGAAAAGGGCCCCCACCCTTCCAGGGCGAAGAGATACACATGCTGTGTTTTGGGAGCAGGGAACAGAGACCTTCCTTCAAGCAAGCACTTACTTTCTTCCTAATTCACTTTTCAAACCCAATTCACCTAATCCCGGTGCCACCTGAGCCTCTTCCTCACTACCACAAAAAAGATTGTGTTGTTGGGGCTCTGGGATGGTTGGCAAGCTATTGATTTCCCAGCTGTTGGGAAGACAGACTGAATACAACTCAGCAGATGCAAACAGACAGAGCCTGGCTGAGACATTATTTTCCTCCAGAAAGTAACCTTGCAAGATGCTGAGGTTATTGACTTTGGAGTGGGGAAGGAGGTGTCTGATAATCAGCTCACTCTCTATCTCCCTTAGATTTATAGCTCAGGGCCTCCCTGTCACTCCTGAAAATATAATCACGCTGGCAATAAACCCTGAGGGAAGAATGAGACAGCAAGTGTTTTTTCGCAGAGGTAACGCAGTGACCTCTGAGTTACATACTTAAATGAGCCATGATCTTATAGCAAGCTCAGCACTGGTCTACTTGATTGCCCTGTCTTGGTTAAGATGCCATAGCTGTCCCAGCATGTGCAGGGCTGGCAGCATGTCCCACAGCCACAGTGCAGAGCAGCCCAGGGCACAGTGCCCTGCTCTGGCCCTGAAACTGCTGCCACAAGGCTCTGGGCTTGTTTTGAGATATGTAGTTTGACAGGGGGGAGAGATCTGTCTCACTTTGTTTCTCCAGATGGGAAAACTGCACCGGAGGGACTGGTGGTTTTTTTGGTTTGTTTTTTGGGGGTTGTTTTTGGTTGTGGGATTTTTTGGGTTTGGGGTTTATTTTTTTTCTTTTTTAACAAAAACATTTCCTGTCTTCTTTGCAAAAATGTATTTTATGACCATTTTGCTGTGCAGATTTCTCCAGCTCTGGACATTGCACAGAGTAATGCAACACCTTCAATCTGTGGAGCAGATACCTCTCGGTTCCTTTATCTCAGAACATGCCTTTGTCTCTCTTCAACCTGTTCTTGCTCTTCAGCAAAAACTCACTTTTTTACAAGCTGTCAAACGTAACACTAACAGCTGAGCATTCCATCGGAAGAAAAAAAAAACAACCCACACATATTTACTTAAAAATCACTTAGTATTTATGACTCCTTGATTTTTTATTAGCCTTTTAACCATGTCTCTCACTTTAACACTAATCCAGAGGGAAGGGGCTCTCTCCTGTGCCTGTAGGAGATACATCCAAACAGAAAGGGGAGAAGAGTTGTTTAATCGCTTCTAGTATTTCTGATATTTAAGGCCATTTTTGAACAAATAAAAGTGTGTGTGCTCTGGTAGAAAAAAATATTGTTTCCAAAAGCCATGGTCTGTCTGCTGATAAGCAGACTCAAACAAACAGCACAAAAAGCTGCAAATACACTGCTGCTACAATCCCATTCCACAGAGAAGGAACGAGGGACCTTCCTTTAACGAGGAAGAACATAATCAGGAGATGAAAGTTTAGCCCTTTGACACAAAGATGGCCCAAGCATACAGCTTTCCTTCACTTTCTTCCCTAAACTCAGTCCAGTAACCCCCAGCCTGCCCAGTCTGTCAGGCAAAAGGAGGATAAGTACAACTCAAATAAGTGGTGTCCATCTTAAATGGTGCAAGTGGTTACTTTGACCAAAAGCTTGACAGACTGAGAGGAATTTCAAAGACACCACAAGAATGGGTAACTGCTTGGGAAATGTTAAACGACATAAGATTTGAACAACACATTCACTGATTTGCTTCCCAATTTGTTCTACTGACTCAGGATGGAAATCTGGATATCACTGTGGA
Source organism: Lichenostomus cassidix (assembly GCF_008360975.1). Lineage (NCBI taxonomy): Eukaryota > Metazoa > Chordata > Aves > Passeriformes > Meliphagidae > Lichenostomus > Lichenostomus cassidix. Next base: position 69,093,342 of record NC_139483.1, on the reverse strand, counting down.
TAATACAGTGAAAACCTCTGGTCAAAGGGCAGTGACAGTAAAGGAAGCTAATTAAATATTGGATAGCAAAGGAAAGGGGAGGCAGGCGTGGGAGAAAGATTTACATAAGCTTTGTCATCGTGTAGATCAGCGGGAAGCCCCTGCCAGAAATAGGATCTCAAAAAGAAAAGAGCAAAAAATAATGGCTCAGGGAAAAGCACCAAGAATTGTCAGTGATCTACACAAAACTGATGTTTGAAAAGAGCACTGGCTGCTTTGGGGAGTATGGGATAATCAGAGGGTAAGACGAATAACACAGATGTGTAAAATAAAATGGATGTAATAGAAGATAGATTAGGAACTTCTTGGCCCTCATGACTTGTATGAGTAATACATAAAAAAGACAGGAGGAAATGGAAAAGAGATCTTAGGAATTTTCGGCACAAGGGAGAGTTAACTTGTGGAACACTGTCATCAGATGCCATTAAAAGCAAGATCTTGATGGAATTAAAAGAAAAAATATAGATGAATAAAGAGAGTTATACTCTAAATGAAAATAATAATATTTTTATCTTACCACATTTGTAAGCAAAACAAATCTTCATCTCTAAGCCTAAGTAACTGAATGTTTAGGAAGAAACATGATTAATCTAGAAATGTTATTTTTGGCATTTTTTGCATCTTCCCCAGAAGTAGCCACTAGTAGTCTTAATTTGCGACTGAATACACCTTGGATTGAGCTAGTATGATCATTACCATGCTCTTAAATCCTTCCTGAAGGCAGCTTTCTGTCCTACACAGCTTTTAGCAGCAAGCTTTTACAGCTTGCTAGCAGCAAGTCTTGAACGGAATTCACAGAATAGAAGTACTGAATATGACACTAAAATATTAAGTAGAACAAATCAAATAAAGTTCTACCCTTTTCTACATGTTGTTATGGCATCTATGTGAATTAGGATCTCTCATTTTAGTGTCAGAAAAATATTAAGTCTCCAGATTTTTGAAGATTGAACTGGGAGGCTTTTGAATATATTAAACCTACCGCCTAAATAGTAATGTGGAATGTATAAACCACTACCTCTTTATCCTAATCTAAATAGTAATCATGAATATTTGTCTGGGTATTCACATGTGGCAGAGACAGTTTGACTTTCCCTTCCAATTCAAGTAATCACTACAGGAACTCTTTATATTTGTGTACTAATTTCGGGACTTATATTTGTTTTTAGTGGAGCTAGAGAAGACTGCAAGCACGAAATGTAAAATTTCTTGAAAACTACAAAGAGAAAAGTTCCACCCTTATATTTGTTCTTTAACGTTTAGTAAGGATAATTTTAATTTACCACATCTGGGCAGCTTACACATCATCAGATAGTGCTTGCATATCCAGTCTTCTAAGTACTCTGGACAAATACAGTGATTCAACAAATTAAAAAAAAAAATCTCAAATTAAACAAACCCAAGAGCAACCACTGATACTCATCGCATTGCCCTTACAGACTTGCAACAATATTTCTTTGCCCTTCCAAACACCCATCTCCTCTAGGCAAGAGGGGAAAAGAGCAGGGGTTTGTACCCTGAAAGAAAATACCATCAGTAAACTCAAGCAATCTGAAGCTTAAAAGGAAAATAAGCAGCAAATTTCCAGGACTCTAATATAGTAATTTCTCCCTCAGTACAGACTGAGCTTCAACACCAATTCCTGTGCTGACTGAAATTTCTTAACCACACTCCACCACCTTGAATCAAGTATTTTCAATGTGGGATTGCTGAAAGCAACCATGCTTGCAATCACTGGGACACAGTGGACTGCTTCACAAAGAAATATTATTTCCCTCATACAGAAAAAGTAAAGCACCATATCCTGCCCAAGCTCATAGGAAGTCTGTTTAGTTCAGGAAGAGAAAGCTTTTCTCTAATGACCACTGTGGAAGACCACCTTTCCACACTGTATTTAATCCAGCCAGCACAACTCACACAGCACCACACTTTTGTCACATTTTCTCCACTGCAGTTGTCATTATGGCCCGAGGACAAAAAAGGGTGTAGACTGCCCCAAAGCACTTTTCCACTTTTCCTTCAGCTTTTTTTTCAGAACAGGATGCCACTTAGACTCATGCATACCATTAACATAAATAACCTCAGAAGGACTTAAATCACAAACAGAGTTTTCAAATGTTTGTAAACAAAAATGTGTGCCAGGTATACATTTTAATTTATCCTTTCCTCTTGGTTTTTTTTTAATTTGTTTGTTTTGTTTTGTTGGGGGGTTTTGTGGGTTTTTTGGTTTGTTTTTGTTTTTGTTTTTTTTGCTTGCAAACATTGGTAAAGTAGAATATTGTGAAAGCTACATAAAGGGATAGCTTTGAGTTTGCTTATTCCTCCCTTTACGCTTCAGCACCCTGGCAGACGTTCTCTGTGTACCTTGACATGCAAATGCAGGTTGGTTGCCTCAAATTATTCTGCTATTGATTACCGAAATATTTTTTCTGCTAGGCAGCACTCCTCCCTGTAATTTTGAGGATGGAAAGTCTTTTAGTTGGTTGCTTCTGAAAATGTGTTTCACTTGTTTGAGACCACTTTTTTGATGTTGAAAAAAGCCAGGAAAAAAAATTCACCAAATTTACTTAAAACATCACAGACACTTGATGGACATCTAACTTGATATTCCTGTAACTCTAGCCTTTTTTCAGCACAACTGATGTTCATTTAATTGCACATATTTAAAATAAAATATCCTGTGATGAAAGTGTGACATTTGAATAAATTTTGTCTCTTTTTAAATTGAATAAAAAAAAGTAATGTTCCTTCCTCTCACTTTCTGTATTTTCTGCCCTTTTCCTTTTGTTTTGCAAGCATCCAAAGGTAAAAGAGCTTGATAAAAATGTAGCACTGGGGATGGGGGAAAGCAGAGGAGAGGTAAGATAACATTATTCCAGGTCCTTGCTCTGCTTTGTTAGGACAGATTTAATCTTTGGGCAGCACCAGAAGATAGGCCTGAATGACTGCCTGATCATCTCTTCACTCTCTCACTCTCTCTTCTTTTATCTGGATTAGCTTGACTCTTTTCAAGGATGATATCTCACTGTCCTTATTTGGTAAATTAGGCTATTGTTTCCCTGTATTTCACTTATTGTAAAATGTTTTCTTTCTTAACTTCAGGCCATTGCTCCTGAGTAGTGAGCATGCTGTCATTGGAGACAGAGTGTGAGGACAGAACCTGGGGAAATACATAACTAGGGAAAGATTCTGCCACATTTTTCCAGTTAGCAGTAGCTTGTTCTCAAGTGCTCTTGACTTCATGGTGGTTTGCATTAGAAAAAACATGGATAAGAGGGGCCAAATTTGGCCTTGTAATTGAAGAGAAAAATGGCGAAAGATAATGAATATTATGGAATATGTAATAGTCTCAAATGGCAATTTAATTTTCAAGTTAGCAAATAGTCAGAATAGCAGGCCATGAACTGGGTGGTTTTTGAGAGAATATTTGTTCACAGTCTGATTTATTGATGCTTCTTGTTGCCTTATGATAAACACAAAAAAAAGAAGAAGCGCAAACACAAATGTCACAGTTGTCTTTGTTCCATTTAACAGTGAATCTCAAAGCTAACAGTTGTAGTTCAGAACCAGAAACCTCACAACAGAATACCAAAATGTGCGACAATGGGACTTGGTTTGTTGTCACTGGAATGTATATTCTCTGTGGTAATCTTTTATCTAGTTGTGCACTGAAAATAAAAACCCCAAACCAAACCCCACTGTAATTATATTTTGCTTGTTCACGCTGAGTAAAACATGCCAGACATTTGGGGAGAGCAGGCTGAGGTGCAGAGGAACCAAGTATGAGCAAGTGCTAGTGTTTCACAGTGTGTGCAGCCTGATTGTTGGCACCAGCATCAGCCAAGCTTCGAGAAAACCAAGGGATTGCTGCTGTGCTTGTGACAAGGGCTTGGGTGAAGGTGGTTACAGGCCAGCTCATTAAAAATTATGAACATGTGTTGTGCCATATTTGATGACTGTTGAGAGAAGGCCAGAGTGAAAGAGCTTACATAAAAGCAAGGACTTAATGCCAGCTGACTCACCCAGCACAAGGTTGTCGCTGCACAGGGCACGTGGAGCCATAATTAGCGAAGAAAGTGCTGCTGTGTCTTTTGGGAAGCAGTGGGAGCTACAAGTTCCGTTACGTGGTTAAGGACCACCTGCCCACAAGCGTCAGGCAGGTGATGGGCATTTTGCAGGAAGCACATGGAGAGCCTCTCTCGAGGAGGCTACTGCTCTTTTCCAGCTCTCTTCCCTCAGTGGCATCAACTTAAGAGCAGGGATACTCACAGAAAATCTCAGACTTCCTACAAGAGGACCATGTCCATAACAGCAGGGTGCTTACAGTAGAAGAGGGCAGCTAGACAGAAGTTGTAACTCCCTTTTCCTTTTTAACTGCTCTTTCAAAATGAAGCAGGGGTGCAACAGCATCTGACATGCTTATATGGAGCATGCCTCCCATCCTGGAAATGTTTATTCTGAGCTCAAAAATAATGCTGCTGGACCAGATCCATGCCTGGTGGTCACTGTGGGACACTGGACTTGCTGTTGGTGGGGTATTGAGCAGTCTGTGCCCATAGGTGTGGGTGCAGAGTGTTTTGGTGGGAAATGCAGAAAGGCCCCGCAGAGGCACCTCATGTCACCATACGGGATGCTGGAGATTGCTAAAAGAGACCTTCCCTGTGCAAGGCATGGCGCTGGTTCTGCCGTGGGATTTTTGCCAACCCCTTCAGGTAGACTGACATAAGGGATCAAGGAGGTTGGGGGCGGAAGGGGTTAGGATGCATATGGCATCTGTCCCACCAGAAAACAGAGCAAGCGTCCTTGTCTGCAGCTCTCCAATGCCCCACTCCTACCAGTCCCGCTGCCACACCCCTCTGCTGCAGCGCTGCATTCAGTTCCCCAGCCCGGAGCTCCCCCGCACCCGTAATTTTTAGTCTTCTTCTTTTATTCCTACGCAAAACGCGAAAGGAACGCAAAACACGATCAGAGCCGCTCCCGACAACACTCCACACGGCAGCGGGCCCCAGGGCAGCCCCGCGCCCTGCCAAGCGATGCGGAGGGGGCTGAGCTCTGCCCCTCATCCCCTCGGGAACCGGGAAAGCGCGGGGCAGCGGCTGAGCCCTCGCTGCCAGGGCTCCTGTCAGGCACCGCGGCCCCCGGGAGCCCCTTGGCGGGGCTAAAGTGAAAGTGAAGCGACTCCCGAAACCCTTTTGGGGGTGGCGGCAGGAGCCATGTGACAGCCGGGAAGCAGCCCGGCCGCACGGGGGGCGAGCAATGGGCGGCGGGGCTGTGCGGGGGTGATTTTTAAGGGCTGCCGTGCCCCCTCCCCGCCCGCCGCGGCAGGGGCGCCCCGCGCCGCCTCCCCTGCCCTTCCCGCATCCCGCACCGCCGGCATCTCCCTCCGCAGCCGCACTCGAGCCCGTCCCTGGAGGCCGGGAAGGGCCGGGCCGGGCCGGGCAGGGCGGGAGGCTCTCCGTCCTCCCCTCCCCTCCGCCGCGTCCCCCTCAGGCAGGGCAAGGCAGGGCAGGGCAGGAGCGCGCCCCGCAGCGCTGCCCTCGGGAGGAGGGACTCGCCTCCCCGGCATGAGCACGCCGGCATATTAGGGTGGTCGTCTCTCCACCTCTTTTTTTTTTTTTTTCCTTTCTCCTTTTAACTATTTTTTTTTTTCCAATTCCCCTGCTCGCCGCGGCTGTCAGTGCTCTCACCGCTACTCTTACCACCGCGCCTCCCGGGGCTGCCGGCGCGGCCCTGCCCTGCCCTGCCCTGCCCCTTTGTGCCCGGGATGGTGCGAGGGGCCGGCGGCCGGCGGGCGCGGGCGGCCCGGGGGCAGCGGCAGGTGAGCGGGGCGGCGGCGAGGGGCTGGCGGGGCACGGGCGGGGCGCACGGTGCCGCTGAGGAGGGCGCGGAGCTGCCCGCCCCCGGAGCAGTGCGCTCCTCGCCCGCGCCTCCGCGGCCGGCCGGGTTTGTGCGTTCCTTTGTTTTATTTGGGCTGTCTGTAAAAACTTGTTACCACCGCCACCCGAAAGGACACCCCCTTCCCTTTCCTTCCCTTCCCTTCCCTTCCCTTCCCTTCCCTTCCCTTCCCTTCCCTTCCCCCCATCCCCGGTCGAGACCTCTGGGGTGTCAGATCCTGCCCGCATTGGCCCTTGCTTTGAGTCTCCCTGTTCCTGCCGAGCATTAAACTTGTCTCCAGCTGCGTATCATCCTCTACAGCCTACCTACCCCGCTGCCCTCCCGAGTCCCCCACTCCAACCTTTCTGCCCATTTTGATTTTATTTCCTTCCCCCGCCTCTCCTTGGTTTCTAAGGGACTCCCCTCCAACCTGTCTGTAGGTATGTTTGTGTAACCAGACACCGAGAGTAGCTGTCTGCCGAGGAATTAACTCGGCAACCCCCAAAGCTTAGTTTGCATTCAATAGAGGTGTTTGTTTTTCAGGTTTAAATCTCCAGACGGGTTGAAGAAGTCGCCCAAAAAGAACCACTTGGCAAATTTTGTTTCCTCCCTTGAAATCCCACTGGACGTGGAGCAGGTGGGGGATCGGGAGGGGAGAATTTTGGGGGGTGGAAGGGGTGGTGGGATGGAGAGTGATCAGGGGCTGAGTGGTGTGGGAAGGAGGGGGAAAGCGCTTTAAAGTTGGGATAGTGGAGCTGCACTTTCCCCTTCCCCTCCTCAGTGGAGGATAACTTCAGGCTCTTGCTCTCGTTCGTTAAAAATAAATACTACAGAAGTTGGCAAATTTTGTAGTTTTAGAGAAGTGGATTCTCTCCAGGATTAACGTAAAAATGTTGATGTTTGAGGAACTGCTCTTGCTCAACCCGTAAATAAAGTGGAGATGTTGACAGTTTGTCTAGCCTCTGGTAAATGAGAACAAAAAATATTTCATTTCTTGAAGGGCATCAATAATTGTGAGGGTGGGAGGCAGAGGAAGGCGTTTAACTATTAACCTTTATCTGGGATCGTAAATGAGTTGAAACTCATGTTTCTGAAGCTTCTTTTATGCGTTTACTTTCCTGTTCCCCCCCCTTCTTTCCTTCACTGGCGATGGTGAAAGGTAAATGAAAATAATGATGCTTGCATTAATTGGACAAGCAGGCAATTTTATGGCTCACCAGTAAAAAATAAATGTCACAGGAAAGTTGCTGTTTGTAGTGCAAGCAGTGGGAAAGTGGTCTGGAGGGCGCGGGGGGGGGTGCGGCAGAGCAGTGTGGCTGGCTGCTGGTCGTGATCTTACTTTAGGGGTTTTGCATTTGTGCTTCCAGATCTTCACTTGGAGACGCCGAAGGACAGTTTGTGGAAGGTAAGAGAGCCTCTTCCCCAGCACTTCTGTGCTGCCCACGTGTACTGGGAGTACCTGGCTGTTTGCTCAGGCCCGCAGTGCCAGCACACTCCTGCTGGGAAGTGAGAAATAGGAGACTGTCGAGTTGTTGCTGAACACGGTGTGCATATTGGGAAGCACAGCATTTTTTAGCGAAGGGATCAGCTGCTTTTACACACTGAGATGCTTGTTAAGCTAATGAATTCCTCCCTTCCAAAAAAAGGGATAGCCTTTCTTTTCTTAATCAGGACATAGCTTAGGAAAACAAAAGATGAAGAGTACAATGAAAAAGTTTCTGTTCTGACTGTTTTCTACAGTGGAAGTCAGACGCCTAACTTAACATGTAGGTTGTTTCCAACAAAGATGTTAGTATTTATTTTGGTACGAACTAGGGGGAAAAAATTATCCTTGTACTTTCTTAATTGCATCTTTTCCAAATGTGGTGGTGTTATTTTGTGCCACAGTTCTTGCCAGAAGTGAAATAAGGTTGCTCTTACTAGTTTTGAAGATAAACTATGTCCAGCCAAACCCAGAGGTTTTCTCCTTCCTGCGGGCTTAATAAAGTGAAAGCAGGAGATCCTGTGGAGGAGGCAAGGGTGGGAGAGATATGGGATCATAAAATTTGGCAGAGCAAATGATTGAGTGGGGTGTCTTTGTTAGTTTGTCAGCATCACAGCTACAAGTAAAATATGCTCGTAAAATGCAAATTCAAGTAATTTTCAATGAAAATTGAAAAAATGCTTCCCCCTTTTTTTTTTTCCTTAGTAAGAAGAGAGTCTTTCACTTGTTTGTCATTGTTCTGTTGTTCTTTTGTCTAGGAATCAAAAATACAAAAACTGAGTAATACCTGCTTATTCTCATGAATTAATGTATAAATCTGTACAACGTACTCAGTTTGGAGGAAGTTCCGCATCTTCCCCCTTAAATGAGTCCTTGCCAGCAACAAGTGTGTTGATATACGGATCTGAAGGATTTGGGCACAACGCCAGCTCAGGCAATTTAAATGACATGGTTAATAGTGTCTCTACTGTCCTTATCACACAGTAGTTGTCTTTAATAAACTCAGTGACTTCCAAGTGATAATCACGGATGACAAATTAAGTGGAGTCCTAGCTCTCATGTTCAGATGATCTCTCTTTTGCACTGATTGGTAAATATGAAATGCTAGTTCCAGATGGAATATAATTTGCAAAATATACCTCTCTTCTCTAAATGTGTGATTTCAGATGAATAGAGCCAAATAGATTATATGAAATTATTTCTAAACCTGAAGTGTTCCCATGGATTCTGTTGCTAGCAGTGTAAATTTTTAAAGTTCTTTTGTAGTAATAAATGTATGTGGGACACTGCATCCTACAAATTAATCTTTATCAAACATTTCAGAAGAGGAAACAATTTTACATAAATTAGGTAAACCAGTATAACAAATATAATAAATCAAAACACTGTGTAACTCTTGTAAAGCATTTGTGATAGAAGTGAAAAAGATCATTCCGTCAATTTCAGTTTGAAATAAGTAACCTTTAAAGAGTAGCAAATACAATTTCAGAAATACGCACACTGGTAAACAGCTGTTTCACAGTGGGAATTTTCATGTTCTTTGAGTACCTCTGGTACTCATACCAACTTCTCTGCTTGTCAAATTAAAAGATTACAGCGTAATATGTAGCTACAGAAGAAGAAGCAGAATAGTACAATTGACAGTTTAACTGCAAATTGCATGTGTGATTGCTTAGTTTATGACTTTTTTTCTTTTTAAAGGTTTGATCCTAAAAATATCATTGCCGGATGTCATCTTTCTGATTTTCAAACCTGCTAGATCTTGCCAAAAGCTGTAGAAATGCTCATGTTCTCAGCAGCTGTTAAGAGTTTGCTAAAGCACCTAATAATAATGTGTTTCAAATCGTGTGACTGTGAGGGAAATACAGTGTGTGCTTTACTGATTAATTGGGAAATGCTCTTTTAAATGGTCAGGATTGTGTTTTTGAAAATGAATCCATGAACAGGAATTGTCATCACAGATTTTTGTTCTTGTGGCTTTGTTTGCAAAATTCTTTCCTTTGAGACTACTGAAAACTAACAAGATACTACCTATGTCTTAAAAGTAACAATAGGTAAATAATAGTACTTTCCCAAAAGCCTTGTACCAATGAAAAAGGCTAACAATTTTTTTTTTCCTTTGTGTCTCAAATCATACCACAGACACACCAGAAGTTATTAAAGTGTTAGCTTTTGTCAAAGGGAATGACCCAACCTGAGGCAGTAATGAACTGTTACCAAGAAAAACTTGTGGCTCAGAGAATGGGGCCAAAGAAGGGAATGTGCCTTTATGTACAAATTCACTGCATAATAAATATGTTAATTTTGGTCACTCCTTGGCAGTATAGATCTGCCCTATTCATTGAAACCAAATACTTGTTGGTTCCAAGTAATATCTGAAAAGATACTGTGCCTTCACATCATCAAATATTTCTAGAAATGCTTTTTAACTGAGCTGATAGGTCACTCGTCCTTTTTGGATTCTCTGAAATTACGATAGTGGCTTTCAGATACTCAGAATGTGAAGTTAAGAGTGATCATCATTGTTAAGCATTGTAACTTACTACTTTTTTTTTTTCTGCAGCCCTCTCAAACCTGATAGCTTTTTCAGTTCCACAGTTGGCCCCATGTTACACTTTTCTTTTTAGTTTGAAGGCTGGGCAGAAGTCTTGTCAGGGTCTGCAGTTGTGCTGCTCTGTGTAGGGCTGGGTGTCCATGCTTGAAACCATTTGGGTGTTACTTTTCCAGAATTGTTGCCAGCATTCCCCATTCCACTTTTTTATCAAACGCAATGCTAAGGATTGCTTCAGTAATAATGTATCACATTAGAAACCACAAGCTAAGCATCATGTACTTGAAAAATTACAGGCCTCAAAGGGTTGGGTTTTTGGATTTTTTGGTTGTTTTGGGGGGGGTTTTCATTTGGTTGGTTGGTTTGGGTTGGTTTTTTTGTGAAAACTAGGCACATTAAATGCACAGAAAAAGTGTTCAGGTTCAGAAAACTTTACAAATGTGCATCTGAAACATTTCTCTGTAAAATATCTTTTTTTTTATCCTCCCTTGTTTGCCGTGGTTATCACTTAAGACCTGAAATTACCAGCATGCAAAATAAGCACAGTTTTACTACTGTGAGGAATGCCACTGAAATAATTGGAATAATTTTTGGTAAAGCAGTGCCCTGGTTTTGCAGAATGGACTAGCCCTTGTCTTTTAAGCTCTGCAGGGAAGGGAATTGTCTTCAAAGTATTTTCTGTAAAGTGCCTGGCATGTCTGTATGAGCCAAAAAATGATAAATAATAACAAACAGTAGTTGACAATTTAAAAAGACTTTTTTTTTTTTTTTAATTATAATTATGATTTTGGAATTCGCCTATAGGGTGCTTTCTAGCAAAAAGAAAAATGCCAGAGTGGCTTCCAGCTGGGACAAGATGTGCTGTGATGGCAAGAGAAGCTTTTAATCGGAATAGAACACACATTTAATCGATAGTATCTTCTGTGAAGCCATCGGGCCAAAACATCAACTGGCGTAAATCAGTGTATCTCCACTGAAGTCTGCAGAGGCACGACTGACTTACGCCAGATGATGTGAGTGTCCTTTTTGGCTTTAACAGTTTTCCTTTAATCTTCTCGCTGCTTAAACTTTTACTGTGATCTGCCCACATTCCAGAAGCATGGAAGGACGATGGAATAATGTTTCCTTACTTTCTTCCTCCTTTCAAGCCTTTGGAGGCTTTTCTTTTGTGTGATGGTGTATGCTTTGTTAGTTATATATGCTCTAGTGTCCTCTACAAGCCAGTGAAGGTAGCTGCCCTCCTCAAAATCACACCTGTTATTATATTCCGAAAAACTCCAGTCCTATCTAGCGTGCCAGATGCAAGTGTGTTGCAAATAACATCCTAATCGTGATGTATTTGTAATTAAAGGTTTCTAATACTGTTGTTAGTAATCCTCTCATGAACAATTTGCGTCATGTGGAGGAGTTTTGAAACACTGCCCCCCACATCTATTTCCCCAGAATAATTTTATTGCATCTGCTAAGGGTCGTAATGTTTTTAGTTACTGAACTACATCGTCCGTATGAAATAATTGAAAATGCTGAGTTTGTACGTCTTGTGTGGTGGGATGACTCCAGTGATAGTTGGGCAGTAAAGAGGAGAAATAAATGTTTTTTCTTTTTCTTCCAAGCCTCTAATAAAGATTTTTGAAAGCAGTGTTAGTAAACTAGTTCTTGTTAGAAGTGGGAAAACTGTTTGAGTAGACAGTCACTAATTTTCAAATTCCACACTAAATCTTGTTGTTTCCCATTGAAGTATAATGCCATTTTTAGAATTTCAGCATAAATATTTTTAAAAAAACTTGCTTTGTTAAGTAATGTAGAAAAGTAATCAAGTTTCTTAGATGTCTGTCCAAAATTGATGGTTTTGAAGAAAGATTTGGGATACTTGTGAGGTTTGAAACAACAGAAAAATCATAAATCCTAAAACAGGGACACAGGCATGTTCTGAGGAGAATGGTAGTAGCTGCCTAATCATACATTTTTTCTCAAACTTCTCACCCCATGTCCAGTTTTCTCTGATCTTTATAAACTTATAATATCTTCACTGAAAATAAAAGTAATAAGATGAAAATGTTTTGCCCAGATGCTGTACTGCAGAAGGTCACATAGAAATGTCTGTAGTGCCTGATAGAGAGTAGATTCTGCAAGTGGAAGTGAGTATACTCCATTTCCTGTGAACTGATTGGAAAGTTACTTTCCTCTTTTCACTTGCCTGTTCTTCAAGAGCTATAAAGGACCATAGTAACCAAACCTTTCACCAGCCTTTTATTAAAGCAGGAAATATATGTAATTACAACATTTCAAGTGACTCAATAAAGATACATAGAAAACCAATAATATATGCAATAATTTTAGTTTTTACAGGCACTCAGATGTCTGTTTCCTTTTTGTTTGTAGTGAGGAAAAAGCTTTGTATGGAAATAGGGCTGGAAAAGGGCAGGAGTTGATGCCAAAAAGCAAAGCACATTTCAGAACTTGGCTTGATTTTATTTTCTATTGGTGATGCTGTCTTTGCAGGAAGCGAAAATATTCCAACAAAACTCTAAACAGGACTGAAAGGCTGTAAGAGTGAGCCATTTTCAAAAATGTGCCTCTTTGATATACTTCCATCTTGTATGAGAAAACATGTTTTCAGTCTTGGCTTTGTATCTATTTCATTGTCAGAAACACTTTGCTGGTCTGAAATTAGTCCTAGTGGGACATCAGCTCCAGATGAGTTATGACACTTCATAGCAGCTGAGTATCTGACAGAATTCTATCTTAAGAGCCTCTTCCTGCTAATGTAACATCATTAGATTTCATAGGCAACATGTTACAATAAGGAAAATAAACTTCTAGATACTTATCCTAGAATTCCTTAAAAATATAAATTTATAAGATGCATTCATGTGAGAGGGAAATTCTCTTATTTCACAGGTTTTAGTGGTTTTCTTAAACTTCCATATGGTATTTACAAACTGCAGCTAGTGATGAAGAAACAAATGCTGTAAACTTGTATCGTAGATTGTTATGTCTAAAGGTGGTTTTAGGGCTGCAAATACTTCACAGGCATTTAATTTCTAGCTAAAATCAAACAATTTCTCTGTTCAGATTTCTGTTACATATTTTCAAGTGTTTTTTTCCTCCCACCTTTTAAATAAAATTGCAGGAGTATGTAAAGGACAAGAGGTGGATGTTGTGAGTTGATTTAGAGTAAGTAAAAAAAGAAAATAATTTTCTAAGTCAAAATTAGTAATGCTAGAAATTACTGGTTTTGTGAGCTTTGTTCCTAAAGAGAAAAACACACCCAAAAGATTTTTTTTCCTTTAAGTTTTATAACTATTTTAAAACAGTGGAAGAACTTATATATTGTGTATTGCTTTTATCTTGTAGTGAGGATTTTTTTAAGGCTAGATCTCCAGGGATTTTATATACCAACCTAAATGATTCTGTAATTCTGTAATAACTACAGATCCCTCCCGGCCAGTCGCAAAAACTCTGCATGGTGCTGACTCATGTACGGTTTTTGTTTATAAGTAATTTGAGTAATGTAATGGACATGCTGCATTGGATAGCAGAGCATCAAAAAGTTTGTGGATCGGGAGTTTAATCCTCCCAGCCTTGCTCTGCAGTTAGTTTTGGGCAAGTTAAGTGTCCAGTTATATGAATCTGCAGCGGGAGGGGAACACATGGGACAGTTCAGACTGAAAGTTGTTTGTGTGGGAGTGTTTGCAGAGCCTTGCACTTTAAGTTGGCTCTCATGATTTCAAAATGAAAGCAAATTAACTTACAAGCTAAAAAATAGTTACTCTTAATTGAAATATGCATTGACAGACTCCTGAAGTCTCTGGAGTGCTTCTCTGCTGTGACTTTGTAAGCTGAGTTATCTATTTGAGAATGAAATAAATCTATCACAGTGAAATTTAAAAAAAAAATAAATCCGATCAAAGCAATTGTTAGAAATTACACTATTTGATAGGATCATCTGCTGAAAATAAAGGGGGAAATAAGATCTGACAAAGGTAAAACCAGGTAAATAGCTTTCAGCTCTGCTTTTGTTATTCAAGAAGAAAGAGAAACAATAGGTGCTGTTTAGAGTCAGGAGCTGCCCTTCTAACCTCTGCTGCTCTTAAAATGCCTGAAGGTTATTGCATGGCTCATGGTGGCTTTTATGCCTGCAGTTCAACTTTTAATTTTCTAACAAAAGGAGATGTAGTACCAGCCTGCAGATAAACACTGTACGGAACAATCAGAGAGAAGAATAGAAAAATTCCCGCACACTCTTTTCCTCCATTCCACTTACTGAAGTATGCTGTCGTATTTTTCACAGAAGAGCACTTCCTCCTATGTTAAGCTGCCAAAGCTGGAGACTGATTTCTAAAAAGTAGGAGCATTATGAGGATGGTATGTGCTTTTGCATTCAATAACCCCAGCCCAGGGAGATGATTTGTTGCATGCTGTTATGGGAAGTGATCTGAGCATCCACAGGGGCTGAATGTATTTCAATAAGACTCTTAATTCTTGCTGCACTGATAAAACAGAGTCGAGTTTGCCTTAAATCCAGCCTTCACCGAATCCAAACTCCAGCTGCCTGGCCCAGAAGTGTTCCCACTGAGTGAGAGAAGCATCCTTTCTGTGCAAGCTGTGAAGTGCTGCACAGTGTAAGTAGCACGGAGGAACTTCAGCCAGCCCTCTGTCCCTGTCCTTACATTTGCTGCTTGAATTTGTTGGCGTGATCATTGCCAGTGTTTGGAATACCATCCTTGCTGTGATGCTTTGTACTTGTGCGATCAGAGGAGAGAAGGGGTCAACTTCTGAAGGTATTGTTTTCAAGCACAGCTGAAAGTAATGGAATGTAACAGTTTTAGGAATGTACACCTGTGAGTATATAATAAGAGAGTATCTGTTTGTGTATTTTCACCGCTGACATTCAGATCAAAGGTCCCCTAGGTGGTAGTGGTGTAAGAAAAAGGGAAAGGGGCCACATGGCTCAGCAACTCTGACCTGTCGTCCTGTTTGTTGTTTGCAAGTTTTCACTAGAAAATCAGTCATGAGCCTGTTTCAGTGAGGTGACTTACTTTCAGTTACTATATACGAATATGCAGCTCAAAAAAGTGGCAGTGATCAAAAGAAAAAATACTGTCAGCAAGTGCTGCCACTTAAATACCAAAACTAATGTCCAGTCTTGCATTGAACCGCACTGGGATATTGTCACAAGCACTTAAAAAAAACCCATTGTGTTTTGGGGCAGGGACCTCTGGATGACCGATGCCAAAAAGGCTGACAAGTAAACTGAGAAACATCTTCAAGCCTTTACAAACACATACCAGCTAAAACAAAAAGCTGAGGAGGCATCTGTCTCTTGCCCTTCAGCTTGCTTAAAGCTAAAGGAAATCTATCCCAAATGGAGGAGGATTGTCCAGGCTCTGGAAGATGTGTAATTAATCATCAGTTTCATCCTTGTCATTAAATGCTTTTCTCACATGGGCAAATTAAAAAGATGATTACACCTGGGAGAAACAATGACACCTGTTAAATCTTCCTCTGTTGCTAAGCATGGTTAAAAAAAATTAGATTTACTTTTAGATGTGCAGACTAAGTAGAATTGTTCTTGGTTTCTTTTTATGCAGGTTATGTGGATATGTGCTGGTAGATATTTGTGTCATAATAATGTATGCTATTGCTCTTGGCAGTAATTCTCATCTTCTTTAACTGAACTTGCTGAAATCAGAAATATTAGCTTTTTTTGAAATTTATTAAGGTAGAGAGACCTTTATCAATTTTTTACTTGCTTCTGTGACACATCTGACTTGGATGTATAACAAAGGTGTTGTACATGAGAATCCTGATGTTATTTATCATGTTACTTCAGTGCTGGCTCTTTGTTAGCAACAGGGAATTGCAGGTAGGATTTTCCATTGACTCAAGGAAGCCAGCAGCCGCACTGTTAGACTTTTGCATGGAAATCTGGGTGTAGATGTGGTGTGAGGGAAACTACTTACGATTTTGGGTGCATGTTTGGTAAGAAGTAGTAAGGCAGGGGTGTTGGGTAACTGTGGTTATAGAGAGCTTGGTTTGCTGTCTGTGCTCAATGTGTGTAAGACCTCTTGCAATCATTTTTTAACGTGTTATGGAAAGTTACCAGCGCTTTGATGATACTCGTTTTTCGCTTTCCCGGTGGTCTCTGTAGCTCCAGTTTGCTCTGGATGAATTCCTGGGGCACGTGGTTTGCTTTCTGGACTCGAGCCTGGGAAATCAGTACCTTACTAGGTGATAAAGAGGGTTGTTTGGGCAGTTTGATTTAATACATTATTTCTGAGATAGAGATTGAGATCGAGTCCGTATTTTGCTTTACCCAGATTTATTCCAAAGAAAATGACAAGCTGGGTATAATTTGCAAATGTTTGCTTTAGTTGCACAGTTTTCACAGTGTGTTCTCCCAGTCGAAGGGTGGGGAAAATATGCAAGAAGGCCTGTGACAGCATTTTGCACAACCCTTGGCCACATGGTTTTGTTTTATTTTTGTTTTCTGTTGGCAGGCACTAAAGGGGGTGTTAATTCACAGCCTGCTAATTTTGCTCAGGAAGTCTGTTCAGCCACCAGCACCAAAAAAGAGGTTACCAGCCTGGCTGTTGCCTATGGCAGCTGTGGCACAACAGCAGCAAGTGCTGCAAGGATCACAAGGCTGGATTGTTGTAGTTCACTCGCAGTAAAGACTTCAGCCCAGCTCCTCCTTTGCTTGCCCATTGCATCTTTGGAGATCAGCAGTGTGGCTGCTTGTCTGCTGGTGGTACTGTGTGCTTGCTGGGTCAGCCCTCTGGATTTTTGGGTTGTCAGGCTGTGTGAAGTGGTGACTTGACTTTTAAGGTGCTGCTGCTGCTGCTGCTGTATGCATTTCAAAGCCACGTGGTAGGATCCAGTTACCTTAAAGATTGCTTCCTGAAACATGGTTTGCCTGAAGGATGGTTTGCCTTCAGATGTAACTCCTTTAATTTTCCCACCATTACACTATGAGCAGGGATGGTGAGATGTTTACCTTCTGGACACTGCCCCAAGCCTTGAGTTTTATCTTTGGTCCATCTTCAGTCGTTTGGCCAAAGTGGCATTGTTCCAGAAGGTGTAGGTCCACAACAGCTTAAACTCCCTCTTTCCTTGCAGTCCTGCCTTCTCCCTTGCTCTAGAGCTGCCTCACAGCTGATCCCATACAAGCCACCATACAGCCCCCAACCTGCAGACTAGACCACAGAAAATCAAGAATCTTTCTGCAGGGTTATCTCCCTGAACTGGCTTTTCACAGGAGTGGACAAGTTCTGCCACCAGCAGCCAAGGTGTGGTGGGAGCAGACAGCCTGGACAAGGGGGAACAGTAGCACAGCCCTAGCACCAGCAGTTTAGTTACCTTTAAAGTATTGTGAAAATGTAGCTCTTTCCTAGCACTGCAGTTATTGCCCATATTTCTAAGCAGGAAAGCCTTTTTTTCATTGTTTTATCACATGTCTGGGCACATGAGAGAGCAAGATAAAAGCCTGAGACATGGTTAGATATCCCTGTTAGGGAGTCTAGGGGAGGTATTTCTTTTAAATGTGATCAAAATCCTTCTGGTTGGCAGTGCTGAGAGCTGGTCTGTGCTGTCATGTTATTTTTCTTTCTTTCATATTTCAAGATAATATATCAGCATAACAGACTGGGAAACTGTACCACTTAAACCTAAGGAACAAGGGTGCAGTCTGTCTAGCTCTATGTGTCTCTAGTTCCTGCTTTCTTAGAATAAACTTAATACCATAGCAGGCATTTTTGGCTGAGGAAAGGGGTCTATTTACAGTATTTACGTAAATATTTTTTTCTGGAGGAAATGCCAGTCACTGTACTTCATACCTTATGTGATTAGCCAGTGGGAGAAAATGTATTTGTTGCTGTTTAGCTTGCTAAAGACAATAAAACAAATTCTGCTTATGCTTTTGCCTTTCAAATATCATAATTTTTTATCTTCTCTTTTTTCCCCCTCTAAAAACAAGGCTAAAGAACTAAAACAAGGCTAAAGAACTAAAATAGGAACTATCTGAATCTAAAATCGATAATGATAAATATTTTATAAAATTTATTTTCATATTTTGGTAATCAGCTGAAATATTGAATAAATCAAAACACCAAAACCTGAATGTGCAACATGTATAACTTAAAAAAAGAACAACAAACGTTTGATTAAAATGCCTTGCCCTGACAGTTGCTGAAGTTTTCATCTCTTAATGTATATAATGTTAAAAGCCCGCAAAAATACTTTGTGAGATGGAGAGTTCAAGGAGAGAAGAAAAGAAAAAAAAGCTAACCAAGAGAGAAAGGTGGATTTTGATACAAAAATAAAGGCAGCAACAAGTGTAATGCCATCTTCAGAATAATGTTAAAATTTTTGTAAGTTCCATCTTTGAAGGGGCTTTGTTGTGCTACAGTGATTCATAGGATAAAATTATTTTTATATCTTTTTGCTTATGTTTAAGTGGGGTTTCTCTCAGATAAACAGAGTAACATACACTCAAAGCCTCTTTCTGCCTCATTTAAACACCCCACCTTATCAAAACTCCATTTCCCTGAGTGATGGATCTTGGCTCTGGATGGGAGAATGAAGTATTCAATTACCTTATTTTCATGTGCTAATGAGGCAGAATGTGGCTTTAGGGGTTTTCTTTTCAGCAAGGTAGCCTGTTTGGTTATGCACATGCTGCCTTCTTATGTTTCCTTCCCTGTCTACACTCAAGCGATGCCCTTAATGGGCAACAGGGGCTAATCCGTCTGCCTGACAGCGAGCCTTGGCCTTCTTCAGCCCAGCAGGAGCAGCCCTGGCCTGTAATTAGCCGAGCCATCAAGCCAAACTCTTTGGCTCGAAATTACTTCTTTTGGCATCTCTTGCACCAGCTTTATGTACTGAAAATCCGTGAAGGGTGGCTGTTTTGGGGGTTTCCCCCTCCATTTTTCCCTGCGTCAATGAGCGCTGATGTGAGCTTGCGATTCCTCAGCCAGCTCTGATAACTTTGTCTGTCCTCAAATGGGAAATGCACAGCTTTTAAGTGTTTGCCATCGTTTGTTCAACTGAGTTTAAAAGTGCAGGTACATTTCTGACTCAGAGTCAGATGGTAAATGATATTTTTATAGCAATGTTGTGCTGCTGCTGATGTAGGAAAGGTGTGTATTTAGCTCACACACTTCTCGGTACTGACACACAGTCCTCTGGCATCCTCAGCTTTACTTCCATGAGGGGTACTGGTTGAAGGGGTGGGATCACTCATACTCTTGATGGGAGGTTTTTGCTTAGTGCTTGGATGAAACAGAATACAAGTGTTCAGTGCTTTACATAGTAGCTCCTTAGCTGCGGTTGCATATCCTTTTGGCGCTGTATAATGCAAATTAACACATTTGGGTTTTTTCTAGCAATTGTATGCTAGGAATTACTGTGTCAACTTCACCACAATGGATGATGGAGGAAAATAGCTATACAGGAGTGAGGAGTTACTCGCTGCCGGTTATGTAGATGAGGAATTAGAAAAAGGCAACAAATTTTCCTTTATTTCTTCCCCCAAGGAATGAAATTTTAAAAAGCTTTAAAATGTACATTGAAACATATGCAAGTTTGGAATTTTTGTGTGTGTGAAGACTTCCGAAGAAAGCGAAGAATTACTCAAATGGTTGTGGTAGGTGTAAGAATAGTCACCTTCAATTCTCCTAGTAGGTAAAAGCAGGAAGTGTAATAGACACTGAGGATTTTGCTAGGTGCACCATACTGATTAGCATTCTGATTTTCCTGAAGAGGAAAAGAAACGTGTGAAAACAAAGATTGGATTTGGGTTTGATACACTCTTTCACAAAGGTACTAAACGTGGTGAAGTCCTGCCAGGAATTACAGGTGAAAAAGCTAGGTAATGATAACAGTCCTCAGCTCTCAAATCCTATTTAAATGGAGCTTTAAAAAAATAATATTCCAAGCAGTGTGTGTTAAAGGCAGAGAGAGATTAAGAAGCAGCCCTGATCATTGAGGGTACCTGGCCAGTAGTTTGAAGTTATATGTGTTAAGGCTGCTGGGGGAAGACGACTGGAGAAATATGCAAGAAAATGAGGTAACTTAATAAAACACATTGCGTCTGAAGTGCATCGCAAGCCAGTTTTGATCAATGCAGTGACATTACCAGTTCCCTTTCATGGAGGTGAGGCCAATACCATCTTCTGCTATAGCTGGTCAATGCAGCTTTTGTGCAAACATCCCAGCCGGTGCTGCTCCCAGGAAATTCACCTTGTGTGAAGGAAATTCTCAGCATGCTTCCCCCCCCTCCAGTCTTCCTCTGCTTGGAGGGGAATTTCCATGCCTCTCCCTTATCTCTTGTCTATCCTATCTCCAAAGTGTGTTGGGGAAAAACAAGGTGTATTTGGAGCTCTGCAGAGTACTTGCTGCCTTTGGCAACCAGAGAAGTATACTGTGGTCTGGCCAAAGTCACAGCACCTCTTTCATCCCTTAAGTGTGGAGAAACAGCCCTGTGCTCTTCAGCTACAGTTGTGCAAAGGAGATTTGCATGACTAATAACCTTGCCAATACGTGCTGTTGTGGAAAGCAAAGCAATTAACTTGGTTGGTTATGAATTCAGTTTGTTGTTCTGGTTAAGAGTTGGAGAGTTTTCAGCTGAAACTTTTTAAAGCTTTTAACTTCTTTAATCATTCTCAAAGTGCAGCATCTCAGAGCATCCCTTTCAAAATAAAATATGTATTTTTAAAAATACTCAGACTTTGTTTGGGAACAATTGTTTTGTTTCACACTGCTTAACATTATTTATTCATCCCAAACCAAAATTTTTACAATGTGCAGAAAAAACCCACCTCCTGCCTTCTTAGCTTGTTTTGAGACAATTTGCCTCTTTCCCTCCACTTCCTTTTCTATGTCCCTCTCTTGGATCTGGGTAAGTAGTGTAGCTGGTATCTCAGTATGGCTTGAATTTACTAAAGCAAACTTTCCAGAGTTTTGAAAAAAATAAAGGGAAGCAATGTAGCTGAATGTCAGTTGAAAAAGTAAATTTAGTAATAGTGCTGCACTTGGCAAGAGCAGATACCTAATGTGCATTCAGAGCTGGTAGCGAATTAATATTAATAATAAACTACATGTCTGTTTTGCAAAATCTATTTCTTAGAATCAAAATAAGTTTCTTCTTTAGTTACTCCAGGTTTCAGCTTACTTCCCATGTGTTTCTCAGTTAAGAACATCTCACTTAAGTTACTCTTACGAGCTCCTGTCTCACTTTCTGGTTCTCACACAGCAGTACCCTGCTGAACTATTAAAGCTGGAAACAGTGCACAGGTCTTTGTTTCCATGAACATGCTTACTGAATTCTTTAGAAATTTGTAAGCTGGTGTGTTTTGGAAAACTCCTCTCAGAAAAACTAGATATTTTCACTGTTTTCCGTTTTAGAATTATGATGACAGGAAGCAAAAAGAGTTATGGTGGTAGAGGTAATACCTTCTACATTATTTTATATTGGGAAATAGTTTGAGGTTTTTTTACAGTGATGTGTCTTGGACTATGATACAGCTTTGTGTATTATGTATTATTTGTGTATTTATATATACATAATTCCTAAGCATGAATTTTGTGTGGGAAGCTGTTATCTTATTGACTCTCATCTCACTTAGGAGGGAACTGTGAAAGTTGCATGATCATGCAGTGTAACTTTTGTATATAATAGGTATGTACAGCACAACCACCAAATTTGGAGTACTGAGTTGCAGTATTCGGTGCCTAACGGTTTATAAGACAGCTGTGTTATTACTTCAGAGATTCACACTCTAGCAGTCCTCCTCCTGTCTGGCTAAATTTAGTATAAAATTTATCTCTCCTAAGAAATATAAAGCCGACTGTGTTAATAGCCAAGCAAAACCAGGAAGAATTGATAGTGCAAAAACAGTAAAAGTTACCTCAAGCAGAGAAACCTCCCCAGTGAACTGATCACAAATCAAGGATTAGTATTTGGATAATGCTGCTTCTTGCATATCAGTAAACCTCTGCAGATGTATGGGGCTATGGACTTACACTGTGGTAGTGTAGGCAGACGTGTCTTGGGGAAACTGAAAGCACTTACAGCTAAACCCTTACCACTGAGTTAAATTCAACCTGCTGACTATTGCGCATAAAGCCACACTTTAGGCTGCCGTGTGTTGGATTTCACTTCAGCTGCTGTGTAATCTTACAGACCTGAGGAAGTAAAGCCATGACAGTAGCCTGTTGTTGAGGTGACCAAAATATGGTAAATGTTAGAAATCCACATCTGAAATAAGAGGTCACACGTGCTTTACCAAGCGCAGGCAAAGAAAAAAGGCCCTTTGATGTGGCTCTGGTGTAGTATCAGCTTTGTCTGTGACAAGACCTTTGTGCTTCGAGCTCGATTTGTGTATAAAAGGCTGTACTGTTGGGTGGAAGGCCTGATACAGACTTATCCTTCCTGTCTTCTCCACCCCCACCCGCCTTCTGCACCTCTCGGGTGATCTCTGTTTTGGCTGGCTTGAGTCTCAGCCAGCTAGTCCTCATCGCAGCCCAATCACCTAAACCCCACAGATAATCCCATTCCAGTGCATAAACCAGAGCAGCCATAGCAGGAGTAAACAATTGCATAGCAGCTGCTTATTGCAGACATGCCCCCACTGGAGAGGCCGATGGACCTCAAATGCTGCTGCCCAGAGAGCAGCCCCTCAGGTGGCAAGGGATGCCTAGGTGTCTCCCTCTGGTTCCCAGCACACACAGCAGTTTCCATACCTACAGAGTTTAATACTTTGCTGAATGTACACGCCGTCTTAGTATTAGAATTGCGCTTCACCCCTCTGCTGCTCATACCTGTTTTTGTGTGCCTGGGGCAGAACCTGCATAGAACTTAAGGATCCCTCTTTCATGCCTTTCTCCTTGACAGTCCTCATTTGCCTTGGCATTTTCTCACTGTAAAGGAGTTGGTTTTGATATACCTGATCTGACAGGTATTCTTGATTTGACAAGACAGTGCCCCTCTTTGAGTCATAATTATTTATGAATTAGACTTCTATCCTTGGATATGTGAACATGGTAAATCTTCCAATGCTCTGTTGTAGACAATGGATGTGGCAGAAAAATGGTAAAGGATGAAATAACTAAGTGGGGCATCTTACCTGCCTTTCTGCTGTACTTTTTTCACACTACCACAGTCTTTTAAGTAGCTTCAAGTTTTGCAAAAAATGGGTTAGGTATTCTGTGAGGTGAGAAACATCCTTCCCATCACGTTGCTGTAATTAAGCTGTTACATGGATCACTGGTCTTCATATTTCAGCCATGAAATGGTGTTGGCTGGTTTGAGGAGAAATCCTCAGCTCCGGCATAGGTACAGCATGTGTTAGGTTAGCCAGTCAGGGATGCATAGGATGAGGGGGTTCCTTCAGAATTCAGGGTGTCCAGGGAAATGGCAGAAGATGGGATTTTGCAGTTAGTTAAGGACATGCTGAAGCTGAATTTTGAAAGTTAGAGGGGTCCCACGCATTATCACACAGAACAGTCAGTATTGTGATGCATGCACTGTCATATTCTCTTAGTGCAGACCCTTGGGGTGCAGGGAAGTTGCCCTGAGAGCTCTGCCTTCTCTGGCCCCTACTACACCAAGAGCTGGAGAGAGCAAAATAAGGCATGAAGTTTTCCCTGGAAAAGAACTTTCGAAGTCTGGGCTTCCAGTTAGGTTGTAATGGTGTTTTAGCTGCCAAGTTACTAATGCATGGCACAGGTGAACTGGTGGTAATAGCTCTTTCTGCTGTCCCATTTCCTGCTCCTCTATCTCAGAAAGTGCTGGTATTTCCAACTTTGCCAATACAGTGCTGGCTGTACTATTGTATAGAAATTGTTAGTGACTGGCTATGTAGTGTAACTACTAGTATGGGTATGGCTGGGGAAAATGAATATATTTGGACTTGAGGAAGGAGCCAGAGCACCAAGCTGCCTGTGATGCTTTTGCCATGGGCAGTTACGAGAGCGAGAAGCAATGGGTGAGGTCTGCCTAGAGTCCCCTCCTCCCATCCCATGGACTCATGGGGCAGAGCTAGAGTGCCAGGTAGGGCACTCTGCTCCTGGGCTGGAATGTTGTCACCTTTTATTAACCTTCTCTTATTTTTCAAAACATATGCAGAGTATTTACCAGCCCATAAAAAATACACTATGCGGAGTTAGCACATGTAATTGCGGCTGCCAGAATGGAAAAAAGCTGTATTTGTGAAGCTGGTGGTAGCGTATTTGGAGGGGAGCGAGTTGCTTTGGGTTTTGATGTGATGTTTATATGCTACCTTACAAAACTCAGTGTAATGCTTGAGCTCCCAGTGTAAAGGAGTGAAAATTCCACTCTGTGGAGGAAACCTTCAGACAGTGGTGTGTATGTCAGAAGTGCCGACTTGCAATGTCCATGTTGTCACACTCCATCACTCTGCGTGGCTGTGAGCAGAGGAACACAGGCCTCCCCTCATCCTTTGCTCAGCAAATGGAGAGAGAAGACGCCAGTGCAAAAGGTGACCAGCATGGTTCCTGCATTGGCATCTGGGCATCAGGCACAGGTGTGCTCCCAGTGCCTGCCTGCCTGCAGCTGGGGCTGTGAGCTCTTACAGATACCAAAACAGGATGGGCAGAGGGTTTTCAGAAAGGAGTCTCTTGATTTGTGTCCCCCAGACTCCACCTATCCCTGATCAGGTCTGTGTTAAGGAAAACAGGACTGTTTATCCGTTCTCAGGTGATACTTGTCAGCCAGGCTGTTGGGTTTTCACAAATACTTCTCAGCAACACATAATGTATGGTGAAGGAATGTTTATTGTTTCTTTGTATTTAAATAAGGCCATTAAGGCCATAATTAATTGTAAAGGTGATATTAAAACAAGGTCATATCTCCTGGCAAGTGAATCCACCCCATAATCCATTACATTTAGTTATATGGTTTAATATCTTTGTGTGATAGGGCATTAGCTGCATCACATGCTCATGTTGAAAATCAGTTTGGTCAGTTCTAGATCTGCTGTGTAAGCACTTCAGTTCACAGTTCACATGACGGACTGCCTCCATAGGTATTCTCCTTGGAATTACTCCTCCATGCATCAGAAATCTGGCTTTTCTCTTACCTAGGTGAGGAACAAAAGAGAAGCTGATAGAAGTCGCTCATCACTGTTAGCCATCAAACAGCCATGACCTTGTTTGTTTTGAGCTAATTTTCGGATGAAGAAAGCATTGACATTTCTTTCCCCTCCTTTTAGATTGATGGGTGGAAGCAGCCCTTGGGATTTGGCTACTTTCAAAACAAAATATTTGACCTGAAAGGTAATATTTATAGCAGGCAGCTAATAGAAAACATACTTGCCCTCTCCCCGGTCTCTTGTGTATGTGTGTATGGGCACTTTGGGTTCCCTCCTGGGCCTGACCTCTGCCGCACTCAATGCAGCTACATTGACTTCACCTTCGATTCCCTTCTCCTGATAAATGAACCACTGGAAACAGCAAGGCTCGGTATGCGGGGAAGCAGGGTGCAGGAAGTTCATGGCAGTCCCCTGCCATTCTGATCCTCTGCAAATGTCCCTTCCTGCCCAAGTGATGGATGGTTTGGGGCTTCTGCAGCAGTCCCTTGTGAACTCTGAAGGTCACCCGGGACAGTGTATTCTCCCTTTGGAAAGAGACCCTGCAGGGATGTTGATTTAGTGACATCTAGCAAGGACTGACCCTGTCAGTCAGTGCAGTGATGTTGGGAGCGGGGAATGGTGTTAACATTGGGTCACTGGATCTAAAGCAGGAGGAAATGATAGCTGGACTCTATAAAAGCCCTCCTCTGGGCTGCTGATTAGACCTGGCAGGTGGGAAGGGGCTATTTTTGAAAAGGTATCTGGCTGAAGGAGCAACTGGAGTCACAGCTCTCTTGCAGCAGCAAGTGTTCTGCATTTAAGTGAGGACTGGGGAGTCCTCATCCGCTTACAATCTAGCACTTTATGGTTTGTTTTCAAGGTAAAAATACCAGGGGGGCAGTAGGTCTCTAGGGAACTTAAGTATGTCCTTGTAATTAGAAATCGTGCCTGCAGTTTTTTGGGCTCCCGATTCCTGTGAAGTTTGGATTTGAACAAATCTAATTTTCTCAGGTTTGGACTTCTGTGCGTGTCAATAAATCTGTCATTATTCAGTGAGGATTTGCTGTGATTAGGTGTGGCTCAGTGGGATTCAAGGTGAGCACAGGACAGGCAGTGAGGTGCCTATGCCGTTAAAATGAATAATGGGTCGAAGCAAACTAGTTGCAAAAGCAGCATTTGGAGTGAGATGGGAAGAACCTGGGCTGAAACAAATACAATTCTAGTCTCCCTTTTCAGCCTCTACCTGAGATGCAGTGCTGGTGGGCCTACTTACCAACACAGAATTTGTTTTACTGTAGTCTGGCCATAACTGCAGACTTAACTGCATATTTGAAAACACATCCTATTTTTTCCAGTCAAAATTGCTGATACACCAAAGAGCAGTGACTTCACAACAGCTGGACACCCAACAAAAAGTCCTGCATTCCACAAACAGCAAAGTTCCAGATTTTGGTTCAGCCATTATGAGCTCAGAAATAGAGATCATACTCTAAGCAAGCTGGAATTTGAGTGAATTTCAGCTGACTATTTATTAAAGCTCTATTTAGACTGGGCCATGATGAGGCTGGATTGCAGAGCTGCAGGCTGCGATCAACACTCAGCAGGAGGTTATTTAGATTAAATACCAACTGTCTTGGAATGGTGGGAAAAGTTTCAGACAAAAGTTTTATTTACTGGGGTTTTGGACAAAGTTGTGGGATTGCAGTAATATTTTAGGAATTCTGCTGGACAGACAGTTTTCCTCCTTGAAGAAATGTTCTTTTTGCGTTGCAGTGTTCATGAATTCAGCTACTCCCTTACATATCCTATGATGAATACAGTTCATATCCAATTTGCTCTCCTCCTTTATCTCCTTACTGTGAGAATGTAATCATCCTTTTGCTTTCTTTCAGTCTGCAATTTTTTTTTTCATCCAATAGAAAAACAAGACAAGGGAGAACCTATTTTGGGGAGGGGAGGAGGTGGAGGGGTAAGCTTCACAATTTTCTCATTTTTCTTGAGATTTTTCTCCCTTTTCCCTCTTTCCTTTTCCATTTTTCATGCTGACCTTCCTTCTCACCTTTCCTTTTCCTGTGTTCTGTCTAAAGGGTGGGCTTGCTCTTCCCTTCTCATCTACTCTTTTATTTTTGAAAATAAGACTCATGAGTGATTGTTTTTTCCCCTCATCATTTATCTACTTGTCCGCACCTGTTTCTTTCACTTTGGTTTCCTTCAAGTTTCAGCATGCATTTTCTCTTGTTCTGCCTTTTGCTTTTCGTTTCTCCTCTGTGATTATGCCAGACCCCCTGGTCCCCCCCTCTCTTCCTTTCCAAGCTGCCAGCCCTGGGCTTGCTTCCTCCTGCCCAGCCCCAGCAGAGGATTTTGCAGCTTGGCTGAGCAGCCCCTGCTGCTGCTGCCACAGTGCCAGAGACAGACTCGTGCCCTTCCGTTTCTCCAGGCACAGTGGCACTCGGTTTGAGCAGTAATGTGATTTGCATCGTTTTATTTTGGGGTCAGCCCTTTCAATAACTAATGCATGTAGGCAGCTCCATAATGACTGTGTTGCAATGATAGGCTTGAACTGCTTAAAACAGGGTCCACTGACTTACTTTCAGAATGAGTGCAGAGTATATAAAAATCACAGAGAGGAAAAATGATACTCATGCAGTTAATGTCCCTGTAAACAGAATGAGTGATTCCGTAAACAAATGTGGCAAGCGTCTCCCTGAAATTAAGAAAAATGCATGTTTCCTGTAATACTGCTTCATGTTTATACAGGGTGTCTTGTCTTTTTTTGGCTCCATAATGTGAGCAATACGAAATAGTGGAAATTATAGTTAGACTATTAAAGGTCTCCAGCCTTTCTCACTTACGCAAGTAAGTGAGATTTCCTGTTTCTCATTGTCACCTGACTGCCATGATGGAGGTATTTGGTACAATTGCTAACTTTATCTAAAAGTTATTTCTTCCTTTTTTTTTCCTAAGGCATTCTCAACAACCACAAAACTTTCCTGAAATCAGTTTCACTGATTAGTGTATTCCTCTTGCCTTAGTTACATTTCTTTGTATTGGAGCCCAGGGGTTCCAGGTGAGACCATGCCTAGCAAAACAGTCAGTGAAGCTATGCAGTCTTTGTCACAGAGCAGTGTGAAATAGGTTGCTGCACAAAGGGCCTGGGCTCTGCTGGGCTAGGAGCAGCTGCCCTCCAAAAGCTGCAGTCACAGGTGTGCAGAGTGCAGGAGGGAAGTGATTGGAAGGTAGAGACCTTGCAGGCACCAGCTCATCAAAAAGAGTCAAATGCTAGAGCAAAACAAACTGTCCCCATGGCCAGCGCTTAGCAGATGGATTGGAGGGAGACACAAAGACTGAAATATTTTGTCTGTGGAGGTGCAGTCTGAAAGGCTGATGTACAAAGTGTGGTACTGCTCTGCACAAGCCCAGGTGACCTCAGCTGCCAGGTAAGCCCACGTAGGTGCAGGACAAGGACAGTCTTGGCAGCTGGCATGAGCTCACTGTGTTAGGCAAAGAAAGTGATGCAGACTTTTTGCAATGGAGGCACTTTACATTACTAATTTAAACAAAATTCAGCAGTGCAAAAATTATAAACTTTCTTAAAATAAAACTGAAAATACTAAGAGCCTTTGATCAGAATTTACTCAAGCTCAAACTGAAACTATCTTATTTGATTTTCCAGTGTTGCAGGGAAACCAAATGCTTGTTAAATACTGTTACAGTGATTTAACATCTCTTAAGTAGTCTACAGAAGTTTTTATTTTCAGAAAATAATTTCACCAAAGTTACAGTTGTCATCTCAATTTTGCTTAGTCGGTTAATCAAATTGTAATTTAGTATCTGAACCACAAACACCTTGCAAAGCTCTCTGGTTTCAGGTCTTACATACTAGTTACTCTGTTTCCATCCTGCCCAGCATAGAAATAATATTTTAAATAATATTTATAGCTTTTAACCAGAAACCATAGGTGAACAATCTCAAGACACGCAGCACAATTTATAACAGTGTCTGCTGCAGACCTTGTGCTTAGACACAGAGTATTTCTTCCTGCACCTTCTTACACAAGCTTTTGGGGAGGCTCCCATATATACACATTTTCATTTTTGCATCCTGACAATGAAGAAACTGAAAATACTCCTGCTATTTAGTTTAAAAATACGTCAACAGATATTGAGAAATTAATATTATTAAGAGGGACAAAATATGAGTGGGCAAAAGAAGCTCCACAGATCCTCAGCTCATGCAGCACTCCAGCATCACAAGTCGTGGAAGTGCAAAATAGATGTCAGTGAGCTTCTCATGTGAGTTGTTTTCTGCAGGGTAGAGTCACTGATCTTTAGCTGGTGTGCATGGACACAGACAGCTTCCTCTTTCCAAGGTGCTTCCTTGCAGAATCTGTGATCAAAATGCAAACCTTCTCAGTGCTGGATTACAGTCATTTAGCAGTGATGCCTGGTGTTGGCCAATCAGTAGCCACCACAGGAATATGTACTATGGCAGCTCTGGCTTCTAAGCAGTTGAGTCCATATTTTCAGGACATCCCTTCAGAAGAGCAGCTGGTGCATCTCTGTTTGAAAATGTTTAAATAAATTTTTTGAAGTAGTTTGGGATTTTGTGCCAGGGTCTGTGAGCACTCCTCTATGTGCCCTATCAAAATTTCCAGTGAGGAAGGCCACTTTAGGATGTGTGCTTTTCTACTCCTGTAACATCTCTGTGTTCCAAAGAATTCAGCATAAAACTGTAATTAATGGGGTTATTAAAGCAGACAAGCAGTATCTCAAAATTCAAATACACAGCCCAGTTGCTAAAATGATTGCATGTCAGCAGTAAAAAAAATTATTATACAATAAATTTATTTGTCTTTTGCACATCTAAGGAGAAATATGCTTGTTCTTCATATAAACAAAGCAACTATAGTTACCTTCCTATTTTGGATTTCATCAGTACGTCACGCAGTTTATTTTCCAAAATCTAATAAAACAGATGGGAAAAATTCTTTGAAACTCATTAAATGAACCCTAATATATATAATTTAAAATGTGGTTTCCCTGCTTCTACAAGCTGTTTGCATGCCATGGTATACTACTGATCTAGCATCTCCTAGATGAGGAAAAAGTGACACATAACAAAGCTGCAGATTTCCCCAGTGTAGGGATGAAAATCTCACCTGAGCAGAGATTTCTAAGAGCCCAGAAGAATTCCTGAGAAGGCATAAGACAGCTATTTATTGTGGTAGCCTGTAAGTCTAAATAATAATTCTTCAGATTGAATGTAGGGGTCCCAAGTCACAGATTAATCCCAGGAGGGTATTTTACATCTCAGCTGAAAAGAAAATTCAAAAATTTTCTGTGAGCTTCTGCAAGTAATGTATTCAGGTTGTGTCAGTGTCCTCTCTTACAAATTTGGTCCTATTTTCTGACTCTGAAAAAATGGCAAAATTGCAACTAGGAAAAGTACACCTCGTATTGAGATCATGGGTTTTATTTTCAATTGTGACATTTTGAGGCAAGATTGTGAATTAATGCAAATTTTTAACTCTTCACCAATTTCACAGCACACACCAAAATCATGCAAAGTGGATTTATAGCTTATCAATTGCAACATTATCAGTAAGGTTTTATGTGGACCTGAATTTGTTTTGTGTACTCACAGTAGGTCTGAACAAGTCTCCAACATTAAGGTCATAAAAAAAATATACACATTTCTCTGTCACTGTTAATTTGATACTGAACCGTGATAGATTTTTGAAAGAAGCTATGTATAAGAATCATAGACAAGATGCTATAGAAAATATCTGAGCAATGCTGTGGGGTTAGCACACTTAGGACAAAAGGGAAAAGTTCAATGTATTGCACATATAAAGCACTATTTTCTTTTTTTTCCCCTCTACATGAATATATTTGGTTTATAAGGGAATATAAGTAAGGCGCCAGTACTGCAAACGTTCAGTGGAATTGCCCATGGCAGCAAAGAAAAGTATACTCATTTGTCAGGCAATTTAGAGATAGTAAGATTAATAACCTGTGTTATGTTTGTTTACTTGTTCATAAATGGTTTATTTTGGGCTGATTTTAGGTTGGCTGTGTGCAGAAGGCATCAAGCCATGTTCTGAGGCAGTTCTGCTTTGTTACGTTTGGAAAAAAATGGTTTGGATTATGGTTTTCCCTCAAATTATTAGCAGGGGAAAATGGTGTTTGATTTTACTTGCTTTTCATTTGCATAGCAATCAATGATAGGGCAATGCCTGAATTAGCTTGGAAATCACACAACTGTATTTATTTGACCTGGTTTCTACATTTGGATGAGTTTCCTTTTCCTACATATAAATATCCATAAAAACATGTTGAAAATTTCAGGTCTCACCTAGTTATTCACTTTGTTGTGGCTACTGCTATCTTTATGAGTTTGATTCTCAAACACTTATGTACCAATGTTCCACTTGATGGCTTGTTAACACACATTGTACAAATAAAACCCCTTCCCTTTCATCTGATTTAATGTAATATTCTTCTTGGAGAATCCTGGAAATAAGAGAAAGAAAAGTAAACTTGTGTAAATTTTTCACTTGTGTAAGATTGTTCTACAGTTCCTGACTCTCATCTAATGTTTATTAATTGCCAGTTGTCTGTTAGTTAATAGATGGCCCACCACCACACCTTATTTAGGTAGAACGTTTTCTTTGCCTCTGAAGCTCAGGCAGTTAGTCATGTTATTATCATCCACAAAACAGTTTTTTTCCTGTGGAAAGACTGGTAGCTGCACTGTTTATAAGCTGGCTACTAAGAAGGCGTAAAACCCCATACAGATCTGACTGTTCCTCTACATGGAAAGTACAAAATAATTTAAGAACTGTGTTTTCTCTTTTTTACTCAGGCAATGTTCCGAGTAAGATTTCAGCAGAATTGCTTTTATGATGCAGCAAAAAAACCCAAACCTGTCCAAGGACTTCACTGACTGTCCTCTTTCTCTGTCTTTCTCTTTTTTACATATTGCAAACAGACATTGCCGTTACCCAAATTAACCTCTTCTGAGTTTTTCTTTTTTGCCCTGGTATTTGGACCAGGCTTCTCTCTGGGTGGGGCAAAAAGTGAACTCTCCTAACATACAGTACAAATTAGGTCTTTTTAAAAACAAAGACTTCTCTTAAGAATAGCTGTATTTTATTTCTGACAAAAGAAGGGAAAACACAAGTGTGCTCAGTAAATCAAGAAGTCAAATGTGTGTAATCTGATGCCAAGTGTAAACATGTATGGACTTTACAAGGCTTGCCGACACTAGATGCTCTGATTTTCTTTCATTTGAAAAAGTGCTTTTGAGTATTCACAGTAGTGCTTGCAAGAGGCAGTCAAAATCGCAAAGTGAATAACAGCAGGTTTATGCAACAGCTTTTGGTGAATCAAAACACCTTTATTTTTTTATAAACACTGTTTTCTGCTTGGGGTAGTTACTGTAAATGTGGCAGATCTAGCTGGCTGCATATGCAGTGGGACTTTCTGACCTGGCTTTTTGGCAGAAAGTTTGTTAAGTGAATACTGTAAAAAGCTACTAAAGAGTCAAAATATAGTCCCTCACGTACTGGCAAAACTGTTTGATTTCAATGGAGGTTAAATACATAACTACCTCAGGATATTGACCATAAAGACCAGCTGAATACCCTTCCAGCACTGAAGGGCCTGAATACCTTTCTGTGGCCGCTAATTGAATTAGTGATTCAATTAATAAAGATGTTGTCGTGTCTTCACTGCTATTCTATCAGGCCACTGCTGTTACAAATCATGGCATTACTCCATCTGTGCAGAAGTACTTCTGTAAAACTAAAATTTTCAGGCTGCTCCACATTTGTGCTGAATGTTTCAAGCTGTGTTAATTATATATCTGTAAGCGCTCTGGTACTAGTGTTAGTTGGGTAGATCCCAGAGGTCTGCCAAAATTTTTTTCACATAATTTTAATATTAACAGTATTTTTGTAGCTGGGTATTTACTTTAAACATATCACAAGGGTTTCTAAGCACTAAAAAAATTATGTTTGCAGCTTGTGAGTGGGGCTTCTGTTCTTCAGCCATATCTCTAATTACACCCCATGACTGGGAGAACATGTGTTTAATTTTTGCTTGTTCATGCTTTAGAGCAGTTACCAGATTGCTCTGTGGGGAGGCAAATGTAATGACTTTAGCCCTTTACATTTCTTCTGAGGATGGTGAGGCACATGGTGGTCTTTATTTCTAGTAGAGAGAGATACCGATGAAGATGCAGTTTTTCACTGCTGAGAGACAGCATGCTACACAGTGGGTGCACTGAACCTCCCAGCACACAGGGAAAGTGAAAGATCAGGGGATGTCGCATCAACTTTCTTCCTCCCCTCCCTCACTTAGTGTTGGCTGAGGACTTGTTCAGCTACCACACGAGCTCTGGCAGCCACAGGACCACTCCAGCCTTAGCCACTCAGCACTTCTGAAGAATTTGGCACAAGAAGCCAACTGGAGGAATGTTTGATGTGCAGCTCTGAAGAAGTGTGGTGCCCAGGGAGCTGCAGTGGTCATTTTGGATCACCACACTAAGGCCTGAATGCTGGGCATTCCCTACATAGGGCTGCAGGCAGAAGAGGCAGCAAGCTGCTGGGTTCGCCCCACATGGGAGTCACCCCGTGGTGGGCAAACTCCCACCTGCCCCACTCCAGATTCCTGAAGCAAATGTAGCACTAACCAAGTCCCCAGCCCTAAAAACTTCGCAGAAATGCAGTGCAACTAATTCCCTCTCTGTAACCAATCAGTAGGTTGTGGTTGCTCCTCAGGAAAGACCAATGGGAAGGGATGGTGTGCTGCTGCCTGCCTTGTCTGTGACATCAAATCTGAGGGACACCTTCCAAAGAAGGGTCTAGAAACACCTAGATGGATTCACACAGTGCTTTTCATTCCCTCCTGTCCTCTGCCAAGCTTTTTCCATGTAAAATAACAGAAAACTGGCTCCTCAAAGTCACTTGGATGAATATAAACTCTTGAAAGTGTCACGTAGCCCTTGGAATAATTCCAAGTAAATTGCCGCTTATTTGGAAAAACTGTTCCTTGAAAGAAATGCACAAACATTGGTCTGGATCCAAAGCCATGAAATCAACAGAGAGACTCTGGTTACAGAGCACTTTGGTCTGACTGACCCACTGGTGGCTATGACCAGAACAATGGTCTCGTACAATAAATAATTTTTGGATTCATGTTTTCCTGATGCTTCCAAAGTTTTGTGAGAGTAGAAAGAAAAGAACAACCTTCCAGTGAAATCTCCTTCTCTTTTCCAAGCTCTTTAAAACTATAGTTTATGACTCTTACTGTTCTATTTTGAATGCAGTACCTTTTCTCTTTTTACAAAAATTAGAGATCTGTGTAACCATTTAGAATGAAGAGTGAGTTAGCTGTGCCAAGGGCTTGCTTTTAATTTACTTTTTGTTTTTCTTAACTGCTCAATTCTTTTGATTGTCTGACTTCACTGGTCATCCTAGGTAGTTTAAATACCCTTGAGACTAAAGAGACAGAACAGCAGGGACTCAAAGAAAAATTCAAATATAGTCCTAATTATTGTGCTATATCTTGAGTTCTTCAATGTGTTTTTGCATAGCAGAAGCTTGAAACTGCATATTTGCTAGTATGATTTACTTTGCATTCATTTTTTTATCACTTAAGTTTGGTTTTCTTTTACCTTTAAAAGTAGACACAGTGCACTTGCTTTGTCAGAAAACCACAAGCTTCACTAGAAGCGAGTTGCTAAATGCAGTGGAAAGTAAAGCACTGGTCTAGAGGCTGGAGAAAGGAATTTATTATGTCTTAGGGTATTATGACAAAATTTTTTACCTACAAAAATAGCCAAGTAAAACTTCAAATCAGTTCAGAGAATATGGGGTTTTTAGATTACCACTTGTAATGTTATCAAATGCTAGCTTTCAAGAACTATAAGTCAGGTCATGAAGTTGTCTTAAAAATCACAGGTTATGCAAATAGTATTTTGAATTCTGGGCTTGGTGCTAATAGATTTAAGGTTCAGGCTTTAATTTGTCATCGAGACTAGACAATTTCTTTCCTTCACAACAGCTGAGATTCCCGCAAAATCACTTTTTTTTTTTTTTTTAAATACAAGGCCTTTAAAAAAGCCTGTCTTGTAAGATTCACGGTTTAATTCCAAAGAGCTCATAGCACTGGTCTTGCATAAAGTACAAGCTGATGGTGGATAAGCAGGTTTTCCAGACTTACTCTAATAAATACATTCTGTTCCTCACCTCCTCTGATACACAGCATCTTAACATCCTTAAATATTGTGCTCATAAACACCCAAGAAGCACCTGCTACTCTTAACTGTACAGAATGGTCTCTACTGTGCCTGCAGTGGCAGAAGGTCTCCATTTCAGATTGGCAGCTCCGGGTGTGTCCTCTTCTCTGCTTTGTACTGGGAAAGGAGAAAGCAGAGGGCAAGAGGGTGCAAAGTGGCCCTGTCTGTCTCTCTAATTAGCAATGTTAATTAGTTGCCTTTTCCAGAAGCCATGCAGATGGTGGAGGGGTTACAGTGGTAATAGGTTTTCCTATTGCCAAGTCTGGAAATTTTTCATGGGCAATAGTGCATCTGAGAAATTGATTCACTGGCAAAGAAGCGCAGGATGCTCTAGTGGACTTCACTGACTGACCTGCTGGGATTAAAATATGGCTGTATGATCTGGAAGTGTTTTAGAGTGATTAATCAAATTGCACTCTTCTTTTAGACCCACAGCGAAGACAGTAATGTTCTGGAAACAGGACCAGATTTACAAATAAGCTCTAAAGTCTTCTGTCTTGGTCTAAATTCTGGGACTCGTGATAGCTGGATCTCACAAGTGGGCTCTGGTTGCTCATTCTGGAGGGAGTAAGAAGACAGAAGAGAAAATGTCATCCATATTTCTGCCCTTAATTTTGAAAAGGGATGACTGTTTCAAGGAGAAAAGAGTTGTAGCTGGGGTTGGGGTATATGGGAGGGGGTGAGGTTGTCTTACTGAGTCCCAAGTGAAGGAAGTTTGGTGGTCCTGAGGAAGACACACACAGGTGATCTGAATGGCTGGACCATTCACTCCATCAGTTTTTGTAGCTGGAGAAGGACAATAGCACAGACTAGTGCAAAGAGAACATACTAATTCCTGATTTTGCTCAATAATACATTTTAACAGCTCCTTTTTCTGAGTGCATGAAACAAAGTGAATGAGAAGTCCCCAGGCTGGGGACTGATGTACATGAAGTAAAAAGCCTCTTAGTCCACTTTGACTGAGAAAGTCCGTATTTGGCCCCAGTTGTGCAAGTTACTGCCTCTGGTTTTTAAAAAAAAACAACATTTGAAGCACTGTGCTTTGGTTTGGTTTGGTTCCTTTTGGCTTGGGTTTTTTGTTTTTTTAAATTTTTTTGGTGGGTGGGTGTTTATACATTTGGCAAGGCCCTTTTAATGCTGAATGCCCAGATTCTACATGCTGTCATACACAAAAGTTTGTGGTTTCTCTAATATCCTGCATTCCTGAAAATACATAATTACTCACTTTCTGACTTTGTAATGGAACAGTAGTGTGTGTGTGTGTGTGTGTGTGTATGTAGGTGTGTTCACTTATAGTAAATGTGGAAATAGAGAAAACCTGACAAGGATAAATAGAGAGTCAAAGTGAATCTCAGAGGAGATAAGTGGTGAAAAAGGGTAAACAGAAAACTCCACTTCTGTGGGAAAACATGGAGGAGCTAAACCACAAACAAGAGAGGAAACAGCCAAATCTAAACAAGGAATTGAGCAGCAAGCTGCAGCAAATGTGATTTTAAAGAACAGAGTGTTCACGACAGACGTGTCACTGCCAAAGATGAAGTATGTGAGCCCTGCTTTCCTGCTTCCCCATCCCCGGTACCTCCACGGAAAGCTCAGCCTCTCCTGTCCACCTTATTTGTTCAGTAGTGGACTTCATACGATTGATTCAGTTCTCATTAAACTGATTTACTGGGCTCGCTGGCTCTGCTCAGCTTCAGTTTATTCCTACTTTGTTTAAAATTCGGGAAGTGCTGGGGGAGGGGACAGGACACTAATGGCCGTTCTCGTGTAAGTGGAGTGGTAGCTGATTTATTGCAAAGGTTATAAAGGAAAAGTATTAAGTGTGTTCCATTCTGTTTGGCAAAGCCATCCTGCACAATGTCCAACAAAACCCTGAGAGTGCTGGTTTGTACAGAAAAAAAAAAGGAAAAAAAAAGGGGAGGAGGGGTGTGTGTGTGTGGAGGGGGGATGCTCCACCAAGATGTGCTCTTCTTCTTTTGAGCATTAATTAAGACTGTAAATCACGAGCAACATGAAACAACTGTATTTGATGGAACATGGACAGTTCTGGAGTTCTGCTGTGCTTGCGCCATCAGTTTGAATACCTACACTGAAATGCTAATGGGAGAGCAAACTTCAAAGAGAAATTCTGGCATGAAGAAGCAGTCTGCAGGACCATTACATGGATAAAGTTGTAAAATAGACTCCTCCGTGCAAACTGGGAAGGAGGTGGAATGAAAGTTTGAAAGGTTTATAGGAACTCAGTCTTGTTTTCCTTTCATGCACCAAGTCAGTCCCACATTAATTTGGTCTCATCTTGAAATAGGCTTGTGTATTTGTGTTTTGAATAAAAGGGGGGATAGGAGGGTGACAGCAGAAAAAAATTCTACTTGAATAATGAAAAACACTGTTAACAGTCTTCAAAGCTAATTTTCCTTTTCTAATTGATAGTTGAGGGAGTTCTTTTGTCACATCGTAAGTAGTGGTGGGTCACTTTCCCCATGTTTATAGAATTTAAAGCCCAAATTTGTTACAATCACGTAGTTTTATCTTCAGCAGAACATCAGTAATAGAAATTCACCCAGTAATTCCTGCACAGTTCTCATGTCTTAAATGAATGTGCTGAAGCTTGTTTTTAGGAAGCCATTTAATCTTGTTTTAAAGGTATTAAGTAATGCAGACAACCCCCTGTGTCAGGTTGTTCACTTTATTATTTATTTCTCCTTGACTTCATCTAGTTAGAGTTTCTTGCTATTGTGTCTGTACTGAGCTGCAGTGGAGCTTGTCTAGTGTAGCTGAGATGGTGTTCACCCATTGTGAAATATGGTCCATTTGTTTCTCATTTTCCTTTGGAATAAAGGACTGCATGCAAGAAACCTTTTGATGAGAAATGGTCAAACCTTAATAGTTAATTCACAAGCAACTTATTTCCCAGCACAACATTTTTATGTAATTATAATTAGACTTTTGTCCAACTGCTTGTCCAGGATTCCTCAAAATGTTTTTGGTTTGCCAAATGTGGTTTGAGATGCAATTAATAACTTGGTGGATTCCAGAATTGCTGATGAGGTTAATTTTTCTTATTGTAGAATATGATATTGTAATAGAGATGTTCTCTTGAGATGCATGAGGTGGAAAAAAATTTGTGGAGAATAACTTGGAAAAAAAAATAACCTGGAGTTATTTATATTTAGGAATAAGGAGCCCTGTTTGCAGCAATAGTTCCCATGCTTATCAAGAAAGCTGCTTCTTTCACTGACCTATTAATTTTATGCCATTGAAGGATAACCACCTGATGCCATGATACTATTGTGGAGACTATTCATTAATACAGATACATTATTTCTATATTTAAATGTACTATAAATGCCTATGCAATAGGCAGGAAAGGGGATTTGTTGTATTACAGGAATGTGCCTACTAGAGGGTTTATGGAATGAGAATTCGAGATCCTTAAACCAAAGCTAGGGTTCAGAGTCATTGGACTTGTCATAACTCGCAGAAAGAGACAAATTATCTGTATGCTGCTTGTGCTGCAAAGGAAAGTACCTCATGTTAAGCACAGTGTATCTGCTACTTTGCCTCTGTGCTGGTACGTCAAAACAGTACCTCTCCTTTCCTTAATGACAGAAAAAACCCAAATAACTGACTTTCTATGACATTTAAGACAGCATCTTTTTTCTTCATTGGGAACCAGGATTGTGCCGGCTTAGCCTGCAGTGCCTTTCAGAGGCACTCAGATGGTCTTGAACACAAATAAATGTATGCTGTTTGCTAAGAAGGATTGCACCATAGCATGGTGTTTGGAAAGGCTTAGACTTGCATGTAAGGCTTACACTTGCATGTCCAAATGTAAATAAAGGCTGCACAGTCTTGAACTGTACCTATGGTGGGAAAAAAACCTCTTGTCAGAAAGTCTGGGATAACAGTAGACACCTCTATTACTTCCCCACTGTTCTCTATCCACCAAAAAAGAAAAAAAAAAAAAGAAACACAGTTTAAATTAACACTATGTTAACAATTCTTTTTTTAAGAAAGAGATTTCGGTATTATTATAGAAGTTCATACAAAATGCACATTCTCAACTTGCCAGTGATTTCCATGGACCTAAACCAGTGTTTCTTACACCCAGCCAGAGTGGCTGCATTCAGTTGCTAAGGATATTGTGTGCAGCCACTACACAAAAACATACTTTCCTTATTCTGTTGTCTTTCAGGCACTGCTGTGGCTGGTTTAGATTGGCTGTGACTAAATAGGTGGTCACAGGTAAACCATGCATAAAAACTTCTGACCTGAAATGATTGGCAGATGCAAAGGATCTGTCCCAGGCTCTTTACAACAAGCATACTATACCCTTGGTTCTCTAGTTTCCCTGGTATATGTATTCCTACCAATTATTGGATCATCTGGGAAGAATATCCAGCTCAGATTTTAATTTTAATTCACAGATAATTTCTATGTATGGGAAACAGTCAAACATTTCTGAATGAGAGCTGATAAAGGTAAGCAGGAACCAAGGGAGATGCTGAGCTTATCCATTTCTTATTGACGTCAGATCAAGATCCAGTGTGTTCCTCGGAAATACGCTCCATGCAAATGAGGTCCATGGAGTTACCAGCAAAGTGAAACACATTGGGCTAGTGCTGTGTAAATGAATGGGCTTTCTGCCCATGCTGGCTGAATCAGTGGTAGCAGCACAGCTGAGCAAAGGCCCTTCAACATTATTTGTTACCAAAGTGGCTGCTGTTCCTCAGTCTGTACACCCAGGTAAGCATGCTTGGGGTCTCATCTTGTGGCAAGCACATTGACTTGGAAGAGAGAACATCCAAACTAAATTTCATGGCTGGCTTTTGCCTCCGGCATGACTCTGGGAAGGGAGCGGGGGTGGCGTGTTTTTCACCCATCTTCACATGCCAGAGTTTGAGTCAGTTCTCTGAGAGCTTCCTTTACTGTCCATGGGGAAAACCAGCCAACATTTACAACATATTTATCAATCTCTGTCAGACATCAGCAACAGAGAATTTTACATTTAGTCAGATGGAACTGGCACTTGGCACCAGACTTTAAAGTGTGTTGAGATGTCTGATGACGCAGATGGATACACACTGGATATGTCAAAAGATGGTGGAGATCACTCTAGCCTGTTCTCCTTTCCCTGAGGAGACAAAACACCTTTACCAATCCATCTCTGAGCTGCTGGGACAGTGTTGCTGGCCTACTGGGCACAGGAGTCTTAGGTGCTGGATATCCACGCTGCTAACTGGTGGGCAGGGTTGCTAGCACCTTTGGCCTGACTCATCCAGCATTCTTTTGGACAATCCCTGGATGTAGGTGGGGTATTAAAGACAGACCAGGTGTCCTGGCTGGTAGATAACTTGGATGCAGCCCTTTAAAAGAGTCTGAGTGGTGCTCTTACATGTGACATAGGCCTTCCTGGGTCTGCAGTGTCATGGGATGGCTGCAGCCGTGTCTGTAGCCTGTGTGTCCCTGCTCCTTGTTTATTGAATCAAGGACCATAGTGTTCCCTGCTTCCCAGTTGTTTATAAGCATAAGTTAAAACTTGTGGAAGAGTTCCCAGACAGGGCAGTTTACAGCCAGAGTAGTTCCTTGGTCCATTTTGCTCACAGCTGTACAAATGCTTGTGTCTTTATCACTGGAGAAGACTGGGGTGGGGGAAGGTAAATATGTCAGCAGGTAGAAAGAGGGAGGTGGCAGCAACTGCTTTAAACCAGCACTGCTTCCAGAAATTTGTTCTTCAAATGACCCCCTGTCGACTTCACCTGCCAATCCATGGTCCTTTGAATAGTTCAGTATATTGGCTTCAGGGAGCCCCGGAACAAAGACTTTCCTTAAAAAAACTCAGACCTTACTCAGATAAAACTCCCACTCATGCCCCAGGGAGTTTTGCATGACGAAGGATTACAGGATGGTGTCTCAGCTTTGTAGTGTGTACTGCCTGCAGCTGCTTCTTAGTTTTGTGGATGAGTAAAGGCTGTGCCCGTTTGCAAGAAAATTTGATTTCCGTTTGCTCCCTCTCAGTTTGCTGAGAACTTTTTTTTATCATCGTCTTTATAAACTAGATATGGGGCTTTTGAGGAACTTACAAGTGAGGAGGAAGGGCACCCACCAGAAGGAGGTGCCTTGGGAGAATGTGGGGAAGGCAAGGCCTTGGAGTATTTTAGCAGGCAGGCAGTGGCATTTGAGATTTTTAAGTTGCCCGCACTTTTCCTTCTGTGGGCCCCAAGGTTTCAGAGGTGAGGAGTTGCTCAGCCCTGGCAGGACTGCTGTTGAGCTCAAGCTTAGCTTGTGAGTCTGTTCAGTGTTCGGGGATCCTGAGGTGTTTTTTCCCCTCCTCCTGTGTGACAGGTATGCTGCATCATGCCTTTAGTTTCTCTGATTCTGCGATTACTCATTGTTATTTTGTATGAGCAAAGCCAGCAGGTGTTACATACCTTCCCCGTCAGCATGTCCTGCAGTTTCTGTTTCCTTGGATGAAACAGGAAAGCAGTCACTTCAGGGCCAGAGAACTGGGCCTCATTTCATCAGCTGGAAGGTGACTAGTTAAATTCTAACTAGCAGTCTCACACCCAGTGCCTGACAGGAACAGTATCTGAAGAGTATTAAGAAAATAAAAATTCCCTGCTCTGTCATATAATGGAAATGAGTATACTTCAACAGCCATCCCCTCTAATCTGTTAGCCAGCCCTTAGCAGCTTACCAAGCCTGTATTTAACCTATTTCCCTAATGGCAATTAAGAAATGTTTTCATTTCCCAGGGAGAGGATTGCCAATGAAATCCCCCTCTCCCCCCCAGTCCCCAACCTGTGGCTCCGTTCTCTCCCTCCTCTTCCCCACACCCCAGCTCCTTCTTCCTTAGCCCAAGGCATCCAAAGCATTCCCCCTGTGTTTGGGTAGCATGCAGTGAGGAAGAAATGATTAAGCAGCTGAATGTTTGAAATCCAGCTAAATGCACCGATTATTATCTGCTTAGGGCTTTCTTATCTCGAACTGTGTGGTGCTTAATGGTAGGCCCATTGTTTTCAGCTCAAAGGTATTAATGAAGGAATCAGGGCAGCA
Organism: Lichenostomus cassidix; assembly: GCF_008360975.1. Lineage (NCBI taxonomy): Eukaryota > Metazoa > Chordata > Aves > Passeriformes > Meliphagidae > Lichenostomus > Lichenostomus cassidix. The sequence goes on along the minus strand of NC_139483.1, from coordinate 69,050,944 downwards.
GGCTGATGTCATAGGTGGCTGAAAGGTGACTTGTGCACTGATTTCCCTTACTCCACCCCTTCACAAGTCTCTTCCAACTATTTCAGAAGAAGGGTTAGTATTTTTAGAGTGGTGGGGGGAAAAAAAAAGCAGCAAGCAGCCGAGGTTGCATTTGTGTGTCTGGTAAAAGGATTGCAGAGGCTCCTAAATATCCTGCTTAAAAGATGTACTCTCTGAGCTTCTGCTCTACTTTCTCACTTCATAAAGACTCTGAAGTGTTGGCGCAGGTCTCAGCGTGAAAGCGGCCAGCCGGCCCTTGTTCACACCTGCCCTAGGCACTGACCAGCAGACTACACTTGATGTCCTGACCTATATCCAAGGTGAGGTTTCCACTTAGTGTTTTCCACGCGAAGAGAGAGCTGTGTAAGTAGCTGCCAGCCAAGGATGGCTTCTTGAGGTGGATGAAGCCCTCAAGGTGATGCACAATTTAAGGAAGTGCTTTTGTTGTCGAGTTATCAGCTGTACTTTCTGTCACTCCTCCGAGTTAAATCCTTTTTTCTTTTTTTCAAATGTACATAGTTATTAGATGCAAAGTGGTTTATCTTGTGTGAGGAGAGACTCTTCACTCTGGGGTGAGATATCATGAGTGTATTCAGTTTTCTATTACACAGCACAAGCAGGGAAAGAGGTAAAGATTCAGAATAGATTAGATTTCATTGTCAGTGTATTTTAATCATACACTGTTATTTCTGTAATTCTTTTTGTGACAGATTTAATGTGGTATTCCTTTCAGTTTTGTCATTGACATGAAAAACTGCTTTCTTTGACTTAAAGTACTGCTCTACGTGGTAGAACTTTGGCATCACACTCCTGCAAAAATGCTAAAATTTCTTCAAGGTTTTTTTTTTTTTTTTTTTTAACGGACCTGCCTAAGAATTCAAGGAAAGAGGTGTTACCAGAGACTGACTTACGGAGCTTTTGTGATTTTTGGGACAATAAAAGAAAAGCAGCTTTTAAACAGTGATGTCCTAAGGTAGCAGGTTAAGAGTTCTTGTGGCTACACATATCCAAGCAGGTCTCAGACTACAATAAAAAAGAACGCACTGTCTTTTTTCATTTTAATGAAACAATATTTTTTGTGTAATATGTAAGTTAATCAGAGTCTTTGCAACTATTGTTATAATGTCTTTGCTGGCATGGGATTCATGAGATAGGATTTCTGTCTTACCTAAACAAATGAGTGAAGACTTTAATCCTTTCATATTTTTTACTGGTTTTGTTTGTTTTTCTCAATTTCTATTTAGTTTTGGTTTGATGAACAAGCAGTAGCTTTCACTGTTCACTGGAGTATTTTACGCCTGTTGAAGGAGCTGTCTAAATAGTCCACTAGCAAAGACTAGAAAGTCAAAAGAGAAAGCAGAGGAGAAAGAGTGGCACTGAATACCCATGCATGCATCAAAGCCAGTTGCTGTCTTGAAAAAGATTTATTTAAGAGGAAACCATCAAATACAAAAATGCTTCCTTCAATTTTTTTTCCAGGGAGTAAAAGAATTACATAGCACTAGATTGACTTTCGGGGTTGGTTTTTTTTTTTTTTTTTTTGTCCCCATTTTGACTTACTATTTCATGGTTGGGATTGATTTGTGTAGGGTGGTTTTGCTTTGTTTGGTGTTTTTTGCCAGTGGAAGGGATGAGTGAACTGACCGGCACTTCCAGTCCCTTCCTCTCCCATCCCCTCCTGTCCCCCTCCCTGTTTCTGCAGGTTCAGCAGTAAAAACCCATTGAAATGTGAGATTACCAAACTGAAGCAATCAGTCTGAAATGATTAAGGAAGATGACTATTCTTTTCTTCAGATGACCAAAAGTCATCTTGTCCACAGTTCCTTATCTTCAAGGTGCTATTTCACAACTGTTTCTGTCTTTCTAAGTGTGTATTTCCTGTTAAAATCTGAAGACTTTACATTGTAGGTAAGCTTGTAACTACCACCAGTAGTTTAAAAAATTGGAGTCTTTCTTTTGAAATTATGTTGAATTTTTTTTGAGGAAAAAGTGTTTGTTTATTTCTTCAGTAATTTAGCAGATTATGTGTCAAGCCTAGGGTGAAATTTTGTTTGCTGAACTTATCTTAAACCTCAGAAGGGGAGGAAGGTTACGTTTAAAGGTCAAAGCATTTCAGGATTTCAATTCAGTATATTTTTTGCCTTTAAAGTTTTCCCTTGCCCCACAGACCTCAGACCTTAGAAGCCTTTCAGATGACTTACACGTGTTGAAATTTTTGAAATAGATCTGCATTAAATGCCAGAATAGTTAAATATTCATGTACATACTATTATAATCTACTGTGTTCAAACACTTCTCTGGCAAGAAATTCAGTGTTTGAGGTTGGAAGAGAACGCTGGAGCTGACAAAATTCAGATGCTAATGATAATTAATTTATGTAGTGGCAAAGATAGGTGCACTGCCAGGTGCTTTACAGGCAGATAAGATCTGGTTTCAGCTTCACTGAGTTTACAATCTGAGGCCCTGGTTTTGCAAATAGTTATGCACATGAGTTATGTCACCCAGTGCAGTGACACTACTCATGCATGTGAAGTTACTCACCTGTAGTGAGCTATCTGTGTACAATTTCAACTGCATTAGCTTTTCAATAGATTGTGGGTGAGTCAGTAATTGTTCAGGCTGATAATTGCAGTTATTTAATAAGCTCTGCAAGTCAGAAGCTAAAGAAAAAAAATGCAGGAGTCACCTTTCCACAAGGGAATTGAAAACTCAGGTTTTTCTGGGAAGTTTTTCAGGAAGCAAACAATCCATGTTAGATCTGGCACTTTCGTATCACATTGGCTTAAATTATGTCTATTTGCGTACAAATCACAGAGGAGAAAAAAATCACCCGATAATTGGAAGGGAAAAGTGTTATTCCCGTTCCTCATTTGTCGTGATGCTGATCTTGGGGCCATGTTGACAGTGTTTCCAGTGAAATTACTTTCAAGTCTGGGAAAAAGTAATCAGCAGAGGCCTTGGTAGCTGTAAATTTGTGGCAGCAGTCCCTAATTCATCTTGTAATTCTATGACAGGCTCTGAATTGCCCGTATTTGGCCAGGGATCACCTCAGTGGACAGTTAATGAAAGAGCAGAGGGAACTTGAAGGTCAGTTGCACTGAATTCTTTTTTCTTCCTGGTAGTGTCTTTTTTATTGCAATCTGTCTTTTTATATGTAATTTATTAAAGAAAACCCTTTTTTGTTGTTGTTGTTTCTGGCAAAGGCAAATCTATCTCTCTTTGTTTATCTGCCTTTTTTCCTTGCAGCATTTATAAAACAGCCCAAAATGTCTCAAAATAGATGTTTCTGTTGAAATTGCTTGACAGAATTACACTCTAGCCAATTTCTATTTCTTTTCTGAGTGTGGTCATGAGAATAAAACAGCAACTGATGCTGCAACCAGGTATGTTTTTGAGAGTGGAATTTGTACATTGACATGTGAATCTAATCTCAGTACAGTGAGAAGACTTTAGTTATTGGCTTACATTCACAACAAATGAATTTAAACTTCAGAAAGCCACAAGACTAATCAAAATACCACCAGAAAATGCATTTAGGTCTGCTGGATTCAGACTAACAAGCAGATAAATTGGAATAGCATTTGTTTGTTGCAACACTGTAGTAAATGGGTGCTGACTTATCAGAACACAAGATTTTCTTGGGACATGTATAGCATAACAGACATGTTGGAAAAAAATGAAAAAAAACCCCAAAAAACAAAGAGGATTAAAATTCCCATGGATTAAAAATTATCTTTTCTTCTTCTTTCTTCTCTTCTCATTTTGTGATAATTTCCTGTTAACACTATTTTCTCTTTTTCAGCATAGTTTCTCTCTTTGAAGGACATTAGTCTATTCTCTTGTTTTATCTCATTCAGTCTGTCTCTTAGAGCACCTTATGTCTTAATATTCTCTCTATAGCTTATGCCTTCAATCTTTTTGTCTCCTTTTTCTGTCCTTTTCATAGTATTGTTTTTATCTCTCCTTTATTTCGACTTCCATTCCAAATACATTGTCTTCCTACCTCAGAGTTCCATTCCCCTCTTCAGCCTTTGTCAGAAAAAAAATTCATAGGGCTCACCATCATTTGACATGTCAAAATAAAGTATTTTGAATGACCGCTCTGGCTTCAAGGGAAAAGGAAGTTTTGGTGGATTAAATAGTGTTTTTTTCAGTATCTGAGCTCCTTTCAGTGACAACAAGATCACTGCTACTTCCTCTCAGGTTGAATTCAAAATCCTTTACAACTCTTGGGAAGCTTTATTTGCTATTAAACTAAACCTATAAAGCGGGTGGTAACAGGAGATTAAAAAAAGCAGGTAGAGAAGTCCACTTTCTGCCTGCTATACAAGGGAAAATTAAAAAAATATTTAGAGGTGAGTTTATTTTTCAAAGTACATTCAGTTTTGACTAATGGTAGGAATTAACTGCATTTTAATGGCTATCATCTAGTCAAGGATGCCCCTACTATAAGCAGAGTACAATGAGCTTTTCTATTTGTGAACTTGGGATTCCATGTCACTTTTTAATAGGCTTCTGAAGCACATGTCCTTTTGACTGCCTCTTATACAGCAGAGGTCATTAGCAGCTGCAGGACCTGCTACTTAGCTGTGCCTGTCTTGGGTGGTGGGACAGTGTCTCTTGTGCATGTTGTGGCCGTGGCCACTTGTCATTTACCAGCACCAGGGGATTTCCAGCCCCAGTGATTTTGCAGATCACAGATGTGGTGTGGAAGGCAATGTGTGCCTTCTAGCTTGGTCGTGCTGTTGCATCTGTACAGATGAAAGGGGGATTTGTCCATATGGAACTCTTTGAAAATGATGCCAATACAATCTTAGTCAAGTCTGGTGGAACAAAAATGGTCTTGATTCTTTCACGATGCAGGGAACAAGGTGGCCTCTCGAAGTGTTAGCAACATCTTATTTCTACACCTGCTGAGTTTCCAACATTTGTACAAGAAGCTGCTCTGTGAAGGTTGATTGGAAGTGATCAGGATTGTTTTGTGTCTCAGCTTTGCATATTTCTGTTTAAATCAGATTAAGTTGTCATATTTGAAATGCTGGATTTGGCAGTAACAAAATTGGTTGAAGGACACGAAAATCTTTTCTTTTTATGTAGAAGACTACTGTTAATTTAATATAACAGGGTGTCAAAGCCATCATAAGCTATGTGTTTATAAAGTACTTTTATTAATGGTGTAAAAAATCCAATAACAACCCAAGAAACTTGTCATTATGAGAGGAGAAAATACTAGTGCTTTTCCTGACAGTGTTTCTTTTCATGGGGGATTCCTCTGTGGAACACTAATCAAGTCCATTCAGAAAGATCTTAATTAATTTAATTAAAATCTGTCAGATCAAACTGATTAGCCTGACATCCAGCCTGGCGGGAGGAAGGAGGCTGATGCATGCATTGTAAGTGTGCTGAGGTGGGCTTGCTGCTTGCAATCAGAGATGTGTGGCTGCTGTGGGGATCAAAGCTGTCTTTCATTGTCATGAGAATAAACGTTGTGGCTCCCCTAGGCAAGTGATCCAGTTTCCTTTCGTTAGAAAATATTTTATACCTCCACAGCCCCAGCAGCTCAGGAGGGGACAGCAGGTACCCAGTTCTGCGTGTGACCAAAGGGGGATGCTGGGTGACCTTTCCTACCCTGCTGACAATGGGAATGCAGATTAGACATTTCTCATCCCTTCACCGTCCTCTGTCTTAGCTGTTGGCCATGGGTAGGAGAGAGACAGAGGCCATGGTGACAGAGGTGACTCTGCATTTTGATGCTGAGTGTGGGTGTTGCTGCAGCAGAGCCCTCCAAGGAGTGGTGTGTTCACGTGGAGCATCTTCCTTTCGTGGACTGAACTGAGGTGGGAGCCGAGAAACTGCACTCTCTGCTATCTGGCTGTGCTCATCCAAGATGTGAGGAACTACCTCAGCCATGTAAGCTTCTTAATCCTGCAGCTGCTAATAATGATGTGTGGTTTCTATGGCAAACATCGGGGCAGCCAGTGCAATCTGTGTCTCTAGGTCTTTCTACTTCCCCTACCCCACACATGTACCCACGGAGTACCTCTCATCTTCAAAGATTTTAATAAACACGTTTATCCATCATTATAGAGGGATGGATCCATCAAAAGGGTAATAGCTAGTAAATACTCCATTTTTCAGGCCCCAATCCTGCAGGCGCTTAGGCATATGTTTTAGCTTTATGTGCCATAATTCAGGTTTCAGTGGAACCATTCACCGTATGTGAAGCTAAGCATATGTGTAAGTTAGGAATTGTAAAGATTAAATAGCATTCCTGTTAGCTAGAAATCAAAAGGTAGATGAAAACAGGGACTCCAACTGCAGAGGAAATGCAGTTCCTGAAGGAAGAGCAGCAGCAACAGCTGACATGAAAGACTTGCCAACAGAAGACCTGTCAGTGACACGTGTTTGGTCTTTATTTGTGAGAGGGACTCTTCTCCTGTCAAAATGCTGATGGGCAGTTTCTCCAAGCATGGAATTCATCTGGAGCATCGAGTTCCATTTGCGTGGGCACACACCTAGTGAAAGCATCTTTCTGCAGTTTAGAAGTATGTATCTGATTTAAGTACTTGGGCTTCACCGGACTTTTTGCCAGGAAGTGATCGATGGTTAGAAGAAATAGGATGTAAGTTTCATCTGCAGATGTTTTTCCTGACATACACCTTCCCAGTACTTTCTGGCCACATCAGTTGAATTGATACCAATATCCTTGAAATAAGGCAAGTTTTAATTTGACCAGTGAGTCTGCAATAAAAAGGGTATGTTTGGTCAGTTTAGGATCTTACAGCTGGAGGAACATGCTTTATGGAGTGATTCATGGTGATAAGGATAGGGCAGACAAATAGATAGAAATAAGGCCCTAGCCAATATATTTGTCCTTTTTTTCTTTTTCTTTTTTTTTAATAAAATTTTACTAATATTTTGCCTTCTCTGCTATCTAAGCCTAAACTTAGACACATTGATGTTTAGACACATTTTCCCCTACCTACCAACAGCTTCTTTGATCCTGGTCTTGTATTATCTCCACACTGGCCCAAGGATCCACCCCTGATTAGACCTTTTAGGAAAATGCATTACACAATGTCATAAACATGGTCTCTGTTGATGGTGACTAAACTCAGGCAGTTCTTCTAGAGGAGTATCAGAGTCTATCCTTTTTTCTCCTCCTTGCTATTGCAGTGGAGTCCTTCCCTGGCATCATCTCAATTTATCCATTAATTTTCTCTGAAGATAATGCAAAACTGAATTCTATTCAACTGTACTTATTAAATTGGATTCTGCTCTAATTTTTTTTTCCTAATCATCAGGTGCCTAGCTTGAAAATCTTCAAGGTTCCAGTCATGGAACTGAGACTGAGTGGTAGGTTCAACACGTAGGCATATTTGTAGATATAAATGGGCAACCAGAAGGAATTTTTGAAGACATATTTTTAGTAAGATTTTATAAAATTTGTCTCTTCCAATGCAATATCTGTACTAGCTGTATGTACTACTTGAATAAAAGTGATTTTTATTTTTTTCTTCATCTTTTGCAGTCAGCTAACCTAATATTTTGAGGAAATAACACTGGACATTATTGATCTATTTTTTTCTTTTCTTCCTGGCTCCTAGGTCACAGTTTAGGCCCTAGTTCAGCAAAGTACTTAAGAAGAGGCTTATCTTTAAGCACATGTTCAAGTCTCAGCAGAGTAAATGAGAATTAAGCAAATACTTAAGTACTTTACTGAATAGGGATAGAATTAAGCATGTAGTTGAATGTTTTGCTGAATCAGGGCCTTAAAATTAAAAATTAATCTTATTTGTGCTACGAAGATTGAAAAGCTACGCACTAGATTTGGATCTTGAATTAATATAAACCAGGAAGAGGGTAGCACCAACTGTCACAAGAAGAGGGGTGTATAGGTGTAAAAAGGGGGTAAAGCTGGGGTTGTTCCAATCGTGGGTAGGACATAGGAGAGATGTGTGTTCTGTCCCTGCATCTGCTTCAGGCTAAATTACTGGAGGCTGACATTCCTTTGTGTTTCAATCCTGGTGCTGGTGAGCCCTGGCATGCATAAAAAGTTCTATAATGTTAATAGCTGCCATGCTAAGTCTGAAGTTGCAGGAGAAGGGGCTTAATCTTTCTAAGCCTCCACACACACTCTATTTGTCCTGGGAAGTGAAGGTAATGCCATTTCCCTTCTTTCAAACTCTTCGGGCTGATGAGGTTTTTTTCTGCACATTATCGTGATGCCTGGCACAGTGCTCTTGCTTGTGCCTTCTAGAAGGTTTTGTAATAAAAGTCTATAATAAGAAATCCTGTGCTTTGGGCTTGACAAAATTATTCATGTGACATGGTAGAGTATTGTTGCAGCTGGGGTTTTTGTCAAGATTTAGGTTGATACAAAATAATGGCAGCACTAAGTAGTTTTCTGACCAGCATAATTACCTTGTGAGACTCAAGGAAAAAGTATTTGAAGAAGTGTGGTAAGTTTCCACTGTTTTTTAGGAAGATAGCTGCTGTTTTCAGCCTGTAGAGCTGAGTGGGTTATGGTTGAATGTAGGGGAATGTTTGCATGGACTGGTTTTAGGGATGTCTGTTAAATCTGCAAACATCTAGTATGAGTTTTTAGTGCCTGTGAATTCCTTCTGAGCAGTTTTTTGTATTGGCAATAAGCATTTGAGTGGTTTAGGTGAGGTGTTTGACAACCATCATTTCTGCAAACATGGAATTTGTGCCCAGAGCTGCCTCAGTGTTCATCCTGATGCTCTGTGGTGGTGTTACCCTGTAGAGATGCTCAGAGAAGACTGATTGACCCAAGTGCTTCTCTTCAACTAAATTTCATACAAAGATACCTCAGCAAGCGTGCAACAGTGAGTGTAATTCGATCTGCATGGGTGCTAGCTAATGGTTAACTGGCTCTGCTGAACCTGTGTTCCTTAAACAAACGCTATCAGTGTGAGATGAGTTGTCTTATTTCTGCAGACAGGCTACTTCAGGTTGGAGACTAAAACTTTATTCTCAGGAGTAGAAGACAGCAGGAGGGCTTTCACTGCCTGCTCAAACAGGGAAGGGAAGGAAGGCATCACGTTACTAGAGCTGCTGTTTTCAAATCAAGACAGGAGAGATGAGGGTAGTAGGGTCTCTGAATATGTTCTGAAGTGTGTAGGGTGGCTGACCTCAAATCAGCTGTTATTTTGGTTTTTTAACTGACTGTGGTCCGAACAGGTGCTTGACACAGTGTAAAGCTTCTCAGGATAGCTGGCGTAACTTTGTGCTAAGGCTTTGAGAAAGGGGAGAGAAATAGGCAAGATCATGCTTTACGCAGGAGGTTACGGTGTGAAGATACTCTGTACGGAGAATGAAGGGGCAAGATAGTGCTGAAACTTTGGGCTCCCTGTACAAGGCAAAAACTTAATAGATAAGGTGAGTCAAAACTGTGGATCTTCTGTGCTGGAGGCTTTGAAAACTTGGTGGAAATTGCTTGTTATTAGGCATATGGGATAACAATCTTTTTTTCTAAAATTCCATGGAGGCGTAAATCTACATTTTGTGTATGTGAGAGAGCTCTCACCCAAACACAGTTCTTTCAATGATAGCATTGTATGATCACCTCGATTAATCATCTTGACTTATAAAATATGTTAAGTTGGTATCTTAAATCAACTGTTAAAAAACACTGGTTCTAGGTGAGTTGTAATAGTGTGGGCTTGTTTGAGGTTTTGGTTTTGTTTTTTTAATGGCAAATACAAATTCCCCTCCATGCAATTCAAGTAAGAAAATTAGGGGATTTTTTGAGAATAAGCAAATTATTTGTTCCTATAGGTAGAAATCCAGAACTCAGCATAGAAGGCTTTAAAAGCATATCTAGAGCAAAACCAGTATGTTTCGCTTTTTCACAGTTATGGGTGGAATAAGTTGGTATTTCATTTTTTTGATCCTGATTAGTAGGAGATACATTAATTACATGAGAAATTGTCTCTTTGTGGTTATTTTTTCAGACTAACTTTTCCTCCCTTGAAGAATGAAGTGATCCACATCTAAAAACAAGCTAGCTTTGTATAAAGTGATAGATTTTTAACTGTATAACATCTATTGCTTACAATAGATGCCTCTGTTCAGGGCAGAAATTTACTATTTGATGCATTTAAGGTATTATTTCTGACCAGATAAAAGTTCTTTGTTAAAATACTGTTAGGCACTCAGTTCCGTCTTCATTTAGTTTACCCTTGCACCAGTGTAAGTACATTTAATTCAATTGAGTGCTGTGTGACTTAGAGCGTTAAACATGTGACAAGAGACAAAATGATGAGAGACTTAAAAGATAACTCTTTTTCTCCTAGTTTTGTGTTATTTATTAACAGTATGCTTCATTTGACTTTGGTTGCACAAAAGCTCTGTCAGCTAAGTTAATAGTAAATGTCACTTCCTAGCTAGCATGACATGAACGTCTCTGGCGTACATAATGATTATTTTAAGCATCTTTCATTCACAAAATAAAATAGACACCTGTAATTTTTTAAATTTAGTTTTTCTAAAATACTAACAAAGAACAAAAGCTTAATTTGTTATTTTATTTAAATAATTTTCTCTTGATAAAGTATGGTTTGATGTGATAACTGAATTGATTTATAATAGAGAATGAAAGAAAGATTAACGTATTTTAAACAGACCAATGAAATATTGACAGGCCTGGAATGTAAGTGATTTTGATTTGTGAATTCTCCAATCACGTTTTTCTTACGCAGAAAAATCACGCTTGCACCATTTCTAGAAATTATTCTATTTACTGTAAAATGTTTAAACTTATAAATCAAAATTTTTGAAGCAAATCAGAAATTAGGAACCTGGAATGAGAAGCAGTTTTTGAACTCCAAGTTTGTTAAAAAAAACCCACATTAGCTATTTTGCTGGGAAACCTCTCCTTTAAGCACAGCAGAGTTGTAAATTTTTATCTCCTTAATACCTTCTTGGCTTAAAGTAACAAAGTCTAAAAAGACTTTATGAATACAAGTTTTGGGGGTTTTTATTTTAGGTTGGTTTTTTTTTTTTTTTTGTTTCGTTAACATCCATTTTATGGAGACTTTATGAGTTCCTGTGCATCCTCCAAATATTGACACTGCTGAGACTGGATGGAAAGTTCAGACCAAATCTTGAACCTCCTCTTGTTGGTTCTACAGACTGTCTGGAGTCCAAAGGTTACGAACTGCTTGTAAACTATCTCCAGAATAAAAGCCTGTGTGCCAGGACATCAGTGCTGGTATTGTGTCCTCTATTCTTTTCCTAATTTGCAGTTTCTCCCCACCCTGCCCCCGTGGATTGTCAATGGCCTGAATTGTTTCATTCTGTTTAATTCAGTGAGGCTGTGCTAATCGGTGTCGCCTGAAAGCCTGTCCTGAGACCCCGAGACTTCAGAGATGTTAATTCGTTTAGTACTACAAAACTAAAAGGGGGGGGGGGGGAAAAGAAAGAAAGAAAAAGGAAAATAAGAAAACAAAACAACCCAGAGTAGTTCTACATTGTCTGCTCCGGCGGCACGGACATTAAACCCCTGGATTCAGCAACAGTCAGAACACAACTTTTAACAGAACAGCTTTTAATACACGCTAATTTAAAAGAACTATTTTCTTTAAGTACTTCGCACAAACGTGAGGCAACTGACATAATTTGTTAGCAGTAAAGGGTGTCTGCACTATTTTTTCTCTGCAGGGTCTGGCAACAGAAATATTAAAATTTGCATTCAAATTGCTCAGTGCAAGACTGACCCAGTGACTACTAAAGTCAACAGAAATCTTCCTGTGAACCTGAATTTAAAGAGTTTGCTTTGCTTAGCTGTGCAAGATGTGCATGTTAAATCAAAGAAGACCATTTATGTCCTTAAACCTGAGGCAGTAACAAAGCTGAACCTGCAGGTTTCCCAGAGTGGATGTGGACCGTCGGGTACGTACCTGGAGGAGAATCTTCGAGCTTGAGTTAGGTGCTGAGGCTCTTCAGATGGCTCAGTGGGAGAACACAGTACTCAGGAGAGGAATCCCAGGAGCCACCAAGTTCAGCCAGGAGCATCCTGAGTTTAGTTCAGTGCATTTTTGCAAAGTGGAGGATAGGGAATAGTCCAACCACATCCTTCCCCAGAATTGCTTGTCTGTTTTTTGGATATCCTTTGGGGATCCAGGCTCAGCCTCTCAGGAAGAAGTGCAAATTAGTAGATTTCTTCAGTGTTATTTAAAAATTTATTCTTAATGAATATTTCTGCCTAACGCCATTTTCCAAAGAAATACTTTTGCTAGAGAGACAGGGAGCAATCACTTACAGCTTTTCACAAACACTACGCGTATTTTTATTCCCAACTGTGATAAATTTACACTGGTTTTAGCTCATTAAGAAAACTTCATCAGGGAAATGCAATTTCTCCTCATTGTCTAAACATAGCAAATAGTACTTATCTCCTTTGGCTAGCTGTTTCTCAGACTTGAGATTCCTGGTAAATGGATCTTATTAATACAAATATTTATAAAAACCACACATTTTTTTTCCACTGCATCAGTGTGTGGTTTTTAGTTAGTAACAGAATATGTACTATCAGTGGTTTATCACAGTGATTAAAAGTCCAATGAAGGCAACTCAGATGACCATGATCAACTTAAACTTGCTGCTTTATGCAGGAGAAATAATGATTTTTTTTTTTTTTTTTTGGTAAAATAGCTTTTACCAAAAACTTGGTTTTGTATCAGGATTTTTTCGTGCTTTTGTGGCATATGGCTCATTAATATTTTCTAAATACTCTTCATAGCCAGCAATAATCTTAATGACAATTCATTTTGCAATGTTTCAAATGTTCTTAACTCTTGGCCAGATAATTCCAAAATCAGTGTGTTAAATATTTTCAAGCAATAGGCTCGCTGACTTTTAATCTGCAGGCCTGTTGTGTGCCGCCGGCAGTTTCCAGGTACTCGGTATCTCCTGTGCTGCGTAACCCGTCTCGCGTGCACGGCTATCTAATCTTGCGGCAGGTGAGAAGCTGTGATTTGTGGGGCTTCTTATCGAAATGCAGAAAACTGATGTGGAAAGAGTGGCAACCAAGCTGTATTTTGCCCTCACAGTATTAATTTTGTTTTAAGAAGTAGGTGTCACTGAATGAATGATCTGCAGAGCTGTTAAAACATAGCAGGTTGCGTGGTTCAAAAGTGAGCCCTGCAGTCGAGCTGCGTGGGGCACCAGCGCCCTTCACTCCCCGGGAGCCGAGCGTCCCCCATGCTCAGCAGGATCTGATTGTCCAGTGATGCAAGAGTTTGCTAATTAAACAGTTCACAGAGGTGTTTGGGGCAGAACCTGTGGACATTTAACCAATTGAACAATTTATTGCTGTAATTGAAGGGGTTAGCTGGTGTTTATTAACTAGGCTTCCTGTCACGTTCCAATGGCTGGACTAACCCTTGGTCCCTGATTTGTTTTCAAGTGTCCCACCGGTGGTGTTGGCGCTGCAGTGTCACTCTTCAGACTGCCACTTCAAGGCCACAACTTCACTTATCAGCCTTTTGCAAATTCAGCAACATGATTGGACTTTTTTTCCTTGGTGGAGCAAGTGTTTTATTACAAAGTACTGTCCCTTCAAAGCAAAAAGAAGATTTTTTTTTTCTTAGACAAAAAATAAATTTGGATTATTAAGAAATGTCAGCAGGCTGCTTCTGGCTTGAAAATGGTTTCTGGCCTTGTAATCTCAGCACAGCGATAGTTTATTTTCCCTTTATGTTTATGGTCACCTCTGCTGTCTCCATCATCATTAAAGCGGGTTTGGGGCTGGGATAAAGTCCTCATTGCAGTGGCGTGCAGCAGGGCTTCCAGTCAAACCGCTGAGGCACGCGCAGTTTGGGACACGAACCTATTCAGGGGAACAATGAGTCCTGATGGTGATAACAGGCTGCTTCCCCCCCTCACCCATGAAAGCTTCTATAACTAGAACTAATTGGCCGTTCTTAAAGTGCAATTAGCAGGGATATTAATCCAGGCCTGACAGGTGTGAAAATTTGTTTCTTTGAGTCCATTCAATAGACAGCCTATCTGATCACCCATAGGAGGAGCCTGAAGCAATTGTACCTATAAACTTGCAAGCCTTTAGTTTGTTGGAACAGAACTGCCCACTTTTAATAATCGCATTTGAGTCAGATGACATTAACTTGACAGAAGTGGATATGAGGAAGTTCACTTAATACTGGCATAATAGTGAGTATCACTTCCATCATTGGGAAGGGAAATGCCTGCTTCCGCCTTCATTTGGGTACGTGATGAAAGGGAAGACTTTTAAAAATATATATATTTTAATGAGAAAGATAGTACTGAGTTATTTTGCATTAAGGATAATTAGGTGTCCTCCCCCAGTTTGCCTCTTATGCAGTTTGATAATCTCCATTTGCAATGTTTGCTGCTTTTCCCATTTAGTTGTTCCTCATCCCACTAGGCACAGCATAGAGCAGCGACTTCAAAAGGCGTTGCCAACAAGGGTAGCATTATCATCAGCTGTGCAGCTTTTAAATAGTACTAATGTAACAACGGGAGATGGAGTTTCAGGACTCAGGATGGGTACAGCACTACTAGTTACTCTTTGCTACAGCTGGTGTACAAGGGCACAGCTCGGTGGAGCTGCACTGGTCTATACACGTCCAAAGATCCTTAATTTAACCAGCAGACTTATTGTGGGATGCTGAAAGGGTTCCAGCTGAATCTGCAGATGGCTGCTTGTGCTAGTGGGCTTCAGGCTTGGAACTAAATGAGGAAATTTGTATTTCCCGTTTTAATTAAAAGGGGTATTCACAATCTAAGACTAAAAGACAAAAGCCTACCCCAAAGACATGCATCTGTTTTACATAAGATAAATGCGTTATAAGAGTAAGAAATTGCTTGAAGATGGTCTTGATGCTGAAAATAGTGTGAGTTCATGGGCATGCACATGCATGTATATTGCTCAGTCAGCTAGAATTTTTTCCAAAGATGGAAAACAACTTATGTATGGTCTGCCCTGAAAAAAGGTCTGTATAATGCTTTACTAGTTCACCCTTCTGGAAGTATCTGAATGTCTAGACCACTGTGATGTTTCTTAGAAATACTTTAGAAGACTTGTTTGAAAAGATGAACCTAGATCTCCTCAATCACTCAGCACAGTCTCCTAATGGAAAAGGCAACTTCATAAAAAAAAATTGTTCTATTAATGAATGAGGCCCATGTTACAAAGGCTGGCATTTGTTTGCCTCACTGCTGTGATGGAAAAGCCCCTCTTAGACTAAAGAACTTTTTGTCTGAACTTGCGTGGGACAGTTTTGTTATTTGAGAAAATCTGCAGCTGAAAAAGCTCAAGAAATAGCTCCTTGCTGTTTACCATATGACATATTGCTAGAGCACAACCATTTCCTTTCCTAACCTT
This sequence comes from Lichenostomus cassidix, assembly GCF_008360975.1. Taxonomy (NCBI): domain Eukaryota; kingdom Metazoa; phylum Chordata; class Aves; order Passeriformes; family Meliphagidae; genus Lichenostomus; species Lichenostomus cassidix. The sequence goes on along the minus strand of NC_139483.1, from coordinate 69,035,514 downwards.
GGCAAAGCCAGAAAGCAAGAAAGATCATGCTTGTATAATGAAATAAGGTTCAATGGCCTTCAGGAGTATGAGCAGTGATTGAGGTAGCCTTAGAAACAGTGTTAGTATGTCCCTGAACTTGAATTTGTGTGCTTTTCTGAGCTGTAAAGCTTATTAACTTAGCTGCTAATGTATCCGCATTGCTCTCTTGATGCTGCGATGTCCCTCAGGACACTAGAGTTTTCCACAGCCAGTGGGGCTTGGAGCTAGCTCTGCAGGAATTGCAACAGGGCATGCTGCATGGTTAGATACACTCTCCTGCATCTTTTCTAAGAAAGGCTCTGCATTTCTGACCTAATGCAACCAAAATTGATCTTGATTCAACACAGATGAATGCATAGGAAACAACACCCTGCTTCTAGAGCAATAGGAAGGTTTGTCATTCCTTTGGAACCCATTGTCCTTCCTGGTTTAGGAGTGCAAGGAAGTCTTTTTCTTGATTACCCTAAATAGTGCAAAACATCCAAGAGGAAGGAGGGTCTTGTGATTGAGACGAAAGGCTGTGATTCAGGGCTCGTGGGTTCAGCTCCTATCCCTGCTGCCTGCTTTCAGTTAAACCTTGGGGAAGTCATTGCATCTCTTCCTCTTGCACTAAATCTCAGACTCGTTCTGTCTTTTCTATCGAGCTGAGAAGTTCTTGTCACCGGCTGCACATTTTTATGCCTTCCTTACCATTGTTATCCACTAATGCAAGCTAGAGAGCCTGCCTTCTCACATTTGGGGAGGAAGGTTGAGGTATTAGAGTTTTGGGGGCTGTTTTTAGAATGGAGAACATGATCCTATGCTCAAATCTGCTACCAGGACTCCTGTGTGCCTTTTCATCTCCCATGCTTATTCTCTCCCCTCACAACAGCTCCATTTCTCCCCTGTTCCTCCTGAAACACTGAGCAGCAGAGAGGAAAAGAAGGGCTAGCTTTCCCCATCCCTGCTGTGAAACCGAAATGTATTGTTATCTGTCTTCTCTTAACCAGACGTGGCAACAAGATTACTCAAATTGATGTCAACTGAATACGAGTTACGCAGTTTTGCAAGTTGATGACTAAAATTATTGGAATTACCCAGAGCTAAATGGTTTGTTATAGCTGGAAATTGGAAAATCTTGGTGTTTACACCATTGTTTGTTGTGGATGCGTCAAGTCCTGCTGCTTCACGTCTTCACCCTTTTTCTAGACAAAAAGGATACACAATGAAGAGGTTTGTCCCTACTTGCTTAGACTCAAATGGTTTGGACAGTTACTTTCTTGATACCTCAGTTATATTTTCATTCCTATTCAGAGTTTTCATTAACAAATTATTTTGTGGTTACCCAGATTGACACTTAGTAATTGGATTGAGATATTTCTCTCTTGAATTTCTAAACTGTAATGATGCAGCGAATCCTGCTTTTGCTAAAGAAATACCTGAGAAAAAAATGCAGCTATTAAAATAATGCTTAATTAAGAACTGATGTAGTATTTATTGATGGAAAGTTGCAGCCCTTAGCTGCACGGCTGGTAAGAAACCAGAGAATGAATAATAGCTACCAGTGTCCCAAGTTTGAAAAGTCAGAGGAAATGGCAGCAAGAAAAAGCAAATGAAGATGGATGAAATCCCAGGAGGTTGAAGGGAGACTGAAGTGAGTTCTCCACGCTGGGCAGGGCTGGGCAGCTGACTCCTGGGTCACCTCAGCTGTTGCTTTTCGGAGTGGTGTTTTGAAAGGGCACTGTTTGGGAGAAGAGCTTCCTGGCCGCCGCTGCCACGCACCACTTGCAGATGCTGCCTGTGGGTCAGTGAGAGGTCACCTCCAGTTAACTCAACACCTTCAGTGAGGAGAAAGCTCTTGGGGATAAACTTTCTTACTATCACTGTCTAACCAGCACTGAGAGAACTTGCAGATGCTTGACTTGCTCATTTGCCTTGTCCTGAAGTAGTTTTCGTGGCGTAATTAGCACTGCCAGCTATTTCCTTTCCCCTTGTCTAGAACAGCAGGTTCAGCAGCATCAGTTTCCACAGCCCGGTGGTTGGGTTTTCTCCTGGCAGGTCTCCCTCCCTGTGCTATGCTGTGGTCAGGGCCAAGCTGCCCTCCAGTGCCTCACCAGGAAGGGAAGAGGCAGCTCACGCACCTCTGCCAGTAGTTTGAACATTGTCAGTGATGACATCAAGGGAAATATCAGGAGGTGATAGACTGAACGTGAAGGTGGATGGTGTTTAGCAAACTGCCTTAAGTCCTGTCTCTTCAGAAGCAGAGCAGTTGCATTTAAATAATTGTGCTCTGAAAAAGATGAAAGATGCAAATAAATGGCACAAGAAGTGCAGGAGCCCATTTTTTTAATATATACATAGAGATACATGAGAAATCAGTGTATTTTAAATTGCTCCCACGTTTTTCTTCTGACAGCAGTTACAGAGCCCTGCTCACAGGTGAGTCTGGGTGCAGGCACTCCCTGGTTGTTAGTTCCCTGGTGGGGCTGTCTCCAGTATCCATGCAGATTCTGGGCAAAAGTCTGGAAAAGGTAAAATGCTGAGGCAAGAGGATTGAACTCTGCAGAGCCTCTTCAGGTTTCAGACTGTTCTGTCCTCATCCATAAAAGAATTTAGTAGGCATACATTTTATGTGTGTGGGTACATCAGTAGATGCATAAAAATACATACGTCTGTTTTCAATAAAAGTGTTCCATGATCTAAACATCTTCCAGATAACATCTTAAAAATCCTAAGCTTCACATTTGCTCAGACAGGCTTGTTCAGGGAAACGAAAGAGAGTGCTTGACAAGATCATGGTGTTGCTTCTATACATTTCCTTTATTCTTGTGGCTAGAAGGAAATTACAATGTGTTGTTAAGTCAAAGCGTGGTCTGTGGAGCTGAACCAAAAAACCTTTAAATGGACTAAAATTCCCCTTCTGATAAAAGGGAAAACTACACAGCAGAGAGACAGGATATCTTTAATTTAAATAGTGGGTTTAGGTATATTAATTTGAGTTCAAAGCATCTTTCAAAGGGTATGATGCCCACATTTTTAATTTTACCTAATACTGAGCATCTGGTGTGGACTGGTTTGTGGTACGGAGAGCAAAAGGAAATACATTAGTCATAGATGAAAGGAGTGAGGGGGAATCACTGTCCTGACTAAAAATAGCCTTTTTTCCACCAGTTAATATCAGCTGGAGGTTTGATTAAATAGTAATTGTCTAGAAAAAGACAATAATTGAGTGTGACTGTTTCCTTTCAGGGGCCAGGCCCAGGTGGTGAAAGTTAAGTATTGTCCTTCAGATAAGGTCCTGAAAGCAGTTTTCCTGAATGTCCACTGAGCCCTTCTGCAAAATGTCCTTTCTGGGTGCTGAGCTGCAGACAGACAAAATCCAGGCCTTTTTAAAGGGCAGCAGCAGTTTTCAGGGATGTAGCACCAGAGGATTTTATGGCTGCATTGCAAATACAAAGCTGTCTCACCTCTTTGGCTGGAACTCTAACCCAGAGGCGCAGAGATCACAAGAGACAAATGTCTTGAATTAAGAAATGGGGTTGACATCTATAAAAGTCAGAGCACATCTAGTAGGCAACATATGTAATAAGAGTATAACATTATATCTAATAGGGAGATTGGAAAGCTGTCTGAAAAAATGCAGCTTCCGTTCAGATCTGCACATTCAAGAACAAAATACACCAGATTGAGGGGTTTGTGTTCCCCCCCCCACACACTTCCCCTTTATTTATTGATCTGAATCCCTATGCTCTTTTCCTAAAAATGAGTCTGTTTTTCTTCAGTATGAGGCTAGTGACAATCATGGTAACAACTTTGCCTAGCTTTATTTGAGTCCATAGTGAAAAAATGCATATTTCTGTGAGGTTAACAATATTTCCTTCTTTATTTCTATGAGGTTGTTCTCTCAGAATGACCCTTTTATGCATCATAATGTTAACACTTACCATTTTTCTGGGATTTAATGTATCATGAGTATCTAAGCATTATTTATTAACCTTTGCAAGTGTCCAGTGAGCCAGAGAACTATGTGATAGAGCCAGACAGGAAGTGCTCTTTCTGCCCTCCAAAAGTTTTCAAATTGCTATTTATTCCGAGTTGAATGGACTCAAAACTTTGGGGGGTTTTTCACGCAGGAAAAGTGGAGGAGGAGAGAGCGTGAGAGACACAGTGGCTTGCTGCAAAATGGCCAAAATTTCCAGAGTGCTCCCTGGGGAAAGGGAAAGCTATCATTTCAGCCTTCTGTCCCACATGGTGAAGTTTTGGAACTTTAGCATTACGCCTCCACATGCTGAATAGGACTGTAATGGCTTAGCCAGAGTCAGGCCAGCTCTGCTGGGTGGTCTGCAGACAGCACTTGGAGAGAACCATGGCCTTACAGTGAGAGCAGGCCCCAAAAGCTTTGCTGGTGTAGCTCAGACCATCTTTTCTTCGCTTTCCACGTAACTGGTCTCACTGCAAGGTGAGCTCTTACCCAGCCAGAAACACCACTTACTCAAAAAGTAGCACACATATTCTACCAGGAAGCCTGGGTTTTGGCCATTCAGCATCTTCCAGGGAAAGCTGACCCCTTGGGTCAGTAGGGGTAGTTGCTTTAAAGACAGCAGAAATTGATACCATATTCAGTTTGAGAATTCAGACATCTTGATTCTGTGGTTTAAACCACTAGACCATATTTTTTCTGAAATAGTTAGGAATATTTGCATTTTTATATAGGGAAACTGAGGCACGGAAATGGTGTGAGGTGTTCCAGAAGCCACACACTAGGCCTGTGGAAGAGCTAAGAACAGAACCCAGATTTCGTGATACCAACATGAATGATTCAGCCACAGCACACTGTGAGGGCAGGACAGGAAAGAGGAAAGAGATAAAAACTGAATTTCTTCTGAAGGGGAAAACCCTCCTTGCTTCAGGTAGTGTTTTCCATTATACCCAGATCATTACTACATCCCTGTAATCTAATTTTTCTTTACCGTTTGGGTTTAACAATGAATACTGCATTGGCACCTACCCCTGGAAACTCCTGGCCTTCTGCTAACTGCAGATTGGTAGGCTAAAATGAGAGACTGCCCATTGAGAATATAATCCTGGTCTGCAGGGGGCACAGAGATTTCTTCACCTCTGGGAAGCAGCCAGTGGTTTACAGTTACTGGAGCCTGAAGCTCCTGTTTTGGTACAACACACCGTGCTGGAAATTAACATGAACCTTAAAGAGGGGGAGAGGGGCCTTTAGCTGATGAGAAGAGTGATGAGTTTGCTTGTGGCAGTTTTAAATATGTAGAAAATACATACGAAATTTTAAAGGGTGTGTTACCCATGAGTTCAGGAAACCAGATATTTTCCTGTTTACCTTAATTTAAAATATAGTGGAAATCCAATATAATTCTGTCCACGTTTATCAATGTGTTTTAACAGAAAAAAATGGGGTCAATAAGTCCCCTGAAAAGAGGCTAAAATGAATGAAGATAGAGAGTTCATCACTTCCATATTTTGAGCCTGTGACTTCCAAAATCAAAGGCTTGGTAATCCTAATGGATTGACTTCCAAATTTCCTTGGATTTGTATTGCTGGACTTGTCTCTCTCTAGGGCTTAGCTGGATCCCTGCAGATAGATTTTTAGGTTTATATGGTGTAATTCCACTTAGTCCAGCTGTAAACTTGTGGTGGCTGAATTAATACATTACAGGGGGAAAAAGAGAAAAAAAGAGTATACCTACAAACCCCCTGGCTTGTATATCAAATCCTGAGGGGGGAAAACTGGGCATTTCAATTAGTTGGCTGTGTGGCCTGATTGAAGAACAGCCCCGTGGCTAACAAAGCTTTGTCTGTAGTATCAGCTTGCTCCTCATCCACCAGGACAAATAGAGTGGTTGGTCATTAACGGGCTAGCCATCGGGTAGGGGTTTTGTTCTTAAATGGGGGCTTTGTCTTATCCCTGCTGTTTAAGCCCTCTCCAAGCACTCCTCACCTGTCATATCTGTCATACATTTAATTCATCACGCTCTCTGGTCAAAAGCTACACTGATAGTATCAAAAGAAGAGGAGGGGGCTTCTTATAACTTTAGCGATCAAAGGAGATTACAAAGCAAATAAGATTTTAATGAAGACGGCAGGTTTGGAAAGGAGAATTTACTGCATTGCGAATCACTAGCACATAAATGTTCATTTTATCTGTATAGTATTTGAGAGTGGAATCCCAGGCTATTGCAGAAGGAAGGATGGATACACGTGTTGGTTCGTGGTTTTAATTAAAAACACAGAGGGAGGAGATGTGGGGGGAAAAAAGAGCTCTTTTATTTCACTTTAAAGGTCATATTTTTATTCTGTAAATATGATAAGCAGACTGCGTTTAAACAGAAGTTTGTTTTAATGGTGACAAATACATCAAGCAATTTGCCACTGAACTGATATTGTCAGGCCAATGCTCCCTGTTATTTGACCTAAGTCTCAAAATATCAATCACAATACTGAAATACATGTGGCCTCACTGTATCTACTAAAGAGGCAAAGCAGGCAGGCAGTTTCCAGTCATAGTCACGGAAATCCACGTGTTCTGGGATCCTACATGATGGGGGCCAGAGCTGCAGAAATGCACATTTTGTGTCAGTGGGTGTTTTACAGGAAGGCAGCCCTGTGCCAGGGGTGTGCAGAAAACTGAATGCCTTCCCTGACAGGTTCAGAGGAAGAAACACATGCTGCCCTGTGGCACTTTGTCATGGAATGTGAGCCTGAAGCATCCACATCTTAATTCACAGAATATTCCGAATTGGAAGGGACCCACAAGGATAATCTCTTCAGTGAATGGCCCATATAGGGTTCAAACCCACATCCTTGGCATTATTAGCACCACACTCTAACCAACTGAGCTACTCTCAGTGACTAATTCACCTTTTATTAGACATGCTGTGTTTCCACAGACGAAACATCCCATTTGGGACTTGTCAGTCCAGAGCACATACTCTGTTTTCTGATAAGGTGGAAACAGCTAATGGGGAATTATCTGTTGCAGCTCCTAATGCTACTGGTGTTCAGTACTCCAATTCTGTACGGCTGGTCATTTGGAGATTCAGTTAGCAGCAAAGATGCTCTACTGGAAACATAAAGGTTATGGAGCAGATCATCTTGAGTGCCATCACACAACACATACAAGAGAGCCAGGAGATCAGGCACAGTCTGTATGGATTTATGAAAGGCAGGAGCTGCTTGACCAACCTGCTCTCTTTATGACAAGGTGACCCGCTTAGTGGATGAGGGAAAGGCTATGGATGTTGTCCACGTGGACTTCAGTAAAGCCTTTGATGCTGTCTCCCACAGCAATCTCCTGGCTGTTTGTGACTTGGATAGGGGCACTGTTCACTGGATAAAAACCTGTGTGGAAGGCTGGGCTCAGAGAATGGTGGTGAATGGAGTTACATCCAACTGATGGCTGGTCAGCAGTGGGGGTCCCCAGGGTTCAGTGCTGGGACCAGATCTGTTTAATGTCTTTATCAACTACCTGGACAAGGGATTTGAGTTCACCCTCAGTCAGTTCACAGATGACGCCAAACTGGGCAGGAGTGCTGATCTGCTGGAGGGTAGGAAGACTCTGCAAAGAGATCTGGACAGGCTGGATCAATGGACTGAGGCCAATTGTATGAGGTCCAACAGGGTGAAATGCCAGCTCCTGCACCTGGATCACAAAAACCCCCTGTGGCAATACAGGCTGGGAGAAGAGTGCCTGGGAAGCTGCCCAGCAGAAAAGGACCTGAGAGTGCCGGTCAATGGTGTCTGAACATAAGCCAATGTGTGCCCAGGTGGCCAAGAAAAGAAGAGGCATGCTGGCCTGTATCAGCAACAGTGTGGCCAGCAGGACCAGGGCAGTAACTGTCCCTCTGTATTCTGCTCTGGTGAGGTTGTACCTCAAACACTGTGTCTAGCTCTGGGCTCCTCACTACAAGAAAAACATTGAGGTGCTGGAGCAGGTCCAGAGAAGGGCAGCAAACCTGGTGATGGATCTGGAGCAAAAGTCTTATGAGGAACAGCTGAGGGAGCTGGGGTGGTTTAGACTGGAGAAAAGGACACTCAGTGAGGATCTCATTGTTCTCTGTGACAAGAGGAAACAGCCTCAACTGGCATGAAGGGCAGTTCTTTTTGGGCATATTAGGAAAAATTTCCTCACTGAAAGTGTTGTTAAGCAGTGAAACTGCAGTTGTCAAGGCTGCCCAGAGAAGTGGTGGAGTAACCATCCTTGGAGGAGGTATTTAAAAGCCATGTAGCTCTGGCACTTAGGAACGTGCTTAGCGATGGACTTGGCAGTGCTGGGCTAATGGTTGGAATGATCTTTAAGGTCCATGATCTTAAAGGTCTTTTGTAACTAAATTCTATAAATTTATAATGCAATGCTTTGGGCACTGGCTGGCATCTGTGCAGTGTACAGAGCCAAACCTCCCTGTTAGCAGCAGAACTGGGTAGCTTTATTTTCGCAGTTTTTCCTTGTGATGAAAAGAAAGCCTTTGCGATTGCTGAAGCCTTTGATAAAAGAAGGGGTAGTTTGTATTATTAGCACGGATGTTAACATCTTTACTTCAAAGACAGGGGGAAGTGGCTGCCTAGCTTTCTTTAAATTGAATTAAAAACGTGGGGTCCAGGAAGGAGCTCACAAAACCATGTCTGAACTTGTCAGCCTTTACGGGTTTAGGTGGAAAACTCCAGTTCTCACTTTCCGCTGAGTAATACTGAGAGCTCATTACTTGTGTGGTTTTCAACCTGGCTATGAATTATGAATGATTTACTTAAGAAGTGATAAACTATGGCTCTGCCCTTAAGCTGAGATCCCTACACCTGAGGTGTTTTATATTCAGCAAGGAGATGGTCCTTAGCTCCTTTCTGATGTTGGAGTTAATATATTTTATTTTCATCTGAGAGTCAGTATCCATCCCTTAAATCGATTTTCTGTAGCGCACAGGATCTCCTGATATGCAAAGCCCAACGAACTAGTTTTACTGAAAGAGAGATGAAAATTCACATGTGATCTGTCATCTGGTGGAATGAATTTAGCTGAACCAAAGTCAGACCCAGATTTTTTTGTAAGTGAATATGGGATAAAGATACAGCCAGGACTGTAGTTCAGTAACTCTGCTCGAATCTTGCTTTGAGTAAGCATGTCAGCAAGTAGCTTCTAAACTGAGTTGTTTTAATCAATAGCAATAAAAACAGTGAGTGAATAGGGCCCGTATTTATCTGATAGTGTGATGAGGCAGTACAGCAGAGGCAGCTGCAGCAGGACTCTCCCAGTGCCCACACCAGCTCAGTGAATGGGTGTTAGTGGCACTGTGAGTTGCTCAGCAAGACTCTGCCCTGTAAACAGGGTTGCCACATGTGCCAGACACAAACATTTGCATTTACTGTCAGTTTAAGGACCTCCATTCTTTTATTCATCTGGAAAATGGGGGGGGGTTTCTTATTTTCTTTTTTTTCCCCCTCTCCTTAAGTTAAGGTGGCAGAGGCAAACTTAAAATATAGTCTTTCACAAATTAGAAATTCCAAGAAGGTGCTTGAGTTACTTGAGGTATAGACCAACCACCTCTGCTAACATGTTCTGGTTATAGATCTTAATAGGTATTCGCAAGACCAAAGTACTTAGGTAAGGATGTGTTTTTTAAAATAACATAAGTCCACATAACAGCATATAAAATTCAAATGACAGAGTAATTCGTGGGTTATTGTTACAAAACTAACCTTTCAAACGAGCTCCTAAAATACTCTGTGGTTGGAGTTTCACTTACGGAATTTACTTTTAAGCCACTTTCTCCAAGTTTAAATCTGTCTACAGAAAACTTCAAAAACTTTTTTTGTTGTTGTTGTTAGGAAAAAAGAGAAAGAAAAATAACATGTGGAGGTTTTTTTTCTGTGCTAAAGCAAATGCTATTAAAATGTATCACCTTATACCTAACTGGAATTTTAAAAAAACCTAAAACCTTCAGAAACTGGGCATCAATTTTCTTCGACAGCACAAAAGCCACCATGCCAACATTTAGAACTGCAACACATCAGCTGCTCTTATAGCTCATACTTTATTCTCTGCATCAAAGCTCTGGTGGGGGGGAGTAAAAACAGAGAGTGAGAGAGCGAAAGAGTCAAGCTCTTCAGAGCCTCTAATGACGCGTGCCAAACACGTGGAAGGTAAATCCCCTAATTCAGTCTATTCTTTCAGCATTCCCTGGCGGGCGGCCAAGCTAAATATTTCTGCTGGATAAAAAATGCACCCTCCTATGCAGCACTTTCTTAACAGGATGGCTCTCCAGCTTTAGCGGAGGGGGCTTCTCTGGGGGAAAGCCAACATGTGTGTTCTCTTATCTATTTATTTATTTTATTAAAAAGGGGCTTTATGGGCTGTGATTGGATTAACTTAGTGAACCCTGGAGGAAGAGGAAAAACAAATTGGGAAGCTGGTTTAGCACCCCCACCTTTTTGTCATCTTCTTTTGGGATTTCCTGGCTGGCTGCCACCTTGAGCCTGTTGAATGTTCTTTAGATCAATCAATTAAAAAGGCTTTAATATTTGGGTGATTGGAACGCAACATATGGGCTGCTGGTGCGGATGTCATGTGGTGCGTGGAGTTAATTGAAATGATTAATAGAGGTGTTAGTTTCTTCAAGACTAATTGAAGAAAGAATATAATTGGAAGCATAGACTAACCATTATTGTTGACTTTTTTTTAACATATTGCGTCCCTTAAACACTTGTATATGTTTATAAACATGCAGATGGACTTTGTTTAGATGTCTTCGATGTGGTGATTTGCAGAATCACATCAACTCTACAAAAGTCAAATTTATTTTTATGTAAATGAATCAGAAAAAATATTTCCCTGTGCTTTGCCTGTTTTCATTAACCAGTATGTACACTGAATTTCTGGTACCTGTTTGTCTTTACTTCCTGGCCAGACTTAAATTAATTGATCCATCCTTGTCATTGTCTGTGGGGTCAGAGCATCCGTCCACAGAAACTGATCAGGAGCCTCCAAAGGTCTGTTTGTGTCCTCTCTGGGCAGTGAGTTGTGATAGCACAGTGCAAATGTGCCAGGTATTTCAGGGAAATAGCATCTCGACTGTACTGCCCTACACCTTGTCAGCTTGACCATATTTCAGATGGGTCCAGTTATAAATATATAAAGGACTGGCAGAAGCCTGGATTTGAAAGTCAGAAAGAAATGTCAGATTAGAGACATTCAGAGGATTTAACTGAGATCAGCTCTTTTAGTCTTTCCACCTTCTTAAAGAATAATAACTCTTTTTTCAGGAGTAGTAGCCTGGGAATTTTTATTAAAACTGTTACACTATTGTGAAATACAAAATGAAAGCCATGAACTGGCTGCAGAGGACATCTGGCAGCAAGGAGAGGGTAAGAAGGATGTGTCTCTGAAAGTCATCCTGCTGCACAGGCCGGCTCTCAGGGTAGAAATGGGGAAACAGAAAACATGACAATCTCTGGTCTGTAGTCAGTAAGCATGGGCTGGCTGCCCGAGCACTGAGAGAGGAGGAGCAGAGTCGCGTCCTGCTCGCTGCTGGGCTGTGGTTACAAGTGCCGTAGCAAACTTTCAGATGGGGATTTCTTAAAACTGAAGTTAATGGCTTAAATGACTTATGAATCTGCTAGAGGGCAAGTGTTTGCTTATGGGAGAAGAAAATCAGGCAAGATGGCAATGAAGTGTTGATCTAAAAGGTAAGTCAGTTCATATTTAGGACAGATAAATTACATTTGGAAGTGCATTTTTTTCACACCAGCTTTCTTTTTTGCCTGCTTTTGGTAATAGGGGAAATGCTTATGCATAATTTTAATGTTCTGGCAAAGAACTGTCTTCCTGGAAAGGCACATACATATTTTCTTTATTTGTTTTCCTCTGCACATGTGGTGCAGTTTATGCATTTGCGTATCTTTTTCAGTAGTCAGAAAGTTTATTCTGCAGCCCAGAATAAACTGAGCAGAGAAGTGATAGATAAGTTTAGAGGGGGTTTGTTGTTGGCTTAGAAGAAAAGAGTACAGGATGGTTTTAATATTTTAGAGTCTTCCCACACAGATTTCCAGTGATGCTTTGAAGGCAACTGTGTGTCTGCAAGACTTTGAGCCTCCCCGGAAGATGTGGCCTGTCTTGTGTACAGATCTGAGCAAAGCGTTTGTAGAAAGGAAGTGGCTGTCCTGTACTGGGGGCTGAGAGGAAGGGAAGACATTAGGTCTGATTGCAAGCTTCCCTTACTCCCCGTTGTCTGATTTGTGTGCACATAGTGCTAATAGTTTTAGATGAGAGGGATATGCTGGGACAGACTGGTGCAAATTAATCTTTAAAAAAGTGTTTCTATTATTATTATTTGGTGATGAGATTAGTCATTTAAGGATCTGGTTTTATTACAGCAAGCTACTGCAATTACCTAGTCACTTGTTTATTTTTCTAATCTTAACAGTGATGAAAAATAGGAGTCTCAGCTTTCCACTGCCTGAATTGCCCATTAGGATTTAGTATATGAAAAGCAGAAAATTGTGTAAACTTGCTGGAATAGGAGCATCCTCTCTGTCTCTATCAAACCTTGCTATATTTTGTAATTAATAGAATTCTAGTGCATTGGTCTGGGTCACTGAAAGAGGAACAGCAGGCCAAGGAAAAAGGGTTTAAATCTGTGCAAATCCTTTGTGTGTGACTTGTGTCTGATGGCAATATCCTCATTCCGATACAAAGGAGAATGGTCAATAACATCCCCCTAAAATAAATCTCAGGGAACTGATACCTCGTAGGCTGCTAGCATCACCTGTTGTAAGACAGACAATTTGCATTAGGAGGTCCCACTTTTAGGTGCTCATAAATCTTCCAAATACTAAATGTGTGGCTCAGGTGTTTCTTACATTTTCCTTTCCTATGGATGCTTTTCCCCCAAAAATCTATTCTGTCATTTCCAAGAATCTGGCTATGACAAAAATTGTATTGCTTACATTAGGAGTGTGATGACTTTTCTGTTGAAAAGTAATCTTCACTGTGATAGCCCTCATTTTTTGGAGCACGAGCTAGAATGACAGGTTCAGTGGCTCAGGGAAGGGCAGCATATGTGTCAGGGGAGGGTGGTGACTGTCATTGTCTGGGATGCTCAAATGCCATCCCCTCTGCCAGGAGCACTTCCAGTTCATGGATCTCCACATGTGCTTCATTTGCACCAGGTCTCTGTCAGAGAGAGACCAGGACACATTCCAGTCCTGTCTCCACCTCCATCTCTGACTCCCATGCCCACGAGAATTGCTTTGTAGCTAGAAGGCAGCCTAGAGGATTGGCAGAGCAGCGCTCCCAGGAGCTGCAGGAGGGCATCACAGCTCCCTTCAATGGGCAACTGCTATTGGGTCTAGAATGGAGCACCTGAACTGAGAGCAGAGGGGTGCATGTTCAGTGTGCTCTCGTTGCACACCATCCCAAGGCCAGAGAGTCATCAGAAGGAGTTGTTTGTTAAAGCCTATGGACAAGAACTGAACCTGGAGGGGATTATGAAGGAGGAGAGACTATGCCTGGAGATCAGCAGTGTCAGAGAAGAGGGAAACTGAGAGTAAGGTTAGTACAAGACCAAGGGATTTATCTTTATGGGTTATTGTAGACGAAGACAAGCAAGCTTGGTGTTAAAAGCGGGCGGGATGTGAGCCAGCTCTGATCCAAAAGCTGCCTGACTGCATTAGCACGGTGCTAAGCCCAAGCTAATATATCCGGCTTCTCACCAGGGCTTATTAGCTCGGGCTCAGTGCCACGCTAACATAGTCACAGGAGTTCCAGTTGGCCTGACACCATGTCTGCTCGACGTGTGAACTGAGCTCAGGGCTACGTGCCTGCACAGGAGCGCCAGGAGATGGCTGGAGACTTGACTGCACCACACTGCTGAGGAGGCTGTGGAGGCCAGGCCTGCTGGTCAGCAGGAAGGGCCACACAGAGATGGAGAGTGTGCCATGTTTGCTTAAAGTAGGACAGGAAAGAAGTGCAGTGCAGATGAGGAACCAGGAGGGACTGAAACTGGCTTGATGAGAAGACTTGGCACACAGGAGCCTGGGTGTGGGAGTGGTAGATGTGAGTGACTGGAAAGGGAAACTACAAGAAGGGTCAGGAGGAACAAGCTGAGGACTTGCTGGGCAAGGAAACCGATCAGAAGTCTGAGACAAGGTCTGGAAGAGGAAGAACAAACTTTACACCACACCTGGCATAAAATCAAGTTGCCTGAAAGCAGTCATTCCTCTGCCGCCAGCGTGTCACCTGATGAAACCCACCAACAGAAGTGTCCTATCCCTTACAATGCTTGTGTTGGCCTTGCCAAAAACAACTGTATGGTTGCTCCGAGTCAGTGTCCCTGCAGAGGTCTGCCTGTGCAGATCAGAATATCTCAGTTCTACTCTTGATCTGTGTAGGCTTCAGAGTAGTGCCAGGTCATGAGATCTCTGTTTTTTCTATTTGCAGTTTCAAAAATCAGCATAAAAACTGTAGAAAAGTCTTACTAAAATTGCAAATTCAAGTTCTCCAGAGTTAAGGTTGTTTGCCTAACTCCAATTTGATCCTCTTATGCATTATGATACAGTCTTTAATTACCCATTTAATTACTGTTAACTGGTTACTTGCCTCATTCAGGTATAAGGCAAGCTTGCTAGGGGAGATGAATTGGGGTGGTGTAATAAAATGTTATCTTTAAGACACCTCTTCCCCCCATCTCATTTGCTGCAGCATAAGGAAGTAAGACAGCAGTGGTAGGAAGAAGTGCTGCTCCTTTCAGAGCAGATGAGCTCTGCTCTGAAGAACTATGTGCTATTCCTACCTGTGATTCTAAATAAGATTCATGCCAGTTCACCTCAGCGAAGCCTTTTGCAGGTGGGCAATGATTTTGACATCTTCCTGGGTGCCTGATGTGAAGCTCTGCAAAATACAGAGCCATCACAGATGCCAGGAAGAGAAATGCTTTGAACATAGAAAATAATGCACTGTGCTGAGTAAATCAGCTGCTCTGCATCCCAAAATTAATGTATGCTTTTGATGTTAATGTCATTGTGTCTTCATGCCCCTTCTGCAGAGCGAGAATAGCAATAATACCTTCATCAACATATGGGGGAGGTATTGTGAAAATCAGATTAGTCATTATTTGATGTTTGTGAAGCGTTCAAGTGCTGCTGTTCTGATGAGCAAAGCGGAAAAATACAAGACAAAATTGGTTGTCTTCATTTGAACAGTCTGTGGTTTAAGTAAGGCACTGGGCCTTTAAAGGAGAAAGGAGAGAGAAAAAGATCTGGAAAAATGATTCTTCTTGACAGCACTCTTCTTTCTAAACATCAGATGAGGTGGAGAAAAAGATAGTGCATCATATGCCAGGACTGCAGAATGGAGTTTCTGTACACAATCCTATATCTGCTGGCATCTCCTACCAATTAAAAGGATGCCTGAGTTTGCAGCATAATAGGTCTCCATTTACCGACATCTTGGAACAGTTTGTTTCACAGTAAAGCTTGGGGGTTTTTATGTGTCTGTTGTCTTGCAAATCTGATGGTTTGCTGCAGGTTTTTACAGAACTTTGACTCAGCTTCAGGGAAGGAGGAATGAAGAAGCAGAAGAGTGAACTTCTGGAAGCTGAAACCCTCCTTTCCCTGGGTTTGAGCAATCTGTGCTGTTATGAAACCTTTTGAAATCTCATTTGCTGATGTCTTTCTGACCCCCCAAATTATTCTTGTGTAAATGTTGACACCCAGCAGAGATGAAATCATTGGCTTGGGAAAACACAACTAGCTTATCAGAAACTGTATGATTCCAACAGTATACTAGCAACACCAACCTTTCTTTTTTCTTTCTTTTTTTGTCTTTTTTTTTTTTTTAATTGTTTGTGGTTAGTTAGCAGATGGTATTGTGAATCAGACTGTACATAACTAAGGGAACAGAATGGTTTTTTCAGTTCATATGAACCCAAATCCATGTCGCATATCAAAGTAGTTTTATTTTCTGGTCTTCGGTGTGCTTATGATTTTGATAAGGTTACTCATTTTATGTTGACAGTTTTAATTACACAAAAGACTGTATAAGCAGAACAAGAACTAGATACGTTTTCCAATTGAATTCAGGCTGTCTGTGAATTTTCTCTGTGTATTGCACCCCTAGCACACTGAAATCAAAGGACATCAAAGTTTCTCCACTGACCAGCTGAAATCAGTTAGTCCTCAATTGGTTCTTTTTATGATTCTGACACTAAAGTTCTGTGATTTGTTTGCTGAAGGAAAGTGACTTAAAAGTGGACAGACAAACCATCAGAAAAACGTTGAGGTTTTGGTCTCCTGTATCATGCCATTAGACACCAGGCAGGGCAAAATGAGCAATTGTAATCTGTTTATTCATGGACAGCTCTAAAGCCAGAAGATGCATTAAAACTTGATTTTACAGCTTGGATGTTTAAGATCACAAAGTAATTCCATAAAGAAAAATCTTTCTAAGGAATTTGCTGTGCATAGGAGAATGGAGCTGCTCTCTAATAGGCTAGGAAAAAAAATCAAAATAGTCTTGTTGTTCAAAAGCATCAGTTTTGAGTTCTGCTGTTCAGATGTGAGTTTTGGGGGTTTATGTTTTAAATTAAAGGCGTGGCTGAATGTTCATTATCCCTATGATAAAAGCAGTAGAAATAGGTGCAAAATGGCCCTTGTGCAATGCTGTAATTTACCTTTATTTTAAACTGGCTTACACATCTTAATACATTATGACAATCAGAATTATCAGGCCACCAGGCGGAGAGGAGTTTGTTTTGTTAATTGCTCTTGTTAAGCCTAATTACAGAACGGGGTGGAGTGGATGTGAGGGGAGGGAGGAATCTGCTAGCAAGAGGAAATTCTAAAATCCTCGGAGCAGTTCCAGGCAGTGTGTGTTGGGAAGCAAGAGCGCGGGTGTGGTGTGGTGTGCGTGAGCATGCGTGTGTGTGTGTAAGAGTGTGAGAGTGAATGACAGACTTTCCATATGGACTAAAATCCTGAGATGCATAAGCTGGAGGTGGGGAACCTGCGCTGTGTGGACACATGAAGGTACAGCTGAACAAAGAACTGCGCTGTAATTTTCTTTATGAACTAACTCCTTTTTTTTGGAGGGGGATGGGGAGGGAAGATGCAAATTACTTACTTTGCTGTTAATCTTTGAGGTTTGTATTAGACTGAGTGTTAAAATGGTTTGCTGATATGCTGCACCATTCTTTGATATTACAGGTTGCCAGGTAGCTGTGGGTTGGTATCCTAAAACCCTTTGAAACGCTTTCCTTCTTCCCGGTGATTGTAGCAGAGATGTGCCGTGCACAGACTGTGTTATTTGTTTATACTTTCCAATGGAAAGCATACATCCAAAGAGCCCTTCTGCCCTGCATTATTCCAGTTTGTTTATGTGCCCCACATTACGCTGTTGGCGAATTACTGTGCCTGACCTGCATTATCAGCCCCCTCCATTGCCTCGGGAGCCTCCGGCACAGAAGTTTCTGATAAGGCAGTTTTGAACAAGCCAGACGCCAAGTGAATGATTCTATAACAAATCTGTGCTCTTCTCCGGGGTATGTTACCTGACTTGTTTGCTGCCAAGGTGGTTTTATTGGTTTGGCTACTGGGTGGAGGGAGGAGACTAGAACAGCACACGAGTCATGCTTTTGTTTTGCTTAATTATAATGTACACTTTTAATAAAACCTTTTAGTGCCGTGAATTAAATGTCATTGCAATCCTGCACAAGAAGAAAAATGCTACTGCTGTTGTAGCTGACAGCTGAGTGGTTAGATGGCCAGCGTGAGTCTGAGGCTCAGAAGCCTTTTCTTTGCTGGCTGGAGATACTGCTGGGTAAATGTGTTTACTTTTCCCTTAGTATTTATACTAGTTAATGTGTCGCACTAGATAAATCTACTTCCTGAGTCCATCTTTCAGCTTGCTCTCTTCCCTCCCAATTGACAAATGGTTTGAGTTTGACACCGTTTTATCAGTTGAGCCCCTGCTGGGTGCTGCATGCCTGCTTGTTTCTGCTTTATCATGAAAAGTGAATTATCTGCAATATTTTGCTACCATCTAACTAGCAGTTGGCAGGCTTTTCTATATGAACTGATTTAGATTTCAGCAAGGGGAGGCTGTTGTCTTTCTCTGCAAAGCCCTGTTGTTGCTCTCCAGGAAAACAAAAGATCCCGGAGCTTTCTGCACCGCAATCTGCTGCTGTCCCACTTTCAAGGAGGTGTTTTGTTTGTTGCAGCAGCTTCCTATCTTAAAATGATAAATTGAGCAGACATGTGTGCTGTTTTAAACCGCTGTCTCCAGGGCTTTGTGTTCACTTAGGATAAAATACATTATTTTGTGGTAGGCTCTGGTGTGATTTAAACTTGGTTTAAAGATTACAGAGCAAAAGGGAAAGCATCAACATCTTCAGCAGCGGTAGTTTGATGAGGAATAGCTGTCAGAAGAAAAACCTACTGACTTAACCTCAAGTGGGTTGCAAATGCATTAGGGATTCATTAATATTAATAGTAGAATAGACATTTCCTGCTTTCGTTTGACATCTTCCAAGCTCTTTTTTTTTTTTTAAGAGCAACTTGAAGTGCAGTTTTAACACTTGTTCAAGTTACTACAAGGATGATAAGCTAAAGTTAAACAGAAGGAGACCTCTGAGTGTGTGGGGTTGGTCTCTAGGAGTTCTGGAATTTGGTGCTGTGCTTTAGAGAAAGATTGTGGTAAACTCTCGGGTGAGACTTTCAGGACAGTTTGCAAAATGAGTCTGTTAGGTATGACTGCAACCAGAATAAACTGTTGTGAGAAGAAATTGTTCCATGAGGGTGACAGGAAGGTCACTTTGAAAATGACAGGTGAAGGGTAATAACTGTGTAGATTTTCTATGGTGGACACAGGAGTGGCTTGTTCATAAGTTCAGGGGTGAAAAAAAACCATCCAAACCCTTCTTGAGTCTCCAAATATTTTGTGTGGTTGGCTGAACAGTTCAGTTTGAAAAATAAATAGATCCAAGGTAATTTTTATTTTCTTTCAAAAATTAAAAAATCTTCTCAATCCTGTGTGCATATTTTCATGCTTCTGCTCTAACACCAGCAGGCTTCCAAGATTTATTCAAGTTTTTTTTTTTTTTTTACAAAACCACCAAATAACTTTGAGACATAAAATAAACCCAAGAATTTTGTCAGGACCAAGAGGGAACATGTAATTGCAATAATCATTTTTCAGCATCCTGCATATCACAGTTTCACCCATTGAGCCCTTTAAGTGAGAGAACTTGTGGCAGTGGAATGAGACAGAGGCTTGCTTTTTATAGAAAGCACAGCTAAGAGTCTCAGTTCGTAAAATGTCAAAAGAAAACAGGTAAACCCCACAAAGCACCTAGTCTGGCAAGTCTAGTGATGCAGCAGCTACAAATGCAGAAGTGCACATGAGTTTGGCAGCTCTTACTGATAGGGCCATTTGAATAGTCAGTGTGCGTCTGCTCTACTTGTTGAGCCTAATGAAAAGTACAGTTTAATCACTGGTGTGCCAAATTGACCATGATTAGCTGTTATTGCAGATTAGCGCATTGTCTGGGGCTCCAGAATTATTGATCCGGGTGCTGTGCTCTGGTGTTTTCTGTGCCCTCTATCGTAACCTCTTCTTAATGCTTAGGGCAGAGAAGCAGCAAAGGAGAGTAGGAGGGAAGAAGTCCAGATGGGAAGAAAACAGGTCCTGA
Organism: Lichenostomus cassidix; assembly: GCF_008360975.1. Classification (NCBI taxonomy): domain Eukaryota; kingdom Metazoa; phylum Chordata; class Aves; order Passeriformes; family Meliphagidae; genus Lichenostomus; species Lichenostomus cassidix. Next base: position 69,015,817 of record NC_139483.1, on the reverse strand, counting down.
AAAGACCACATAGGAACTAGGTCAGGTACTCTGGAGATTAAAGAAGCATGCTTCATCCCTGGACGCAGGAGGCAGGGACAAGTAGCATACAATTACGGGGAATTAGAACGGCAACAAGTAGTGCAGATTTATCAGCTTTAATTGTCTATTGTCAGGACAGAGCCCTTCTTGTAGATCAGGCGCTGCCAATGCTTTAATACCTCTAATGGACTCTCTATTGTGGGATTATCTCTCCTAAGGACAATGTATTTCTTAAAACTAGTTGTTTTGGGAGAGGGAGAAAAAAAAAGAAAAAAAAAGTAGCTGCAGCCCTCGGTTTGTTGGTCTTTTATTTTTTTTCCCCTCTCTGGTTTGTCACATTTGCAGGAAGTAGCTGAGAGCCCAGTGTTGCTCTTCTGTCAGCAGCGCTATTCCTCCAGGGGAACTGATAGATACCTATTGAACATTAACCCCCTTTGCTCCACCTTCCCCAACGAGCTCCTCCAGAAACAATAGCTGGTTGATAAAGAGCAGATAAGCAAGGACACCCGGCTTAAGAATCTCTCTGCTATCTTTATTTTAAAAGCTTTCCTGGGTTTTGCAAAGTAAACATTACAACATTTTAAGAAGGATAAGGTGTCAACTATTTAATGAGAAGTTGTGTTTAATAGCAGAGGAATTCTTCCCTCCCCCAGCCAACACACAGGTATGAAAAGACTGTTATTTCACCACCCTGGGGTAGGAGAGGTGGAGAAATTACAACTGTACTCTTAGAAGCTTTAAAAGTGGTCCTTCAGCCCAACCCTTCCAGGATCCCTAATCAGCTCTAAACATACAGTCACTATTTTGAATCCTTTGGTCCTCAGTGCACGGTAGTCACATTGCTGGATCTGTGATAATCTGTGGGTAAATATTTTCATTTCCACCACATGCACTTTGTCATGGTGTGTTGCTGTTGTTTTCGTTAATCTGTTTTGAAATGCGCTCTGTGGCCAGCTCTTTGTCTGAGAAAAGTGGCGTGGTTCCACCCATGGATCTTGCCCTCTTTCTGCTGTGTTCATCAGCTCCAGGAGATTGGGCAGCCCAGAGAGTATCTGACATGACAACCGAATTGTGCAGGAGCACAGTCTGAAGTTTCCCAAATGTTCCTATCACCGTGTCTTACCAGGCTGGTTGAGGAGAGAATACCCTAAAAAGTGTCGTGACTGCCAAGTTGGGAAGAGACATGAAAGTTGAAATAATACAATTAATTTTCAGATGGCTTCATTATTGCAGCTTGTTGTAAGCTTGTTATGGGGCTGATGTCTGAAATATTCACAGGAGTGAGCCTTCTAATGTATGTATGCCATCCCATCCCATCCCTCCTCCGTGACAATCTGGAAATCAGCCTGTTTTAAATGAGAATTTTCCAAAGCACACCCTTTTTACAGTCCTCTTGTCACCAGTAAGGTTGAAAAGTAGTTGGAATGGGTAGGTCTGTCATTCATTCTTTTTTAGACTCAGTTACAATGGACAGAATATTCAAAAGTCCAGGTTTGGGATGTGAAAGGTTGAATTTGTGCTCAGGTTTTCTTGTCCAGATGAACTTGTGTTGGTAGAAACATGCAAAGACAATAGAAGTGTTGTTATATGGGCTCTTGACTGCCATCCCTACCTTTCCCAAGACCACCACTGCTCAGAAGTGTGATGGGAAGGCTGATGGTAGCCAAGAACCTGTGGTCCACCTTCTCAAAAAGCCTTCTTGCCCTCCTGACAGCCTCAGCTCCATCTTCTCAAACTCAAGCCTCAACAAGAGGAAAAGGCTGAAGCTTAGTTCTGACTTCTGTGCGCTGTGAGAATGTTTTTATTCCATTGGAGGAGAATTGTTTTGGCTTATTCATACATCATCTGAGCAGTATTTTAATAAGGCCTAGTGGGAAACAAAAAGGGATATGGCATTTTAGTTTGACTCCTTTTTTCTCTTTTTAAGGAAAATTTCTCGAGAGGATAAATCAACAGAAACCAAAAGTGATGTTAAGGCTTGCACTAGGCAGTAGCTGAGAATGCAGCCAAAAGATCTGCTCTTGGTATTGCACAGCCGAGACAAAAAAAAACGTTTGGCATTTGGAAGTGCTACGAGGCAATGACCAGGGTGCTCTGTAATTACAGGCAGTCCCTGAAAGCTGCATGTGTTAATTCAAAAGCCTCCTGGCTATAGCACACACCACCCCAAATGCCCTTGCAAAAACCTTCTTGTAGATTCAAGTGCAATTTTAATTTCTCTCCTTATAGGCAATACCAGCTGAAGTTGTTTAGGGCATACAAAGCCTCTGAGATCATATCTGAAGCCCATAGGCAGTGTTTTGCAAAGGTCAGGCCAGTCTGTGAGAAGAGGGCTGTAACTTTTCCTGTTGCAAAGTCACTGAAGTGTGCTGGGGCTCTCTCTTTCCCTTGAATCTGACAGCAGCCATGTTTTCAAAAACGTGGCCCCAAAACATGAGTGCATATCAGAACTTGAAAGCAAGCTCTTCTAGGAGTTTGATTTCTCAATTGGCTTTTAAAAGATGCACAGTCGTGCAACTACATCATGTACCTTCTCCAAGTAATGACCACAACTGGTCCCCAAATGTTTACCAGCACAAGGATGCCTACATGCAGGAAGTGGGAAATGGGGGTGGGTCTGGTAGTTACTCTTGATGTGGTCAATCTGCCACTGACCTTGTTTGGGGAAGGGGAGGATGTGAAAATGAGATTCTCCTTTAATCTCTTGTGTGCATTTTATCTGCCCTCCAACTTTTTAAAGAAATTTCATCTATTAGAGCCAGCTCTCTTCCCTCCTTCTTCCCCTTACAATTACAGCAGGCGCAGGGAGAACAGCAGCAGTGGCAGCTGAGTTGAGCAGGCTTGTTGTTGAGCTGAAGTGGTGATAGCATCAAAGGAAATGGATGGGGATTTCTGAGATCAGAGCTGTTACGGCCATTCATGATTTGTTGCCAGGCTGAAAGCTGCTGCAGAGAGAGCTGCCTGAGAAATGCTGATTAATACAGTGATTGAGGTTTTCTATGAGCGAGAAGGAAAAAATTAAAATATGACTAAAAATGTTCTTTCTGAAATGAACAACATTTTGAGATTGCACATTCCAGACAATAGCAGCTACTGGTACAAACGATTTCTATAAAAGAGCAGAAAACTTCTGGTTGAACACGGCATCTTTTTATGTTTCTCACTTAAGGAGGAAGGTCAGAAGGTCAGTCTATATATTTCTTTAATGGCATAGTTTCCTTTGTGATTCTTACTTTAGTACACATTCTTAACAATTTGTTTCTGTCTCTTTTTCTTGATAAACTTAGTTTTATTCCAGATCAGGCACTGTTAGGGTGGATCTGCACATCAGCAAAACCCCTTCTCTTGCACTAAGGTAGTTCTGGGCTCAGCTTCACTGAGGCACCTGGAGCTAATTTTGGGATAGCCTCAGAGCGTGCCACAGAGCTATTTGAAGTCTATAGGCTTCATAGGCTGTGCTCACCTCCCCAGGCTCCAGGGATAGAACCACACTGACCTGGGATATTGGCATCCTCCTGATGAATATTTCACTTCATCTGATGTGATCTGATCTAATCTCTGCTTCCTCTTGTTTTCCAGCCCAAAAAAAGCATTCTCAGTTCCTTGAAAAGCAGATTTGCCTTTTTTCCTGCTCTCTTTCACATTAAGAAGATCAGTCCCTGAAGGAAACACATCAACCCTTTCTTCTTGTCCCCCCCTCCTCCCCTTTTTTGTTTTTCTTTCAAGCTAACAGGGAAGTGAAAAGCTCTGAAACAGCTGCCTCTCAGAGTGAGACTATTTTTCGGTAAAATAATCACCTTCAGTATGACTACATTGTTTTTCTGTTCTATGCAGTGTGACTCAGCATCAGTTAATTAACCCAATCAAGTAGGCCGGATTTCTCTCCTTTAATGAATGGTTCTTCCTACTTCAGAGCCTTCCTAGACCTCATTTTGGATGTGCCTCAGTTTTACAGGGTATATCCAATTACATTTATATCCTTCTGCCCCAGTGCTCGGGCCACCTCTCTTGTGGAATTACACTGTGGTGGCAGTTCAGCCAGGACACTCACTTGCGAGCAGTTGCCCTACTTAGGTCTGCTGCCACGAGCTGTCCTGCGTTAGCGCATACGGAAGGTCTTTACACAGATATGCTATTCTCAGCATCGCAGGCCGAAAATGGCAAGTAATCCTTTCCACACGTCTTTTTATCAGTGGGAGGAGGAGCAGGTTAAGGGAAAGGGGTTTGTGTATGTCTGTCAGAGAGACAGACAGGCACCCGATTGCATAAACCTGCTTCCCCCCCACCCGCTTTCTCCCTTTTTCCTGTGAAGAAATACATAACACTGAGATCACCCTAAAATATAAGTGCATGTATGTTTAGAAGAAGAATGTGAAACTAGCTGCCACGTAAAGTGCCAGGGAATTGAGGAGAAATATGCTTGCAGACGTGTGAGAAGAAGGAAAAGTAGTAGAGTTGCCTCACAGTGAAGCAGCTAGCATTTGTTCTGGGCTGTGGATGGCTATAAATGGAATTGCGCATCACCGTTCCTCTGAGCCCGAGGACGCCTCGCTGAAGAGACAGGACCACTGAAGGAAGTAAGGCATCTGGTTGTTTTGTAATGAGAAGCAGGAATGCTCTTAATAATAAACAAACAGGACATTGTATGCCATCATCACAGGATGTCCTTCCTTCAGCCAGCATGCTGACTTGGGTCGGAGGAAAAAAAATTGGGTGCCGGGATCTGCTGATTGCTCTACCAATCCTCCTTCCATCAGCAGTGTGTTCCTGGATGGGTGCTCACATCTTGCCCCTTGCAAGATCCGTGCTCGTTTCCTTACCGCGCTGCGAAAGGGGCATCGGGTTTGGAAACGCTGCGTGCCGGATCCTGCTGCTGTGAGCTTCCCTGCTGTTACCAAGGGAAAAGGGGAAGGTTTTGTTTAAGGGAAGAAACAGAAATGTTTTTCCCAGTTCATTTTACAGGCACTGATTAGAAAGAGACTCGTGAAAGGGATAAAAAAATCAAAACTCTGAAACTCCCAAATTTGTCACTGCTGTGATTGTTGAGGTTCGGGAGCAAGCGCTTTGAATCGAGTTTTAATCAATATTCTGGAACTTGGGAATAATTCTAGTTGGTATTTTTGTAAAGCTCTATCAAGTCAAACTGCGGAAGAACGAAAGCGGGCACGTATTGAACTCCGGAGTTTAAAAATAGCACGGAAAACAGATTTCTAGTAAAAGCTGCCTCAGGTGCGCTCTCCGCGAAGCGCCGCGGTGCCCGCCCACCCGGCAGATCCAGGCGGCGGGGCAGCGCTGCGGCTCTCCCAGCTGACGCGCGGGGCCGAAAGGGAGCGGGGAAAAAAAAATAAAATAATAACAGTGATGTAAAAAAGCCCAACGCGGGTGGGCTGGGCGGGGCAGGGTCCGCAGGTAGGGCCCACCTCCCGCGCTGTGAGAGGGGCCGGCGGAGGGAGGGAGGGGCCGGTGCGTGAGCGCGGGCGGGCGGGCGGGCGAGCGGCGGGCGGGCCGGGGCGAGCGGAGCGCGCGGCTGTGGCAGGCGGCCCCCCAGCGTTCCCCAGCGGCAAGAGCAGCAGCACCTGTGACAGCCGGGGGAGGGAGGAGCGGGAGGGGAGCGGCGGCTGGAGGTGTGAGTCAGTCTCCCGGGGACCCGGCCGCTGGAAGGAAGGAGAAATGTTTACTCTGTAGAGATGAGCCAGGTTTGCCGCCGCCGGTGGGCTTCGGTGTGGAAACGCGCGCGGACTCTGCCCCGGTAAGGAGCGCGATGCCGTCCCCTCTTTCACCCCCGTCTCCGCCTCTCCGGCTCCTGCTTCTCGCCCGCCCCGGCGCCCGCGGGACGGAGCAAAAGTTTCCTCGTCGCTTCTCCCGGATCGGGAGCGCTCCTCTGATCGGCATTAACCCTTCCGCTCCGCCGCGCAGCTGTCACACCGCCACCCGCCGCCCGAGTTTCGCTGTTCGTCCTCTGTCTCCCTTCAACGCCGAGGGTCCGGCGCTGTCGCGCTGCTCGCCTCGACCGCGGTCAGGACGGGGCGCGGGGCTGGTCCCGAGACGGCGGCGGTCGCGGGGGGGCTGTGTATTGTGTATTGATTGCCGCGACCCCCGCCGCAGCCTCTTCGGGCGGCTCGGCTGTGCCTCCCGGGAGGGCCGGTCCCGGGGGGGCGCTGGGGGTGTCCCCCGAACCCACAGTCAGTCAGCCCTTAACCTCTTTCTCGGAAGATTGTGCGCTTTCAGTCTTCGTGTTTCGTTTTTCCCGGAGGAGGGGTGTGAATTTCATAGTAGCTGCGGATCCAAAAAGGAAAAATGAAAGGATTTTACGCCGGGTTGAGCGTCATTCCCAGCTACCGGCGTAGGCTCACATTTTGGTTCCTCATGAACCTTATGGAAAGAGCCCGACCCTAATACCTGTTCTAAGATAGGTTTGATAACAGTGCTTCTGTCCTGAACAGACAGAGGGGATGAAGGACTTGCTGAAACTGTCCTGCTAGGCTTGTATCTACTACTTTGAGATAGTAATTCTAGGAGGTACCATAAAAATCAAAAGGGATATAATAACTTCTTTAAAATTATTTATGTTATTTATTTCCCCTGCTCCTTTTCTGGTTTGACCGCCAAGAACATGTTCCAGTGCTTTGTGCAGGGCTGCTGCTGCTACAGTGATGCTGGCAGGATGTCGGCTTTCTCAGCCTTCCATGCCAAAGGATAAGGGGACGTCAGGAGGAGGCGGGGGGGCCAGGTTGTTTTGAAAGTTGTTTGTGTGTTGAAAGCCGGTGGGAAAGTTCAGGCTTCCCCATTTGGAAGAGGCAAGGCTGGGTTCCGCTCTTCCAACATGCGCTTTCCATTTTTAGCTTCATTCAGACGCAGACAGCAGTTCCTTTCCTCTTCCTCTCCTTGTTTGTGTGACACTTTTGAGGCAGCTTTTCCACAGGCGACTAAGTGGTCTCGCGGCCATGACCCCACATTTTCTTCAGCACGGAATATTCTTTTCTCTCTGAAGCATTAAGGAAAGGGTCTGAAAAAGGTAAAGTGGTTGTCAGCCTAGGGATTTTCTCCTCTTTGTTTTTGTTCCCTCATTACTACCGAGGCTGGTATTTTAAGGCGCTGCTTCAGTCAGAGCAGCTTCGTTTACACTGCTTTTTGGCTATTACTCAACTGTACCAACTATCCTGCATACGCTTTTAAAGTGTCACAGACTACTGTATTAGTCACACTGTATCAACGGAAACCACAACACTGAAGGACAATGAGGATTAAAGGCTGTTTTCTTTTTTTCCAGGCTCCTACACAGTGTAGCTCGGACGCTGTGAGTTTCAAGAATCTGGTGAAAGGGAGAGAGTGGACAATGAAAATGGACATGGAGGATGCTGACATGACTCTGTGGACAGAGGCTGATTTTGAAGAGAAGTGCACATATATTGTAAATGATCACCCGCTGGATCCCAGTGCCGATGGAGGCACCCTAACTCAGGCAGAGGCTTCCTTGCCAAGGAACTTGACTTTCAAATATGCATCTAACTGCAAAGAGGTAAGCGGCAGTGCTCTGGGGAAGGTTGGAGTCAGACAAGCCAAATCACGGCGCTTTGGAAAGTGTGTGCTCACCCTGTCTTTGATTCTTTAGCATACACACACACACCCTACCAACAACAACAAATGCTGCCCGCTGGCTTTTAATATGGGACCCTAATAACTCCTTTAAGAAACTGTGTGCTGGTCATCTGTTGTGTAATATTTTCACAGAAAATCGCAGCCAACCTATCCCTGAAACTGGTTCTGTACCAATTCGCAAACAGTTAAATTTTCACACAATTTGAACAGCATCTGAATAAGCATATTTAAACTGTGGGGTAGTTCTTCGTGCCAATTTCTAGGCTGCTGTTTGCCAGGACCATTCATTGCCTCTGGCTCAGAGATTAAAGTGCCTCGGTTGTCCAATAAATAGCTTTAAAAAAGTAAAGGGGAAAAAAAATTCCTGGAAATGTGTTTAATTATTTCTTTTTGTTTTTCCTGTAGTTATGAAATTGCTTTATTCTTTTCGTGAGCTTGTTGTATTCCCGACTTCCTAAATTCTTAAAAAATCTGGCATGTCAGTTAAGGAAGTAATGGCAGAACTGTAGCAAGCTTGACAGAAGGGTGGCCATAGCTTAAATTAACTTTTGTTTATCTGGGACAGTATCTTCACCGGTAGCTAGACGTGCGAGTCTGTCCTATCCTTGTCCCTGGAGTGGGTACATTCTTTGTTGTTGTTTCAGAAGGGCTGGAAAGAAATGAGCCTGGATGAGCAATTTGGTTTTGTGTTTACTCCTTCATATAGAGTAGCTATTATAGCTAGGTGTGATGTTCGGTAGCGTAACAACCCAGGGGACAACCCTTCATTTCTCCTTGTGCTGAGACTTGTGGTATAGCAACTATTACCTGTGCTTCTGCTTTGGCTAAACATACTGACCACAGAGCTGAAAAGAAGAGGTACACTCATCCATGCCTATCAAATATTTCCTTCCAGAGCAGGTACTGTTTAATCCTGCGTTCAGAAATAGGGCCAGACCCCCAACTGAAGGGTGTTGACACAGTGGAATTTAGCTTGGCAGTGCCTAATAGAGTGCACAAGTAGGTTTGGTAAGAGGTGAAAGCTAAATTCTGCTTAAAATCACTCTTCCCATCTGCCCTGCCCTGCAGAACTTTGGCAGAAAAAAGGTTGTGCTCCAGAAAAAAAGTGTAAAACCTTTGTGTTATTGCATTGTTAGATAGGTCTTAGTTTGGCATGAAGAGGGAAATAAAAGCTGTGACTCTGCCACGGGATACAGGAGGATTTCTTGGTTGAAGGATGAGCTTGCAGTGTGACATCTCGAGTCAGTCCTCGGTGGCTGGCTGATGACTGATTGGCTGCTGAGGCTGCTTGCTCTCTCTGCCCCTGTTGAGTCCTGCTGCTGCGGCTGGAGACATCCAAAGAGCTTTCAAAATTCCCAGCACTGTGTTTGGAAACCCCAAGGTGTAATTTCCTTTTCCCCTAGCTCAGGTCAGTGAATCAGGAGGATTGCTGCTATCTCTGTCTAAGAGGTGGGGGGAGAGAGAAGTTGTTGAAAGATTGCTGGTTCTTTCTTGTAAATTGTGACCCGTGCAGCTCCCTGCTAGTAGGAGTCTGAATATAGGACATCCTCCTTTTGTTCTCCAAAGCTCCCCCCGGTCTTTCATTCGTGCTGAATTGCACCTACCCTAAGGAGCAATAGGAGCTTTTGAACCCTGACTATCTTTAAGGTAGCTCTGGAAGAAAGGGCCCATATGATGTGCTCTTTTACACACCTTCTGTGAAGGCTATTCTCGAGTGAATGTATGGACAGGTCTCTCATTTGCTACTCACCCACAGGGTGAAGTAGTTGTAAGTGGCATAATCCACTTGTGTTCTAGCAGTTTCTGATGTGAAACACTGTATTTTTTTTTTCTGTCTCCCTTCCAAGATTGATTTTGTTTAGTGGGGTCAGGACTGGGTGCATGTGTTGCTTTTGCATGTTGATGTTTGTGGGCCAGTGAGGGAGCCTGATTCTGGTTTTGACCTCATGGAAAACCACTGGAGTCCTGACAGTTCAGTAGGGTGGGTTTTTTTCACTTGCAAAATGATGAGGCAAGACTTCGGGGGATGTATGCGTGCGTGTGTGTTTGCCAGTAGGTTTCAGATGTGAGCTGTCTTCATTGTTAACTTTGGGGAGAGCTGTGGCTTCATCTGGTTGAGAGTTTTAAATGCTGAGTCAGTTTATTGCCAAAAAAACATACATAATATATCGCTTGTGAAATGTTAATACTGTCATGATTAGATCATGAGATCCTAGCACTGTCACGATTAGTATTATATCTCTGGCTAGAGCAGGAAAAGTACTGCGTGCCTGCTTAGGAGGGAGGAAGTACAGCCGCTGCTGTTTGGGGAGGATTTTTCTGTATCTTTTCCTTGCATACTTTGTGGAGCTCCTCTTTAAAGGTTTATGCAATTTGCAAGGGAGCCCATGACACGTCATCATACTTTTGTTTATTCTTGGATCTTGATCAGGGACTTTTCTGAAGAACACATTTTTTGTTGTGAGTTCACACAATGTGTCAGCATTTTAAAAAATGAATTACTACTGCTCATAATATTTTAGGCTGTTAGATTTACTTGAAGTCATTTATTTTTTTCTATGCGTGAATTATTTATCCTTTCCTCCAGTTTTGGCAGTTGTGAAAAAATGATGAAATGTGATGTCGGGTTCATGCTCTAGAAGGCCATATGTGAATGATCTCTTCATGCAGACATTGTAAAACATTTTCTTTCAATAATCTTCCCTTTAGTCTCGGTACTTAAATCCCAAACAGCCCTTCTTCATATAAAGTGACAGTTACTTCGCTGTCCGGAATACTGCTAGTGTCTCATCCCGGTCTGTGAAGTTTGACAGGAGAAAACATATCTCGGCTAACCACCCATTACTGTTGCATATCTCTGATAAGGCCATTTCTTAGAGACAGAGCCTGAATCAGTGATTTTGGTGAAAGCAGTGATTTTGAGCTGTTATGAACTGTGCTTCACTGACCTCAGACACTTGCTCTCCCCTGTTTCTTGTATTTATTTCTGATATGACCACCGATGAAGCCATCTGAAAGCATTCTATTTGGTGGCATCACTTTTAGAAAGCTGGTCACTGAACAAAGGAGTAAAAAATACGTAGCTATAGAACGAGTAGTTAAAAAAAATTAAAATCAGTGTTATTCCAGGACACATGATGGCCCTCCCTATTTGTGTGTGGCGAATGCTGCTCTTTTAATGAAGCCAGTAAGAGTTTGTTCGGTATTTTGGATTTTTTAAGCAGCTTAGTGGTCCCACTGCAAAATACCCTGCCCTTGCAGAATTAGCAGGAGTCGTTGTTTACTTCAGCGCCCTCTCCCCAAACAAAGATGCGGGAGCGTTGATCTTCCAAAGCGCCGTCTCAGATCAGACTTGGGACCGAAGCGCATCCGCCCGATGTCCGGGGGCCGCGGGCAGGCCGGGATGTGCTGCCCGGGCCAGGCGGGCCCCAGGCGTGCCCGGCCCCCGTTGCTGCATTAGGACCCTGGTCAGTTCCAGGGCCGCCGCCGGCCCCGGGCTCCCCCCGCCGGGCCCGCCCGCCCCGCCGGCCGCCGCGCTGTCCCCGCCCGGGCGCCGCTCGCCGCCAGCCCCGCTCGGGCAGGGCTGACGCGGGCTGCACCTTCCTGCTGGAAATGCCGCTCTGCTGAGAGGAGGGACGCGGCGGAGGGCTGGGAGCTTTGAAGGGAGAAGGGGTAAGCGCCCGTGGAGAGGAGCTGGCGGGGGAAGCAGCGCGGGGCTGCCGTGAGGCGAGGGCCGGGCTCCGCAGGCAGCGCCGGGCGGCGGCGGCAGACGGGCTCCGCTTTGGGGGAGCGCGCCCTCGCCGGGCTCCCCGCGCCTCCCGGCGTGGGCTCCCCGCCGAGCGGAGCGCAGCGCAGCGCTGGAGGACACCTGGCGGACAGAGCTCCGAAGTGTCGCTCCGGCACAGCCCTCCGGTAGCCCGCGGGCGGCTCACCCCCGGCTCCGGACCCGGAGCTGCGCCGCTGTCCTGCTTGCCCGCACTCGGCAGCTCTCTGCTTCCTGGCCTCTTCTTAAGCCGCCTCCCCTAAGGTGCGAGCGGGGCAGGAGCTCCTTTTGGCTGCGGCGGGGGGCTGCCGGCTGCCTAGAGCCAGGCTGCCTTGGCACCGCTGGCACCCTTCTCCTGGAGGGTGCCTCGCATCGACCTCAGCAGCTGAGCTTGTGAGGGAACAGCAGCGGCCGAGAATTACTGACCAGAAAGCCACCGTCAGTTAAAAGTCATCTGGATAGCTTTATAGTCTGGTTTAGCAAAACTTCAGTGTTGGCACACACAGATGTGCAGAACCTCTTCTGCCAAATTCTGATGGGTACAGGATGAGACATCGTCTTTGCTTCTCCCCTGGCACAGCTGAACACAAATGCTCTCTGTAAGGTGGATATCAAAAAGTATCTGTTGTGTCATAGACTGTTTCAAGTTGACTAGTTCAAGGAGTGATTTCTAGAGATTCTAAGAATTTCATTAAATTAAGGCCATGATATTTTTAAAACCATGAAAAATCTCAAGCTATCATACAGTAAAACTGGTAGGGTGTGCTTGTAGCTGGGTTGTGAACTTTTCTTGAGAGGGCAGATGGATGTAAATGAAGATATATAGGGAAAATGAGAAGAACATCTGCCTTTTTCAGCTCTCTATGAGACATGTACAAGTGAGACAAAAATAAAACTGAGCCACTGAGCTTGTTTCAGCATATGGTAGGTGTAGGAAAATTTCTGGAAGTCCCTCTTCTCTCTCTCTTTAGTCCAGATGCACAGATCAATGGAGCATTTAACTACCTCTCATGTTGATGTTTTAATTTTTTCTTTGTAGTGTGCTGAAGCACATGTTGAAATGCAAACGAGTACAAACAGCCACCATGTACACCCAGCAATCTGTTTCCAGGTGATTCCTTGGATCCATGGCTGTTATTTGTCCCCTTTATTTTGACATTTAACATGAAGCTATGCTAGGTGTTCATTCTTTACTGGGATTTTTAATCTTGACCAGTACATAGGCAAGGATTTCTCTGTTTGCCTCTCACTTATACATTAAGGGTCATACAGTGTAAAAAAATGTAGCATAAGAAAATCAGAAGGCTTAGATGATTTGTGAAGTGCTGTCTACATACAGTCCAGGGTTTTTACCACCCTTTGCTGAGAAGGCCTGTTAAAAGAAATAGAAAAGCTCACTGAAGTGAGCTATCTGTAGGGTCTGATGAGTGCTAATCTGCTTTGTTAAGGACTTTGATTCCTTGTGGGGTACAGACAGCAGTAATCCCAGCTCTCCATCTTCCTCAACTACTTCTGCTGTTCCTGTCTTGTTCTGAAATCCTGGAGAGCAAAAAGACAAGTGGCAAGATGTGTGAAGGGGATATGTTTAATACATTTTGCCATGAGATTTGGTTATAATTCCAAATGAGTGCGCTTTTTACCTTCTTTTTTTTCCACTATCTGAGCAGCAGGATCAATCTTCCAAAGGCTTGGGGTTTTTGGTTTACAAAATTTTTGGTTTTCTAACATTGTTTGGATACATTAAATTTAAGAAGATTGGTGAGAAACAGAGAGACAAAACCAATAACTCAGCAGTGTTTTGCAAAGGGTTACTCCAAGGCACGTTCTTCTGAATAATGATGAATTGCTTCCTGATTTGTGGTCAGTGACTTTTTTTGGTATAATTACTGTCAAGAAGGAAGCTGAACAACTAGAGTACATTTCTTAGACCTAGCATAGTGGAGCATTTTCTTCAAAACCCTTACACCTTTTTTTGACCAAACCCACTTGATATATGTTACCAGAACTGATGATTCCTTTTTGTACGAGAAGGTGACCTGTGAGTACATGTCCCAGAGCCATTTCATATTCTGTTTTATATACCACTGTATGCTGGAAAGAGAACTCTAGGTTGTCTTTTTTTTTTTTTTTTTTGTGTTCTCCTTTTAGCTATCAGGGCGGGTATACAGCAGCAAATGGAGGGGGGTGGAGGGTGGTTTCATTTTGATCTGGAGGAGCAGTCATTCCAGTTCCTAGCTTATTAGAAAAGCAAGCTGTGCAGCACTGAAGTGATTGATAGATATTGCATATTTTTGTTTGCTGGAACTAGACTTTTGGGGGTTGCCTTTGATAGAAAAAATAACTTCTGAAGATATTTGACAGTCTCTGTACATTTTGCCTACTCTTTCTTCTTGTAAATGTATTTCCACAAAGCACATTTTTAAGGTAGTATTCACCATTGGCTTGCATATGTCTTGGTAAAATGCTACTACCTAACAAAGCTGGCCGTATTGTAACCAACAAGGTTGTTAATTTATTTGTTTCTGTTTTGCTGACTTGTCAAAAAAAATTTCTTGCATTGTTTGCTTTACCTCGTTACATTTGGGGAACAGGGGAGAAGAGGAAGACTTCTCATTTTCTACTGGCAGTGGACTGATCCTGTGCTGCTCTTCTTGTAGGTCACTGGAGTTATAAGCAAAGAGTACATCCCAAAAGGAACACGCTTCGGACCCCTGGTAGGAGAGATCTATACCAGTGATACAGTTCCCAAGAATGCGAACAGAAAATACTTTTGGCGGGTAAGCAGGAAAAAACAGCACCACGTTGTTGCAGTAAGCAGATCACTAAATGAGTACGGCTGAGAAGCTGGGTCACTTCCTGCTGTGTGATGCAGGGGACGACCTCTGTATGTGGCCAGGCACAAACAGGGCCAGTGGGTGAATTAAGCTGAGTAAAAGCCTGGCTGTCTTGGATGTAGGGATTGTGTGGTTGGAGAGAGCAATGGAGACGCACAGCCCTTTCTGGCTCTGTCTTCCAAAATGTATCAGTGTGTGATTCTGTAAAGAAATCATCCTGCTGCTTGCTGTAAGGGCAGGTTATTTTGCATTATTTTCACAGCGGAAAGTCACTTTAATTTATGCAAGTATTATATCATTGATTTTCCCCACTATGAAGAAGCTGTGAAAGTGCTGCATAAACTTCCTCTCTGGAATTATGTGACATTTTTTCCTGTGTCTCATACAGAGCTGCTATAACACAGTGGTGGTAGTCTTCATTCAAGCCATGATTTTTTTATAGTCCTCCTCAGAATTGTTAAAAGAGCAGCTCATGGATCTTAGGAAAAGGAAAAGAGACAAACACCAGAGGTGGTGCCTAATCTGTAATCCATAGTGTAAGATGGAAGGGAGCAGCAGCCAATAGGCTTTGGCTTGGGCAGTCTGTGCTGGGGAATATGCTTCCAGTTTATCAGTTGACATAATGCTCATTTTCCTTATAGCCCCATTATTAATTGTTAGAGAACATTCCTTCAGCCCCATCTCATTCCATGGATTTGTTTTGCTGCCTTCTAGCCATGTAGGTTGTGTCTAAATCCGTGGATTTGGGACTGTGTCCAAGCCTCTGTGCTCAGGTGTCTGCCTGCCTTAGTAATATTCCAGCCTCACATCCAGGTGAAACCCAGGGCATGCACCAGCATTCCCCTTTCTTCCTACCTAATTGAATCATTTTGGTTTTCTCAAATCATCTTTGTACAATGTAATACAGCATTGCACAGGCAGTTGTTTGCATGAGCGTTTTTACAGAGCAGGCAACTGTTTTCACAATAACGAGGCCACAAAATGTTTCTTTTGGCTGAAATTTTTGGGTGCTTGTGTCCAGTATAGGAAGAGACCAGTGTGCTAGCCCTGCCCCACCAGTTGTTCATAAGACAGCAGACCCAGGGAAGAGGGGCTGCTAGCCATCTTGCAGGACTTCATGCCTACATTGCAGTGAGAAAGATGACATCATTCTCATGATATGATTTTAAGCCTTAATGCAGAGGGATCCTCAGAAATAATATCCAAGGAGCCATCTAAGCATCATTAAATTCCCTGTTATAATCTCTTGATTCATTCAAGACAGACCGCTGCACTGAAAATTAATTCCTTCCTAGGGGTCTGACACAGGCTTGCATATGCAAAGGAAATTGTGGGAGATAACTTCCCACATGTTATTAAAGGCATCCTGGGCTCGCTGGCAGGAGCGGGAACATCTGCTCGGCGCCCGGGGACGCTGCCTGCGCCCTGCCCGCGCAGGGGAGCGAGGCCGCCGGCCCGCGTCATTTCTGGGAACCGCGCCGTGACTCAGCACATCTGGTCGCGCCTTCCCCAGAATAGGTGGGAGCCTGGTGGGTGCCTCTGCCGGGGAGTCGGAGCCGTGGCCCTGACGTGGGAGCGGTGGAGGGCTGGTTTGGGAAGTGGTGGCAGGCGTCAAGCGCCAGAGCCCCGCGTTCCTGGAAGTTTGCGAGCCGGGGTGAGCAGAGAAACCCGAAGGCTCCTCTTGATGAAGCACAACTCGCCCGGCTCCCTTCCATTTTCTCATAACAAACACACCGCAAAATCTCTCGCAAGCTGCTTTGATGAGGCCACATGTATTTCCCCCTTCTCAGTTTACAGGAAGTTACTCTTAAAGAAAGTGATTCTGGTGTTTACGGCCCGCGTTAAAGGGCCAGCCCGCCTGGCCTCTCCCTGCCCGCCCGGCTCCAGGCAGCACAGGAGGGTCCCGGCCGGGGGGCGCTGCCCAGCCAGGGAGGTGCGAGAAACTGGTGTGGGCACACGGGTAGGAACACCCTGAGGGGTGTTTTCCCCCTGAGATAAGCTCTGTCTCCCCTTTGGAAAGGCATTTCCTGCTCAGGGAGGTTGTTGCTGGTGCAAGCTGCTCCCACTTCAAGGTCTGGCTTTTGCTTTGTCATCTGTTTTGAGAAAGCCAGGAGCCCTATTTCATCCAGCACAGAGCTAGTTCCCCGTGAGAGTAAGCAGTGTGTTTTTAACAAATATGTTTTCTATATTTCTCTTGATTTTTTTTTTCAATAATTATCTTATTATTACAATTTCAAGAAACAGTAGCTTCTGTTAGTGATGGGAACTTCTTTCTCCCGAAACTGCTGTGCAGTTTTCAGAGTCATGTTTTCTTGCCCCTCTGCAGACAAGTCAGAACATGTCCCTTGGTAGGAAGAGTGACTTCTCATGGGCTAACCCCTCTCTAGGTCTTCCTTCAGTTAGGGCAGGTGAATTTCATCTTTGCCTCACCCAGCCCTCCTACAAAAGGGTTACAGTTCAACTATGAGCAAGTGTTGCTTTAGGACTCTGGGAGGTGGAGAATGTTTGCATAGTTTAAGCCTTTGGGTGGAGGTGGTAGGAAACTGCAAGTACAGAGGCCATAGAAAGAGGCGAGAAGGACTCTGACGTAGCACAGTCAGTCAGTCTTATACACAGGTGACTCAAAGCATTAATGCAAGCATGCACTCAGACCTGCAGTCATCAGCATCACCCACTTGTTGATCAGAGCACCAGGAAAAGGACTCTAAGGTAGACTGTACACACACAGTACAGGGAGTACTCTGCATTTCAGATTTTGAGTCTTGTTTTCCCAAGCTAACCGAGACACAGGCTAAGATGAAATGGAAAAGGTGACTGTGGACTTGTCTTTGAATACCTTGTTGTAGTTGGAAGGGCAGGAACACGGCTTGGACTCTTGCTTCAGTAGGATCTGCTCATTAAAAAAAAAAAAATGCAGCTTATCTTTTTTCCCCTTGGACTCTGTACATACATGCTGCATATTGTGCCTATATATAAATATGTATATATTCATAAGCACTTCCTCTCTATTCCAGATCTATTCAAGTGGTGAACTTCACCACTTCATTGATGGATTTAACGAGGACAAGAGCAACTGGATGCGTTATGTAAACCCTGGCTACTCTGTTCAGGAGCAGAACTTGGCTGCTTGTCAGAATGGAATGAACATCTACTTCTATACCATCAAGCCCATCCCTGCCAACCAAGAGCTGCTTGTGTGGTATTGCCGAGACTTTGCAGAGAGGCTGCACTACCCCTCCTCCAGAGAGCTGACAATGATGAACCTCAGTAAGTGGATTACAGTATAAACAAGGAATGCTAGTAATGTCTCTTCTGCCTGTACATTCTAATAATAAGTTGTATAATTATACAGCTGCATCATCTGTTGTGTCATTGGAGGTAGCTTGGAGTGGAAAAGGGGAATTAAAAAACCCAATACAAGAGAATGAGTTGAAATGTGCCTGTTGAAATGTAAAGAGATTATAAAATCTGAGCAGTTGCTTGTTTACAATCTGAGTCTCATCTGATGAAATTCTGGACAGACAACCTGACCTCTGTCTTCCTAACCATAGCTCTTGGTTCCCTCTCAGACTTTCCAATTTCAGATCTCACAGTGTGTTGAGCAAAAGTCTGCTTTGATAACATATACTAAAAGCTGTCCAGTCATGCTCCCGAAGGGCTGCCCTCCCTGTACCAGGAAGTGGCAATGTGCCATGACTCTGTCTAGGTGTCTGACAAAATACATGTTTACTGCATAGTGCACTTTGAGCCTTACATCTACACTTACCTTACGGGAGCAAACCTCCTGTGGTCTTCTCATCTGGTTACTTGTGTTTTAAGCTCTGTGTACTTTGTCCCTATTTCTTGGCTTTATATTGCAGCTTTCATTTTCTGTTAAAAAATAATAGCACTGGTAGCAGATGGAAGAGGTGTTTCCAGGAGTTCATGTATTCCTCTGTGGTTTCTTATGATTTCCAGCATTGGTGCTTTACTTCTCGCTTAATCACTGCCTGACACCTCACCCAGAGTGCCTCCTAGAGAAGGAAAGATTCTTGCTGACTTTTCAGTGGACTCTTGGGCTGCTTCCCCTCCTGCTGCTGCTCCAAGACAGAGCAGAGCATTTTTTTGTCCTTCTGCCAGTGACTACACTGAAACTTGAAGGGAAAACTGCAAGCAAGACCTTTTTTTCTCTTTTTTTACATAGAAAGGACTATTTACGGTTATTTGGCAACAAGGGGTGGGTTATAAAATATCAGTGTTACTTTGGGGATCATTAGAGCTAAAATGTCATCCTGTATCATAAAAATGATATCACACATTCAGATTAATCAAAAGTACATCTGTCCTCTGTGGATGTCGTCCTTTCACTAGTTTTTTGTCTGTCCTTACAAATTAATAGGAGATAACTTCTTGTCTCTTAACAGCAGAGGGAAGAGAGGGACGGAATGTCTTAAGCAGCTGTATTCTCTATTCAGAAATTATCTCACTGTTTCTGTCATCTTTGCACATATGCCATTTCACCACTCTCTGTGCAGTTTTATTTCCTGATACAGTGAACTGTTGACTTCTCAGTGGGGCCTGCAGGTGACATGAGACAGCAGCATCTAGGGTTCTGGTGGATGAGGAGTTTACGAAGATCTAGTCATGCACATTTGGCCAATAGCTAGGAGGATACACAAATGCAGGATCTGTTTCCTGCATCTGCTGCCACCTTAGGCTTCCTTGCAGAAGTAGCAATGAATGTATTTGCAAAGTGATTCTTACTTTAGTTACTCTTAATGAGGTCAAAACTAGGGGTGTCTGAACACTACAGAATAACTGATTTTAGTAAAAGCAGTAGGCTCAATACAAGGATTTAAAGGAATGGGAACCACAATTTTTGTAGTTCAGCCTTAACATTTGCAGTATTTCCAGATGCTGAGTTTGAAATAGGCATTCTTCTTTTTAAAGATAATTACGTTTAAACCGTTTAGAAATTTTACGTTAGCTCCTTCCACCTAAAGAAAATAGCAGTTCAGAAAATGAGAAAAACTTCTCATATGTTTTTTTTCTTTTCCCCTCATTCTTGTAACTGACACATTGAGGCCTACAGCCTGCAGTTGGGCCAGAAACCCTATAGGTACCGTAAGGGTTGAGGTTTTCTAAAGTTAGCCTTTTGAAAAGTGTGGAAAAAAATCCAGAAGTCTCCCAAAGATTTGCCAAAGTCCCTGTAGCAGTGGTGCAAGAAGGCGTGGTTTTTCCAGCATTAGTACTGGAACCAGATGAGCTTACTGTAAATGCCAGCACTATTTAGTTTTCTTCTGCTCCTTCCTCCCAGGCCACTAGTTAAATCTAAAATTAGAGACCTCATGCTGCCTCTCCAGCCTCTCTCTCTGTCACAAAGCCTGGCCAAGGTACCTGGGCACTGCATTCATCCATGTGTAAAGTACAGAGGGTTTGTCCCCAGTTTGCTGGCACCCTGCACCTGCTACAGATGTGGGGTGTTGGCCCATCAAATCATCTTAACACAGTCTTGCTTGAGGGGTCTCCCCCACCTGCTAGGAAGTCAGGAAAGTCCTCTCCAGCCAAATGGATTGCTAATAATTTGGTGTTTAAAGTGGCATGGCTTGCCTCAGATGAGTAGGTGAGCATCACCACCTGTCCCAGCTCATGGCTGTTGGTTTTTGCGCCCTCTGAAGAAGAGGGAGGGAAAATTGGGGTCCAGGTCCTGAGAAGCAGGCTGAAGTCAGGGCCTCCTCCCATGGCATACATGCTGGTGTGAGTGTGAGGCAGCCAGTGGCTGTGGTGTGTTGCACCCAAATCTCTCCCTTCACCGTGTCTTGGGTGTGCAGTGAGCACTAGTGCCCGTAGGAGGCTTTGGAAGAGTACCTTGGCTGGTTGCCCAGCCCACCACAGGAGAGGCCACCTGGGACACACACCTACAGAGACCTTCCAGTCTTGCCAGCTTAAAATACAGGCAGCTGCTTTAAGTGCCTCAAGGGTTTGGGGATCACAGCCTTGGAGTTCAGCACCTCAGTTCCTCTTTAAGCACCAGAGCAGGATGGGCCTCCGGGGAAAAATGTATCAGGGAATTTCTCTGGCTTTATTTCCTGTAATTAGTGGCCTCAAAAATGAGAGAACTACCACTTTAGAGCATAAATGTATTTACACGCCCACATGTAACATCTACTTGCCTCTGTAACAGCAAACTTTCAAATTAAAGGTAACTTCCCCAGCATTAGTTCATTTGTGCCGCAGAAGGAAAGCATCCAGATGCAAGACAGCAATTAGGCATGTACTTAGTTGTGGGTTTAACCCTGTCCTCTGTGTTTTCCTGAATTGGGGCCTTTGACCCAGTCCTTCAGACGCAGAGCACACACCTACCTTCATGGCCATGATTAGCTCTGAGTGGAGCTACGTAACTTCGAATGGATGTCAAAGTGCCTGCAAGGAGTTGCACAATAGTGGTAGAGGCAAAACTCTACATCATCCCAGCACTGGGAACTCAGTGTCACTTCAAACCATCCCCTTCTCCTTCCTGCCTGTTCTGAGGTCCCTGATGTTTTCTGTCAGGATTTGAAATGTCACCTTCAGATGGTGCCATTGTCCAGTAAACAGTTTTAAGTATGGTGGCACAAGATTTCTGCATTTTACTGAAAATAAGTTTTCAGTAATTTGTTAAATGTGCTTAACCTCATTCAACTGCTCTTTCAGATTGTCTTTTAGTCTGTGATATTTTATTAAGCAAAGACTGAGGAAATTTGATTTGGTGGCTCTGCGTAGTTCAGAATTTCATTCTTACCTGAACATGGGAGGATTATTTTGGGATGGAGGGGTGGAGAGGGTAACAGTTTAAAAAAACAAAACTAAACAACAAAAACCCAACAAAATCCAAACAATTGCATTGACTCAGGACATGACTACTTGATAATAATGTTCGTATATTGCAATCATATGATGCAACTTCCTGCTGCTCATGTCATGTTTGTCTCCTCTGTCAAGTACGGGCAGGTGACATCTTTTGGTCAAGCTTCAGAAAAAAAGTTCAAGTTGGGGGAAGACAATTTGCATATTCGGCAAAAATATTTGGCAATCTTTTTGTTTCATTAACAGGTTTAATGAGGCATTATTTTAAATGTTTCCGGTTCTGTGAAGGTTAACTTTTTAATACTTTTTTCTTAAATGCAATTTATTCTTCTCTTCTTCCTGCTGGCCCTGCCATGCTGGCCATTAGCTCAGCCCTGTCGCTCGCTTTCCCTTTTGTTTATGGGCAGTTTCACTTTCTGGTTTTGAAGCTTTTCTGTTTGGGTTGAGAGGAAACATCTGCACTTGCTTAAAAAAATGCCTCCTGGAATGTTCAAAAGGGCTCAGGAAAATGATTTTTAAATGATATGAAAGGTTGTCTTCACAAGACCAGAATTTGGGAGCTGAAGCTGACTTAATATTGAGAATTATTTGAAGGTTCCCTGAAGGACCTCTGAGCAAAAGTTTTCAAAGGCATGTCACACTGCTGTGGACACATTTAGAAAACAGATGATCAAATTATGTACTTCTAAATGTTGGTCTCCATTCTCATTTTGAGTGGAAACAGTCTTTGTTTTGCCCGCTTCACAACTTCGAGGTTCTCTTTCTACTAGCAAAAGAGGTGCTTAATTTAGATCGAAAATGTGAATCGGCATAATTAACCTCCACCACTCGAAGTGTTCAGTACCATCTCATTCCTGAAATTACTGTTGAAATTACTGTCTGCCTACAACCGTTTTTCAAGTTTTTAGAAAAAAACAGATCATTGTTATGTGAAATCTTTCTCAGGCTACAAGCTCAGGGCACAAGAACTGAGAGTAAAGGATATAGCTCTGCAGCAGTCTGTAGCTGGAACACCCACATTGGAGTGACTTCAGGCAGCTCCTCCACTCAAGTTTTATTAATACTTAAAAATAACAGGAGTTTTGTCCCTTTTCCTCTTGCACGCACTCACTAATCTCAGATCTGAGCAAATAATCTGTTGACCTCAGAAGTGGATCAGGCTCTTCAAGAGGCACGTCTGGAGGGGTTTTTTTTTTTTTTTTAATTCCACCTCCCCAGATCAGTAACTTAAAAATGCAGCTGTACCATTCTTGTTTTGTCATGAATCTTTTTTCTGTGTGTCTCTCTGACCACAGAAACTAGACAGATCTTGGAAGAGTATGTGCCTATATTTAGTGTGTGTGTGTGATGTGTGTGTATATGGTGGGGGGAAGAAATGCATTTCAAGAGTGAGAGGGAGACACTCTGATTGGTAAGAACTTAAATTTAAAATCACAAGTTCAAAAAAAATCTCTTTAACTTTGAAGTAGGGCTCCTTTAAGAGCAACAAGAAAGGTTGTAAACCTCTCAATCAGTTTCAGCCCTGGTTTAAATCCACCTTCGGTATAAAACTTAAGAACCTCTCCTTGGCCCCCGACATTACCTTCTCTTATTTTACACAGTGCTGACACACTTGTTTATGTTTTGATCTCTGTGGTGTTCCCAAGTGTCCCTTGTGCTCAGGTAATAAGGGAAAAAGCCAAGAGGGGATTTATGGACCAAAGATAGCTTACAAACTAAAGAGACCTGTCACAGTTAGACTTGAAAAGTATTTTCTAAATATCACAACTTCTGTCTACACATGGAAATGAGTAGGAACGAGGGCTTTACTGGGAAAATTCAGAAGGGAAGAAAAGAGCAATTATGTTTAGTCAGTCGAGAGAGCATGGGGTTCTTGCACAAAGAAAGTTACGATCTCTGCCTGAGCTTCCTTTCTGTTACTCCTGGGCTTGCTCCTGCGTGTAAGGCACGTACATCCCCACCCTCGTGTTTAACCTTGTGACTGTGGGAGCTATTCCTCCAGCTGAAGTGGCCCCAGTTTCTCTATCACTTTTCCAGCACCACCAGCGTTTCTCCTTCCTCTTCCCCTCCCCCTGGGTTTTTTCTTTAAAAGAGAAAAGTGTCAATTTGAACTTCCTGCTTGACAGACCCCACTGAGAAACTGATATGGGCCTGATAAGGTGGTATTTATTTATTTTTCCTGCTGCAGGGCTTCACAAGTCTCTCTTCCCACCCCTCGCCCAGCTTTCAATACTGCCTGGTCTTGATACTTCCCGATGCTGATAGTGTCACCAGGAATGTTTTCTTTGAGACACTGCTGTGGTGAAAGGCAGCTGATAAGAAGATGCAGATAATATTATCCACAGTGCCATTGCGGAGCTTCTTAAACCTAGTAGGACCTCCATGCTATGCCCAAAAATCTGGTTGACATTTAGAAAATGAGTTTCTAGTCCAGGAGTACAGACAAAATGACAAAAGAAAGTAGATGGTTTTTAAAGCCAGACAGCATGCTATTACTTTATTTTTGATACAGCTCTGCATTAAACTTTAGACACCAAGAGAAGTAATTGGGAAGCTGTCTGTGCACTTACGTGTGCACATGCTTGCTGGACAACACTTTTAAGTTTTATCATAAATATTTCACTTGAACTTAGCTGTGTTCAATTGCATTTCATTGCAGCTTAAAAATACACAATCTACTCACAAATCTCAAACTAAATTTGCTTGCTACTATTCTAATGCCATTTCAAAAAGGATGCTACTGTAAAGTGGGTTGCTGTAAGTAGGAGCATGCTTTGAAAGCAGCTGTTTTCTTGGATGCATTTAATAAATGGCTTCTTTGCCTTATAGGGTAATGTTGCCCAATGATAGACTCCATCAGGGTAGTGAATAGTGAAGCAAAGAATCTGTGTTGAAAGTGGCGTGGTCATTGCTTGTTCTCATGTTCCTCACTGGGTTCAGACAATCCTCCAAAAATCAGAAATAACTGTTTCTCACCTCAGATAGTGAAATAAGAACAGTCAGTCATGGAAGCAAAAATGTTTCTAAAGGACTGTGATGTTTTTGTGGTGTTGGCTTGTACCTCCTGATGGAAAGCCTTGCACTAACTAACCATGATTATGAAACCTTCCTGTAGTTTTTCCCCCTATAATAAAATATCTTACAAGGAATCCAGATTATGTAACAAAGATAAAGGCAGACTTGTTTTTCTACTGAAGACATCTTTCAGTGTGCTGTTAAGATTGTATTATGTCCAGATAGCGAGGTCTTTGAATACAAATAAATAGAGTATGTACTGAACTGAGATGGATGGATGCTAGCTTCTATTTCCTTCTAAATACATATTTCTTTTTCCTTTTTTTTTTAAGCACATTTCAACTTAAACTGGAGCCAACCAGTCTTACTTTCTTTTGCTTTGCTTCAGCATTTTTTTTATAAAGTACAGCTGTAAGCAGAGGAGTTTTGCATAGACTGAATGCCACAGAAATCTGCAGTAAATAGTGTGCTTTGTTGTAGATGTTCCTAAGCAGTATATTTAATGAGTAATGATCTGTTTACTGATGGAGAATACCTTCTCTTTGAAGAAGGCTTTCATCCTAGCCAGCCATGGTTTTTTTGGTACTGTAAGTAATTGAACTGGCTGGTGAAGTGACTGCTGCGGTTTGGCAAAACCCGATTTGTCATGCCTTGTTATTTTACTGAGGAACATTTCTGGGAGCTTGTGTTCTGCAAAGTCCTTCTGTTAAACCTGTATTGTGAACAAACACTCGTTAGCACATTTTTTAGAAATACAGCTTAAAGAGACATTCAGCAGCAAAGCTAGTCAAATTAAGGGGAAAGAAAGGTGAAATCAGTTTGCAGAGTGGAAACTGGCACTCTGCAAATGCATCATAATCCAGATCTGTATGTACTGGTTGGTATCCCTTAAATTAACAATGGTTTTTGCTAACACTTAATGCCAGCAGGCATTTCTTCACACAAAAATTATTTTCCTGGCAAGTTAAATGATTGGTCATCTCTGAGAGTAGCCCTTCCTTCCCACTAAAATTGTAGGAGTTAGATTTTGTTTTGAAAAGAGAGAATGCCAGTGGCATATCTAAATAATCATTACTTTGTCTTTGTATTTCAGCACAAACCCACATTAATCCAAAGCAGCACAGTGCTGATAAAGATGAGCTTTATCAGAAAAGCATCCCAAAGAAGGAGCACAGTGTGAAAGAAATCCTGAAAATGGAATCCAATCCTCCGAAAGGAAAAGACTTCTTTCAGACCAACATTTCACCAGTTACTCCAGAAAAAGACTTGGATGATTTACGTAAGAACTATAGCCCAGAGAGGTGTTTCTTCCCTCGAGTTGTCTACCCAATCCGACCTCACATTCCAGAAGACTATCTGAAAGCTTCCTTAGCATATGGCATGGACAGACCCAGCTACATTACTCACTCGCCCATCCAGGCATCTACTACACCAAGTCCTTCTGGGAGGAGCAGCCCAGACCAAAGTTTAAAAAGTTCAAGCCCTCACAGTAGTCCGGGGGTCACAGTTTCTCCTCTAGCACCAACTTCCCAAGAGCACAGAGAGCCATACTCTTACTTGAATGGATCGTATGGCTCAGAAGGATTGGGGTCTTACCCTGGATATGCACCACCTGGCCACCTCTCACCTGCCTTTCTGCCGTCCTATAACCCCCATTACCCCAAATTCCTGTTACCTCCATTCAATATGAGCTGTAATAACCTGAGCGCTTTGAACAATATCAATGGCATCAACAATTTCAACCTGTTCCCAAGGATGTATCCTCTTTATGGCAACCTTCTCAGTGGAGGCAGCCTTTCCCACCACATGCTGAACCCCACCACACTCCCCAGTTCATTGCCCAGTGAAGGAGGCCGTCGATTGCTGCAGCCTGATCATCCGAGAGACTTCCTCATACCAGCACCCAACAGTGCCTTCTCTATCACGGGCGCTGCTGCCAGCATGAAGGACAAGCCATGCAGCCCTACCAGCGGGTCCCCCACCGCTGGGACAGCAGCCAGTTCAGAACACATAATGCAACCTAAACCTACCTCAGTGGTGTTGGCTGCCACCGGCGGTGAAGAAGCCATGAATCTCATTAAAAGTAAGAGGAATGTGACCGGTTACAAAACCCTCCCATATCCACTGAAGAAGCAGAATGGGAAGATCAAGTACGAATGCAATGTTTGCTCCAAGACCTTTGGTCAGCTCTCCAATCTGAAGGTAGGCAGTGGAGAATAAGACAGGAGCCTTCTTTGAAGGCTCAGATTTCTCCCTGTAGATTTTCGAGGAAAAGTAGGGTCAGGCCTCCCTTGTTTGTTAGGCTGTTTATGTGTCTGGGCTTAATACAGCATCCCCCAGCAAGAAAGCGTGGTTGTGTGTTTTAAAACTGACGCCACCTAATTAACTAGATAACATTGTATTTTGGCAATGGGGCTCTTCCGCTGACTTTAGGAAACATCTGAAAACACTTTTGTTGTAGTACTGGAAACTGCAAATTGTTAATTGCTTTGTCTCTCCCTAGGTGCACCTCAGAGTACACAGCGGAGAGAGACCATTTAAATGCCAGACTTGCAATAAGGGCTTCACGCAGCTGGCCCACCTCCAGAAGCACTATCTGGTACACACAGGAGAAAAACCCCACGAGTGTCAGGTATGTAGCACACAGAGAGAGATGATTCCTTCTGAGGCCAAAGGGATGGCAGGGCTTTGCATACCCCACAGAGTGTGCCGGGAGGGCTGAGGGACAAGCCCTTGGCTGCTCAGGGCCAGAGTCTGCACCACAGCTGAGCCCAGCCCTGGTGCAGCAGTGTCTGTGAGACAGCATGATTGCCTGCATCCTGCTAGACCAACTGCCTGATACAGTTTTGCCATCAGCCACACTCAAAATGACATTCAGCAATATTTAAGTAAAAAAGGTGGGGATATTTTTGACTTTGTGAGAAAGTGTGAAGATACAGAAAGCTGCTGCTTCATCCTGCCATCTCCTCCTAGGTGTCTGTGATTTAAACCATAAAATCCCCTCCCACTCATTCGCTGTTTCTCTACCACCCCCCACATTAGGTTTGTCACAAGCGGTTCAGCAGCACCAGCAATCTCAAAACCCACCTGCGGCTCCACTCCGGAGAGAAGCCTTACCAGTGCAAGCTCTGCCCAGCCAAATTCACCCAGTTTGTGCACCTGAAGTTGCACAAGCGTCTCCACACCCGGGAACGCCCCCATAAATGCATCCACTGCCACAAGAGCTACATTCACCTCTGCAGCCTCCAGGTCCACCTGAAGGGCAACTGCCCCGTCGCCCCTGCCTCCGGCCTCTCCATGGAGGACCTGAACCGAATCAACGAGGAGATTGAGAAGTTCGACATCAGTGACAATGCTGACAAGTTGGAAGAAGTGGAGGACAATATCGACTTAACATCGATCGTGGAGAAGGATATACTGACCATGCTCAGGAGGGAAATGGAAGGAGCTAATCTGAAAGTCTCTCTACAGAGGAACCTGGGAAATGGGCTTATCTCCTCAGGATGCAACCTTTACGAGTCGTCAGATATGTCAATTATGAAGTTGCCTCACGGTCACCCACTACCTCTGTTACCTGTAAAGGTCAAGCAAGAAACAATTGAACCAATGGACCCTTAAGACTTTTTGGCAAAGTGATTTTTTTATTTATGACTTGGCAAGTCAGGGTGCCTGTAGCAGTTGCTTGTACATAGTTTCAATGCTGCAAAGCAATCTTGGCTTACAGTAGTTTCCCTACGCTCTCCAGCTGAAAGAAGGAACTCCAAAGTTACTGTTTTCTCAGGGCATAAAAAGGGGCAAAGGACTGTGCATTGCCTCGCCAGTTACTAAGAGACAATCATCTATCCATAATTATTTTTTCAATGATAGTACTTCATAATTTATTATGCAATTAATCATTCTAAAAGCAATAATTAGGAAAATGTTTACAATGACTGGAAAATTCATTGTAATTTTTACTTTAAATATTTTTATTTTTTGTTTTATGGCCATTCTTTGTAGATATTTTTTTCTGCACATCTGTTTTAAGGACCTAAGATTAGGGTTTCAGTAAATGTGTTTTATGTACCAATGTCTTTTAAACAAATGTGGTTTTTCATATTGCCAAAGTTGGACATGTGAGATACAGAATTTTAGATCTGTTGGTTTGAAAAAATGCTGTGTACTTTCATGAGCAAATCACCCCACTGGGAATTGAAAAGGAAAAAAAAAAACCAATAAACCAACAACCCAGAGTAGCAGCAAGCAGGGAAGAAACTTCTTCCCCTGCCTCTCTGAGGAGAGGGGAAAGATTCTTCTACCTGCAGCTCTACCTGGAACAGATGTGGCATAGCAAACACCAACTTGCCATGGACCTTACCACAGGTTTTTAGAAAACAGCTCTAGCCCCACATAATGTCATTTAACTTTAAGACCAAAGGAACGCATGAGCTTAAAGTGGCTTTTCCAAAATAAAATCTCACATTCTTTTGTTTCCAAAAGCAGTTTAAAGGCAAAGACACAAATATTATTAATATTCTGCCTGAAAGGGGGATTTTGGCAGATTTCTTTCTTCTGATTTTTATTTTATTTTCGGGTTTTTTTGGCCAGAGCCTTCCAGGGATAAAAAAAAAAAAGATGGTCAGATTCCCTGAGAAAGAAGGGGTTCAGTTTTACTTGTATTTTTCTCTCCCACTTTGCCTGGGTAGAAGTGGGGAAAAAAGTCCTTTCCTGGCACATAATTTTTTTTTTTCTTCCTTCTTGTACGACTCAGATTTTTCTCAGTATTTGTGTTTGTACATTTTGTGGTTAATTTAATTAAAGAAGAAAAGGGCATTGCAAAGTTGTCGAACAACAATTACCTCAGTGCTTGTGTCCAGTGGTGCAGACAATGCTGTTTTATCTAATTGCTTTGCTACTTTAGAGAAGAAACCAAAATGTGCACAGGGAAAGATAGAATGCACGTCCTTTTATCTTTTTGTTTTGCTAAGCCCAAAGATGATATGGTGACGTTTGAGGTGTAGCAAAGAATACATGTATATTTATAGATATATTTATACCACTATACAATATATGTATATGTATATATATTTATACCACTTAAGTTGTGAGCCAAACCATGTAATAAAACCTATTTTTCATCTAAGTGTGAAAATCAAATGTTATCCCAGTTTTGCAAATAACCAACGACCTCAAAACCAGAAGGTTGTACCAAGGCATTTATCACTTGCAAATACACACGCACAGCTGAAGGTGAAGCCAGAACTTAAAACACGTGAATGAAGTCATCATCCATCCACGTGCGGCGTCTCAGTGAATTTGATGGGAATGACCCTGTTTGTAGGCCAGGGCTCCTTCAGTACCCTGCTCTCTTGGCAGTCTGCACAGGGGGGGGAAGGAGGCTGGTGGTCATTGAACAGACAGCCAGAAAATGTAACTGAAAGAACTTGAAAAGAAGCCAAATATGACCCGTGCGTGATGTGATCTCAAATCTCAGTAAGGGCAGGATGGAAGTCAGTTGGGACAAGGCCCTTGTCTCATCATGCCCTGCCACTAACGAGTTGCACAGTCAACTCACATGAATATAAGTAGCATTATTACACACCTCCCCTCCGTGTAGCTCTTTTTGTCTGGTTGTGTTCTTAAAAAAATTTTGAAAGTCCACCTTGGAAATTCAGGATTCGGTGGTCTTTTTTACAGCAAACTTCATTTTAATGCCTTCTGTTAAAAAACCCAACAATCCTGAAATACCCATGTCTCAACACAGCTTTTGAAGGACTCCAGTTCATTACATTTCCACTCCTGCAAATTGTGAGGCTGACATCTTTTAAATGTAGCAATAGTTCATAAATATAGTACTTAATTGTAGGATAAACCAAAGTATCACTACTCTGTCACTGGACACACACTTTTCCTATTATTGCCTGTAGTGCTTTCTTGTATTGGATACAAAATTTACAAGAATTTATATGCATCAGCTTTAAGAATTGTTATTTCTCTTTACTGTTTCCCCCTTCCCTTAGACGTTTTACATGTGAATGTAGCAACAATCAACAGTGTTTTGGGGGTTTTTTTTGTCTCTCTTAAGAAAGACTCTGACCAAAGTTAACAGGCTTTTTACTTTGCTAGAACAACAAACTATCATATGTTTACGTATTGGTTTACATCATTATTTATGTGCAAATTGTCAAATGTAAATTAAATATAAGTGTTCATTGCTTTACTGATGCTTCCCTTGTCTTCAATCTCTCTGCACCATCTGGGTGCACATCCTGGTTGTGGCTCCAGCACTGGTACGCCGAGGGTGATGGTGTCTCCAGCAACGCTGACTCCTGCCTTTGTGGGTTCTGATTTTCCCTCGTTGAAAGCTGCAAACAGCAATGCCAGAGTCAAATACCCTCACTTTGTTGTGTACAGAGGTCTCCTCAGTTTCAGCCAGAACCAAAAAAAAAAAAAAAAAAGGCAAGAATTTTCAGTGTTTCAATGGAAATACTTGAATGCTATCTGCCTTCAGAGATATTTGACCAGGGTTCTCATTTACATTTTTCCAAATGATTGTCATTTCTGGCCTGAAACCCTAACCACCAGGACCACAATGACACACTCAAAATGTCAGTGTGAGACCACTTAGTCCCGTCTCAGCATGGTGGGAACTGCATTCAAAACAAACGTGGATCTGTTGTAAGTGCTCACAAAGGAGATGTGAATGTGCACTAAATCCAGGGGAAGGTCAAGTGTCCACCCCTCCCTCCCCACCTCACCCCAAGAGTAACAGCAGGCCAAGATGCCCCAGAAAGCTAATTCAACATTTGCTACTTCCATCATTTACCATGAGATCTAAACCAGAGAGGCCATGTGCTGCCCTGCCCTACCTGAATGTTAAAGAAATAACGTTTCTTCGCATATTGAGACACTCAGCGCGGTATGATGTTTTAAAAGTATTTCACTGTCCTCTTTAAAAAATTCATTTAAACATCTGTCTCAAGAATTTGAAATACTGCCAACACCGAACTGTGGAGTT
Source organism: Lichenostomus cassidix (assembly GCF_008360975.1). NCBI lineage: Eukaryota > Metazoa > Chordata > Aves > Passeriformes > Meliphagidae > Lichenostomus > Lichenostomus cassidix. The sequence goes on along the minus strand of NC_139483.1, from coordinate 68,984,763 downwards.
AAGAAAACCAGAGCACTGTTGTCATAAACGTGCCAAATGCAGCATGTTATATTCCTATATTCGACAGAGCTATTGCAGTAATAATTTTTTTAAAAAAACATAGGATAACCATTACCGCCATAAATCATACTTCATTACTTGGCAAAGCATTACGTTGTGCTGGAGAGTTATGTCCTGGGGACACTTGTAAGCTTTAGAAGATGTTTAATAAAACACATTACATAAAAAGACAATGCACGTTATAGATCACAGCCTCGTGAGGCCAGGCCCGGCAGCTGCTGCCTTGGTTTCTGGCAGCCCCCGAGCCGGTTGGGAGCCGCTGGCGGCGTGTGCTCCGACCGGCAACACAACGGGAATCAGCCATGGCAACACCACCACCACCAGGTCAGATAACCGCAACAGCGTTAGCAAGGGGCAGGGGGAAAAGCTCATCGGTTTGGGAGCTGCCACAAAAGGCAGCCCTGCGAGACGGCGTGTCCCCTGTGGGCAGGCAGGCCTGACACCCCTCTTGCTGCCGTCACTGGGAAAATGTTGAGGGGCCAAACGTGTTGGGCAATGTGGCCTTGCCAGCTGAGCTGCTTTGCCACAGGACAGGGTGAATTACAGCTGAGATAGACTCAAGTGCAGATTTAAGAAGGGTCCTGCCCTTCTGGCTGGTTTATAAAGCCCGGTGCCTTTCAGCTGGGTCCTGGGGAGACACCGCTAATTCCCAGTGTGGGCAATTATGGCCTTGAGGTCGAAAATGAAAAATGTGACTCACTGAGGGGGTATGAGCCCTTTGGGTTCAAATTGGTGTCTGCCAGTGCACGGCTGCGTCTCAACACGTGCTGGGACCGCATGGGATGCGGCCCAAAACTTTTGCTGTCATTCAGAGGTGTTACATTAGAGTGAGGGAAATAGTTGTGGCTGTAATTAAAGGCAGCCAGGAAACACCATGGCTAATTACTGCATGAGCTGGAGCTGAGTGGATGCGGTGCAGTTGAGGAATGTGCCCGTCATGGGGCAGGTATCTGCAAAACACAGGCTGTCATGGTGGCTAAAGAAAAACTCACTGACAGCATCAAAGCAGCTGCCCTGGCATTGAGAGGGAGGTTTCCCTCCTCTGAGCAGCGTTGGGGTAGAATGGCAGGGAAAAGCAACTGCCTGGCTTGTGATGTGGGGGACAGAGGTTGACATTTTGGCATCTTCAGCACAGTCTTGCCCAAACAGCAGAAAAACAAGACTTTTTGTCAAGGATGGGGCACTTTCCAAAACCACAAGTGTTTAATTTTTCATGAGATCCTGAAACAGGCCCATCCTGAGAGCAGCATGGCTGCTGCCCTTCTCATGCTCATGAGAAGCAAGTGGAAGACCTGGCAAAGAGCACACTTGCACACCAGTTGGGGCCACCTTTGTACCAACTGCCATCAATGATAGTTTCCAACACGTTGCATGACCTTTACTGTCACTCATTTTTAAGAGACTGGGGAACATTTCCCAGCTATTCACAGTGGCAGCCAAACAGAAGAGGGGCTACTAAGCCTCACCAAGACCCTACTGCCTGAGTGCTGACTTGTGATGCAAACCTGTATTTTTGTCCCATGATAGAGGGGTCAGGTGTCAGCTTGGAGGTGTGTGCAAGCAGACATTGCCTTCCACTTCAAAGCCAAAGTATCCTTAGTTCCACCATGAGAGCTTGCAGCTTGGCACAGGTTGGTGCTCTGCACAGGAAAACCCTGCCCAGGAAAGATGAGATGATTGATGCTTTCCACCTCCAGGCAGCACAGGCTTTGTTGGCTCAGGCTATTCAGCTCTACAAACTTCACAAGCTCACATAGGAAAGACCCTGGAGACATCACTCTCAACACCCTTTTCTAGGGAAAGGCAATGCAGCTCCCTGTGCCAGCCAAAGCTTGGAACCTGAACATCTGTCTCCTGGCACTTCAGGGGCACCTGCCAGCCATTACATCTAGCCACAAACTGCTTCCTGGAGCTGGGGGCTACACAGACTGGCTGCCACCATAGGTAAGCAAGGGAGCAGAAGCTCAGCAGTGAGGCAAGGATCTGCAGTCACTGCATGGGTGGCACACACCCCTTGGAGCTGACTCTCCCCAGCAGGGACCCCCACAGCTGGCAGGGGAGACATCTGGCACAGGGCATGCATGAACTGCTGCTCCTTTTTAACACCAGGGTTTGGGCAGAAACCTGTGCCCAAAGCATGGGGACAGGCAGCACTGGTGTGTGCACTGGGCAGAGATCTCTAACAAGAGATGCCTGGCCCTCTGGGAAAGGGAGATGGACACTCAGAGCTCTCTCTTCCCTGTGAGCTGTCAGCCAGGCACTTTGGTGACATTTGGGTGCAGTGGCCCTTCCTTCCTCCTCCCTGGCTGCACGCGGAGAGATGGTTGGGATGCCAAACCACTTAGGTAGGTGTGACCAAATAGCCCTATTGAAGGGAGCAAAACCAGTATGACTTCCTTATTGTGCAATGATTAATAAAGGCTTTCAGCTATTTTTCTCCATTAATTGTGAATAAGCAAGTCCTTGATCATTTCCTTATCCAAGGACCGAGTGAGATTCCTTACAGCATTCCTGCCCCAAAGTGGCCACAGTGTGCTGGGAAGAGAAGTGATCCCTGCAATATTGAAACCACGCACAGCAAAATCAGAGGCTCAAAACCTCTTTCCCAGTTTGCCCGTGCTGAAGATTCAGCTGTCACAATGTGATACCGCTATTGGGGTTAGGGAGACCCAATGTTTCTGCCTTTATCAGTTGAGTTTTACACAGTAAATGCTAACTTAAATGAGCAAAGCAGTGGCCAGCTTTTGAGCAGGAAGAGGAGGGTGACAGGCAGCATTCCTTATGTGATTTCTTGGATATTATAGTTTCCAGTCTCCCTACAGCTGTCCTATGGCAAAACATCCTGCATGAGAACTGTCCCTCTTTGAACCCCAGAAAACATTTTTTCCCTACCTTCACCTTCTTAGTCTACCTTATGTATTCAGATGACCTTTTGTTTTTAAGAGACAGGTTCTGTACACCTTTACAGACAAGAAGATCTGCTCTTCTTGTCAGCCTCAAAGCCCCATGCACAAATTCTTAACTAAGAGGGGGAAGTTTAGTATCTTCTGGCCATGCTGGAGCCATGTCCCTGGGTGGGAACCCAGGCTGGGTGGTGCCCCAGAGAGGTCTCACTTTACTTGCAACCAGTCATGAAAAAAACAGAAGTTAAAGATGTTGTAGAAACTGCAACCAGGTGCTAAGGGGAGCAAGAATACATGAAAAGTGAAAATTTGCCTTTTTAATAAGCCGTTACAAGTAAGCTGGGTGTTTAGGAGGGAACACGCGCTGGTGCTCACAGTCATTCAGTGAAGATTTGGTGTGTGTGCGTGTTTTTAATGAGACCAGAGGGTGCAGAACAGGGCTCCTTTTCTAACCTATATTGCAGCAATTTGTGCATGTCTGTAGCTGTGGGTGTTATGTGCTTTCTACTCTGAGTGGTAAGTTTCAGTTTGATTCTGCTCGCGAGAGCTGCGGGGACAGTTTGCACTTGCCTTATCAACACAGAATCCAAATTGCCTCACAGTGCACCCAGCCCCCTGACACTGCAAACTGAGAAAATATGCTTTAAGCACAGAGAAGCGAGAGAGGTGACAACCAGAGAGCTTTTTTTCAGCAGAGCATCCCAATCTGCCAAAACTCTCACAACCCAACCAGTGGGGCAATAAGCCACCTCAAGAGCCACAACCTCAGTGCCACCCTTACACGCCTCAGGCAGGACTCCAGTGACCAGGATCCCAGGGCTGGGTTTCTTTTCCTACATCCCTTTTGCCCTAAAATCCTGCTTCAGCTCTGTTCCCTTGCACTGAAGCCCCAGCACAGGGGGCCCAGCCTGGCTGCTGCAAACTGGGCAGCTGCAGGAGGTGCTTGCCCCTCCCCATTCTTTCCTGGACTGGCCCTGAGCAAGTCTGGCCACAAGCCACTGACCAAAATTGTGCCCATGAGTAGAGATGGCAGCAAGGGAAGGGCAGGGCAGGTACATTCATGGCCCTTGGGAAGCAGCTCTAGTTTGGTTCCAAAGGCTTGTGGTCTCAATAGTAACCCCTGTGTCCAGCTGTGCAGATGATTTCCAAATGAGCATTGCTATCTTTACATCTGTTTGCTGTAAACACCCATCTTTGAGATTACGCACCAGTGTCTGTACTGGCTGTTCCACTGTCCCCACATGGGCTGTGACTGAGAGGAGCCAGTCAGGAGGAGTTCAGCGTAGCTCCCCAGGGATACCCTGGTTCCTATTGCCCTCCTTGGGAGCCACATGCCACAAATCACTAGGAGACTTGTTCATAAAATACTTCAGTATTTCTAAGATGAAGTTATGACCTACATATCAACTATGTGCAGATTTCCTTCCTCCCTCAGATCTGCTTGAGACTGTAATCCCCTCCAGATACAATATTCAGGAATGACTGTGTTGTTTGCTGCACTGTCGTTTGTCTTGCTTGACCTCAAAAAGCAGCCCAGGAGATGTGGTGGAACAGTGACTGCAGAACAGTGGTTCCAGATCTGCTGGGCAGAGGCAATGTGGCCCAGGCCCTTCTGCTGTGTAGAGCAAGGATTACCCTTATCCTCCTAGTGAGCACCCAACAGAGAGGCAGACTGAGGAGCAGAGGGTACAGACCTTAGTGGAGGCATAGTGCTCTCTGAATTCCTTCAAAATCTCAGCTACTTATCCAAATTGAGGAGGCTAGAAAACAAGGGCCCTCCCTGACCATTAAACCCATTTCCTGAAGTAGCACACACCCCTACCAAACACTCTAAGTGCCTTGTTAGACATGACCATGCTATATCTCAGTTCTTTGCCACTGGTCTCTTTCCCATCATCTCCCTCTGCATGCATTAGCTGCAAGGAAATGCCTCAACCCCATGCCTCAACTCCAAAAATACATCCAGAGGTGGACCCAGACACAGAGTTCAGCTACAGGTTCTCATTTCCCCCAGATTAGAGGTATTTACATCTGGGAATACCAGTTGATGCCATTTCTACTATTTTTTTAAAATTAATTTTCAGTGTAATTATTTAGATCAATCTAAACACTAAGGCAGTGATGAGTATCTACATAGGGGAATATATCCAAGATCAAGCTTATCTAACTATGGAGATTTAAAAACAAACTTTTTATTTTTAATCTAAAAACATCAGGACTTCAAGGCCAGAGTTAAGCAATAAAAACAAGGACCCTGGAGACAAGATGGCTACGTTCTGGTTTTGATACTTCCACTAAGTAGTAGTGAGGTCTGGAACAAGTCAGTTGACCTTCCCATACAGCACCCGACTCATTTGTAGAATAGGTATAAGACTTGTTCAGGCTGTGGTGTAGGACTAATATTTGTACCTTGTTTTGAGATCCTCTGATCTGTAACTGCATGTATTTCATTGTTCATAGAGAGAACAAGTTGCTTACAGTACTATCTGCAATATCGTAATATTTAGAAATCCTCACTTATGGGCTATGACTACCCTGAACTCAACACCAACTCTCTCTGCCCCAAGGACCTTACAAATTAAGCACTATTAAAAACCCAAAAAACCACAGTGGCTAGGTGCACAGCTTAAATTTCCATTTTCTCTCAGCATTTTCCCACGAGGGGATTGCATGTGAGAGCACACAACAGAGAGTCAGATCACGCCCGGATCGGTTGCGCTGGCATGCCATTTGGCAATACAAGAATGACATAAATTAAAGTGAAACCTCTTCACCTCAGCCTAAGTGAAAATGTGAAGAGCAAGGGGGGTGAGGAGGAAGGGGGGATATTGATCCATATCTACTTAACAGTCAGACCAGTGGTGTGGTGGCAACAAAAGACATGCCTTTGCTTTTTCAGTAACTAATAATCTATAGAGAACCATTTCCTTTTCTGCTGTTGAGATAACACATTCACCACCTCAGCTGCATGCAAATAATTCATGCCTCTGCTTAACTAATTTACCTCTCTGGTGCAGACAGAAGGGCAGAAACCTCCCACCAGCACTGACTGACATGCTGCACTGAAAAAGGAGTCAGCTCACCCAGAACTTTCTGAAATGCTTAAATCATTAGAGGACAACTGCACCAAATGCTCTGCAGGAGAGACATGGCTCCGTGAGATTAAATGGGTTATTTTTGCTGGTCTTCAGTCCTGCCTATGACCCACATGTGGTTTGCAGGCTGGAACAGACATTATCCAAAGAAAAGCATTTGGTATCTCTGCACATAGACCACAGCTGGTCAACAACTCATCCCAGATTTAAACACAATGTATTAACTCTCATCTGTTGCCAGAAATTAATATTACATGCTATTAAAAGCCTGGGCCCCCAGAAGTGTGCTGAACTGAGTGGGCTTTCACATTGCTTGGAAACAAACAGGTACCAGGTCGGACATGTGTGTGTATTGAATGGAAACCTTGTTCTAATCAAAACGCTGACACCACTTTCACTCACTCATGTACATTCACCTCTCTCCCTGCATTATCGCACTGCAAGCAAGGTTCAAATGTCAAGCACCAAAAAAGAGTTATGAAGAGACAGAATTAATTAAGCTTGTCCACACACAGTTTCAGGAGCAGCCCTTGCTTCACACACTGGTTTTCCCATAGGATTTGTACCCTACTCAGTGCACAAGGTGGGAAATGCTCATCCTGGGTGGGACAGGGCAGAGATGCCATCCCTCTCACCTCATCTTCCTTGCTGGCCACATGGTTCTGGCCTTTGTGCTCCTGTCCCACTCTCCAGCTGGGGCCATTTGCTCCTCAGTGCTTTCAGTGGACCCATTGGAAAGACAGCTGAAGGCTTCACCTGTGTCAGACAGGATCCATGCGGGAGAAGAAGGTGGTATTCTTAGGCAGGACTGAAAAAGGAACAAAATACAGGAGTATTTTGTTCCTCTGTCAGGAACAAAAAATTTTGTTCAGGAACAAAAAACTCAAATACTCTCTTTGGGTGCTCAGACTTTTCCGAGCAGTTTATCCCACATGTTATTTGCCTTTACCTTATCCTAACTTCAGGGGTCACTGGGAATCCTGAACACCTTCAAACCAAGCACATAACTGAGGATTACTATACTACATGACCTGTGAAAACTCAGGTTGAGTGACTTCCTTCGTGTCATGCACAACTCTTTCGTGTGCACACCCCAAGGTGTGGGGTTTACATATTAGACCCTCCTTTGGTTCCCAGTTCCAAAGGCCAAGGGCAAAGGTAACATGCATCCTGTAAAGACCACATCATTGCACACATCCATGCAGGATGACTGAACCTTAATTCCAGCTTTTCTCAACCTCTGAGTGCCTAAGATTGCTGCCTCAGTGCTGTTCTCACCAGCTGCCTGGCCAGATTCTGAGGCTTTGGAAAGCACATGCACTGGCAAGATTTGTCCATTCTGTGGCTGTTCCATGGTATGTCAGCAGAACACAGCAGGCTTGGCACTTTCCATGTAGCAATCCACCAGCTCTGCCAGCCATGGTACTGCTGCCAGGAGAAGCCTGTCACCCATGATGCACACTTGCACAGGAGGGTGGTGAACCTTCCACTCTTTCTCTCCATCCCTGTTACCTTTCTCATTCTCCCCTTCCCTGTGCCCAGCCCTGTCCTCTTGCCTTCTTGGTGAGCATCCCTGGGGCTCCTGGATCCCTGCCAGTGCTGCAAGTCCTGCCAGCACACTGGCCATGGGGGAAGGTGGCCACCAGCTTCTTCAGTCTTCCCAGAAGGAGAATTTCTGGTGAAGTGAAGCAGTGAAACACCACCTTTCTTTGGAAAACATGGTGCCTCATAAGTGAGGGGACCCGCACACCTAAGGGCAGATGAAATACTAGATGAAATACTAAGAGAGAGAAAACAGAAAAAAAAAGGAAGAACATCTTTTCACAGTCTGTAGATGCAAAGCGAAACTATTTTGATAGATTCAGCTCTCCCACGTTGAAAAGTCCAGAGTTTCTCATCTCTGACTTTACTCTGAAGCACGAAATTTCACCCATGACTTGACAAACTGTAACATCCATGATGCTTTCCTGCTCCTTGGAAGCCTGCTGCCACCCTGCCAAAACTCCCCTTCAGTATTTTGCTGGGTTGATATTACCAAATTACTCCTTTTTTTAGGGTTTTCCTTATTTTAACACATCTTACTTTGCTAATACTTTTCCCTGGAGCTGAAAATCCAGTGATATGGAGCTGGTGCTCTTGTTAGGACACTGACATCTCCATAACTGGATACAGGCAGCCAGGGAAGAAATAAATGGGCCCATGCTAGCAAAGTGTCCCCTTTACTGGCAAGTGATCGCCCCCAGCTTTCTCATGGATGCTGAGAAAATTGCTAATTGGCTAAAGTATGCAAGAGCCATTTGCCTTCAGTCTCTTCAGAGAGATTCACCCAGCTCAGCAGAGGGCAGATCTGCCCATTGGCAGCCTCATTTCAGATGGGCTTCAACTACAACCCGTGTAGTAGACATTTAAATCAAGAATGGTGGACATTAAATCAAGACTAGCTTCTGCAGAAGCATTTTAAATGAAGAGAATTGTGTTTAAACCTGATTTTACAGCAGCTCAGCCATGTGCTTGGTGTCCTGTAGTTAGCTCAAAGGGATATCAGTTCCATAATCTGCCTTTGAAAGGATTTTTGCTTTGCTCTGTTCTGCCTTAGCAACATAACAATCTAGCCACAGGGATGAAGGAACTGGTAAATGTTTCGGTATGTACTGAACATCTTTCAAAAGGAAATGGTCTATCTCAAGGAAGTTGCAGAAAGGTTTAAAGGAGTGGATGCCACTCATTAGCTTGTATCATACAAGGAAACAACCAAGGATTAAAAATCTATTATCCTGGGATTACTCTATGAATTTTCCTCCAAGCATTATGAAAGGTTTCTGTCTCCCTGTTGACGAATCATCTTCTACAATGTTGTCTAAATACACAGTACCTCATCCACTCACTGTCACCATTGCTGTACCCTTTGTTTCAGGGGAGATAAGAAGATAAGGCAAAAAAGGAGTTGCAGGTGATTGGTTGTACCACCTGTGAAATATTCATACCTGATGTGTTGTTTGCTGGAGTTGATGCTCAGGTGCTTAGGATATGTTTCCTGCTTACTTCTCCTCCCTCATGACAATTTCTTTATCATCTATAGATTCTATATCATCTTGGTCAGTTTGGGCATTGACATATATAGGAGCTTGTATGCCCTGCCTTGCTTCAAGGATAATTAATGTAGCTCTAGAATTATTTTTAAAAGCTAGGAATAGGGTGGAACAAAACACAAATGCTATGCTTTGGAGAATTTTTGTCTTAGTATACAGAGAAATTAAATGGTGTTTGTCTCTTCCCCCTGCTCTAAAGACAGAGGTAGCATTAGTAATAACAGAGCATGTCACTCTTCAAGCTCTCTTGCAGCTTTTAAAACATAGAGAGCAAATGGCAAATTTACCTTTCATCTCCTTTTGAAATTTAAGCTAGGCCTTCTTGGTAACAAGTGAAATTAAACTGGTTGTTGCTGTTTAACTTCTTTGTGCTGTTTCCTCACATGAATTAGTCATGACCAACTCTACTTGGCAACTGTCCTTACAAAAAACAGAACAGAGAGAAGGGTTAAGCACTCCCATACAATTTACCCAATAAATTTGTCATACCCCTCATATAGAGCTGTCCCTCCAGTTCTGCCTGTTCCCTAACATATCTGGCAGTTTGAACAATGTTGGCAATATTTGAGCAATTAGGCATTCCAAGTGGAAAGGTTAATACACCTTACCCTCAAATGCAGGGTGTGTTTTGTCTTGTGCCTTTAACCATCCTTGATGAGCATCGATTGCACAACAGCCATGAAGTAGGAAGGTATTCTTTCAATTTCAGTATGGCCTAGCTTGTTTTGGTTTAGCAAAAGGCCAACAGTCCAATGCAAGGAAGGCATAAACACACCTTGACTTGAGTGTTATCAAGGCAGATCAGAAAGAGGGAACTTCACGGCAGTTATCACTTTCTGAGTGTTAAATGCTTTGGTTGTCCTGGCATGGTTGCAAAACCAGGTAAAAGATAACCCATAAAAGAAAATCCTCTGATGGAGCTTGGAATGAGACTGATCAAGGAGGTGTAAGACTTGTGGTTTATTTCCTACTCTTTTGGTTGAGCAGCACTGGGAGCTCAGTTTCTTTTTTGGCCGGTTCTCGGAGACAGAACTCTGTTTGTGGTCCAAGCAGCAAGTTCTTGGCAGGAATGGACAGGGCTGCAGAGATCCTTGCACCAGCTGGGACCTGCAAAGATCACAGTCAACCAGGATAAAACCACCTCACAAGCCAGCCAGCCAGGGAGCCACCAACCTCAGCCCAAGCCAGTGCTGAAGCTGGAGGGCAAGTGCAAATTGCAGACAACAGCGCTGCAGAGGAGCACCCCAGGTCAGCAGGAGGCCAGCAGCTGCTAGACCGGCTGCCACAGCCCTCCTCTGCCAGCAGCAGGGCACACCCAGCAGCCAGCCTGCCTGCCCTGCCCGGCAGGGATGCTTGGCTGTGTAGTCAGGACCTAACTTAAGTAAGAAAAAAGTCCAAGCAGCACAGAGAGATGTTTTGCAGGTCACAGCCACCAGCAGGTGCCCATCCAGCCTGAGCCTTCACGGGAGCTCTGGAGCTCTCGTGGACAAAGCAGGCCAGGTCTGTGATGTCTACTTACCCCGTACCACAAGACCTGAAGAGGTCTGAATGACCCAACCTGTGCTTGGGTGCTCCTGCAAGCCCTCACATACCTCACCAGAGTCTCTTGTGCGGCAGCCCCATTCTGGTAAAAAATGCTGAGATCTGGGCACCTGGCCTCTCTGCTTTTGGCTGGTGGTATTTCCCTTGCTGGGGTGATGTTGATGTTTGTAATGAAGCTTTGGCAGAGAAAGAGAGACATGTTGTAACCATTACCAAACTTCACATTTAGAATTTGTCTCAGGAAAGGACAAAGGATAACTCAGCTTGATTAGGTTTTTGTACAATGTTGGGTCTACGCTCTCCATTGTAGTACCAGTCCCGGTCTTCACCATTTTCTTCCTCTGACCCAGAAAAACTCGATCATGAAAATAATGTTAGTTAGAAAATAATGGAACTGATAAGTCATTGCAGGCACATGTGTGTCTCATTATACATCAGTTCGGTTTCACTATATATTTTACACAATGTAACATAAATTTCACTACGCACCACAAGTATTTCAATATGTGATAGTCAGAAAGTGGCAGTTTACACTAAAAGTTTCAGTATGTGGTAGGATATTTCAAATACTATAAATTCTCCTTTTAAATGAAATGCATAGTGTAGATTAATAAGAAATGCAGTTGTTCTAGTTAACTCAATGTGGTTTTCTTTCAGAACAGTATTTTAGTACTGTGCTGTTCAATTGCCATGTTTATTTTATTAATACATATTAATGGATAATTAAGTGAAAATTCATTAAATATACACCACACAGGACTCAGGCAGGAGTTCCGTTTCTTACATCTTTTATCTCAGCTCAATTTATACCACATTAACAAACACAATGTATTTACAGAACCTATATTAATGAACAGAATAAACTTCCTCCTTGAGCCTTGCTATCAGCCTGTTTTTTTAAATGAATTTTCTTTGAACAAGTCAAATTTGAGGGATCTGAAATCCCCTGGGAGGGTGAATTTTTAAAGCAATGGGCAGGCATTTCCAGGGTTTACACTGATTCACCATTTCTGTCACAATCAGCAGCAGAGGAATTAGCACTGCCAGTGCTGTGCTGCTCCTCACAGCTTTGATCAGTTGTCCATAGAAGTATGTCAATCAGGCCTTTTCCTAGGAAACCCCATCCCAGTTACTGAAAGGGGGTATTCACCATGACCCTGCTACCCCAAAAAGCTCTGTCATAGAGATACAACTTCATCCCATTTTCACACATGATGTATTTCAGTGCCGGAGAGTACTGATTACCTTTGAGAGATACTCCCCATGAACCAAGAGCATATAAAAAATAATCACATGGGCTAGTAAAGCCAAGGCACATCTGGCAGCAAGGTCTATCTCCTGCCAGCTCAGTCAAAGCTACAGTAACACTTCCAGACTGGTGCAGCAGAGCAATTTCCCCATATCCAGTACCTATTATCAGAAATGCAGACAGAAGAAAAAAATTTGGCTAATGTTTGGCTATGAATTCTCCCTCATTCTCCCCTCTTCTAAACAGTAGCCACACCAAGAACAGCTCCATGCAAAGTTCTATTTTATTCAAAAAGCAGCCTCAGCAGAGAGCATGCATGGGGCAATGCTGAACTCTGGTCTGAGAGAGAAACATCAGTCAGTTAACTCTGCTCTGCCTTCTGACCCTCAAGGTATAATCACATGGATAATTTCCTAGAACTTTTCTCCTGATAATTTCAAAATGTTAATGCTCTGTAGTGAAGTTCAGTGTTCAGCACAACCAGAGGCCTCACCTGCCCCATCTCACACTCAGAAGACAAGGGTGACCCGACACCAACGTGACTTTGGGCAAGCTACTTAGAGAGTTACAAAGGCCTGGATTAATTAGAAACTAGGTCTTTTAACATAACTCCCTGCCCCATGGCAGACCCAGCAGACCTCATTGGCTCCCTGCCAAATAGTTCAAGCACCTCTTAACCAATGAAAAGGTAAAGAGCTTGGGTTGTAACGTGCTGGATTTCAGCCCAGCAGCTTCAAATCTCCTAACCCGCAAGAGCAGCTTATCTATGGAGGTCAGAGACCTCAACAAAGCCCTGTTAACAGGTGCATGCTGGAGCAAGCTCAAAAGTTTGTCTCTCCAGATTGCAGCAATTCCTGGGTTTCTTACAAGTGTGACAAAAAGGGCCACCAAAGTGGCCAGTGACACACTCGGGGCTGGCTGAGTATGCTTATGCTAAGTTATTTGGCAAAACATGTCACCACGAGTGCTGCCATAGCTCACAGGACTTGGAACTGAATGCATCCAATGCAAGTGTAAAGCTTAGCTACCCTATCTTCCAAAATTTAAAACCAAGGCCCACAATTTTTCTTGTCTGTAGTCTCTGACTAGCATAACAAACAAATTCTGCCCCAGACACACAAATCAAAGCTTGTGAGCTGTGTCAGATGCTTCCCAGGGACTGGGCTGAAGGAAATACAAATGTTTCTGTCACACACAAGGCATGGTGACAGTCCAGATTTGCAGCAATTACTTTCATCCTGGACAGGGACTGGGTGCAATGGGAGCTGCCTTCCTGTTCCAAGCCTGACGACCTGAACCATGAGTTCCCTATCTGCCTCCTCCGTGGCTGCTTGAGAGCAGCACTGCTGTCTGCCTGAGGGTCTCTGTTTTGGACTGGGTAAAACCGGGGCTCATATCTCCCTTCAATAAGATATTTGGGATGAAACAAAGGTAATGTTTTAAAGTGCATATCTGTTTTCCAGCATGATCAAACCTGAGCTGTCCCTGTTCCTGTTTAAAAAAAGGAGAAGCAACAACAGTGCAAGCTTTCCCATGTTAGATCTGGGCTAAGATATACACAAAGCAATGTATTTATGCCCTAGATTCCACTGCTGATATTGCCAGCAAAAGCTAAATTACAGTGATTTTCCTTTAGTCAGGTTGCTAGTCCAACAAGTTTTGGAAGGAAGCAAATGTATTACACACATCCTCCAAGTCCCCTCCTAGGAACTGTCAGGCTATAATTTTCGCTTACCCTTATTACTTATCATGTATAATTGGTGTTGAGCCATCCTTTAGCCATCATGAAAGTTACATTATCAAAACTGTTGTATTACTTTCACTAACTCATCTTGCCCAAAGTTTTAGTATTTCTCAACTGACAAGGCAGAACAGCAACAGAAGCTGACAAAACATACACCAACTCAATGATCAAATCCAAACCTTTTCATTTGACCCAATTAAGTTTTGCTTGTAGGCTAAACCACATAATTTCAGGAAAAGACATTGCCATGTAGCTTGCAGTATCTGCAATTTTGTGATTTCAAAAGCAGCTGGCATCGGCTTGAAGACCACAGTTTCATTGTACCAATAACATTTAACAAAGGATTTTTCCATCTTCACTGACTGAAGAGTAGGACCATTCATAATGTATAATTAAGCTGGTGAGTTTCCGTTGTTTTGAATGTGACCTACCTTTTTTTTCCTCTCTACTCAGCTCTGTCTGAAGCTAATATCTGCTTATCAAAATCCTTCTGTTTTGAATCAATGCATCTCCTCCTATGCAAATCTGAGAGGGGAGATGCTAACAACAGTTCATGTTCCTGATAGCTGAAACATTCCTGCAGAACACCTCTGCCACGTTAGTGTTTTATGGACATTCCTCTCTTTGAAGTCAACTTCTACAGGTTTTCACACAGAAAATTTTCATCAGTCTCATTTCCTCCAGCTGTCACAGCAAAACATTATCATCAGCATGCAACCTTGCAAAATGACACCTTAAAGAAAAAAACTTGATAAAAAATGTTGGCTTGGCATGATGCAAAAATTTTCCACAGCAGCAGCTTCCTGAACTCTTTTCTGTTGATTTTCATCAAATCAACATTTCTTTGTTTTAAAAATAGAACAAATATTAGTACTTCAACAACAGACTGCAACAAATAATATTCTGCTGGTCTATGTGAGGAAACAAACCAGTTAGACTCAAACCTTCACATTCATTGTTGCACATCCTTGCATCTCCCTGATGTTCTCTTCAGGACAGAGGAAGCAGCTTTGCTTCACTTTTAAGATTGCTTGAGAGTTTTGGTGGGAGAAAGGCTTTTCCTCAATGTTCATACTATGGCTTTTATGCCATGAGACTTCAAAAAACTGCAACATTCAACATCTGTTGAATTTTGTCTGTGTGGACAGAGAGGCATTTCCCTGTTCTGGAATTGAGGCTTGCACTGTTGTTTATGAGGATGGCAAACCTCCCAACTTTCATTTGCAAAATGCTCCACAAATACAGATGAAAGCCATGAAAGAGGCCTGTGGGGTACTTTTGGTATCTTAAGCAAGTGAAAAGAGACAGCTTGTCCACTTAAAGAGCGTTCTCGGGACTGTTCCATGGCAGCACAATGCATTTTACCTTCTGGACAACTGCAGAACATTAACAAATCACTTGTTTCATACTGGATTTCTATACCTAGATACCTGCTGGTTCCCATGTCCTGTGAGCATAGGATAATACTGAGGATAACACAAATTTCATTCTACCACAGTAACAGAAAACAGCAGTCAAAAAGAGGAGAGCACAGAGAATTGTACAATAACCAGCAGTTGTCCTCTGAAGCTGACATATCAAATCATGTTTTATTTTTTAATTTTAAAATTTTAACATCCCATTATTTTCACAGAGACGGCAGATCCAAAGAGCTGAAGAGGAACAGACCAAGTCCAAGCAACTTCTTACATGCAGCAGCATCAGAGGATGCTGAAATCTCAGACTTTAGAAAACTCAAGAGCTAGGGGAAGTTTCTACTACATGGGAGTTGTGCCTGAGATTAGGCACTGAGGCCTTTGGAAAGGATATTGCTTAAAAGGCACAAAATAATACTGGCATAAAGGAACCTCACAGATCTCAACAAACCCCCAGTCACCACAGCCCATGCAAAAATCAAGCATTAAAAGGAAGACTACTGTGAATTAGTTCTTAATAAGGGCTGTCACAAATCAGATGCACACCTTCCCTGGAAGCTGACACTTGGAATTTTCATTTATTCCTCAACTGCTTTAGTGGAAATAATGAAAAACACCAAAATGTACTCAGGAATCAATCCAGATCTTTGTAGCACTCCAACTAGGCACAACATAAACCCTGGGTGGTGGGAGAGGGAAGCCACGCTGTCTTTCGTGCTCAGTTAGCAATGCCCCAGAGCACACTGAAAGTAATTCTTTCCATCTGCCACGCACAACTTACAAACCTGAAAATAGTACTGCTACTAGAAATCTAATACACCAGTTAGTAACCAGAAGCAACCCACTGCTTTCTTTTGTGATTGGTCACAATGCTCTGGAGATGCCACAAGTGCAGTTCACTGTCAGGCTATGCTTGGCAGGGTGAACGTTCAGTACAAGTCTCCAGACGGAGCAGTGTATCAAGCAACAGGTGGTAGAGAACAGAGGTACAGAAAATACCCAACCCACAGCAGAAATTACTTTTTTTCCTTTCAGTCTGCCTTTGAGAAGTATTAGACTAGTCAATTTTTACCCTTCTTTTGAGAAAAAGCTGGTAATGACCCAATCACCTATTTGCAGAAAGATAACTGCTTTGAGATTACAAAGCTCTTTGTGCAAACAGCAACTGTTTGTAATAAAAAGTGGTTTCAGGATACATGTGTAAGGCTTCAGTGGGTACAAACATAAATTGAAGCAGAGCAGTTGCCATAGTTCAGCCCATAAAATCCTCAGGTATTTATACGATCACTGTTACTGAGATTATTGACCACTATCAACCAGAGCAAGATGTCACTCTGTCAATGCAGCAGCACTGCCCTTCATTCCTACACTTCTGACTCAAGCTGCTGTATCTGTGTGCCTGCACCATTCCAACCCCCCTTTACTAACAGGGGTACTGTGCTGGGTGGGGAGAAGGGAAAGGGAAACGAACTGCAGGCATCATTTCAGTAGCCATTTCAGTCTGAACTATTTGATAAAACAAGGACAAGTTTTATTTCTTTATGAGACTTGTGCAAAACATTCCAGGAAAAGCAAAGCATTATTGTCTGAGGAGCTGTGCAACAATTTTCATCCTAACCATAAATACAGGACTACATAGGTTCATCTGCCTTCCACAGGCTGGTGAGTAGCTAGGTGTGTTGTGCCTTGAGCAAAACAAGGACAACTAACATGATTCCCAGCCATTATACACTACTGAGAAGTAAGCATGCTAAAGAGGGGTACAGATGGCCTTCCTTCAGATGGCATGGGCAAAGTGTGGTACCTGGCTCTCTATACCCAGATGTAGACTTTGGATTTACCTAAATTGTCAGTCACCCAAGCTACACAGTGTGACCACAGCACCCTCAGCCTTAATACTCAGGTGAGCTCAGATCGAGTTACCAGGCAAAGAGTGAGTGGCTGGTTTAGCAGGACTGGCAGAATTTTAAATAAAGGATGAAAACACACCTTTTTAAGAGAAGAGTCTTAGGAGCAAATGTATAAAACGAAGTTCTCACATTTGCTAGAAAAGAGATTTTAACTGGTGAAGAATCTGCAGTTCCTAAAGTTGTCCTATGATTCCCCATTAATTTCTCAATAACAGGGAAGTGAGCTGGCTAGAGGCAGACAGGTAAGGAGCCACTCTCCCATTGTTAAAATAACTGGGATGTCTCAAGATCCTCAGTTAAGATAAGAAACTAACTCTTGTGGTTTGATCTTGTTTAAATGTTTTGGATATTCTGTTTCTGGCAGTCCAAGGAATTTTTTCTTTTTTTGGACAAAAGAGGCAAAAGCAATAGATCTGCATGATGAATCCCCAAATAGTCATGCCCCTAGTCAGATCTAACAGGATCTCTGTCTCAGACTGCAATATTCATTCCCCCTCTTATTTCCTGGGAGCTGTATTTGTCAGACACAGTATTTTTCAGAAAGGAAAGTAGGATCCAGAATCTAAAATACCAGGAATGCCACCTCCCCCTAACCATACATACTAACCTCACCCTTATCAAAGCAGACAAGAAAAACTGAGGGTGCTACACTGTGTTGGTTCAAATTAAACAAGCCAAGCAAAAGATTTTTTAGATTTTATTAATGAGATGTGAAAAAGTTGCCTTCTACTCGCCAAACCATAGTGCTAAATACCAAAGACACTGTGAAAGGGGCGCCTCTATTATTCAAAAAATATTTGTATGCTTTTGGGGGATTAATTGCATTTAACATTTTGGTTAAACACACAAACAAGCACAGCCTTTTGTTGTTGCTTCAAATGAAGCCACAAAGAGAACAAAAGGCATCCAACTGAACCAATTTAGGTTTATAAACATATTAATTTTAAGAGCACTATGTGCACACTTAAAATGAATTTAAAGCAGTTGACCTTTGCAGTACTATGCCCATTTTCACTGTATCCAAATTATCCATAAATCCAGATGCAAGTTGTCACAGACACTTCTTTGGAGAGCTTGCAAAGTTAAAAGTTAATGTTTCCTATTAATTAATAATTGTTTTCAGCTGTTTTGGCAAGTGATTAAAACAAAGTGTCTGCCTTTAATGTTGCAATATAAAAGTTTTCTTCCTCAGCGGCTTGAGTGCCAAGCGGGATTTGCCTCATTTACAGGAAGGTGTCATACATGATTGCTTGGGGCATTTGTAAGCAAATAAGGTGGGTGGCTATTGTACCTGCCAGTGCAGTGATTTCCACTCTGCATTGGCCTGATTCTGGCCAGGACAGGGTTAATTTTTGCCATAGGCAGGGGGCGGCATGGCCAGGACCTGGAGGTTATTCTGTACCCCCTCACAGCATTTTCTGGGGACAGGGGAAAGGCTCCCTTCTGGATCAGCGTGGTGGAGACAGCAGCTGGGTATTGTCGTGGGTTTTCTGTGTGTGAATCATTCACCTCTTTCTCATACCCTCTGTCATTAATATCACTGCTCTTACTGTTTGTTTTCTTATCTCGTTGCTGTTTCCAGTAAATTGTTCTCACCTCAACCTGTGATCTTTACCTTTTGTGCCTCCAATTCTCCTCTCCATCCCATGGCAGGAGGAGGGCGAAGTGAGCGAGCAGAGTGTGGTTTGGAGTGGTTTCAGTGGGAAAACCATATTGTGGACACCATTCCTAAACCATGACATGCATCCATTAAAATTACCCACCAAGCAGTTTCAGAGGAACATCAGGTGAGATAAATAAAACAATGTTCCTCATGTTAATGTTGTACCATGCCATGAAAGAGTCATTCCATAACAAAACCATGCAAGCTCTGCATCGTTTACCAAACTCTGCCATCTTGCAAATTCAGTATCACACACACTCTTTAAAGTTCACACTGCAAAGCATAATAGCATCTGTCCCTTCTGAGGTCCAAGCTATCACACAGGTATCACTGACAGACTTGTTCAACACATCAGCCAATGGTTCAACATAACCCCAGTTCTGACCAGCACCAGATCCACAGCAGGATTAAACACGGCTCTGAGAAGGATCTTCTGCCTTAAGTAACCTTCTGACATAATCTTTTATTCCCAAGCTTCCACCAATTCATTCCCCCAGTAAAACAGAAACGACATTTCTCCTGGAAGCTGAATTCCCACATCCATGCAGAGGAAGGACAGCAGATTCATGGCACAAGTTGATAAGCTCTGCTTGCAAAGCAGAAGGTACTGACATCACCATAAGCAGCAGTAAGACCCCCAGTTCTCTTCCCTACCTGAACCCCAGAAAATTTACTGAGAAACCTTTCTCTTATGCTGCATCAAGAAGCTTGTGAAGTGATGAAAAGTGCAGAATTTGAGTTTTCTCTTTTTATGGTACATCATGGGAGATTTCTACTAGCTCCTCCTAGCTCTAGTTTCTCCCTCTACTTTGAAAAACTTTTAAGATGTTCTTCACTTGTTGAGGTAGGAATTTTTCAGACTAAACAGCAGGCTTTATCTCTGCAAGGCAATAAATCCAGAAAAAAACTACAGACTTGCTGAGAGGCAAAAATGCAGCTTGTACTCAGTGAGATTATTCTTGTCAGAATTCAGAAGAACCACACTCAGGTTTAGGTCAGGTCTTATCTTGGGCAAGGAGACTTTTCCACCAGAACAACACCCTTATTACGTGATCTGAATGGCAGAGGGACACTTCAACACTCCAGGCAAACGGTAACCCACCAAAACACTCACCAGAGACAGCACAAAACAAGTGTTCTCTTTTTCCTGTGATCCTACATGATGCTGCAAAATAAATGTTTCTCAAGAAGTATCAAGCCACACCATTTACACTTAATCTTATCTCACTCCACAGTGAAACTTCATTACAAATTTTAGTGACTGATCTGCTTCCAATAACTAGCACCATGGCTAGTCAATGAAATGATCCCAGGCCTAAGGTTACTTCAAATTCCTGAAGCACTCTTTGATATAAATAACAAAATTGCTGAAAATAAATCCTGCAGGTAAAGATGAACACTCAGATTGATTCCTATCAGGTCAAAATGCACACATGTGCCTACAGCACATCTGGCAAATCCACAGTAATTTTTCATCCCTCCCTAGCCAATGCCAGAGAAAGCACTCCACTGCTCCCAGAAACACTAACAACCTGTTGGGACAAGAGGAGGTAAAAGTTCTCTATCTTGAGGCAGTTCTGAAAAGCTTACGCCCTTGTTTATGATGTGGCAACTGCGGCACATGCCCATACATTAAGGTGTTAAGGATCTTCTCCTTTATTGATGGTATCCACATTCATTTCAGCATAGCACCCCAGAACACACTACGATCAAAGCAGAACACATAAATACATTACAGTTAATTTCAAGTCTATGTTATACTACAGAAGAAGCATTTTTATCCCATCCCGATCATAACTTGCAGTAAAGATCTTGTTGATGCTGCACACTCGATGCCTTTTATTACTTCAGCATTTTCTAATCCTGAAAAACAAACTCCCTTTAAAATACAATTTTTTTTTTTGAAGGCTCAAGAGTCTTGATACCATCAAATGGCATTTTGGAATAGGAGCCACTGTGGTTTTGAGCACTGTTAATTGCCTGTAGTGACACAAGCAAGGGCTGAGCTGGGTGCGGAAGAGGGAGTTGTGCAACAGGAATCATCCATTCCCCCCACATGATCTTGGTGAGGTTTCCTTTTTGAAAGTTTTTGAAATCAGCATCTAGAAAGCTGATTACACAGAAACAGCAAAAACAGCTTGAATGAAGGCTGGGGATACTTCCATCAAAACGTGTGCCAATTTTTAAAGATAATTTAATTTACACCTTGTGTTATCTTGCTGGAAGTTTGTGTGGCTAACCCAGAACAAGTCTCTGTTAAGGGTGTGGCTCAGAAACCTGAAAGACCTAAATTTCAGACACCCCCAAAATGACAGCTGAAGAATTAATCATTATGCTCAGTAGTTATAGTTCCCGCTTTGTTGTCCAAAGCATGCAATAAAAAAAACCCGAAGGGTTGCATTATGGAAAATTGTGACATCTAGTTTGGGGAAAGAGGGAGGGAAGAGTGCAAGTAGGCTGCAGGGAACTATTTTCCTCCATACCCCTGGAAGACACTGATCCCAGTGTGATCTATGGAGGCCAGAAGGAACACAATTCCTGCTGCACCTCCCTCAGGAAGCCAATTGCAGCAGAACCCTTGAATGAATTCAATTTTCAGTAAGAGAAAGAATAAAAAACAAGTAGTTCCTGTTATTGGCATATTAATTAAAAACACACTATATATATTTCAAGGCAATTGTAAGCTGACCCATTAGGATTGTTCCCTCTTACCACTGAAATAACTGAATGCACAACCAGAAGTAGGACATCACTAATTTCACTGAAAACTGACAATATGATTTCTTACTGAAGGACATTCCATTCAAGCAATAAATTAAGCTTTGCTTTTTTTTTTTTTTTAAATATTGCCATTATGGCTATTCTTCCAGTGATTTTCTCAACAGCCATCAAGTTTAAATTTATATACAATAAACCAAAACTGGATGGTTTCCATAGGACAGCAGACCTCCCAGACTGGCAGAGAAACTGCCTGGGTGGTTCAGTAAAACCATGTCTCAGCAGAAGTACTCATGTGTCTTCATATTGAAAGGTGTTGAGATGTACAGCACAGAAATGCTGATGATTAAAAAGGACACATCCTCTTTCTACTGCCTATACAGACCAATTAAAAATATTGACATCTTGTTCTACAACTAAACCCCATATAATGGAATTTTATTCTGACTGGAAAATGAAACAGAAAAGGCCTGTGACCAAAACTGGGTTTGGTATTTATTACCCACATTGAAAATGTATTCTGCTGTTCCGTATGAAACATTCAGAACAGCATAAAGTAAAACTTCAGAGCCATGAAACAGTAATTTTCATGAAAGAAAGGCCCTCTAGTGACTCCACCTTTCCTTCCTTCCTTCCTTCCTTCCTTCCTTCCTTCCTTCCTTCCTTCCTTCCTTCCTTCCTTCCTTCCTTCCTTCCTTCCTTCCTTCCTTCCTTCCTTCCTTCCTTCCTTTCCTTCCTTCCTTTCCTTCCTTCCCCCCCTCCCTCCCTCCCCAAATAAAAAAGCCACACCCATGACTCAGTTTTCCAGGACACAGCATACTGGAACAGTAACTCGTGGTGCCTGTGCAAGATGTTTTGTGCAGTAGGACCTCCCCATTCTCACTCTTCACATGAAGGAAGCTCAGGCTGAGGATCTGCTCCAGAGAAGGAAGCTCTGAGACAATTCTTGTAAATAAAGGCCTCCTTCAGCAATGTGCTAAACCATCAAAGTTAAATTTAAATACACACTCAGTGCACTGCTTGCTCCAGGCAGCACCAGAGGTACCAGACACTTTGCCCCACAGGTGAAAGCCATTGCACTGTTCTCATGGAAAGGATGGAAAGGAAAGCATGTGGTGGGAGCTGTAAGGTGATGAGTGAATGAGAAACCTGGGTGAGATCAAGAATCCGGCTCTGTCATTTCACTCCCCACAAAGTATTTTCTCTCAAGCCCCACCTTCACTGTTTTTTAATTCCTCTCGTTTCCCTCTCTCCTCCTCTGCACCCTTCTCTAACTCTTCCCTACAGGGCCACCCAGTTCGTGGTAAGAGCCAGCAGAAATGAACTCATACCTCTGATGGTGAAGGAGCAGCTGTGCAAGAAGTGTCAGGGAGGGCTCCAGAGATGGGGGCTTCAGTCACACATAGAGCACTGATGGCAATCCTGTAAGGAAGAGATGGGAGCTGTGGAGCCAGGGGCAGGCACAGCCTCATCACTACCCAGCTGAGGTCAAGGATCAATGAAGAGAAGCTGCAAAGTAAAGAAGAATCTGCAAGGGCCAGGATTCATATGATAAAATGGTTGCAGTGGAAACAGTGAAGAAGCTGTATGACTTCCTGTGTCTCGCCAGGACTTCAGGGCTTTAGGGTCACCCTCATGGCTTCATCTTCTCCTCCTGTTTGCCTTGTACAGACTCAGATAAACTTTAAAATAACAGAAAACCAGCCTATTTTGCTAATTTTGAGCTGTGGAAAAAATCCAGTGAGGGTGTGTGTACATATGACTGATGGAAATCAAACCTCTGAAGAGCAGATTATTTTAATTAGAGTCAGAAAAGCATGTAAGGTGCTAGTTTCAGCTAGATAGTTTCCATTCTGATCCTTAATTCTCTAGTAATAAAAATACTTGAGTGCCTCTGTCTAGCTGAAAGAATAACAAGTTGTCTGGTTTTTTTATGCCAGCTGGGACATTAAGCAACAATATACACATGGAGAAATTATATACCTATCTGTACAAGAGATCACCAGCTCTCCCTTGTGCACTCTCTCCACACATCTTTCACTGTAAGGCAGCCACTGAAGGGACAGGTTCAATGAACAGTCCCTACCCTTCATTAGTGCTACTGATTCTTTCCCCCCCCACTACAGCTCGATTTTCTTTGAAAAAGAACCAAACTTCTAGACGCTTCTAAGAAGTGCTTGTGAACTAGCAAAATACACTTGACTAAAGTCCAGCAAGCGATCCTCCAAATTCCAACAGATGCAAACAAACTACATTGCATATTGGCTTTACCCCTTCCACCACGTTATACTCAGTTATGGTGAGAGCTGAGGATATAATGAGTATTAGTAGATAGATCACAGATTTGTTTCCACATCATATTCATCACATCCACATCCACATCATAGAAATTGTATAGGTTGACCTAGATTAGTGAGATGATGCAAGGATTAAGGCTTTAAACATCTTCAGTGGAAAGTGCTATATTAAAATTGGACACATTTTGGTAGTTTAAATTGCAGTCAAGATCCTCCAACCCTAACATGGTGTTTGACTGCCTCAATTTCCACCCTAAGCGTTTTTTATACATATAAATACTACTAAAACCACACCTTTAAAGTCCATATAATGCTAGTTATTTTATACATACAAAAACCTGACATACACCAAACACTTCACATAGCTGTTTGCATAGCTGGTTTGCATTCCTTTACGTTCTTCAATCTATTGTTCAGAGAAACTGGTGTTTCATTTCACAGTTAAAAGAACTTAATTACTTGAATCGTAGAGACATGAAAGGCAAGGGAAGGAGAGAAAACATCTCTCTCATTTTAAAGTCATCTTCCACAAGCTAATTCGATAGTATAACTTGAAAGTACAGAAACATGAAATCTAGTTCTGAATGTCTTTTTACCTCTCTCAAGAGATATTACTCAGGTTTAGCGTGTGACATTTTGAAATGTCACCATGCCTATCTCAAAACCAGATATTTTAACACAGAATAGATACCTACCTGCGTTAATTCAGAACCCATTCTGTATGTGATGATATTCTAAGAACCTCTTCTCTTTTAAGAGGTTCCTACTTATTAAGTATTAATTAAATACTCTTATCATTCCATGACAAAGAGCCTTATTTAGCTGGAAATAAAGACAGACTCAAACTTTGTTTTATTTTTTAATAAAGTTTAAATAGTTAAAGTAAGAAGAAAGAGTATGGTTTAAAGCCAAGCTATTTCTTTGTTCCATGCTAGGCCTTAAAGTCGGATTTACTGGCAAATATGGGCCATGAGAAGAGCTGTATACTTAAAATGCTGGTGTAGAATATATTAAAATAGCCAGTGACTCACTCTAGATTACCTTAAAACAAACAAAACACAATCTCTACAGTTTTTTAAATGTATTGCCTCTTATCCTGATTAATGGAAAAAATATCCCTACAAAAGATTTTTTTTTTAAATATGAAGACTCTACAAAATATTTGCTTTATCCATTGGCAGGACTTTGAAATTCTCCAAAATATTTAGATATGTGTGACTAAGAAAGTTTATAAATGCCAATCCAACACTATAACAAAAGTTCCAAACAGAACTGGAAATTAGAATAACTCAACCAAATCATCCCACCATAAGAATATTGTATTTCAATTCTGCATAAACACAGACCAGCGTGGTTTGTTTTGTTTTAAAAATTCTTCATGTTCTGCAGAATACAGCATAGGTTTGTGTCATTAGTACCTTTACTCTTCCATTTCCTTAATGCTATTTCCTCATTAACATTTAAAACAGTATCTAATCTGTCTACTGACTTTTTCTGCCCTCAGGGCTCTTCTTAGCTTCAACCCTATCCTCACCCATGGAGATCCTTCTCCTCTTGCTCCAGAAAGAGGTTTTTGTTCACTTGATTGATTTTCATTTTCTTCTTTTTCAGATACAGGTAAGTATCCTACCACAAAGGGAGCATGGAAACGAATTGGAACAGCACTGGCATTTACCAGGGCATTTACAAGCCAAGACTGTGAGTAGGAACTTCGACAGCCACTATTTTTGAAAGAAAAATGTCATGCTTTCTTTATATTGGATAATATTTGACATATTGGATAATATGTCTACTATAAACATAGTTTTGTGCCACAAACAGCCACAAACTGCAGACAAAGCAATAGAGCACATAGTTTGATGAACTTAGTGAAACACACAAAAAAAAAAAAAAAAAAGTTGTATAGTTTGAGTAGCATCTGCAATGGTAACAAACATTTAGAAACCAAAATGATTCAATAACCTAAAAATACATCTGCTACCCTAAGGAAAAATCTGTGCAATGAGATTAGAAGCTTCCAAATTTTGGACTGATTGCTCAGGGACCACAAATATAAGAAAGTATTAGCCTGGAAAAGCCTCAGCTTTCCAAAATTCAAAATCATTAAAAAGCAATCTGTTCATCATTCTAAGATTTAACTGTTTCCTAGTCTATGGGAATAAACAGCAGGATACAATCCTGTTTGCAACATCCATGTAACTTTAAAAAAAAAAAACAACCAAAACTTTTTAAAGTAAATTAAGAAAATATATTCGTAGAATATTCGTAGAGAAAAAAAATAAGATGAGCACAAAGAAATGCCATGACGAATCCTGAGACAAATTATCCTCCATCATTGCTAGTCTATGAAAACTGGTTTGAATAATAAACACACTGGAGTATTCAGTGACAGCATACAAATCAAAAGTATTTGTAATTATTAAGTTGTGCATGTTTTTAACTGACAAAACATGCTCATGGGCTTACTTTAAAATCTCTCACTGCTTGTTATCAAAAAGATCATTTGCATACCAATACATATACTGTAAACATGAACTTCTCATTAAGGAAAGATGGATTTACAGTAATTTGATCTTTTACAAAAAGCTATTGGTAACCAAATCTCTCAGTGTCTAACTTTCTAGAAAATTAAACCAATGTTTCCACCCTCAAAGCTGAAACACTACCTCTTTAGGAAACAGCCCTGTTTATTTGTTAATCAGAAATACAATCAAGTGGCATATTTCCATTTGCTCTTCGGCTGACAGTTTCAGCTTCATTATATTTTACAAGAAAACAGCAGACTTGCAGAAGTCCTGTAAATTCTTTCATATTGCAACTGATTTAATTACAGCGGTGAACAAACGCAGCAGTGATGCAAAATAAGATCAGCCCAATTGCCCTTATCTGATGATAGGATCTCTCTTCCTGTTTGGCTTACAGCAGTGAGGACTTCTTGTTTTGTTTCGGCTTTTTGTTGGTTTCTTTTTTCTGGTCAGGCTGCCTCTGTCAAGACTGACAGAAGCAGGAAGTTGACATGCCCTTATAATTCCAGCTTGAGAATGATCCTCATATGAACATAGCTGAGTTTCAATCAGTAGGTCGGGGAATGATACTAATGTGGAGAAAATTATCTGGATAGCTCATATGTTCGCTTAGCCACTGAATGGGTGTTTCCAGCATTGGCTCAATTCCATGAATCATCACTTGAGTCTTCTGCTCTCCATCTAATTCAAAGAAAAAGAGAAACCACTAGTATACCATTCAAAGTTCACAGAAAGATTAAACATTTACTCATGCTCAACTTACGGTAGATTTAATTGGTATTACGGAGTTTAACATTTAACAGAACAAAAAGAAATATCAGTGTGGAGAAAGCTGAGATTTCTATCATCTAAAACAGAAACTTGGAGTTAAAATTAATTCCAAGAAAAAACTGGATTTAAGTGAAACTTAATGAAAGTGCCACTCTTCTTCACTAGTTACAAGGGCTTTTTTTTTTAACTCTACAGTGATCACAGCTTGTTGTCAACCCAGTTAAGGCACATCCATCTCACCCTGCTGTAAGGCATATGAATTTTACACAGATCATGCTTAAAATGTTGAGCTTCCTAAAACATACAGATAAGTTGTATTCTTAATATGTGATCTCCTGAAATAGCTGGACTATGTAAAACATGTCATACATATAATACATGTATTATTCCTGAAATAATTTTGTTTTCCCAAGAATAATTTACATAAATCACTAGCAATATTTCAAAGTTACTTCGAAGGCTGAGTTGGCACCAGCTTTTTCTTACTTAGTTTCATCTCTTGGAAAAGCTAAGTTAGCAAATGATTCCCAGTATAATAAGAATATTTTCTAAGAATATTTCAATTCTTTTTATTTATACTTGTCCCGGAGGATGCAAGCACTTTGATCCTTTGATTCAAATTATGGGAACCAGCTAAAGCAACTGACATAACAGTCATGACATGAACTAAAACAACAAAAAATGAAAATTTATTTTGGAGCCATGGGATGAGCAGAGCATATGAACTATGCTTCAAATAATGGTTAGGGGGGAAAAGTAGGCAGTGACCTTTCACTCATTTTACACTATACTGTGGCATTCTCACATGGACCTACCACAGTGAAATCCACATTCAGTACTCCAAAATATTACTGCATTCACTAATTGGTATTTTATGTTCTCCTCCAGTGTCTACATTACAGAACAAACCACCATCCTTGCCAAGAGCTGCATGGAAGAGAGCAGATTCTAAAAGTGTAGGTACCATTACTGGCTCTTACATTCAGCTACCACAGTTGTAGCTTAATTTCTGTTTTATAACATAGATAAAACTGTATTTGTTTGGTAACCAAAATGATCTGACAGTTGCCTGAAGCAGTTTGTAGTATAACCAGCTATATATGCCAGTACAGCTAAATTACACTGGTAAAAAACCATCCTTGAATATGTAGTTGATTTTATGCTAGCAATCATTCTTCCTGCAAGAGCAGACAGTTATGTTTGTTTAAAATAAAGCATTTTATTTTTGTTACTTATTACCTACATATGGTATATTCTGTATAAAGTCTTGATTCTCTAAATGGTGTAATATACACCTTATCACACTAAATTAAGCAAAACAATTACTGTTTTCTGATTTTATTGCAGACGAGTCTGAAGAATAAAGCACATAATTTAAAAACAAACTTCTGGTACTTCTAGCCAAAACAGGTATTTATTGTGCTGAAACACTACCAGTCAGATTGTCAAGAGAATAAACTTCAAAAGAAAAGACCTCAGAAACCCAGTTGTGGTGATGCATTCAGTCATTCACAACACCAGTTTTCTTTCTTCTTAGAGATCATCTAAGTATTTTTAAGTAGCCTCCAAATATATATATTTAACATTTTCAAATGAAAATCTACCTATGGTATTCCTTAAACTGATGAGACTGAGTGACTTATTTTTACATTTCATAGTATTATTTAATTTTCAGAGACAACTAATTTGCATAAACCCAGATGGCAGAATGCTGTTTTAGCATTAGAACCCCAGTAAAATTTTCTTGCCATTGGAGGTAAGGCTTATAAATGATAAACATTTTCTTTGGCTCTTCCATTACTGTGCAATATAATATTTTTCCCTGGGTGTGCATGTGCCTACTCTTGCTTAAAACTGAAATGCAGTTTATCTTGGTGTCTCTGTTCCCAGTTCCTTACCCAGCTTTGTTCCTTTCTTATACAAGTCTTTTATTCTGTTCCTCGGCAAACTGAGAAAGCCTCAGAGGTCAATGAAGAATTTACAGTTTAATTAAAATCTAAA
This sequence comes from Lichenostomus cassidix, assembly GCF_008360975.1. Taxonomy (NCBI): domain Eukaryota; kingdom Metazoa; phylum Chordata; class Aves; order Passeriformes; family Meliphagidae; genus Lichenostomus; species Lichenostomus cassidix. The sequence continues at coordinate 68,955,781 of NC_139483.1, read as the reverse complement.
TCTCTGCATTAGCATTGTTTGTGCTTTAGTATTATCTCTGACAAAGCATCACTTCTTAATTCCTTTTCCCCTTGAGGCTTGACTGAAGAGATCTTATCTCCCAATTCTGTATTTACTGTAGCCTTCCTTCACAAAATCCATTGTTTTTACTTCAACATTCTTCCCTCCTTTTGTTACTAGGAACCACTAACTCTCACTTAAAGCACATTTACCAAAACTTTCCTCAACTTCCATGTTTTTAGTCACACATCCAATTTTAAATCACAGAGTCTATCTCGTAGATGTCTTCCCAACTTCCTGTAGCAAAAAGCTGTCAACAGCAAATAGAATTAAAAAATTACTGAAGAGTATTCTTGTTTTCTTAACAGCTGTCTAATTCTTACCCATTTCCACTGTGATCTGAGTCCTGGATGATTTGCTAGCTATCATGAAAACTTCATCCACTTGTTTTACAGATATAACAGATTAATAGATTTACAAAGTATTTTTCTTTCTGTGATTTTGGAAGCATCTTGACACACCAACTGCTGTCCTCTCCTTCCCCACTCCATACTCTTATGATCACAAGAAGCCTTTTTAAACTGACAAAATGCACCTACAAAGTGTGCAAGCTGCTAAACACAACATGTATCTAAGTGAGTGGTATAAGATTTAAATGATCTAATTACAAAGAGTAATGCCACTCTGTCATTGGATTATGCCTATGAAAATTAGGGCAAATAACTCTGCTCATCTGCAGGGCACAGAGTCCACACCTGATGATATGATTACTGTCAATACCCATTTCACAATGTTCAGTAGTAATGCAGTGAAAAAAAAACAGGATTTCCTCAAAACCACTAAGTTCAAATTTTCCAGTAACCTCAACTTTTTCTGTCCTCTTAAGATCCTGTCAGAACTGACTTACATTACCTATCACATGACCTAAGATTTTTTTAACTTTGCTGCAAATTACTCTTGGGAATAAAAGCATAGCAATATATGTTTTGTAAGGAGTTTTCACAGTGTTACTTAAAATCAGAGTATTTTTATATTACTGAAGTGATGCACAACTAACAAACACTGTTTTAGTATTTGCAAAAAAGAAAAATGGGGGGGAGGGGAAGCTGAAAACAAATTAAGTCATCTATCAGAGTGGTTGTCCCAGGATTAATTTTTTTTTTTTCTGCTTTCCTTGTGGAGCTGCATCAATAGAGAAGGTACTATAGTCCCCTAAAGTTACTAGAGGCAAGCAATAACCACAGATGATAAAGCTTTTTTGGTAAAACTTAATATTCCATCTCCAGAAGGCCGATAACTATGCTTACATGTTATGTACTAAGATATTTTTGAGACATTTCAGATCACTTTACTTGACACTAACTCCAGGCTGCAACACTTAAATTAGGTACCTGACCCTGGCTAATTAATCATACCATGTAAAGTCAGAGGTGTTTTCCAGCTCTGGACAGAAAATTGAGAGAAGCAACCTTTGAAGTGAAGGGCTTAAGAAGAGATCTGCTCCTCTGTCACCTATAAGGTGTCTCTCTTCCTGATGAGGAAACCACTACATACAAAGTATCGGCAAAGGACTCTGTTTTGCAGATAGGCATCTGCTGGAAGGAAGCGAGAGAGAGTGGCCTGCTGCATCTCAAGTGAGTCCTTGAGAGTGGCTCAAAGCCCTCCTCAACCTGAGGCAGCTTCAGTCCACTCTCCCTTCTTCAAGGGGAATGCCCTAACTACAATATTCACTGTTGTTAATCCTCAGCTTCCTTTAAAACTCTTCAATATCCAGAAATCAGTGAGACGTAGCAGAAGAACAAACAAGAACATCTGTAGCCTTCAGAGAAGGTGGGAAGATATGCAATGTCATGGTATCACACAGTAAGTTTTTCTATTTCCTTAGCTATATAAGTTGTTGCTTGCAAAGTAAACTACTCAGTATTTAATAGGAAAATTAGCTTATTCAGCCTCAATTCAAATTGTTGCACATATCACTGATGCATCCAAATGAATTTTTTCTACTGAATTATGTTATTATTTAAGAAAAAGAAATTAAGATGGAGGGGAAACATTGGTTTAGTTTTGAGATAAATTCAAGTGCCTGAGAGCAGAATAGTGAGAAGGCACTGCTTCTGTCACAGGTACTTATTTCAGCTGGTTTTTACCCAGATTAGCACCTCAATGCTCACAAGTGTTGCAGTGATATACTCCCTTTTCACCTACACGAGATCAGCTCCTCTAGCCAGACTACATCTGTGATGTACCACTTAAAATTCTTTAGTGGGATGAAATACCTCCCTTCTGATTTGTGGCCTCAAGCAATCACCTGTCAGGGCGATTTAGCAGGCTTAAATCCCTTAACCAATAGACAATACAAGATATTAAGGCTTTAGCAAAAGTGCCTCTGGAGTACTCAATTAGAATCTCCAATATGCAAGTTCTCTGCATAGCAAGTCCTAGGATCTGCCTGTACTCAGGGGCAGCACCACTTATAAAATCGGCTTTACAGCCCCAAAAAGGCAAATAGAACCCTGTACTTCAAACTAGGAGCAAACAATGCATTTCTTGTAGGACACAAGGCCACAGGACTACAGACAAGGATACTAAAATGTGTAAGTAAACAAAACCAAGTTTCATGCAGTAGCAGCATTTTAATAGTGTAACATAACTGGATGCCAGTTTTTCCAGCTGTGAAGTGGGCCATAGACATTTGCTTTCTCATCTTCAGAATATATCATATGCTCTGGAGAAAATGATACTAAAGGTATTCCTGACAATAGGCTCTACCATATTGTAGGAAAACTCATCTTGGGACAGCATTATAAGGAGCAGAATTTCCATTTTGTGACTGGTGTGGCTGCTTTTCTCCCCACTTCTGCTCCTCAGACTACCAGGCAGGAAACAGTATATGCTCAGCACCTGGTGCCTCAGACATCTCTGAATCTGAAGAGACACACCAGCACCTTCACTGGAAAGATTTTAATCTACCTCTGTAGGATCTCTTAGGAAATTACTTACAGAAACATAGCTTTCAGTAATGTGCTTTTTGTGAGTAATGTAGTGTGCAATCACTAAGTTTGTTACTGACAGATATTGCTGACCCAATTTTGAAAGCCTAAAGCCAAAGCTAGGCAGGGCTAAATCTCCAGTAAGCAAAAATAAAATTTCCTTCTTGGTTGCTAGGCTTCTGGTCTGGCATCAAGGATCACATATGAAACTGTGCACTTATTTACAAAAGACTATGTTATACTAGCAAGCAAATTCAAAGACTGTGTTCTAACCTGTAACCATACGTGGTAGGAAAGCACTGGACAGTGGTTGAAGTTATTCTTCCCCTCTCTAGGCACCTCAGGTTGGATATTCTAGGACAGAGAAGATATAGCCCCAAACATGCCTCATAGTCTAAAGAAATTCTCCACCAGTGACTTCTGCACTGGTAGTAGAACAGAAACAAGCACTTGATGAATGCGCCTCACTTTTTGAACTTTTAAGTAGGTAGTATCTCTAAAAACTCTCAAAAAAAAAATGGTTCAATTTGTTAGCTCTGAAACAGATGAAGAGTATCTACCTCGTTTAGCAGTAACCTGTTCAAAACTGGAAACAGATCCAATGTCCAGTATTAAAACTGACAAAGACAGGATACCATTTACAACAAAACAAGCTTCACAATTATTTTCATTGTGTGTGCTATGCAAAAAAAAAAAGTATTCATAAAACACACACACACAAAATAGGCTAAGGTGTATTTTTTAACAATTTCACAGCAGTTTTGTAATATTTACTATAGGCAGATACCATATATTTTTTAATTCATGGCAAAATATTTCTTTGCTCAGTGAGCAGCCATAGAACTAATGTATAATGCATAAATGTATAAAACAAATATTCATGTTTCACTTTTCTTCAGTACCTTTAAAAAGGTATTAGAAGTCCAAACATATTATTACAGACTTTCCCATTCATAAACTCCAATCTAACTGGAACATCTGCAATCAGTTTCTGGCATGTGTATGTGTAATAGTGACCAAGTACAGAAATATGGTGAGGTGTTCTGATTCCACAGTAATGACAATCTCAATAAAAAGGTCTCAAATAGAGAAACAAACTTGGATTCTGAACAAATCTTACTTTCTCAGCTGAGTACTAACAGGAGCCTAACACCTATGTAATTTCATGGGAAGTGCATTAAAAAAGTTTATTTGGGCACTATCTCATGGCTAAATGATCATTTGTTCTTTGAATGAGCTCAGCACAAATACTGTGGTCAGCAAACACATTCTCTTTACTAAAACCAAGTATTTCATATTTAAGCAACTATAGCTTCAAGATTTAAGTTTACTGCATGTTCTATTGAGCAGGGGTTTTTAGTTAGAATGTTTTAAATAGGAATAAAATCTTATGAGCTTTCAGAAGCTTCACACTAGCCTATTTGAGCCAGCATATCCCAGGCTGTCCCTACTTTTCTGTGAATTCCATCCTGTAAAAAAATGACCCTTCTTGTCACAGTAATACGCTCTGTTGTGAGAAGTGACTCTTTTTACTGTAGCAATCTTAACATACTATTAACCTCACTTCAACCACACACAGACTACCAAATTCCATATTCTCTTCCTCTCCCCGAAATTGGAATAATTATCAGTTTAAGGAGATGCACAGATGATACATTGGATCACATCAGCAGATACGCATCCTCTGACCAAGAGCAAAAACACACAAAAAATTCTGCAAAGCCAACTCCACAATAGCCTAGCCACAACAAAAGGTTCCTCTGACCTCAAAAATTTTAGATGCTGATATGTGACATGAAAGCACAGGACTGACTTTTCCTTCCTGCCTATATATCTCACCAACACTGGGGAAAGCCACTGAAGCTGACTTCAGGTGAAAATCTCATACAGAAATACAAGGTCAGTGCATTATTCAGTACAGATTTCCTTTTCAAAATGATTCTGCGTCTGAAATAAGCATTGTTCCAAACACAAGATGCAGTTTGGAGAGTAAGAATTACAGTTCCTGGATAGACTCTAACTGCCTGACATGAATATAAATAAACCATGACATAGATTTAGTTAACTGTCAGCAACAAGACAATATCACTCATTTTAACCATTCGTAATAACATGATTTCAATTACTTAAATTGAAGGTCAAAGTTTTCCTAAATGTATGTTTTCAGTTTGGGGTACGGCAAATAAAATCTACAACTTCATATTTTGTTTTAAAATCTCTTTTTAAAGGAATGTTTATTTTTAGTATATTTACTGAACAACCTACAGATCACAGGAGTGCTCAACCTATCTTTTCTAACTCATTAATTTGATTTTTTAAATTCTTCTCCAAATTGAGTTAGAAACTACAGTCTCTGGAGTGTTTTGTCACTCGTATTACGTCTCAATTTAACCCTTACAGTACCTTCATGCCATCTTACCAGAGCCACTCATAAGAACTACTTGTCCAAAATGCTATGATAGAAGTAGACCTGTGTCAACCTCATAGAACTTTATTCTTGCAGAGTAACTGACTACAAAAGCCCAACTCCAGGCAAAGTATAAATATGGACTGACATTAAATCCATATTCACTGGTTTGGGTTTAATTACTGCTCTACTTTACGTGGTTTTGACACAGGCCAGTTGGCTGGTATCTACGTGATCTTCTTGCAGTATAAACATCTCAACCTGAATTTAGACACCTATGACTTAATGGAGAGGAAAAAACTTTCTTTGTCACAGTTCTTAGTATATTTACATTTCCTGGACTATATTCAGGCACAGCCAGCCTTCTCCATCCCCAAAACTTAAGTGCAATATTATCATATGAAATACTATCATCATCTACATGAAGTATCACTAAATACTGAGATGAAATCAAATATTTGGCATCACCCCATTCATATTTTTCTTCTCCCTGCCATTTTCCTCTCCTGTTATTTCCTGTCATCTTCCACCTCAAGTCTATCCTCAGGTTAGATAGCCACATTTTTGAAACATAGCAAAAAAAGCAGATTAAAGTAATCACCACAAGTAGAAGTTTATGATGCTTTGGAGCAGCTTATGAGAACTTGGCTTGCACTTCTAATCTCACAGGAGCCAGAAAGCATGTAAATGAACTAGAAAACTTTCTTTCCAGTCCACTCAAAAAGTTTTTAGAGGAAGTGAATTTGGCCTGAAACACTGCTAATCAGACTAAGCCTGACCAGACTATTTTTAACAATTCCCCAAAACTGTTAACACTGAGAGTAATGCCATGTAAGATAAGGGAGTTTTTCCTTCTGTAAAAGAGTTCATGAAACTCAATGGAAAATCAGATAGAGGGTAGAAATGAAAGCTTTACTTAACTAAACTTTGCTGTTGTTGCTTTTTTATTATTATTTAATTCTTGTATATTTCATAGACTTTTTTTAATGGGGTCCTTGGAATAATTCCCAAACTACTTTATGACAGAACCCTAAAATACTTTTCTTAAACATCTCACATTTTAGTCTTTTAAGGGTTTTTAGAAGACCTTACAAGGCCAAAGATGCTTCCCATCAAACATCTAGTTTCAGGCAGAATAAAAACAATATAAGACTAAACTCCCAGGGAATATTCTTATAACCCTTCCTCTGTAGCATCAGTGCCTTAGCCTCAGCTTTGAACTAGCAATAAACTTGTGGTAGTTTATAAAAGACTGGGGTTAGCAGCTGAGGCTTATAAAACAATTTTCTTCATTGCATTAAGTTTGGCCATTGACATGTGAACAAAGTGACAAAGTTCAATGTAAATCATGCTGCTGTTCCATGTATCAAGCAAGCACCCAACACATTTATATACACAAGGAACAGGCAGGGTGTGCATTGAAAGACAAACACTTGAATGTGTGACAAATTGAGGCCAACTCATCCATGATATGTTTTCCATTGTTGAGGGAGAGCTAAATCACTTTTAAGAGTTCTGTAGCTTTTATGAACAGCAGGCATCTTGACTTACAATAAGTTAACCCTTTCATACACTATGCTCTTAATTAGATTTGAGGTTGCCCTTCCCTCCAAACTGTGTACAACTGACCTTCAGAAATTAGGGCTATCTCTCTATAGAGCTAGGGAGCTAAACATGATCAATGTGGCTCTTGGGGAAAAAAAAAAAAACAACACAAGAAACAAATCACATTTGATGAAGATTCGTCTCAACAAAGTTTGGTCTAAAGCAAATCAATTTGCTGTAGAACACCTTGTTACTCATAGTTTGTGAGGACTTTTATAATGTCATAGTTTTCAAAATACTATTATGCCAAACAATAACAAATTCTCTATGCAATTGTATTATATATCCCCTAAGCATATGCACATTCATACACTTTTAAAGGGTTTTAATGGCATTCTTGAACTTTCAACCTCAAGTTTACTTCATTTTCAAGTTACTATAATTCACATCGTGCCTGCAAATATTCTGTGATCCTAATGGTCGTCCATCTTTTATAAAGAACTTTTCAGCTAATCAAATGATGACCTATTCCTAGCAAAGCAAAGAAGGATTACTGTTTCTGAAAAATCACTCTCAATGTAGAAGAGACCAGCATGTTCACTTGTTTTCAAGCCATACTGCCAATTACTAGTTTATCTGCCCAGTTTAATACATCAAATTCAAAAGTGGACATTGGGACATAATTACCATTTAAAAACATTTGGCTGAAGAGTGATATGCGACACATACAGATTGAAGGCCTAATGGCTGTTATTTCATGTTTTGTGCCTTCTCCTATTTAACTAAAAAAAAGTGAACTGGCTTATCCTAGTTAAAAATGCTTCTTCTAGGAATATTATTATGTTATTTAACAAAGTAAGCAACTTCTTAAGCAATCTACATGAGAAAATTGAGATGAGCTATTTAATTTTGTCCAAAGTATGGACAGTTTTGTTCCATGTCTGACAAATTCTTCAACCTCTGCTAAGCTGATCAGTAAAAACTCAGCTAATTGAATCCATCGATGTGAAAAACCACAGGCTCAAGTCTGTACTGCATACATCAGGCTGAAGGATTTCTGCTCCAGCCATGGCGGTAATAGCCAGTGGGGTCAGGTCAAAGAGGGTTAAAGTGAGTCAGGATATAGCCAAAGGAATACATCAAACACTGATTTTAAAAGGGCAATTAATCTTAGACAGAAATGCTTCCTGGGGAATGAGATCTCAATCTTAAGAGCACACTACATGATGTAGCAGTAAAAATGTACATATACAAGCTTAGAGAGCTTTCATCCTGTGATCACAAACAGAAGGGGAGTGCTGTTTATCAGAGAAATACAAACCCTTGCTAAAATACTTACATTAGCTTCTTCCGGGCCCTTACTCATTGAAAAATAAATTCTGTAATGAGCAGGCTGTAGAGTTTGTGCACATGGAATACCTTCTTTTGGTACATGTACTGTAGATTCTTTTGAACAGCTAGTAGACTAAAGTATTTAGAGATCTCTAACACAGTAAAATGAAAGAATTTAGCATTGAAAAATTCAGGAAAGAGTGATGAAAAGAATAATGGAATACCTGCAGGACTCTTTATGCTGAATACTAAATTAAAAAAAAATAACAACCTCTTCCCAAACAGCTACCTGGTTAGAGTTAACACAGGAAGTAAATTTTCATCAAAAGTTCTTTTTACCATTTCCATTCCAAACCACTAAGACAGTTAGCGGCAAAGCTGATAGATTACAATATAATCTTTGTTTTCATTAAGAGTTTGACTCATAACCTAAGTATTTTTAATTTAGAGTTCAGAAAGTATTTTTCCACTTTATAGTAGAAAAATAGATCCATAAAGCTGAGAACACAAACATACAGAATTTGCTAAGTTACTATCATTAATTAGTTAGCAAGATTACTAGGAATCATTAGCTACGTGGACAAACATATATAGCTCTGAAATGAATGATCACTAAGTTGGCTGCATTAGTTTGCAGGGTTAAAGAGAACTGGCTTTGCAACCACCCCTCCATCTGAGGATACTGACGCCCAACATCACACATGGCAGAAGGGCATCTGTTTGTGTATGTGGTTCATACATACAGCTTCTTGGCTTAAATGGCTGGTGACAGCTTGCACAAAGATACTGGACCTGGTAAAGTTTCCCAAAGTGTAGAGACACGCTGCATCAAGGGAAAATAGCAGACTGCAAGACAGATGCAAGGAAGATGGGAATGATTTTAATCAGCCAACTCCCAAAGAAAAAGTACATACACCTAATTTAAAGGTATATATACAAATGGGCCAGAACCCACTCTTTGCACTTCAGGGGAAGTACCAGAGAACAGTTCATGCCTATTCAGCTAAATTATCTCCCCCTCTCTATCACCTATTGAGAATAGACCCCAGATGGTTAATCCATGAACACTGCTCAAGTTTTCTGGGAGAGTATTAACTGGCCTTGACCAAAATTATGCCAGAGAACTGCTAATAGTCATATAGAACAAACAACACATGTTCTAGCCCTCTTTGGTTTACTAGTATAAATAAAAACACTAAGACCACAACATTTAAAACTGTTTGTGCACTGCAGTGTCCTGGTTGAGCACTTCACATTGTGTGTCTTCACAGAGGCTTATTACTGTCTCCTGAAAACTTTGGTAGACCCAAATCTCCAGTTACTCTTGCACCAATTACAGCACTAGAGGCATTGTCCCATTTTCTATGAAACTAACCATAAGAAATATCCTGTAACTCTATGTACTTTGTGTACTTTAGCTGTTGCTGACATGCTTGTTTCTGTGAGCAAGGATATATGAGAAACTAGAAGGAAGGTTTGGTTTGGGTTTCTTTCTGTGAAGTTTTTGATGACTCAGTCATATTGAGTGGCTTCTGTGGCCTCTTTAGAATAAGACAGACTGACTTAGACCATGACTCAAAAAAATTCAATTCTTAAGTCTGCTACTGACCTCAGTGTGACCAGGTACAAGCCACATCATCCCTTTGTGCCTCTTAATTTCTCCTTTCTTTTTATCTCTTCACTCATCTTTTATCTAAGTGATAAACACTGCAACATGTACAGTGCATAAGGAACCTGAGGTCTCCTCCTAAAACACAAAAAATACTAATTTTAAACCTGAAAATTCAACACAACGAAAACACTTTGTCAAGATGCACTGATCCCAACAGTTCTCCTAAAGCTCACATACATAACAGATGACTAGAAATCAGTCAGGTTTTCTGTCAGTAGTTTTCCACTATTTTTTTCTCAACTGCCTAGATTTCCAAATCTATAGGATTCAGTCAGGAAATTGGTCATAGGACACTAATGTTCCCAGGAAGAGCAGACTAATCTAGGATGGAAGACTCCACCTCTCTCCTGGAAAGAATTTCAGAAATGCTGGTTTTCAATTTTCAAACAGAATAAGCTCAATTTTGAAAAAGTTCTTTTGCTCTGTGGAAGACTTTACTTTCTCCTTTCATACTACTACTGTTAATGATAGACTTAAAAACCTTGGTTGTGCCTGAATAAAGTCATTGGCCTTTTGACTAATTTAAAGAGAATAGTCTGGAGTCTGATACTAATAAAACTTATTGGGTGGTCAGCAGAACGAATGTAGCTGAAGCTGAACAAATTTCCAAAGCTTGTCCGAGAAACAGGATTATTTCCTTATTTGCTGTACCTCTTCCTACAGTCTATCCTTCTGAATGTGCGTGCCTGTGCATGCCCAGAAACCACTTCTAAGTCACAAAGAAACAGCACATTACTCTTGTGATGTTAGGAAAGTTGCTGGATGCAAGAGGAAAGACTAGACTAGAATAGACTATTGCAGTTGGAAGGGACATACAGTGATCATCTAGTCCAACTGCCTGAGAAGTCTAGGGCTGGCCAAAAGTTAGAGCATGTTACTAAGGGCATTGTACGAATGCCTCTTAAACACTGACAGGCTTGGAGCATCGACTACCTCTCCAGAAAACTGTTCTAATGTTTGACCACATCCATGGTGAAGAAATGCTTCCTAAGCTCCAGTCTAAACCTTGCCAGTGCAGCTTTACGCTATCCCAGCACATCCTATCACTGGATACCAGGGAAAGAACTTTGCACCTCCCTCTTCATTCCCCTTGTCAAGAAGCTGCTCCTTGCAGGACATGCCTTCTAGCCTCATCACCATCTTTGTTGCTCTCCTCTGGAGGCACTTGAGCACCTTAATGTCTCTTACATTGTGGGGCCCAGAAGTGCACACAGCACTCCAGGTGAGGCTGCACCAATGCTCAGTACAGCAGCACAATCAGCTCTTCTGACTGTCTGGCTGTGCTGTGTTTGATGCACTCCAGGATGTGGTTTGCTCTCTTGGCTGCCAAGACACACAGCCACATCATACTGAGTCTGCTGCTGGCCAGCACCCCCAGACCATTTTCTGCAGGGCTGCTCTCCAGCCACTCCACTCCCAGTTTGTGTTCCGCGCTACTCTGTCCTAGGTTCAAAGTCTGGCATTTGGATGTATTAAATTTCATCCCATCTGCCAATAGGAGAGGAGCAAAGGACTCATAAGCCACCAAACAGATAATCCTTGTAGGATCCTCAATTGAGGTAAAGTTGGAGAAACCCTTAAAACCAAGCTATGGTCACTGTTTTGTGAGAAATTGTATGCAGAAAGATCACAAGCAGCCCCACATACCCACAGTTTTCTTTTCAGAGCAAGTGAGCCAGAACATTCTGCACACAACAGAAGCCCTCTCTGGTTATGCAGGGTTTGTTAAGAAAAGAAGATGGCTAACAAGAAGCACAGCTGCCACATAATTCTCAGATTATTTGCACCTTTCCATTTAGTCATGACAAATTAATTCTATATTAATTAATTCTGTAGTCATGTCTATTAATTCTATAATCTCAAGACAACCTCTGGACTTCCACCCCTTTTGATCAAAAAGGACTACTAAATCAAAAGGTATGCAATTTTAACACAGAAAAAAAAGGTTCCACTTCAACTTAAAAAAAAAAAAGGCAACAGAGGCAGGTAGGTGGTTTTGGGTGTAAAAAACCCCCAAAAATCAAAAAGTCAGCAGTAAGACAGATGATGAAAGATGCAGAAGGATAAACCAAGCAGATGGCCTAGTGAGGAACAGATAACAGGCACAAATAGTGACTCACACCATAAAGGAGAAGTACATTATGACCTCCTCCAATAAGGAAAGCACCACTGAGTCAAGGACACAAGGAGGGTGGAATAGCTTAAGCAGTGGTCTGACGGCCAGTTGTGGCCTGCAAGATGACTCTCACAGCAGAGGAGACAGTGGACTAGAATTCATATCATTTTTAACCATCTTTTAGTACACCCACACTCTAGAAGACCTCTAACCCTTCACAATACTCTCATACCTATGTGGGATAGGCTAATAAACTGCCTAAAACTGCTCAGGGCTTATTATATTTCTAAATTTAGGTGTCCTGGGAAAGTATTTCAACCTCCACAGCACCACAAAGCAGAGAGCATATACAATCAGGCTTACTAGTTAGACATGAGGAGCAAAGACTTCCTAAGTTTGCCCACCAGAGGAGCAGCAAGGACTGGGATGGTGCTGTGCAGCTTCTATTCCCACAGTAAGCCCCAAGTCAAGCTAATTCTGACCTCAGGCAGAGCAAGCCCAGTCATATTTCATGTCTATCCAAAGACATTCACACTGCATAAATTTACCTCCTTCTGTTGCACAATTTCTCATTTGTATCAAAATTAGGAGCCTACATGGCAAATCTCATCTAAATTCAATTTTCTGTTTAACTAATTTACTGGAAGTCAATGCTCAGAAAACTAAGGGAGAACAAAAACAATTAATATGTAGTCTCTCATACATTATACATTAAAAAAAAAAGCCGAGAGTTAATTGAAAACAGTTGATCCCTAATTTTACAAAATCATTCAGTACGGCAAGTCTTAAGAGAAAAATCCTGGAAGTCTTTTTGATCCTTGTTTTATTTCTGAAAGAACTAATGACACTGCTGTAGAAAGAGGTCAGTTCACACAGCTTTTCTGAATGAACAACAATGCTGTGAAAACTGGGATTGATTGATAGCCTACTGTTTGCGTCATTATGTCCAAATGTTTACCATTTGAGTCTTCAAGGAAGCATGAGACAAAAATCAAAACAAGTTTTATGAAGACTTCAACAACACTGGCAAATTAAAATTGTATCCAGAATTGTTTAGACATGATAGCAGTGGAAGAAAACTGCTTTCTTCTGCATTATAGAGTTTTTATCTTTGCATTATGCCTAATGTCTTAAATTTCTGGTGTGGAAGAGGAAAAGTCTTTCCCTCCCCAGAACTCTGTTTTCTATCATTTTAACCCTTTGCCTCTTCAAAGCATTCTGTTGAACTCAACACTGTTTCCTCTTGCAGTTGTTGCTTTGTAGTTATGAAAGATCATACTGTGTTCCTCCCTTTCTCCTAATAAGATGAGTCACTATTTCTAAATGAACTGTTTACAATATTAGGATGTTCATTTATGGGAACTTCACAATTGTGTACTAAACAACTTTTTTTTTTCCAACAGTTGTGAATTATTCACTTTTTTGGGCCAATTTGATAAACACTGACATTCAGAATTGATATTACTTCTGGAAACAAAAGCCCCTTAATTGGCAACAGGAACTATCATCAGATACAGAAAATCATGGGGAAACGCAGCATGACTTCCTTGAAGCAACAGATAAATGACACTTATTTTTATTATCTGTCATAAACAACGGTGTTGTAGTAAGCAGGTGGCCTAATCCACCTAATCTCAATAAAACAGAATTTTAGACAGTGGGGGAGAGTAGCCATGGTATTATCTCCTTTGGGGATGGATAATTTTGTTATTCATCAGCTTTGGGAAGAATACCCACAAGTGATGTTCTACGATATCACATATGTGAGCTTATGCTCTAGTTGCAGGCAACAACATGGTCTTAATATCTTATCCTCATTACCTGCATAGAAACTATAACAACGGTCTCTGAGACCACAAGCAGTATCAAGCTTCATTTTAGCCTGTTCCTGCATAATCCACTAAATCTTCCCACAAATAGTAATAACTCTGAAGTTATTTAAATGACTGCCTAATTTTCTGGAACTGGAACTACTGCAGACAATTGCACTTTACCACACAAGAACTGTCCAATTAAAGAATCAACTTTTGTCTGTGCAAGTGGCATCCACAAGCATAGGAAAAAAGATCAGACAATGAGTTTACAGGCTGCAGCATGAATAATCAGAATAATCTGATTCTAACCCTGGAGTCTTCATGAATGGATGTTTTATATTAAAATAAAAAAGCCATCTGTCATGAGCTTAGATTCAAAACTACATGATGCAGAGTCTATGAGAAGCAAAACTATAGGTTTTGGACTGTTGGCTGGAAAGGATCTTGGTACAATTTCAAGAGTGTAAAATGGTGAATGAGAAGGGGGGCACTGGACAACTTTATTCTGACTTCCCTGAGTAATTAACCAGGACATTGGTCATCTTGGAGCACAAATGCAAACCAAGAGAAACTGGGAAATGGAAGAATGCTGATAGAGGGACACAGTCCCTAGGTGTCAAAATATTTCAGATTTTCATATCCAGTAGTACAAAAATCTGTTGGAAAACTCTAGGAAACTGAAGTAGAAGTACAGATAATAGAACACCACAGGACAAAAAGATAGAAAGCAAAAAGGCAAAACTAACACAGAAGTGACTATTGACTAATTACTGCCTGTTGGAGGTTAGGATTTTTCCTTTTGATTTTTTCCTCTCAGGGAATTTTGCTCTAATGTTGCTAAGGGACAACAACAACCAGTACTTTAGAAAAGACAAAAGTAGCCAAGCTCTGGGGGAAGGGTGCAGTGGCTGCTACTCCCTTATCTGGTGGGTTTCTCTTGGAGGGGCAGAGATACCACGAGATTTGGGCTGTGGGAAGGGGCTGGGCGCAGCTCCTAGCTCTCTTGATCTCTCTGCATCAGAGGGGAGACGGGCTGCAGTCGCTGTGGGTGAATCTGCCACCACTGAAGAGTTCCGTCTCCTACTTTTCTTCTATGGTGAAAATGGCTTTGCTACTAAGTGCAGCCATTGAACTGAGACCTTATTAATGCCCTACCCCACTGAGGTTACCCCACTCAGTTCAGATCATCCAACAGAAAATGATCACAACTGAGAGCTCAACACAGTTTACTATTTTCTTCAAAGTATAGAATTTGTGATGTTCTGCCTTAAGAGACTGAAAACATAAATGAAATTGCCCATCTTCCAGAATGGATTTCCAACAACTCTAGAAGGTCAGGAATAGTAGTCCATGAATGGCAAGCTAAGTACATCTATACAATGGCAGAACTCCCAAATTTGATTTCAATTGTATTCAGCCCTTAGACAAACTGAATGAAACAGTAATTATGGAAATACAGTAAATAAAAAACATACAATTACACAATATAGGTTTACTTATAGTAAAATTTTGGACTGAGGTGACTTTCTTTAATTTATTAACTGCTGCATAATTGATAAAATACAATTTACTATTGCAGTAACTAAAAACAAAAATATAACATGCCTTAATTAAAGATTACAGCAGGCTACAACACAGAGGAAGTGATTGCTGGATTAGTTTGAAAATACTGATTTTAATATTTATTAAACATGACAAGAAGGACTTCACTATTCTCAAAATTTATGTCTACACAGGAGGATCAGAATAAAGAAAAAAACTGAAACAAATGAAATGTATCCATTTTCAATGGAAGGTGATGACCTGGTCTTACTGTTTCTTGTTGCCACATAATCACAACCACTTCCCGAGAAGCAGCTAAATAGGAACCATATAAAATGAAATACTACTCAGCTAATGAGAAAAGAGTTGATTTAACACATTTGCTGTCTAAATACCCATTTAGACACAAAATTAGAGAGGGTTATATTAGTTCAGTTCCAATGTAGCCTTCTGCAAGAAAGTACTGTACTGTACTGCAGTTGGAGTAGCACAAGGTGAAATAAGTGCATCTTCCTTGAAGGTTTTCTGAACATTTCATTATTCTTAGAGGTGTTTCCAGTACCTAAAGTAGGCCTACAAAACAGCTGAGGAGGGACTTTTTACAAGGCATGTAGTGATAGCAAAAAGGGAAATGGCTTTAAACTGCAAGAGGGCAGGTTTAAATTCAGTATTAGGAATAAATTCCTTACTCAGCAGGTGGCGAGATGGCAGAACCTGCTGTGCAGAGTTGTGGCTGCCCCACTGCTGGCAGTGTTCAAGGCCAGGTAGGATGGGGCCTTGAGCAACCTGGTCTGGTGGGAGTTGTCTCTGCCCATGGCAGGGGGGTTGGAACTAGATGAACTTTAACTTTACAACCCTAATCATTCAATGATTCTCTATTTGCTACTAATAAAGGCACCCATTCTCCTTGTTGCTTTAGAAAAACAGGGTATCCTTTACAGTCAAAATAATTAATGTAATTGCCAAGTTTTAAGAACATCCCTGGCTACTTCGCGCTTGTTCTAATTCCAAGTACTGCTTTTCTTTACACTTTCTGACCATTACTACTAATGTATAAAATGCTTGATACACATTTTGACAAATGGGCTCCCAACTGCTGTGCATTCTGCTCCTACTCCACTGCAGTGATTGAGGACGAGAGAAGATAAAGCCCAACAATCCCTGCAATCTAAAGAGTTAAAGGATGGACTCTAAACAGAAGACACTTTTTTTTTGGTATAACAACGCCCATGACAAAAAGCCTTTTGTCCATCAGTTTTTCTCTGATTAACAGCTTAAGGAGATGAAACTATTTAGCAGTCCAGAAAGGTGAGCACTGTACAAAATTCATTAAGCAGAAAAGAATTTTTTATATACATATATATCTTTATATAATTGAATAAAGGACCAGTTTGAGGAGAGACAGAAAAGTATTGGTTGGGATAATACAAGTTCAAGTTTTCATTTTTTACAGCACTTCAACAAACAATAAAAGCCTTGAGTAAATAGTTTCATAAGCTAATTTAAATAAAACACAATATTCTAAACAGTTACCCACAGTCAGTAACAGTCCAAAATAATATTGACACAGCATTTTATAAAGACCATTTTCACTATTAATCTTTTAATGTCATTATTCAACCTGTTCTTTTGACAGTGCTCTTTACACCGTGTTTTCAACAACTGGTAATCAACGCATATATTCAATCCACATATATATAAATACATTTTTTCATTGAAATATTTTTCTCAGCACAGTTAAAAGGAAGACTTAATTACATCCATGTTTCCTAAAGCAAAGGCATATAGACACTGTGGGTGGTTCTTGAAACCCTTCCCTCCCTCTTCTTGTGGTGGTCCCTAAGAATCTGGCAGCAGGAACAGCTCACATATACGGCTACAAACGCTGAGTCTGAAAACCATAGATTCTCTGTGTTCCCACGGCACAAAGCTCAGTTACGAATGTCACCACAGTAAGCAACCACCACAATTACTGTGAAGCTTCCAGTTGAATGAAAAGTCATTGGAAAAGAGAAAACCATAGAGGAAAAGGGAAAAACAAGTCAACAGATGGAGAAAAACAGAAAGAGAGAAGCTCATATTGATTGTGTTGTACTGAAGAAAAGATGCAGTTAATGTCACCGATTAATTCATTCACTAGAGAGGGAGGTTTAAAACAGCTGGAAAAATATCTAAATGACTTTGAAAAGAAGTGTAAAAAGATAAAAAAACACCTGCTTCTCTAGTATCTATTATACCTTTAGGCATATCTTTGACGAGACACTATTTTCTTTCCTCTTTGTTCAGAAAAATTAAGTAAATCTAAACTTTGATAGCTGAATAGTCTGAAAATCCAGATGTGAAAAAGTTTTTCATAATTTTCTAATAAACCTTTGCTAATGTATTCTGTTTTGTTACAGTATTCTTTTAATGCCTCAACCAGAATAAAGTGTAGATTAAGACAAAACATACAAGTAAAAAAAAATTAGAAGACACTAAATAAGGTCCAAACAGGACAATTTTCAATGTCTGACTACAATATTTTTTCCCTTCAGAGACCGTTTTAATGAAAGTTTCCTTTAGAAAGAGACTGTATTATAGTAATTTGATAGATGACAAATTGACATCAAAGAGGTATTATGGCCAGAAATATTCACTTTTTAGAGGGTGGGACAGAAGAATAGTAATGATAGGCCTAAACTTTACTTCAGAGAGTGCTTGGGGTTTTCACACTCAAAGCCCCAGAGCTCTCACTGATTCCAAGAACAAGCAAGCAAACTGTTCAGCAGAGCACTCAAGCTGATCACTGGACTTTTCTGATGCTCCTCTCTATAAAATGGGTGGGTTTGTAACACTCAGCTTGCCTGTGATCACATATGAATAAATTTTCTAAGGAAAAAAGAACTAAATTCAGTTCCCAAAGGCAGTATTCAGCTGTCTAAATTATAATACTTCCTGAAGCACATTCATTCTCGATTTATCCTTTCAAGAATGAGGACTGTGATTTTTCACCACACATGCTTGACACAAAAACATGCCCAGCCTGGGCAGGAAGACAATAGTCTCACAGACGACAAAGAGAGATGAGAGATAGAGAGTGGTTATAAACTGAATGATAAGTGTGTAAGGAAATGACAATTGTACAGGCAGTCTGCAGCTCTGACACCTTCTAAACTTCAAGTATTCAACTTCAAATGGAGACAACTGCTTTAGAAGTAAAACCTTTATGTGTAGTACCCCAGGTTTCCAAAACATGCTTGTAAATTAAACTCTCCTATGCTCTTATCTCCTCTGTATTTTGAACTGATGGAACGTCTGTTGACAGAGGAAGCTTGTTAAATTCTCAGCAATCCAGCATCAGAGAAAATTATTTTACTGAATGGATTTCATGGGGACTTCAGTAGCACAGATGTGCTGTGGTTCTGTAGTCTCAGGAGTTTAGTCAACTTGATGGAAAGGGAGAAGCTTATCCTCATCACGGCTGCTAACATTTATTTCTATAGGCAAAACTCTGAAGTGGCACTAAGCAGTCTGGTTGGTTTTCTAATAGCTCAAAGCTGTATTAGAACATGAACAGCTAATATGGTGCACATTACATTTGAATAATGAACGAGTGGATTTAGTCAAGGAAAAGAATAATCAAATTCACTTATTGGCTAAGTTGAATAATCAGTGAACAGAGTATGATGACCTCTAGCAGTCAAGCCTAAACCAGCAGTGTCCTTCCCTGTGCATGCTCCTTACAGGTAAGAATCACTGCTGTCATGGGCATCCATCTTTTCAGGTCAGTTTCCTTTATGTCTGAATCCTTCTCTATCATCCCTCTGTTTTGTTTTAATTCTGCTTCTTCCTTTTGTTCTTTCCATGTTGCCACACCTAATTTTCTACTTGGTATTCCTGTCTGGGGTACAGCAAACCCTGAACAGGTTTTCCTCAGGCCTTTATCTGACTATCCCCAGCTCCACCCGAACACCTCTTCACCTGCAGCTTGTCATTCTGCCAGCACAAACTGCCCTTCTTTTCAACTTCTGATTCAACTTGCTTCTCCATATCCTTCTCTGAATCACTTGGCCAGCAGGATATCTACTCCCCATTCTTTTACAGATGCCTTGCACAAACTCTGTGCATGTTCCACAAGCAATATACTTCTTTTTCTCCCTCATCCTTTTATCATTTCCTACCCCACTTACTCTGTCCAGGTGTTCGCATTTATTATGTCAGGTTTTGGCTTTTGCCCCAATCTCTTTCATTTCACCACATTGTTTATAGTTGCTCTCCCCATCACATTTAATGATTCCCAGATCTGTCATTTTCTTCCAAATTACTTGTTCAGTCAGCCTGCCTCCCCCCGCCACTGGCTCTATGTATCAGTCTACCCCCACTATTGGGATAATGGCTGCAAGTTCCCCACACCCCTTTCTTAACGACTGTCCTTGTCACCTATTGTCCTGCCTTCCCTACTCCACACAGTCCTAGCCACGCCCCCAGTTTTCCCTATTGGTTCCTGTACCCTAACCCCACGTGGCCCTGGCCACTCCCTCGGGTTTCCCCTATTGGTTCCTGTACTCCTAACTCCGCCCCTGTACCTCCCCTGTACCCAGAGGTCACTGGGGCTGTGTGCTGTCCCTGCCCCTCTCTGTTTCCCTATAAAACCCCTTACCCTCCACCATCTTGCTGTCTATGCTCCACGTGTGTCTATGCTCCACAGGTGGCTGTGCATGTGAGGCCTTCGCCCTCGAGGCATCTCTGCCTCGGGGAGGTCGTTGGCCTCTGCTGCACCGTGCGAATAAACATCTTCCATGGACACAACGCATAGACCCTCCTCGCCTCCTTTATCACTGCCGGTTGTAGAAGCAGACGAACCAGAGCTAGCCTTATGGCTCCCCGGCCGGTGAGAGCGCAGTGTCCAGCCCTGGGACAGAGGGTTTGGAGCACTGAGGCGCTGAACTGGGCCGGGTAGAGAAGCTCTAGGGTAAAGTCTGCTGCAACATCCTCTAAACCACAACAAATGGCACCCAAACGTGGGGCAGAAGCCACCCTGGAAAGCGTCCCCCTGAAGCCGCAACTGCGGCAGGGGAGTAGTCGCATTTGAGAAGCCATTTCCCCGACGAGAAGCTTGCATTCAGCGAGAAGACCGAAGGGGCGGCCGGTAGCCTCTGAAAAAAAGTCGCGCTTTTCAAGGAGGTCGGCCGAACGGCGGTGGACCATCCCGAGTGCTTTTTTTTTGATTCTCCGTGCGTGGTAAGCCCTCTGGAAAGCCCCTTGGGAGGGGAGCCGGTGAAGGCCTAGTCGGCTTGGTACGGGGGTCCCTTTTTTCTTTTTAGTTTGTTCTTTTTGCCTCGGGGTGGGTGGAGGGTTAGAGGTGGCGTCTTGTCAAGGTGAAGGGAGTCGCGCTCCATGCGAAATCTCGACAAGAAAAAACCCACTTCTAACAAGGGGAGACCTAAGTTTTGTGCCCCCATTTTGGGAGAAGTTTTTCTTATAAAATTAGACATATTTTATAAGGAGTGGGGAATCAGCTGTTGTGTGGGAAGTTTTTGTGCGCGAGAGATAAAGTAAACTAATCTGTGTTTTGTTTTATTTAGTTATCTGGCAGTGAAAAACCCTTGTTCTCTCCCTAATAACCACCTTCCCCTGCATGTATCCCCCAACATGGTGCCGACCATGTGTTGGTGGCACCCCCTCCTCCACCAGCTCGTGCTCCCCCTCTGTCCCTCAGGAGACAGCTGATCGTACGTTTTTCAGCCTCTCCTGTCCCTTTCCCGGGTTAAAACTGATCACTCTAACTCGAGATCCCTGCTAACCTCCTTTCCTGTGCCCCAAACCTCAGCCAAGCTGACTCCACGTGTTTTCCAATATGGCGCCGGCCGCATGGTCAGGCACGCCATGTTGTCTTCTTCCCCTTGAAATTTGCCCGGGCTTGCCAAAGCTCCACCCCCTGCATCCCTCGTGTTCCGTTGTAGCCCCTCCCCCCGCGTCGGTGGGCGCTCCCTTCAGTTACAGATCCTTCCCCATCTGAGTGTTTCTCTTCAGTGCGAGCCTCTCCTCCCATCCTCTCAAGTGTTCCCTCTCAGCCAGAAGCAGCTATGGCCTGGCTGGGAGTGGAGCCGCACCTCCAGTTGCCCGCGGCAAGCTCGGAGGAGCCAGTGGGGCTGCACCTCTAGCTCCCTGCAGCAGACACTGCCCCCGGAGCCCGGTGGAGCTGCGCCAGAGCAATCCCTAAAGGTGTGCTGCCGTCTGGCCGTGCTGGGGCCTAGTGGAACTGTTCCAGACCCGGCAGAGCCACAGCAGGAAAGAGCTGTGTGTCACCCAGTGGAGCTGCGCTGCATCCAAAGTTTTCTCCCTCTCCTAAGCTGAGAAAGACTTCAGTGACAACCCCGTTGCTGCTGCAAACCCTGCCTTCATCTTAGCAGCCCCAGCAAAAGAAAAACAGACTACAAACATGACTGCAGTCCGAAAATTCAACCTGTACTAAACTCCAACATCAAAATCAGCCAACTGCATCATCGTTTTCCCCATACTCACAGCAAAACTAATTTTGTTATTGCTTTACATTATGTTATTTTACCATTTTCCTGTTGTTTAAAAATTTGCTATGAATGTTTTTAGCAAAAGCCTTTCCCTCTTTAATTTAGTAAAAAATGGGGAAATATTGGGATAATGGCTGCAAGTTCCCCACACCCCTTTCTTAACGACTGTCCTTGTCACCTATTGTCCTGCCTTCCCTACTCCACACAGTCCTAGCCACGCCCCCAGTTTTCCCTATTGGTTCCTGTACCCTAACCCCACGTGGCCCTGGCCACTCCCTCGGGTTTCCCCTATTGGTTCCTGTACTCCTAACTCCGCCCCTGTACCTCCCCTGTACCCAGAGGTCACTGGGCCTGTGTGCTGTCCCTGCCCCTCTCTGTTTCCCTATAAAACCCCTTACCCTCCCCATCTTGCTGTCTATGCTCCACGTGTGTCTATGCTCCACAGGTGGCTGTGCATGTGAGGCCTTCGCCCTCGAGGCATCTCTGCCTCGGGGAGGTCGTTGGCCTCTGCTGCACCATGCGAATAAACATCTTCCATGGACACAACGCATAGACCCTCCTCGCCTCCTTTATCACTGCCGGTTGTGGAAGCAGACGAACCAGAGCTAGCCTTATGGCTCCCCGGCCGGTGAGAGCGCAGTGTCCAGCCCTGGGACAGAGGGTTTGGAGCACTGAGGCGCTGAACCGGGCTGGGTAGAGAAGCTCTAGGGTAAAGTCTGCTGCAACATCCTCTAAACCACAACACCCCACATCTCCTCAGGAGCCCACATTATTTTTTGCGTTTACCTCAGACAGCTCTCCTTCTCTTATGTACCAGAAGGGGAGGAGAACATTCACAACACAAGAGGTACAACTGAACAATGCTACTATACAAAGCTGCATTACAGGAGAAAATGTGCCGAGTTCTGGATGGGTCATGCCCATGTGCAGGATCAGATTTATTAAACTCTTAAGTTTGCAAATTTCTTGGAAAAACTGAGCCAAATTTAAGCAGATAGGAACAGGTAAGTACATTCCAACACATGGAAAACCACCAAATTTCACATTCCTCCTCCGAAGTGTAACAATGGTACCTACTTCAGTTTCTCTTCTTCCAAATTTTTTTTTGTCCAAGTTGAGTAAATACAGGTTTTTAGCTTTTAACAAAAATTAAGCAAGCAATTAGCATAGCATATTTCTGTTCTGCTATTAAAGGCTGATGCTTTTGTCAACATCTGAAGAGAAGGCCTGCTGATGGGAAGCATTATCACTGGTATTCACATAGAATTGCATTACATTCACACTTTTAATAAGGGCAGTAACTACCACATTCACCACCTGCAGCTTTGGCAAATCGAGGTAAAAATTATCATCCCCATAATCCTGGAACAACTTGTGCATATATGCTTTTGAATTTCTTTCATTTAATTTGTGCTCGACTGCCTTCCAAGTGAAAATGCATCCATCCTTCTCACTGAGTTTTTTACACTCCCTCTGTACCTTTTCAGTAGGGTCTGTAAGATACTCATGGTTAAGTACTTAAAGATGATTAAACTCACTTGTGCTAACATTCATGTATCTATTGCTATCTCCCTTTATCTTTTGGACAGTTAATGGAAAGCATTACTTGAAATAACGCTCCAAAATTTATAATAGCTTTATGAAAAATGGACACGTGGTTAGCAACATTCCAAATTTTTCTTACATTTTGTTATTTTTGGAAATTGTTCCCATGTGTTAACAAGTATTAAATAAGGGTAAAAAATATTTTGATATTTCAGTGAATTTCTAAAATCATTATACTTGGAGAAATCCATGACAACTGTTTAATTTTGAATCATGTAACTCCAGTGTACCACAAAATCTTACAGATTTTTATACTGATTTCAAATTCAGTGCTTCACTATTGAAAGATGCTGATACTATACCAGTAAATTATGTACCAAGATCTTCTCTAGACTATCCCACATTTCTCAAAAGTTCCTCATTTACAGGTACTGGTAAGACAACAGCAAGAACATGATGAAAAACCTTTTGCCTTAAATAATTTTGACCTTAATTTGCAGAGTACATAGTTCTTAAAGTTATCTCCCCTAACACATATATCACAGTTCTAATACTTGTAAGATTTGAGACTAAAATTACATCAAAAATGCCCATTTGCTGAATAAGTGCAGATCAACAAATGCTATTGCATGAAATAATATGCTACATTAATTGGTCACACAATACTACTTAGTAATCATACATAAACTGTTATATACTTCTAAAAATCTCTTTCTGGTACATTTTAAAAGGCTGGACTACACAAAGGGAAAAAAGCACTCTGAAAACATCCTCAATGTCTGTCAGTTTTGGACTTGTATATATAAAAAGTTTTTGCAATATGGAATTAAAGGTAACTTAAAACATGCTGACACTTGAAGAAGTGTCTTTTAAAGTGCAGAAAATAACGTGAATGTTTTTATTACAACCAACATAATGGCAAAGGAGTACAGGAATTTTAGAATAAAACTTCTAGAGATTAGTTGTTCAGGAGTGGCTCAGGAATCAATATATCCTTCCTCTTGAAACAGTGCTGGTGATGCAGAGCACACTAAAGAGCCAGGACAGAATGAAATCTGAAATTCTGACACTGACAGTTAGTTCTACCTCCAAAATACCCATAAAAAAGTTAAAAAGCAACACCAAAAAACCCAATAAAACAACAAAAAAATAATTATCTTATTGGACAAAAGTTATTTCTGCAGTACCTTCAGGGGTGATAGCACTAGGACACGCATCCTTTAGCAGGTCTCCCAAAGTATGCAACTGTCCTCCTGAAGCAATTGGTCGAAATAGCTTCTGTATAAAAGGTCTCTCTGTTGTTGCCTGTTTTAATTTAAAAAAAAAAAAATCAAACCAAACAATTTAAAGACCATGCAAACATGTAGTATTAGTATTTGAGACAGGTAGACAATAGGACAGAACTAAAAGCCACAGCAGAAGAAACATCTGGTATTTCCACATTCACCTCCCCCCCCCCCACTTTGCATTTCATTCATATCGTGAAATGAAGGAAAGTTTTTGTTTATTAACAATTGCAAGTAAGCTGTCACTCCAGAAAAACTGTGAAGATAATTTACAGTGTCATGGATACAGGAGTGTTAATTTTTTTTTTTTAAGCCCCAAAGCTTCTATTATGGGAATACAACCTGCTTTAAAAAAAAAAAAATTCATATATCCTTAATTTAAAAAAACCAAAAAATCAAGCTGTGAGCACAATCTTAGGAGTTCAACATATCCACACATATTTTGCCAAGTCAAAGCAATACTGTACCCTTACAGGTTGACACGTGATTTTTTCCCAGCAGATTTTATAACAAAAATTTCAAATTATTTCAGCTGCAAGAACCACTACAACTTAGAAAAAGAAGAGTTGTGCTTTGACAGACAACACAGAATCTTCTGCCTACTTAATGAATTAGTCATATATAAAGAACATATATGCTCCATTTCTGCCGCAGATATGCAAAGGAATTCAGAATGATTTCAACTATGCATCCTTCAGTTTAAAGCCACTGCCCTTTGTCCTATCACCACATGCCCTTGTAAAATGTCCCTCTCCAGGTCTTATGTAGGCCACTTTTAGGTACTGAAAGGTGTCTTCAGAGCATTCTGTTCTCCAGGCTGATCAAGCCAAGCTCCTTATTCCCCATATCCATTAGCATCGTTTTCAGGAAGATTTGCTCCACAACCTTTGCTGGGGACTGAAGTAAGACTGACTAGCCTGTAGTTCCCTGGGTCTTCCTTATTTCCCTCTTTTAAAAATGAGGTTACACTTCAGTAAGAACTTCACTGGACTGCCACAATTTCTCAAATATGATGGATGGTGGCTTAGCCACATAATCTGCCATTTTCCTCAGGATCTGTGGGGATGTGTCTCACCCACTCCCAATAGACCTGTGCACCTTCAGGTTCCTTAGGTGTTCTTCGACCTGATCTTCTAGAGTGAGCACTGCTGCATTCTCCCAGTCCCTGCCTTTTCCCTTTTGGAACTTGGGCAGTCTGGCGGTAATATTTGCTGGTGAAGACTGAGGCAAAAAAGACACTGAATACCTCCATGTTTTGGGTCTCCCATTTCCTCCTGGAGAGAGACCACCATTTTTCTAGTCTACCTTTTATCCCTGACATTCCTGTAGATGCTTCTCTTGTCACCCTTAATGTCCCTGGCCAGATTTAATTCTATCAGACCTTTAGCACTTATTCAAGAACTGTGGTTATGTTAAGGTAGTTCTCTCTTTTGGGTATCTGTAAAAGCAGCTCCAGGGGCAGCAAGAACCCAACATTTTAAGGACAAGCAAAGTTTTTTTTCCTGATAATCTGACATCTCCACCCAAACTCAGCATCCGAGCCAGAGGAGAGCAGTTAAAAATCTCACATTCAACCGAACCAAACATTTTAATCTAGCTCCAAATTGTTGCTGACAATTTTCTGCTAGCAGCTAACACCCAAAAGCAGCTGATGGGCCCTTCACTACGGGTGACTGGGCTCTAGCAAATTACACTTTCATCACATATTATCTTAATTGGAACAATCAATATAAGCCACTGCCCCTTTCAAATTTAGTTTCCTACCTCTTGGAAAGTGTTTCCCATCCTACTATGGTAATGAAAAAGAGAAACAAAACAGTTCAGCATCAAGAGGTATCCAAGGGAAGGTTTATGGGGAGAAAAAACAATCACTCAAACAGACAACCCCCCACCAAAACCTCTTCGAACAAAGCATAGCAAAAGAAAAGAAAAAAAAAAAGAAAAAAGAAAAAAAAGCTAAAAAATTATTTTTCAAAGGAAGTTACAGTGTGATCTCTGTCAGCTCTACCTACAGGAAAAGCAACAAGCAGATTAAGGATGACAATGCAACTGTCACTTGCAGGCACGGAGGGAGTCTTCTCCTAAGAGTGGTACACTAACTCGGAAATAATTCCAGGGCAGTACAGTGCAGAACTGTTGACACACAGCTATTTGTTACTTCTTGCTAATAGTCTTCAAATATGGAAAAATAGTCTTTTTCCAGTTTTTCTTATGAAGACTTATCAGAAGGAGTTTACTAGCTGCTGTAATCAATTCTCTATGTCCTCAGGGTAGCAATATGTGGCTATCAACAGTGCTAATGAAATAGCTTAACATTCAAAAAATGATGGGAGGCACACAGCAAGGAGGATCCATCCACCTCAGACTTGAGAAGTGAACTCTGGCACATTATGTTGAAGAAATGCACATGCGAAACAATTAAAAAAAACACACACACAAAAAAAACCTCCCTGAGACATTGTTACAGTCAAAACAATTTTGTACCAAGTTTAGTTTTTAAAAATAATCAGGTATTCACAGAAGTCCAGTCATAGCTCCCAAGTGCTTACTGTAAATGAAGTAGCAGAAGTGGAAATAAACAGAAGTACATAGGCAAAGGCTATTATCATCAACAGACTTTGAAGAGAAGAATTTCCCAACTGTGTTCTGCAGTTTCTCATTATATAATAATAAGTTTTATGATCAATTTTTCTCTAGTTATAATAATTTAATGCCAAGAGGGAAAAGCCAAAGTTGTATTTTCTCAGGTTTCCTGCATAGTTGCTGACTGCTGCAAACAATATCCTTAGCTGCTATCATGAAACATTACAGAAAATGAATTCAATTTTGCTATTTAAGTGTTAAGCAACACAGATGTGGTAAAGTAAATAAAAATCACTGGTCTTCATCAATGTTAAAATGATAAAAGTAACTGCATGTTGTTTATACAAAGACCATGGTTCACAAATCTGATCCTACAGGCAGAGTATTATCCCAACATGCTTATAGTTTTTCTCTCACATGCAGCAGATGCTTTATGCATTAAAAGAATCAAAAGAAAAGCCTCATTCTACATTCCACAATATTTATAGGATAACTTTTCAACGTATCTTAGTCATACGGGAGCATGAATAGTTTTATAAAAAAATCTTGCCATCACCCTTTTTCAAGTGTAGTAATTAAGTCCAACTTGACTACAACTTTCTACTCTAGTATTCCCATCTCTGCAAGCATCCTGGCCAGGCTGGATGTGGCTTTGAGCATCCTGGTTTAGTGCAAGATGACCCTGCCTATGGCAGGCGGGTTGGACTAAATGACCTTTGAAAGGTCCCTTCCAACTCAAACTATTCTCTGATTGTATTTACTACGACAGCACATAAAGGAACAGCCACCATGAATTAACTGCTTACATAATGTTGTGGTTTGTACACTATTTGCTTAATCAATCATGCAAAAAAGCACTACCTGTAATCTAACCCATAGATATAACTGCATAACTGATAATGATTTTAAATAATCTACATCAGATCTAAAGCAAATATTAATACAATATCTACCATTTGCCTACTAAAATTATCATACCTTCAACAGAATGCAGCGCTTTTAAAATTATTTTATTTTAAAGTGCAGCCTCCATGTAGCTGTGAGCTGTTCAAAAGATTCTGGATGCATTTGCAGGATACAACATGTGAAAGTCAATCAGTAATTGCCAGAGCAATTGCTCTACAGAGCAAATGTCTTCAAGTATATAAGCATATGAAGACAATCACTCAGCCTAAAAATTGCAGTGCATTTTACACTGATCATATACACATTTTAGAATCAAATTATCAAATTTATATGAAAGCAAATCTTCATCTCTGAATTAAAATATTTTCTAGGCAGTTACACTTAACTGCAACTGTAATTTCTCATTCTTCTCTATTAGTTCATAGCAGTAGTACATGAATCTTAGGCTTTGCATAAGAAATGAAGACTTTACTCTTTCTTAAAGAACTTTAAACCCTAACAACAATAGAAAAGTGACAGTGAAAACAAATTATACCATAGTGAGAAAAAAACAGATTAAAGTTACCTATTCAGGTATACTGTAATTGAGAAGAGTTATAGGTGAGGGCAAGTTTTACGAGGCCCTTTAAGGCAGTGTAAAGCCTCACAGGATCAGAGACAAGCTATATAGTTACATACTGCGCTAAGGATTGTAACTCTTTCTTCCCTATCATCCTGGCAAAAAAAAAAAGAGTTGTCAGCTTGCCTGGTCCTTTTCAGAATCAACAGAACATCAAACACTGCATGAAATCCACAATTTAATTAGTCAGATATTTTATACAGGATGCATCTTAAAATGAAAAACATAACTCATGAACCACTGGGTTTTAATCTGGAAAAATCACAGAGTTACCAGTATTTTCCTCAAGAGAAAGGGATTTGGATTTTCTGCCTAAACACTCTGCTGCTACTCGGTATTCAAACAAATAAAAGTTACTATAAATATAGAATCCACATAGTAAAAAATTAATTTCTTACAATTCCTGCATGTGCCTAAGCTGGCAACCTAAAACCATAAAAGTTGAGACTTCCTACATATTCCATCATATTTTCAGTAACTTGTCAAATTCATAGTCTGTGCTGTTTCATAATGAACAACTTCACACTAAAAAAAGCTCTCTTAATTTCATAGAATCATTTTGTATAAACTGATTTAAACTCAACCAAGAAGCTTTAGAAGTTACAAGAGTTTGCATAATGATGCGAGTTATTTTATATAAAAAATATAGAACAGGAAAATTAACTAGTCCCTGAAAATAAAGTTATGTAAATATTTGCTCAAAAATAATTTTTCATACTTTTTAGATGTCTTCTACTTTGTAGAAATGTTTTCAATTAAAAATCGCAATGCATAATGTAAAAGTGACTAACTAAAAAGCTGATTAATTGCTGTAGTCATAGAACCATCACGACACCATGCCTGTCCAAAAGTAAGATACTGCAAATCCCCATCTGAAGTACTGCTTTTTCACTGGTGCTGAAATGCTGGGGTTTTGCTGTTATTTCAGCATGGGTATCTCGGAATTCTTTTTGCTTAATATGAAACCAGACCCATTGAGTATTTAACTGTGGAGAAGGCACAAGCAATGTTTCTGCACGGGAGTTAATGTGTTTTTGTTGTTTTGTTTCTTTTCTTTAAAAAAAAACATTTTAAAATAAACCTCCATCTCTTTCATAAAGTGATTTTCAGCTCAACAAGCTAAAGTACACACAAAAATGATCTTGTTTTATCTATTTGAAATCTGTCACCTTTCAAATTTTATTAGTATTTTTTGAGCTTCTATTACAAGAGGCATAAAACATAGACAATAGGATATGCCTTTATCCTGTAACCATTGCTCCTCTCCTCTTCTTCAAATCTTCCAAGAAATAAAGGGCTTCTCCCAGACAACCCACTGCTTTATGCTATGCCTTTGATAATTTTTCTATTTCAATTACTCTTTAAGATGTTAGGACTAGAACAACATTCTGAAAAAAAAATAAAAAAAAAAAATCACTATTTCTAGTATTTCTTTAGTCTCTGCAAAGTCCATCAAGTAGATGCTCTAGTTATGCATTTGTGTGCTTTGAATAAGGCTTGTACTGCTTTTGGTAGCGTTCAAAATTTTGAACTGCTTACCTGCAACACCACATCACTGTCCAGAGAACAACGTAAAACTCATTATAAAACAGAGTTAATTAATTTTTTTTTAATAAAAGAACCTAGTAATGCTTTTATATGTCCAACGTGTAACTAAAACCCGTAAGATAAAAGGGAGAATACACATTCTCAACATACCTACCCAGAATTACCACAAAAATTGAGTCACTGGCAGGATGTGCTGTGGGTTGCAGGACTAGTTGTTAAATCAACAACTGTGATAAATTGAATGAACTGTTTTTCCTCATATTACATTTTAAATTTCTCTCATAAATTAGACATTTTCAGTGGCTGTCTGGATAAAAATTACAACATACACCTGAGTTTAACCCATGGAAAAAACGCATCCTTTCACCTGTTGAGTTTGCATTAGAATTTCTGCAGTTACGTTTTAAGATGGACATTTTGGTTTCTTCACTAAATTAAAGGTCTTTATCAGGATGGACAGGAACTTTACACTCCCTAATATTTTTACAGGCTTGAAACAACAACAACGAAAAAAGATTCAACAAACAGGCTACATTTTATACATTTAATTACACCAAGTCCAGTCACCTAAATTAGTAGCGCAGAAGTTTGTCACTAGACTGAAGCTGAAGATAATTCCACGAATACATGCACACATGCTTTAATATGGTCATGCTAAATGTGTATTTGGATACCTCTTGAAAAGTTCTCAGATGGTGAGGTAATCATTGTATCAATCACATGCACCAAGGAATTGCAACATCAAGTAAAGTGAAAATTCTGTGATTCTTGAATGCACTCCTAACAGAATTGTGTAAGATGAAAAAGCTTTAGGTTTTGAACATTAATAATTGCTGTTTTAAAAGCAAGATGAATTATAAGATGTGTTTTCTTGGTGGAAGCTCTAACAGACCTTTACAATGGCCCCCATAACATGTGGCAAATATTATGTCAAGAACTGATGCAAGTAATAATGCCAAAATTATCTTAGCCAAGACTGTAGTCAAATTAAAGCCACAACTAGAATTATAAACACATCTGGAATAAGGTTAAAATTTTATGTAGTAGGGCTTATTACAGTTATGTCTAGACAATGATATTGAACCATTTTTGATCATGAATGGTTAAGGACCATTCTCCTAATCATTCATGGACAACAACTCATGTCTTCTTTGATGCCTTTCATTGAACAGAGCACACTTACAAAGCAACTGCAGTTGTATCTTAACGTTGTACACAACTAACAATAGTTTTGCATTCTTATAAACCTACAGAGAAATATGGCAACTATTTCAGTTAATTCTCCCTTTTGTTGTTGAGGGCAATTACTTGCTCATCTTTAAAAAGATTAAAGAACCATTTAAAATATCACCCCTTTCCACATTATTTAAACTGGCAGAGAATACTTCCTTACAATCTTTTAGAAAAAGCTTTACATAATAGCAACAAAATGAGTAATTAGAACCACGTAAAACATTTGGAAGTTAAAGTCCTGCCACATGTTCTACTTAACTGAAAAATGTATGTGTAGTTAAAAAGCATCCCTTACCAAACTGATTAAAAATTTAACGGGCTAAGTACATTGTGACATTTCAGAATAGAAGATATTGCTTCAGTTTCTGTAACTGTCTGTAATGACACATCATGTTGTCCACATTGATTTTGCATTCAAAGTATTTTCTGATGTTCAAAAAGATATTTATACACATTGATGAGATCTCCCCACATGTAAATCTTTTCTTCTCTAGGCCGAACAGTTGCAGCTCCCACAGCCTTTTTTCTCCTCTCTTATGAGATTCACTAGTTCCTCAATCACCTCAGTGGCCTTTACTGTACTCTCATCCCATAGCTCCATGTCTCTCTTGAATGGGAGAGTCCAAAACTGCACTCCAGGTGTGGACTCAGCAGCGTCCAGTAGACAAGAGGGATTGTTTCCCTCAAACTGCTGACAACTCTCATCCTACAGCAGCCCGGGATACAATTTAGCTTTCCTTGTCATAGGTCTCACTGCTAAGGTCCTGTTATACCTTGTGGGTCATTTTAAACAAGATTATGTATTACCAGAAGTTCTAATTCCATATGAAAAGTTGCAGAAGTACCACTCATAATGCCTAACTAGCATGGCTGAACCACACTTTGGCTGTTGCCTGTTCTTTCAAATGATCTATCAAATTTTCTTGTGCAGGGAAAGTAGCACTGTATTCTCTGAACAACTGAATTTGCATTATTTAATGTCAGGTGAGCTGGACAGATCTTAGAAGCAGAAGAAAGTCAACACTTGAAACACAGAGAGCAGACAGCAGACAACCATCATCCAGCCAGAAATAGCAGAGACTAAATACAACAGCTTCAAGAGGCAGTTTTGTTGAGCCCTGGGAAGACAAACACACCTACAATAAAAGCATGGCCTTGAAGTATTAAGTTTCCTTCACAGGTAAGAATTCGTATTTGTAATTGGTAAAATATCAAGATATCTGAAGAGTCAGGGACAACAGATCAATAGTGCTCTTCACAGCTGCAGTGTTTTATGTGCACATGCAGATCTAAGCCTCACTTAACAATTGAGCAATTGAATACTGACTACCTATGAAGCAAACAACTCTAGAAATGGATTTATATCCACAAAAGCAAACACTACATTGCTTGCTTAAGAGCAGTGAAGAATACAATACATCATAAACCACTTTCAAGCTACTTCAAACCATTAAATCAAATAATTCCCTGTCGTTTTCTACAGTAACGATTAACTAGAAGCAACTCCTATAATCAAGGGCAGCAAAATTTCAAAAATTTGTTTGCTAATTTATATTGTATTTCTAGAATATGGTGTCATATCCAACTTCCTCCTAGGTTTGTTCCATTCCACATTTACCTGTATTTGCTTTCAGTCTTCTGGAAAGTGCAAATAGAAGTCATGGTACTCTCCAAAAAACAGATCACAAGATCACTTTCCATATTTTCTAATTCTCAACTTTGTGCAAAAGTTAGCTTGCTTTATTCACCTGTTTTATTTAAAAATAAGTAAAGGTGGCATACTGACATTGGTAAGTCAAAACAGGTACTGTACTGGCTGTAGCTTTCATCTATGAAGAGTTTTGCATCAGCATCACAGGCTAGGCTTAGTCCTAGTTTAATTCCTAAGCAACAGGTATTGATTATGCATCACAGCCACAGAAATAACCCTTGAAGATATTTCTCCGAAGAAAAAATTCCGTATCAGCTTTTTCCCTTTTTCTGAACGTAAAGCTGTCCACCAACTAATTTTTAAAAAAATTTTGCCTCAGAGTACAAGAGCCTATTTCTGACGAATACAGCTCCACATTGTAAGCTTCAGGTAGGCAAAGTCCTTTTTGCCACAGAATAAGAACCCGACCACATTACAAAGTATGTGGTGAAAGTGGCAAATCAGTTTGTGTTGACTAAAGCAAATGAAATGGAAAAATAAAGTGATCAGATTTAATGATCAGAGGAAAGGCAGCAATATGCTAAAGAGCACTGTATTTAAATGATAAGATTTCTAAATAACTATACACAGACCCCACTCAACTGAATTGTTGCTTCATTCATTGTCTTCATCAGAGCCTCTCAATGTATTCATATCCTTAATAATAAAGATTCAAGATTTCCTTGAAGTGAAAAGCATAATTTTTCTTTAATTGCATACATACATCAACTTTCCTAACAAATTTAGGATTATATATAAATCTGCAAGAGTACCACCTTAATGAAACAGTTTAGGGAAGTAAGAGCCACAAGAATTCAAACCTCAGGGTTTAAACTCAAACTTGTAGCATGACCACTAACCCAACCTTATTTACACTGTTATCATAAGACAATTGAAAGAAAAGACAACAAATGAAGAGTTTTAGACAAAATCAATTAGTTAAAAAGTAACTACCAATTTGCAATTGGGGAGTGCATAAGAGGTAAGATTAAAGTATTTTCAAACTGGGAATAGACTTTTTTATCCCCCCCACAAAAAGCGTTCATTATTTCATTGTAATTCAAGATGTATTTGGACTTTAAAAAATCTATAAAACTGTTTACACAAAGTTAATTCAGTAACTAGTAGGATTCTACTGTTTTTTCATATATTTAATATTCTTCTGACATTTACGAATATCTTAAGTATTGCAAGAAAAAAAAAAAAGGATTTTTTAAAAAAACCTACCCATTCTTTCCCCAATATGCAGAATCCAGTATATCCCTAAATTGTTTTAAACTAGATATAATGTAACTCAGAACCTCAATAAACTATTTCTCATACAAGCAAAACTACTTCATTCATTGTTTACAAGCTACATCTACATTCAACTTGGAAGAATTACTGCAGCTCCTATGGACAGGCCTGAACTAGCTTAAAACCATCCAGCTTGGTCACAGCTCAACCACAGCAGAGAATCAACCCAAATCAAGGTTTTACAGCTCCATTTCTGCCTCATCTCCTTCCCTGAGCACTGTGCAACTTTTACAATAGCTTTGAATTAGGCAGATTGACAGTTTTACAGACAACTCATGCATATTTATGGAAACTTTAGTCACATTTTGACAACAAAATTTTGACAACAAATTCATGATCTCAGAATTTTTCTTTGAAACTCTGATTGACAGCTCCCATCCTGTACCAAGTTTCTTAAAGGCACAAGGCTGATCTTGCACATGGGTTCCTTAAGTCTCTTAAGAGAGCTGCATGGGCACTCCATAATACAAATATAAAAGAAAAGTCATCTTTGACAGTGTTGGTTTGAGCCAGCTCATTTCACTGTCCACTACGATGCATAAGAAAAGGTTATGCAATTATGGAACTTCAACAGTGGTGACAGTGACCTTCAACTCAAGGTGACAACTAGTCAAATTGCTACTACTTTCAGCACAGAACCAACCCAGTTCAGAAAACAAGTGTTTAAGGATCACGCTGCAATACTTCACAGAAGTATTTCCTTTTTCCTCCAATCATGAGGCATTAGTAAAAATATTTACCTAACAAAGCTTTTTAAACTTTCTCATTCATACAGCTTTGATTTTGAAGTAACTTAAAACTAGTGTAACTGTGCTACTGTTTCTTTAGTACTGAACCATCAGTTTTTAGAATAAATCAGCATCCATTCGTTTCTCTTCAGCACAGAAATTCAGCTGAGCCCAGCTCTGTTACACAAATCACCATTTAATGTGATTTTCCTATTCGCTCGAACTTCTTCCTTGAAAAAGGAAGTTTTTAAGAAACAAATCATCTATTTTTAGCAGGTCCTTTATGCAAACGTAATTTTCAATAAATAAGAAAAAAAAATAAGGTATTGCACACAAGTCTGTTCAACAGCATTTTACACTAGCCAACAAAACACTGAAACTTGCTGTGTTGTGTTGCCCTCTTCAGGTCGACAGCACTTACATTTTCTAGTTCTTTTGCTTGATGAGTTATTGCATTGCAACTTCTTTCACAACATTTTTCAGATCTGAAGTTTCAAGTAGCAGCTAACTTTACCTGTATTCCACCACCCCTCGAAGCATTTTTGCTTTAATATACTATAAACATAATTTTTGCCCTCTATGTCTCCCTTACCTGAATATTAATCTTGAAGATTATCAAACTATCAGCTAGTGTTTGAAAAGATGACTAAAAACCGACTTCAGCACGGATAAGAAAGTCTCACAACAAGGGGCTTTAAGAGCTCAGTTGATTCAGTTTACCAAAGAAAGCTCCTGAAATCAATCCATAAGTCAACTAGGGAGGTCAGAAAGTCAGATGACTTTAAAGTGGTGTAAGGCAAAACAGAATCTAGAAACTGAAGTCAGACAAGTTCAGACTTGAAATGCAATGGAGACTTTTCAACGATAACAACAAAAAAAGTAATTATCTACAAGCATAAAAAGGTAGATTCACTATTACTTGAAAACTTTACAGGTAGACTCAGCATCTTTCCAAACAATCTGTTTTGATAATTTTTTAATAGTTGCCATAACATGGGCCAAATTGTGCTGCTGATTTGCATACCTGTAATGGGTTTTCCAATTGATTATCCGAGCTCTGCCAATTAATGTGGAAATATGGATAAAACAGTCTTCAATTGCTTGGAAATGGCCATACTTGAGCTGCTGATTCATTTATTGAGACAGATATTAATAATGCCTTAAAATATTTCATTTTCCACTCCCACTTCGCTACTTTCAGAGGACAAGTTGTGGTAAACATCTATGTCTACTTAGACATCTCAATATTGCAGCTTTGACATATAGAGCAAAGCGCTGAATTTAACTGATATATTATTAAGTACGGAGAATTTCACTCATATTACTAGGGAAGACAAACCAAGAATTTGTGACTGTACATCTTAATCACAACATCTTAAGGGACTTATGACAGGAAAACCTGTTCAAAGTTTAAGCCTACTATGTAATTAATCAATCAAATTAATAAACTAATCAAAACCCTTAGAAAACAGAAGCAAAGGAAATGCTCATGCCAGTACCAAATAAAGGAACAAGCAAACAGTGCCAGAGCATCCCTTTTTGGGGCTGGCAAACACACAACAGCCAGCCTGCCTGAAACAACTGCAACTCTATAAAAACTCAGGAGAACTTGTCACTAAGAGTTTTCATGAATTTTCTTTCCCATATTTTGTAATTTTAATCTCAAGAAGGAAATACAATATTTAGCTTTAAATTCCATATACTCAGAGGGCAGACTCCAGGAAAAAAGCAAGATGAAGTGGGTGAGCATGATATGGGGGGAGAGAGCAAGATACCAGAACTGGGGAATGAGTGCAAACTAAGTGCACAACAACTGAGACTCAGAGTGCTCCCACAGCAGGCAGCAGTTCATGAGAGCAGTCTCTTCAGCACACAGAGACTGCTCTCCTGACTAATATGCCCTTGTCACAGTGCCTGGAGCCAAAGACTGATGAAAACTTCCTGCCACCTATCAACCAGTTTGTTCAATTAGACTGGGAAACATCACCTGGTCTTACAAATATGGGGGGAAATTCCACAAGCCAAACTAGCTCTAGTACTAGACAAGAAAAGCCACACTTGAATTCAGAATATATTCAAAACATTACTATTATTTTCTCTCTTGCGATTAACGAACAAGTGCAAAAAGCATTCTATTCTACGGTCCTCTCAGATAAAAAGGCAAAAAAGGTTTTGTGCACCTGTTGGTTGAAGACAAAGCTGCTTACACCTCTGAAGTGATGAAGTGGGGAACTTCATTTCTGACACATCGAAGTAAAAGTATCACAAAAACATAATCACTATTTTTAAACTGTCTCTGGTAGAAAAAGTTTCCACCTATGTCAAAGGTTTATCTAGTTCAAGTTCCATATGACACAGCTAACAGAATACGACAGCTGGCAATAAAATCTCCAAGATACTTTAGCTAACTTTTAAAATTGCAAATGAGTTGATCCTTTGTGATTCTCAAACTTTATGAACATCATCTACTGTAGATACCAGGACTCTGGTCCAATCTTAGCTGGTATAATAAACAAAGATGTGCTGGACAAGGGATTTTAAAATTACCTGTGGTTAGTTTAGTTCTGACTTACCCAAGTACAATGTTCATATTTTTGCCATCTCTTTCTCCCACACACTCCATCAGATTTGGTCACCACAGGAGATATGATTCATATTACTCTTTAGAAATGTATTTTAATAGACAAACTGTATAATTGAAAGAGTTTGAGTTTTTAAAATAATGAACTCTTCAGTGAAAAAAAAAAATCTATCAGATCAGCAACAACCTTGCCAATTCACATTTAATTGCTGCTAAGGCTGTTTTTTCTTATTTGATACCGTAATCTAGTACACTTCTTTGAAGGAAGGCAAATTCATCCACCTCATACTGCCAAAATACAATTTAGAAAGTTCCCTTCACAGAATTTCCTTCTAATAATTTGGGGTAATAGAAGGTATGGAGAGTGCAAGGAGGAACTCTCCTCCTTGAAGGCAATAGCTCATCATTTCCTGCCACCCACCTGTGTATTCTTAAGTATCTACAAGAACCCTGTATGAAGACACACAGGGAATAAATACCCACTTAAACACAAACTTGGGTTAAATCAGGTAGGATATAGAAGGGATATAGAATATCAGGTAGGATATACATAGGGATATAGAAGCAACCAATTAGAATACCAAGCTGACTTCTACCTGCACTAACAGAAATTAAATGCATTTGGGATGGGGGTTAAATAAATCTGAAGAACACTTAAAATCAGTTATTTTTGCATATGCAAGTTTGTCATTAACTACTGTAAAATTATGTTAAAACTACAGGAATTAATTCCTTGTTTGGAATTAAATTCTAATCTCACTCTTCCTGAGGCTTTCTGAAAATTCCTTTAAATACATAGAGCAGTTATCAGTACACACACTAACAAACCAAACGAAAAAACTGCATCCACTATTTTTAAAAGACTGGAAATATTTAGAAATGCTAAGAACAGCATTACTGAAAATAATACATACGAACCTTTTCAAAGGCTGTATCAGCATCATCTTTATTTGTGTTTGGTCTTCAATTCTTAGTTAGATATTTTGGATTTAAACTACAGAAAGTAAGGGTTTCCAACTGAAGAAGCAATGGGAATCAAGATAAGTACTACTGGCTAAAGTGATAGATTTTACTGATTTATTATTTATTTTTTAAAAGCTTTACTAGCTTTATTTTGAAATTGTGTGGTATCATAGAAATCTTCCCTCATGCCTTAAAGATCTGCAAATCTATTTTGACACCAAACCCTCTTTTGTGCAAACCCATTTACGTGATTTCTATGAAAAGACTTTTAAAAAGCCCCACACCTACCCGAGAACAAGCAAACAACTTAGTCACTAACCAAACAAAATGCTGTGAGTTCTACTTTTCCTGATACATACTTTTTGATTCTTATACAAACGTTGCCATCTGCTGTGATCTCTGACAAAATAACTGACTTCCGTTCTCAATTTAGGGTTTCAATATGACAGTAAGTGTCTTACATCTAACACTAAAACCCACCCCAGTCCTGCTGCAAGACTGTATAGGTTTCTATGGTCACCATAACCTGTTACAAAGTAGTATCAGAATATTCAGTATTATTAATAAAGGACTTTCTTTTCATAGCTATAGGTGAAAAACTTAAATATAAATAATTAAAACATTCCAACAGAGCACAACTGTTTAATTTACAGAGAGGCTAAACAAGTTTTTGTATAAGCTTTTAACCATACATAATTCCAAACTTCATTGTGATCTTAATGCTATAAAAACTAGGGGGATGTTGAAAAATTTTAAGGATTCCAAGGAATATGTTTCCAAACAAAATGTTGAGAAAAATAAATTGCTGGTGTAATAAAACAAAAAAAAAACCCATTCAAAGTTGGTTTCGGATTGTAAAGTATACAAGTGTAGAAGTATAGAAGATGAAGGTAAGAACTAGATACAAGACCTATGTATTACTTCCACTTTAAAATGCCAACAAGAAGCCTATAAAGTGGTTGAGGGAAAACTGTGTTGCTCCTGAAGTGTTTGTCTTAGACCTTTCACAGTGCATTCAGCATCTAAAGCACTCTTCATATTTAGTAGTTATTTTTAATAACAGAACTAAGTTTTGTGGGTTCTTTTTTTAAACAGACAAACATCATCTACCTCAGCTTTAGCACGTTCTCAAGTTTTACACAACATAATGAATGTTAATTACCTATTAGAATAAATACAGTGTATTTTGTCTGCTAATTCATACAACTCACAGCAAAGATGAGCATGCAAAGTTTTACCATAATGCTAGAAAAGGAAACAAATAATTCTGAAAACAGATTACAATATATGACTCAGTGGAAGAGTTTGGTAAAAGTGGCTTTATTTTATTGTTTCCTACCTGATAAATTCTAAATGGGATGTATCGAAATCCATTATCTTCTGGAGGATACTCCATGAGTTTTCGATTTATTGCCCAAAACTGCTCAAATTTATCTGTGAAGGTAAAATTAGACTTTGTCAACATCAATAACATTTTTTTCAGCCTAAAGAGGTAAATGAGACACAACTGGAACAACATGCAGACTTATCTTACAGAAGTTTAACATGCACAGATTTATTTTTCCCCACATTTCTCTTCCCTATTTAGCCTGAAGCCAAAAGTAGGTCATCTGCATTCTCCTATGATAACACTGATGCGATTCACTGAACTGAAAGAGAAAGCAACTTTAACTCATATCTTATCTCCCACTGTTAAGGAAATATTGGGCTATAAATTATGGATTTCATTACCTCAACTAACAGTGCCTGTTTCTCCACTCCCTGCTCTTACTGATCCATACCATCTCATCTAAGAAACATCTAATTGTTCTTAACTATAGATGAGCAATGGGTGTAAAGTATGGAGAAACTAAAGCAGGAGAAATACTTTTGGAGTTGTTTACATTTGGATACGTAGATCTTAATATGCAACAATACGTGATATAATCAAAAAATATACTGCCAGACTCATGACAACATGAAAATAAAAGTTTATGCTTGAAACACATTTCTGTGATTTTCCAAGTAACTAGGGTCAGTAAAATAGCCTGCAAACCATTTCATGCTGTTCAGACATTACAAGAACTGGATAGTTTATCACATTTAAAGTGTATTAAGGACAGCATAAGTCTAAGAGTAATAAAGGCTTTTATACATGCAAATCAATCATTCAAATGAAGCAAATAACTAATATCAGAAGTGACAGAAAGGAATACAAAGAGCTAAGATTAATAAAGCTGTTGCTAGCCTTAGTGGAGAAGGTAGCTTTAGAAGGGGAAGTGCAAGGGATCAATTTCCTTATAGGCCCTAAGTCTCCAAGACACCAAACAGTGGATGCTTTCACAGAAAGAACACAGAGTGTCCAATTTTCCCTCCTCGGCACAATGTTCAGCTGAGTCTCAAGAAGCTGGGCTCTTACAAAATATATCCATTACAGAATTCAGCCTCACAGAAGCAAGGTAAAATTCAGAAATGTATTGACAGGACGAAGGTTCTTCCTGCTTCCAAAAGTGCTGATAACACTTAAAGAAATTGAAGAAAACAAGTTTGAGATTTGCTTCACTACAGCATGCAGCACAGATGCCTGTCAGTGCACTAAAATGTACAGGTTAGTGTACACTGCAGGCTTTATAACACATTGCTTTTCCTGACTGAATGCTACACAAGGCAGGAATTTCCAAGAAACTGTGAACAAACTCCTACCAGGTATGTTGTAGGAGCATTTCCCGATACCTCAGAAAGTACTTCCACACCCTTGTTTCCTGATTAGCAGCAAGTGCCTCTTGACAGGCACTTACCTGAGCTACAGCCAGCACCACCAGGCAGGTACCAGCCCTGCATAAGGAGCTGCCTGTATGCAGGGTGTTACCCCATAGCAGGGTGCTGCGCAATCATTCACTGGGCTGGGAGTGACAGTGACAACCCTGGAGCAGACTGTAATCAAGCAATCCCATGTTTGGGAACCCCAGCCTCCAGAGTCAGAAGTTTAGTCTTAAAACATCCACACAAAGGATGACTGCCTCCTCCGCCTCAGGAACTCTCTCAGAGGGAAGGTGAAGATTTAGCATGCTTCCTTGATCTTTGGAGGCAGCATTGAGAAAGGCCTGCAGCTTTCACTACAGATATGTGAATAGGCATCCTACAGTAGGCAGTGATAGATTTATACTTCAATTACCACTTCTAACTCACTTGAGAAAATGCTTATGGTGATACACACAACAAAACAGTAGAGAGACTACTCAAGCTAGTGAGCTTCAGCAGACTTAAATAAGGAATCTCCATATGTGGAGACATCCTACTTGAACAGAAATAAACATTATTTACTTGTTTAATGCTCACATCACAGTAATTAGGAAAGCTGGGTGAATGGCTAATTGTCCTCAAAATTCACCAGAAATGAGTAACACATCTTACAGATCAGAAGAAAAAGAAATTATGAACAAATAACAGACTTATGTCACAAGATTAAATATATTGACCCTTGTGACCTATATGGCAAACAAGGGAGGCTCTGAATGACAAAAAATTAAACAGTGGTAATGTGCAGTTAGCTCACTCCTATTCTTCATTCCCACTTCCTTACCTCCCAGAAAACATACTGTAAACCAGGTAATTTTATTTAAGGCAGGTAAATGTAAAAATTTGTATCTGTCAGATTATTCTCGGAACACTTATGCAATGCTTCAGACAATCAAAGTTTGATTGTTGAAAAATAATTTCAGTAGTTTCCAAATATAACAGTGATAAATCTGCAGCAGTTGAATTATGAACTTGTTGCATTTTGTAATCCAGCATGTTCTGTCAATCCACCTGACAGCACAGGAATTTTAGCTAGACATAATGGAGTCAGGTATCTAAAGACAGATCTCCACTGTGCATACAGCACTATCTGAAGACCTATGAGTAAATTCCTCCTCACAACCTTATTTTACTGTCCTTCAAACATCTTTCCAGGGATACAGTATTTTTACT
Source organism: Lichenostomus cassidix (assembly GCF_008360975.1). Classification (NCBI taxonomy): domain Eukaryota; kingdom Metazoa; phylum Chordata; class Aves; order Passeriformes; family Meliphagidae; genus Lichenostomus; species Lichenostomus cassidix. The sequence continues at coordinate 68,912,925 of NC_139483.1, read as the reverse complement.
ACAGGAAACAGACTTGGGTGTTAAAAAACTAAGACAAATTTTTAAAGGAAGCAGCAGAAAGAAAGCTATCCATACTGATATATATATGCCCTGACAAGAGCTTTTATTAGCACAGCATTGGCTCAGTGCCAGAATTCTAAAGCTCCAAAAGTACAAAATCCAAAAGTAACTGCTTTTCACAGAATTCTTTAGACTCAAAGTTTAAAATAAATAAATAAAACTGTAACACTGACAAGTATCACCCCAATCTCCTTAAAAACATAAGTGAAAGGATTCATCCTTCTCTCATTTTTACCTATCAGTAACCCCTGTTTTTGCAAAGTCTTAAAAAAGCTATTAGTGCTACAATGAGTTATAAGAACTAATTAGTTTATTGGCTAGACAGGACAAAGACAGAAGGTGCTGGCCGGAAATGTAACAACCAAAACAAAACTGAGTTTTCATCAAGCCAGTAAACAAGGAAGAGTTCTCTACCTATCAGCAAAAGCACTTTACACACTAGTCTCCCCCCCTTGTGAAAAGCTTATGCAGTCTGCATGATATCTAAACCACTGTAACAGTCAAATCTGATTACTTTTGTTTTTCACAGTCCATCTGTTTTCAAGAAAGTGCTTGCTCAAAGTGTTAGAGAGTTTCTGTGTTAGCAAAAAACAGTACTTGCAAAAGGCAGATGTCCGTATCTGAATAACAATATTTAAAGTAATGACAACAATATTTGAACAGAAGTGAGAATAGTGACAGTGTAAACGTTTCATACTCCACTAATCATATTTCTTGAAAAAGAGATAATGTCTGCTATATAAAACATTGCCTAAAATGAAATATTAAAACTTTTCTCTTTGTATCTTATGTCAAGGATCAGAAAGTTAATAACCAAATAATTAAGAGTAACATATCAGCCAAATCCCTTATATTTATAAATATTCATTTTTTAAAAATACACTCACTGAATATCCAAATGCCAGTCAGACATTAGCTTTCAGTACTACAGAGATATACAGAATCTAAGGAGAGCTTTGAAAATAATCTGTTTACATATTTAGAAAAAGTATGAGTTGGCAAAACTACAAAGAAATAATGTCACCCATGACAATCTCAGTACACAAATTCATTAAGCAACAAAGTAAACTTCAAACATAAATTTACAAATACAGTATGCCACATTATGCATGTAGGGTTCTGAAATGTACCAGTGAAATTATTCCTGCCTTTAAAGAGCCCATTAGAACAGTTGGAAAAAATTATTGTTACAAGGAAATACTTTGAGAATTGTTATTTCCTCCATTAAACCAGACTGGAGATCCTTTAGCAGTCCTAAGTTCTACGTTGTTATGTTAAAAAGTTCTTGGTAATCCCATCATACTTTATTGTTAATAGACAGCAACTGCTGAACTTTTACTATTAAGCAGTGTTATTTAAGAGTTAGTCCAGGCTGAGGGCTGAAGGGCTGGGTCTCTTTTGCCCCAGGGTCTCAGCCTGAAATGTTCTCCAGGCAACTGCAAAAATTAGTTTCACTCATACTACCATCTTACAGTCATTTTCTGAAACTCAAGTGCTGTCACGCTTCAAACAACTTGAAATTTCACATGGATCTTGATGTTAGACATGTCTGTTTCACCCAGGTGAGGGTACAAGGAAGGATCACTGGGAAGGTAAAAGGCACTGCTCGAGTGCTTGCCATCAACAGAGGTAGCATAGCTTTAAATTTGTGTACACAAATAGTCTGGGCAATTATCACAGCATGGAAAAACACATCTACAAATACCTTGTAATGAAAAACCCTGGTGAGAGCATATAGACGGTTAAAATGGAGTTTCCACTGCAGTACAGTAGGCAAAAAAACTAAAAAAAAAAACCCCACCCTAATCTTTAAGCTTATCAACAAAAAAAATCTTAATAGTAAGAAATTATTTTGTTTCTATATTTAATAGTGATGCAACTGCTATCATATGATCAGACTCTAGAATTAGATATATTTCAAGAATGCTGTTGAGAGGGTTTATAAAATAGAATTAATACAAAAATGAGAGAAAGATTGTTGAAATTCAGAAAGGATTCATGGCTCTTGTATTTTAATATCTTTTTAGAAAGTCAAAGAAGTGAACAAACTGGTATAGCCCTCGGGGTAACACATATGCATAATTTTGTCTGGTCTTGACGGTTTCTTCTCAAAACCATTTAGTGGTACAAATTAAAAAGGAAGCTTGGAATTAAATTGTAACTCTAGCACTATGCAAGCAATACCAATTTGCAGCTTGCGTAAGAATACGTCCAATACTTCAGTTTAAAAAACACAAAACTTGTCCATTCTCCGTGGTTCACCACTGTCTAACAACCATATGAACCACAGAAGTACTTGGGCAGAACCACACACAGCACTAACTAAGAGACCAAAGACTCTCCAATTGAGGTACAAGAACCACAGAAAAACTTCATTTTGGAACTGCCTTTGGAGGACAAGCTTTGGAATGTTAAATGCTTTGGACAAGCTTTGGAAGTTAAATGAGTTTGCTCAAGGCCTTGCCCAGTGAAGTTTGACTGTCTCCATGGGTTTCCAGTCAACCACTTCCACTCCCCCAGCCCACCTCACCCTCCATTCCCAATGTCCCATCAGACTTCCTCCTGCTGCAACTTATAACTGTTTTTCCTTTGGTAACTGCCCAACTCCACTGCTAGTGGAGGTATGGGTGAGAGGAGTCTGACTCCATCTGCTCTAGAGGCCTTCCTTTCAGGTAGTAGAAAGCTATTAGCTAGCTCCACCTTCAGCTTCCCCATCTTCAGGCTAAACAAGGCAGTTCCCCCACTCTCTAACATATCATATGCTACAGTCCCTAATAATTTTAACCAGCATTCTGCAGGATTCTTTTCTGTTTGTCCACATTTCTTTTGTCCTGGGGTCCCAAAACGACATGGAGCTCCTAGTGCAGCTTTACAAGTGCTGAGCCAAGCAGGGGGCACAAGAGCTTAAGCATCTCCCAGTGAATCTTTATTTATAAAACACCACACAATGGGCTTTCTACTCAGTTTGTTGTTTGCCACTACCCACTTCCAGAAAGCTGCCTTCCCAGTCAGTTCCCAGCCAGCCACAAGGAGTTTTTCCTGTATCTAGTGCTGCACTTAGCTGTCAGCTCTGGGAGGCTGCAGCCCATCATGATCCCTCTGAATGGCAGATCTGCTCTCCAGTCCAACTGCTCCCACCAACTTTTCCTTCCAGTCATAGACAAACTCGCTAAGGGTTTAATCTGTCACATACATATAATCAAACTGTAGAGTACAGAGAGCTACAGCTGAAAGTCAAGGATCCAAAGTGTATTACCTTAACATTAAAACAAGCATATTTTCTACTCACTCATGCTTTAACAAGCATCACTTTTAACTGCTATAGCAAAAAGGAAGTCTTCTCAAAATTTAGTATAAATACTACTTCCACATTGTTCCCAGGAAGACTAAGACTCGGCATTCATACATAATTCTGCTTACTGGTGTTTCTAACTAATTTTATAAAAAGTTAAGTTCTTGCGTGGTATGCATCAAGCATGGCGGAGCTTTTGTTGATGAAGAAAACATTTTGACCACTTTAAAACCAATTTCTGTGCTATTCAGAAACATTATTTACAGCTGACTAACTTCTCAGCTATTTAAAGACTTATCTCTAAACTACTTAGTTCACCTAAATTGACTGTTCATATTCTTATTTTATAAAAACACTGATAATTACAACTATCAAGGACTTCAGGAAGACTCTGGTACAGATCTGACTCTCACTGAGAGTAGTCTACAGTTAGTGACAGCCCTTTTGAACTGGTATGGCATCATTAAGAAATTTATTTATTTTTCTTTTCCATTTCACAATTTGCCACAGTTTAAATATCCTTGCTATGAAATACCTATGTTACTTGGGCATTTTAAAAGATCATGGTATATAATACAAATCCACCACTGAAGAGGGAACACAAGTTTACTAAACTTGTCAGACTACCTTCATATATGAGTAACTATCAGATATGGAGACACAGGACCTTAGAACAATTTTGACTTAATATAGCAGAAGCTACAGAAATGTGTGAAAATATTCTTCATGTCACAGACAGCAAAATAACAGCACTCAACATAAGAGGACATTTTGAAAACTGTACAAGAAAGCACCATGTCATTCTTCAGATTATCCACCAGATCAAAAAGACCTTTCCCCTCTCTTTTCTTATAGTATACACAAGGGAGCTGTACCTTACCAACATGCTTTTCACTTCTTAAACGTACTTACAAACCAGAAGTTTCACTTTAAGTACACTGTTTCCTTAAAACCACCTCCCTTCATTTCTAGGTCACCAGTTTACCTGGAAAAGGTTTGGGCAAAGAAAGTCATCAAGATGGGCTATTTCCTTTCTTTTACTCAAATATGAAAACGCATATATCCTACAAAATTTAAGCTTTCTCTATAGTTGAAAAGCAGATGATCTCAGGAAGTATTGTCACTTAAGCTAAAAAGAAAGCTCTGATGACAAGTATAATCCATTTTTGAAACACATAACCCACAGGTCGTATAGGAATTAAGGAGCAGGGCTTGTGACAGACTTTCCTGAGTAAGTCAAAGGGAAAAGGACTACTGACAATTTTATCCATCCTCTAAGCTCTCTGCTCCATGCCTAGATAGCCTTGGTATTTTGATTTCTTCATCTCTAATTATGCTCCTATATATACATGAAAACAGAGCAGCATAACAGCATGCAACTTTCTAACCCACTTTGCTTTCCCTGTACGATGCTTTTTCTAAATAAAGCTTCCCTTAAAAGTTAAGGAACCTTTATATTAATGCACATTAATAAATTCAGGTGTTTACTAGCAGCAAGTAACTTACAAGCAATTCAAATTGCACAACAAAAAACCCTCAGCAACTAAAAGAAGTTAATTTTAAAAGTGAAGTCCATTTTTTAGAGCTAGTTTACTCTGAATTTTGGTTAGACCTTACACATCTTTCAGGAAATGACTTATTTTGAGAGTGAAGGGAGGAAGAAAAGCAAAAGGCAGCAAAAAGACCTCGAAGCTTGCTCTTTCAGAGTGTAATGGTTTTCAATAGGTACATGGACATCTAACACAAGATGGTGAAAACACTAGAAACACTACCTTTGTAACTATCACTAGGCAACCTCCTCTCAACTTCAGTAGGATTGTGAATGTTGTTTTGCCTTTTGCTTTCCTTCCTCCTCTGCCTTCACACATTTCATGTCCTCCTTTGAGACCCACTGGTTCTCACTGGCCTCAGACAGAGCAGATGTGCTCTGCCCTCTTGTCTGAGAGCAGAGAAGAGAAAGCCAACAGGGGAGTGCAGGCTGCCATCAATTCCCCATCTTTGCGCTGCAGCAAAGGGCAGCTATTCAAGCAGACAGACACCAGGCCAGCACAGAGCAGTAACAAAGCCAAAAGCAGTTTCAGGGGGATGGCAGTTTAGACTCACAATACTGCACCCATACGAGTGGAGCACTGGCTTAGTCATTTGTGCAGAAAGGGTAACAAGCCCGTAAACACTGCAGAACTAACAGGGAGGTAGGTCTAGGTTACAATCCATTACCAGAAAAACCACCACAACTAACCAAACCCCAAACAAAACCCACTGCCATGAAGAAATACAACACAAAAAAAATCCCCAAGAAGGTTTGCTGTGATGCAGCTGATTCATTCTGCAGGTCAAGCCTGCCTGAAGCCAGACCCTGCTTAACACCAAAGCAGCACTGGGCTGACTTTGTGCAGGGCTATCTGACTCTGTCTAAACTGCATTCTCTCAATTCCACGATATCAGCAACACTGACATTTGGAGTGTGCCATGCTATCTTAACTCCAGAATAAGCAGATACTGATGCTAATTATAAGGCAACTTGATGTATTTTGAGAAATTTTTAACTCCCAAGCCAGGAAGGTAAGGACTGGGGGTTTTAAATCTCTTTTAACCAATATACTAATTTTCAAAGCTCCAAAGAATTATTTAATCTTTCTTCACAGTTAACCAAACCTCCACAGATTGAACGTGGAAGTAACTCCCCATTTTGGGAGCCATACAGAGAAGAAGTAAACAAAATAGCTTTGTGATTTAAAAATTAATGGCTTTTTCATTTGTTCTTCTAATAAACTCCAGAAGGTTTTCTAAGCTTATAGTTCCCCAATTAAATTTCCAATCATGAATTGAGATCACAGAGATTTGCTCAGCTACTAAAGCATGCTCACCATGAGGTAAAGAACAGCATTCCTTCCACCAGTTCTCTATGAAGAGGACAAACACACCTATAAAACCTGAGTGGGTCAAGTACATAGACCACAAGAGATGCTGATATTTTAAGACACTTCCTTTTTTTGCAGTCCAAACATTTCTAAATAGAAACATGATAACTAAGAAACACAACTTCTGCATCTCAAAAACCCAAGAACAGTTTAGATAAAATTTAGAATTAAATGGAAGACAAGACAGGCCTGATTCTGTCAGTAAGGCAAGAAAGAGATCACATGCATTAAAAGATAACAGATTGTATATTCTGAATGCGTGCAGGATTTTTCTCCTCTAATAAGAACAATTCAATATGGCCACTTAACTTTTGGTAAGCCCTAAAGCATGAATGAGCATTACATTCTTTTTCCATAATATTTTCAGTAAAATAATGACTTCATTATATTTTACAATATATAAAAGAAACTCTAAAATGGTTATGGGTTTTTACTGTTTATTCCTCTCACTCATGTATCAAATACCAAGTCTAGTCTTCACTGGTTATAAGGATGCCTGTGAAAATTTCAGGGTACAGTTGCTTCTGTTCATCCACAACTGATAAAAAGCAGATGTGCTGACTCTAAACCCCTTATTTATCAGAGCCATTATATACTGAAGTTACAGATATTAATTCTTTTAACCACACAAAAAATAAGCTCTCCCACTAGAAACAGTTGGGATTTCATTCGTTTGATCCTGAATCATCAGTAGGCCCATAGTGTCTTACAGTTTCAAAGCTGAAAGCTTTTATTTTAACACACAAAAGGCAAGAAGAAAAAAACCCACCCACTTGAAAATCCTCTTTATCCATGATAAAAATGGCCATAACTCCATTAAAGCAAAAACAGTAGTAACATTTTCCATGAATTCTGATCAAAGAACTTTAACAATTCTTACAAAGGAACAGAGGTCAGTATAGCTGCGTAGTCTACTTTTACCACTTCCCTACCATAGACAGACATCCACAACGCTGGTCAAAAATGTACCTGTCCCAAAAAAGTGTTCTAGCTAAGAAATATCTGGTTTATGAATCACAAATTGTCTGCAAGGAGGAAGAAAAAGAACAGCATAAAATAGAAGAATATGTTTTCTTTCTTGATTTGGTATCAGATTAACATAAAACCAGAAATGGTGGGAGGAGGGATGTAAAGGCTGATACGAATAACCACCAGCTGTTACCAACACAAGATTTTCCCACAAATTCACTATTACAGCTCTTCTCTTAAAACCCATCTACAGGCAACTGGTAAGTTTCATGTGTTACCTGTTCAAGTTTCTGCTTCTCAGCAGAAACATTTATACCAAATTACACACTACTTGATAGCTACATTTCCCCAAACAAATAAAATTGGATTTTTTTTTTTTAATGTAAATTCAGTACATGCCCTCTAAGTAATGCTATCACTCATTAAACAAATAGGACTTCCTATAATTAAGAACTAAAGAAAATTGCTTGATGTTTCACAGAAAAAACACTACAGATGTATCTTTACTTACAAAGCAGTTAGCACAAATGCTACTTTCTTTTCTTTTTTGTGGTCATTTATTCTGTTTCACAAAGTGGTTTAAAATTATTACATCTCAAACGAAAGCCTATAAAAACATATTGAAAGATACAACATGCTTAAAAAGAGTTTTCTTGGTTTCACAAGCTTTTCTTGTTTCTCTTTTATGAAGAGTTGAGAAATTAAAATTAGCATTTGAAAGTATTCAAGATTGCTTAAACTTCTCTTTCAGGTGTCAGATTCCACAGGTGCAATTGCTCATTAAGTACAGTGAAACCTTGAAATCAACTTTGCTAGGCAACCTCTGTTTTTAACATTATAGAGCAAAACAGAAGAATTCTGCCTTCCCTATAACTGAAGATATTCTTAGACAAATAATCAACTAAAAGATAAAGCCTAAGATGAGCACAGACAAAAGCATGATGTTTATCTGTCCTCCTACCTTAAATATTGAAAGTAATAAGATTCTATAATTTCTGGTTAAAATAAATTTAACTTGTACTGTTTCATCATTTAGTCAACTCTTCTGCCATTATTATACTCATATTGTAACTCTATACTCAAATTGTAACTCATGTAAGAGGTCTTTTTGTATTAATTTTAAAAAGCATTAATAAAAAGAACACATAAAGTGCACTGCTGGGAACACCTGAGTACTGAGACAAAGTGACAGAATTTCTTTTTTCAATAAAGATAGCAACTTTTGAAATAGAAAAAAATTATGCTGGCACAGTTTTTGCTTCTTGAACTAAACTTCTTGCAAGACAAATACTACTGCAGCAAAATACTTTTTTTCCCACACAGAATTATTAAAATTTCTTCTTAAATTGACTTGTAAAGATATAAGCTTTAGGAAAACATCTATTTTTTACACATGGCTTTCACGGGGCCAGAACTCTTATTACTGTTAATTCACAAAATTGAACGTAGTATCAGTCAGTTTGCTGACTATTATCTATGCAATACAGAATCTCTCAAGAAGTACCTGGAATCAAACCAGATAAAATATAATTTCTTACTTGATAAATTCTGCAGGTATGCATGACCTTTCTCAAGATCTTACCACTCAACTGTCAAATTAAGATAATCCCTCAATTTCAAATCTTTTAAGATCATTCAAATCAATTAAAATAATCTCCTCCAATTAAATAAAAAATAGAAAGTTTCTAATAAGCACTCATCTTCAAAATTATCATAGAAGTACCTTGAATATGAAAGGCAGTGCCACTAAACAACAATGAAAAAAGAAATGCCACACACTCACTAAATACACACATTAAACCAAAACTAACTTGGAACCTTCTTGCCTAAACCAAAAGCACGGTTCAAGTCTTCTTATATTCTAAGGTTCTTCTATTTCCTTTAATTTTTCTTATGTGAGAAAATGTTAATTCAAAGTGTTCAGTATTTTGTATCTCAACACAGAATAAACATCTTCATACTTATAGCAAAATGCTTGCATAAAATAAATTTACTAGTAATAATATAAATGACAGTTTCAGGAAATGAGAAAAATGCAACAAAAGTGGCACGATCACCCATTCCAGAGAGCAGTTTCTGAAATACTTACAAAAACTTTTCAACTTACAGGACTCTAAGAGCCATGATACAGAACACACTACAAACAAAAGTTTTATTTTGCGCCGCAATATAGATTCAGGCCATCTCTGCAAAGTAAGAACACTAATTATAAGATCCTGTTTTGAATTATTTTGCTGAGTTTTTCAAGTCAATATTTGTGCAGAAGTCTTTGTGAAAGCCATAAAGCAATAAAAAATGGCAGAGAGAAAAATAACATTATTAAATCTACTGGGCAACTTTTTTGGAAGTTTACCTGTATAGTTTACCAGTGACAACCCATAAGCATAACTAGAGGAGACAATCTATTTTATTTATGATCTAAGATAGCTAATACTGAACACTTAAACCCCAGGTGTCTCCCAAATAAGGATCATCATTTGCACAAAAGTACACTATACAATATTTATCTATCTATTGTGATTTGTTGCTAGTTTTGGTTTGTTAAAACAGTCATGACTCAATCTTATTCCTTGAATAACTCAAGGCACATTTGAATTATCACCAAAATGATGACATAAATTTAAAAAAAACCAAAAAGCCACCACAACCATCGATGCTTTCCATGACAAGTAGACAAAAATTCTGTAGAACAATGACATTTTATATCCCATGCAACAAATAAAACTTGAAGAAATTATTTATTAGCTTGCTCAACCTGAATAGAATTAATACTTGATGTGCTGTATTTACCATTCTGTAACCCCATCCACAGTTGCTTATGATCCTTTTTTTGCATCTCATTGATGACTTGACTTTTGTGCTTTAAAGCATCTGCTTCTTTTATACAAGCCATAAAATGAGCTTCAATCACATCTTTAGAATGGCAGTGTAGAAGATCCTTTTCTGGAAAATTCTACAAAGAGAAACGATAGATCAAGAAAATAAATGCATCACATACCTTGGATAATGAAGAATAAATTATAATTTTAAACAGGCATATATTTATGCAAAAGAAGCAAACTGGAATCTTCTACTTACAGAAAAATATAAAAACCATTCTCACTCGGGTGACAAGACACAGGTTGCAGTGAAAATGTTTCAGGAAAAACAAAAGCTCAACAATTTTCTGTAAAACCAGAATTTTAACACATTTTCAAGCAGATGTTCAATTCTCAGACAATAAACAGGAGAAAATCATGAGAAGTAAGCGACAAGTACCTAATTTATATTGGCTATCCATGATATTTTATCAACTATATCTACGCAGTTCCTTGAAAACCAAGCAGAATCACCCACATATATGAACTACAGCATATCTGCCACTTACAAACATTTTTCCTTAGAGATACTGGAAATCTTTTTCAGGTCCAGTTACGCCTAATCCATGTGACTACTGCTAGTCTGTGTGACTTGATTTTATACCCCTTTCATTTGGTTAGAACTAGCATTCAGCATTGCTGCACAACTACAATTCCTCAGGTAACTCTTATCCCTTCAGTAAATTACCTCTCCTAATTAATTTATTAAGGAGTTATAGTAGTAAATCTCATTCAGGTACAAAAAAATTTCTTTGGAAATTAGCTGATCAGAAGTCCAGCATTGTAGAGGTTGTGGTTTTTCTTCCTCTTATTTTTCTTTCATCAACACTTACTATCATTGCCATTTTATAATAACTTAAGCATTCACTACCACAGATCCACTGCCACTGGTTTTCAGAAGTTTTAAAGTCCAGCCTTATTTTCTCATTATTCACCTTACTTTCACAGTTGCTTATGACCATGCTGAATGGAGCAAACCTCAGAGCCAAACCAGAGTGGCAGCATCATCAGTACTTCCCTTCCTAACAAGAGCTTGCCGTATTTTTACACTTTAATTCTCATGCTATTTGGAAACCAGAGGCCCTTTCCTCTTAACCCATTACAAACTGGCACTTTAAAAAGCTCTTGTGAGGGACTGTCAAAACCATTTTGGAAATACAGCTACATATAATGGGATATTTTTCAAAGGCTTTTACAGCATAGTTAACATGTCAAAGTAGGAGCAATCTAACACCGAAGAAAAACCCTACCTTCACTCCCCCACATAAATCCAGGAAAAGTAGTGAAGTAGTGAAGTGCTTCAAAATATAGAAACAAACAAACAAACAAACAAAAAAAAAATTCAAAAAAGGGAGCTGGGGATTGCCTTACCTAAAGGAAACTCTGAGGACAACAGTGATAGTTCCCTCCTCATTAGGTTACTGAGAAGAGTTGGAAATTAAATAATGGAATTTCATATAGTGATTCCTCCTTATGACAGTGAGAACCCAAACCCTGGAAACTGTGGATCAAAAGGATGAATATTTTCCAAAAACAGGGGCATAAAGAAAAGATTACTAATATCTTTTCCACTAAAGTTTACATGGTTTGGTGTTGAACTTGCAAAGGCAGTGCTGTTGTTAGGACTGATGTTGTTAAGCTGACTGCTTAGAAATCTAAGGACAGAGGTAAATCTAGATTCTTATATGAGAATGGCCAATAATGAATACATTAAAGACAGAACAATAAGAAAAGTTCTTTTGGGACAGACCTTGCTCCCATTCTACCCTACAAAGCTGAGTGCCTCAGCATAACTGGGCCCAAGATTACTAGGAAAATATTACTGGGATTGTTACTTGCCAATTGACATCTGCATAGGCCTGTAAAATACTTTCAGAAGTTCAATTTAGTTGCTCAAATAAAAATGCAAAGTCTCGTAACCAATCCAGAAGAAGCAAACAGATAGAAATAGCATACTTAAAGATCAAAAAAGTTATTTACATGCAAGAATTCAAAGAGAGACACTGGCATCCCTCAAAACAAAGGAAGAAACAGTGGTATGCACCTACTGCCAAGTAATATAAGAACATAGAAACTGACTTTCATAGTTAAAAACTGATGTTTTAGCTAAGTTTATGAAAACAGCAGTTTTGTTACAACTGTTTTGCTGCACATACGTCTAAATACTAAATTGTGGGGTCTTTTTTTTGGGCATTCTCCTCTTTCTGCAAGCAGACATCTTCCTGCTGACTTTTCAAATTGCAGGGAATGTCACTGCCTGGGTATGAGTTCCAGAACTCGTATACAGTGTAGTCTGCAGGATATTTAGAACTGGTCAAAGCTAGTTAAGCTAGTGTAAAGAATCTGGACATGGTAGTAGAAGTAGGTGTGGCACTATTAATTTTGCCAGCTTCTAAGGAGTAACACTGTGAAAGACTGCAAAACACTCCTGGAACCTCAGTGCTGTCTACTCCTTTCTTTAGTAGGAAAACACTGACACATTTCTATGAAGTTAGTAGAAGCTGAAAAACCTAAACACGAAAGTGACAACTTAGAAAAAAACACTGCACGTCTACAAGAAGCTTAGACTGCTAACAGAATGAGACTGCTACATGAGACTGCTAACAGAAAATATGGCATCCCCACTGATTTTTCAATCAAGGCACAAAATAGTAAGTTTTATACTTAAACAGATCATGTGTACTTGAATTTTTTATTTTTAAAAACATTCTACTTGCCTTCTTTCACTGAAGACATAGTGATCAATCATAAATAACTCTATTCAGTTCCCTGACGAAAGGGACAATTATAAGCAAATTGGTAGCCACCCCATGCCATACAACTAGGAGATCTGCAAGAAGTTTTAACAGATGCTTATCATAAGGAGCCTTAATTTAAATACTCTTACTGGTGGTGTCTTACTCCCGCCATGTCCTGTATCTTTGAAAGAAAAGTTACTAAGGGTTGGCTCCAATTTACTTAGAAAGCTCAAGGAATTTTGTTTTTTATTTTCACATACTAGTAGACCCTTGCAGCATGAACTGGTCAGAGAGAGACAAGTACTGTCTGTACAGACAGGAGCACTACATGACCTCTAGCATAAAACTGTACCAAAAACATCACAAGCAATTTCAACAGTCTGGTTTCACAACTCCATTCCACCCATATTTATCTTTCAGTTCTAGTTCATAAAACATCTGTTTATCCTGTGACAGTCTACTTGCATTAGCCTGCATTTACAGAAAATAGGGCATAGAAAACCATAACGAATGGAACTCCTCCCATAGTGCTACCATTTCCAGAGCAGTTCACCACTTCTTATCTACTGCCCACAATCTGGAGAGGTGGTTACTGCACTAAGAACATGAATGGTGTTAAGCAGGCCACTGAGTAAGGTGAGATGATTTTAACAGGAAGGGATAGAATTTCCCTGCTTCCTGTAAAGCCACACCTGGGTAACAAAAGCAACTTCTCAGGCTACAGCTCCTCATGATTCTCAGACCCTGGTATGCTGTTCAACCTCATCCACCTACAACTATTAATTGCAATTGTTTTTCAACTTTACAAGATACAATTAATGTTATTTTATAGCATACCAGAAGTACAAATTAATAAACTGTTTATTGAACGCAAATACTAAGTGTGTTTACGATTTGGTCTGCATACATAACACAGGAGGACAATTACAAGCATCTATCAAGTTGAAAACGTCTGCTGAACAGAAATAAACCTTTTCCATGTTTTTAACTTCAAACAAAGAAACTTGAGAGGGGAGTTTGACTTTAAGAAAGTTGAAAAACACTCTTTACAGATGTTTGAGATATCTGTTGCTGACTGCATGCATTGGTAGAAGAAAGGAGACAGCCATGACAACAAAAGTTAAACCCCATGAAATCTAACACTGTTTAATTAAACCAAATAAAAATTATGGCTCTTTGAAGAATAACTACACAGAAATGAAAAGAATAATCTAGTCAGAAATCCCACACCTAAGCTATTCAGCTGTAAGAAACTGTAACACATGAAAACCTCTTCAATATTTTGACATACTTTGATATCTTTCAGTTATGTTTTGACTTCAAGGATTCAGAGGGGTTTTCTTTAAATAAACTTTCAGATTACATCAAAATAGGAAGAGAGATTATGCAGGTGCTAACTCCATGGTATTATATCAACTTTAAAAATAATACTGCCTTAGCAGTTAATTATTTCTGAGCTTTAATGTACACCTTTGAGAAAAACTTAAAGTTGCTGATCTTTTGGCAAGCAGCAACACAAGGACAATAAAGTCAAATTTATGTGGCTGGGTGAAATTATAAAGCACTGTGGTGCTGCAACTTAATTCTCAAGATGCCTCTACTTTGTGATGGCAACATCCACACATTGCCACTGTTAATATTCCAGAGCTCTCAGAACATAACAATTAAGCCATGATTTATGGAACTAGACACCCTACATTTTCTTCAGAACACTCTGGAAGTTTCCTCATCCCAGGCCTCTGACATTTATCAGACAAGTGTAGCAATTAGAATGGTTTCAAAAACAGCCCCAACTTCAGATCCATTTAGTCAGTCACTTTAAAAGTTTCAACATGTAGAAATACATATCATAAGAATGTATGATTTCAGTGTACTCTTCCAAAAAGCATCAGACTATCCTTAGAAAAAGCTTTTCTAACACATCTTCAAGAGAAGAATTGTTTCAATGAAAACATTCAACACAAATGCTTCCCAATATGCTTTTCATTTCACTCAAATCTCTCACACACTAAAATCAAGCCTATTCATGTAGCACTGTCCTTCAGATCAGCTTTCCTAGTGCATTGTTTCTATTCAAGTGGAGAAATTGATGTTTCAAAGCTAAATATCATGATTTGTAGTTGTGCGTTTGACTTCAAAACATACCTGGAATTATTGTCTCAACACATTTCATCTAATCCTACTGAAGTTGCCTTCTGAGCAAAGATCACTGGTGCTATTAAGTCATACCTAATGGTTTTACAATGCATAATCAAAACAGTGTCTCTTCTGTGACTAAACTGTCACAAGACCAAACTCACTTAATTCAGTTCTCCAAAAGGGACCAACATTAAATACAACAGCATTCCCTGACTTCAAGGATTTCTACAGCACCTCATATCCATGCTCATGTATGCCTAAAAGGACGAGCACTTCTCAATCTTCCCAGCCTTCAGTCAACTCAAGCCAATTGAATTAAAAACATTATAGAAAGTTCTTCTCTTATATCATAACTCTCATAACTTACCTTGAAAAACATTTTTGGATTTTGAGATTGTAATAATTTTCTAAGTCCAGTAAAACCACATACAGTCTCATGAAAAATAGCTGCAGATTTACAGAAACCTTTATATGCTTCCTGAACAATGAATATTCTCCCTTTCAAATCATACCATTCACTTGTTTTATAAAATAGTTATGAAACCTTTTCCTAGCTTCCAAATGTCATGCAATCTCATGCTCACTTGCTCTTAAAAAAAGTGTCTATATCACTTTTACCTTGAAATGCACTGTGATGCTCCAAGGAAGGGCTGTATTTGATGCATGGAGATCAAACAGTAAGCCAATGGGGTAATGCCTAAAAATAACAAGATATTAATTTAGTATAGAAGCTGTACATTTAATTCTACATATCACAGTTAACATACCTGCATTTACACACACACACAAAAAAGCTGTTTGATTCCCACAATTAGCATTCCTTATTGCTTACTTAGAAAAGTTATACAGGCCAATTTAAATGATTGACAGGCAGAATCAAGTCTGGAATTTACATGTTCAATATTTAAACCTGTGGTCTCCATGCTGTGCCCACAAAACACTGCTACTTTTGCAACAGCCTTAAGTGGCCTACAGCTGCTTCGTGGAACCTTCCATAACAGTACTTCTAGTTAAAAAGCATCAGACCAGGAACAGCTGGTCTGACAAAAAAGCACACATGCTTCCAGATGCTTCAGTGTCCTGTATTTATACCCATAACATCCCTTCCCTCTCCCACATGCCTGATATGCCAATGTAGAGAATACATAGAAAAGGGAAAAAATTACGTATCTGTAAAAGGCCTGAAAGAGGACAGATCAAGATTAACTCCATATCTTTACTATCAACTTTAAAAGAATGAAAAGGGATGAAAAAATTAACTGGAGTTTTATATTTCAATCATATTCCAATTAAAGGAGTTATACAAAAAAGCTTGCTTCTGCCAAATATTCACTGCTGTCTCATAGCTTTCCTCTCCTTTAAATTCATTAGAATATACAGCCCCCAGAAGTATATGGAATATATATCACACACACAAAACCTCTGCAGGCACTATAAAAAAATTACTCTTTCTACAAATTTTCTCACACGCAGACACTGGTAAGATTTTTGATAAAATTTTTTTTTTTAAACATTCAGCATACCCAGACCCATTATCTTATCTTTCAAAAATCATAACCCAAAGAGCCTCACTGGTTTTTCATCCTACAAAGAGATAAAAACACACTGAACTGTAAACTCAGTAGTTTCACTGAATTAAATGGGACTGATCACAAGTTGCAGAGCCAAGCACGTACATAAGTTTTGAAGGTCCCAAGAGCACTAACCAAGAGTTTCTTTAACAGCACCTGTGCCAAGCCATTTTCCACATCAGTGAAGCGCTCACACAACAGTGCTTTAGCACCCTCTACAGGTGAGCCACCCCAAAGCTAAGACAAATTCACCACAACAGCAAAATAAAACCCAAAAAACTACTACTATAATTCCTGAGTTTACCTGAGAATAAAGAGAATATATATCTAGATTTATCCTGATTCACTGCTAATGCTTAAGTTTTTAGCACGAAGATTTTTTTACTACTAACTACTAGTCATGTCCTGAACATTTAACAGGCACTCAGCAAGAGTCCAGTGAAGGAGCAGTTTTCCAGATGGGTTAAGTAACAAAAGGCATATCTAGTAATTAGATGAACGTCAACTCTCAACATAAACAATGACTTGCAGTTACTTTCAATTTCTACAACAAAATAACTACACCCCCCCAAAAAAAAACCCAAAAAGAAACAAAAAAAAAATCCCAAAAAAACACCAACCAAAAAAAAAAAACCCAAACCAACAACAACAAAAATTTAAAAAAATTTTAAAACCACAAAAAAACCCCAAACCCCCACACAAAAGCTCCTGCATCATGTCTTGGCTTACATCTGTATTTTCTATCCAGTTTAGATTACAAAATGAAGTTTATGTAATACAGATTTCTTCAGTAAAATCCCTGTGCTTTGCAGAGTTGATAGATGCCCGATCAAACAGTGCTTTGACCTTTTGTCTTCCACTAATTTATGAATAGGAAGGGTCAAGCATCCACCCAGTTGGTTCTAAAGGGACACCTACACAGTTAGCAGGGCTAGAACACAACCCACACACAAAAGGGACAAAAACTCTACTGAAGGCCATGTGCAAGTGCTCAGACAGCATGGAAACAAGCCACAGGGTGTCATCCCCCAGCATTTGCTGAAGAAACCACTCCAGCACAGAGTGGCATCACTAAGGCAGGGCTCCTGTGAAAGCTTGAGACCTGGAGAGCTGCAGCCTGACAGGAGGGCTTGGGACCTCTCCTGAGGGTTGGGACAAGCAGAGGTAATGTCCTTGCCTAGAGGAGGTGCACCTTAGTGAGGAGCTATGTCACCAAGTTAAGGAGCTGCAGGAGGTAAGGGGGCTGCACAGCATCAGGGAAAATAAAAAGACTGATGGTATCTTCACCAAGACCTCACAGAGATGAGAATCTGGAGAGAAAGAGTCAGCAGTCATTGGAGTGGTCAGTGGGGACTCACAGGATGGGGAAGACAAGAGTTGTGTGAACTCTGATGTTGAGGAATCCATTCACTACAGGTAGCTTAGTGAGCAGCTGCAGATTGAGCTCTGGGTACCATTGCAGACCCTCTGCATAACAAAGGGCACGGGATCCCTGGCCCAGGCAGGTGACTGAATACTCAGAGACACAGCAAGGAGCTACTGACCCAGCAGAAAAACCCCAGACTATCACATGCATACACTGTCAGGGTATGTTACAGCCCACGGTTTCCTTTATTCGGAGTCACTCCTTGAAGGCACCCAGCTCGAGTTGTTATCCTGTTGTTGCACCATGATTAAGGTCTTTTAAGGATCCAGATGTCTGAGGCTCTGCTATGGAAAACCGAGGGTCAGGTTGGTAAGGTAACCTTGTCTGTGTGGGGTGTGTAGGGAGTCAAGCAAGGCACCCATCCCTGGAGCTGCCTGCCGCAAAGGGGCCTCAGTCCCAGCTCAGGTGGTCTGAGTGTGTGACTGCCAGAGCAGCTCCTGGATGGTCAGAGAGAAAAATTTCCTTACCCTCTGGCCAAGAGAGGGCAGGCTCCTTCTCCACCCACTGGCAGTGCCTCAATGGCAGACTAGAGGCTGGAAGCTCTGAGGAAGCATCGGAGCTGTCTGAACAGCACATCCACAACAAGAGGAAGCAGCCATAGCACTAGGAGACTCCATCCTACAAGGGAGAGAGCCTCATCCACCAACTTCACTTGTTATCCTGCAGAGGTTTGCTGCTTGTTAAAAAGCTGTAGACTGGCAATGTTTGTCCTCTGCTTGTACTAGTCTTTTGCTGTTTATCCACATGGGCACAAATTTTAAGGGCTGCAAGGGAACCCTGAGTGTATCAAAAGGGACTATACAAGTCCGAGAGGCAAGGAAGCAACTCCACAATTTTGCCCTTAAAGGAGACAGGTCAGAGAGGTGTCTGCAGGTCAAGAACTGGTTGTACAGCTGATGCAACAACAGGGACTTGGATTTTACAGACATAGGATGCTCTTTGGGGATAATGGACTGCTAGGGAGAGATGGAATGAACCAAAGTCAGACAAAAGCATCTTTGCCTTTGGGTTGCCCAGCCTGATGAGAGCTTTAGACCATAAACAACAGGAGTGTGAATAACAATCCACAGATAAAATAGAAATTAATGGACATAGGTGAAAAGCAAGTGGTAAAAGATAAAAGCTACAAGGGAGACATCAAAGTGATAAAAGAAGGTAGAAGAGAGCCCACCACAAATATCTATGTAAGTGCTCAGCTTGGGAAACAAGCAGGAAAAATGAGAGTTCCACATGCTGTGACGTTACTGAGTATCGGGCCACCTGAGGTACAGTGAGACAGCTTGCACAACTGGAATACTGCTGTGGAAGGACAGACATAAGCTGCTTAGTAAAGACAGTCAGGGCAGATAAGGGCAAAGGGTTGTCTTCCACAGGAGGGAGCAGCTGAGATGTATGAAACTTAATGGGACAGACAACAGGTTGGTTGACTTCTTCTGGTTCAGGAACAGAGGAGGGACTAGTAAGGGCAGCAGATC
Organism: Lichenostomus cassidix; assembly: GCF_008360975.1. Classification (NCBI taxonomy): domain Eukaryota; kingdom Metazoa; phylum Chordata; class Aves; order Passeriformes; family Meliphagidae; genus Lichenostomus; species Lichenostomus cassidix. Next base: position 68,893,476 of record NC_139483.1, on the reverse strand, counting down.
ATGCAATCCAGGTAAGAAAATAGAAAAAGACTTCTTTAAACAGCTCAGTAACTGTCTACATCACAGATACTGGTTTCTGTTAACCTCTGACATCTCCTGGAAAAGCTACACAGTGGGACACAAGTAGTCAAGACCTCTTGATACAGACACTGGATGAACCAGAGATAACCCAAAGCCAAATTTGTTACTTATTATTAAGATGAAAGAATTCTGGATGTGATACTCAGTGGCAGCTTTAGCTTGTAGTGACCATGAAATGGCAGTTAAAAATCTTGGAGAAAGGAGAGTAAGCAGAATACAGACTTCTGACTCAATTTTTTGTTTCCTCCTGGTGCCCCTGCATAGGTCAGGCTCAGCCACATCAGATGCATCATTGGACAAAACTTTCAGTCCTTCACCTGCAGCCAGAGCACCAAATCTGTGCTGTACTTACAGAAATACAGGTGTAGAAGGAACATTCCTCCTAATGCAAGAAGTCATACACTTCCAGCTTTTCCAAATCTTAGGAGACTGTTTTCTAATCACAATCTTTGCCTGAATCTCCTTTAGTGTGGCTGTAAGTTTAGGCTCCTGTAGCTGCAGGATCCCTTTCTTTCTGTAGTCTCTAGTGCTGCACAGTCTGATAACCTCTTCCTGAAGCTCCTTACCTTTGTGACTCAGACCTTCCTCCAGCACATATCTCCTGCAGGCAAAGAAACCATCTCCCCCTGTCCCAACCACTTCAGTGAGAGAAAGAACCCAGGCCCCTGTAACTCCAGACCTGGAGAGCTTCATTCTCCTTCACAAACTTGGCTCCTGCTGCAGAGCATCCAAAATCTTACTGGAAAATGGAAGAGCTACAGCTGATCTGATATAGACTTCATCCCAACCAGGCATGAGACTGCACAGACTGAAAGCAATATGACCTCACAGTGCAAAGTAAATAATTAGAACGAGCAATATTATTAAGTTCTATTTGACTCTGAATGCAGAAGTCATAGCTAAAAAGATTAAACATTAACACTCACTATTCTTTCTCTACAAACTACTAGCTCAATCAAATTCTGAGTTCTGGTGTTTGGGTCTCCCCTGCAAGAAGCTTCAGCTCTTTATGGGATTACCATTCTCCTAAAATAATGGTTTACAAATAGCATTTTCCTTAGAAAAGCAATTCCACCAAAATCAGTGGAGCTGTTCCTGATGGAATATGCTTTGCTTTTCTGAAAGATCAGAGCCTTAATTAGCAGATCATCATTACACTATTTATTTTCATTTTTCTGATTAATGAGTTTAATATGTCTTCACTTAATTTTAGAATTAAAGTTTATATTTTTACTCTACACCTATATTCTACAATTATATTTTTTTTATTCTAGTTTAAACACCATGGTATTTGAAAACTTACAGAAAATACAGATCTAGTTTTGGTTGAAGTACAAAGCCTCGCTTACCATTTTTATTACAGCTTCAGTGAAAACTTGGTTTCCTACCAATATTTACCTGGGATTATGAACAGACTGGGATAAATGTGGTACCTTGTTGTTTATTTAGACAGTATCCATCTCTCAAGGTCAGTGTGGCACATAAGAAACCATTTCTTGTTAACTCCACATAATTTAAATAAATGTCTAAAGCTGGTTTTGCCAGGCAGCTATAAAAATAAGTGTTAAATGCTAGTTTTTATGGACTTCTATTTACATATTTTCAAGGTTTACACTACATTGGTCTCAAAGAAACAGACTAGAAGAGATCTACTGCATCACCAAGTCTACAGGGACTCCATGATGTGCTGCTTACTAAACACCAGACAATCCAGGTTCAGCAAGATAAAAAAAAAATCACTGGTATTTTTATTTCTTGTATTATAATATGAAAGAAAACAAGATAAAGTTCTCTTCATCAGATAGCTGATGCTATCTACAGACAGCTAGCAAACACTGAAGCTCTCAGGATCTTTTCTTTAAAACTCTTTAACAGCAGAAGTAAAACCGGATGAACAGTATTTATGAAAATTAATTAAATTAAACAATGTCAGTCCTAGTCCCTAACCCCTCACAAAAAAAAAAAATCAAAAAACAAGCAAAAAAACCCCAAACACAAAAAAACCCCAACAAAAAAACCAAAACACACCAAACCAAAAACCCAAAAGAAGATCATTTTAATAGACTACAGAACAGAATTAAAACAGAATCAACAGCAATTCGTTCAGTAAAGCTGAACTAATTGAATTGAACAAAAGCTTGCAGATCAATATTAGATTGTTTTACAGTGCAAGCACAGATCAGACCAGTGAAAAATGAAGGTTACTCATGTTTTATTACCTTCAAGCATATAAGCTATTTGCATTCAGACTCCAGAAATATTACTTCCTATCTGTGTTATTAGACATCTTCTAGGAAGGTGGAATATGTTAAATAAAGATTTATTTGGCAATTCTACTGCAAGCAAGGGTAAAGCCAAAACCCCAGGCATTCTGAATTACAGTAACAATTAGGACAAAAATAGTAAGTGCAGCACAACACCTCTGTCTTACACATACAGTAAAAATTCAAGCAGAACAATAAAAAAATATGTTCAACATTAAACCTTCTTTTGTTTTTTCCCAAAAAACATGCATTTCTTACCCTCCTCCTCTTTTGCCATCTTTGAAATCCAAGGGAGTGATTACTTTAGGAAAACTACTGACACTGTGCTGAATGTGGAAACTCTCTACATGATAAACTGCATAAAGTACAAAGTTAAATAAACTCACCATTTCAGCGGTGTACCTTCATATTCAAACCATATTTCACTAACTTCCTCTTGTCTCATTACTTTCTGAAAGTGTTTCTTCACTTTGTCTGTTACCAATGTCAAGTAGCTTATCCTTGGCAAAAGCAACTGAAAAACAATTATAGAAGCTGTAAGTATAAATAAAATACACTAAACTAGTAAAAATCTGTAACAAGTATGCATTTTCACATCCAAAATGCAGTTAGCATTTTCTTTTCCCCCTTTTTAAGGTAAGAGGTCTTTTAGACAGTTTACTTACTAATGGTCAAATAAAGCCTACAAAGTTATGTACTCAGAAGATGCAGAATAGCAGTATCCAATACATCAACACAAAAAAAGTAAAAAATTAAGTTCTTGATTCTTTCAATGGGGTGGGAGACAGAACAGTGGAGTTCAATTTCTGCTTTTCTATATTTAAATAATGAAGTTTTAAACCTTTTTCACATAAACACGTAAGAAGATATTCTAACTTATTGAAAAGAATGACCTCCTGTGTATGAGCTATTATTTCAAAATGGAAATTTCTACACAAGGAAAAAAAAGAAGACTAGATAAGGTTTGGTTTCCAAGTGTTTTGTACCTCCAGGAGGTAGCAATTTCCATTTTCTTTGCACTGGGTTTGCCAATTCAACCATTTAGTCAAGACTACTAGTCTTCCACTATTTAAGCTTCACCCAGCAACTAAAATCAGGAAGAAAACTGTGTATATTTTATTAGTTGAAACAAGACACCTTCTTACAGCTTTGTCACATACTATCTTCTTTTCTCAAGTTCATACTACCCAAATCAGAAAGCTGTGCTATTCTTATTTGCAATGTCCTCCCCACCATGTTGTTTTTGTAGTCTCATGCCTAGTAGGAGTGGTTAAGCACTCTGTATCAATCAGTGCATTGACTGATGACTGTGTGGCACACTTACTTAAGATAAATCAATCCATAAGCATTGACAAACAATGCTTTTTAGTGTCTCAATGAGAAAAGATTAGCCTCCCTGTAAAAGATCAATTCACTTTAGAGCCAACGTTTTAAATTAATAGTATTCATCCTGTAAAGTTCTGCTTCATAATTATTAATAAAATAGATGGGCCTAAGGTATACATAGATTATATTTTGCATATTTAGAGAAACATTTGTTTCCCAGTGTTCTCATAACCAGTGTTGTTTCTCAAAGTATTTTCTTTATAGTATACGAATAATGCCAGGCCCTAAGTGATTGTCACCAATAATTAGACCACACTTTGATATATAATTCAGATAACATTTTGGCCATGATATTGCAATTTGTAAATACCCAATTCATAAAGGAGTATGGAGAGCACATCAAGTTCTTAGAAGAAGAGAACAGATTCATCTTTTCAATACTGCTGCATTAGGTTACATCTGTGACACAGCTAAATTTTACAGTTATATAAAACTACATAAGACCAAGGCTCACCACTATCACAGTCATCAATCATGTCACTTAACACTCCATCTTTCATGTACCATATGGTTTTCTTTTTACAACTGTGCTTTTATTACCATTATCACATTGTTTCTACCTTGTTTTATAGGAGCAATGTAATCAAAACACAGGCTACATTTTTAAAAGGCAAACAAACTCAAATTCAATGAAGTTACATACACACTCAAGTGAGAGTTGTTTGGTACTTTAATGGCTTGAATGACAACATAATCTTATCCTTTATTTATCTAATTCCACATATCTTCACTGATTGTTCTTAAGATAATACAGTTCAGGCTATACCAATCAAACCTACATATTTTTCATAATAATCTCATGTTATTGCTGTGTGATATTTACAGTTAAATTAGTGCTGGTGTATCCTGATGAGACTTACTAGAACTGTTACAAAAGCCAATTTTCAGCATGCTGCATGTAGCATGTAGCACAGCCATGCTGGAATTGATAAATATATTAAACCATTATTTACTGCAACAGTGTTTGACATAACCCTTTAAACTGCATAACTTCCTCTGTAAAATATTTTATTTCAGTTTGTATTGTGAAAGAATAACCCAGTTTCTACTTCAACACAATTAGAGATCACAGACAATAACCAAACAGCATTTAACTAAATTTAACAGAATGTGGCCTGTACAGCCAAAAACTGTACAAAACCCAACAGTTAATCGGGTTAACAAGGATTACCTGTTTCCCAGAGATAATGAGCATATGTAGAAAATACTGAACTCTTTGTTTGGTCTCCCCACTTGTTTCACCTTGCTATAGTTTTCTCCTTTCATGGGAGAAATGAAAGGATCAAGTTCTACCACTTTTCTAGCTTTAATTATCTTAGAGATTTACAAGTATACTAAATCTGTTGAGACCTTTAAAAGCAGTTTAAAGACATTTTCACTTTGCCACCCCTTTTAATATTGCTTCCTCACCTGCTGAAAAATAAGATCATGAGTTCTCTTTAATAAAGTAAGAAAAGTAAATCTCCAAATACATCACCAAGCAGAATAAATCCTCATAGCTATCCCTAAATGCTATCCCCAAAATGAGACAAACCACAGCACCTTCCTTTTGCATACTGTGTATTGTTACAGTATTTAATCACAATAACCAGGAATGTTTGCTTATTAACCAGAAGGGTAAATGAAATACAAAGAACTCCTAATGCCTAGGTAAATGCTTGCAATATAACTTTGTGTAAAAAGAGTACCCCTCAGGTATCTCCACAGTTTTTGTTGCATAGCATACAATATTTTTACATACAAAACACTAAAACAAAGATATTACAGATTTAACAGCAACTGGACTGGTCTGATGACTGAAGTCTAGAGGAAGATGAAACAAAGCGTCCTAACATAGAATGGCTCCATATTGTTCACTCTTACAGACATCTTAACAAAGTAACAGTTTTGACAGCTAGCAAGCTAAAGAGTTACAGACTAGTCACTTGGGCAGAGCGTCATTCTAAGACTGTATCCTGCTGTAATTTTGTTCTTTATACACCTGACAAGTCTCAGCCAATGAGTCTCTGCTTCCTGCATACATCTTTCTTTTCTTTCTAACTGTTATTTGCACCAAGAGGCAAACAATATATAATTTTAAAATAAAATGCATAACATTTTTAGGACAAGGGAAAAAACCAGATAAATCAGCAACAAAAGTAGTTCAACCAGCTGTTCCTAAATAAGCTGCCACTCAAAACATGAGCATCTGTATGAAACACTCCAAAGAAAACTGTTGTATCCATTTCTAGTGTCACTGTAATTACCTGACTCGACTACGATAAGACACAGGACAGTGTTTTACTGGAGCTGCCCAGTCTTTATGTCACTGCTCTTTCCAAAAGATGGACAAGGTTATTTTCAATTACTTGTCCTACCCCCGAGCAGTGCCATAAGGTGATGCACACATGCATCACTCCTGTGCTGCAATAATCCATCTGACAGACAGGGCTCTCCTGTCACACCACTCACAACAAACTGAAATCCATCCCACAGACTCTGGGCTGCTTTTCTATCCCTCCAACTCTGTGTCATCCTTCATAAAGCAAGCTCCTCGAGCATAAGTCTTATCCTCTCTCAACTTAATGATGCCAGTATTTCCTTCCCATGCAGTCTTTCCATTTATGAAAGGCAGTCTGGAATACAAAAGTTGTATCTACATTAACAAGTAAGAGGAGACATGTAAAGCTGAAGAGGTGATGTCAAGGCCTGGAAATGTTAACTACATTTTGACTTGACCCATAATTTTAGGGGTTTTGATGTTCTTTTCTTTGATTTAGCTCAAGTTTGCTCCCATGTCCATTAGCAGCTGAAGCCCATCTGCTGCTTCAGCTTCACGTGAAAATGATTCAGCCCACGGGCTGCTCAGTGATGCCAACCTGGGCACAGGAACCGGAAAGCATTAAGATTTATTTCAAATGCACTCCAGATCTGAACAAACACATTACCACAGACACGATCTGAAACTGTGAGAACTATACCATGATTTAAAATCCTGACTGCTATTCTGCCTTTTGCTGTTATAAATCCTTGGTCCCTTCAAAGATGCAAAGCTGTATTATTAGCTCCAACATGAACAGAAAAATGAAGAAATTCAGAAATTCTAAAATTTTAGAACTGTCATCTGTGAGTAACCAGATTTTGCAGAAAGAATCAAGCATTGAGAATTCTTGTGCACACTTTATGTGGAGTAAATTAAAGAAATCCCACAAGCTTAAAATTACCTCAACTTAGAAAGCTGGCCACATCATGAAGATAACATGGTTTCATGGTTTCCATGCCAATGTTGAACAGATCAAGGCTTCATTAAACTCATACCTTTTAAGTAGATTTTACACAAGGTATGGAAATGTATTTTAACTTATGTATAATTTAAAGTCTGAGACTTTTAGGTAGCTTAGATGTATTTGGCAATAGGTCAACAAATATGAAGTAGAAGTGCTTATCTTTTACCAGTGATGAAACATAAATATACGAAGATGAGCACTATTATAGCTGAACAAAAACCACTAATAGTTTATTAGGTTTCAAAACAGCACATACAAATCAGAAACTGATGACACAAAGATGCTACTGAACACAGAAAAAAAGCTCTATCCAGTGTGGAATGGGATATGATAAGACTTAAGAGTTTCAGAATCCCATAGAAACTAAAAGTTCAAGATTTCCCTCCCATACACTTGTTACATTTCAAATTTGAATTTCACTGAATCAGCTAACATTCTTTCTCAATTAAATGTCTATTAGGTGCTGAAAGAATGAAAACTGATGAGAAAACTATAAATAAATACATCATTATAGAAGGCATTTCCATGTTACAACTCAAATACATCCACCATCGTTTTTTTTTATCATCAGCTAGCAATCCTGTTCAGGCAGTGTTCTGTTTAGCCATTACAGTTCTTTTCTTACTTCTGAGCTACATCTCTCATGGCTGCTGGCATTTAAAGAAGAGAAAATGAGCAGAAGTCATCCATGAAGCCAGTGCTCATTGTAAGTTTGTGTTACACATGTGACCAAACATAATGTTTAAGATTTCATAAGTCTCTGACTAAATTATTTCTGCATTAATAGAAGTTCTCTCTTCAACTGTTTGTAATCCAAGAACATACAAACTCACGAACAGCTTCTTCCTTTATCTAGTCACTTGCTGACTTTGTCATAATTTTTTCAAAGATCTTAATGATCTGTGTTAACTTTCTCACTAATGAAACAAGCCTGAAGTTTTCAATCTGCTGTGAAGAAAGATGAAATCACACAGCCTAGTTATATGATTACTTTCAGAAGCAACCATGAATAAGAAGAAAAAAAGTTTGGTTTTTTCACAACATGCAGTAGTACACGTGATGGGAATGAAGGAAACAAACACCAGGCATTGGACTATTTGTGACTACCTTTGTGATACTCACATAGTAGGGTTCAGCTTCCCTTTCAGTTATCTCATCCTGATAGAGAGTGAAACAGGTCGGTATTCGGCCAAACCACACATCTCGAAGTACATCTTTGTCATCTGTCATTCTTCCAATGGACAGTGAAGCACATGTAGACCAGTTTGTTTCTTTAGCTAAAACTGTAATCCATTCCCCCCCACCAAAAAAACACAAGTCAGCACAACTGCAAATAAAAAACATCTTGTTAAAGGTTCTCCCATAACTACGTCCCTGCAGGCTGACCAACGCTGTCACCGGGGCATTAAATGTATCACTTGGTGCAAAGAACAGGATGAATTAAGTTCCCAAGTACAAACGCATGGTGGACAAGGAGCGAAATGCAAACGAGCATTTCCTAAGGCTGCATCACGCCCCAGCCGCAGAGCCAAAAGGTCCTTTCCCGCTCCCGCCCCGCAGCCACCCGGCAGCTCAGCAGCCCCGAGGCCCCGGGGCCAGGGACGGAGCCGTGTCCGCGGGCGGGCGGGCGGGAGCACCGACAGGAGCCGGGCTCTGCCGGCGGGGGCGGGACCGGCCCGGGGGGTCACCGAGGCCGCACGACGGGCCCCAGCATCGCCAGCGCCGCGCTGCGAGCCGGGGCAGCCCGGGCCCCGGCCAGGCCCCGCGGGGTCTGTCTGCCTGCCCGCCTATCTGTCTGCCCGCCGCCCTTCCTCCCGCACTGCCGGCAGCCGCCCGAGGTGAATCAGCGGCGCTCCCGCCCCACGGGGCCGGACCGGGGAGCGCCGCGGCGGCGGCGGCGCCAGGCGTGCCGTCCCGGGCACCGGCAGGGCCGGGGGGCGGTCCCGCCCGGGCGGGCGCACCGAGGGGGCGCGGGGGAGCGGCGCGGCGCCGGGCGCGGGTCGGGCCGTTACCTCTGTCGCGACCGGCGACACCCGCCCGCCCGCGCGCGGGGCAGGAACCGAGCGGCGGCCACGCCCCCGCCGCGGCCACGCCCCCGCGCACGCGCCGCCCGCCGCGCCGCTTCCGCCCGGCCCGCGCGCCCGCCCCCGCCGGCGCCGGAAGCGGCGGTGAGTTGCGGCGGGCGGGGCTGGGCCGGGAGGCGGCGTGGAGCTCCTGCTCCTGTCGCCCGTGCCCAGCCGCCCCCGAGCGCTGTGGCCGCTGTGCTGGACCCGGCCGTGGGCCCGCTCCCCAGGCACCCGCCGCGTTTGAGCATTCTGAGCACTTAATCGCTCTCTTTTCCCTTACGCGAGTGCTCTTTCTCCTCCTTCCCCAGGGAAGGGTCGCAGCACCAAGCTTCCCAGAGCTCAAGAAGCGCTTGGACAATACTCTCAGGCACATGGTGTGAGCTTAGGGGTGTCTGTGCAGGGCCAGGAGTTGGACTCGATGGGTCCCTTCCAACTCAGAGTATTCTGTGACTTTTTATGTAGTAGATCTTATCCCCCGTGATAGGTGGAGCAAGTCCAGAGGAGGCCACAAAGTTGGTAAGAAGGCTGGAGCACATCCCCTGCTGACAGGCTGAGAAAGCCGGGGGTGTTTGGAGAAGAGACGGTTGTTTGGAGACCTCGTGGCAACCTTCCAGTATCTGAAGGGGCCTGCTGGGAAGCCAGAAAGGCACTCTGCATCAGGAGCTGTAGTGACAGGACAAGGAGGAATGGGTACAAACTAAAAGATGGGGAATTTAGGTAAGGTATTAGGAAGAAATCCTTCACTGTGAGGGTAGCGAGGCACTAGAACAGGTTGCCCAGGGAGCCTGTGGATGCTCCAGCCTGGCAGTGTTCAAAGCTGGGTTGGATAAGGTGTTGAGCAACCTGGTCCAGTGGGAGGTGTCCTTGCCCAAGGCAGGGCAGATTTGGACTACATAATATTTAAGGTCCCTTCCAACCCTTCATATCCTGTAATTCTGTGATTTTATACCACAATCACAGGTGGATGAGGATTAGCTGTTTCCACAAGTGACGACACTTACATACCAAAGCATCATTCTGGATTGGTTTTTATCAGCTCAGTAGGTGCAAGTTCACAGTGAATTCCACCTCTGCATTTTAAGGAACGTCTCCCACAATTCTTCCACTCAGCAAATCCCCATCTTGATGTCCTACAACTGCAAGAGTGTAGGGGAAGAAAAGCTCTCGTGGCAGAGAACGTCATAACGCCAAGGCAGATCTGTATCCTAGTGTGCTACACATCAGCAGTTTCAAAGCTGCCTTGTTCCGTGGCAAGATGTACAAACATCTCAGAGTGGGTGTCTTGGCACGTTTGGAGGACAGCTGATCCGGTGTGGTTTTAGCGGATGCACATGCTGCAGTGTCGTGCCACGTTCCGGCCGTGCTGCCTTGTGGCCACCAGATGTCATGCAGTGGCCACGGCTGCTGAAGGAGTCTTCAGGAATTCGGGAACTAACTGCAGTTATTACGGACTTTGGTGGGGTTTACCCAAAGACTGGCATTTTAATAAGTTTGTGTGTTGCTGATCCAACAGTATGACTTGCAGAACTCAAGTATTTTTTCAGTCATCTGAAGGATTAGAAAAGTCTGAAAAGCTGATTTTAAGTTTTTTTCCAGTGAAAATAAGATTGTTATGATGACCACTTTTTGATAAAACATAATATTCCAAACATGAGCCCTAATAAAAAATTATCTCTTTTGTTAGTGCTCTATAAGCCAAAAGTTAAGCTGTGGCACTTCTGTGATTTGGGACATACACAAGGAAGCTTTCCTTACCTTCTCTCTGGAGGTTTTTTGTGACACATCAATTAAAAAAGCAGGTAAAATGCTGTAAATCTGGAGTAAACTTAATATTTGGTATGGTCTACCCCAAATATATAGAAAAAAAGTCACAGAGCACATGTGATACTGCAAGAGCTTCATACTCTGAAGGGATTAGTTCCCTTACACTCCTGAGTATGGGCAACCACACTCACCTTGCACGTGCTGGGCATGATGGTGGAAGGGGAGATGTTCCTCCAGAGGTGTTGTCTGTGCACTCACAACAGTTTTAACTAGTGTGGATGGTGTGGAAATGATTGTCTTGCAGACCTGGAATGGCAGGAGACTTTCACAGAACCGATCCCACAATTACAGAGGCATCCAACCCGCAAGCACTGCACATTAATAAAGGCTTCTTGGTGTGTTTCTGCAAGGAACCCCCTAAATGCTGTTACAGGTCTGCTGAAACCAGTCTCATGAGGATAAGTGGAGATGACAGCACCACTGGAAAAACAAACAAACATACAAACTGAAACCCCCAACCAAACAGACAAAAAACCCCAAGATTTTTACAAAGACTTCCTAGTTACAAGATTTGCAAACTTTCAGAAAGCTTTGCACACAGATGGATATCCCTACAGGAAATCAGGGAGAACCATAGGCTTAATCTTTGCTCTTTCCTCCTATGAACTCCTCAGAGTTCTCCTGTAGGAAAGGGTGGCTTTGGTAGGGTTTGACTGGTCATTGTATCAGCATCACTAAAGATAATGCCAGGTAATTTTTTTCTCACGGGCAGGCAGGAATCTGCAAGCATTGCTATTATGAATAATACTGTTGAGATGTGACCCCTTGTTGATGCTGCCTGTACTCATCTCCTGATGTCTTACTTAACCTCCACTGCTACAGTTCTTGAAGCATGACATTGGCCAGCTAGACTGTGCAATCAGCATTCTGTTGATTACCAATGACGACTATCAAACAGACTCAACATTGACTTTTGCATTTTTCTCTCATGTATAATATAAGGAGCATAAGCACCTGACTCGGGCATATGGATTCCACTTCATAGGCTGAAAACTGAACTCCATCGAGTGCCCAAGTCTTTTGCTGGATCTAGGTACCAGATGCCAGGTAGGGAATAAAACACAGTTAAATGATAAAGTGAAATAACTTGCTTTTTATCTTCCTATTTAAACATCCTGCTGGTGTAGTTACCAGACACAGATACAGCAAGATACATTGTCCGTGTGAGATTTTAAAGATAATAGTTCTGTAGGCAAATGAGGCTCTGCTAATGAGACAAAGTTGGTTGTAGATAAACGAGATATAATGTGACTACTGAACAAGTAAACTAAACCTGAAGTGAATGCCAGCTTTGCTGTTATTATGACTACAAATCAGAAATCAGAATAAAACATTAAAAATAATTGCTAGGATGTGATGTCAAAATAGATACAATAAAAAGGGAATTATCTCTTTGACATATTGTTTTCCACATTTCTATCTAATGCTTTAAGTAGCACCATCGCTCAGTCTAAATTGGAAGGGGAAGAGCTGAACAAACATATTTCCAATTCCAATGATCCTCAAGCAGTATTCCCTCATTCTAAACGTCATCATCAGACAACACACAGTGAATCATTGCTTAATGGCACCTGAATCAAAATACCTGTTATTGAGTACATATGGAATGTGAAGATGCTTGTAAAGAACAAGATTATAATTAAAGATGCATTAATTCTAATAAAAATAAGAGAAATGAAACAGATGGTTTACATATTTGTGGGCAGTTATGTTTTTGTGTAATGGTAGTGCAGATTATGATTTGTAAGCAGAATCAGTGTATAATTTACATTGGAAGGGACCTCTAAAGTCCTTTCCTGACATCTAGGCCAACAACCCTTCTCAAAGCAGGAGTAACTACAAAGTTAGAACATTTTGGTAAAGACAAATCATGCCAGCATTTGATTGCTGAAAAGTTACTTGAAATAAAACATTAAATACTACTTCCCTCTGTATTTTGCTAGAACCAGGATAGCTGACATTCATTGCTTGGATCACATTGAATGAATTTAATGGTGCTTTCATAGAATTGGTATTTTATGTCACCTACACATACTGCAAAGTAAGGATACTTTTTAAGTACACAATGTATATACTTATGTAAATTATTTGTACATGTATGTGTAACAAATGGCCTTGTCAGGTGGACAAAAAATTCCATTTATTCAGTCCTGGCTCCTCTCTCTGTAAAACCCTGACTCTATTAAACCATTGGCAAAACACACAGATATGTGAAACTTAACCTGTTCCAGTGTTGTTTTATTAGCAACTGGTCAGCAATCACTATTGCTGTTTTCTCTTCGATTCCCTAACAGTTTTCAGTAGAAAGCAAAACGTACTTTAATTCTCTAGCTATTGTCTTTTGAGTGTGTAAACAAAACCAGATTGTGAGAATCATTAATGTACACCTTTTAACATGCAACAGTGAGTAAGAGTCAAATGAAACTCATAAAGCTGCTATTTATATCTAGCTAAATAATTCGTTGTTGCCTACTCCCAGTGAAGAATTAATCTGATTAATTACATGAGAAGCTGATTCATTCAGCTGAGAACTTCCTGGAAATAATTCAAGATGGCACTTTATGTTTTCCAGATACAATTTTGATTTACAAGTTTGGGGAAGCAAAAAAATCACTCTAATCCGGATTAATTATCCTTTCATGCTCTCCTCACTTCTAGTATTTGTCTTCTGTAACAGCGAATGTATTTGGAAATATTCTAAACTGATTTAAAACCCTTTCTTGTCTAAATAACTGAGGTGTGTTGACAACTGTCTTAGTTTTCACTCACAGTTGTTTACTCATTTTTACTCTTATGATTTCATAGAAACATAGAATGATTTGCATTGGAAAAGGACCTTGAATATCATCTAGTTCCAACCCCCATTTCCTATTTTAGTTCTAACTAAAGGTTCTTAAGTAATATTTCAGACTATCAAAAACCTTACATTGCTAAACCAAGTGACTGGACATTAGGAAATCCTAGTTCTAGGTCTGCTGCTTATTATTTCTTGGTTTTGCTGCTTTGTCATAGACTCATGAAGACATCTTGGTCTTAGTGAGGAGGAAGCGAAATACCACTTTTTAAAATTTCACATTTATGTACATTTGGAGATTTCTTATGACTGTAAATCAGATCATAAGCTTTCTTTTTTAATATATTGACAATGCCAACAGCCAGTTGTTCAGCTAGCTAGATTTTTACTCCTCTGCATGTTAACTAAGTAATACTTATTCAAGTATTCTCACTTATCAAAGAGGAGTACCTGGCATTCAAAAGGTGGTAGGAAGATGATTCCCGAGATTTCTGGTTTTTCTGTTGAGAATACTGATAAAAAGGTTAATGGCTTTTCAGTGCTATCTCAGTATGGGACAGGTTTGCCTCCCTCTATGTTTAATACTTAAATTTAGCCATTTATGACCAAGCATCAGCACTAACTTAGTGCGGAATTACAGTACAGCCAGGAAGTAAAACAAAAGTAGAAAGAAGATAATACAATAATCCTGTGCTGTTTGGAGCAGCCTTTAGGTTGTTTACTTTTAGGCAAGAAGGGATTTCACCAATAACCTCCCTTGTTAATACCATTGAAATGTCAGCTGCTGAGACATGGGCAGTCCAGCCCTCAGTACAAGAAGACACTAAGCACCCATGTGTCACCCAGCACTCGGGAACTCCCAGAACTGAAACCAGAATTAACTGCTGTTTGTTGACAAGTCATCTGTCATACCTTGGTAAGAAGACTTCTTTCTGTACAGCTCTATATTAAAACCATTTCAATAAGGACTTGATTCCTTTTCTGTGTTACACTGTGTAATTCCAAGCATCTGAGTTAGATTTGTTATAATCTGGTTATTGGCTAAATTATGAAACCTGACTGACTCTTGCAATAAAGTACGAAATATCATATGGGTTCACGGATAAACACAATGCCAAGTGTGACACACAGACAGCAGCCCAGATTCCCTGCCCATCCAAGTCATCAAGACTTCAGAAAAGTAATTTTCTATTCTCAGTAAACATACGTGTCTTATTACATCTGCCGTAGAGCACAGTTTTTTCTTAGATTTATGAGAAGAAATAGTATTGATTTGTAATAAAACACAGGATTTCTCTATTACAAAGTTGTTTTTTTGGTATGACTGGATGATCTTCAGTAGTTTTACCCAGAGAAAGAATTTTTCGCAGTGATTCCAAATTCACTTTGATAATTTTGTAGTACTAAAACATCAATAACTCCAGTTCTGAAGCTCTGATATATATTTGTTTCTTCACTAATTAAGTGTGTTGTGGAAATTCAAGTTTGCAAAGACTTTGTAGTGAATTTAAATCAATATTGGATGCGAGTTTTTCTGGATTTCTTTTCCTCTTGGTTTTATTTGTGCAACATTTGTTATATGAGGTAGCTGTTAGATCACTGATTTTTCAGGGAGAAAAGAATACAATACATGTAAAAAAGGAGAATGGGTGTTTGAGTTGATGGTGAAAAAAAGTAAAAATCTTAAAGTCTCTCTTATTCCATTAGAAGTATAATTACCAGTGGCCTCATCAGTGCTGAGGGAGGGTTGTTGGAAATCACTTCCGTTGAACTGCTGGCCACACCGTGTCTAACCTAGCCCAGTATATACTTGATTTTCACTGATTACACCAGAATTGGCATTTACCTCTCTTGAACTTCATGAATATTCCATCCTCTTGTTTGCTGAGATCCCTGTGAATAACAGCTCAGCCCTCCAGCATATCAATCACTCCACTCCACCCAGTTTGTATCACCCAAAAACCCAACAAATGTGTGTTCCAGCTCATTGTCCAGGTCAGTGATAAATGTGTTACATGGCAGTTAGACCTTTGTGATGGGTTGACTGTGCCTGGATTCCAGGCTCCCACAAAAACCACTCTATCACTCCCCTCCTTAGCTGGACAGGGGAGAGGGAATATAATGAAAGGCTCATGGGTCAAGATAAGGACAGGGAGAGATCACTCACTAGTTACCATGAACTGCTCCTGAGTGGGTGCCTTCCATGAGGTGCAGTCCTTCAGGAATAGGTTGCTCCAGCATGACTCTGCTACAAGGTCACAAGTCCTGCCAGCAATCCTGCTCCTGTGTGGGCTCCTCTCCGTAGGACAACAGGTCCCGTCAGAAACCTGCTTCAGCATGGGCTTACCCCAGCATCACAGTCTCCTTTGGGTATCCACCTGCTCTGGTGTAGGGTTCTCCACAGGCTGCCATGGGGATATCTGTTCTGCCATGGACCTCCATGGTCTGCAGGGGGACATCCTGCCTCACCACGGTCTGCACCAGGGGCTGCAGGGGAATCTCTGCTCTGGCACCTGGAGCACCTCCTTCTCTCCTTCTCCACTGCATATGGTGTCTGCAGGGTTGCTGCTCTCACATATTCTCACTCTTCTGTCCAGCTGCAGTTGTGCAGGCTTCTTTCCCACTTCTTAAATCTGTTATCCCAGAGGTTCTACCATCATTGGTCTTGGCCAGTGGTGAGTCCATCTTGGAGCCAGCTGGTGTTGGCTCTGTAGGATGTGGGGGAAGTTTACAGCAGCTTCCCATAGAAGAACCCTCTAGTGCCCCCACTACCAAAACCTTGCCACGCAAACCCAATACCCATTGAACTATTAACCACTGCTCTCTGATCCCAGCAGTCTAGCCAGTTTTTCACCACCCTTGCAGTCTACTCATCCAGTCCACATCTCCTCAGTTTAGCTACCGGTACACTACAAAAGCCTGTGTTGAAAGTCTTGCTTCAGATAAGCTACATCTGTTGCCCTCCTTTCATCCACAGAGCCAGGCATTTCATCATAGAAGCCAATCAGGTTGGTCAAGAATGATTTAACTTTGATAAATCTCTGCTGGCTGATTCCAGTCGTCCTTCTGTCCTTCATGTATCTGAAATGTGGAGGACTCGTTCCTTCATTCTCTCAGGAGCTGACCATGCTGTAGACATTTCTTCTTGTTTTTTTCAAAATATTGATGTGATACTTGTCTTTTACCAGCAACTGGGAAGTTTCTCCCATTGCCACAGGCTTTCAAAGATGACAAAGAATAGCCTTACAAACACATCAGCTGTCTCAGATTCTAAGGATGCATTTTTTCCGGTCCTATGTCCAGAAATACTTAAATTCTTCCTAACTTCCTGTAGGATGGGTAGTGCCTCAGTCCTCACAATTTGCTACTAGGCTCCGAGACCTGACCTTAGCAGTAAAAAACAAGCCAAAGAAAGCATTAAGTACTCCAGTCTTTTCCTGTGTTATATGTCACTATGTCCTTTCCATCTTGCCTGCACTATTTAGCAGTGAGCTTACATTTTTCTTCACCTTTCTTTCAAGGCTGCTTATCTAAAGAACCTCTTATTTTCTCTATGTTCCTTGGTGTTTTTGACCCCAGCTGTGTGGCTTTCCTAATTCAACACTTGCATGCCTGGTTGATGTTGCTAGATTTCCTGGTAGCCTTCTTTCTATGTCTGAGCTCAGCTAAAGCTTCCCTCTTCAACCAATCTGGCTTCCTCCCCATCTTCTTGTGGATTTAGAGTGGGCCATTCTTAGTGCTTCAAGGAGATTTGATTTGAAGACCAGTTCTTTTTTTTCTTCTTTCTTGGCTCTCCAGTGATTCCTGCCAACCTATTCCCTGACCAAGCTGAAGTCCACTCTCCTGAAGTTCAGGTCTTTGCTATGTACCTTCCTTGCTTCCCTTAGCATCTTAAATTCAATCTGTTTCCCCACTTCTTTTTAGGCTTTGGTCCTCATACTTCGATGAACCTGCTTAGAAACCTTTCTCGATAGTGAGACTATAAGGAAAGATGATCTTGCCTTTCTCTCTTGTGCTGGTGCCATCATTTCCCACCAGTCCTCACTCCCAGAAGATAATCCATGGACATAGAAGCCAAAGGTTCTCCCTGTGACACCAGCGACACTGGCTTTGATCTGCATAACACATCCTCTCCTATTGAGCCCATGTCCTTAACTTGTAGGGGCAAAGAGGAGCACCACCCTGGCCCTCTACCACAGACCAGGGCACAGCAGTCGTCTTTGATCTGCTCAAGTTCTCTTTTGGCAGCAGCATTTGTGTCCAGATGGGTAAGGAGCAGTACACAGTAACAGTGAAAAGGCAGTAAAAGACACTGTTGGTCCTTCTGTGGTGTCCCACACCAGGGCCCAGGACAAACAATCAGCTTTGTGACAGCAGGTGTGACCTGCAGGTTGGTGCTCTGGCCGCTAGAGAAGGAAGTCTTTTAAATAAGAATAATCATATTAGACAAGTTTAAGGAAGTCCATTCCTTGTTTCATTTCATATTGATTAGTCTTACTCTTTGTTTGGTTTTTTTTTTTCCCTGAACCCATAATAGTGTAATTTCCTTGATAACTTACTGGGAAGGGCATGTTTATAAAGACTTAGCTTAGCTTACTCATTCTCCTTCATCTATTTTTTTGTGGAATAGCTGACAGATAACTCCCTAATTATTGTTTATTAATGGTAGAAATTCACTGACCCACATTCTCACAGTCACTCTCCTTGTTTGTTTTAAATATTACATCCTTATTCTCTGTAATCGCAACTGATTATCCTGGGAAAAGCAAATGCTGACAAACAGCTCTACCACTTCGTGCTTCTACTCCTCGGGACTCACAATAACTGGTTTGTTTCATCAGGCCATTTCAACACCTCCTCTTTGGATAACTTTTCATGGGACAGTGCAAGGTTTAGATTTGTCTGGAAAGAGGACAGTGCTGATGGCTGCACAGAAGCTGATGGTTTTCACAGGATCTATATTACAGACCCTGTGAAATACACAGGAGGAAGAAGTGACTGGTAAACATAACTATGAACAGACAGTTTCAATTTCCTAGTAATGCTCCTGTATTATCTGCAGATACATAAGAACAGTTATGCTTTTAATTACATCTGGTCAGCTTCATTTTTAATTGCAGATTCTTTAGCACCCAACTAGGTTACAGAAGACTGGATTGCTGTTGGATTTGTCACAGGATGCTCATATCCCATAGCAATTTATTCAGCTGTGCTTATGTTTCATTCTTTAGCACATTGGCTTTAGACTGTAAATTGCTGAAGATAGAGAGACTACCTTTCTTCATGCTTGTCTATTTCCCAGCACATCTGTTAGTCTGTATGAACAATAATACATAGCTCATAATTATGTATTTAATTTTCAGGGCTATTGATCGAGTAATATACCTAGAATTCCTATGAACTATTTAATTTTAAATTTCCTGGTAGTTTGTGCCTACCTTCATAAAAACCAGAAGAGAAAGACCCTATCGTCACTTATGCCATGGGTGATAGATCTCCATGAGAATATGATGAAAATATAATAGAATGGCATTACTGATTTAGTCAAACAAATTAAAAATTATTCTTTTAGGTGAGAAATTAATTTCAACCTAGACAATAATAAAAAGTTTAGATCAGAGAAGAACACGACCTATAGCTTTGGTTTTGGGCAAGCATAAAAGTGCAGCAGTATTATGCATACTGACCAGTGCAAAACTGGAAAGCAGGAGAAACAAAGCCATAGAATACCAGCCTGGAAATACATATGTTAGCCAAGCTATATCTACTCAGGAAAACATAAGCACATATTGATATTAAGCAGTAAATTAACATTTTGTCAGTATTATATTCCTAATGCCCCATTATTATGTTAATTTGTGGTATTTTTCTAATTGAATTGATTTATGGTCTTACTAGTATACCTTTAAATTGTGACTACAGGAAAACAGAGTGCTAGAATTCATGTTCTTTTTTTTTTCTTTTAATCAAACTCCAGAGGAGGCTGGAGCCCCTGATGCACAGAGTAGCATGATGCTGCCAATCAGTGGCATCCTGCTCCCATGAGAAGCAGCAAATCCCACCTCCCTCCTCCTTTCCCTCCAAGATGGGAAAACAAAAAGAGTAGCCACAATGTGGAATGTTCTTTCCTCTGAGTGGCATCCACAGTATTTGTTTCAGACTAGCTATATAGTCTGTTTTCTCATAACTATTTTATATTCCCCTCTTACAGTTTCGAGGAGGAAAATAAACTGCTTAGTGAAAAACCTTTCATACCAAATGTATTCCATATTGAAGCAATGTTGGCATAGCACACATAAAGTGTTTCACAGATATTAGTGCTCAGCTTGAGACCAAGCTCAGAATCTTTATTTTAAGCCTTTATGCAAACTGGTAAGTCCAAAGACTGAAAGCTTTGAAGAAACTGTAAGTTGATAAATACACAAAGAAAACATTCATCTTTTACAAGAGGGCAGAAGAACAAAATACTTGGATACTCAGAGCAAGAACGAAGTGAGTTGTAGGTGTTGTCTTGGCTTTGTACTGATACTGCACTTCAATGAAAGATAGTTATCATTAAATGGAAAGTAACATTGAATTGTCATTAACAGAATGAGAAGAGCACTTGGCAGGTAACAGAGAAGGAAACCCTTGAAAGAAATGTTTTCTGTGAGACTTTGTTTTCCCCTGTGAACTGATTGGAGAAGGAATGAAAATTACTGCCATGGATTATTAGCAAGAATAAGAGGGATATTCAACACTGGGAACTCCTGAACATTTCATAACTGAAATCTATTTGGCTATCTGCCTGGACTTATGGGCTGAACCTAGCTGGCATTGAAACCAAACAGGGCACTCTCACTGTTAGCACCACAATGGAAGTATATTATGTGGAAGTAGTAACTGATGCAGAAGTAGTTCACTCATACATTAAAAAACCTACAATGGCTCTGGTTGACACTATAAAATTTCATGTTAAAGTCAAAGACCACATGCTACACCTTGGCCTCCTTGTGGGATACTTCTAATGAGTGAGCATTGAAGTTATACAACCCCATGGATTATATATATTACTTATTTTGTTTGCTTCCCTTGAGCTGTAGGATTCAAATGCAAAAGACTCTTTAAAGGCCCAAAGATGCATTGCAGGACTCTTCTCTGAGTAGCTCACAGGACATATGTGAGTAGCAGGGAGGTTTATGTGACACTTCATCTATGCAAATATATAAGCAACTCAAAGGCTCAGATAATTTTTTTGCATTCTACAGCAAAAATAGGAATAAGAAACCATGCTAATATTGAATTGATTAATTGAATGTGCTGGTTTCCCATTGAAAATTCTACCTACACCTATCTGCTGTGGAATACTCAGTTTACAGAATAAAAATCTTAGAGTACCACTGGGTTTGGCAGACCTATTAATGAATAACTGGATTATAAATTAAGCCAAAGCAATCAGAAAAATGAAAGTGAAATCTTGACTCTGATAAGAGTCACATGCATTTTTTACTTACCTGATCAATAATTAGCACCTAAGAGATGGGCTTTGCATGCTTTCAATTGAGATATTAGCTCACAGATTAAACTAAATACCAAAGATCCCAAATTGAACCATGATGGGAACCAGACAACTTAAAATAAGACCAAAAGCATCCAACACGCAAATCTAAATTGCTGCCTGAAGTAATCACACAGTGTGTACAATAACAAATTCAGAGCATGAGGTTATGTAAATTCACCCCCACTCCAAAATGTCCTCAGAGCCTGAGGTGCTTCCACCTACTTGAGCTCCAGTGCCTGTGTGCTCCCCTATGTCCCCCCAGGCAATCCAGCCATGCGGCTGCCAGACAGACCAGGGTAAGGCATGGCAACTGGCACACCAATAATCACTGCCCTTTGAGCCTGAGTGATGTCTTGCCCCACCTACCAGGTACAAAAGGCAAGCCCAGAAATGCTTGACTTCCAAATTTACTTCTTGGTTGAAGCTCTCATCACCATCCCTTGTTTCCAGATTCCTTAGTCCTTCTCTCATTCAAGCTACTGCCATTTTTCCAAAGTCCTTCCCTGTGACATGGAGTTGCTTACCTTTAAGGGGTTTGCCCTGCTATTTGTTTTAAGGGCTTCTTTGCTTCCCTGGCTTCCTGTGTATTGCTCTAGCTACAATTCTGGCTGGCGAGTTCCTGAACCAATTTAGTTCCTAGCCTTGGCTTTTCCTGGTTGCAATATTTAGTTGCATTTTCCAGGCTGTCTTTAACCCTTAGGGATGATCATTTCACATGCCTGATATCTCACCATGCCTGATAATTTACTGAGGACATTAATTTATGCTTTTTTTTTAAAGGCATGGAGCCGGACTCGCTCCTTGTTTCAGGTGTGGCCAGGGAACCTCGAATGCCTTGTTGGGCCAGAAAACAAACTTTAGTGGTGATATGACTGTGAGATAGAACATATCCTTGTAGATAGGATAATCCTGAATTAAGGCTACCATTTCCATCACTACTTCTACATCATACCTCAAACTGCTGGACAAAAATGGAAGTCAGGACGGCATTTTGTACAGAGCCTGCTGTTACTGCATGAGTTAAACAAGACCCAAATATGCAACCACAGGGAGTCCCAGCAGAGACTCAAGCCAAGCAATACCTACTTTTTAGCTCCTTGTCAGACTTAGGCAAGAAGCAGGCACCCAACATTCAGTCCTGTGAAGACTGAGGCAACTCTGAGCATGTGGGGAAGTGAATCCCTAAGTACCTGGGGCACTTTCAAGACAAACAGGGAGGCAACCCTGGAATTTAGGTGCCTGCAGGGTTAGGTGTCAAATGAATGTGGGATTTCAGGACCATAGTTTGAGACTTACGTGTTTTATGTGGGACACAGGTAGGATTTTGGCCCCTCTGTACCTTATTGCTCTTTTAGCACCGACTCCAAAGTGTGGGAATCCAAAGCACTCTTCATATATTCTGACAGTGAACGATCTGAATCTCAAATGTTTGCATGCATGTACCATTTTTGAAGGAAATTTCACACCTCTATTTTATTGGAAAAGAAGATAAAATATTTGATTACAAAGTTGATGATAATCCATTCCTTTTTTTCTGTAATTTGTGTATAGGCTTTAGATTGCAGGTTTGTTTGTTGGTTTGTTTCAGAGCTATTGTGCCATATATGTGAATAGTTTTATACTAGAACAGCAATTGTTTCTCTTTTGAAACAATAAAAAAAAGAGAATCATATATTTGAATATATATCTCAACCTCTGTGTTAGTTGATTTCTGTAACAACTTCAAAGATTGCGAGTCTGTATTTATCGGATTATCTTTGTAACTCCAATAGTAGCATGTTTCAGCTTTAGGTTTAGTTTTTTTGTTTTTTAAAAAAATCTCACATACAGTTCGCAGTCAAGCTAGATGGATATTGAATATGGTAAAGTCTAATCTAGATACTCAATCATCTTCTTTTTCACCATGCTGGAATGATACCAAACATGAGAAGGATAATTTGTTGCATAATACCTTTCTAAGGTATGAAGTACTCTGAACTGTTGCAAAATTGTGTTGGTTCAGATAAAGCTAGACTGACTTGTTCTGTTGCATGTGCCTGGATTAAACTGACATAAACTGGCTGCTGACATAAACATGACCATCATTTAAAGTTTCCTAAATGACTGGCTAATTCTTATGAAAGTCTATCTTAACTAATGGTCTTAAAAATGACTTTCCTGAATTAAGAGATCCAAACCTTCTATGTAAGACAGGTACAATTAAAAGTACTGGGCCTCCACAGAACTGTTTCGATTGAAATCACACATTGTTCTGACACTGCCATATTTAACAACCAGACTTTAATTTTGCCCAAAGTTTGAAAAATATTAACAACCAAGCTCCTTCACTTACTTTTGTGTATCAGGATATTTTAGGATATGTGAGCACTGAAGAACAAATGCTGGATACCTCAAGGTTTATGTGGAATGAATAATTCTTACATGTGTCTCTCCAGAGAAGTATGTAACTCTGCACATTCTGTAGGTACTCTGTGGTGCTAATGCTAATCCAGACCCTGTCAAGACAATCTAAGAGGATTAGAAAAAAACATGTGCCTTGCACTTCTCTCTTTTCTCTCTTCTGTCACCTAAACCATATGTTTTCAAGCCAAACATGCCTATTTTTCTTGGTGTGGAATGAAGTAGCACAAGTCTGCTGAACATACCCTCATCTGCCTGTTCTGCCATGAACTCAAGGTACCTAATGGGTAGAGTGGCAGGTAGAAGACACACAGTGGCCCAGACTCCTTTCTCTCCAGTGCTGCTTAGGTGAAGTGGTTCACCAACATCAATTAATTTACCTTTGCTCTGGCACAACAGTATCCCAATTATAACTGACGCCTAAATGGAAATGTAGCACACAGACTTAGTAATATATTTATCCAGCTTCTTCAGGGGTGAATGTCAGAAAATGCCATGGTTATGCCAGTTGTGGTTCTCTAGTCAAGCAAGCAGAAAGCAATAATTTCAGGCTAAAATCGGAGAAGAGGTATAGCTATTTGAATCTTTACAGTGTCTACCCAGTGTCCAAAAATCCTATCCAGATATGGCAAACAGGACTTTCTGCTTTGCTCCTAGCCATCCTTCAAGGACAGCATGCTACCTGCCATGTAGGTAGTGTAGCCCCCCCATGCAGGGGGCTGCACTAGAGAACCTTCAGAGGTCCCTTTCCACCTTAAGTATTTTGCGATTCTATGTTTTTCATACTATATAGTTTGTTTTACTGAAATGATCTTTTTTTCTCAAACCCATAAGGATTTCCTGAGGGTACAACTATCTTTCCTTCCAGTTCTGCCCAATTTTGGCATGACACATACTTAATTTTGGGAGAAAGCACTTTCTTTTTAGGTTATACTGTTTAGTTAATTACTAACCAAATAAATTACAACTCACCAATATGCCCCCCAAACAGGTGTACATATTGCTTGGGGTAAAACAGTAGCATAGGTAAGACTTAGCTGCTCAGCCAACTCCTCTGTATTTTGTGTTCCCCTGCCTTACTCACATCCTTGACCTCCCGCCATAAAAAACCCAAAACCAACCAAACAACAACAAACAAACCAAAAAAACAGTATTAGTTTACATCCATCAATTTATGTGGTATTTGTCAATTATTGGCTGATTATGACCATTGCATAGTGATGAATTTTAAGTTTTTCCAGAATACAGACTTCCAGCATTTTCATTGTGTCGTGCTAGTATTTTTAGCAGACAATCATATCATCCATGTCCCAACAGTAGCAAGCAAAAATCAGAACCAAAACCATAAGCACCCTAAAAGTTCCTTACATCAGACAAATGCGTGCTTGCTAGACGCAATTTAGGACCGACGGGATCCGTCGGTGCACAACAGTGTTTCCTAAGGAAAGCTGGACCTCAGGATCATTTAAGAGAAGATTACTAAAAGCACCGAGGAACACACGGGATCGCCAGGTCCTGGTCACGATACGACTTGGCACGATCCTCCCCGCTGCAAGGTGTCTCAGCCTGACTCTTCCCGCGGGAGCGGCTCTGCCTCCCTAGGAATCCCTTCCTCGTCCTCCTCAGCGGGAGTAACAAGCCAGCAGGGCGGTCAGAGCCAATTTATTCCCAGGGACAGGGATAAGCAGCTAATTAATTAATGTGGCGGGACCGTGACAAAAAGCAGCGCTGCAAGGTTTGGGGTGTGCTGGCACCTGAGGGGCCCCCTGGGCCCTTCAGCTGACTTTCTTTATTCATGTTTTTCGCCTTAAATTAGGAGGGGCTGAGGGGCGGCCGCGGGGGGATGCGGAGCCCCCGGCGCGGTACGGGAGGGCGCGCAGCCTTTCCTCCCGCCTTGCACAAGTGTCCGGGGCGCGGGCACACCTCAGGGCGAGCAGAAAACAACAACAAGATAATGGCCCGTAATGCGCACCCTGGGCACGGATCACACGTGCGCCGCTCCCTTCCTGTGAGACCGGCGGGGAGCCCGCCTGCCGCGGCGCGGCGCGGCTCGCTCCGCGGGGAGGGACCGACGCGTCCGGCGGTGGGCAGGCAGGCAGGGAGGGCGGGAATTGCCTTATTAAACGCATACACTGGGGCGGGCGGCTACCACCGCCGCCCCGTCCATGCCCGCGGAGAGCCCGAGAGCGCCGCGCTCCCCCCGCTGCCGCTGCAGGCGGGAGATCCCCGCGGAGCCCGGCATGGCGCGGCGCGGCCGCTTCCAGCGCCTCTTCGGCCGCAGCGAGTCGGAGGACTCGGAGCCCGAGGGGGCGGCCGCCGCCCCCCGCCGCCGCCCCTCCGCCGCCGCCGCGCCCAAGCGGCGCCCCGCGTTCCCCCACTGGCGCCCGAAGAAGAAGGAGCAGCATCCCCGGGGGAGCGGCGGTGCCGCGCCCGCCTGGACCCCGCCGCCCGCCTCGTCCCACGAGTCGCCGGACCCGCGGTAAGCGCGACACCCGAGCGGGCGGCGGGGGCAAGCGGCGGGCCGGGCACGGCTGGAGGCCAGGGGTTTTTCTCCCGAGGAGGGAAACGCGTGTCCCGCAGCCTCCTTCCCGTCCCGCGTTCGCTCCAGCCTGCTGGCGGAGCGGCGCCCGAGCCGTGTTGACAAACAGCAGCGCCCGTGTGTGAATAAGTAACAGTCAGCCCTGTGCCCGCAGCAGGGGGAGGCTGCCTGGCCCAAACCAGCCTCCTAAGGGCGCCGGGTGTGTGTCAATGGCTTTTACTCTTCTGCAGCAGTGGGCATGTTCTGTTCTCCTTTTTTCTGGACGTAGTAGAGGAGGAAGATGAAGGAGAAGGGCTTGACAACACTCTGCTACAGTGCTCCCCGTACCTGTAGCTCCCCAGTGTGGTTCCAAGTCTGCCGTGTGTAATGACTATCTAGTGCATGCTGGCTTCTTGGGGACACAGGCATTCCCCGGGGGCTGTTTACAGCCTGTGGCCGCAGAATGGGGAACCTCGGTGAGGCTGTGGGGTTGCCGAGCAGTAAAGCCTCTGACGTGAAGGTAATTCACAGTAGCATATGGTGAACTTGAGGCTACGTCAGGAACGGGTTTGGTTAATATTGCTCTGATCTGAACATCTCGAGCCGGGCAGTGAGAACATATCAGTGCTGCCTAGGTTAAAAAAAAAAAAAAAAAAAAAAAAAGTTGTAACCTATTGATCTCTTAGGTGTTTGCTTCAAATTGAGAAATCTGTAAGTTTCAGTAGGTGGTTCTGTATGAAAATATTAGTACTTGTGGAAAAATAGACAGCAGGTAGAAGTTAGAACTTGACTAAAGTATACTCTATGATGTTTGATATTGAAATCTATTACTGAAAACTAAACACCAACCTACCCTGCACTGCTGAAGAGCCCTGTGGCTCTTGG
This sequence comes from Lichenostomus cassidix, assembly GCF_008360975.1. Classification (NCBI taxonomy): domain Eukaryota; kingdom Metazoa; phylum Chordata; class Aves; order Passeriformes; family Meliphagidae; genus Lichenostomus; species Lichenostomus cassidix. The sequence continues at coordinate 68,866,452 of NC_139483.1, read as the reverse complement.
TAACCCTCTCATGCATACTGGCAGGTGGGTGATGGGTCCTCTCTGTGGTCATCTCTTCCCTGGGCTGAACCTGCTTCCCCAGCCACTCCTCAGGGCAAGATCTCCAGCCGCTCAGCATCCTGGGGCTCTGTGCTCAACCTGTCCCTTTTTATCAGTGTATTTTGTATTGAGGGGCCCAAAACTGAACAGAATATCTAGATGAGGGCAAATGAATGGTGGCATAAGAAAAATGGAGTAAGTCTTTAATCTAGGTGTGGATTCCTTTTTCTTCCAGATACCAGGATGTTTTTATTGCATAAATTTGTTTTCAAGTTCTGTGCCTAAATTACAAGAGAAGTCTAATAATTGCAAGTCTTCTGAAAGGATAGGGTTGTAACTCCTGTTACAAAATACTGGGGGATTTGGGTTTTGGTTAGGGAACCAATCCTTCTGCTATTCATAACAGGCTGGGATTGTGCTTCAGCACATGAAAATACTCATGTATGTCACCATCTTTAACTGCAGTTGGTCTTCAGAGAGCACAAACTTCTCTTGTTTCTGTAGCTTTCTTCTACCCTTGTTTTTTTTAAAAAAATGGAATGAACTAAGCTTTTATTATACAACCAAAACCACTAAAGGCATACTAAATGCATTTTTTCAAGTATGTTGAAGATTGTAGTAGCACTACTCAAAAGACATAGTTTAAAGTATTTTATTTTTATTACATGAATGGTAGGCTGTAATGCTTGGTCTCAAGAACCTGGTCTGTATAGGCCAGATAGAACATCCTGTTAACAGGGATGAGTTTGAAGAGTTGAGATGCTTAATTAGTGGTCATGGTTTTAACTATGAGAGAGACATGGTTTGGCACATGGCAAGTATGTCATCTGGCAGTTTGAAGACACCTATTTATATGATATGCTAGTTTAAAGATTATCTCATCATCAGCTGTTTTGCTAGTCTTATGTTATTTTTTCAGGTAGCCAATACTTTCCCTTGCTGTTAGTAATTTATCTGGAATAACAATACCCAGAATGGCATAAAAAAAAATAAATCCTGGCATAAAAAAACTTGCAATAAAAACCAAACAAGCAGCCCAGCTCCTTTAAACTTGAAACTACAAGTGTGCATTCTCCTGTCTCTATGAAAGTTGTGCTGTACTGCCTGTGTTCATGGGTGTCTTAAATCAGGGCAGCCAGATGAACTGGGTTACTTTTTAAAACCCCCGTCTGTGTTACTTTTTCCATCAAAACCTTGTAGAATCTCGTTCCCTCAGATAATAGCTACAAATTCAAGCCTCTAAACAGAAGAAGGTGCAGTGAAAAAAATGAAAAAGAATTATGGTTGTCACCATGCCATAGATAACTGCATCATATTATGAAACTGATTTTTACTTGGTCCCTTGGAGGACATGTCCTTGTGGAGTTGTCATGGTTTGGACACTGAATGATCTCCACCCAATGGCAACTTTAAAAATGAAGAGGATTACTTGGAATTGAACTTTGTAGCAGGAAATTGACTGCAGGTGGACAAAGAAAACTGTATATCTTTGGGGTGTGTTTGTTTAGCAGTGTTTCTCACAAGGTATGCTATGCTGTGAATCTGGAGCTTTTTGTATTTGATGGTCAAGACCAGACAAGTTACTTGGTCCAGTTATGAGTTGGCTACCATATAAATGACAGTAGCTAGATTCTTGCCCCAAATGTGTCAGTGTAATCACTGTGAAAAAGGAGGATATTTTTGCTGCTCATTACTTCCTCAGTTTCAAGGAACACGGATATGTGCTATTGAGCATGTTAGAAATGCTACCACCTGCAACACCCCTTGTTTTTATTACTTTCCTCTTCCCTGATTAAATAAATTCAGCACACCTTCATCAACGTATTAAATATGTGAAGGCAAAGAAACTTATGTGGCTGTTATTCTGCAGTGATTTGGCAAGGAAACAAAAATTATTGAGGGTTCAATAATATCATAAAATTAAGGAAAGAGAAACACCATTAGGCTGCATCCAAGGAAAATCAGACTGTGGAATTATGCCTTAGCTTGGGGAGGAACATGCACATCCATTAAATATGTTGAATGTGAAGAAAAGTTATCTTCTGTGTGGAGAAAGTGTCGGTGAGACCAAGGTCTGGTATCTCTTCCTTACTTCAATGTTCTCTAAGTTACTGTTCTGTGTCTTCTGTGTTAGAAGAGGTGAAGGAGGTCTGCTCCACAGCCCACGTGTAACATCACATTTTGGAAAAGGATGAAGAACAAATGCTTCATCCTGTGAAAAACAGTGTGTAATAACACAGATCATTAATAGCTCAATTGATTGATAAGAATAAAATGTAGAAAACTGTTATACAGTCAGCTGTTTTGTACAGTAAAATACAAGCCCTCAATTCAATGTCCTTTATGTGTGTAACTTCACATTTGTGCATCATCTCATTGAAAAAAAAGAAAAAAGAAACATTCACCTGTGTTCTTTTGTAAGACTGAATATGGATTTCTGCAAGTGTTCACTAAGTGCACTTACCTAATGAGAGGTGGAAATGGAAAAGGGTAATTTGGTTTGATGTACAATTCTTGGTAATCTGTAATATTAGCATAACACATTAGGAATAAAGGTTTAGTATTTTAATTTTTTTATAGGTGAAAGAAGATCTTTTAAGCTATCATGATCAAAGAATTAAAAGCAGAACTTTCTTTCCTAGTTTTTTCTGTACTGTGACCTAATCAGGAAATTGGTCCTTTGTAAAAATATATGTTTCTAGAAATATACTAAGATAAGAGGGATGACATGCTAAAACACTCACTTGCTTTTTTTGCATTCATAAGAAGTAAAAAATACTGTCCTGTGGAAATGACATCTGTGTCATGAACATAGTAGTCTGTCTCTCCTGCATGAGTTTAACATCAGCTGCTGCTTCTGAGTTGCGGATTTCGCGGGTTTGGTGGCTGTGTAAAAACCAGTATGAAGAACACTCTCTTTTTCATTTTGTCCTTATCAAAATCAGATGACAGTTAAAAAAATCTGAACCAGTAAGACTGCTGCTGCCTTCCTAGTCAGCCTGCTTGGATGTCAGGGTATGAAAGTACTTTAGTTCATGTTTTTCTCCTTAAATTAGAATAAAATATCTTAAAAAATTAAAATGTGAGTTAATGGACTCATGCCATTCACAGTGAAGGATTTTTGCCTTATTTTTGGGGTATTTCTGCCTTTGTTGGATGTTTATTTGAAGAGATGGTGTACCTGACTGTATCCTGGTGAATCTGATCCATAGTAGTGCTGAGTTCCGTTCAGGTGATAGGAGCTCTGTATTGAATAGTCAAATGTCTGTTAAAACAAGGACTGTTGTGAAAAAGCAGGTTCTATCCTACTCAAACTAGGTGCCAGTCCTGGCACCTCTGGTTTGAGTGTGTCAGATCCACATTTGGAAATAGTGACAAATAAAAACAGAAGGATGTTTTGAGAAATTACTATTATAAAACACCGCTGCAGAAACTACCCAGGAAAGTGCACAAACAAAAAGTTCTTCTTGAATGCAGGTACATACAGCTGGCATTTAGTAATGCATGGAGTGCTAAGTACCGCTTGTCTGAATGAGAAAACAGCAGTTTTCAGTCTCTACTCTTTCTCAGCAAAGCTATTTCTTGTCTCTTCCTTTTTTCCTAGTCTTGGTCCTTGCTCCTATGATTCTGTCCCATCTTTCCCTCCTTTTTCATTCTCTCAAGATTTACATCATGCAAGTTATGCTGCATACTCTAGTGGGTTCCTTCTTGCATGGAACAAACAGTGGAGTGGTACTTTAATGTACCTGTGGTGGTCTCAGGGCATAGGCAGGATAACACTCGTAGACAAAAATTAGTGTGTTATTGAAAAGGTCAATCTAATTAGTTTCATTTACTTCATATACAAGATGGGATCCATACCCTCTAATTTCAGATATCTACATCTGAAATAGCTCTTCACTTTATATTCAAGGAGGGCAAATAGTCATGTCTGGTGTGCAGTGCATCTCACCATAAGGTGAGTGTCTAAACCTAAACCTAAGGTGAGTGTCTAAACCTTTAGCCTGAGAGGCTAAATGAATTGCATCTTAGAAGTGGAAGTTTTTTCTCATTGGCTTTAAAAGCTGCCTGAAGGTGACACCTCCAACATCTAAATTTGGGCATCTGAATTCCATCCATGTTACCTGATATGGGGGTATCCACAGGCTGATACTTCCATGTAGGAGATGCTACAGTGCAAAGTCAAACAGTCATGAGCTTCAAAAACTATGTTCTGGTTTCTCGTGTGCAGCTTTAAGGCACCTTCTTTGTTCACAGCAGTCTGGTTTTAGAGACTCCTTTTTGCATAATTTCTGTTATTCAGTATATTCTGTTATTCATTTGATTGTGGTTAAGACTTTCCAAGTTACTTTAGGGAAGTGGGATTGATCCCTACTTCTGCATTTTCTTGGGAAGGCTGGGAAACAAACCTTTCCCAGATGGCTTGAGAAAGAGAACAGGGTAAGCAGGCAAAAAGGGAGAGGATGCTACTATCAGACCTATAGCCTGATTTGCAGAAATGTAACCAAAATAGTAATGCTTAGGAAAGTTAAATTTTGCTAGAAATATAATTCTCTGATAGGAAAGATGGGCAACTGTTAATACTAGGCAGTTCTTCCTTCAGCAGCTTAAAACAGAATAAAAACATGAGGATCTGTTCTGTCATCAGAGGTTCCTGTGCAAGGGGGAAAAAATCCCATCTTCAGCTTTCAAAACAGACAGAAGTCACCAATGGTTTGCATGCATGTAATTTATCTGATAGCAGTGTATCTTTATACATATATGATTCTTATATTCATCACATCAGCACACTTTCTACTGTACAGCTTATCTTCACACACATTTGTTCATGCAGCCACATACTGTGAGCTCACACAATCTATCATCAAATATTTCATCATTTGATTCTTCCTTGAGACAAGAAGAGAGAGATAGGCAAAGATGGATCAATATAAGAGATTATTGTCTCCTTTAGTGATCTCTGAAAACAATAACCCATAGTATTTATTTAAAGAAAATAGGACATCAACCTCTGTATTAATCTGGAACTGTACTTAAAAATTCTGAAATAAAAATTTAAAAAATACTGGCTGGGTAAAATACTTATTTTTGGTACCTGAATCCTTTATTCATTTAGAATTCACAGTTATAAACTCAACTGAACTAAAATTTAAAAATGTCCTGAGCTATGAAAATTTATAAAACAGACATGTTTAATGAATTCCCCAAATCCTGGGTTTCAGGTAGAGCTTTGCACCAGAAGCACAACTGCTAGTTTTGTTGGCCCAAAATAGGTTCTTTTTTATCTGCAAGAGGCCAATCCACACCCATAGTCAAGGTGCTCGATTTATTTATAGTTTGTGCAGAAAGGGGTGCTGTATTCCAAACCCACAAAGCTACTACCAAAGCTTTTCCCTATACATTTTAGCAAACAGAAGCCTGAATTCATTGGCTACATGTTACATAGTTCTTTTTTTAATTAGTGTTCTATTTTCTATTGGTTAATGATTCTCTCGCTTCTTACCCTTATTAGTCCCATGGTGTTTCTCTTCTTTGGGGCCGATGAGTTTTTGGGTCAGTGGTCTGTGGGTCAGTAGTTGGGATCTCCCCCTGTGGAATTACCTTTTACCCAATGAGTGCTGATTCAGCACAGTTGCTGGGTTGAGTTTATTAGTTTCTTTCTTGTCTTGGGAGTTCTTCCCAATGTCCTTGTGGCCCATAAATTCTGCATTTTTTGAGTCTACTCTCAATGGCACTTCCTTCTTCCCAACTTTGATAATCTCGCTCCGGGTCTGAGATCACTGAAACCTGTCATGTCCTAGAGCTTGACAAGGCAATTCTACCAACAAGTAATTTGTCTTTTGAACACCCAGACATCACTTAGAGCTTGTTGGCTGTTCTCTGTTTCACAGGTTAAATCTCCTTTCTTGTTGATTACTTGGAAGTATACAAAGATCAAATATCATAAAACCTTCTTTCTTAAGGCAGTTTTTACATGTTTCACATTTTCCAACATTTTGACAAAAGAAAATATAAAAGTCTCACTAAGGATACTTTATTATAGTGTTCCTTGTTGTATAGTTTAGTCACTCTTTAAGCACTCAAAGAAATACAGGCAGACAGAGGGGCCCCTGTTCATCCTTTGACCAGCTTTTTTACAGCTGGCCTTTCTTCTTCGTAAGCTACTTCTTTATTGCCTCCAGAGTATTTTGAACTGTTGCTGATGTCACAGCTGTGGTGCTGCTGTTGAGGCTGTAGGTCAGGAATTCTGTCCAATGCCATTCAAATCCAAAGGATCAGGGCCCAAGTTCACAGACTATAAACAGCCAAGCAGAAAACATTTAAGTTGCATGGCCTAGTGGAAACCATCATTCTCCATTTGTCACTTCTTTATGGCCAGGAGCAGGTGCCACAACACAGTCTCAGGGCTCGGGGAGTGTCATGTATATGACTTCTAATTAATGCTAGGAAAGCAGGAAAGAACCTCTAAAATCAGTGGACTTGTGAGGAGAGGCTGCTTTTTAGAAAGTGAGGAGTTTGTATGGTTTTTCCTGGCAGAAGACTAGCAGAATTTGTCATGCTTACATGTACCCCTTACATCTCAGTCCTTCCCTGTGCACCTCCAAGGAGAGACTGGTTTCTGTTAAGCAGCCAATTTCTACTCTTCCACATGTTTCTTGTACTTCATACCCCAGCATCTAAGCATCTTGGTGGCCCTTCTCTGTACTCCTATCATTTTGTACACTTTTCATGTAGAGGAGATGTACAGGTAGCCCACATTGTCGCAAGGGCATGCTGCTGACAACATTTTATAGTAGAATAATATGAAGACTAAGGACTTGCAGAGGCTTTGCACGGATAAGTACAAGGTAATTCCAAATGTCACTGTGAATCTGTGGATTTCTGGGGATTTATAGTTTCTTATTTTTTTGACTTTCAGAAGGTTTTACTATTTGATTTGGTTTCCATAATTTTAATTCCTTGAAACTGCCAGTGGAATTTCATGGTGGACATTCCACAGCAGCCGGGGAAATGCTGAGTGATTAGCAGTCCTGACACATTTTCCTACCCTTGGCTGGGAATCCTGTACCATGTATGAATTATTTAGTGAGTAACCAGTAATTCTTGGGACAAAATACTTAGAATGTTGGTGTTGTATAAACACATTTGGCATAAAATCAAACTATATGATTATTACTAAGGTTCTATAACAGTATAGTGCCCTCTCCATATACAAGGAAAGTGTTTGGATGATTCACCCATGGTTATACTGTTTTACAGATAAAGTACAAATAATTCATACTCCTTTATAAAGGGAGGACGTCAGTAGATACATGCTGGAACTTCTCTGTTGTCCCCTGTTGAAGTATCTTTGTGACTTCCCTTAGCTACATGCAAAAGCTGAAGGGGTAGGGTAGAGAATAGGGATGGAAATGATATCTATCTTGTGTCCTCTCTATTGGAAATGAAAAGATATCAACCTTATGTTCTTTCTCTTTGAAGTTTTGTGCACTTGGTGAAGAGGAAGAAATTGTTGAGTCTGGAAGGCTACAATTAGGTTACCTTAAAGCCTTCTTTTTTCCAGGCTAAACAATCCCAATTCTCTCAGCCTTTCCTCAAAGGGGAGGTGTTCTGTCACTCTAATCAACTTGGTGTCCCTTCCCTGGACTTGCTCCAACAGGTCCATGTCCTTCCTGTGCTGGGGACCCCAGAGCTAGGTGCAGCAGCCCAGATGAGGTCTCACCTCCCTGGGTTAGAAATTGTCTAGGAGCAAGGTACCTTCTGTTTGAGAGCAACATAGCTGGGTTTGTGTAGCTACTATGAATAAAAATTGCTTATCACTGTCATTTTCTGCAGAGAGGCAGATTGATTGATTGGGCTGATGGATTGGTTTTTTGCAGCACTGAGAATAAGCTCACATAGTCAGCCTGGAAGGACAGACATGCAGACACAGCACCCAACTAACACAGTGACATGGCTTGAGCTAAATAAATAAACTAGAACTGCTTTTTACCTGGCTGATTTGAACTTGGACACATTGAACACAGATATCTGCCTCACCCCACCTTGTAAACATATTCTGAGTTAACTTTGTGGGATTCTTCTGATTTGTGGCTGGATTCCTTAACTTATTCAATGGGAGGTACCCTTGTCTGTTTTCAATTTAGGCTGTAAGAGATTTTTTTCTCACACCTTTTGTCTGTGTTTAGTTTACCGAGTAATCTCTCCCAGGCTGTGGTGGCTTCGGTTGTGTGTTTATCAAATGTCTAGAATAATGGAGTCTGATTTTGACTATGCAAATAGTAAACAACAGCACAAAAGACCAAAAAAAAAGTTGGCATCTTTCAAAAGCTCTGAATGAGTACATATCATTTGCAATTTCAGAGCAGAACTTATCAGGCTTTTTAGTCCTTGTGTAATTTAAAGGGTGTGTTTGAGATGAAGAATTAAAAAAGAAGCTGAGAGGCCTATGAACATTCCACAGGGGAATACTAAATGAAATACAAGTGACAGTCCTGCACTCGTATAAGTGTATTCACGTGAAATGGACTCCCTGGTTCCTGATGAACAGCTCAATGCCCATTCCTGTCACATGTCCTGTCAGAAAAGGAGTGTAGCCAGGGCTCCTCTGTATTTGGGTTGAAACCTGCTGATGTTTCCAGGAAAATGCATGTATTTAAAATTCTAACAAACTTGAATTATGGATGTTTCTGTCCTCTCTGTTGGAAGAGTAGAAATCCAAAGGCAGCCAGAGCTGTAGTATTACTCATGTGAGTCTGTCTCATTGTTAGCACTATCTTAGGCCATGTATCTGTGGCTTGGAGCAACTGGGAAATGAACTAACCAGTTCTTCAGTAAGATCTAGAGGGATTCTTCGTCTCTTGGGACAAGAAGAAAACTTTACTACATACAGCCTTTTAGTTAAGATAAAGCTAACCATTTTAACACAGGATTCTCAGTGTTCCATATGAGATAAATTTCTGGGTAAGTTAAATTCTGTGGGAGAGATATCATGTTTTCACTGTAATTCACTACAAAAGGACAAAAGTGAGCAGAGTTACAACAATACTATATACTGGTTCATTACAGTTAATAAAACAAACAAAAAATTTAAAATTAACATAAAAAATTCTGAAGCCTAAATGCAGCTTTTTCTGCTAAGATACCTAACTTCTCATCTTGGCTTTCAAGAACTATTTGTTAGTGCAAACATACCATGTTTGGATCAAAAGATAGTTTAGAAGATGTTTTTATTTTTATTGACTTAAGTTCAAATCAAGCCAGAGTCTTATCTGAAACAACTTTTATTTGTGTGCCAGTGTGCTAAGAATATCTTACAAAAGTGTTAAAAAATGGAAAATCATCATATCCTTCATAATATAAGATTTTCTCAGAAATAGATCTAGTCAGATGATAAACTACTCTGTTTTGTTATGTGAAAAGTCCCCTTTTTTCTCTTCTAACTACTATTTTTCTCTTCTAACTACTTTTTTCACTACTAACCAAAGTGTGGTAGTGAGACTTTAATACGAAAACATGATCAAAAAGTGACCTCAACTCTAAACATTGTAAAACAGTGTAGTAATTTAGTCCTGAGTATTTTTATGGATCCTCTGCGTCCTAAACAAACCTGGATTTAATGGGCTTATATGTCTTTTCTCTCTGCTGTAGAGTGCAGTGCTCAGAAGCTGTGTGTGAGCCTGGCGGGAGCTGCTGGCGCTGGAAGAATGTCCCACTAGCTGCCAAACCTGTGGGGCAGCATTGGAGGCAGTAATAATAGTTCAGGGCTCAGCCCGAGGTATTCGAGGGAGGATTGCATGTTTCAGGGTGCTTGCTTTGGCTGCTGGGGAGGAACTGAACAGGAAGTGTCCAACAAAAACTTGGCAACTTTGAATTCTCAATTTCTGTGTCTACATGTACTCTAGCAAGTTCAAATATTGAGTACAACAGTCTTTTTGATGGTGTTGTAATGTTGCCTGATGTAGTTGGATTTTTGTGATGAGTATTTGTGTTTTAATATTCTGTCAAGTTTCTTCTAAAAGTACAAAATAAGTTAGGCCATGAGAGATGTTTAATTACTTTTAGAAAGGTATTTGAATTACTTCTCACTGTTTGATGCCTGTTTTCTTTATCTGATCTTCAAAGATTTGTCGGTTGTTTTCCTGGGAATTGTTTTAATATTTGTGTGTGTGTGTGTGATTTTGCTGAATATGATCAGAGTGATTCCTTAATCAGTTTCCTCTACAGTTTAGTTTTGCTTGGGTTTGTTTGGTTTTAAAAGAAAAAGAAAGCTCTGTATACCTGTGTGGACATGTCTAATCACTTCTAATTTAGATCTGAATTACTTGACAACCCTTGGCATATTTCCTTGTGCAATTCTTCTAAACAGTGCTTTCCCCCTCCCTGATGTTTTCTGTAGTAATGTTTCTCCTGCATCCAGCTTAAAGCGAGTCCTTTATGCTCTAAAGTCTCTGCATTTTGAGAATTGGTTAAGGTTTGTCAAAGTCCAGAAATTTTCTGTTCCCTCTGTTCTTTATTATGTTCCCTGGAGTTCTTTCTCACCCAATAATGAACTGGATAGGCTTTTCCAGTTGAAGTTGAACTCTCCAGTCATTACCGTGGGACAGCTGCCAAAGCGATGGGCTATTATGTATTCATTTCTTCCCACAGTGAGATGTATCAATTTTGACTTTGTTGCACATAAAGTAGGAGTTGATAACAGTTTACCATTAATTTCCCAGTCAGGACTCTGTAACCAAAATAGAATGATTTCTCTCTCATTGGTAATACTACTTATTTTTTACCGATGTGCAATTCCCTTAATTCTTTTTCTGGACATAATATTCCCCAGACCATCCACCCTCTGCTCTGTTTCTGTCACAATTCTGAAAAATATTTTTATTTACTTCCAGAGGACTCACTGATATACAGCCTGTATTCCAGCATATGTGTGTAGAGTAGATTAGATATAAATTTTAAAAACATAAATTAATTTTATATACAAGGTAATAATTGCTTGCATTCTAACGTGCATTTTGGTTTACTGCTCAAATTTTCTTACTAGCAGGATGTCCATTACATGTGAAGATGATTACAAATAAATTTTGCTGCTGATGACAAATTAAGTGTTTATGTCATCTAATGAAGCAAGTGTGAGCAGCCAGGTGTTGGCAGCACCAAGTCATGATGTGTGTGAAATACACATGCTTCCTTTTCTTTTTTTATTTCAAAAGCAATCAGGGTGCTTCTCCAAGGGTAGGTTTTGTTACTTGGTGCTTTTCTTTTTTTTTTTCTCAGAGTGAATATTCCTTCTAGTGGTTGACTAATTTTTACTTTTGAAAAGAGTTCTGAACCCTCTTCCAAGTAGCCTCTTACTCAGTTTGTGGTAAGAGCACATGCAGTCACCTTTACCTCTCCAATCACATTACAAGTGGCAGGGAAAACAGCTGTGAAACAAAGGATATTGAGAGTTAAAGTAATGAAAATAAATACTGTCAAACTAGTCACTGACATGTGGACAGACTTACTTGATTTAGCATTTCTTATATCTTTCCTGGGTTGTCCTCACTTGCTTCTCCTTTCCTTGTAATTTTAGCCTGTGAACACCAAAGCTTTGGAGAGTCTTTTGAGTATGCCATTTTCTGATCCTCAGGGTCAGGTTCTTATAGATGTTAGAAGTTGGTCTAAAATAGAGAAATTATTACCATGAATGACTCCTGAGAAACAGGGTTGGACAGAACCTTTTTGTCTGCACATGTATTCTGAATAGTCTGTTTTGCTTTTGAGCAGTGGTACTCATTTTTTGTTGAGGTATGCATGTGTGTGTAGTTACTGTGCTCGAACATAAGGACTTTCTAATCTACCAATATCCACAAGGATCCATAGATTTGCTGCTGTGCTTCCTATCAGAGGAACAAAGGGCCAGACTTCTTCCCATGTTTCAAGCACTCCTCAGCCTGAGTGCAAGTTTCTTGTTCTTGCAGAGCTTTTAACTTCAGTTTCCAATACTTTTATTAAAGCGGGGTTCAGGTTTGGTGTGGGTCCTTTGTCACAGAGTTCACAGAGCTGTAGAAGAACACGTGAACAAACAAGGCAGTGATCAGGGACATCTGGAGGAGTAGTGAGCACCTCCCAAAACTGGGAGCATGAATATTTTCCACTGGTGCTCATGCAGCTTTGGATGTTGGTGACCTGCTTCCAAAGTGCCTGGGTGAGGAGCAGGTGCTGTGGCACTGCCAGTGCCTGCTGCTTCTCTCCCAGGGTTGAATCATGATCAAGGGACAATAAGGAAACAGTTTGGGCACTGTCCTCCCTGTGGTATCTTGTTATGTAATCCTTGTTACCGCTGTGGTGTCCAGTACCATTGCTGGCACAAGCCAGGTTGCCAGGTTACATTTGGCAGAGGTGCCAGGGCACGTCAGGGTATGTGAGCAGCAGGTAACACTGACTAATGCTCCAGGACTTGAAACGGTGCTGCTGATGCCATTCCATTCCTGTCATGACCCTACGGCCTTTGTCACCAAGGCACCTCTGCAGAGGAAGGGTGTTGCCTTTTTCTATGACTCCTCACCATTTGCAGGAATTTAGGAGGATGTGATGGATGTAAATATTCTCAGTCTTTGGCAATATGATTAGGTCCTGGAAAGAAAAGATGGTTTCTGAGACAGTCTGGGGATGCAAGGCATTTGTGGTGGACAGGGTGGCCCAATTAGAGACTCTTCAGCCCCACATCTACCCAGGAGCAGTCCTCATGGCAAGAAAATGTTTGGAAGACGGTAATTGAGTTCACAGGTGTTGGAGATCCTGTTTCCAGCTCATCCTCTCAAGATGAAGTGATTGTAGATGAGCACTCTACAGAAGATTTCAGAGAGTTGAGGTCTAAATGTGATGAACTGGCAACATAGCACCACATCAAACAGCCTGTCAGTATTGTTGGTAGTCCAGCAGACAGCCTTGGGAACAGGGGCTGTGCCTATAAACAAGTGTCCTCTGGGTGTCACATTTGCTGAACTGACCTAGGCTGCTGGGGAAGTAGCACCTCCAGCATGGTAAGGAACTGTATTTATCTTATTTAAGAGGTCCAAAGGACAGTTTTACAGTTTTAGATTTCACATCTACATCTGTGAAATACTACACGTTTTCTGAGGGCATCCAAATTTGATAGTATATTCAGCAAAACACTCCTTGAAGTCTTCATTTCCCTTTCCACTTCTGAGTTAACTGATTATTCCTTTGTTATTATTCATATCTATGCCTGTGGACAACCACAAATAGAAGAATGGAATTTTTTTAATGTGTTACTTAGCTTTCCTGAAGATATGTAGTGCATAGGCATCTTCTGCAACCACTTGCTCTACACGTATGGCAGACTGGGATCACATGCTCATGAGGAAATTGAAATTCTGGGTGTGTTTTGTCCTTTATGACATCAATGCAAAGAACATTAAGCTACACACGAAGAATATCCAATGCATGGGTGCTGCTACAAAAAACTCATCAAGTATCTATATTTCTACTGGAGTGTACTTATGGCCAGTAATGATTTACCTCTGGTATTTTCTTTTTTTTTTTTTTTTTTTTACTGTTTAGAAGAGTCACACAGGCTTGAATTAAAGCATCTTTGCTTAAAGTGAAAGAAATAGTGCAATATGATGGCATAGTGATGCAAAAACAGATCAATGCACATTTTTCCATGATAACCAGAAAATGGTGTGCATATCACAAATAGTCCTTGAAACATATCTAATCACCTGAGGACATCTTATAGTGAAGGAATCCTAATCCCAGCCCCATGAGAAGGATTTTACTTTGTGATGGGTTGACCCTGGCCAGCAATTAAACACCTACCTCTTTGCTTGTTCCTCCCCATCAGTGGGATAGGGGAGAGATCTGGAAGAGGAAAAGCGAGAAAAAACTCATGGGTCAAGATAAGGATATCTTAATAAGCAAAGGAGAACAAAAAAAATCTTGGTAGATTCACAGTCACTCAGTAATTCCCACCAGCAGACCAGAGCCCAGCCAGTATCTGAGCAGCAGCTACTTTGGAAAGACATCCCCCATCACAAAAACAGAGTTTGTATTGCTGTGCATGATGTTACATCATGCTGTGGAATATCCACCCCTTTGATCAGTTTGTCTCAGCTGTTCCCTGCCACCCCACTTGCTGAGGAGAATGTATGAGAAATTGATAAAGCCTTGGTGCTCTACAAGCACCATTCAGCAACAGCTGAAGCTTTAATGTGTTTTTTTAGTTTTGACCTAAAATACAGCACCATATGAGATGCTATGAAGAAAATTAACTCCATTCCAGCCCAGCACAGTGCACCCTTAGGTGCTTATTCGTAGTTAATGATTTGTTCTTCACTGAAGTATTTATTATGTCACTTTATGGTCTGAAAAATTGGTGGAAGAACCTTGATAGTTAAACATGTGATGAGTTTTTTGCACATACGTACTCTGGAAGACAGAGGAAAAAAAAACCACAGCTGTGACTTGGAAGATCAGAAAGCTCACTATGAAGTAATCCAAGTTCCCAAAAAAAAAAATTTTTCTTATATAAAGCTGATGAACAATGCTGATTTTTATATGTTTAAAACCCGCATAGAATCTTTAATGTAGGATCACCAAATTAATAAAGGAAAATTAAGTCTGGGGTTTTTTCCAAGTAATTTTAAAATGACATTATATTTTGAAAGCTCTTGAAATGAACTGCCTGGAGTGCACATGAGGTCAGAGCTGCAGCTTAGCTTTAGAAAAGTCCTTGATTATTTTTACAAATTAAAACATTTGTAGTTAGTAAGCTTAAAGCAAGAAAAAATAAGTCCTAGACTTCAGAGCTTAATAAGATTGCCTAGGAAAGACAGGAGAGGCTGTTTTTGCCCAGTATGCTTTATCGCATAATTAGAGAAAGATTTTCCCCACTTTGTTTATAAAATAAACTAAATAGTGTCTTTTCAATGCTTTAATGAAATACAGATTTGCACATCTAATATTATTTCACTCTCTTTAACTTTTTATTGTGTAATTTTTCTTTCTTCCTTGTAGACTCTGTGGACTTCCTTCCTGAATACTTCTTGTTGAACTTACTGTTTGTATTTTTTAATCCCTGTAAGCATGAATTTGGACACAAATCCATGTCCAAGCAAATAACTGATCATCTCTTACCGCAGTGTGGCATTCCCTGCTGTCCTGCATGACCTAGGTAGTAATGAAGTGTTATCTCTGATACATCTGTTACCCTGGAGGTTACTAGAAATGCCACCAAGCTGGTGTCACTGTCACTATTGTCCCATGATCTTGATTGGAAAGAGCGTGGAGGTACATGTGTTGTGTCTATCTTGGATGACTCCCAGGAGCTTGCTCACATCCTCTCTCAGTGGCTTTGATGCTCACTCCAGCTCTTATGTGTTGCTGGTGCCTCCCGCCACAAGTCTTCCCCAACAGATGTTGGGTCTTGGTGGTGACAAATCTGATAAAGCAGTTGCTGGTCTTAAACTGTTAGGATAATTGGAGATGTTTCAGTGTAATTGTGTCTCCTCCCTTCCCCCTTGCTGGACATACCCAGTTTTTGGGACAGGGCTTACCACAGTGAGACTCAAAAGAGTCTCAGCATTACTGCAGTGAAAATAATACTGGATTTTACCCCCTACCCCCTTAATTTTTGGACTTTAATAGAGTTTACCTGTTGATTACATTGTGTTGCTTAGTATTTGAGTAAGTTTTCACATGGCCTACATAGAACATAAGCAACAGAAAACAGCAAATTGCTAAAGCTTGAATCACTGCAGACAATTTTTTGATGTTTATACAAATTAATTTTTCCTAAAACTTCTTTCCATTTCCTCCAAGAAGAAGAAATACATGATTAAAAAATGGCTTGAGGAGTCCTTCTGCTGATAATTGTTGAAGAAGTCCTCACACTCCTTCTTCTCTCATACTTTCAGAAGTGTTTTACTTCTTCCACTCTGATTTCCCTATGTCTCATATGCTGGAACAGTCTCATTATTTAAATCTGCTCAATAATCTGTCCCAAATATGTTTATTTTGGTTAATTTTGCACCCTTCCTTTTATGCTGCTCCGCTGTCCTTTAATCTAGCCCAAATTACAACTTAATAATGAAGGTGAAGATTGAGGAGGAGAGACAGCTCTAGTTCAAAAAGTCAGCTGTAAAACAAAACCCTTCAGTCTCCTTGCATCTTCTGGTATTGCAGTACACAGTTCAGTCTGCCCAGGCTTTCCGGGCACTTCTCTGTTTTCTTGTACTTGTGTACAGGGTGCAGTGCAGAACTGCTGCTGCATGTGGCTTACAAAACCAAAGGGGAACTGAGGCTTTTCTGTAATGAAAATTGTGTACCTTTTTGCTAGGGATGAGAGGAGCCTTTAAACAGAAATAGTTTACGAAGTGCATGCCAACATTTCTGTAGCAAAACTGAGTTTTGAGCCAACTCTTTGAATATTTGCCTAGTAGAGCATTAAAAAGAAATGGCTAAGGACATAGAATCAAGCAAAAAAATCAGCAGAATATGACATAATCAGTTTGGTTGTCCCTTTCTTGTATTCATCCTCTAGAGGGTTTCCATCTTTTCCTCTGCATAGCAGCTGCTTTTATTAATTTGTTTTATGCCAATTGACATAGGGAGGTGTTTGGCTACACCAGCTATATCTTAGCTAAAAATTTTATGTTAGGAGACTGACATTTCATTTTAACATGCTTTGTGACTTCTGATCAATACTGGGAGGATAAAAATGGATTTGGGGTAATATTTCAATTATACAGACTTACGTGGTAAGAAAATAAACTTTTAATGAATGAGTTGGTTTCACACCCATAATGAGATGGGTGTGTAAAATGCAGGTTGTTAATTCTATATTTTCGTGCTGAAATTTATAAAGCTTGACTCGTGGTTATTGCCTCCATTTTCACTAGTCTTCTGACACATTCTTAAGGGGGTATTGGGGATACTCGAGTAAGTCATTTTGTTCAACTGAACTTACCTCAGAGACCATTGCCTGAGAAGGATATAGGGTCTTGCTTCCAGGTACAACCATTGTTGTTCTGAAGTTCCCAAAAATGCTATTGCATTTGTTAATTAGTGAGACCTGAGTTATTAAAATTATGTTGAACTAGCTGTTATTAGGGAAACCAAGTCCTCAGTGTCCTCTTGTCTCTGTAGCTCCTGTTTTTTTTCCTGTTAATTAATGGAGGCATTAATAGAAAATGGTGTGTTTCATTTACTTTTTTATGCTAAAGATTTGTAATTAACAGACTTAGAGGCCAGGCTATAGTGCTGCCTCCGGATGAAACAGATCAGCTGAGGTCTTTCAATAAGGCCATTTCCTTATGATGCTTCAGCAAAATCATGCCATTTTATTTTTACAGGTAATTTACTATTTTATAACAGTTAAACTAATAAAATTATCTATCTCAAAAATAAATTTCAAATATTTAGGAATTATTTGTCATCCTTAGTTACCTATTCCTGATCTGTGACTTCTTGGAGGTTGGTATTGTTGCATTTGAAGACAGAAAAAAGTACAGTTCTGCATTATGGGTAATGAATATCTCTTGATAGAGAGTTCAGGGTCTGTATCTTTGCAGGAAGAACTTCGCAGTCCTAAAGGTTTGTTGTATCTTCACATGCACATTTACTGCACAGCAGCCTAGAGGAGGTTTTTAGAGTGCTTGAATGTCTGGGTTTGGAGACTGGGTGCAAAGATTTTGGAATTGTCCCTTGTTTCACTGTTTATGTAATCCCATGAAAACATGATGGCTTGCTTCCTTTCCCCTTGCATAACTGATTCTAGTAAGAGAGTGTTGATTACCTCAGTTGTTTACTCACGCTCTCTTTTGGTGATTACTTAGGGTTTTGGAAAGGAATCTGTGGCTCCTTTAGGTGCGGGAATATTTTAAAGAAAGGAGGGGTTTACATTATACTTCGGGAAATCACCAAGACAAAAGACTCTGCTGTCTCAAACCGAGTATAAAAAATGTTTTGCCCCCAGATCCTGAGGCTTTATCTGTGGGAGATTCTAATTTCTTGTCCCAATTGAATGAGTTGCCCCATCTGGGTCACAAATGACGAGATAAATGCCTTGTTAAACTGGTTCTAGCCCTTAGAGGGTTGAAAGTAGGCAAATGCAGAAATTAAAATAGAAGGTTTTAGCAGGTAACTACAGAGTGGCTGGCAGATGACTCTGTAGTCAGCTATTGTAAATAGGACATCCTAGATGACTTGAGTCAGTCTTTGAACTGGCTCCAGAACGACGTGCATTTCATGTGTAAAGTCCAAGGCTCATAATACTTTTGTACCACATGATGCTTTAGGATAAAGTTTACTGTGTGAACTATTTTAAAATTAAAATGCGATTGAAATGGTAGTAGAATGATTTTTTGTGATTCGAGATGTTTACTTAATTACTCTTTGTACTCAACTGTCAATTAGATGTCTTGTGTAAGACCCAGAGCCAAACTGAGCTGCTTAACCTACAGAGACACTGGGATGGTACGAACACCTTTGGTTTCAAAGGAACACCCAAAACCTTTGTATGTGGGGCTTGTGTTTTTTTGTTTGTTTTTAGATGGTCATGTGAATATTTTGAGACTTGAAGCTCCCAGCAGCTTGCACACTGAAAGCCCATAAAGCATCAGAATCCCCAAGATGGTATTCACACACACTTGAGCAATGCAGTTTGTCACTGAGTGCCGAACCGAAACAATTCATTTCTTGATGACAAAGAGCTGAACCATGACATTTACTGCAATGAAAATTCCTTCCTTCAGCAAACACTGTGGAGGCTATTCCAGCTCGGTACAGACCAGGTCAGATACACATAAGAATATGCAATGCTATAGCTGTAGGCTGTTAAGAGAGAGTTCACTCTCTTAAGTTTTTATTCTTAAATCAGCTTCAAACACTGCCATAGTAATCTTACCATTTTATAGATGGCATCTTTAATCAAAGATGAAGGGGGATGATACAAAAATTTGCTTGTCACATGGAGAGGGAGCTTTCAGTAATTATAGACTTGACCCAAACAGAAGAGTAGGTGTGGCTGAAAGTTAATGCTTATGGTGGACAAATCAAACTTGTTTTCATGCAGAAGTGCATGTGCATTGAGATTATCCACCTCTGCTCTGGCTGTTTTTTAAATCTAAGAGACAAGAGAAACTTATTTCTTTTATAGAGGTGTGGCCTAGATCAGTGCTAGAGATAGAAATAGTTTGTTGTAACCAGCTTCCTCAAAGTTAAGAACTTACTTAGTTTTTTCTGAGGATTTTTCTTTACATGTAGTGATTCTATTAGAGGAGCACATTGTTTTTACTCAGCACGAAGAGTCTGTGCCTGCTTTCCTGTGTTCAGAACTGCTTGGCAGGCTCCAGCTCAGACATTTAATATAATTAATATGAAGGTGTTTCCTGCTCAGGAGGTATTTAAGCATTCTAGGATGATCAAGCATTGAGGCTGGAAGATGAGCTGTTCAAAACCAATAGTTGAAGGCCTTGTAGATTAGTAATCCAGAAGAGGGCTGTTAATGAGCAGAGTGGAAGCAACATTAAGTAAGTGTACTGAATTGTAACAAAATGCTCATCATTTTAAATAACAAAGCCTTGCACAAAATTAACTGGGCTGTCAGTGTCCCAGTTAAAAAAATATTTTCTAGTTTGTCTGCACCTCCTTTCCCAGGAGCCTCCCAGTTTCATTTTTCATTTCCCCCTCTCTTCTCGTTTTTACATCCTTTCTTTTATCTTCTCTCGCTGCCTGCAAGATCACTTTTGGTAGCTGTGGAAAAGAGAAGGAGGTGACAGAGGGGAGTGGTAAATGGATTTGACAAGAGGCAAAAATACTGTCAGGAGACAACTCATTCCTCTAAAGGTGAAGGAAAACAAACTCTGAAAGTGAAGCCCGTGGTCTTCTGGCTCTGTAAAGATGCAGAGATGCAGGTAGGCTGCCTTCCATGAGCTTGTATCCAGAAGGAATGCTGAATTCTGCTGCTATTTACTCGGTAAGCTAGTCCTTCCGAAGAAGCCAATATGACTTCAAAGAAGCACTTCATAGTGTAAATCCATGTTATGATGTCTGTTTGAGCTGGCAGAAAGCCTGACCTCTGTGGAGGTATGTAGAAAACCCATCAACATCCATGTGCTTATTTTGATGTGTAATTTTTGACAATTTAAATAACTGTATTAATGATTTTTAAAGGAATGTGAGAATGAAGAGCTCTGATGATAATCTGTAGGACTATGGACCGTACTGTGAAATGGTATCTTACATTGGTGCTGTGCTAGAATTTGTGACAAAAATCACTTTGTGTGATGCATCTGTGACTGCAACTGATAAATGTTTTTGAGTTGCTTTTTCATCTTCTCTGTTGTTATGCTGTTGAAAGGTCTAATACTTTTCAAGACTTCCCTGAACTACTTCTTCTGCTGGACACGTGACTTGAAAAGCCGTGTGAAGTATGAGATTAGGTTTTTACAAGTTGTATCTAAAAAGATGTCTGTTTTAAAGCATTTTTAAATTGTTTTCATAAACATAACTGTATATACACATAAAAGGTGAAGGTTGTTTCCTCTAAGACATGAGAGTCATGGACCTGGCCTGTTAAACACTCTCGTAAATTGTGATTGAGTATTGTCATCTTTTAGAAATGATGCTTCACTCAGATGTGCCATATTGAAATATGAAGGGAATTTGAGTGAAGGTAATTAATCTAGGATTTATATTAAAATCTCTGCAGATGCATGTTTTCAGGCAAATGAGAAAATCCATACTGATATCTTTTGCAGTAAAGTTATAATTACTTGAAACCTGAAATGATAAAGTCCATTATTAAGTCTGGAAGTAACAAAATGTCTCATATTATATGAGCTGACTTATCTAAGTATAACTCTGTGTTTTCCTACTACTTCCTACCAAATATATCATTTCAATTCAGTTTTCCATTCCTGTCATCAAAAAGAAGTTGTTTAATTGTTGTAGTAAATTATTCTTCCTTTCTTCTCAGAGCTCAGTAAAATTTTGATGGACAGTTTTCAAAGTCAAGTTTACAAAGCTAAGTCTACATTCTTAATTGGTGCCTCTCTAGTACCACTTTAAAAAAAAAAAAGTAATTGCTTTTTTCTGCAGCATGTTTGTAACTGTAGGTCACCTAGGTATTTAGGTTGTTGGTATTCAGAAGGGACATAATAAACTTGCATTAATGCAATTTGTAATCACAAATCTCCATTGAATATAAGCCACTGTGTTATTTTCTGAGCAAAAGGTGGCTCAGTGCCTTGTTGCCAAAAGTCTGAGTTTCAATTGGGCTCAGCGTAATTGATGCAAATGTGGAATGGCTGGTACCACACTAGTTGCTTGTCTTTGTTCTAGACAGTGGGCTAATTTAGCTCATGAAATCAACTCATTTTAAGCGAGTTCCTTTGCTGAAATTGCAGGGTGTGGTTTATGAAGATTTTGATGCATAGATAAATGGATGAGTTTATGCAGCACCAGCCAAACCTCCCAAGTCCTGGTTGCATCTCATTCATTTGGCCCTTTCTTCACTCTCGGGCCGTGCTGATGGGGGCTGAGCTGCACATGGTCTCCTCTCTGGCCCAATGGGTGCAGGAGAGGCTGGAGCAGGGGAGGGCATTAGACTGCTGAAAGGTCATGTCATCTTCTGGGATCTCATGCTGGACGGGCTTCCCGTAAGCTGCAGTCTGCAGCCGCAGCCTGGCGCTGTGGTCATTCATTTCCATGTGACAAGTGCTGTCCCCACCGCAAGACCTAGCGTTCAGCTGTGTGTAACAGTGCATCCCTCCCTCCCTGCTGCCTCTGCACCCATCCTGCACGGGCTTTCCTGCAGTTGGACAGTGGGAAATCGAGAGGCTTGTTTTGGTGCATGCAAACCTGTTTCATCCCTTCTTGTGGGCAGAAACATTTCCCCCAGGAATTAAAGACTTGCCTACTTGTTGCTGGAATTGCACTGTATTTAGAATTGTCCAGATGAATTGGACTTACTCAACGTGGAATTTTACTCCAAGGTAGATTACTAGATGCTCACAACAAACTTTAGACAGTAAAGAGCACAAACTTTGCTAGTTTTTTTTTTCAACTATCACTTTGAACCAAAATGCTAAAACTCACGTAAAAGAGCAGGTGGGGAAGTGCTGTGAGTGTGAGTCTGTATGTTTAAAAGCATTTTCATGCCCCTGGATTTGTAAACACCCTTCTCTATCTCCCAAGGTAGCTACAGAAAGTAGGAAAATGATGCAGTAACATGATGTTTCTGTTCCTCAAGTCATGGTGAGTCAATATGAACAAAGGAAGACAAGCATCATGTGTTTAAAGAAATGAGTGATGCTGGCTTTCTGTCTCCTCAGTGAAACAGCTTCATCTGGTTCTTTGAGCTTCTTACTATATAAAATGAGATATTACCTGTGTTAGGTAACTCAGTGTGATGATTATTGTTTATACAATGCTTTAAAGCTAGGCCAGAGTATAAATATCAAGATGAGCTTTTCACTCATTGAGATAGTCCAGAGCAGCATAGTTACAACTGACCTCAGGGGGCAAGGATGTTATTAGTTCATTGCCCACCAAAACTGGAATTTAACTTTGCTTGGGCGTGCTGGATGCTACTGCAATATTAGACATGATTTATTTATTATTACTACAAAGCCACAAAGTTCATTATGCATTTGCTCTGACACATCTGTCAAAATGATTTCATTTGCTATCAAAAGTTTCCCGTACTTACACATATTCAAAGAACTGCGTTTCCCCTGACAGGTTTCTTTGTACAGATTCATTTTTCCCAAAAGTTAGGAGTTGAAAGACTAGAGCAGAAAATTCAGGAATATTTTACAAAGCAAATTTTTAGTAACCAACTTTAGCTGTCTCCCAAGCAGGGCTGTGTACACGAAGCTGATGTAATGTCAACACTTGGCTGTGGGAGGATGGCGTGATTATCAAAGGCATAATGGGTTTTTGGGGCACACCTGGCATCTGTGTAGAGGTGCCACCCAGTGGCTGGATGATAATAATGAGCTTTTCTGATGAATTAAAAAAAAGAAGCCAAAAAAAGAAGAAAAAAAAAAAAAAGCTTAAACGAGTACATCTTACATTAATATTTTACTACATTTTTGGATTTTTATTTAAACCTCACGATCAGCACATGGAGTTCAGTTCCACAAAAAGTAGTAACTGACAGAGTTTGTTAATGGTCTTCAAATTACAGAATAAAAAAGAGTTTCAGTAATTTGAATAGTCTCCAAGAGGTGATATGACAAAATGTGTTCCTCCTTTGAAACAAGGTTTTGGAAAGTGGATCAGTACATGTTCCATTTACTTTGTACCAAACCAATTTGTTGGTTTTTGTTAGAATGTGATTTTTCCTATGCAAATAAGGGCTTGAAGCACAACTAGAGAGAAGTGATTGCTTATGGTAGGCATTAACCGAAATTTATGACGTGTCTCCTCATAGTGACATCAATACAAAATGATAATTTTCTGGTTTGTAGATATAAAAACAGAAAAAGTGGAGTTGCTGCAAAGATACTTAAGACAACAGCAAGATAAAAAAATTAATCTATTACAGTTAATTCCATAGTTGAGGATATCAAGAGGCAAAAGAGTGGAAGGGTGATGAGCATCTGGAACAAACCTGGTATAGATCAAGCTCTGTGCTATTATTCATGAATATTTTAACTAGCTGTGTAATGGCAGGGTTTCTGGGCAGTTAACCCCATTATTCTCTAAATTTCCAGATTATTTAGGAGATAACCTTATAATACAATTTTCTTGTTGGATTTTATAATCCATCTTTCTGAAGCATCTTTATTGGGTTTAATTAGGTTTTTCTCCTAATTAAGAGAGGTGCTAAAGAACTTAACTTTAAACATAATTAATAACTGCAGTAATTTCTATGACAGAGGGTCTTTTTGATTTTGTAAAATGGAAGAGGATTACTTGGAATAAGAAACCAGAAGCTGCTTGGATTCACTGTATTATAGATTTGGCTGCAGAGCAGCACTGTGTGTCTGTGTTAGCACTCAGAAAAACATGTTTTGAAGGCCTAATGACTGTAGTATTTCCAGCTGCATGCTGTTTGAAGTTCAGGAAAGCCAGAAGCTTGGAGCCATTTAATCTCATGAGCAGTTGCTCAGAGCTTCAACAAACTGCCAAATGCAAACAAATACATTTAATAACCTGAAATTAATATATTGTACTGGGAAGGCGGTAGAAGAAAAAAAAACAAATACGTGTAGGAATGGAAGTGGACAACAAGTATGACAAGTTTGTGGTATTAGAGTGGCTCAGAAAAGCTCTGTTCAGTTTTTGTGTGAGCAAAATGTATCGTGGAACAAAGCAACAAGGCAGCAGACCTGCTCTTTGTGGTTTTTTGTGAGTGGAGCAGCGACATTGTGTCCAACTCTGGACACATCTTTGCCAGAGAGGTCTTGTCAGAAAGAAACAGAGAGGAGAACATGGGAATTCCTTTACAAAAGGGAAGATGATGCTAAATAATGGTTGAGTGAGAGATACAGCTGAAGCTCGCATGTATTTAAATGGTGTGAATTTGCCAAACAAAGGAAGGAATTATTTAGGCTGAATTAGTAAGGCAGAGTGGAGTAACTATAACAAAGGGTACTTTTAGGTGAGATATTAACCCTGTTATTAAAATGTATTACAAAACACCTCGAAGTAAGCCAGTAGGAATAATTCTGTGCTGACAAGATGTGACCTAAGGTAGTTTAAACTGACTTTTCTATCTCTAGGATCTAGAACGGTGGAGGCAGAAACCTAAAACTTGATTCACCTGTGAATCTAAAGCCTGGCCATTAGATGGCAGGGTGCTGGCACAAGAGGGTGAGTGGCTCCCTGCCGCTTAGTGCCATGCCCACGGAGGAGCTCAGAGCCATTCATCAGTCCCAAGGCCGGGGAGAAGTTTGAAATGCTCGGTTTCCCTATGAAAGTCACACTCACATCCTGTCACTCCCACAACAGAGGGTCATGTAATACATGTCCCCCAAGCACATGTCCCTTCGAAGACGTGTGTCTGCTCCAATTTTCACTCCTTGAAACTCTGTGTGAGTAGGTAGGTATGTGCAAGAGGTGCCCCAGTGTAGCAACCACTTTGTGTAAGGTCTGAAGTTGGCTCGTCTCTTTTATAACCAGGGACACAGAAATGGGACTGCTGAGGCAGTGGGAAGAGGCAATATAAATGTGGTAAGTAGCTTGCTGCAGACTGTTCAGGGAGTCCACATACTGGTTTTGTGGAAAAGATGACAGAAAGAATAACAAGCAGTAGCTTTGTATGGAAAACTTCAGCCCAGAGCAGGCTGTTTGAAATGCTTAAAATATATTAAGACTATAACAACAACAACTCAAATAATGCACAATTAAAGAACCCTTGGTTCAAATAGTCTACACTGCTAAAGGATCTGCCCCAAGGAGTGATCCTTGTAGATGTATCCACACCTCTTTTGCCTCTGGAGTGAACTGTTTGTGTTTGTGCCACCAAACACTTGACCTGGGTCCGATGCCCCCATGGCTCTAAGATCATAATTATATTTTTGTGGCTTCAGTTCAAAGTGTCTGTAGAAATGTGAAGGCTGCTTTGCTGCCTGCAAGACTGGTGTTCTTATAGCATTATGGCAAAGGTATGCTGTATGCTGTGTGGTGTGGGGCGCACAGAGGCTGTCTGAGGACAGGAGGCTGGTTGGGATGGTGGAGGGCAGGAGAAGCCACTATTGGTCTAGGCCCATCCTTGCTGTGACATCCTTAGGGCAGTCCATCCACAGAGCTGCGCCTTGGCTTTTCCTCAGAGGGAAGAGAGTCCAGGCACACAGTGATGCATGTGTGGTGTGGCTGACAAAGGCACCAGGACCAGGGAGTGAAGCAGGGAGGTAAAGTCATGAGCACTGAGGTGCTGGATGAACCAGGGAAATGCCCCTCACTGCTCTTCATATTGTTCTGTGTTTTGCAGTAAATATTTAGTCAGGCATTTTGCTGATCAAATTGATATTTTCTGCTCCCAGGGAAAAATTCAAGTGCTGATGTGCTGTGGGTGGGGGAAGACTGGGTAGAGTATCTGAATAAACAAACAAAATATCTTTCTGTTTTAATCAAGTTGCTCTTGCTCATACATGTCTCTCTTAAAAAGTGATCTCATACTGTGTTGATTGAAAAGTGGGAATTAATAGGCAACAACCATCTACTTGATACAGACTAAAGACTGTTCTGAAAAATAGCAGATGGGAGATGGATCTCAGGGCTGAATATGATGTATTATGAGGGAAGCCATGTCTGTAAAATTTATAAGGATGCTAATTTAGTAAACATTGTTGGTTTAAAATGTGTGGCAGCCCATTCTTTTCTTCTTTTTGTTAGTGACTTATTTGTTTGTTGGTCCTATCATTGTTTTTGTATATTTTTGTCTGCAGGCTAGTTCCCTTCAAAATTATTTGTAATTGTCATATTTTAAGTCAATATTAAGACAGTTAATAAGATAACATTGTGTTGCTACTAAGGATTTAGGCATGCACAGGTAAGAGTGATGGGGCTGAACTGTGGGGTCTGCAGCATAAAGAGAGCACTGCCAGGTCAGTTCTCATCTGATGGTTTCCTTTTCTACACTAAATCAGGTAAAGAGAAGATGTATGCACCTACAAAACTTCTCCTTCCTCCTTTTTGTGTCTCGTGCTCTCTCCAAAAGCTTGATCATTTCCAAGGCCTCCTTTGCTCTTCCTTTGCTTCACTGCAAAATTAGATTTTATTTTAACTAAAAACTCTATAAAACATGTGTGCTGGTTTTGGCTGGTAGAGAGTTAATTTTCTTCATGACAGCAGGTGTGGGGTTATGGTTTGGATTTATGCTAGAAACTGTGTAGGTAACGTGGGGCTGTTGTAGTTACTGCTGAGCAAAATGTCTAGGAGGGTTTCATAACATGCTCAGCATGTTGCAAGCACCTTCTCCCCCCCGGAGCCTCGGGGCTCTGAGCAAGTGGGTATGGTTACACAAACACGCCTGGGTGAGAAAAGCTAGGGTGTGGGTTGACAGTGCCTCAGTTTCTCTATGGTGACTGTCCCCCCACCCGCCCTTGCCCCACAGTGAGTTCCTCTGCCATGTGTTGGGGTGAGCTGCTCTGCATCTGGGCTGGAAGGAGAGAATTTGGCTGGGCAGTCAGGACAGAGGAGGTGCAGCCCTGTGCCTTCACAGCCTGTCTTGCCCTTAGGAGCTTGTGTGCGTGCCCATGCCTTCGGGCGGGAAGCGTACTGCAGCATTTCCCTGGAAAACTGCCCAGTGCCATAAAGTAAAACTTCTCAGAGGCTCTGGTGAGCTCAGCTCGTCAGCAGATTGTTGGGAGGATAGACCTCAAACGGTGAAGAAATTCAAAGAGTATCTATTCACACCTGTTTGGAAATCTGGAACTGGTTGTTTTCCAGTGCGACATCTTTGGGTTGAAACCTCCCAGGCTGCTTCTGTCAGCTCCAGTTTTTGCTGTGAAATTGTGTCCTTTAGAGAGGATTGGTGGCATTTTATTTTGTGACACATGTTCACTGGATATCACTTGGGGAGCAGATGCTTGTCGCCAGCCCACCAGCACCATTTCAAATGGTGGCCTCTTGCAGAGTGTCAGTGTCACCTCAACAGTTGAGGGCCCTTCCATCCGCTTCCCTTGGTGGGCCATTATTTTCCTCCTCCTTACCCTGACTTCTCATCCAGACTTCAGCCAAGTACCTTCCTGGTCTCCTGCCCATACCATGTCACTTGTTCCGTTGCTCTGAGTCACAGAGCTGAGAGTCCCCAGCCGACTGTTCCTCCCTTCAGCAGTATCGACCTTAGACAGGTTAGGGTGCCACAGCATCTTTCAGCACTACCTGAGCAGCTTTTTAATGGGACTTTTGAATTCTCACATATGCAATGTGTGTGGAACCACCCCAAAAGCAAGCTCTATTGGTGGAGGCAGAACATGAAAATCAAGATGGACAGCTCAAAGTCAGCTATGTCCTGGGGAGGGTAACCAGCTATTAAGAGTGATGCAGTTTCTTCCTCAGAAATAGGTAAATAAACAAAATAATTGTACATCTTTATTGGGATATGTGTTAAAATGTCAAAACATTTTCACCACAATTATGCAATAAACTGAACAACTTTATAAATATGCCTGAGGCTTTTCTGCTCACTTATTTACTCTTTGAAAACCCTATATGAAAGTCAGTTATAAAACTGGATTTGCAAATAAAGCTGGACAAACAGAGCTGGGTTTGGGACAATATGATGAGTCTGGAAAAGAAGCTTGTGGGAAAAAGGGAGTTTTGTTCCAACCAAAATGGAAAATAAGCATATTTTAAGGACATAACAAAACAAGAACATTTTGAGACTTTTTCTTTTCCCTGAAAGCAAGATATTAGATGGGGGTATTTTCTCTGCCTGAAGATCTCTCAGTGTTTCTAACTGGGATGAGTTTATCAGATGGCCACCAGTATGGTGGTTGACTGTGAGGCTCCACTTGCCCTGTGAAGAGAGGGTGGAGAATTTGGGCTCATTTTATTTTGGAGAGGAGGTGACTTTGGGGGTGATGGAGATGAGCCCAGACTTTTCACAGTGGTGCATGGTGGGAAGATGAAACAACAGTGGAAAGTTGATAGAGATTCCAATTGGATGTAGGAGAAAACATTTTCACTGTTGTCCAGAGAGGTTGTGATGTCTCTGTCCTTGCGTATTTTCAAGAATTGGTTAAAAAAAAAGCTCTGAGCAGCCTGGTGTGATCCCATAGTTGACCCCTCTTCAGGTAGGTCATTGGACCAGAGACCTCCTGGGGTCACTTCCAGACTGAATTATCCTATGATCCTGTGAAAAATTCAGTCCAATTTTGAAATAAAAATATCAAAATGCAAGCAATTTTTAAAAAGCTGAATTTTAACCAACTGTTGAATCATCTAAAGAACAAGAATATATAAACTGTTATATTTATCACCCTTTTAATGAAACTGTATCTTCAGAGAATTCAGGATTCTTGCTACTTCAATTTTTCAGACAATGAAATGAAAGAGATTTTATAAATTGGTCAGTTTTTACTATTTAATTTCACTCTTGGGAGAAGACTAAATGAACTTTCTCACATTCTTTGGATTCAGAATTTAAAAATTTACACATCAGAATAAACAGAAGCAAAATTAGGTTCCTTAAATTTTACAGCTGACTTGCTAAATG
The DNA here is from genome assembly GCF_008360975.1 of Lichenostomus cassidix. Lineage (NCBI taxonomy): Eukaryota > Metazoa > Chordata > Aves > Passeriformes > Meliphagidae > Lichenostomus > Lichenostomus cassidix. The sequence continues at coordinate 68,837,231 of NC_139483.1, read as the reverse complement.
TATAGTTTTAAAGATTGTATACACTTTTATTGTGACACCCTCTTCCCTATAAATGACTGTTCTGAGAATTCAACTGATTCTTTACTGAGACACCTTCCAGGAGGAAAGTGAATGGAACATGTGATGTAATGTGGAACTATAAACTCCAAATGTTGTAATCTGCTGTCTCTGAAGAGGTGGAGTGGCAGGAAATAAGACGACTAATTTTTCTGCCTTGTGGCTCTGATGTGGTTATCCTGCTGAGTATTGTATTTGGATTTTGGTTGTTTTATTATCAGGAAAAAGCTGACAGGTTAGCTTCAGAGAGCTAAAGCAGATGGGATAAATTAATGTCTAGTAAGAGGAGCAAGTAGTTTAGCTAAAATAAAGCAATAAACCTTAGAAGTGCCAGAGCCTGGAATCACTACAACAGGAGAAAACATCTTAGTGTTTTGTCAGAAATACAGCGAATACTAACTCAGGCTTTATTTTGCTTGGATGAAATGAACTGAAGAATGTTTCCTCTCCTTCCAGGTACTATGATGTGTCGGGCAGACGCTACACTGTGCAGGAGAACCAAACACTCTCAGTAATCTGTCCCCACTCTTACGCTCTTCCAGCGATATCAATGTCTACTGCCTCATTACCAGCAGCACTTAGAAAGGTAAGAGAAGACTAAATACATGTGTTTATATAAGCATATATGTACACAAACACACATATGTCATAAAGATGGCTATTCTGAAAACAGGTATAATAACACAAGGTATTATTGTAATCTTCCTTTAAAAGACCTGTGTATGAAGTACTGGAAAATTTTTCAATTAATCTCCTGTACGGAAGTAAGGAAGGTACGTAATGACTATATCTGTCATGAAGAGACAACAAAGAAAATGGCTTGAGGAGATCTTCCACATGCTCCCACAAACCACATGGCTTTTTCCTTTTGTTCATAAAAAATATATAACCCAAAATAATACAGGAACAGCACCTACACTTTTACAGTTTCTCACTTAACCCATTCTGTTTTCTCTGTAAGTTTTTTCCCAGAGAAGAAGGAATGTCTACATGCTTGTTTCTAGTGTTCATTTAGCTCATGCAGTGTTACTCATTTGCTTGGCAGCAGTATTACTGCATGGAAGCAAGGCAGGGAAAATGCTAATTACTCCTGTTCTAATGTGAGAACTTAATTTCAGATTGCAGACAAAGTTGTGCAATGCCATTCTTGTCTTTATTGTAATCTTTCCATGGAGAGAGAAATACTGTTTTTCCACATTAAGAAGAGTACTCAGCAGGCCAGTAATTGAAAAAGTTGCTTTCGTCTTGGTTGTGGAACTAATATTCATCTGAATATATTTGATGAAGGCTTAAAATATTGTGTCTTTAAAACAGATACATTTATTGTCTAGTCTTCTCAAACCAGAAAATCTCATCTACTAATTTCTTCACTTGGAAAAGACTCATTGGTCTTTAGCTGAATACACAAATAACACAAACCCCAAACAAAGACCAAAAGACCCCTTTTGGTCTCATTTAGCATCTTAGTTCTATTGATACTGTTGAAACATCCTACAAAAAGGTCTCAGTTCTTCACGAAACAGCAAAATGGCACATTACTGTGCTAGGATGACATTCTGTTTAGTAGAGTTAGCTGGGGAACTGGCTTTCCATGAAAAAAAGTTGCTGTTCACCCTACTGCTGTCTTGGATGGACTTGTATATTTGCTCCTTGCAAGGACTTCTAGAAAAGCAAGTAGAGGTTTGGTATTTTTCAGTGGAAAAATAGCAGGATTCAGTTGTTACTTAGTGAGCACTGAGCTGGCATTTAGTCCTTCTTTTGGAATAATTTGTTCGTACTTACAGCTAAATTAAACTATCGGGTTGTCATTTCTCTAACCTGGAACCAATCCATTTGTACCAAGAATGTTTACAACCTTCTAAATGAAGCCTCTGAAAGTGCATGAGACCAGGCCACATAATTTTATACTCTGATGTAGAACACAAAGGTCTGATTGTTAGATAAATCATAAAAATCGAGGAAATTGCCTGTGGGGAAGTGTGTGTGTATGTGTGAATTCAGCAGTTTCTTTTGTATTTGGGTAATCTGCTAATGTGTGTAATAACAGTCACCTACTGGTGACAGATGGTTTATGGGGATTGGGATTTAAGGAAGCTCTGCCTTCCCTCAGCATTTCTTGTGGGAGAGTGGTAGAAAACGGTGCATTACAAAACATAAGCTGTTTGCATCAGGCTCCTCTTTGTTACTGTTCTTTCTATGGAAATCTCTTCATAAGCCTTTCAAAGATAAATGTACTGAGTAGAGTCTTGCAGAATAATGTACCCAGACTAATTTGTTTTATCCTCTGCTTTTGCCTAATTCTTGTTTTTCCCTTTACCTTGGGTAATTAAGAGCTGACTCCAGCAATGACTAAAACAGACAAGCTCTCCTACATTCTTTTATGAATTAGTCTTCCTAAGAAACCTTGCTTATCAGTCTCTGGAGCTTGTAAAATTTGTTTTCTGGGGGGAAAAAAGTAATTTTGTTTTGCTTCTGTCCCTTTTCTTTTTGTGGTAGTGATTATTAAATGATGGAGTTCACTTTCACCTAGATTGCCTTCCGCTCTCTGTCAGTTCATGCCCTGCTAGTCAGCAGAAGATCTAAAATAGCCACTCCCTTAATGGTTTTCTTTACCTTCTGAAGAAAAAGCTGTCCCCAGCATATTCCAAGAACTTGTTGGACTGTCTCCTTCTTGTATTTATTTTCCAACAGAAAAAAAATTAATTCCAAGAAGTAATTAAAGCCATCAGGTTCTGTCCTTTTGGATGCTTCCCTTGCGTGATCAAAAAACACAACTTCTCTCCACCCAAAAAGCTAGTCTATAATAAACTTCTATCGTAATATACCCTGTTTTCCCCTTTTCATCTTCTTCCAGGATTAACAAATCTTCGTTTTACCTCTTCCTCTACTTCACAGCAACTGTTCTTGATGTATAGTGCAACTTTGTTTCTCTTTCTTTTTGTTTGACTTCCATAAATTGTGATGGTAAAACAGCAGGATATTAAAAAAATTTTAAGATCACTTGCTTTATAGTATTACTCGGTGAGTAAATAATGTGTTGCCCAAATTATAAGGCAAAAATATTTTCCTTCCACTACATCATTTTCTTAGGAAAAGAGCGGCATCCTTCTATAACAATATTGCTTTCTCACCAAATTTCTGATGTTGTTTCAGATGTACTTCTGGTTCTGTACAAAGATTTTCATTTTTTTGCCCTTTACAAGGCCATCTGGAATTTATAATTTTGTTTATTGTAAGTTTCTGGTTAGAATGACCCAAAATGTCAGCTATGTAACAATGAAAGAGAGACTGTGGAGTGCTGTTATCAAAATATAAATAGTATATGTTTATTAAGTCACAGGATGTAACTGGATCTATGAGAAATTAAAAACCATACAAATCTGAGTATACGTTTCATTTTTGGGTTTGATCCCCTTATAGGCCATTCATTTAAAAGTTGGACTTGATTATCCTTGTGGGTCCCTTCTAACTCAGAATATTCTGTGATTCTGTGTGATTCTTGATTTTTCTGGTCCTGTACTATTTAATGTGTGAAACATTTGTTTTATTAAAACCAGAATTAGCAGTTTCTCTTTTGGTATTTTGGCAAATAGATGTTTGATAACACATTATTAGATATTAAAAAGCCTCCTGAAATAATTTCTAGATGTCAGACCCACAAAATACACTATTTTTAGATTCTAAAACTCAGCTTATTCCTTTTCCCAAATAAAGCATTACATCACTGGTTACATTTTCACAATCCAGTTTTGCTAATTAAAGCTAAATAGGAGTATTTGGTATCCTTGAGTTTGTTTGCAAATGAAGGGGAAATAGCTTTATTAGATTCCTGTTTATATTTAGAATGTCTGCATGGATTCACCTTGAGGATTCTTTGAGCTGTCATATAGCCTGTACTGTATGAAGTAGACAGCTGTGGACATGATTTTATCTTTTTTTCATGTCTTTTAGACTGTTTAATTAATGAAACAGTGTGGCCAGTCTTCTCACTGTGAATGAAGAAACAACTTCCTGAGTGTTTGGCTCATTCCATTGTCCTTGGATAAATAATAATTCAGTTTGAGAACCAAATCACAAATAAAATGTGTATTTTGCAGTCGTACAGCTTCAATAGTGACAAAATACTAACACCAAGGGTGAAGGAGTCCTACCGGTGCCACAGCAAACTCAAATGACCTTAAATTATACAGTTAAAGGCAAACAGGTGTTAAGCTGATAGGTTTCTGTATAGTTAAGCTGAAAGGCATTTATTCCCCTAGAGAACGATTTCAAATTTAGATTGGCTTCTGCTGATAGTAAAATGAGTGAATGAAAATAAAGTTCTTAATGCTTAATTATTTATATATTTCCTGTGCATTAGGAATAATGATCACAAAAATCTAGACTTTAAAATTCCATGTGAAATACTTAGGCTTCAACATTTTTTTCTAAGTCACATCTGTGTGCTCTAATGCTGTTTCTGCTCTTACATTCAGGTGTTGATTAGTCATATTTTCAGACTTATAACCAGGTACCTGTCTAAAGGTTTCTCAGGATTCTCCATCTAGATAAGAGTTCTCACACCTACTTGCTACCTGAAGACAGCCACTGCCTTTCACACAAAGATTCAGTTCTATGACATGAATATTCATAGAAGGAAACTGGGTGGAGTACTTCCAACACCCAGGTGTGGCTATGGAAGCCCATTTTGATTCTGTGTCAAGTTACTGGATTAAATGAGTTTATTCTATCGCTGCCTTTGCCATATTCCTGAGACAGCAGATATGCAGATCCCTAATTCCTCCTGCTCTTTTAGTTCATCTTCCAAGATGATTGTTCATCAAGGTCTAAGATATTTTCATGTTAGGATTCCTCATCTGCCTCTTTAATTTCTGTCTGCTGAGAGAAATGTTAGCATGACATCCAGCCCAAGTCCTCATACTACTTCTTCTTAGAGTGGTTTATTTTCTTGAGAAATAACAAAACCTAAAGTCTATTTGGGATCCACCAGGTTACTAAATTACCTCGCAGAGTGATGTTTAAATTTTAGAAACAAAGAGTTTTATACTGTCATTTGATAAACTTCTATACCAAGTGAGAAACCAGGTGAGTCACTTTCCAGAGTTACAGACAACAAAATTATCAGTTTGTGGATAGGTGAGAGAAACCTGTCCAAAAGAGAACAAGTCGTTGCCTTAAGGTTCACCCCAATTTTTAATAGATAAAGCCTTTCAGTGGTTACCCACTGAATTTGAGACCAAAAGAAGAGAAGGCATCCTTCTCCAGCTTGGAATCAGAAAGCTAAACAAAACTTGTAGCTGAGGTCCTACAAAATGAGTCATGTAGGGGATGAGAATTTTTGCTGGTGTTGGTTTTCTCAGAAGAGAAACCACCCCCCACAATTTCAGGAGAGTACAAACCTGCCTTGTGTGAAGACTGAAGGGGCAAAAGGAGGGGAAATTATATGACACAGAAGCATTTTTTTTTTACTTTTGAGGTGAAGGGGAGTTATAGCAAGGCAGTCACCTAAGAGAGGCCTAGGTGAGACAGGGGGCTGGGTTTCTCCTTGGTTTTGGTTTTATTTTCTTTTACTGTCTAGATGGATCCTCTCTCGACTGTTTGGAATAGGTTATATCTGCCCAGCTAATTAAATGTTGCAGCAGGACTAATTTTTATTGTACTACCTGGAAAAAACCAGGAAAAAAGCCAGTTCAGTGCTGTGCTGGATGTCTGGATTCTTGCCAGAGTTTCTATCTGCTTAACTACACTTACACTCAACTTATTTTTCCTCTTCTTCAGTATAACTATTCTGTTCCTTACCGGGTAAAGTTACTGTTATTCCTCGTGTGGGAAATACAGCAAGGGCCACTTGGGGTGGTTGTACACCTCACCAAGAGTGCATGTTCAGTGCAGACAGGTCGTTTGCTACTCTGTGGTGGCTCCAGACATCATCCTTCCCCAAGTGTAACTTGTTTCCCTGAAATAGTGGTCATGCTTTCCACCTTCCTCCCAGGCTTAACCAGTTGAATAATTTTCCTTTCCTTTTTCCCTCCTTTTCATTCTTTTTTTTTTTTTTTTTTTTTCTACTAGGAATTCCCCCTTGGTAATCCCCACAAAAACCTCTCACTCACTCCCTTTTTAAGTATTCATATTTGTGCTCACTCTGCTAGGACTACTTTTTAATCCTGTTGCTCCCCATTATCATTCCTACAGAGAAGACAGTAGCCTCCCATGTTTTAAATTTAGAGTATAACTTTTAAGTTCTTTGTATAGCCAGATCTGCCTGTGAGAGTTACCTACATGTGATGTACCTCTAGTACACTAATCTGTGGAAAATTTGGATAAATAAATTTCTTTTTTTTAAATCAATCAAAAATATAGCAATAAATATTTTATAGGCTAAAACATGTGCAGTAATTTTATTTACATTTTTATATATAAACATATACAGGTATGTATGCATGGGTGTATATTTAAGTGTAGATATGAACTGGAGGATTTTGGGGGGATGTTATTCATAAGCCATGGCTTTGGGATTGCTGTCCTGATGTATTTGTGAGAGTTGAAGAAGACACTATATAGAGAGAATGGAAAAAACCAGCTGTGGTGAAGCGTGGATCACATGAGAATTCTTTGACAAAACTCAGAACAGCTACATTATTCATTGTCTGTGTGGCTTTTAATAGGATGCTATTGTGCTGACCAGCACAGTAATTCCTTATTATGGTTTAAAATGTCTAGGAAAACATGAGAATGCTATAATAGTTTATCTAAGTTGGGGTTTTTTCCCTTTCATCCTTCTACGCAATTTGTTCCTATTCTTGAGCTGCAACCATGACACGATTTGGGCAAGAAAGTGATGTTAATAGGAGAAGAACACTGAAGTCTTTACTTTGATATTCATGGGGGAGAAGTAATCACATTTTCACACCAAACCAGTTGAGTAGGGTGGAGAAATGTGGGAAGGGAAAAAGAATGCTTCGTTTTGTCCTAGCCATGCCAGCATTTCTTACAGGGTTGACAAAGCATATATACACTTAAAAAAAAAAACTAATTTGCTCTGTCCCTTAAAAGTTTAGAGATTTTTAAGATGTTTAGCTCTGAGTCATGCTCTGTTTTGCAATAGTATGAGATAATTAATAGAAAGTATTTTTTCAGATTTATTTGGTTTATAAATATGCAGTTCATCATTAAAAACACAACACCATCATAACCATTAAGAAAAAATCAGAATTTAGATAGTACTGAAATCATTAGGTAAGCCAGGAAATGCAGAACTGTGGCAGAATTTAAATGCTGACAATTTAAGTCACAGTGATGTCTCCCACAAACACTTGTGCTCCAAGAAGCCACTGTGTATTAAATTACTTGTCCACAGTGTTTGGTGAGTAGTTCCATAAACCAGTACACTGAAATGACATGGCAAATGTTAAAACCCACAAAGTACAGGGGGAATAATTTGAATATAACTTCTATCAAAGCATTTTCCATTGAGAGAATATTTAAGAGCATGGTCTACAAAGACGTAATGGCAGTGTTGACTGCCATAAGTATATTTAACTGAAAGGGGTGCTCAGAATCGTAAAAACAAAGCAAAATTGATCTCAGCATGTCCTCTTTGTGTAACACCACCTGCCAGCAGGAGCACACATGTAGGCAAACTCTTCCTAAAGAACAGTGCTAAATAAGGGTGGAGGACTGAACTATGCTTTTGCTGATTCTTTCAGTTATAACAACATAGGGTACTGTCTTTTAAGATAGATCTTTTTAAACATTAACACTAAAAAATATAGAAGTAGCAGAGCCCTTATGCAAGCAATTTACTTTTAACAGTGCAAGGGTGCTGTTGTACCTGTAGGAGTGCTGAATCAGGACACTTGGACAGCTAGCTGTAGTTGTAAGTCAGCATGCAAAAGGCTTATTGCACTGATAGAACCCAGATATTATGTCTGTTTTAATGAAAGAAATAAAGATAAATGTGATACAAAGTTGTGTACCTCAAGCCCATTTGCTTTTGGGCTGTGATAATAGCACATCCATTGCTTTACCTGTGTCTGTTCTTTGTTAAAAACTCAATAGGAGGAGAGAAGAGGAGACAAGAGGAATACCAGAGAGGAGAGACAAAAAAGATTGCACCAAAGCAAGCCAGAACCCCAAAGCAAGAAAAATTAATTGTTTATAGACTAAATTCACAGCAGATAGGAAAGAAAGCTAACCCAAAAATTGAAGTAGGAGTGTTCAGAAGACTGAATAAGCAGTTTGTCATTTAAGTGCTTTCAGTTACATGATAAAAAGTTTGTGCTTTTCCAGGATTCTGCTGTAATTTTATGTTTATTAATTTTATTTAATTTTATGACGGGTTTATTTTATGTCTCTGCTTAAAGAACTACAATTCTGATATTTGTATCCCTAAAAGAGTGAGCGATTTGTAATAGAATTGCCTCTCTGTCTTACAATTGATCTGTCTGAGACACATTACAGAATTAAGGATTCCTTAATTGAGAGTATCCATAATGATACAAACCTTTGGTTAAACATCATTTTGCCCAGGTTTCCCAGGACACAGCAAGCATTCATGAAACTGCAGCAGAGATGCTCTAGATACAAAGCTATGGTTCTTTAATAGAAGAAGATGACAGGTGTCCTCTATTCAGCCATATTTGCTAATAATGAAGACAGAAGAATCAAGCAACTGGTTATACATTCAGTGTCATACTCACTGTGAAGGCAGAGACCAAAATTCTGAGAAGTCCCCATGTCTAAAATCTTGGGCATCAGGTCCTCTATTAAACTATCTGATTATTATGATTTGGTTTTAGCCCACTGAAGACATGCTCATCCTTTTGTCTTTCAAAAAGTCTGGAAATTTATGGCTAATTACAACAGAAGAGTTCTCAGCTATCTATGACAAAACCTCTCTGAGGTTGCTCAACAAAATTACTTCTCTGCTTAATAAAATACCATGCTGCTGACTGGACTGATGGCATCATGGCAATTTCCTTGTCAGTCCACTTTTTTTTCCATATTCCCAGCTCATTATTCCTCTTATCCCCATTTGAACCACAAATTCATTTCAGTATCAGCTTACAAAGGTTTTAATTTTGCTGTTTCCAACATGGCTTAAGACACCAATTCTCTTATTTCCTAAAAATAACATCTAGGTTAGGTTATGTCCAATTCTTATGGGTGGTTCAGAGAGGCCTTGAAATCATCCTTTTCTCTTGTATTTCTGCTGCTTTTTGGTGTGTTTAATAGAAAAGCATTTAAGCTGTGGTTGATTGTGGGTGTACAGGACTGCAGCAGACAACTAACAATGGCTTTAGAGAAGGGCAAAACCCAAACAAACCTTTAACTTGTATCAAACAACTTACATGTTGGTAACTTAAGACAGGTGTCACTTGGAAACTCTCCTTCCAAGTAATTCAATACATTCACCTTGATGTAGGGGAAGTGTAAAAAAATTATGTTCAACTTTACATAGGATCTGAATCCTGAATAATCTTCAAGTTGAGCCATGTTTGGAATTGAATTTCATCTTAGTTATTACATGCTCCATGTAATACTGTGAACAAATTTAGTGGTAGTAATGGATGAAAATGTGTTTCTGTCAGAGAGGTTTAGGGATGGCCTAAAGTCGTGTGAGCAGTGGTCCTGGAATGTGATAGTGCTGAGGTTGTTAGAGCTGGGTTGATGAGTAAATTACAGCCTCCCAAACAGGGATAAAATAAAAGGTCTATCAAACCAGCAAACTTCTGCACTTTGCACGAGTGAGGTAATGTGGACAGCCACATACTTACTGTGGTATTGCCCAGGGAAGGCAACAAACCCTTCATGCATTGCAAATTATTTAGGAGGTCTGTCATCAATGATCAAGCATTGACAGCACATAATGACTCTGGTAATGGTGACATGGGAGTGTGCACCAGGCAGGCTAGTATTATCGGTGACCATCCTTTATCTGCCCCACCTCTGTGTATCATCATGCCAAACACCTAGCTACCTAGCATTTCAACATTTCACAGGTGTTAGTTATGCTAATATGTAACTTTTCCTTAGTATGACACCAGGCACTTTACTGCTTTCTTCCCAAAGGGTATACTCCTCCCTTCTCTTTCTCTTGGTGAGTACAGTCCTGTGAAGCAGCTCTTTGAATCACCAGGGGTTCGTTTCTGGCCTCCATGCTGGGCTACTGTGCAGTGTTCTGTGTGGAGAGCTGAGGACTTGTTCTGCATCATGCTTTTCTTGTACCATTTCCACACTTGTGCAATGTGTTGGAATGGTTTTCAGGACCTTGGCAGCTAGCTCTGCTCTCTCCTTGGGTGTGGCTCTCTTTCCATTTTGCCATGCTACGTGACCAGGTGGCTCACAGTAGAGCTGAGCACCCTCAGATCTGAAGAGGTTGCGACACAAAGCTTTTACTAATAGTCCATTCCTCCTGACCAGGCTTTTGCCACTTTTTAAGCCATATAATGCGTATGACAATTAGGAATGTGTATATGTATACATATATGTGTAATTTATTGCTCTGTAGTTCCAGCTGCAGTATAATAATGGGTTTGAAGAGGGTAGTTACGAAAAACTTCATCTTTCTGGTTTTACTGTCTCAAGAACAGAATCATAGTGAATAAGCTGGAATGCTCCTTCACTTACCTCTTTAAAACAGGCACTTGACCTGCCATGGCTCAAGATCTGTAAAAACAAAGCATGATCCACTTAAAAAAAACTCAAACCGCCTAAACTACTGTTTGAGTAAGATCTAGAGATTGTAGAAGAAATCTACCGCTCCTACAAACTAGTATTGTTCAAATAATTTTCAAAATAACAGTGGGTAACATTTCACCAGATAAGTTTTGAGTTTGTTGTGGTTATAAACAATATCTAAAGACTTAAACAGAATGCAATGCTTTCTACTACAAACTTTGTTTTTTTAATAATGGAACTTTGACATCATAATTTCCTCTGAATCATACCTTATGATGTGCAAATGAAGATATATCCTCTTTTCCCCTCCTGTCTTTACAATTCCCCTTCCTTTTTTTTTTCTTTTCCTTTTACTAGGGTATATTTGCTGGGAAACAATCCGGCAAATTACACCATAAATGTTTAGCAACCAGAGTTTAGATAAAAAGAACATAAAGATCTATTTAGGTTTTTTTGTGTTTCATCTGGGGAAACTTGTGATTTTAAAAGGCTTATCAGAGCTAACACTGGATATTTCTCCTCCATCTTCTCCAGGGGAGTTTTGATGGTTTTGCGTCTGGAAACTCCGAGGGCATGTTTTTTGTCTGGTGTGTCAGACTTAGTTTTTATCAGACAAATTTCTGACTCTTGGACCTGAAAAAGAAACCCACTTTCCAAACATGGAAAGACATGTTTGGGGAGAGATTATTCTAAGTGTCCACCAAGTAAAGGAGAAGCTCCCCCCGCTCGTTGCTGGCTGCTGTTCAGAGCTTTGTGCACAGCTAGGAAACTGAAGAGGCTTGTCAGGTGTGGCTGCTGGGACAGTCTGAGTTGCAGAAGAGAAAAAAGATGGAGTCACCTGCAGAGGCAAAGGGCAGGTAGCTAGAGAAAAACCGTACAGAGGAGAGATTTGTATTCCCAGCCTTTCCCAACAGGTGCCAAGAAGGCGTGGGAGGGAAGCAGTAGATTAGGAACAGGAGAGAAGACTCAAGCCTGCCTTCTATGTACAGGAAACACTTGTTCTCTACCAGGTTTCAGTGGTCGACAACCACCTCCCATTCCAAAGCACGAACAAATAATGGAGCAAGTTTATGCAAAGGGAACTCCAGGAGTTGCTAATGGAGTTGTTTTGCTATAATTTGTTTAGAAAGTATCTAAAATAGTTTGAGCCCAACAGTAGAACTGTTGTAGCTAAAACTGTTTGGTTAATTGCGATGCTTTTAAGGGTTAGCTTTAAAAGTATCTTAGTCAAGTCTGTTGTTCTTAGCCACAGACACCAAAGCCAATCATAGAGTAAGCTGGATTAGCCTATATCCAAACTAACAACTTCAGAAATTCAAATGCAGAATCAATAACTCTGTGTATTTCTTGACATTTCCTGGAAATCCAGGTATTTCTGAACTGTACAGTTACATCCGGTTTGATCTAATTCCCTCTTGCATTGCTGTTAATCAACAAAATATATTTTTAGAGGTAAGACATGATGAGTGGTTTTTTAACACCAGGTAGGAATTAGAACTTTCATCCAATTATCTACCAATAATGAGAGTGTGATTTAAATGCTGTTGTAGTTGTATCTCTTTAGCAGCTAACATTTAGCAGTTTGAGTGCACAGTAGCATCCTGCAGCATGTCTGTAGTAATTAATCTGTAATAGCAGGAAAACATGTGTCTCCCTCTCTTCAGAAGTAATAATGTATCTGTTTTCTAGACAGATGTATTGTTTATTTTAATGCTTTCTGCATTAATTAGTTCTGTTTGGAGCCTAAAATAAACACACCTAAGAATATAGATGCATTTCATGAGAACATTTCCTCTTAGAAATTTCTATTGCTTAATGGAGAATATTGCGATATGGAAGTAATTGTGGGATTATAAGCAAAGAGTTTGAAGGACTATTCCACTTGATTTACATTTTCGCCCTCAGCACTGTAGGGAACCAGTGGGTTTGGAGTCATTCCTATTTTCTTCATACTGGTTTTATAAAGTTTAGTCTAACCAATATTGAGTCAGTTCTCTGTAATAATTATTGTAAAAAATAATTTTATTGAATTCCGGAAGCCTTAGGTGAACACTGTTATTTAGAATAAATGCTAAATTATAATGCTGTAATTCAGATGTAAAATGAAGTATCCAGCCAATTTTTATGAAGTCAGGATAAGGTATTTTAGTAATAATAGTTCCTTGTACTTACAACTCTTCATCTGTACATGATGAAAAATCAGTACATCAAAGAAGTTATCAAGGAGTGTAAACACTTTATACATTTCATAAAAGGGCTCTTTGAAGCACATAGACTATCAAACCCGAATTTTCCAAAACAGCTGCTATGTGGGGCACCTTCATATTGGGGGCTGACTTGAGACACATTTCAGTTGAAAGGTATCAGATGGTACTCTGGAATAATGTGTAATAGGATTTACATTGCATGATTTTAATCTATTTAATGAAAGTTTCTTTGGAGAAGAGAGACTATATTTCATATTTAAATAAAGTTTGATTAAATATTGTCATTTTTCATCCTGCTAAATGGTATTCAGAGTCAGAACCATACAGTATTTTCTTTCTGTCACAGGACCATTACATCAACTTTCCAAAGCATGTAAAACATGTAGTTCACCTTGTTGTTTATGAAATTTGGCTTTGATCAAATTAGCAGTCCAATTTGCAGTTTGTTTACTGTCTTTATTCTTTCACACCTTTACAGCCTTACCTTAGTAACACAGCGCTCACACGATGGCTTTCTGCCTCTTGCCCTGTGACAACCCATAGTCTTCTGTGCTTGACCTGGGGAAAGTCCCTGTGTTGCTAGCAAAAGGGTTTTAGTTTTCCATTTATAGTTTCAGATTATCTGCTATGCAAGGAAAAGATCTCTGATTTTATAAATTTCAGACTGCATAACAAGTTACTTTTAGGTATCTAGAGCTAGAGCTGCTGAAAGACACTTTGGAGCTTTAGCTAGTTAAACTAACTCCTAGGCTTATGTTCCCTAGACTGAATTAAAACTGCAGGTGAGACCTAGGTTCCCTACCTAGTACTGTGAGACAAACTATGACCTTCATCTGCTGAGCACTTAGAGCCAGCTGACAAGAAACTCTGGGCACAGGAGGGTATTAGAAATTCTACCTTACTCTTCCGCTACATAAGATCATAGAATATCCTGAGTTGGAAGGGACCCACAAGGACAATCAAAGGCCATGTCCTGGCCCTGCACAGGACACTCCAAGTATCCCACCTTGTGCCTGATAGTGTTGTCCAAATGCTTTTTGAACTCTGTCAGTCTGGTGCTGTGACCACTTCCCTGGGAAGCCTGTTGCAGTGCCCAACTACCCTCTGTGGAAAGAACCTTTTCTTAATATGCAACCTAAACCTCTCCTGACACAACTCCAGGCCATTCCCTTGGGTCCTGTCTCTGGTCACCAGAGCAGAGATCAGTGTCTGCTCCTCCTCTTCCCCTCACGAAGAAGTTGTAGACTGCAGTTGGGGTCTCCCCTCAGTCTCCCCTTCTCCGGGCTGAATAAGCCACATGTCCTCAGCCACTCCTCATATGGCTTCTCATCAAGATCCTTTACCACCTTTGTAACCTTCCTTTGGAAGCTTTCTGATAGCTTGTCATCCTTCTTACCATGTGGCACCCAAAAATGCACACAGGACTCAAGGCGAGGCCACGTGCAGCATCATGGAGAGATGCCCAGGAAAAGCCAGCTCAGTTAACCAGGACAGTAGCCACATCAGTGCCCTGTTTGGCAAAGATTGATAATATATGTGGCTCTGCAGGGTTATTTCCTTTTTGCCCTATAATCATTTAATGTGATGCTGCAAGACTTTTTCAAGTGCCATATACTTTCAAGAATGTTGAGCTCCTATTGACAGCAACAATTTTGCATGAAAGCATGGGGAACAGATCAATATTGATGGTGCTTAAGAAAGAGCTAATTTCCAGAGATTGATGGCTTAGTCTGTTGTTAAGACACTCTTAGGTTTGCAGGAAAAAAATCTTATTTCTTGTCTCTGGTAATTATACACAAATACTTCACCTGAAAGGAGTAAGTGTTGCAGTAAGATACAGATCTAAATTAGACAATTTATGTTAAATGTATACTAACCAGTATACACCATTTACAGGACACTGTACACTCCCATAAAACAGAGAGGCCTACAAGCCTAGGAGAAAGGGACCTGCTAAATCAAAACCACTTACATAACAGATCCTTTATCATTCTGAATAGCATTTAGAAATGAAAAAAGAAAAGGGGTAACAACATTTAGAAATGAAAAAAGAAAAGGGGTAACAACATGTGTTAGCTGCGGCTTCTGATTAACCTGAAAAGCTAAAGCTAAAGACCTGAAAATCTACAAACAACTCGCTTCCTCTCGAAAATGCTTTTGCCATTTATCCTTTATTGCTCAACAGAAAAAGTACTTTCAAGCTCCTCTTAGAACAAAACACATACTTGTTTATTTTCACTCTTTACTTTGAAAGAGGTAGTCTTGATGAATCTTTTTACTGAGTAGATTATCTAATGATACAGCTCTGACCCAGCAGCAGGACTCAAAATCCTGAGAGCGAAGATGTGAAGCTAACTCATATCAAACTTCCTCCCTTTCTCTTGTACTGAAACACAAAGAGTTACAAGTGTAATCGTTTATGTTAATACTATTTTTTTTTGCATATAATTTTATTTGTGGATATCTTCCAGATTCAGGAGAGTTTAAATATTCTCTCATTTATTCAGTGTTGAACTATCCCTGCTCCTGCTTTTGGAGCTAGTTCTTTTCTGCTTTTTCAAGTCCCTTTTTAGTACCATTTGACTAGGAATAGCTTGAGAAATACAGACTTAACATACCAGCATAGGAAGGTGAAGAACCAAGGATACTTATTTAAATCAGTCTCTTTCTGCATAAAGGCACAGGTGACTCTTTTTTTCTTTAGCCATCTTAAATGTGGATCAGAACACAGCAACCAGGTCTGTGAGAACCAACGTGTGTGGTATATTTTTTCCTACTGTTGCATATCTGCGCTCTAGTATTGCACATTAATTAATACACGTAAGGCGTTTGCCCAACACTAACTGTAGTTCTTTGCAACATGTTCTCTGCTCCTGTAGAGCTGCTTACTGAAGGACTTGCTGCCACCCTTCTGCAGTTCTTTCTCCTATCCTCTAATTGAGCCCCTTTCATAGTTATAATTTGTCTGCCAAATGACTTATCAGTTGGAAAGGCAGATACTACTTCCTTTTTTTTGCTTGTTTTTACCTGAGTGCTGCCAGAAGAAAGAAGGGGTTAAAGCGTGGGAGGATTGCTAAGAAAAAGGGTTTGGTTAGTGGCACACAGGACTGCATCTCACACACGATAGTTTGTTTATTCTTCTGTAAACAGCAGAAAGAATTATCATCATCATGGTAAGGCAAACAACACTCTCTTTTATTCCCTTTTTTTAAACCCCATCAGAAATTTTCAGGTTAATTCACAGTTAATTTTTTAAAATCATAAAATCAACTGATCTTCATTAGTTTTATAGAGCATTTGTTTAACTGACAGATGGTCCTGTTGACAGAAGGGGAGGGGGGAAAGATTTTAGTTTATGGAAATAACTACCTCTGGGGAAGAGAAGATGGGAGCAGACATGCCTTTTCTGACATGCCTGTTCCTATTTATCTCCCTCCTCTCCTAAATACTCATGTTAGGATCTGTTCCATTTCATTAATGCTTCTTTGTCTTTCCGCAGCTTTTTTGAAAGATTTCCATTTGTTTGATTCTGCATGATTTGCTTTCAATTTTGCTGTTCTTTTTTAATATATCTAATATCTAATATCTCTGTGTTTGTCACCTAAGAAATAATACGTGATTTTTATATACATCTATGCTTCTTGAGCTGATTATTTCCTTTCCAAAAAATCCATTAAACATACAGGCTCGATATTCTCATTAATCTATGTGCTGTTGCAAAATAGTCAATTTTCAGTGTACATTTGAACTACAAATTTTACAGTGAAAACATAAATTGGAAGAAGACAGGTCCTGTTCTCTTGAAGATATGAAATGTTTCACTAAAATATCCTGACTTAATGGAAAATATAGTCTGTGGAAAACTATAACTGTCAAGCAAACTAACATATGTTTCCCTTCACTCTGCTCAACTCTCACATTTATAGACCCTTGGTAATTCAGGTAAGTTCCCCAATCTAAATAAATGCATTCCCTGCACACATTGCTCAGGTAAAGCTGAAATTGCTTAAAATCCAGTTATTGCTGTTTGCATCTTCCATCTGCATAGCAGGCAAAGAGCTGGAAGATGCAGGGAGCGAATTCCATGCTAGAGTGGACTTGTTAAATTTAAAGTGTGTTTTTTTCTCTAACTCTGAAGGGGACACTGTCAACCTCTAACAGGACATACTTAAAAGAAATGCTAAAAAAGTTTGAAGAGTACATGCTGAACTCTTGGTATTCAGATAGAAGGCAGTTTGCGAGTTAAAATAATTTAATTTATAGTTTTCCTAATAGTAACCCCCTTTTTGTGTCTTAGTGAAGGGTCAGCATAAACAAGGAACAATTAGTATAGGGAATTGAAGTAATTCAAATCTATTTGACTGACAGCAAGGTAACTGGTTAAGTTTAGAAATCATTTAGGTTAACTTAAAATATAACTGTATTTTCCCCCTCAGTGAATCACAACAAGGTTTGACATCAGGTCAAATGTTTTGTTAAGTATATTTCCCCCCCATACTTTTAAAAGAAGAACAGAAACATCAAGCCTTTATTTCCATCTGAGACTCACTCCTCTTCTCTCTATGCCAGTAGCCATGGCACTTACCTGTAGGAGAGCAGCATGAAATCTTCTCTCTGTAGGACTTGAAACAAGCACTTGAGTGGGTCTTGTGCTTCTCAGACTTTTCTCTCTCTTAGCTTTGATTTGTACATTGTTCCTTCCAGTTTTTCTACTAATGTTTTCACAGCACATTGAGCAATACTCCAGAGGAATTTTCAGCCTCACAAAGCCTGGCACTCTTAGTGTGGGATATTTGAGTCTCAGTCTCTGCAGAATGCCAAAGCCTGAAGAGTAATAGTTTATTTATTTAAATGTTTTTGGCTAAAGCACTTTTTGGGATGTCATGTGACTGCTAGAACTTCAAGGCTTTCTGTTTCTCATGGTTGGGTGAATTATGATACTGTGATTTAAAGATACTTGAAGTTACTCGCTTTCCAGCCCAAATTTGTAAGGGTCCCACACTATTAGAATTGTTGAAGATAGAAGGGTCTCAGAGGTTTTCACGTTACTTGAAATCCAGTTATGACCTTCTAATGAACGATAAAGCTCAAACTGACTCTTCACTAAATGGTTTGTTGCTTTTTTCCCCTCTAAAGGTGAACGTATGCTGGAAAATAAATGTTTAAATTAAAGAACTGTCCACACTAGATATTACCATCTATTAGTTACCACAAAGTTGCTAATGACTAGTAAAAATACTGCTTTTTTCTCTAATGTGTGCTCTAAGAAGTGTTTTCATTTATGTTCAGCTGACTCAGATGAACTCATCTAAGAAAATAGCATCCAATTGATACCTCAAGACACATCCTGAAGTTTTGATTCAACAAATCATGGTAGCTTATGCTCTCTTCCCACTGGAGACCAGCAAAGCACATGTTTAATTACACTGTTAAATTAGGGGTTGGGCTGTGGCAACTTACATTGGTTAATGAGGAAAAAAAACCCCAGCTAAAAACAGAGGAAATATTTTAATGCTAGCATAAACAGGTATGAATATAAATACAAACAAGATTTACATTTCTTGGTTAAGAAGGCAGTGGCATTTTGCTTTCAGATTAGAACACAGCTTTAAAGGTTCATGCAGAGTGCTTGAAATGGCTTCCTCCACGCTGTCCAAGGAATGAATGGGCAGGTCCTCTAGTTTTTTCAGTTCCAATGCCTTTGATCATGTATTTCTCAAGCAGCTAATGTCTCAAGAGTAAGAATGCTTGAGCATAAACACACTTAAGCAGCATGATCTTCAGAGCAAGGGTACTTCTTGCCTTCTGAAATCAAACATTTCCGTGCAGTGCTTTGGGAGTCAAGCATTCTCATGCTGTGCTCTGGCAGGCTGGGTCCCACTCTGGAGTCCCTTGAGAAGCTTGGTCTCTCTGCCCTCTTGCACTGGCAATACTGGCTCACCTACATTTATCTGACTTAAAATACAAGCTCTTCAGGGCAAGCACCCAGTCTTTTATGTGTTTTGAAAGAGCGGTATGTAATTAAGGTACTTTGTATGAAGAAATTACTTCAAAACAGTTTACACAGGGCAGCTATTTCAAGATCAAGAAAAAAATCTTTAGCCTTGTTCCCCGAGGAAACAAGGCTTATGTGACTGGACTGGCTGGCTGTCCCTCCTCACTTCCATTCAACACCTTTTGAACTTGTTGGTTGTAGTTTAAACTACATTTGAAAGGGGGAGACGTCTCAGAGATAATTAAGTTCCCATGGACTTTATGAAAATCAGTGGCTGGGAAGAGAGAAATCCAGATCCACAGTTCAAATAACTAATTTTTCCAAGTGTAATCTTGCAAACTCAAAACTTGACAGCAAATGTAATGATGACTGTCAGGTTGATAATGTAGTCCCAATTACTTTAGAAGACTGACAGCTATTTCAATCAAAATATTAATATGCGGGTCAACACATAATAAAGTTAAATTTCCTCTGTTTTGGTGTTTCAACAGTTTTGAGTATGAACAATATAGTCATCCTCCTCACATTTGTAGTTATTATGAGTTTTCAGAGAAATTAGTATCATTCCTTATTAGCTTGCATTAAATGTAAAAATTTTTATTTTTGCTTATTTTAGGTAGCAATGTTTGTTATTGTCATTTTATCTTTTCCCTATAATTAATTAGTGCCGGCAATACATACATAGAATAAGAAATTAGTAATTGGGCTGCATTACTCATGATTGTTGCATCTGATAGGGAAATTTATAGTTGGTTTTGTTATCACTAAAGCACTTTACCTGTCTGAGCTCTATGAACTTAATGCAGCCCTTAATATTGCTCTTTACTTAATTGTTTTGGTTCCACTGGTTGAAAAAAAGTCATCAAAGGGAAGGGAAAAAGACATCAACAATCTCACTTGCAGATTATTTCACTATTTAATAAAACTCAAATCCCAACAACACAAAAACGTAAGCTTAAGATCATGATCATAGACTTGCCTATTTGCAGACCGCTGGTGTTAGGTCACTGCGTGAGGACACAGGATGTGGTTGGTGGTACAGCTGCTTATCAGTTGAGTGAGTGACATTGGTTAAGAGAGACAGGCAAAGACAAGGCACAGACAAGGGTTCTATGGATTTCTGTTTGGTTGCAGTATCATAAGCCAACTCTACGTCTTCCCCAATTTAGGCTTTCTGTGTTTTTCATGTTTTTTAGCATTTTTCATGTGCTTGGCCAAGCCTTGCTGCCACACATTCACTGGCATTAAGTAGGTTCTGTGCAACTCTCCTGAGCCAAGACTATGAAGGCTGTTGATTAAGAAAAAATAACTAAGTTAACACTTTTCCAGCCGGAGGAGGAAGTGACTCCATGAAAAAAGGTCCTTATTTTCTTCAGTAGCCGGAGGGCCAGACACACCGCAGGCCGTGCACCCCGGCCAGCTGCAGGCGGGTTGACCTGGTGTCTCCCCCGCCTCCGCGCTGGGCGCTCAGACGCTCCGAAGTGAGACCTGCGTGGTCCTTCCTGTTGAAGCTGTTCCACTTCATATAAGTAATTAAGCGTTAATTAGAAGAGGACTAGTTGAGTATTCATTAAACATTAAATACTAATTGAGCGCCCGGGGAGAGCGCCGGCACCACTGGGCCGCGGAGTCATTCTCACGCCGGGCCGGCCGGGGCCGGGGGCAGGCGGGGCAGCCCGGGCCGCCTGCAGCCGTGTCCCCGGGCGGTGTGCCCGGGGCGGGCAGGCACAGTCGGGCGGCACAGACGGCAGCCAGCCGCGCCCGCCGCGGCGAGGTGGGAGATGCGGGTTCATCCCCCCGCAGGGCTTTGAACCCAGATCTTCCATGGGTCCCCCGGCGCCCGGGCGGTGCAGGCCCCCGCACACCCTCCCGGGGCTGGGGGGAGCCCCGCCTGCTCCCGGCACCTCCGAGGGGCCGGCTTACCGCCGCTCCGCTGTCCCGCAGCCCTCCTCCGGGCAGGGGCGAGCTGGTGCCCCTGGACAGCGCTGCCCCTCTCCCGGCTCGGGCGCCGGCTTATGCCGGGCAGCCCGCACTGCATCTCGCCGGGGCGGCGGCGGCGCGAACCTCCCGCCTCCATCTCTCAGTGCTTTTCCCTCAACATCAAAGGGCGTCGGTTTTGCCCGGGGCGGCGTTTTGCCCTCAATAACAAGGCGACTGCCGCAGCGCGGGCTGCTGGGGCACGTACGGGGCGCGGCGCCCACTCGCGCCCCGCCGCCCCCTCGACGGCCTCACCCGTGGCCGGGGGCGCCCGCGCTTCCCGCTGCCCCGCGGCGCTCGCTGGGGGCCGGTCCAGCGCCGCCACCGCCCCTCCCTCCGCGGCCGGCAGGGGCGGCCCGGCCAGGTAGAGCCGCTGCCCGCGGCGGGGCGGTGGCTCGGGGCGGGCTGCGGGGGCGGGCCGAGGCGGAGCGCACAGACGGCCGGCGCCGGGGCAGCCGCGCGGGTAGCGGCGGGGAGAGTGGTGCGGCTTCGCGCAGGGGCCGCCGAGCCCAGCCGAGCGGTGAGTGTCGGGCGCTCGGCGGGGAGGGCAGGTGAGGTGAGGATGCGGCGCGGCCGGCGGTGGGCAAAGTCCGCCACGGCACCTTCCTCCTGCTTATCCTGTTTTGGGACGGGGGAGGACAGCGGCAGCCTCGGGCGGCTTCACCCTCCGGCTAACGCGCGGGCCGGGGGCCGTGACTCCTCCGGTGAGGTGGTGCTGGGCTGGTTCACCGCAGCCGTACCTGCGGGGAAGGCATCGGCGGCCGCGGGGCTGTGCGGAGGGCGCGGGGGCTTCATCGGCGGCCGGCCCGCCCTGGGCACTGGGGGCACGCCGGGCACTGGCGGTACTCCGGACACTGGTAGTACTCTGGGCAGTGGCGGTACTCCGGGCACCGGCAGGCGGTCTCGGCGTCTGCAGCAAGAAACAAGTTGGAAACTGCCGAAGCAGGGTCCGTGCTGCCGAGGGAACCCGCTCTCCTCGAGAGGTCTGGTGTGCCGGAGTAGAAAATACTCGCGGTGTTTTGAAATAGACGTCTCAAAACAAGTATTCATCGTGCCGGCATGTAAAAAGGGCTAATGTATTAAAATGCAAATATGCATGTGTACTCGGCGATGCTGTTGCGTGTTTCCTGTTTACCATGTTAATTAGAAGTTGTAAGGCAGAACTTCAGCAAGAGTAATCCAGGGCAGTGTTTGACCCAGTAATCCTCATTGAGTGATGCGGTGGCTTTTATAGTTCTGGGCTTTCTAGCCCAAAACACAAGCCAAATGTTTTCTGCACTTCATTAATGAGAAATGTATGAATTGTAAGACAACTTAGACTTTTGAAGCTATTCTTTACCAGCACAAGTGTGAAAACTGACTCAGCCAGTACGGAGAGAAAGTTAAACGCCCCATTCTTGTTTTTGTAAGGAAAATTTTGACCATAATGTTTGTCCCCGGTCTTGCAGGCACCAAGATGCTTTTCTTTAACATTTTTGGGTGACGTTAACTAATTATGCAAAAGTTTGAGATTTAGAACATATAATGCTGCCATCATAAGGCAAGATGAACACATTTGTAAACAAACACAGGCAAAAACATACAGAAGAAGCTTGGAATCTTAATTGTTTTTCAATGGTTTTGTTTTTCTCATTCTTTTTTGGGAGAGCTAGTATTTTTCAGTAAACTATTTTGTTTCCAGTCAGCATGCCCTTTTAATTTATAGGTGGTGCTAAAACAAACAAATGTATTATAGAAAAAAGTTTGACATTAACCAAATGTTTGTTTGTTTGTTTTTGTAGTCCACTTCACACCTTCCAGATTCTTCCAGAGAAGAAAATAAAAAGAAACCCGTTTTGGAAAGACTTGGAAATTTGTTTGGTACAGGGAAAAGGAAAAATGTCAAAGGCTCACTAGAACACTCTTCGCATCATAAGGGTGAGAGGTCAGGTTCTCCTCACGGGGCGCAGGCAGTATACTGTAGGCACTTCAAAGAAGGGCACGACACTCCTCAAGCACAGAAACAAGTGAGAGACGTAAGTGTCCTTTCTGAGGCACAGGAATATAATTTCAGTGGGGAAGTAAGACCACTGTATCACGATACAATTTCAGAATGGAGTAGCAGGGGAGTCTCTTCTGACAGTGAGTGGTCAGCAGATTGGAGCGGCAGCAGTGAAACTATTAAAAACTCTTTCTGTGAGAGTAGCCTGAATGTGGAAACACTGGGACTGGAGAAAGAATCCGTCACAGATATAAATAATTCCACAACTCCAGATTTCATACAGAGCTTGAGAAATTTGTCTAGTGAAGACTTAGAGAAGAGTATCTTGAGCCACAAGCAGCTTGTGAACACGTGGGTGTCTGAGGAGCCTGGGCATGCAAAACCAAAGGATTTGCCATATGAGTTGGAATCTGCAGCGAGTGAACACACGTATTCTGCTAGAGTGTTAACAGTTGATATCTATCTAAGAAAAACAGACGAACTCCTTAATGAACCTGTGATTCTTAATTCGGAAGAAAATTGTAGTGATTTGGACACAATGGATAAAAAATCTGCTAGTAAAAGATCTGGAAAACGGAGAAAGTCTCAGTCGTCTAGTGACATTCCAAATGGAGAGAGAAACCAGAATGAGAATACTGCAAGAGAAGAATCTGTTTTTGAGGATGATGCCCATTCTGAGGTGTTTTCTGACAAGATAATAAACTCTGAACGAAAAGCGAGGTCTCTTCAACAGACTCCTGAAAGAAATTCCTCTTCCTCAGGTAATAATCAGGACCTAAAAGTTGGATCTGCTCACAAAGGGGCATCTAAAGCTGAAGCTGACAAGGGCAAGCAGCAGATCTCAAACACAAGCTCTGCAAGGAGAAGATCCTATAAAAAGAATCAGTCAGATTCTGTACCCATTTCCCCTACTGGTTTGAAGGGTCAGGTGAAAGATTACTCTTCAAAAAGGCAACCTTTAGCATCACCAGAGACTAACCCTGGACTAACAAAAAGAACTTCGGTGGAAAAGGGAGCTATACCTGTGGCATTTGGGGAAGACAGTTTGGAGTCTCCCAAAGCTGCTTTGGCTGCTAAGACAGAAGATAACGCCTTGGTGTTTGCTGAAGGCAGAAATGATACCAAGGCAGTAAAGCATGGTAATGGTCCAGATGGAAGAGGTTTCTTGCATACTGATGGGATTAAAAATGGAGACCTGTGTCTGTCAGCTGAGAGACAGACAAACTCTGACTTAGACACCTTGAAGCTGAAGAGTTTGGATGCTTCCAGAACAGTCACGACAAAGATTAGTCTGTAAGTAACAAATTAGTTTTCCTTGTCCTTGTAGCCATAATTTTTCTTGTATCTGTGTTTAGAATTCTATAGCAGTGTGTCTGTTATCTGGCTAAATTATTCTCAGTTAAGAACTGCCTTAAAAAAAAAGTTACCGTAATTAAAGCTACCACTTAACAAGCACTACAGTTTCCATGTATTAGAAAAATAATTCACTTTTTCATTTTTTAAATGGATAGGGAATGTTTTTGTCAATTCCATTATATGGAATAATTTAACATGTATAAAAGCTGCTTGGTCATCATAGTTGTGGATTAGATTAACTCATCTGTCATTTACCTTAACGTAATTTTTCTCTCTGTAACCAAATCAGGATGTGGTTGAAGATTTTGTAAGTGAAAATCTTTGAATAAGAAATGTGTTCAAATTTTCTATGGAACAGCATAAGTTCTGGTATTATTTTATGAAGAAATGTAGGATGCAATGTAGAACTTGATTGTTCAAATGATATGATAAAGCACATTCCAGAGATTTGAATCTATAGGGTTGCCGTCTTAAGTATGTGCGGGATGAATCATTTAAATCTTGATGCATGTGAATAACATCAAGTATTTGCAGAACTATGCATATATTAGTTTGCAGGTTTTTGTTTTACACTTGAAAAAATTGTCATCTGTCAAACAGGTGATCAGTGCTTTCCTTAGGATTGTAAAGAAGTGGATATATTTTTAAATGTCACTGTTATCACGAGTATGAGGCCAGTGATTGATTTCCTCGATTCATTACGTTCTCATCCACAGGGGATTGTTTTATTGCATTATTTGTGTTGTTTGGTTGTCATGGCTGTATGCTATTGCACTCCTTGTTCTGGTATGTTCAGCTATAGGTGTTGGAGTGCAGTGAATCCTGTAGACCCACCTGAGGTACACTGGGCATTCATAATTGTCCTTGTGTTAGAGGGATGTGAAGGTTCAACATCATGGTTTAAGAGATGTCTTTTTCCAATTATGCTTCCCACATCTGAGAGGCATAGTAGCAATTTCCTTTGCACAATTTGTAATACTCAGGATCTGAGTTGTTAATTTGTAACATAAGCTTAAAAAGCCTAGTACTGAAAGTTAAACTCGCATTTTTGTACCTGGTGGTGCTTTGCCATCTGGCAGCATGGATCTCAAATCTTAAACTGTGAAGTTTGTGTCTTCACAGCTTCAAAGGATAGGTAGCTTTCACATTGTTTTTTCTGTGTGTCATTGTCATTAGCGATGATGAAGTTATAAACGCTTACATAGCTGGATTTCTTTTTTCTGTGTATCTCCTGGGCTTGCTGTACAATGAATGATCTTTTACTGTTCTCATAAAGCAACAGACAAGTGTCCTTTCTGAAAGACCGAATTTTAATGAATAAAAGCCTGGTCTATTTCATCCCATTTTGTGGGGTGTGTGACACTGTGTCTTGGCCTTATCTGCTGCTGTAAGAACTTTAGCCCTGGGTGGAGACTGCTGTGTTGCCTGCAAGGTTCCTGATGCATCTGATAGCTGTCACTGCACAGCACCACACCGTTTCTTTAGCCAGAGTTACGTGCTCAGGTAACCTGGTATAATTTGTAGTCATTCATTAGAGCATATGAACTATAAACCTGGATGTGGATTAAGGTGCTGTAAAATGGGAAGGGAAAATAGGATGCCATTACTAGAAGATGGTGTATTTTTGTTCTCTAGTTATTGCTTTGAATAGATAATTTTTCCGTTTTCAAAGGTTAAAAAATTATTGTTAGGTAGTTCATATGAATTCCTTTCTGTTTGAAAAATATCCATTTACTCACAGATTCTTCCGCTCCCTGTAACATAGATTTTATATAATACAAGTAGTTTTCCATTAAAAGTGCATGATGTCTCTTACTAGTGACATTGTGCCAATTCTGGGAATCAAGTTGCTTTAGAAACAATTTTAAAACAGGTCAGTTTCTCCAGTCACCTCCAGAAATGTGGGTTCCCTGTAAATAAAGATAGCATTTTCTCTCTTCTTTTATATCTTTGTACTGGATAACTTGAAAGTCAGAGGATACTTCGCTTCTAGCTTTTGAAAGGAAAACCTATCAGATTTGAGACTAAACTGAGGTTGATGGTAAATCTTAATTGGCAAATAAAACCTCAGGCAGTAGTTGCTTTGATGTGCTTAGCAGAAAACTTGGCTTCAGTTGTCATAATTTATGTTCAGACATGGTTTTGTAGTTGCTTTTACATTTAAGCCCACTTGTTGAATTATTCTGCTCTTTTCACATGCCGTTTTCTTTGCTCACCTCAATCCGATATTTTGGCATCAGTGTTTTTTGGCACCAGTTGCATGCTTGACGTGTGACTCACCTTCCATTTATGACCGTTGGGAGAGGTTTAACTGCTTGTTTCCACAGTTTAGCTGCAAGGTGTAGCCAAAGAGAAGGATGTTGGTATTTCTCTTGTGCCTACTTGTTCCTGGCACTGCAGATCAGGAATGGGTAGTAAGAATCAGCCACACTGGACTGTTTGAAAGAAAGCATTTGCACTGTTAAAATTAATCCATCTTTCAGTGCTTTTCCCCCATATGAGCTGAGAGGCTTAAAGGATACTCAAACAACATCTCCTTTAAAACAAACTTAGAAGCTCAGTTCTTTCAATAATAAAGTGCATCTTTTGGCTGTATTTAAAATCAGTGTTTTGTAGCATCGAAAAAGATGCAATGGAAAGATGAGTTAGAGGAGGCCAGCCATAGTGACTAGAGCTGCAGGGCTGAGCTTTCTCTTGCTCTTTGGTCTCACCTGCTTGGCTGCTGCTGCTGTGCAGAAATACTGCAGAATACAAAATACAAAGTGTGGAAGTGGTTGTTTCTGCATAAATTTGCAAAGCTTGAAACTATACCTTTGAGGGGTTAGCTCTTCATTTAAAATAGATTCTAGGTGTGGCTGATAAGTATCAGTGTTAGCCATTAAACTTGCTTGTGTCAGGGCATTCATAGAAACGTGGATTTTATGGGCCAGATACGTGTTGTTATGTTGAAATAAATGTGTGTTGTAGCCCAAGTGACAGGCTGACAAAAGGGTGGCATGGGAATGAATTTAAGATAATTGGGCCATCAGTGATACCTCTTGAAAATAGACGTAAAAGAAGAGGATAAGTAATTTTTTTTTTCTGATCAGAAAAGGATATGAAAGGTCCTGGTGAACAGGAAATTCAGCACATGCCAGTAGTGTATCATTACAGCAGGCAAAGGCTAAGCCTGTACTGGGCTCTATAGGCAGGAGCATAGCCAGCAGGTCAAAGGACAAGATACTTGGTGCCCATGAGTCTGCATATGGATCTCTCTATTGCATTGTAGCCCTTCCTCCCTTTCCAACTCTCTTCTGGTACAAGAGAGATGTTCCCAAATTGGAATGGGTCCATTGGTTTGCCATTAAACAAGGTGATGGCTCTGGAGAAAATCATGTACGAGGAGAAGTTGAAGCAGGTTGATTTCTTGAATTGAGAGAAGGATACAGCTAGACCTTTGTCATCTCTCACTACCTATAGAGGAGGCAGAGCCAGATTTGTCCCTGAGCTGTGGAGTGAAGGGACAACAACCTGAGCCACAAGTTATAACAGGGAAGTTTTAGTGGGATATAAGGCAAAAATACTTCACAGTGACAGTGACCACCCTACTGCAATGCTTCACTAGGAAGGTTGTGAAATCTAGACCCTTGAAGTTATTCAAAACTTGATCAGGCAAAGCCTTCAGGAACTTGATCTAACTTTGAAGCTGTCCCTGTTTTGAATACGAAGTTGGACTAGCTGATGTTTTTTCCAAAAAGAAAAATCATACAATAATTGAACTTCAAAAAGGTTAGGAAAGAACAATTGTACTTTAAATGAAAAGTAGTGCCTAAATATATTTAATTGTATGCTGTATGATAGTTCCCTCCATACCTTCCCTCTTTCAGGAACTTTTTTTGGTTTTTTTCTGGTTTTTCTAAAATATTCCAAGTGTGTTTTATTAGCACCTATTTGAAGTATGGCCAGTCGATTTTAAGTTTGCTATTTCGTCTTTTATCAATCATGCATTCTTCATAAGAGCTTTCCAGTCGTGAACCAGCTTGAGTAGGCTGGTAGGTACAGGGAGCACAGTTGGGAAGTCTTCTCTGGAAAGCCATGGTGATAAGAAGGATGTGGAGCTGTTAAAGCAAATCCAGAGGAGGGCCACAAAGTAGATAAGAGGAATGGAGCACTTTTCCTATGAAGAGAGACTGAGGAAGTTGGGGCTGTTCAGCCTGGAGAAGAGAAGGTTGCCTGGAAACCTCATAACAACCTTCCAGTACTGAAGGGGGAGTCTACAGGGAAGCTGGAAAGGGAGTCTTTGCCAGGAACTGTAGTGATATGAAAAGGAGTAATGGGTACAAACTGAGAGACAGGAAATTTAGGTTAGATATTAGGAAGAAGCTTTTTACTGTGAGGGTGGTGAGATGTTACAAAAGTTTGCCTGGAGAGGTTGTGGATGCCCCAAACTTGTCAGTGTTCAAGGCCAGGCTGCATGAGGCTTTGAGCAACCTGTCCTAGTGGGAGGTGTCCCTGCCATAGTGGGGGAGTTGGGACTAAGTTTTTTTTGAGGTCCATTCCAATCCCTTAGCATTCTATGATTCTTGAGAGTTGCTCTCTGTGTAGATTTTTAAGTAGCTATTTTTTATTCTCCCAAATTCAGTTCTTGTAAGATTATTAGGGTTAGTTTACACAATTTAAATTTGTTACCTCAGTTTACCTGAAGGAAGTGGAAGAATCCTCACATGTGGTGTTGGCTTAGCCAAGGTGGTGATGCAGTTCTTCGGGGCAGTTAACATTTTCTGCAAGCACTAATGAGAGTGGAAGAGCTCTTTTACTCAGTTTAAGGTTGGTTCTGCAGTGCAGGTGTAAAGGCTGCAAAGGATCTGGGGAGATGTCTTCAAAACTCATTGGAGAGGTATATGCAAATGTTAACCAACTCATTATCACCTTAATGAATTGGGATTTGTTTTCTAAACTCTGTAGGGAATTGCATGTTTATAATTTATTCTGCCTATTCACTACTAAATTTTAATGTCTGTCAGTCATAAGTAGTTGAGTTCTCTGCCTCAATTGCAGATGCTGTAGGCTGCTGTGTTTTTTGTTTTACTAACCTTAGAGAGCTGAGTACGCGTTTAAAATATATGCTCCTTATTTAGTGTCTAATCTTTTGAGCTACCAAGATTTAAACTAAGTCTATGGTTTATAATGCTACATTTCATTGTTTTGAAAATTGTTACAAGTCTGTGCAAGATTAATTAAAGGTGTCACTCTGTGTCACTTTGTCTCCTGTAGTCCAGCCAAACCGAAGAACATAGAGCTCAATTTTAAAACACCTACGAATCAAGACAGTTTAGAAAGTGAGCAGGATACTCTTGAAAAACCAGTTAATAAAACTAACAGCAACATTGCCAACAAAATTTCCTTGTTTGAAAACAAATGTGCTAACCAGAGCCAGAGGCCTATGGACATCCCTGCTTCAAAAAATAGTACTGTACCAAGCACATTCGTTGGCAGAGCAAAGCTGAAATTTGGAAAACAATCTAAAGAAAATGAACAGCCTGATAAAACATTAAATAAGCAAGGCAGTCGCCAGAAGTTATTTGAGAATGGCACACAGGACAAAGAAAGCACTGCAGAGTTAAAAGGCAAGAATGAAGAAGGCTTTGCCTCTTATGAGGATATTGGGAAGACAACAGAACTTAAGGTAAAAGCTGCTATATCCCTTTTTAACCAAAGCAGCAAAAGTGATGCTGGCAGTATGTCTCCGAAGCAACCAGAACCAGAATTAACCACCGCAAAGAAAGAAACTTCACCTTATAAACTGTCTTTGCACTCACCTGTTAAAAGTGAAAATGCTCAAGATACTTTCTACCAAAGAAATTACACAAGCTCAGAATTCCACAGAAAGGAAGAAAAGATGCTGCCAAACACAGAGGCTTTATCACCTTGCAATAATGATAAATATCCTCTACCATCTCATCAGGTTTCTAGATCAGAATTTAAGAAGTTGGAAAATGGAGATAAAAAGGCAAAGCCAGGAGATTTGAACTTTTCAGCACTGCAGTATGATGACAGCAATCAAGACAATATATTGGAATCAGAGCACAACACCAATATACAGAAGAGCCCAGGCAAAGCCTGTAATGGATCTGCTGAAGACGATAGCATTTTTGATTCCCCATCTGACATGAAGAAGTTTGCCGAAACAATAAAAAACTTAGAGAGCTCAGTTTGTTTACCCCAGAAAAAGAAAAGGTCAAAGCTTCCAAAATCACCAGCACCACATTTTGCAATGCCTCCCATTCATGAAGACAACTTAGAGAAAGTATTTGATCCTAGTGTATTTACTTTTGGTTTGGGACTGAGGAGGGAAAAAGCACAGGATCTGTTACCAGCCCAACAAATTAAAATGCAAAGCCTGGAAACAATAGCCAGAGTCAGGCCCAAGCGTGCATCAACAGAGCAAAGTATCATATTCAAAGCTCTGCAGTCATGTAGAGAGGAACCTGCCTTTACTCATGAAATAAATGGAAAAGAGAATGTTGATTGTACAGATGGTGAAATTAAGAGATCACGGCTTGAAAAAAGCTCCCTCTTCTCAAGCTTGCTGTCTTCTAAAGAAAAGATTTTTAGTCCTTGTGTTACTTCAGTAAATAACACAACAGCTTTTGCAACTGACTCCTCAGGGATGCCTCCTTTACAACAGGATGTTTCTGGGCCATTCATCATGCCTCAAAAATCTGAGGTAATAAAGATCATTCAGGCAATGAAACAATTTTTGTCTACCTGCTGAATGACTGTTAATTTTGATTTTGCAATTCAGTCTCTTTCAGATATGAAGTTCCCAGGTTTTGTGGAGAAGTACCTGCAAGCAGATAGTGCAAAAAAAGAACTAAGTTTACAAATGCCCAACTATGGCAACCCTGAGAAAAGTTTTTCCAGCTGGTTAGGGACAAGCAGATACGAATCAAATGTCCCCCCTGGTTTATTAGATGTGGATGTAAGTATTGTGTTTTTTAAAAGCTGCATGCAAAGTTATCCAGCTTTTATGTTTTCTGTAGGTAGTGTACATATATTGTTTTGTTTCCCATCTTAGGGATGTATATAGATTACAAATACATTGAGGTGAATTTAGGTATGGTACCAGATTTATCTAAAAATGAAAATGAGATGGTATCTATCAACAAGATTAAAGTGCATTTGAGACTTTGCAAATATTAATGGAAACCATATGTCTGAATATGTTTTCATACTTGATTTTGTATTATATTTAAACAAATCTCATGCTAACTTTAATTTTTTATTGCAAATTAGTAGAATGCTTTCTGTGACCGTCAGAAAACTTCTGTTGACAGTAATCTCTCTTCTCTTCCAACAAGGCATTCAGCCATTGTACTGTTAAATAAGTAACAGAGTAATTTTTTTATCTTAGCCCTCTGTTGTATTCCCATGCATTTGGCAGAAAAATAGATATTCTTTAAGAGTACTGTAAGAACTGGATAGTAGTGATTATTGGAAGTGCTGCTACAGTGGAATACAGTCCCTTGGTCTGATTACAAGCATCTGTTCTCGTAAGTGAAGACAGACCTGTGTTTACCCTTCAAAGCCACTTTAATGTGGAATATATTTGCAATTTCTGTTTTTAAAATGATGAACCAATGTCCTGTAGTATTTGCTGTCTCTGTTAATATAAGCCCTTATTGTGATTTGAGAGAAAAACAATAATCAAGAGGTCTAAGAACCATGGGAAGAAATATGTTTCTAAAGTTTAATAGCCACATGAATGTGATCTGTGGAATTGAAGCAGCATGTAGAAAGTTTGAGAAATACTTTCCAAATCTAATGGTTATCTGCTGTAACAGTTCTACTCAAAGGAATGAGGTAGTAGAAACAGCTCCTTTCTTCATCACCTTGCAGGAGGCAACCGTCCATGGTACCTTACAGTTTTGAGAATGTAGATTCTTCTTTTATGGGAAGTTGTCTTAATTCGTGTGGAGGTGAAAATTAAGGGGGTTATTTTACAGTAGTGTAGATTTACGTTGCCAGTTAAACAGGATTTCTTACTCTGATAGTCCTGCTTGGATTTAAAAACTTGAATTTAAAGCTAAATGTCTAGTACTGTTTTAGTTTCTTTTTTGTTACTTAAACAGTTGTTCTTGATGGATTTCAATTTTGCAGTAGGAGTGTGGAGGCCTGATAGAGCAGTGGAGTGTGTACATACTTAAGACTGCACTTGAGAGAACCCCTTCAGGCTTCAGAGGGTTTCTGGACTTCTGTGACACTGTTGCTGACTGAATTGTCTTGCTCAAGTTAGACAGGAATCAAAAATGTTTCTGTGATGTGCACCTTCTGTGCATCTTCCACTGACTAAGAAAATAATGATTCAAAGGCTAGTGGGTAATGTGAAGGAAAGAGTAAGGGCAGCCCAAAACAATGACTTTGGCATTCCTCAAAACACAGAACAAGTTTTAACTGGAATTGAAGTGCAGGCTAAAAAACCAGTCATGCTTCAACACGTCTTGATGATGCCTACAAAAACCTGGTTGTGGTTAAGAACTCTGTCTTGCGACCACTGCCTGCGCTGCATGTTAACTAATATATTCTCATTAATTCCCTGCACGCGTTGCTGGTTACCTATTTAGGGGCAGGATCTGTTTTGGTCTTTTTGTTTGTGTGAATAATTCCTAGAAGAGCAGGACCCTGACCCAGAATGAGCACTTCTGTCCTTGCTAGGAAACCAAACACGTAATTTCAATGCTTGCTTTATTTGTTTGAAGATGACGTGATGAAACCACAATTTTCCCATATATTCTATATCATATAATTTACTGCTGACTTCAACATAGTTTTAGGTTTTGTATACTTCAATGTGTTTTGCTTGTTCTGAATATTTTTAGCTTATCACTCACTGCACAGTCTCATGCTCTTTGAGGAAACCTGTCTTGTTACAAGGTGTTCATCACAAAACTGATTATGCTAGTTAGCTCATATATGTATGTGCCATCATGCATTCTCAGTATTTTCTTATATTCCTTCAAAATTCTTCATGCTTTGTGGCTTGACATTTTTAGACATTTAAACTCTCATCTCTATCATTGTACAGCATGTACTTTGTCAGTGCCAGTTTTTAAAGCTGTCTCTAGGTACTGAACTCCTGGAATATTTAGGAAGCTGATCAGAAGGATCTGAAAAGCTTTAAAATCCTTAAAATTTTAAAGCTTTTCAAATCTGAGGTTAGTTAACTTCAGCGAGATGATAATTCAGAGTTAAATAAAAAAGGTGTGTCAATGGATACATTTGTGGCAAGATGCTGTGCTGCAAAATAAAGAAGAAATTGAAACAGCATGTAGGTATAGTTGAAATGTTACCATCTTTTATTATTCAGAGTAGTTTTTATCTTGTTCTACCAGGCCTTTCTTTAAAGCTGAGTGTCTTTATTGAAAATGTTTTTGATTTTGTGGGGTTTTTTGGTGATTTTTCTCTCTTCACTGTCTATTAGACACTTCCAAGAAATGGACAAAGTAAAATCAATCCCAGACCTGGCAAGGTAAGATCAATTTTAATAGTTTTACTGTTCCTTTCTATATTTAAAGCCAGGAAGATAGAACTATATATTGCTGGTGTGTTTTTCTGTTTTGTTTTTTTAACTACAGCTGGTGATATACTGTGATTCAGACTGCCAAAAAGCAGGCATTGAAGTTTTCCATGACATTCAGGATTGCAGTTCTTGGGTTCTGACACCAACAATTTTAGTTAAAGTCATCAGAGGATGGTAAGAGTTAAATTTTTACTCTTTATCCAAAGATTTTTACTCTATCCAAAAATGTTTTGAAACAGAACTGGCATGGAATTCACAGTAAGTCTGCCTTGTAAATGGCAATGTAACATGGACACATGTGAGCGAGAAATTCGGCAAGAAATCTTGCCTCTGCAATAGGAAGTTCTGAGCTGGAAAACCAGTTTTGCTGATTGAGTGAGTGTTACCATCTGGAGGGGTGCGAGATTTCACCAGGCATAGGCGTGGGATGAAATGACAGATTCTGTCCAGCTGTTTTGCCCTTCAACTCCTCTGGTCGTTAGGGATTCTAGCATAGTATTTGGATTGGGCTAAAGGGCTGGCAAGTAAGTTTAAAGCCAGGTCTAACATGATTAATTTCATGACCAAAGGAATAAGATGGTGCTGTAGAGATAATTGACTCTTTTTTTGACAAAAGGAGGTATTTTGCTCTAAAAGCTGTATTACCTAAGGGTAATTCAAAACAAGTTCATCTCCTACTTTCTTCATAGCATCAACAGAAGGGCTATTAGTAGTGTGGCTAGCATGTCAAGTTATGCTGTGGCCAGGCTATAATGCAGTCAAATAGCAGGTTCTCAAAAGTAATTATCTGATAGTAAGCTGCAGACACAAGGGCTAGCTGCAGTAGCAGGTACTGGGAAGCACACTGATTGCTGTTTAGCTTCGGAAAACTGGAATGAAAACTTTTTGATCTGTGCAAACCAGGTTGTCTTTTCCAGCATGGTCTAGAGGGAACGAGTGGGGTTTTTTCCTCCTTCCATTGAGAGCCTGAGTGAAGCATTTTTATTTGCAGAGGGATAAAGTTTTTATTTAGTTATTTTTTCCAACATGCCATTAAAAATGAAGTTGCCCTTGTCTTCTGAGCAGTCTTGCCATCCTCTGGCACATCTACGCCAGCTCCTGTGGAACTGCAGGCTGTTGTTCACAGGATCCAAGCAACTTGTCTGTTTATACACAATGCAGCAGTCTGCAGTGCCACTGTTTTCTGATGTACACATTGGTTCTGATTAGTATCTCATACAAAGTCTGGTATTCAGAGACAGTAGTCTTTGGTGACCCAAATTGTCGATATAACAAGGTGGAGCAGTTTTTTACGAAAGTTCAATTCAGCAGTAGATGTCTTTGTTTTTATCATTGCTTTTAAAGGTATCACAGGCACTGGAAATGGCTTGCATCAGCAGTTTCAGGCAAATAAGCTGTACTGGGGAAATGGAAAGGGTTTGGAAAGAGGACTGTGTATAAAAAGATCTCTTAAGTGGGAACATGATTTGCAAATCACTCTTGATAAAACACCATTAAAATTAGATTTTTTAAAACTATTTCTTTTAAGCTGGATACTCTATGAAAAACCAAATTTTGAAGGCCCCTCTATTCCATTGGAAGAAGGAGAATTGGAACTCACAGATATTTGGGGTGCAGGTACTTCAGAAGAGCAAAGTGACTGCAAATCTCAAAAGCCTGCAGTGATTGGTTCAATAAGACATGTTGTTAAGGCAAGTAATATAAGTAAAAAAGAATTTTGTATGGATCTTAATGTGTAGTGATGTTTTATACTGATACAAAGTGTGATTTGGTCTGTTAGGACCCAAGTGTAATGTGAACTACAAGTGCATGAAACAATCTTCTGTGTTGAATTTCATGTTTAATCAAAAATGTATGTGGGGGCTTTTGCATAATGGGGATTATGGTAACATCAACAGGAAGGACAGGGTGGGAACAAAACTTGGTGGTTTTTATTAGAATAACCACCAAAATGCTGCATGCAGCATATGCCTTGTAGTCTGGTCAGTCTGAAGAAAAGCATCCCAGAAAACGATCATAAATTCTGTATTCTCAAAATATGGCTTTTTCCTTTTTTTTTCCCAATATAAACCAAATTTACACTCAATACAAACTTCAATGTCAAACACCAAACTTTGGTTCGGTATGGGCAAACTTACCAGTGAGTTTCACAGGTGGTGGAACAGCCTTTCTACATGCACTTTTAACCTACCATTAAGTAGTTACCTTTGCAGGTTGTCAAAATAAGCACGAGCTATAAAGTTATTTGACTAGGAGGGGGAAAAGGAGGAATATATATATTGCTTGGAACTACAATTCTTGTTTAAGTTGCAGTTCTCTCAAGGAGGGCTTGTTTGGTGTTATCTTAACATTTAGTTTGCTAGAGGAGATGTTAACTGATGAAAGAAGATGCATTCCTGCCTAGATGGCAGAAAGTAAACAGTGTAAATGCTGATTAGAGATTGACTGGCTGTCTTGGTTCAAACAGAGACAGGCAAACTGGCTTAGCTATACTTTTATTATAGGCATCTAATAGCAGTAGTAATTGACAAGGGGGAAAACAATTTAAAATAAACAGGTATTTCAAAACTGATTTAGTTATGCACAGTAATTACAGAACTCACAGCAAAGATTAAGTGATTATGGCAATGTTCATTTTTCAGGATTACAGGGTTTGCCGAATTGATTTGTATACAGAGCCTGAAGGGTTAGGAATCGTGACTTCCTTTTTTGATGACACTGAAGAAACAGGGGTGTTTGGCACCACTCAAAAAACTTGTTCTATTAAAGTACATTGGGGCACGTAAGTATGTAGCTCTGTATGAATGTGTAGTGCTATGAAAGGAATTTGTTTTAAACCATTGGTTACACCTGTCAGACACGCAAGCAGGCTATATTTACTCTAGTCCTACATTTTGGTATATATTTGTCCTATATTTGTTGACAGCAGTGTTAGTACATCACTGTAATGCTTCACTCTTGGAGAGTCTGATCTCTTAGAATGTTTTTTTAGAGCCAGATTTTCTTCTGCTTGCATGTAGTAAACACTGAATAACCCCTGTATATTTGTAGCAAAGGAATAAGAGTTTGCTTCTCTTGCTTTTTCTCATTCAGGCAAATTTATCATGAGGGTGGGGAATGAACTGTTGTGATAAGACCACATTTCCCACTTGCTTTCTTCTGAACTTAAAATTACCATACAAAAAGAAGAAAAAATTTAAGTCCTTCTGTTATAAAATAAGACTTAGTGCTTTAGAGAGTCCATAAATGACATTCTTGTATTTCACTGTGCATTTTGATCCATGTTTTTATGGTGATGTTTAAGACAAATATGTCATGTCATCTGAGGATAGCTGGCCATCTGAGCTAGGAGGGTAATGTCATGAACCCACTAAACTTTTATGAGAAAAGAGACCTTTAAGGGGCAATCCAGGTGCTGTACCAATATTAGTTGTCATGACTTAATAATCAAATTTGTAAATTGTTAAGGAAAACATGCTCAAATTGGTACTGGGAAAAGTATGCAGAAGAGAGAGGCTTCCTTCAGAAAAAGTTAGACTGGAACCACTTTCAATCATGGATCCTGCAGCACTTCTTACAGGGTGTACAGACCTTGGTTGTTAGCTCTTACGTTTGGGCACTGATAGCACTTGCCTTGCTGCAAATGATCTAACTATCAAAAACTGCCCAACTAAAGGCAGGTGTTACATACCTGCAAAGATGTATTCAAATATTCCATGTGTTACATGGACATTTTTGGTGGTAGGTCAAGAGAATTTACAGCTTGATTTGTGGAAAAAAAATGAAGCATTTTGGTATATAGGCAAATTTGAAGATGTCCAAGTAATTGGTTCTCTGACAGGAAGTTATTTCTGGTGAAGTCAACCTTAATCCAAATTACATGTCTCCCAAGAGTAACGAAATCAGGTATGTTATTTGGAGGTTGATTGTTAATTCACTTCATCTATGTCTACACTTTATTTCTGTCTCACTTAAAAGCTATCTGTGAGTAGTAAAAGTACAATTTTTTTTGAAAGGAAGCAGAGCCCTTGCACATCTGAGTTGTCTTGATTTTGTATCAGTGTAACAAGTTTCACTAAATCCATGTAAACTCTTGCTGTCTTAATAACTCTCTCTTGCATTTGGATCCCTGAGGGAAAGCAGACTAATATTTGGACCAGGAAGTGAAATAGATTATTTTTCAACTATCTTTCTCAGTTATCTGTTCATTAGTCCAGTGTAGGAAGCAGTTTCTTCCATGAGAAATTCAGTAGATGGCTGCTGCTTTTTTGCATATTGCAGGGTTGAGGGGATTTTTGCCTTTAGTTCACAGGAATTGCATGTTCACTGTATTGGCAGGTGAGGGAGGCTCTGATTCTGAGTCACCTTGCCATGTGGGTGTGGTTGTATCATCTTAAAGTTTCCCAGTGCTCATGCTTAATTGTTGTTTGTTAAAAGCTGCCAACAAAAATGAGTCAATGCACCTTTATCTTCTGACTGTACTCTCTCCTTGTTCTTCCATGTGTGTCAGTTCTTGCAGGGAAGTTAGTCACAGAATCCTCTAGGTTGGAAAAGGCCTTATGAAACCATCCAGTTCAACCATTAACCCAACTCTGCCAAGTCCGCCACTAAACCATGTCCCTAAGCACCACTCCTAAATATCATTTAAATACTTAAAGGGATTGTGACTCCACCACTCCCCTGGCAGCCTGTTCTTAAAGGACTGAAGGCTCTTTCAGTGAGCAATTTTTTCCTAATATCCAGCCTAAACCTCCTCTGCTGCAACTTGAGGCCACTTCCTCTTGTCCAGTCCCTTGTTACTTGTGGGAAGAGTCCACCTGGCTACAGCCTCCTTTCAAGGCAGCTGTAAAGAGCAATAAGGACTCCCCAGAGTCTCATTCTCTCCGGGCTGAACACCCCCAGCTCCCTCAGCCGCTCTTCATTTGACTTGTGCTCCAGACCTTTCACCAACTCCATTGTCCCCTTCTAGACACGATCCAGCACCTCAATGTCTTTCGTGTAGTGAGGGGCCCAAAACTCATCCTCAAACACAGGATTTGAGGTGTGGCGTCACCAGTGCCAGGTACAGGGGTCAACTACTGCCCTGGTCCTGCTGGCCACACAGTTGCTGATACAGGCCAGGATTCCATTGGCCTTCTTGGGCACCTGGGCATAGCTGGCTTATGTTCAGCTGCCCAGGTCCTTTTCTGCCAAGGAAGTTTTTAGCCGCTCTTCGCCAATCTTGGAGCACTGCTTGGGGATGCTCTGACCCAGGACTGTGCCATGTTGGACCTCATCCTATTGGCCTCGGCCCATTGTTCCAGAACCCTCTGCAGAGCTTTCTTACCCTCCAGCAGATCAACACTCCCACCCAGCTCCTTGTCATCTGCAAAATAGCTGAGGGAGCTCTCAAATCCCCTCATCCAAATCATTGATACTAAGGCATTAAACAGAATTCACCCCTGTATTGAGCCCTTGGATACACCATGTGTGACCAGCTGCAAGCCAAGGGCTTACTGAGTGCTGTGAATACAGGGCAAACAACACATCAAACATTCAGCAGTAGACAGTAATACAACTAAAGCACTTTGTTTCTTGGAGCCATGTATCTGCAATGAAACTATATCAATTTGTGCCACTTTACGTTAGCTTGGAATCTCCCTTTAATGCATGACAGAGTGATGGATTATTTTAATATCTTTTTGATAACACCAGATTTATACATTATGATCCTTACACAATTAAAGGGTTGGCTGCATAAAGTGTTGCTGTTTGTGTTTGCTGTTTGCTGGTTTCCTACTGCTCCACACTGCACTTCTTAGAGATCAGTAAATTTAAGTTGAAGAAATACTTTGACATCCTTCTGCAGAGATCAGCAGTATGATTCTTTGTTTCCAGTTAATGATAACTGGCTAAGATTTTTTTTTTTTTTAAAGCTTTGAAAAACTACTTTTGCTGCCCCCATCAAGAATTCTGAAAGTTATATCTTTCAAAGTAGATTTATTAGCAGACACAAATCATGAGGAAGTAGATGTCTAGGGAGTTGTCAAGTTTTTCTATGTATTAGTAAATAACATTAAGTTAGAATTGTTTTATTGAGCAGATTTTGCATCAAATCCAAGGCTAGTTTAGTAGGAATTTTTAAAGTTCTTGTAAATTGGCTCTGCACTTCAAAACTATTCTAAAAAATAATAGAATAACCTTAAATATTGGTATTTTGGTCTAAATATGGTTGCCTTCAGAGAAGACAGAGTCAAATTCTTACTTTTCACTGTACTGTTTTGGTTCAGGTGTTTTGGCCTGGTCGAACAAAAGGCATGTGTTATTGGTGGTTCCTTTGGAGCACAGAAGTTTGTCAGTATGTTTTGGTGGTAAAAACCCAAAGTTTTGTTAATGTCTTACTAAAGTAAGCATATTGTCTTGTTCTGTACTGTTCAGAGGTGTTCTGCGGTTTTTACCTCTTGCTTTTGTTCCTTCACTACCTCTACTTTTAGATGGCTTATTTATGAAGAACCTGGCTTCCAGGGAGTCCCTTTAATGTTGGAGCCTGGTGAATATCCTAATTTATTATTCTGGGAGAAGAAAGAAGCCTACATTAGGTCCATGAGACCCTTGAAAATGGTAAAATACTGTTATTACTTGCAAGTTAAGTGACCTATGTTTATGTGTTATATAAATAATGTATTACAGTGGCTAGATTTTTCAACATTTACAGCAATCTAACTCTTTTTAAAAAAACCCAAATTTTTAGACTTAAAATTCTTGAACTTTTAACATTTGATTGCATCCATCTCTGCCATAAATCTGGCTTTTATTTTCATTTGTGCTCTTAAAGGAATATTTCACCTTAGTCCTGCCTTTTTGTAAAGAATTGATGACACTTAGAGATGTATATAAGTTGTCTTAAGTTGTGAACAGATTTTTTTTTTTTTTAACAGGGTGGTCGCAAAGTTGAATTCAGTGGGGAGCCAAAGGTAAAAGTCAGTATGTATTTGATTGTCCAAAGCTATTTTACAGCACATGAGCTACACATGGGTAGATAAGTATGCTTTGATTGTATGCCAACTACTGATGGTTTACTGGGTAGTCCTTTTGTATGTGAGCACACCATGAAACTGCAATTTCTGTCACATTTCTGCATCCATCACATGCATGTATGGCAGAATAAACAGCAATCCAGATAATGCAGATGGGTAATGAATGCTCAAGCCCTCATGATGCATCTCTAGTGGAAAGGCTTCTTGTAGACCATAGAAAGATCCCACTAGTTGGTTTCATCATTTTGCATTCTCCCTCTATGTGCCCATGCAAAAGAAACTGTCTACTGTCAGAATTTATCATCCTCCCTGCAACTTTTGCTTCATTTCCACTACAGGTAATTGTTTATGAGAAGCCTTTCTTTGAAGGGAAACATGTGGAAATAGAATCAGAGATCTTTATGCTTGATGAGAAGGAATCAGAAGACAAGACAAGACTTCCACTTGCATCAGTGGGATCCATGAAAGTACTGGGAGGAATGTAAGTGTGGAAAAGTGGTATTTACCCTTCAGCTGAAGTAGTAACTCCATAGGCTGGAAGTTGCAGTGGAAAAATCCAGTCCCTGTTTATTTATCTGTTTTCCTAGTTTCTGGGTTGAGGTATACACCAGGGTTACATTTGAAAATATTCACAGCAAAAGAATAAATATCACACATATGTATCTGCTTCGTGAAAACGTGGAGTGGCACTTGTCCATTTTCACATGCATCCTCTGTTGTTGTTGTTGTTGTTGTTCAGTTGGGTTGCTTACGAGAAGCCTGGGTTTGAAGGCCATCAGTACTTGCTGGAAGAAGGAGCGTATCGGGATTGGACAGACTGGGGTGGCTACGATGAGGCTTTGCAGTCCCTGCGACCGATTGTTGGCGTGAGTCCCAAGAACACATAGTAGATGTCTCCTGAGTGCTCTGAGATGTCATGTGGCACTTCCCTTATGGTGCTTCTCTTTGTTTTAACAGGATTTCACAAGCTCCCATATGATAATGTACAGTGAAAAAGACTTTGGGTCCAAGGGTTCCAATATCAACGTGTTAGGAATTATTTCCAATTTGAAAGACACTGGATATGGGCTGAGGACACAGTCTATAAATGTGCTAAGTGGCGTGTAAGTGATATTTTTATTCACTATTTCATTTTAGATATGCTGTGCCTTATAGAAATTGATAGTATTTGCAGATATTTTTCAGCACTCTGACTTCTATGTGGAGTCTTCAGATAAAATTTTTTGCCCTTGACCATAGAAAACAAAAAGTTTTTGTGAATATGCACAGTAAATAATCTTTCTTCTCACAATAAGATGGTCCCAGGAAGCATTGACTTTCTGATACACGAAATATGAAAGCATGAGATGACATTTCGTCAAGAGAGGAAGAAATAACTTGTTCTTGTGGCTGCATTTGTTTTAAGCATTTCAACAGCAAGATTATTATGGAGATAATTTCCAGTTTTGGAACTAATTTACAGGCTTCTTGCATTTGACCAGAGGTAGACTCCTTGCTCTTTCTCCCACTTGTTTGTTAAATAGAGATAACTCTTATCATGCTCACTAATACATTCTGATACCAGGAAGAGTAACTGCTCTCAAAATGAACCTTGCTTTTGCAGTGAATCCTGTAGGTTAAGTGTTTTAGTGCTGTGGTGTTGGTTTTTACTGTTTGTTTGGGGTTTTTTTAACATAGGGTTCCCAAAACCCTGTATTATCCATGGCCATTAACAAACCAAGTCTTTGTGCCATGAATGCTATCACATTCAGTTGATCAGTTGTTAGACTTAGCTTTTTCATTTCTCTAGTCCATCATTTGCAGATACTGAGTTTTACAGCCTTGCAGACTGTATCAAAGTATTTTGGAAATGCAGATTAGTATTAGCAATCGTGGCTGCAAACACACAAAATGAATTAAAGTAGCAGAACCAAAAGAGCATGAGATGTACAGTCTGTCTCCCTGCCTGGTATGCATGCAGGTGACTTGCTGGAAGCTCTGCCTTACCCAGCCACACCCGAAATCTTTCCATGTGTTATCTGTGCTATATCTCTGCAAGTTTTGTCTGGATAAAGGTTGCAGAATCAAGCTCGGTGCATTCCTCTGGAATGCTTTTAATTTGTATATGAATATGGTGTGACAGCAGTTTTTTTTCTGCCTCGTGACCTTTGAAGCAGCTGTGCTCTTTTGTTTTCTGTAATATGCAAGGGAGATTCATGGGAAAGAGTCTCCTCTGAAGGTTGGGAAACAAATTGTGGGTTACCTATCATGCCCTTCATGTAGTTGTTCTAGTAAATGTGTCTGTTGCAGCTGAGATAGGAATCATACATGAGTTTGAGTATTCTAGTAATTAAGAGTGACTTTGATGGCAAAGGTGGCTAGAAGTCTTTACAAACAAAACTTGTACCACAGACTCTGCTACCACTCCTATAATCTCACTTTGTAATCTCCAAAAGATGTAATTTGTAGCAGTAAGCTTTTTAAAAATTCAGATGCATTGTTCATAACAGGTGGTTAGCACTCCAAGAGTCTTGTACAACCTCTGTTTCCACAGAGGCTGTGATTGTTTTGGAGTTTTGTGGTGATCTTACTAAATGTTAATGTGTCAGAAAGCTTGAATGATCTGTGTGGAGTCATGTTTGGCAATACAGTGCTTTATTTTAAGTGTTAACCATCTGTTCAGGTAGAAGATTTTTTTTTTATATCTTTCCTTCCAAGAAATCTGTCATAAAGCAATGAACAATCTATTGAGCAATTTCCTGAGCTGTTTAGACTGTAGTGCAGATGATGACATAGCGAACGGTGACAGATTCAGTAAAAGCTTGTCATAATATTTTGAAGTAACCTTCCTGGTATCATATTGAAAACACTTAATTAAAATAAGAAGTCAAAAATGTAGGAAGCCCTGAACCTTTCATTGCAATTTTTTAACTACAGGTATCTGGGGTAAGCAGTTAGAGCAGTAAGATAACAGATAATCTGTATTTCCAACATAATTACTTTGATTGCTTTGTAATTTAAAGGGTATATCAAAGAAAAGAAAGCCTGACACTGCAGTACACAGATACTACTGGACAAGTTCTGAGCTCAACTGCAGCTCTAAACTGTATTGCTGAATACAGCCCAGCTCTGCACTTGGGGGGTGAATATTCCATTTTGGGGTAATTTAGCACCAGCTGCATTAAAAGTTTTAGCTGTTGTGTTTCTAAACATGTTTCCAAGCAATATTTTCGTCTCTTTGCTAAATCCATTGTAAAGACATCCTGAAAAATATATCCTAAGGAGACGAGGACTAACTTCTTTAAAAATGAAA
Organism: Lichenostomus cassidix; assembly: GCF_008360975.1. Taxonomy (NCBI): domain Eukaryota; kingdom Metazoa; phylum Chordata; class Aves; order Passeriformes; family Meliphagidae; genus Lichenostomus; species Lichenostomus cassidix. The sequence continues at coordinate 68,793,111 of NC_139483.1, read as the reverse complement.
ATGTTTTGCTCTTGAGCATTTTTTGGAGACTGGCCAAACATAAAATTCAAAAATTATTCTTCTGCCATTAGGGTAGGAGAAGGCAATCCAGGCTGCCTGACAATATGAGAGGCCTTCTTTAAAGTAGGGCTTGAGCTTTACTTCCAAATTGGCAGAATTTGAAGTGGCGGAAAATGGAACTATTTACTAGCAACAGGTAACACCCTTTACAAGTTCAAGCAAGTACTAAAATCAAGTGTTGTACAATTTTGATTTCCCCTCTGCTTAAAAACCTCTTCAAGCTTATATTTAATAGCGATCAAAATCACAGGAATTGCATGTTTGAAATGTGCCTTTTCTTTATCCATAAACATACCAAACTTCTGCCAGAACTCCTGAAGAAGCTCTTGTCTTTTAGTTGATTCCTTTTGAACTTGCTGGAAGAATTTTTCCAGATTGTTTATTTTATATAGTCATCTGTTTACTGTGGTTGTGTTATCAGCCTGGTTTTCCCCTAGTTTTCAAGTAATTAATCCACAATGTAGGTTTGGCTGCTTCTAGTGTACATATGGATAATAATATTAAGGAAATAATTAGGTAATGAGTGGTTCATATACAGAAACCAGAAGGTATTAAATTTAATCTACATGCACTCAGGAAGGTAACATGAGTGAAACTGAAGAGACACAAGGTACAAGAACAAACCTCCACTGGAAACTGAGAAGGTCAAGTACCCCTGGTTACCCCAACAAAGCTTTCACTTCTATCTCTGAACCGATGTTCAGAAAAAAACCTTTCAAGGAGTCATAAAATTAAAGTTCACAGGTCCCTGGGATACTAAGAATCACAGTCCCAAAGGAGCATGATGAACCTGTTTTCTCTCTTTCCTATAAACAAAATTTTATTACCTTATCCTATCTGTTAATTATGCTATAAATCTGCAAGTGCCAGTTAACTTTCTGACCCCCCTCCTAAAGTTACACAAGGTGAATCCTGGGCTAACCAAGGGAAAATCTGGTTTTTGGTGAGTTACCCATGTCTGGATTATTTTCTTGGCTGTACTTTCAGACCCTGTTTGGAGCTGCACTTCCTAGATGTCATATGTAGAGGGATTTTGAGAAAGATTCTCCATGTGTAATAGTACTAACAATGCATAATAAAAGCTTTACACTGTGTCTGATTCTAGGGGCATGGATGGTGCCCAGGAGTAAAGGTCTCCAGCACCCTCCTGCCAGCAGCCTGGGATGGAGCTGTTGCTCAGCCTCACTGAGGCAGTTTGTATGTCTGGGGGTTACAAAATCTGCTGTGTTAGGTGAGCTTGCTCCCTGTGGGGCAGGATGGCTGCTGCCATGCTGCAGAGCAATACTTCAGTTTTTGTTGTGCCTGGCAGCTGGAATGTGGCTCTCTTGCTCAGATATGGAGGCAATGTCTTGCTCTCCAGGCCTTTCTGTTAAGTCTGAAGTTGGATTATGGCAGTGCTGCTTCCTAGGGATAGTCTTGAGGTCTGACAGGTTTGGCTGGTACTGAATTCAGCTGCCTGGCCTTGATGATGTTATTACTACTTTCAGCAGCTTATAGGGGCTTTTGAATGAAGTGGAGAAGCACAAGTATTTCACCATTAAGCCTTGACTCTAGGAACTGTCTAACTGCATGGGCTGACTTGCATAGAAGAGTGGCACTTAATTACTTAAATCACATTTATTTAAATGTAAACATGTGAGATTTGTTGATTACTTCTGTATTCAGGCTTCTTTTTAGATGGGGGAAACTACATAACTGCTGTCAAGGAATTATAACATCTGCAAGGGGTTATAACAACTGCTAACATGTTTGATAGTTCACTTAGTTTGCATAGATGTCAATTTAGTTAAACTGTCATGCACCATAGTTGCATCCTGGCACTTGTGCATTGAAAAATCTAATGAATGTCTGCTGAAGAAATTGTTTAAGGAAACCTCATTTTCACTGCTTTTGGTATATGTGGTATACAGGTATAGACACATCTGAGACATTTGAACTCTCTGCTCAATTTATTGTACATACCAGTGTCTTTTTTGATGAATTACTGTGAGGTGATTTTGAAATGCGCCTTGAAATATGCCGTAAGTAATTAGTGCGTAACAAGTTGGAATAATTGATTATATCTGAGGCAAACCAAGAGATGTGAATAGTGATATATGTGAATCACTGTTTGAGTGTTTGCCATGGACAAGTAAAACAAAGTTCATACTCTTGGCACATCAATATTGATGCAGCTTTATTTCAGTTGAGGTTATCCCACTTCGTGTATCTGCAGAGACTTTGGCATTTGTACTTGGAATAAAACTGCAGCTTAGCAGAATCCAGTTGATCAACACACAGAGATAATTTGTGGGGAATTTTGATGGTGAGAGTTATCTTCTGCTGCAGATTACAAGTTCTGTATCATTTTACTACTTTATGATGTGAAGTTTTTTGTCTGTGTTGAAACTCAGTGAGTTTCTGAGCCCTCTGAAAATGAGTTTCGGCATAACCTAGCATACACTCATTATGGACCACAGTGGCAAAAATTAAAGCTGGTTGACTCTAAGTAGAAGATTTTCTGGTAGAATTAGGAACCAGCAAGATGTCCTGGTTCCTGTATAAATGTAATGAGTGAAACTCAGCTGCTACTGTGGGCAGTACTCATATGGGCACTCAAAAAACAACCAAACAGAAAAACGTCAGAGTGTAAGTATGGGAAAGTTTGAGAAGTCTAGCAGTGAAAGGCAAGAGAAGTTAGTATAGATGCAGGAGGTGCTCTGGCTTTCAGTATGGAACCAGTGTTAGAAGAACGCTGGAGTAGATTCATTGAATGTAGGAGACTATGCATAGCAAGACAAACTGCAGCAGACACTTTAGACTGGGCCTAAAGCACTGCAGAGGTAATTGGACATTGGAGAGATATATGTAGTGATTTGGTTGCTTTTCTAATACTTCAAGTGCATATCATCTCAAAAGTTGAATGTCTTTCAAAATAGCATATTCTGACTGAGACAGATTTGCTGCAGATCTCTGAGTCTGTGGCCTATGTCAGGTATCAGATCTAACTGAATAGTTATAATAATGGCTTTGCATTTCAATACATTGATCTGGTCAAATTTGTGGTGGTTTTAATGCTTAACTCTCAAGGATATTCTTCTTGCTTATGTCTCTTATTCCTAGCAGGGAACAGTCTGCTCTGATTAGCATATATGCCTGTTGTTGCAGCTCAGCATCCTGTTGGGTTGTGTATGTGCTTAAACACAACTGAGCTGGAGCTACAGACAACATTAGAAATCAGTATTGCTACATTTACTGTCCAGAGAACTCTGAAAATTAGTTTTGTCAAAAAAGCTGTGCTCTGATATCTGTCTATTTGGTTTTTTTGTTTGGTTTTTTTTAGAGAAGAACTTGACCTAGGTAAAATAATAGAATTGTAAAACATCTTGAAATATTCCTACTGGAGATAACTTCTAGGATAACTAGCAGGTGATGTGCCTGAACTTGTGGTCTGCTTTAGCTAATTCACTCTGATTTGTATCAACATAGCACAAGTAGGTAGTAAAATTTGCATGGAGTTTGCAGTATCAGATACAGTGGTTTGTTTAGGATTTTAACAGCATCACAATTTGGCACTTCAGAAATATTTTGCTTTGTTCTTACATTAAGAAAGTAATGAATATACATATCTATATTTTGGAAAAGTAGTGTGACTTCTCCCAACCATCCTCCTCTTCTTTCTCTTTTAGATGGGTGGCATATGAGAATCCTGAGTTTACAGGGGAGCAGTATATACTGGCTAAAGGGCTATATCCCAGCATTGAGGCATGGGGGGGAAAGAATTGCAAAATATCTTCAGTTCAACCCATTGTTATGGTAAGGAGTTAATTTTATACTTGCTTTGCAAGTTTCTCTGAAGTATTTGGAACTATACTTTTTCTATCAAATTCAGTTTATTTGCATTATATAAACAATAATTAATAGTAAATTCTGTATGTTATTTTATCACTGTTAAAAATAATTTTTCCCTTTTTTTCCCTGAAAACTTTTGCAGGATATTGTTGGAAGTGAAAGGGGTAAAGTCAAGGTAAGATACTTCTCTAAGCATATGAAACATACTGTGTAGTGTCTGTAATGTGTAAATAAAGAAATGACTTTTTGTCCAGTGGAACACTCAGGTGTTCCTGAATAGATGTAGGTGGGATTTAATACACAATTGCCATCAGAATTTTCTTAGGGCACTGGCAATGTCTTGGTTCAGCAAGTGAGGCATTTTGGGGTATCAGTGATTGTTCTGAGGAGCTGGAGCCTGCAGTCCTCTATGTAGAGGTGTAGGACCTGGAGTCTGTTGCTGAAGTGAGGACTCTACAACAGAGATATTGTTGTTGGTGAAGGCACTACAGGACAGATGTTGTTGTTCTTGGTACAGTTGACTTAATTCCTTTTGAACCTATTTCTTTGGTTAACAGTTTTGCTAGTGGTGGTTGCACTTGAAGGGAGTCTTGTTCACTCACGAATACTGCTGAGTTGTGCTTAAAAGTTAATGCCATCTTTGTCAATAACTTGAGGGAAGGAAATGGTCGGGAGAACTTGTCTGCTCAGTGAGTTAATGTATTTCTACATTGGATTGTCTCCTGTGTGCAAGTACTAATATGTAATTTTAACAGTGAGGCTTATGGGCAGCTTTTTTTCATCCTTCTAATTCTGAACTTTTTCAGGTTTGTCCCTGTACAAAGTTATTTTTATTTTCATTTCAGTCAAAATGGTGAGTGTGTCATGGAACTGAAAACTAAGGAGACAATTCTTAGCTGTCCTGGTTTGCTACTCTTGATTAGTAGCACACTTCACTAGAATCTCCTGCATAGGGATAATGCATAAACTATGCGGAGCAAAAAATCTCAAGGCTGCTAATTTTCAGCTGTGTGCATGAAAAATTATTTGCATCTGTATATTATGTGCCAGTTAAGACCCTATCCTCAGGAAGACCTTATCCTAAGGAAACAAAGAAGTAGTGGCTTGCAGCCAGCAGACTGCATCCATCATCAGCATGTTCCTCTTTGGAGAACACTGTACCTGCCCACACTCCTATCTCTATTAAGAGTGAATAAAGCTGGTAGGCATGTGATAATGTGAATGACTTCTTTGTGATCATGGCTAATTACCCTCTAACCAAATTAGCAAGTTCACTGCTTAGATTTTTTTTTTTTAGCAAGGGCAAAAGATGCTGGGGAACATGTCCTCTCTTATCCTTGGAGCAGAGAAAGAGCCAACATGAAATTGTGTCTATAGCTGTAACAGGCACATAAAGCCCACCTTCCCTGGGAATATGTACCATGCCTCCTGGCATGATGTCTGAGTCCTTTGCCAGGATTATGCACCATTATTTTTCTGAGAGGCAGAGAGTTTTCATTTACTGGGAAGAGCATGCATTTTGGAGATTAAGCAGATTGATAACATAAAAGAAAACATTTCATGGCCCTTTTAATAAATGTGTGCCTGTTCTGGTCATTCTGTGGGAATTTAAAACTCTTACCTAGCAGACAGACCAAGATGCTATATTTATTAGTGTTGTTTTCATTATTTTGTACGTTACTAAGTGATTTACAGCCAGAAGTCATTTTTGGAATTGTTACCTTGCTCTCTTGAACAAGGATTGCAACACTGAAGAGGTGACAAAACATATATGTAACCAAGGAAGTCTGATTGTTTTAAATATGTCTTAATCTAATTATAGAAGTAATGGTAGAGGTGTAACTGAAGGTAGAAGAATGGATTTCCTTAAATATGTTTATAACTTTTTAAAGGTCCAGTTATTTTCAGAGCCTGAATTCAAGGGCAACTGCCAAATATTTGAAAAAAGCACAAGATGTATTGATTCATTTGCTGTGAAGTCTTCAAAAATTGTAGATGGCAGGTAAGTTATATTGAATGAATACTGCAAAATCACTAAAATGGTAGAAGGCTCAGAAAAGCAACTAGCTTTCTAACACCTCAGGTGGGTTCATATACGGGAACTTACAGAGCACAATGCTTTGCAGTTTGCACATCAGTCTTCTAGGGCAAAACCTTGTAAATAATGTTTCTGCATTTTACTGGCACAAATGTCTTAAGAGGAAACTTCTTCTCCTTCTTTCTGCAGCTGCATAGTGTATGACCAGGAGGAATTCTCTGGTAACCAGTATGTGTTGGAAGAAGGGATCTATCCTGATCTGACAGCAATGGGTTGTTCACCCCAAGCAGTTCTAAAATCTTTACAGATCATAAATATTGTAAGTAGAGCTATTAGAAATATTGTAAAGATAAGTACAGTGATAACTCTGACCTCCCCATTTTTTGCAACAGTAAAAATTCTAGGGCACACATACAACAGAGGAGGGTTTGGGTTGGGGGAGTTTTGTTTGTTTGTATTCGGGTTTTTTCTGTGCAGTAGCAGTTAAATGTTCTAGCTGCAGTTAGCATTTTTTTTACTTCTGTGCTGTTTTTGTAAAGGAGAAGATGTCACAGAAACAGCTGCTTGGGATTCCTGTTCTTAATAAGAGCTTATAAAAAAACTGCTGTAAAGGGTCAAGAATGTGTCAGAGTCTATTTCCAAGTAGGAGAGACCACTTAGAATGGGTTAAGAAAGTGGTAGGACAGTGTGAAGAAATATCTGCACCATGGACCTTGTTTTTGATTCATATTAAAAAAGCAGACTTAATTAAGCAACTTTGCATGGATTACATGTAATTATAAAACACTGTTGGTATCATCAGGACAATGGAATTTGAGTTAATCACAAAATAATGCATACTTCTAGATAAGGTAAAGCAACACCCAATACTATTTGGCAAAATTGTTACATGTGGTGGATACAAACTAAACTACATTTACATATTTTGTAACTCATCAGTGGCCAGGAACGAGTTTGCTTAAGCTTATAACCAATCATTATGATGGATCACTTATGGAATCTGCAAATATCTTTTAAGATCGAAGTAATTACTATCAAAATGTGGTCAAGATTCCAGGAACTTACAGCAACATGAGGAGAAGGTGCTCATTTAAAAAAAAAAGGAGGAGTTCATTGTTGAATCTCTTATTTGAATTTGCCAACTTCGTTGCATTCCACTGTGATTTGGGTAACCTGTCAGTGGTGCAGCAGTTGACAAAGGAGAGCTAAAATGTGTCATCCTCTTTCATGTCTCTTGAGAATTTTGATGTACTCTGTAAACAAACTGCTGCAGCAAGTACATCTGCCTTCTGATCTCCTTGGCTGTCTAGTAGACAGGTCCTGTTAAAAATAATAGAATTCTTTCTAGCCAGGCTTGGTGGGTGATTGCCATGAATTAAAATAGGCTTGTCTGTACATGTCAGGAGGTCCTGGGTTTAAAATGCTTGTTTCAAGCTGGAAGAATCAGCTTACTTTCAAAAGATTTATTATTTGTGACAGAGACTGTTGTGTTAAAACATAAATGCCAGTTCTGTGCCACTTCAAGTTCTTTACATTTGTGAAACTTGTTCTAGCCCTATATTTTATCACACTTCAGACAGTTGCACAGAGCTGCATCTGTCTGCAAATCATGTGCTGCTCCTTCCTTCTTCAGAGGCTTCCTAGATACAGAGAAGAGGAAAATGGGTTACTTTGGTTTATCAGCAAACCAGAATATAAAGAATGATAATTTCTAACTGCTTATATTGTTCATTTTTCATCATTTTCCAAAAGCTTGAACCTTATTATTTTAGCTTCTGGTTTCACCTGTCAGACTTATTTTGGGACTGTATTTTGGTGGTGCCAATCTTAATTCTTCCCCACCATCTGCCATTTTTATAACTTTCCTCAGGATTTTTCTGTGACATTTCTGTACAAAACTACCTTTGCTATTTTAATGTCATATTACTGTATTTAGCTAGTTAAACTCCCCTTTGCAGGGATCCTTTTGTAAGGTATCATAAAAAAAGGAAATTCAAGGGATATTTTTTACACTTTTAAGTGAAAGCTAAAAGGGCTTTTTTAAATAAGAGAACTTATGAAACTATATAAAGGGCTCTTTATAAGCTCAAGGTTTTTGTGGTTTTAATGCCACTATATCTTTACTTGGTTGTGCTTGCTTTGTGTGTTCCACATGGTTGTGCTGCAGATAGAAAATAGCATTTTTCCTTCTTAAATTTGACACATGTTCTTTTTCCTGAACATACTATAAGAAACAGCTGTGAATGTGGTTTATGCTTGAACTCTCATGCTGAAATTGCTTTTTAATGAGCAACTATTTGGAATAACTAAATGTAAGAGATACAGGAACACTAGCTTGGTACAGTGCAGTACATGGGAAGTACTGAAAGAAAATTCATGAGCTGACCTTGCACTTCTCACTGTGAGGAATGGTTTATGTAACAGTGTTGCTGCTGAATAAAAAAAAATGCCCAGTGTAAGGTGTGGCAGAAAATTGGAGGATTTCCTTTTCTGTCTCTGTTTTCTTTGCAAGTAGATTAATTCTTAAGCGTTGCATGAGGCTGAAAGGCTGTTGCCTGAGCAGTTGCATGTCTCAGAGGGCAGATGCCAGTCTGCAAAAGGGCTTGGAGTTTAGAGGCACTGGGACATCATCACAGTGTGACTGGTCCTGTTGGGCTCCTTACCTGTGGTGATGCATGACAGTCTAACTGGTGTTGCCTTTCATGGTGGGGCTGGGTATACTGTGATTTTGGAGTAAGGTGAAAAGGCCTCTCCTGGCATTTTCAACAGCCTAGCAGCATGTGTGCCATCAGGAAGCACAGCTCAGCTGCTGTGGGATAGCCTAGAATGCTGTGCAGATAATGGTGACGCTCATGCAATGCTGCCATCTGAGCCCTTAAACATACAAAGGAAGATTAAAGAGGAATTTGAGTACTGTCTAGAAATTGGTAGATGGGAGGTCTTGCCTAATAAATTCACATGGAAGCATGCATATATGAGCTGCTACACATGTATGGAGCCAGCTCTGCCTTGGAGGGCCTGTTTCCATGCCTGGGGCCGATGGGAGTCTGTCGAGACTTTGCGTCATGTCAGGCGTTCCCGATCCAGTTGATGTGTGAGCGTGCTGAACACATGCCAGAAGGAAGGAGCTCTGCTGGCTGTGGCGTTGGTTTTATGCAGTCGTTGCTGGAAGATTGTGAGAAAGGGAGTGGCAGTGTCATTTCTGTCTGAGTGTACAGTGTAACACCAGGACGTTCAGGCTTAATTGACTTTACCCCGGGGGATTTCAAACCCTACCTCCCAGCTTGCACAGGAAGGCCTTCATTATGAGAGGTTATTCCAGTCCCCTACAGATACCTTGCCCCACAGAAAAGAGTCCACAGTTCCTTTTCCAGAAGACATTGAAATTGGATTCAGTTATGCAGGGAGCTTCATGTGGGCAGAATCCCTTTGACACCAGAATCATTTTGACAGGGAGGGAGGAGAATCATCTCCCCACAGCAATGTGGAAGATTCAGATGTTAGAGTTTTCACTTGTCATGAATTTTACTTCAGGAGTATGAATCTTGAAGCTTTTGTCTAATCAGAGATTGAAGTTGTCGTAACCTCCTGTAAAAGTTAAAAATTAAAGCAGTAAGTGATAAGCAGTGCTGACAAGGCTGTCATCATTTGAAGCTGTAGAAATCAATATTATCTTACTGTCTGTTCAGCTCTTTATATGAAAATTCCCACGAGTGGGGGTTGGTACATTGGAAGAGGGATGTGGCATCATTTAAAATGTATTTTAAAACATACTATTAAGGCACACAGAGATCTTTGTGCCTTGAGATAAGGAAGTTTTATGTTCCATGCGAGAAGATCCCTTGTATGTTTTGTATAATGGTTTTTTTACAACTTTTCAAGTTTAAATAGCAAGTTGAAGAGCAAAAACATTCAGGGTTTTTGATCTTAAACAAACAAGAAGGAACTTCTGAAATAAAAGGGCTATGTGGAGTACTGATGTTCACAGTCACCATGTGGAGTTCCAACATCCTATAAAACCACTCATCTTCCTTTTGCAGGAGCTGTCTGAGCCCTGCATTGCTCTTTTTGAAAAGATGGGTTTCCAAGGAAAGAAAATTGAATTCAGTACAGAAATCTTAAATCTCCAGTTCCTGGGATACAGTCCTCGAATAGCTTCAGTTCAAGTCCTTGGTGGCATGTAAGTTTAAAATCACCTTTTGATTCTCTAGAATGATGTACTTGTTCAACTTTACAGGTGTAATGGAACCACAGAATGTAAAATTAGAATATCATAATGTGTGTAGTCCATTAATGCCATTTCTTCTTACAGAGCATTTTCATATCCTGTCTCAACAATATATTATCACTGACTCGCGTCCTGTGCTAGGAGTTGAAATTAATTTGAATAAAGCTCTCAAGGAAACTCATGTCTTCTCTTATGCCATAGTATAAAAATCAGCTTGGATAGCATCCTTAAAACCAACTTCTGTGCTCATGATTTAGGTCTGAGTCATAGAAAAATCATTTAGTTTGTGATTTGTGTCATAAGTTCAGAATGCTTTTTAATAAGCCTTCATTTCATCCTTTAACTTCTGCTATGGACACAGAGGTACAATCAGACAATGATCTCACCTCTTTTGGTGTTAGGAGTAGACCTTTTCACTTCAGGAACTGGATGAGAATCTAGCAGTTAGATTTGGTAGGATTTTTAGGCAATTGTATTCTCTAAATGTACTCTTGAAGATCATGTAAAAATAGTCTCTGATGAAGTTTGAAAGCTGTTTGGAAGCATTTTTAAAACTACTGTCCTATATTCTAGGGTTCCAGCAGATCTGTTAAATTTCTCTTTTTGGTTTTTTCCCTGTTGTTAACCTCTACCTCCAAGATACTTGCCTCCTGTTTTGGTGTTTTTTGTAGCTTTGGGGTTTTCTGGTTTTAAATGATAGATCCATGTTACTGTTGCTTTGCATTTAAATGTGTTCTTTTGAAGAGGTAAATTTCCAAGGTGTGTGCTAGAGAGATGCTGTTGGGTAGCTTAAGACTGCCCTCCAGTGGATAGCTAATAACCAAATCTGTAGAGTAAACCATTTTCCCTATCTGGATAAGCTGGTCAAAGGGTTTCCTTAGCACACTGAACTGAACTTTGAAACCAAGGTTGTAAGAAAAGGCACATGTTCTGTATTCTGAAGCTTCCTGAGGTTCCAGTATCTTTCACCATAACCACAATATAGTTGATTCTCACTTTCAATATAGCTGATTCTCACTTTCCATAACATGAAGTCAAACATGACGTTACTTCTTTGCCAATAACATGGTTATCATGATTCCAGGTAATGGTACTGTGAATTGTGTTTCCTGTCCAGTGAATATACGTGGGGTTTTTTCTGCTGGATCACTGGAAACACAGAATGCGATATGAAAACTCTGATTTCATTATAGCAGTGTCAGCTGCTGTAATGAAATGTGTCAGAATACAGGGTTTATAGTTTCCTTGCCCCTGCTGCCTCCTTTATTGAAGAGGGTTTCATCTTCTCTTCCTTTGCTAAGAGACCACCATTTATAATTCTCTTAATTTCATACCTGGGGATAGATGTGTATTAGGCAGTGAAAAAGCATCAAAATTGAAAGTGTGCTTCTGGTTAGAGATGTCTGCTGACAAATCAGTCAGAGGAAGGAGGTAGCATTAAAATGAGCATACTGAGTGTTCACGTACTCAAACCCTCATGGCTACTGGACAGTCCCAGCACATCAGAGTGAGAAAACTCTACAAATTGCACTGTATTGCAGCCTGTTTTGAAGGCAAATTGTAATTCACTGCCTGTGCCAATACTGGAGAATCAGAAGTTGGGTTCTGACAGATTTTACTCCACTTGTGGTTTTAAGCATAGTTGGATGTTATGGAATGCTAAACAAAATTTCTCTGTATGCACTCTCGTTCTGTCTCTTCCCCACCCCCCTTTCAGGTGTTTGGAAGGAAGAGAGGTTTTATGAAATAAAACCGCTATCAGAATACCCGAGACCACTTCACCCTGTTGTAGTTTCCAGTATTTGCTTGTTCCAGTCTGCATCCATAGTAGTTCATTCCCATGTGCATCATCCCTGTCCAAATTTTAGATACAGAAAACTGCTGGTTCTGCACCTGCAGCAGTGTAGCATATACAGCACATGCAGCATATAGATTTATGCTCCTTGAGGAGTCACAGTGTCTCCTGAAAACAGATGGTATTTAAAAATTGGGTTCTCCCAAGAAAATGCTTTGTTTCATTCAGCTTGTAATTTTTAAATAATAGGACTCTAAAATTTGAACTCCTGTCTACTCATCTTAATGTGGCTGATCTAATTTAGGATCTTATTTTATTATTTTTTAAGGCCTGTTACAAAGAAGGTCACTGGCTTTCCAAAGCTAAACACTGCTGCATTGTGGGACAGATTTCTATTAACCTCACTTATTGATTCCAAAGCAAAATTTGGCAGTTAAAACATTGTCCTTTTTTTTTCTCCTCACAGATGGATAATTTATGAACACAGTAATTACAGGGGGCGTCAGATGTTATTAACACCGAATGAAATTCCAGATTGGTATAAAGCCAGCGGCTTTTGTCAGATAGGTTCTCTGAGACCTTTACTGCAGGTGAGTGGGCTTTGACATGAGCATATCAAGTACTGATTTGTATCTTGTAATGGGGTTGGGGAGATACTGTGCAGTTGCAAGCAGCGTTACAGCCTTGTCACAGGCACGTGACAAACTTCAGTATTGGCAACTGCTTAAAGAAATCACTCCAGAGTTTCACGTGTAATAAAAGCTATATTTGATTATGATACATGGCTTTGCAGCTACACTGCTTAAACTGTTCATTAAGCATGCTTCAAACAAAATTACAGAAGACAGCATATAAGGATTAATTAAGGATTAACAAATAATGGCTAAAACTACAATATATTAATTATTTTGTTTCATAAGTAGTACTCAGACTGGTTGCTGGCATACTGTCTGCACTATTTGTATTATTTATGGAACAACAAGAAAATTGGTAAAAAAAAAGATACTTCAGTTAGTAGTGACTTTGTGTTGATTTAAGAGGCAAGGTCCCTCCCTGGTTATTACTTGGCAGAATAATTTGCAAATCTAATGCAAAATTTATTCTTGTTGTGCCCTTTTAATTTTGTTCTCTAAATAAGGACCATATGATTTTGTCCAATGATGCAGCAGTCCTGGGAGCTTTAGCATCTGAGGTTCTTGCTGAGCCAATATTTTATTGGGGAAACAGCTTTTTCTAATTCACAGGTTACTAATACCTGTAACCAGCTGCATTTGCTTGCTGTCATAGCTTTGTCTTTGTATAGCCTTAAGCAGAGTTAGGAATAATGCATTTTGACTGCCCTGCTGAGAGCTTGTCTGAACAGAAGTGTTCATGTGTAATAGGCCACACAAGTGCACCCTTAATGAAAGCTAAGAGCATCTATACAAGCAGTTAGCAGAGAGAAGTTAGTTCTGTTCTGAATTTAAAAGTTTTAGCTTTCCTGTGTTCTGATTTCAGTGCATGGGAAAGCCTAAAACTCTCCATGCAGAGTGGTGAGTTCTCAAAATTTGTTTCATCCAAGATGTTTATGGGCTTCTGAAATAAATTCTCAAATAAAAATGTTAAGCTTTCAGAAAAACAGAGGGAGGTTTGGGAGGTTTGCTCTGCAGTTAACAGAGCAGGATGTGTTCTCTGCTGAGATTGTGGTTAAAGAATTCTTTGGTTTTCTGCAGAAACGTGTGTACTTCAGGCTTCGAAACAAGGAAACAGGAAAATTCATGTCAGCTGATGGAAACCTAGATAATCTGAATCTTCTCAGAATACAGGTTGCAGAAGATACAGACTCAGATGATCAAATCTGGGTTTATCAGGACGGATTCATAAGGTGTCGGGTAAGGTTTAAGTTCAATGTGCATTTTCTCTTTTCCTCTCCAGTAGTAGGGCTTTATGAATTTAATTCCTACTGCATCATCTTCATTTATTTTATAGGCTTATTCTGTTTCAACTATAATGTTATCTTTATGCAGGGGATTGGTTTTTTGTGGGTTTTGTTTGTCTGGCTTTTTCAGGTGATACAAACTAGTTCGGTGATACTTTTTTGATATAATTGAAATTTAGAGAGAAAGTACTGCAAAAGTATCAAAGCAGGGGAGACCTTTGAATGTATAGACCCTTCCTGAAAATATTTTGAACTATGCATACCTTGTGGTAGGTCAGTGTAATGTAGGTTGGTACCCTTTTCTGCATTTAGACAATCTGAAAGAGAAAATCCTACTCTTTAGAGCTGGTGGGGGGGGTGTTCCACTGGTTCTTCTTTTGTTTTGGGGTTTTTTGTTTGTTTTCTGGCTATCCCTGTATTTGTCAAATCCATCCTTTTACCTTTCCTCTATACAAGTTTCCAAATGAAGCCCGACTTTTCTCACAGTCCATAAAAACAATCATGAGCAAATTGTCATTGAGGTGAGCAGAGGTATGCACAGTTCATATAATGTTTAAACATGAACAGTCTTAGGTAGGGATGCCAGCCAAAAGAAAATTAAGTTACTTTAATACTGTTAAACAGCTTGACTGCAAAGAATCATGTGAACTTTTTCTATAGGATTGTATAACTTCAAAGGAGCCATTTATAACTATGTCATCTATGCTGGAGGGAAGAATCTTACAGTTAATAAGCTAAGACATTGTTTGGACATGTTTACAGGACACATGCAGTTGTAAAAGGGATTTATGCAGACAGAAAAATGATGCAAAGTAAGCTAAAAGCTTTAATATCAGATACAAGACTTGTCTTTTGATGGTGCCTTCCAAACATGTCACTGAAAGTTTTCATATTGAGACAGTGTGGTATTATATGGCTTTGGATAAATGCTCCTGGTTCTTGCCCGTTTCTGTATCCCATAAAGCAATTTTTCTATGCACAGAAAATACACGGCTTGTGCTGCACAGCAATCAGGTAGCTTAATGCAGAGTGCAAGCTGGCAATATTGATCTTAAGTGACTGAACTCTTACAGAGCTCCTCCATCTTTCTGGTGAATGGTAGTAAATCTATTTTGAACAAACCAAAACTTGCTTTTTACCACGTATTACAAAGAAAACTGAGCTCCTGGGTGGGCAGCTACATGCACGTAGGCAGACATAGGTCACTGGAAGAACCTGCACCTTCCTGTAGGCTTGGGTCATCTCAAGGGACTGAGTCACAGTACCTTGAGCTGTGCCTGAGGATTTCAAGGAAGGGCCATTTTAAGTATGTGGGATAACCAGTAAGCAGGATAGGAAAGTCATTCTGCTCATTTTTTTCAGAAACAGATATGAATGCAGGTTTCCTTACTTTTCATGAGGTTCTTGAAGATGTGAAGTACTGACCTAGTAGATCTAATGTCTAAGTTCAGAGTTCTTCTAAGTCCCACTAGAAAATGCTTCAGATACAAATGAGAATTTCAGAATTAAATTGACTTACTCAAATTCTACATTATGATAGTGGAAGCATGACTTTTTCAGGAAATAGTCCTTTCAAGAATACTTGTGAAAATAATTTAGGGCCATTTCAACAATGGCAGATGAATGTTTCATCTGCCACAGAAGTGCACTCAGCAGTTAAAAGGTGCAGCTTATGGTGATCTACTGAAAATCACTGTTTACCTAGGAAAATTAATCATTATTTAGTAATACAGCCTTGATACTTTTTTGAAGTAAGTTTGATTTTTGCCACTTCTTTTTTTTAACCAAGAAGACATTTGCAGAGTTTTAAAATCAAGTAATACAAATTAATAGGAAAAGAGTATAGAACAAAGAAGCAAATACTATTGTGATACCCTATGAAATTCATACACTTGATGCTGCCCAGTCATATACTTTTCCTGGAAGGGTTCCTGCAGAACTAGAAATGATTGGGGGAAAAAAAAAAGGATCAGAGAAAATGGAGAGCCACTGTGCAAGGAAGAGACAATAGTGAGGACATTTTAGCCTGTAAAGGGTACACTTGGAGGGATGATGGACTTGAAGTCTCTGGAGACATAGCATGGACAAGACATCCCTTAACATAACCAAGGGATGAGGAGAGCATCAAATACAACTAGTTGCATATCAAATGAATTTCAATTTCTTTTTAATAATAATAGTTAAGATTTGTAACTGCTTGCCACAGAAGGCTTACAACATAAAATGGTGTTCATGTAAAAGGGTTACACTGATCTTGGTGGGTAATGACTAATAAATTCACACATGGGACAGAAAATGACAGAAAATTAAAGGTCTCAGGATGCATGGAAAAGTCTCTGGGCTGGCAATTGTTGTAGACTGGAGGAGACAACCAGGAGTATAGTGCATACAAGAGTACAGTCAGTGTAATCTTCCACGGTATCTATTGGCCACTGCTAGAGACACGTGCTAATTGTACCTTTTCATCTGATACAGCATAGTTCTTTTAATGTTCCCATGTAGTGGAGAGTGTCAGCAGAAATGGGAACAAGAAAAATAAGGAGTCTTGAGTCTGGGGCAAAAACAGATTCTGAGGGAAAGTAACTCCTAAATTCTGTTCTCACCCGATGACATCTTTGCTATTTGATAAAAAAAACAGTGGACACTAGAAGTAAGGCCATTTTAATAATTGCTGTTGCCTTTCTGATGACGCAGATGGCAGAGGATTGCTGCTTGACAATTGTTGGAAATCTTATAACTCCTGGCTCTAAACTCGGTCTGTCATTTGAGCGGAATGAAGACAAACAATATTGGCATATTAGTCCTGATGGCAGAATTTATAGCAAGATGAAACCCAAGCTGGTTTTAGATATCAAAGGTAAGCAAATGTTATCTCATTACACTGGGTCTTAATTACATGGTATTTGTAGTGGGGTACACACTAAACGTGCCTATAAATTAAGGATGGTGCTTTAGTTGCTTTAATCTAGAGGCAAAAAAGACCCGATCAGCTAGTCTGACCTCTTGAATTATACAGGCCTTAGGACTTCATTTCATTTTTTCCTACATACCATTTAGTAACTCACAGTACTTGCTTATCTTGTATTCTCAGTGTCCACTCACCATAGATAGCCTCAGTTAATTTTTGGGCAATGTGAATATGATTATTTAAAATGCTGAAGCAAGAACCTAACTTCTCATTAACTTTAATTCCTATAGAGCAAGTTTTCTTACATACTAGTTGTAGATGCAATAGCCAAAGGATATTCGGAAAGCAAAGGCAGGCATGTATACTGATGTGACTAAATGCAAAAAGGTGGGTTTTTTGTTTATTAATGGCCATTCCTTTATGGCAAGCATGAGATTCTGCCATAGCAGCATAAGGTCTGTGATCACTTGATGCGTATTTTGGAGTTACTTTTGTCATAGTAATTTCATTTGTGTGGATGCTGTTTCTGAACTTCGTTTTCAGAGCTTCACAGAGTCTAAAAAGCAGCAAATGGAATGATTGGCAGAATTAACATAATCAGATGTTCTTATGTAACTACTTTTTTAGGTGAGGGGAGTAAACATCTATATGTGTTCTATTTCTATTATTTTTTTAGCTGTTTTAAAATTAATTTTTAATTGATGCTGTGATATTACGTCAATTACAATCACTACTACCATCTCCCAAAAAAACGAAACCAACCAGAAAAATAGCATAGTCAACAGTCAGCACTTTAGAATTAAACAGGACTGAACTCCTAGCATCATAGAATATCCTGAGTTGGAAGGGCCCCACAAGGATCATCAAAGCCCAACTCCAGGCCCTGCACAAGAGACCCCAACGGTCACAGTCACACCACGGGGCTGACAGCATTGTCGAAAAGCTTCTTGAACTCTGTCAGGCTTGGTGCTGTGACCACTTTCCTGGGGAGCCTGTTCCAGTGTTCAAACAGCCTCTGTAGGAAGAACCTTTTCCTAATATCCAAACTAAAACTCCCTGATGCCCCTTCCTGCCATTCCCTCAAGTCCTGTCGCTGGTCACCAGAGAAAAGATCAGTGGCTGCCCCTCTTCCCCTCACAAGGAAGGTGTAGACTGCAGTGAGGTCTCCCCTCAGTCTCCTCCAGGCTGAACAGACCAACTGCTCTCAGCTGCTCCTCATACAGCTTCCCCTCAAGGCCCATCACCGTCTTCGCGGCCCTCCTTTGGATGCTCTCTAATAGCTTTATATCCTTCTTGCACTGTGGTGCCCAAAAATGCACACAGCACTCAGGGCAAGGCTGTGCACTCGAGGTGAGCACAGACCAGAGTTGGGACAATCACCACCTCAGCTGGGCAGGCCTATCAGAACTGTGAGATCAGGGTTATCTGATGTGTGACCATAATACAATGGTAGCACAAATAATCACAAATTCTCTTTACTTCCTAAAAAAAGGTAGTGATGATAAATTATAAACTTACCAAAAAGACTCCACTTCAAGGGAGAATCTATAATTGCAATGACTATTAGAATCTATAATTGCATACCTTTTTCTAAAGTCCATTCTGAGTTGCACCAAACAAGCAGAAACACTATTGCATTGCCTTTTCTTCAGTTAGAAGCAATTATGTATTCTGCATTTAGAATTGAAGAACTTTACAATGGATAGGTTTGGTGGGGAAGTAAATCTGTACAGGAAACACAAAACAGTAGATACGTTTAGCTTTTATTTGAAAAAGCCTAGTAGGAACATTGCCTGTTTCTGCCAACTCTGCTGATCCATTCTGGACCATAAACTGTGTGTTCAAGAATTCCTCAGCAAACGAATGCAGTTGTTTAACTGTGCAGTTGCCAATGCCACCTTGTGGATAAACTGGCATAGCACAAAGCCTTGTCCAGAGCGCCACGCTATCAAAGTAAATAGTCTCTCTATCCACTGAAAAAAATCCCATCTTTTCCCATTTTAACATATTTACGTTCTATCAGACACCACTTAAAAATAATTTTTGCACTCACAGTGATAACTGAGCTAAAAAAGTAACATTAGCTACATAGCTCAGTATGAGTATGTTACACTCATCCTGCCAGGCTTGTCTTTTGCTCAGTCAGGGAGGGTGAGGCAATTGGGATGCAGAACAAAAAAACACTGTCCATGGTGCTTTGTATAAATAGTTGGCGGTTTCCAGTGGGAAAACTACCTGCTTTGCAGGTGTGTTGTACTACAGGAGATGCATGTGTCCTACATTTCTGCAATACATACTAGATCTGAGGAAGAAAAACATCAATTCTGACTTTCAGCTCTAGTTCAACATTTCTTTGCTTCCCAATTTCTTAAGTCAGAATATTAATGGTGCTCTTTTATGAGAACATGTTCAGCATTGCATCATGTAAGTAGACTAAGCTCTTCTACGAAAGGTTTCTATTTTGCATTCAGGTATGTTCAGCTGCCAGTGGAAACAGCTGGACATTGGGTGATATTCTGTGCATGGTGACTTGTAATTGATCTGGTCAAAATAAAGGATTATAATGGCAAGGAGTAAATGAATGCCAGACCTTGTCCCTGACATGGTCATGTGTGTATTGTCTGGTAGCAGCAGGACTTACTTCATCATCTAAACATCTTCATTTTTAGAGCCAAGTGACAACTGTTGCAGGAAAACTGAATAGTCAAGTGTGACTTTTGGGAAGTGACAGCCTTCAAGGAGCTGCATCTGACTGCACTGCAGTGTTTCTTTTCTTTTCCATCCAGGCTGAAACAGCCGAGAAACTGAATTACTGAAGGGGTGGAAAGAATAAGGCTGACTGATCTTGGTTAATTCAAAAACTGTTTCAAAATGAATTCCAAAAGCAGGTAGTGATGAAAATACATTTGTCTTCTCAGAGCCATGGGTTGAAGAGAAACTGTCTACACCAGCTCTTACTAGAGTTTTTCTGAAACTTATAGTATTTTTCTCTTATTTCAAAAATAATCTCCTCTCTTTGAAATTTCTCTCTTCAGGAGGCACACAGTATGATTGTGACCATGTTGTTGTCAACACAGTCAACGAAGAAAAGTTAACACAGTGTTGGGAACCACTGGTTGTATAAACCCAAAGAAGCAAAGATGTTTGGATTGGCCACTATGCTGGACACTGGAATTGGCACTGCCATCTCTGAAGGATACAGGATCAACAATGAGAGTTTTGTCTTTTCTTCACAAATTTCAAAAGAACAAGCAACAGAATGGTTTCACCTCCCTATCCAAGATTATTATCCCTATAAAAGCTTGAGTATCTCAAAACCTTATTTTTTTAAAATTTTTTTTTTTTAATCCTTACAACTCAGTGTTGGATAGAGTGGCAGTATGCCTCAGGCTAGAATGGAACAGCTGAATGTGGGAGAGACCCCATGGAGCTACAGTTATGTCAGTGAGTAGTTCGCCCAGAATAGTCAGTAAGTGTAACTTATTTTAGAAAGGAAAGGAGTGCAGTGTGTATGTGGGTATAGCAACTTGAACCTATGGGCTGTAGTATAGAGAAATATTCACTATGGGAAATTAATATATTTGGTTCACTGGAACAAACTTATGTTTACTGGAAGTTTAAAGACTGCTAATACAGCACATCCAAAGACTTTTTAACATGTGGCTTCAAGTATAGTTAGTATGCTAATATAGTAAATCCTAAATTAAGAAAAAATTCTAGATTTTCTCATGTATACAGAATGTAAAGTAGCAGATATTTTGTTAGAAAAAGAGTGGGCTGGCAAAAGGATGCATCAGAATGTGAAGAATTTGCCCATTTTCTAGGTTGCCTAACTTCTTGAGCTGTGGGTATTTTTCTTCTTTGCCAAGTCACATTTGTACCTTTTTCAGTAAGTGGAGTCTTCCTGAGCTCCAAAATCATATAGAAAAAAATATTTTTTAGGGAAAGTATCAATCACTAAAGATGACTGTAACAGCACCTAAGTGCTGTAGTTACTGAGTTTTCCAGCCACTGCCTGTTGGGCTTACCATGGAGAATGCCTAACTCCCCACTATTTCTGGTGATGTTGGAGAGCAATGTTTGTGGTGGGCTGCTGGCTCCCAGTTGGACAGAAGTATCAGACTCCTCTAGGAAGGGGCAGAGCCAAGCCTGGATACATGCCCAGCCACAAGGGCTGTGCCCATTCCAAGTGTTACTGGTTTAGTAAAGAGCTTGTGACAAGTAGGATGTCCTGATGACTGCAGAAGGTCCTTCTCTTGCCCTGCTTTGAACCTGGTCATGTTAGTTTTCCTTAATAATATTGGCAAAAAGGTAAAATACAAACAAACTCTTGTACTGTGCTGCTGTGTTTTGTTCTGGCTTAGACCAGTGTTATTACAAGCTGCTCCGAGGAGCATCCAGGCCTTTGTCTTGCATAGTAAGTCTGTTTAAAATTAACATTTTCATTACTACTGTATTGCCTCAAAGGATACTGGTGCTTTTACTATTACCACCCTAAAGGAAGTGCCTTGCTAATTCTCCTCCCTTTGTAAAGATGCACTGAAGTTTTGTTGCTCTGAAATGTGCTGCTTTTAGTCCTTAATAGAAAATACGTTGTTACTGGTTCCAAACAGTGGTACTTTGTCATATTGATGTGCTCTTGCTATATATAAAATAGCATTTTACAAATAAATTTAAGTTAGGTAACTTTTTACTGAAATAATTTTTAAAGGTAGAAAGGTGATGTTTTATGATTGTGCCCATCTGTCCATAATTCCTCTGTGACAGCCAGCCAATGAGGAGGGAATACATGGTGTGGAATAGCTGCAGGCTCTGAGGAGTGGGTGATTCTTCTATACAAGCACATGTTCAGTTCATTTGTGCATGGGGCCTGTGTTCACATGGCTGCCACTTCCGTCCCCTGGCAGAAGTGTTGCATGACATGGTTTGTGCACCACCACAGCTGCACTGCAGTGAATGGACAGCTCTCACTTAAGAGGTTGCCACTTTCCCTCAATCCACCTGTGTAATTGCAGGGGAAGTTATTCCATAGTCCATTTCTGGCAAAATAGCAAGTTTAAAAACAGCCCACCAGGCACATACACCCCTCCAGAGCTTCACCAGCAGTGATGGGGCACAACAGCAATGGGCTCCTGACTACTGACAAAATCATGTCCACCCTACCTGGAGTCAGGTAAAATGCAGTCATAAACACTGCAGTCAGCTGAATCTGGGCCAGGAGTTGGGGAATTAGAATAATTATCAGTTACAGACTGATTTGGTTCCATGCTTCTATTTAGATCAGCTATGTCATGAGACAATTGCCATAACAAGATCAAAGTAGCAGTCTTGAGACAGTGATGTGACCATTTAGTTCTGAAAATGAAACAGCTTGAGTAATAATCCACATTAGTAAAAGGAAATAGAACTAGGAAAGGCCAAGGAAAAATAGCACAGGTTTCATATGGACAATTAGATACGAGTGTGCCTCACCATTTCAGGATTTACATCTGGAAAATAAAAGCTCTAAGATGTACAAATGGAAAATGCTGCAGGCTGTTCCTCTTATCCTCAGAGTGAGGAGTGTTCTGCAAAAGTTACAACTACATTTTTAACATGGTTTTCAGGTAGAAATGCCTAAGGGACATTAGTATGTCTTGTCTGCTTATTAACAGGCAGTGCATGAAGGAATCAAAGGTTTTTCTAAAACAAGACATAGGTTATGCATCCTGTATGAGCTTTCAAAAAGAAACACTTGCTACATACCAATTCATGTTCAAGGACTGACTGCAGGCAGAATAAGGATTAGAGATACTTTATTGTCTACTAATTACATTGATCACTGTTTTTCCACGTGCATGTCCTCCTTCCAATTTCAGAAAGGCCTTTGGAACTTCAGAAAAAGAGAAGACTTCATCAATAACTGGTTGAATCTACAGAAGAAGGAAAAAGTGTCATAGTATTAGGAATAAAATAATGTATCATTCTCACACTTCAAAACTGTATGAACAAAGGGGGGAGGTTTCTTTAAAGTATTTAGGACAAGAAGTTGCCAAATACTGTAGCCACTAGCTTTTAAGATTTTTCAGGAATACCTCTGCATGCAGAAGATGACTTTCTGCTGCTCTTTGCCCATGTTTTGAAACACTTCTACCAGCACAGTTTAGAGCCCTTACCTGGGGCTTCTATCACTCTACCACCATGCAAGGCTCTAACTTGCACATCCCTTCAAAAGTTGACGCTGGTTTAACTTTTTGTTGTCTACAATGATATACTGAAAAAAGAACATTTTTTTTCTCATATTTCTCTGGTTTTTTTCTTAAACCCAAGAATTCTCATAATGTCAAGTATTGTAAAGATACCTATAAAACTGATGCCTATCTGCATCAGTACATGGCTCAGTACCCCTAAAAGACCACAAATTAAGTAAAACAAAAAAAAATCCACCACCATTTGTTGCTGAATCATTTAGCTACACTTGAAAACTCAGCCACTGTGTATTCCAAGAGGTATAAATCATTAAGCCCAGCTTGCATCAACTGCTACTTTGGCATTAATTTTGTAGAGTGGCCTTCTGGATTGTTTTAGACTAATTTCTAACAAGAGCAGTGAAACTACTTATTCACTCTCCCCATTATTGACTAAGGAGCCTGAAACCTCTATAAGCATTTTCTTTAGATATCATAGTGTACCAACAGACGCAGAAGAAATTCCAGCTTTTCTGAAAAATATTTGTCACTGCTGGGAAGAGGTTTTTTCTACTGTCAAGTTCTGAGTCAGCATTCCAAATGCCAAAATAAGATCTGTATACAAAAGTACCTCCCACACCTCTACCAAAGATCTGCCTACCCTGAGGTCGGTCCTTTTCCCTGGATTCCGTAACATGAGCCCCAGTGCATGTTCTTGCACTGATCCTAATCCTCGTATCAGAGGAAAACATGACCAGAGGAGTCTGGAGATAGCTCTTGCAGTGAGGAAGATTTGAAGTACCAAAGATCCAAACACACTGTTTTCGATGCTAGAAGATCCTTTTCACTTGTGTCAAAGAAAAAATATATTCAGGCATTTTCCTCACAGCTGTGAGCATGCACCCTGTCTTGTTGAATACTCCAGCACTGGTAATTTCCCTGTGCTGGCAGGACATGCACCTTGCTAGATGGAAAAGCAATACAGCAGCTATAAGGACACAAACAATGTGCCAGCATTGGAACAGTGCTGTCTTTCAAAAGGCCACCTTGCTTTTACCAGAAGACAAAGGGTTTGCTTTAGACTTGCTGCTTAGAAGGTAAGAGTACGGCACTAGCAAGGAAAGGCTAGACCACCCAGCACACTCCCCAACAGCACAACAAATGCTATCTGATAGTTGTCCATGCTCAGGGAGGGCCTTTACTCAGTTCTCTTAATTTTCTCTTCATTCATACACTGTCCTTACCTTGACATCCACTCCTTGCACTTATGTAACTACTGGCTTTACTTGTATGATAACTAACAGTAATCCAAGACATCAGTACTCTTAACTTGCACCACAGTATCTTCTAATATTATCGCTGTATTTTCCTTTTTATTTTGTCAAGGCAAGTTTAGCCATAGTGTGAAACTTTACATGGCAGAAAATCAAGAATGAACGAACTCCCTCCAAAGAATGCATCAGAATTAGCAGAAAAACCACTTTAAGAGCAACTGTGCAAATAAATATAGTCGCCAAGTGCTTCAAACTTGCCATGCAGCAAGGTACAAGGCTGAATAATTTATTTCCCTTCTGCCTGGACAATCTCTGTAAACCAACCTCTGGCAAAGTGAGTAGTAACACACAGCCGAGGAGCCACAAAGATACCCCAGCTGAGGAAGAAATGTTGGGTATAAATTATCGTGTTCAAGACAAACTCGTGTCTAGTCAGCATTCAGCACAGAATGGAAATGTTGTCTTGGACATCAGTGAAGTCAGGGACGTGGAGCCAGGGCAGCAAAAACACTGAATTAGACAATGGTTTTGGGTAAACTGAGCATCTGAGTGCAGCTGCAGCTGCTGTGACTGTTAGCAGAAGGAACGTGCTGCTCATCAGTACGGACTGTTTTGAGGAAGACCAGCCCTTGCTTTCACAGCAGATGCTTGGGAAAACACAGTTCAGGAACCTTGCTGAGCCAAGCACAAGGGCAGCACTTGTACAGTACCTATTGTTAGTGGCAGTTGCATACAAAGCCGTGCTTCAATTAAGGGGAGAAAAGCAGATACAGAAACTCAGCCTTCTGGAGCATGGACACAGATGACCCTGACATGGCAACAGACTAGGAGGAAGGGAAAAGTATTCAGGGAAGAAAGCAAAGCAGCAGCACAGGAGATGTAAAGTGCAAGGGATTCCAGAGAAAGGCAGAAGGTAATTTCAGCCATGTGCAACAACTGAGAAAACATGAACAAGACACTTCACTGTTCTGCTACCCGCAGTCCCATACTGTGGGTTGCAGCTTATAACCCTGACAGAGTGAGGTATGTTACATCCTCAGCCTGTTGAGTAGAGTTCAAAGCATTGCATTTGAAAAATGGTGACACAGTGATTCAGAGGAGCCCTGAATTCACAGTTCAAAACACCGTGTGTATTGCAGTCACCACATGCTCAAAGCCCATCTGCTACATTGATGTAACCTCTAGCTTCATTTAAACGCTGGCTTTAGGCAGTGCTATAGAGAGACATGAATACTGAATTGATGATCCTGGCAATCTAGAGCATTAAACATTTTATCTGGCTGGCTGGACAGTCCCATTGTTTGACTAACCCTGAAAGGGCTGACCATGTTGCAGCACAGTGATTCACTCAGCCTTTACCATAATCCACTGACTAAGATAAAATTTCTTCCTGTGAACAGACAAACAAGTAGGGGAGCGTCTGCTGTTTGTTGAATGTGTGATAATAAATGGAGATTAACTGGATAATAAAAACACTGCCTATTTACAGCCACGCATCAGTTCCTTGCCAGAGGACACCTATTTGTTCAGGGAAAAGGGATTAAACTAAAGTCTGGGAGATAAAGGATTACACATACCCACATTGAAATGTTTATCTGAAAACAGATTGGGCCTGAAAGGTATTTTCTTCCTCTTCATTCTCTCCGATGCAGGACATACTATAGAAATGAATCTCAGGTCTCTTGAAATGAACTCATGTGTTTGGAAAAATAAAAAGAATAATTGCTGATGCAGATTAAGGCTATCCTACACACAGCAGAGAGGTGGTATCCCAGCCACTCCAGCTCTGAATGCAGCAGGCAGTGAACAGCACTGGCAGGACTTGACTGGTCAGCAGGAACACACTCCTGCTCATGGCAAATTCAGGCCCACCCTCGGAGGTCCCATTTTCTGTGGTAGCAAGAACACAGAATTTATTAGGAGGGGATAAGTGAGAAAACATGAAAGGAATGGAGACAGTTTTGACCCTCATAGTAGCAACAAGTCGCTCTAGTAAGTGTGGAGCTTTTTCCTGCCACTGGAGGGAGAGCAAGAGCCTTGAAATTCTCAGGAGAGGGATGAACTGAGCACAAGCCGAGTTCAAAGCACAAACGGATAAAAGTGCCCTCACTCAACGGATAGTGACAGTGCACTGGCTCTCCCCCAGTTCTGCAAAGGATGGCCGTGTCAGAGCTGCGGGCAGCCTTGGTTGGGAGAGTGCCTCCCTCCCAGCTGCTGCCTCTGACAGTGCATCTCCTTCCTATGCTCTGGTGAGGCTGCTCAGGCTCCTGTACATCATCCCTCAGGAAAGGCACCTGCACAGAACAAAAGCTGGGATATGCTCCACCAGACATCCAGATCCTCCTGAGGGCTTGCTGTAATGGAAAAGACCTGCCTGATGTTTTGACTAGCTGAGTTAAAAGTTAAAGGCTGTCTTTTCCCAGAAATTACCACCATGACCAAATGCGGTCTATGAGCACAAATGCAGAGCTTGGTAGTCTCCTTTGGCCTTCAGTGAGTCTCTCATCAAGGTCAACAAGAATCCTGGAAGAGATATCACTAAAAAGAACAGTCCTTGTCCTGGAACTAAACAATTGGTTATCCATTTGTTACTTTACTGACATCCCATGGGGTAAAAAAAATGCTGTTTTGGGACACTCCTGCTTTAGCTGAGCATCTTCTCTGCTGTATTCATGTTCCATGCTCTTTGGATCTTAATCTCACCCCTTTTTTCATCCTTTCTTCTCCATAAAGTGGCATGCAACAATGTATGCTGAGCCTCACATTGCTTGCCAACAGTTCTAGGGTCAGCCCTCACTGAAGACAAAGACTGAAGTTCTTACCTTCTGGAACAGCTGGCTGTGGTCATGTGTTGTACAGGTAGCTTTGCAACTGCACAGTACTAGCATAGAATCATAGGATGGTTTGGGTTGGAAAGGACCTTTAAAGGCCATTCAGTCCAACACCTCCTGCTATAGGCAGGGACACCTTCCACTAGACCATGTTGCTCAGAGACCAATCTTTGAATGTTTTGTAAGGAATTTCTTCCTTGTAGTGTTTTTTGTTAACTTGTATTTCAGAGCAGATGCACTTTTATCCACGACCACATTAAAGGACATCAGGTACATGACATTTCTGTCCCAAATACCGAACAGAAGTAAAACTGATCCAACAATACACCCGTAAGAAAAATGGTGCTGCAGTGGTTAAGATATGGGAATGGAAGGCAAGTGTCCCAGGGTCTAAATCCACAGCCATCTTACCAAAAACTGAATTATCAGGTCTTATTTGTTTGGTTATTAAGCCAAAGTATGTTCTTTCATATCAAATCTCTAACAGCAGCCCACAGGAACTCAGAAGTATCATGTACAATTATTAAAATGCTAGCAGACAAATCCCAGTTAAGCAGGCTATCAGGGTACACTTCAGAGTATAAAAAAGGCTCCAAAAATCTCTTGTTTATTAATTAGCCCTGGCAGAACAGCTTCTATAGAACACAGTGAAGAGCAGTAAGAACCTGGGACAAACCCAGAACTGCAGTGTGTGCCAGCCTAGCCCAAGTTTAAATCAGTAGAAATAAGGAAGATCCTGGGTTTAGTTATGTACTGTATCACGCTGAAAAACTGTTAACTAAAGGAAAGATCAATTCATCTCATCTGGAATTCCCTGTCAGGCACATTATTGGTAATTGTCCTGGTATTTATGCTGGTAAAGCAATCTGGGGCAATGTCACCATGTACTTAAAACAGAACCAACTTTAGTACAGTTATATATAAATACATATTTACATATGAAAGCATATCATATATAGAGATTAGAAGATTAGTTCTGCATGATCCACATCTTCCCAGTCTCAACAAACTAAACTCACAATAGACAAGCGCTTCCTTGTTGACCCCACACTTTACCCCTGTACTAGGCACAATTCCCTCTTACACTAGGGGCTAGAGCTCAGAACACCAGGACTGACTTTCAACACAATACACATCAGGTTGAGGGAACACATCTGATTAAATGCCTGGTAGATGATAATGAAATTTTTCCAGACCTCATTGTGGTGCATGTGAATTTATATACTCAAACTCTATCTCCCACAGTATGCAAAATTTCCATTAGTGCCCTTCACAGATGCTTTATAAGGTAACCACACAGCACTTTTATAAAGAGCATAAGCAAGCTACCATGTCCTGCATGAACAGGAGCAACAATGTTTTAATAAAAATCGCAGTGTTTGCTGGGTTTTTTGGTGCCCATGACAAAATGCAGATAGAGGTTCTTTTTGGAAGAGAAAGGGCTGAACAGAGCTTTTGGCAACCCCTCCTTGATCAACATCTCTGTGCTCTAGCCAACCAACCTGGCAAGCAAATGCACTGCAACAAGAAAACACAAAATTAAAAGTAAAAAAAAAGGTGCAAGCTTTGCAATTTAGCATGAAGAAAGATGGTCATCAAAACAAGTGTGAGCGACTAAAGAGAGTGGGGAGAAGGACTGACCTCTAGTTAATTTAGACATTTAAGTGTAGAAACCTCTGTATTTAGGCACCCTAGTGCCTTTTTTAAGAAAGACTAGAGCAAGCACCACCCAAGGCTTAGTTCTCAGATACCTCAGGATACTTTAGCACAATCAAAAAGTCTGCAATTACTCTAGAGAAGGTCACATGTATAGATGCCATGTTTGGAGAACATTCAAGGACTCAGTGTTACATTCTCTGTTTGATATTCATATAGGTGAGAGACATGCAGTAAGAGTGCAATAAGGGCCAGGGAAAAAGTTACTTGCAGAACTGTGTAAGATGAATTAGAAGCAATTCAATACACACAGGTTAGGATACAGAGTCCAGAAGCTGTGATGACCTACACTAGCAGTAGGTGTAAGCCATCTTAAATCATGGCCATCCAAGCAAATCTCAAAACCCATGTCATGTCAAAGTGGACGCACATATCTATTTGTGTTATTTACTTCCTGAATAGCAAAGACTAGCAATAGAAAACAATTGAATTCCACATTTCAACAAGGTATCTCAGAGCGAATCACCAAAGGTGGATAAAGGGCATTAGCCCTCATTAGTAGACCAAGAAATTATAGCAGCAAAAGGTTTATGTGATTTGTTCAGCATTGCACAAGAAGACAGCAGCGGGGCCACAGAACAGTCAGCACCCTGCCCTCCAAACCATAACAGCAGGTGCTAAGTCCAAAGCATCCAGTGTCTTCAGCAAAATGTATAATCAACAATACTCAAAATTACATTAATATAGGCATGCACTTGTTCTTCCTATGGGTACCTGTGCTGGAACATCTATCTAAAAAACAAATATCGGAGAGAATGATCTATTAATTTCGTGATTGGAGACTGTCTGCCCTTTAGCCTTCCTTCCGCAAAAACAACTTTCACCTCTCAGCCCATCTGATGCAACAATGCTCTCAAGGAAAGAGCATTAAGTCACCAGAAACACTGCACACACACTTGTTCTGCATTTAAATAGCCCTGAATTAAAATGAAAATGTCCCATTTCTGTTGGGCTGCATGTTAACCCACATTCTATCATGGTTCTGCAGGAACACACAACACACTCAGTGCTCCCCCTTATGACACTATGGAGCCTTCTGAGCCTGCCTTCCTCCAGCAGACTTTATAAAAGGCAAAGTAAGAGCTCAATTATGAGTTAGAGGCTTTCTCCCAACTTAAGTACTTCAATGAACTGGGCCTGTTTTCACCAAGAACAAAATGATACGTCTTTAGGAGAAAAATGCTGGGCAAGCAGCAAAAACCAAAAGTGTCAATGTTAAGTCCACAACACTGACCACAGATACACCAATTAAGTCCTGACAAGCCTTCCAGTGATGATGCCTCAGTGAACAGTGTGCCAGCAGATCTGTGTCCTGAATTAAAGGCTCTGTTGATTTCAATTGTCTTTAGATGAAAATTGTAATTCACCAGGAATATTCTACCATGGAAAGAGATACAGCAGCTTCTGACATGGGCTTTGTCAACTTATTTGGTGGAGCCCACATTAAGCCAGTCCTTACTGGGTCATAATTAACTGCTGCAATTCAAATCACAACAGGCATTCTCCAGCAGTTTAGAAAGTAGCCAGTATCTCTACAATTTGTCACAGAAATACTGGATTTTCCCCCTGCCCACAACTGTTACGACAGCCTCCCAACCCCTCAGTCTTGCAATACTCTCTTTGCAAGATGTCCAGCTGCAAGGCAGAGAAAACAGCTTGTAAACAGAAAATGGTTTTACAGTTCCCAGAACTGACTGATGTGCAGGTAAATTACACAAGGAAAATTATTCTCCTTCCTTGTACTACCAACTCACCAAATACTCTCCTTCTCCTCCCCATTAAAAAAAGTCTATCAAAAGAACTTCTCCTCAGAGCTGACATTTTGCAAATCTCCATTCTGACCTGCAAAGATCATCCAGGTGAAAACCATGTAACTTTAAACAAAATTGCTTATTCTTCATCCACTGAAGGACTGAGAATCCTTTTGCTTTCACAAAGGGAGATGATGAACTCATGAGAACTAAAAATCTGTCTTGGTGCAGAAGGACTATAAGGAGAAACACTGTCAAATCAAAATGATCTGAAAATGTTTCAGAGGTATGCTCTTTAATGCTTCACTTGCTGCAACATTATCTCTTTAAACCATCATCTCTTTTTAATTTCCTTCATTTAATCCCCCCTCATCACTTATTCCTGTAATAAAGCCTCTCATTTTCAGGAGCTTTCCAATTGCTCTCTTATTCACACTTCATACAATCTCAAAATAAAGATGTCTTTAACAGAAAAGACTGAAATTTCAAAAGAAAAAATCTACATTACTCGAAAATATTCAGTTAAAGCTAACAAGTTCAACTATGTGAGCTCAATTTGCTGGCTTCCTCATGCATTCTTGATACACTTCATAGCTTTGTGCTTTTTTACCTCTTTATTCTTTCCCATTCAAACAGAAACATTTATTTTCACTTACTTATATGAAATTGTGGTACAATTTCTCCAGTAATTCTGTCCTGCCTTTTTTTCCAAACACCTACTCTTCTGAATGGATGATCCGTCCATTTAAGAGAACTCTTGTGTCTAGACAATAAAGGTCATAGTCTTATTAATATCTGTCTAAATGGAACACAACTGGGTCTTACAAAAGCCTGATGACAGCTCAGATGTTTCCAACATTGGACAAAATCAAGTAAAATGCTGCTAGAATAATGACTCTGCAGACAAACAGGCTGACGTTAGGACCTGTTTTTGCACAGAGAATAAAAGAGCAAGCAAACATCTTTGTCCTCATGATCATCTTACAGCCAGAAGTACATCAGGACATTCATGTATGTATGACGTACATTTGAAGTGGCATTGCAATTCACCTGTCCAAGTTATTAAGCAAAGAACACTGATTAAGCCCTATCTCTATTGCATAAACAGGTGTTTCCCAAGAGGCTTTCAGGAGCATATTCTGCATTTGTTTTGCATACAAGGTAGGAGCAGAACACAAAACAAATTGCAACTGGCTGAGAACAGGACAAATGGTGAGAACAACGACAAGGACATTTCTTTTTCTGAGACACTTATAATTTAGTAGTGTGACTGAATGCAATCACAGGATGAGGACTGCCTTCTACAGCTTCTTTCTTGACCATAGGATTATGCCTACAGCACTGGACATAATAGAAAGCAGGGAACTTTTTATTCTTAGCAGCAGCCCTGAGGTGGCAAAATAGAAGCAATCATGTCTTAAGCACCACAGCAGTTTATTTACTCTTTTCCAAACTCTGGAACATACTACATACCAAAAAAGAGGGGAATCAACACACAAACTTTGAGAGATCTAAGTTTTACTAATACACACAAATTTTGAGCACAGGATGGCAGTTCACATACTGGAATTATCAGCAGTCATGGCAGACTCTGCATACTCTCCTGCTTAGCTACCATATAGAAAGATTAACAGCAGTTGCCCGTATTCTCTA
The DNA here is from genome assembly GCF_008360975.1 of Lichenostomus cassidix. Classification (NCBI taxonomy): domain Eukaryota; kingdom Metazoa; phylum Chordata; class Aves; order Passeriformes; family Meliphagidae; genus Lichenostomus; species Lichenostomus cassidix. The sequence continues at coordinate 68,760,941 of NC_139483.1, read as the reverse complement.
CTCATGGAAAATTTCATGTTGCCAAAATTCCTGAAGAGGACACTGCCGAAACCTGTATCATCACACAATCCAAAACACAGGGAATCCTCTGTTCACTCCTGCAATATATTTTGTAACAAGCTCATAAGCCTGAAAAGATCACAAAAGCAGACCATAATCTATCTTGCTTTTCCCTCAAGTCCACTAAGATTCCCCATAAGCCTATGAATGCTCACAATATTCCAAGTCACTGTGCTGAATTAGCACAAACATCATACTTTGCAGCACTGAAATAATGAAACACAAGATTCTTGTCACCACTCTGCCAATGGAGATCATCTATTACCTGCAATAACCAGAATATTCTAGTTCTGTGCACACTATGGGCAGGACTCCCAACCACTCAGGCTAAACAATTTTGCATATGCAGATACAAAGCCATGTTTATTCTGACCAAATGAACCAAATGAGACCTATTAAAACATAATTTTCATACAGAGTTCATATTAAATGATTCCCACTGGCAAAAATAAGCAATCACTGGACATTACTCCTCATAACTTTGTAAGCCTTATGTTTTTAAAAATGTACACTCAAGAGGGAGAAGGCACAACAATCTTAAGGATTATGATCTCCTAAATTCCATGCAAAAGGCAGAAGTTAGAAACTGGAACACGTTGATTTTTAACTAGTTTTCCTCACTGAGACTCTCATAACATTCCCCAGTAGTGACCTACACCATTTTTGAGTCCAAGCAGCATCTCTTTCAGCACATATACCCAAGTAAGCATTACTGACATACCTTTCCAGAATCAACCAATTCTGCTATTGCATCCAAACTTGGGCCACTTGGCATGAAAAATGCCCACCGATAATGGACTCCTTTTAGGAGATGCTGCAAGAAAGATCACAAATCTATTAAAAATCATAAGAGCAAACTGAAATGGGAGCTAAAACCAATGACAGAATCTCTAGAAAAGTAATTTAAGGAAAAGACATGGAAATTATATGCTAGTGTCTGAAAAGAATGGCACCTAAGCATGTGGATTAAATGTACAGACCAGGATGCTGTGTTACCACAATAGGATCAGGGTGAATTTTGTGTCCAATTGCACAAGTCAGCTAGTAGAGAAAAACAATTACCTTGTCTCTGCAGCTAGAAACAGCACTATTTGTTACATAAGAGAGAAATGTACACTCACAAAGGGGGTGAAATAAACCCAGCAATGTGACATTTAGAACCTTCCATTTTAGTGTCAGTGATTGCATTTTCCACCATCATATCTGCCAAAGTCATCACTGTCCAATGACAGATGGCAGCTCACATAAAAAGCATTTTGGGAAAATCTCACACACACAAGTCAAGAGCATCTCCTCTGAGTAAGTCATGACAAGAATAAGAGCCATCATCTGCCGAAGAGAGATGATTTTTATATACGGCATAGAATCCTCTTCATTGTGGAAACATGCACACTGAGAAATAATATTACATTATTTCTTCCCAGCCTTTTCATTTTGTTTTTGGGCTTTCTTGCGAAAGTACTGCTGCAGGACTTAAAATCTCATTCATCCAAGCCTTTCCAGGAATACCATAGCAACTGCTTGAAAAGCATTCATTTGGAAAGCAAGTACTGAAGTGTAGGAAAGAAAGAGAAAAGTTCTAAAAAGCCCCACTGATCTGGCCACTGGCACAATGTTTTAAGATACACTTATGGAAACTAGAAAAATCAGTATCACCATCCAGACACACGAACATGAAAGAGATGAAAGACTTCCTAGCCACCCTCAACCACTCTTATTACTCTCTGGTGCTGGAACAGGATGAAGAGAATCAGTCATGGAACAATGTTTTGAGAGAAAGCCTTACCAGCCTACAGCAAGTAACAAAATTGCTCTTACTTCAGTGAGGCAGGGATTTGCTGTGTTTACTATGAAACCCTGGCTGTCAGCAGGACTCACCAGGCCACAACAGAAAGCACAATAAGGAATCAAACTTCAAAGCTCCCCAAACTACTCCATACACCCAACAGCACCAACCCAACCCATTTCTTCTCAGTGCAAGAAAGAAACAAAGAATAGCAGTGCCTCTCAAGCATACTTAATGACATATGAGGACAATGCAACAGCTGCCTCTACATGAGCTCTGTGACTGACATCTAAGCCACAGAAGCGGTCACTAAAGTACTACAAAATATGAAAGTACATAGGATTTTGTCAAATACCTTTAAAGTTTTGGAACCAACAGTGACTCCTGTTTGCAACATGCCATCAGCTACTCCAAGTCTGTCCATGTTGATCAGGAAAGGTGTCACTAAGGTAACATATGTTGCTCCTGACCATTTCTTCAAAAGATCTAGTGCCCACTTCTCAGTGGATCCACCAACATTATCTAGGATAAAATCAAATCTGCAGACATATAAAGAACAGGTTTAAAATAATTATATGGGAAATTAACTTCACTGCAATTAAGCTAATTAAAAGCAGAAATCGGCTATAATTTACATTTTTATATGTCACTGCAATGCAATAGAATTATTAGCCTGCAAGATTGCAGCAAGAAAGTCCCAAGACTTCAGTAAAGTCCAGGCTATTTAACAAGTACACTTAAACTCCAAAAAGCAAACTTAGATGCACTACTACATTCTGTATTTGCTTAAAGCCTTCTAGAGCTCTATCTCTTCAGCCCTCCCTCAGAGACTACTGGCATAATCTTGAGGTCTAGCACTGAACAATATGGTATGTACATGTGAAAGCTAGTCTGGACTTACGCCCTCAGCTAGGAACAGCTCTTGTACATGCTGTACTCACATGAAAGTCAGTTCCAGTGGCTAAAATTATGTAAACAAATTATTCTACTAACGTTTATTTCCTCACATCTTTTCTGTGACCCAATTCTCAGCTTCACTTCTCCAAGTCTTTTTTGAGCTCCTTATTTGTTCAGGGGCCATTTTACCTCTCCTGACAGCTCTTTTCTTCACATCTACCTATTTAACATTAAACCTAACAATGCAAAGGATCTAAAACCTTCCCTCCATGGGATGGGTTTATGCAGCCTCTGGCAAAAAGCCACAGTTTCAGTGTTCCTTCTCATTATCCCAGCATGTGAGCATGTAAAGGCTGAATAGGGCAACAGGGAGTTATGCACCTGTTCTGTTAGATGTACAACTTATTTTCATCTGTAAATTTCCAGAAATCTCCAGATTGCAATAGATATGTCTAAACACATACCTCTAATCTAAATAACCTAAAAATAAGAGGGAAAATACTTTATGCAAATTAAATAGAAATGTCCTTATCTCTCTGGAATGATAGTTTTCCTGCCTGTCTTCCAAGGGTGTGATTTCACGTTTAAATTTCAGTTAATGTAACCATTAGCTGCCAACAAGAGAAGATCATGAGAACTAATGCTCCTGGAAAAAGTAGCTGACTATGGGTTCTGAAGAGTCAGTTCAACTGAAAAGGGGAGGGAAGTAGGAACATCCCTCTCAGTTGAGCTGACTGATCAGCCTAGTTGCATCATTAAACTGCACCCCAGGACACTGCTGCTGCTATCTCTTAGAAAGGATCACTTGCTAGAATGGGTATTTAGCATTTAAAGTGTTGAACTGCACAAAGGCAAATTTAGCACTGACTGCAAAGTCCATCCTGCCATACAGACAGTGTCACTACCCTCACAACTGCCCTCAGGCCTGCTGACCATCACACTACAGTTAAAGGGCACATGGCTTCTTAGCACAGTTATCAGTAAAATTCTCCCACAGATTGAGCAGCTTCTATTTCCCCTCCCAAAGAGTTAGCTCAATCTAGTTAAAAAGAGCAGTGTAAGTACCATATTGAAATACAAGTCACAGTAGACTACGTTTAAACAGATGGAAAGATTACAAAAGCAAGAAATACTTCTGTTCTAGAGAAAAATCCCAGGCTAGTTTAAACATAGCTGCTGTGACAAGATAAATGTGATTGTTTGTCAGAGGCAGCTGTACCCAATGTTACAGAAGAGAAATTTACTCCCAGTTGAGTTGCACAGTGGCAAGTCACTGCTTCATGATATAGTTCTTCCCTCTACAAGATTAATTTTATATTTACCAGCCTCACTCAGGATTTCAGAGTGCTATTTTAATTTATTCATGTACTGTATATTATCCAAGATACTTGGATGGAAGCTACAAAACTGTTTACATCACAGTCATTGAAAAGAAACACATGGAAGTGAGGTTGTCTCCACAAGCCCAATTACCTAGTTTGGTCTAACAACGGAATCTGTGCTGGGCATACTCACTTGCAAACTGCACTCAATAAGGTGAATCTGCTTTACAAAATAATGCTTTAGAAATGGGGAGGGAGACATGACAGAATTCTGATAGAGTCAAGAAATCAAAAGGCAGAAGGTCTGACCACCAACTCCTTCATCTCAGTATTAAGAAACACAAACACTCACAAGGGTAATGTTTTAAGCTGCTCTTCCAGATTTCCAGATTTATAATCAATCACATCATCTGCTCCAAGCTTTTTCACCAGTGTGCTGGCATCATGAGAGCAAACTGCTGTCACATGAGCATCCCAGGCCTTCATTAGCTAAAAACAAGTATAAAAGAAAGAAGTCCAAGCATTAAAATTTAGTGAAATATTGAGAACAATTAAAAAAGCCAAAGTCCTATTATATTTATATAACAAATGTGCACTTTTTATAGGGAGTGGGGAGACTGTTCCAATACGGGATAATTCGTAACAAATATCACAGACAAAATAATGGCTAGAATTTATCAATATTTAAGGTGGTTGTGGGGAAGGAGGAGTTGGTGTGAAGGAAGGAACGTGGGGTTTTTCTTCTAACTCGTTCTCAGTTTGCCATCTGAATCTGCCAGCTAAACATACACCAAGAGGTACTGTCCAAGTTTCCAATCTACCAAACTGTCACCAGAGCTACCATTAAATATTTTTAAATATGCCCTTAGGTTAAGTACTAGTAACAAGAAAAAGAAGGAAATCATCTCTGATTTACCACAGGGACCATATCAGGTTATCTTACACTCCAAAAATTACAGCAAAGTAAAGGATTTTTGCTAGTTATTTACCTCTTTTGGCATCTCATTTTTTCATTCACAGTAATACTTTTTACCTTTATTCTGGATTATTAATGCAGTTTATCCAGGATTAATCAGTTACAAACTCTAACTAGTCAGTGGCTGGTCAGCCTTTGATACTGAAAGTCACCTGCTTTATCATGGATCAGGCAGATAGGATACCACAAAAAGTTCTGCTGTAAACCTCTTTAAAACCACTGTATTTATGGTCTAGTAACATGGAAAACAGTGATGCAATCACCCAACTTCCGTATTTTTTTCATATTCTTGAGAGAAAGATGTTTCAGCATAAGATGACACTGATTAGAATCAAAGGCCCCAAATTAAATGAGAGCATGAAAGAAGACATTCCACAACCAATGGATCAACAAAAGAGCATGTTGACTTTCCAAAGTTTAGAGCTACCGGAACAAAGACAGACAAAAGGGTAGCAGGGCAAAGACAGTGAGAGAAAGTAAATCTAAGCCTCTGTCCTTTACATTGACTGCACACAAAAGCCTGGAGGCCTCTCACATCATTTGACCAACTACAGCAGTTGTGGTAGGTACATTCTCCATCACTTTTTCTACTCAAACACCAAGTTCTGTTTGTACTTAGAACACAGAGCTGAGTGAAAGATAATGAGAAGAGGCTACATATTCCAAGTTACACCAGTCACAGACCTCCTGCACCCAAATTGGAAATGTGATCTTACACACAACTCCTTTCTTTGAAAGTCCCTGCTTCCTACTTTTAAAAAATGCAACATCATAAATGGAAAGCAAAAAATCTGAAAATACTTTACTCTAGGAAATATCAATCAGCTCAATCAGACAGACTGATCAGTAGCTTGCTATTTCTCTATTCTTTCTCTCAATTCCCTTCTGTTATTTTTTTTCATACTAAAACACTTGAAGATTCATCCTGGGCATGCTGGTTTATATTACCTGTACAGCAAATGTACCAACTCCTCCTGAAGCTCCTAATATTAATACTCTGTAAGAGAAAATTAAAATATATTTAACAGTTCTTTAAATAAATTCTAGAGTAACTATGTACTCTCATTTTTATACATCTCTAACACTTAATCATTTTTAGCAAAAGATTGGTTTTCTCATTCAATGTTATTCAAGAGTGGTTAACTGTTCAGCCAGCCAAAAATGTGACTTAAGATTGTTGATCATGTGTGTTGTGCCAAAAGCATTATCTCAGCACAGCTGAAGAGACTTCCTCATATGTGCTTTCCACTAAATGCAGGCAGTGGAGCTGTCAGGTGGTAACATTTATCACCCCAAACCCCTCTACCTGTCCTCACTTTCCCAACCATAATTGTTTCATTTGAGACAAAATCAATTAAGAATCCTCTCTGTCTCCCGGACTCCACTGTCATATCTCCTAAAGAAAAAGCTCCTATTCACCAAAATTTTACACAAATCGGCCTTATCTAAGAGAAAAAGTAGTTCAGTATCACATTATTTAAGGCAACTGTGAACTGCAGAACATGTGGCCATATTGCATAACATTTATCTAAAAGACAAAAATACAATTTTAATGTGAAGTACCCTCACCATTAACAAGTTTACATTCTATTAAATTAAGATAGGTATCTTTTTCTTTCGAAAAAAAGCAGTAGAATTTTTCTACTTCTTTCCAGTACATCTCAACAAGGCCCTGTAAATGCCAGGTTGTGGAAACTGGCACACAAGCAAGAAAGTGAAAGACTATATTATCAAATTATTATCAATTCAGAGTTCATTTTAACTGACCACCCTAAATTTAAAAAAAAAAAAAGAATACAAGTTTACTTGCGTGAGGACCTAACTGCTACAAGCCTAATCACTGTTCAAAAAGTTCATTAAATAACTAAACATCAGAAAATGAATTAGTAAGAAAACCTTGCAGCTCAAGTTGCAAACAGTGCTTGGACCTTGGATCCATTTGCCAATACTAGGACAATAGGAAGATCCAAGATGAAGTCCTGGCACAGGATTGAGGAACATCATGTTTCTTAGAGTTTCTGTTTGCCAGAAAAATCTCAGAATCTTCAGAAGCTGGTGACATTCTGGTTTTAAATCTCACACTGAGGGATGTTGAAGGAAATTGCTTTTTACAGCACAAAACTGTTCCGCACAATCTGGAGTCTCAGTTTACAAAAGTTCTTTGAAGTAGCTTAAGAGACTTGGCTTTGGTCACAGTATCCATTTCAAAATTATTCTTCTTTTTTAACTGATCAGATTCTGTTCCCTCCCATTTCACTGATCCAAACTGCAAAATTCAGATTAAGAATATGCAACCACAATGCCTGCAGCTTTTAAATCTGCCAAAATGTACTTATCCTCAAAACCAGGCTTCTAACGACAGATGCCTGGAGCAACATGCATATTTCAAATTTATTATACTTGAAAATGCTCTGGGATGCAGCTCTCAAGATACTGGGTTAAGCCCATCTTTATCCTTAAAAAGGACAGTCAAAATGAAATCCTTTCAAAAAAACCTTTTCAAACCACCTTTACAATTTTACTCCTTAGTTAAAGGGCATTTCTTCTGCTACACATTTTGGGGAAAGCTGTCATCTTCAAATGTACAATTTGCTCAAAGGATTTAGGTAACATTTTCAGTTTGGGGAGCAGCTTGATGAGGACTTTTTTTTTTATTTTCCCCTTCAATAAAAGCCCTCAAGATTCTTCAGGTAGAAATACTTTCCAGATTCGATTTGTTCCTATGCTATATGGGCTATTTTCTACCACATCTTCTAATTATTACAACTCTCTCCACACATTGTGACTTCAAGAAAGCTCTTCATTTCCGAGACAAACTGCATTTGCCCAGGAGATCTGTGTGCAGCAGCTCAACAGATCAGCATTTTTACAGCACTGACAACAGCAAGACACACAGGTAAGTGGGGAGCATTTGAAGGTGCGGGACCTGTTGGGACAGTATGGAAGGACCACAGATAGTGGCAAGTGCCCAAGCAGGAACAGTTTTGTTTGCACTGCCTCAGGAAAACACATCATAGAAAACACATCATAGAAACAACCTGCTTTCACTGCAAGGGTGAGCTCAAGAGTCAACTAACATAGAAGTAACTATGTGCACCAGGGAACAAACTAACAAACCATCTGACCTGGACAGAGATCGAAGAGAACCAATTCTTTCAAAGGAACAAAATGAACATTCGTACATTCCCTTCTGACAGAGGCACAATATTCACCAAGCCCTCCACGGGGCTCTAGCAGTTCAAATGATCACAGTCAGCAGATCTCTCCAGATAAGCATATCATGAGATTTTAAAATTTAGCCCTTCTCCCTGGGCCCTGCTTGATACTATGGTGTGGTCAGGAACAAGCATCAGAGAGGCAAGACCTGGTTCAGCTGTGTGTGCTCCCCACCAGAACACAGAGAGGGTGGGGACTGAGTGGACAGATAAAGGAGTAATATTTTCTCCAGATTATAAACTATTAATAATTTTCAGTGACTGAGTTACATGCAAGATAAAAACTGAATAAATGCATCAATTTTACATAGTTATAAAATCAATGTATTTATTGAATAAATATATCAATTTTATTTAGATATAAAATTATAATTCACTTGATTATGCCACCAAAATGTCCCCAAGAGATTTATTCTTGGATCAAGAAGTGTTTGCCCGATCAGGAAGTCTTACAACCTACACTCAATTTGTACTTCTCAACAGATAAATGATGAAATAACACACAGACATTGAAAAAAATATTTTCTTGGGGCATTATACCATTCAAGTTTTCACTGTAACAATATAAACCAGGAGTCTACATTTGGTAGCTTACATTAAACAGAATCCAGCATCTCTGCCCAGCATACATAAAAGTCTAAGATATTGCCTCTGTATTTACATAAAGACTCTTACTTCATGGCAATGTAAGCACTTTGAAGAAGCTCTCAAACTGTCAGGTTTGTTTTTATTGTGCATTTTGTGAATACAGAAAGCAAGATACTTGACAGCTAATGCTGAGGAAGCAAAGCCCCTTTCTACTGCAACAGGTAGGTCAGTGGCACACACGAGAAGCTCTCCAGGTATCCACAGTAAACTTCAACACAACAGAGTAATTCTGAACATTTAGGATAGTAAGAACATTCACTTTTAGCTTGTACAAGAATATTGACATTAATTACAGTGGTACAGAATAACAGCTATGGAAAAACTACTAGAATTGCAGTGAGGCAAGAGCCTTCACAAACAATGAGAGCACACTTCAGGTAACTTGTGAAAACATAACCTGTGAAAGTATGTGGAGATGGAGCAGATAATCTGTCAGATCAATGTACAGCCAGACACTGCACTATTAGCAAGTATTTCTGGTTGGCCCACACTAACACCTTAAAAGAGGCAGAGAGCAATACACACCAATAGAAAAATCTCGCTGCTCTTAAGATGTCTTAACACTGCAAAAAACCATCAATGAAGTAGCTTTCATCAAGGAATACAGCTGCTTTGTCAAAATAAGATACATTTTCGTGTGCATGTAGACCCTTCTACATAACTATGTACATACAACTACAGGAGACAAAAAGACCAATATAAAATCACATATGTTGGTAAATTCTTACCAAATATATGATCTAAAGAAATTAAGAAAAACTGCATAAATTCTTGTATTTTTAAATTTTTGTCTTGAGAGTTTATGGAGTATCATTTTGCAGAGCCCCTTCAATGCATTTTAAATACTGCCCTACAAGTAATTTTTCAGGGGAAAAAGGGTACCATCACATAAGTCATTCACTGATGGCTTTACAGTTCAAAATTTATAGATAGGAAATATAATATTTTTAAAGTACATTAAAATGGGAGTTTTGCTGACAGAGCAATTAAAAATTTATTTGGAACATAAAACTAAATATTAAATGTAAAGACACACTACAAATGCAGTTTGGATTTTACTGTTAACAATCTGAACACTTACCTGAAGATTGGAAAGACACTTTAAACAAGGCTAGGCTATCAATGTATCTTTAGGTTAATTCTATTTACATGTGAAAGTTAAGATAATAAAAAGTCTAAATACTGAAAAACAAACAGTAAGGTGATCTTGTCAGGAATTTTATTACTAGTTGGAAGTTAATTTCAATGATGTCTCTTTGAAACTCCTTTAAATTTTGCAATTTCATTTTCTCAAAACACTGTTTATCTTTAGAAAAAACAGTTACTCAATATTTTCATTATGAAGGTCACCGTGACACATGAATAACCATTCATCTGATTGTCTTCTAAAGATGTGGGTGAAGAATTTCCCTAGATCTAGTGTCTTTTGCAATGTGTTGCATTACAAAGTATCAGCTAAGATAAGGTCAGGCATCCAGACTCCTACTGCCAATAATTACTTTATGACCTGAATCTTTGACGCAGCACAGTAATTTTAACCACTATTTTTCAACTCCAAAAATAACCTTTAACAACTATTTTTCAACTTCAAACGTTTTACTTTTCCTCTTATTTTCATTATGAAGATCTTGCTGTCTGTTTACTGAAACATCCAAAGGTCAAAATAACTGAAAATTTCAATTATCAGGAGAAAAATGGTATTTACTCCAATCTTTCTGTGCATTTTTCCTTATCTGCTATTGTCAGATTAACAGACTGATAAACAAAGTCAATTTTTCTATTTGATTGGCTGCTTGTCTTGCACGTTCTCCTCTTCTTGTCTGCATTCCTGACCTCATCAAAGTTCTGGTCTGCAGGTCAAGTAAGAGTTAGTTCACCTGCTCATTTTCCCCTAAAAACCTGGAAAACCAGTCTGTTCCAAATGGCTCACAAATGTAGGAAGTGAGTCAACTACATCTCTGTCCTTGAGAGGGCTTTTCAAGTTGCCAGTGAATTGCCAGTATAACTGAGAGGATATTACCTTTGACTATCTGTCCTAACAGGCAAAAAGGCAAAGTCCCTATAAATTCCTGGAGATAACATCCTTAAATTCTCTATAGAGCCCACACATTAGATATACATTGGATTATCACAGAATGGCCAGGGCTGGACAGGACCTCAAAGATGATCTAGTTCCAAAGACCCTGCTGAGGACAGTGACACCTTTCACTAGACCAGGCTGCCCAGAGCTCCATCCAACCTGGCCTTGAACACTTCCAGGGGTGGGGCATCCACAACTTCTCTGGGCATTTTATACCTCTACATAGCGATATCATCTGAGCCTCCCACTAAAGATGCTTCCCTCGGCAGTTGTGAAGACTGAACTCAGCATCCTCCAGCAGCTGATCTTTATCAATGTCATGGTATAACAGTCCTTATCACTGCTGGACATGTCTTAGAAGCAGCTCATCAATATGAAAATGAAAAACTCCAGTTTTAGCACCAGAACTATTTACTTACCTTTTCCCTCTACAATTACTTTGGTTCAGTCCTCCCACTTGGTTAAGTGCAGACCACGCAGTGAGACCAACATACGGTAAGGCAGCAGCTTCTGTGTGACTGAGACACTTTGGCTTAAAAGATACCTGAAATAAAATCATTTCTAAGTCACACAGCAGTTCCTATGTGACACTGAAATATTTAAGCAAGCTTTACTGAATTGCAGATTGTGTATTGCACATTTTCAGCCATGTTCCTAACTAGCTGGAGTACAAATCAATCCAAGCACTAAGAAATAAAGTTACTTAGAGACTGAAGAAGAAAAATGCCAGTCTTTACAGATCTGGGGTTTTGTCTTTTAGCCACAGTTTTGAAAGCTTACCTCGTTTCCACTAGCTACCACAAACTCTGACAGAGTGCCCTGTTTCCACGGAGGAATTGCTGCCCACACCTAAAACCAAACAGAAAACAACAGTCAATTTTTGTAACTTTGCACACAATTGTATGTACACAGATGTTTCCTTTGTTAAAGAAATCTTTTTTCTAATTTACAGGATGTCTTCACTGTTTAGCAGAAACCAGTTTTAGCTTACTTTACACCAAAAAAAAAAAAAAAAATCACAAAACTGACTAAATGAAGGACTGGAGGGCTATGTAAATTACACCATTGCACTGTGTATAAGACATAATTCCTCAAACCCCCTAAACTACTCCCTTGCCAGTAAACCCTAGATTAGAGGATGGCATGGAATCAGGATTTGCTATACTAAAACTGGTGAAATGTAAAAGGAACTGGTGAAGGTGAAAGCAAACAGTATTAGTATTTGTGTGAGCACCCATGAAGTGCTTCTTGGGTTAAGCCAAAGTTCTTACTCCAAGTTACTGAAGAAAAACAGAAACAAATCCCTTCTTAGAATTCTATCTTCAATTAAAAACAAAGCAGCATTGTGAATGTGCACTTATAAACAAATAAATTCTACTCTTACTACCACTGAAATGGACCAAAAGCTAAAACACAAAACGGAAATTAACTTGCAGAAGCAAGTCACTGAAAGACCACATTTTTCAGAGAATAAATGAAGGGAAGAAAGTATCCTAGGTATTTACTGCCAGATAGGCCTTATTAAGACTACAACAGCATTAAAAAAATAATTAAGAGGAAAATGAATGCTGAACATCTCATAGCTTGTTTTAACTATACACTTGGGAAAAAAAGTAAAAGAAGAGATTGGTGGTATCACCTCATCTCCAGGTTTGAAATAAGACACAGCCAGTCCACATTCCATAACAACACCAGAGACATCTCGGCCAAGTGTGAGTGGAAATTCAGTCTCGTTGGTTTTGAGTTTCAGGGGATCTCGCTTCATATTTAACGCGGTTGCACCATAACCACCTGCAAAACATGGATCAACCACAACATACCACACTGAGTGTTCATTTATTAACTGCACAATTCCAGTTAGAAAGCATTGTCTATACATAATGTACCTCATTCATGTCATAACTGAGGCATACAAAAAAATCTCCAATATTTGATACTTTTACAGATTTTACAAATAAAGTGCAAAACTCATTCTGGTTAATTCACTTATAAAGAAATCACTCTCCATTATAAAGGTATTTAGTATATGATAACACTGTCAGTCCACTGGAAATGCTGCAAGTGCTCTGTTTTCCAACAGCATGATGTAGCTACAGAGTCTAAAAGAACTCCAAGCTTTCCATTTGTCTTTTCAAATAAAGTAGCGTAAAAAATATTAAGGCATATCTCCTGAGTAACCTGGACTTCTATTCAGTAAGCAACAGACAAATGATGTAAAGTCTCAGAATTACACATCTAATAGCTGTGCTCAACCTAAAAATAGCCTGCATTTGGGCATGTATGCCTGTTCAAGTGTTTGGACAAGTCTTCCTAGGGACCCCATCATGCTAGAAAGTGTCTTAACAGGAATCCTTGGATAGAAAATGTCCCATTGCCAAGCTCCCAACTATATGCAAAGATTTTTTAAAAATTCATCTATTGGAGACCCAAAACACAGATTACAGCTCTGTCAGCGGGCTTCCTGCTGACATATTTGCTTATTCTACCGAATCTTTTTCTATATGCAAGCACTTTTACACATGAAATATAAGGTAATCTACTACCACAACTTCCTTCTCATGTTTCAAACCTAGAAATTGAGTAGAAATATCAGATTAAATGTATCAAATACAAAGAGCTGGGCAGTGAAAGATACAGATTTCCCGGGTGGGATGCCAGCAGCTCCCCAGGATGGGCACGGCACTGAACAACACGGTTTGCATTAGGTCGCACATGCCGGCTTGGCTGTAGCTTGGACGTCCAGCGCCATTCACCTCAAATAGATGGGAAAATCCATCTTCACTCAGGGGCAATGCTGCTCCTCGGACGGGCAAGTCTCTCGGTCAGAGAGCAGCACCAGAGTCACTCAATTAAAAGTTCACCCTGGCAACACGCACACTCTTGTCAGTGGCTTTTTGTATCGTTCTTCCCTAAGACCTCGAAAAAATCTTTTTGTATCGCTCTTCCCCGAGAACCTGAAATAAGTTATGCTTCCAAGAGGCGGCGGTTTTGGACAGGGCTCGGGGAAACACGTGTGTCGAGGCAGCCCTGGACACTGCGAGGCAGATGTGTGCGGGGCAGGACAGGCCCTGGCACCTCTCCGAGCGCCGGGGTGCACCGGAGCCGCAGCCCCAGCACAGCCCTGCCGGCCCGGCAGCCCGGCCCGCCTGCTCGGCCTCGCCACTTACTTCTCATGCTGAGGTCGATGGGGTTCAGGCTCGCGGCGTGAACCCGAATGATGACCTCGTTCGGGAAGTGTATGATGGGGAACATCATGTCCCTGGTGAAGCGCAGCACCTCGTTGCTGCCGTACCGGTCTATGACCCAGCTGGGCATCGAGACCCGCGCCCGCGGAGAGGAGCGGAACCCGCGGGCCGCCGCACGCCCGCTGGCCCAGCGCAGCGCCCGCCCGCCAGCCGCTCCCCACGACAGCATGGCCGGGGCAGCCGCGCCGGGCCCCGGGATCGGGATCGCGACCGGGATGAGGCTGGGCTCGGGCTCGGGCTCGGGCTCGGGCTCGGGATCGGGCTCGGGCTCGGGTTCGGGCTCGGGCTCGGGCTCGGGATCGGGCCGGGGCCTGCGCTGGCTCTCCCCCGCTGCCCTCGGCGCTCAGCCCCGGCGGCACCGCAGCCAATGGGCGGCCGCCTTCTTTGCAGCTCTGCCAATGGTGCCGCCGGGTGTAGCGGCAAGATGGCGGCGCGCGGCTGCCGCGCCGGGAGCGGGGTGCGGGTCGTCCGGCGGGCGTGAGGAGGCGGCGGGAAGGGGGAGCCATGCTGCGCGCCTCTCTCCGACAGGTGAGTGCGGCCTGCCCGCCTGCCGGGGGTGCCGGGGAGCGGAGCGGGCTCGCAAGGTGACCGGGGTCCTCTCGCGTCCCCCCTCCCCGGGCGGCCCGGCAGAGCGCTTCCCGTGGCTCCTGCCCTCGGCGGGGATCGCGCTTTCTCCCCGTACCGCCCCGGCGCGGCCTCTGGCACCCGGCTGCCCTGACACACGGGCTGCGCTCTCAGGTGTCGGCGGCGTTGAAGGAAGGACGAGTCACTCCCACGGAGCTCTGCCAGCGGTGCCTGGCCCTCATCAAAAGCACCAAGTTTCTGAATGCCTATATTACGGTAGCGGAAGAGACCGCTTTGAAGCAGGCTGAAGAATCAGAGGACAGGTATAAAAAAGGTATGTTTGTAAGTAATGTCAGTCTGTAGAAAGCTGCTGTGGAAGAGCTGTCAGTGTTAGACGCAGCACCTTTGCTTTTTAAAGGGGGCGTCTTGGTTTGTTTAACTTGGTTGATGACGCTCACGCTTGAGGTTTCTGTGGGTGCTCGTGGATATACTTAGGAGAGTATTTAGTCCAAAAATCGGAGGCAAAACCTGGACCAAGCAAGGCACTGCAGGTTAAATGGGCTCTGTGCCTCCTGGACAGCACTGCTACCGGGTGCCTGCTGCTTCTTTCTTTGAGCAGGTCATTTGGAATGTGTAGCCAACAGGTACCATGAGTAGGCAGATGCAGTGGTCACTCACAGGCCTGACTGGGATAGGCAAACACCTGGCACAGCCTGTTGGGTTTTTAATTAAGAAAGCAAATGAAAATAAAGCAGCTTCATTAATTGTAGGTAATAATTGGTGAACAGACCAGCTTTCAGTCCTGTTATCTGCAGCATTTAGAAGCTGATCATCCTAATTTTCCTCTGCATTTCGAGAAAGACAGGAAAGGTAAATTTTCACCTAATAGGATACTTGTTTTCCTCTGTAGATGGCACTTCCTGTCCTCTGGCAGCTTAATAAAATTGTCAGCCAGGGTGCTTTGCTTCCTGATATAGGCCCTTTGGGGTTTTTTTCTTGGTGGTGGTGTTTGTCGGTTCATTTTTTGTTTTTGGATGATGGATAATCACTTGGGAAAGATTTTCACTGCTTCAGTAATTTTTGCAGGTCATATCTACTGTGTATGTCAGCTAGGCAAGTTTATGGCTCCCAGCCTGGTGATGGAGCAGATTTAGCAGCACCTATGACTGAAATAAGCACCATGTGGTCACATTGGAAGAAGTTTGCTCTCCTTTGGATAGCCAACCTAGATGAAAGCAGTTGCCTGTCTGGAAGGCTTAGACACATTTGCTGAGCTGTGCTCTGAGATGCCAGATCTGGTTTGGGCAGACTGCTCAAGTGTTTGAGTTGGAATGGAAGATGGTTCTTGCAAATGGAACAGACAACCATCAAATACCAAGTGGAGAGCAATCTTGCTTCCAGAAACTGCCCAAAGGGACACGTAAAATAAACAGTAATTGATGAGAACACTATATATATAGCAGATTTTGCTTTAATCTCTGTTGTTTTACAATCATTTCTAATGCAGGTCAGCCACTGGGCATTCTAGATGGAATTCCTATTGCAGTAAAAGATAACTTTAATACAGCTGGCATTGAGACAACATGTGCATCAAATATGCTAAAAGGTACAGTAAAGCTTTTAAAGTAAAATCAGATCTTTTGGTCTTTAGAGGGTTTAGGGAGTGGAGTCTTCCAGAAATCCAAGTATTTTCAGAAAATGAGCGGGAGTCATTCAAGGAAGTACATTTATTCAGTTTCACCAGCCAAGTTCATATGGTATTACCGATGCATCTTTTTCGTCTTCTGAGCACATTATCACTTTATTTATATTTGCATACATTTAACAACAATCATAATAAAAACCTGTATACTACAATAAAATGGTTCCAAAATTCGCATTTTCCTTCACATTGCTTTTAGGTCTAGAGGAGAGCAGTCAGTACTTTCTGCCTAGGAAATCCAAAGACAGTCCTTTTGTTGTTGTTGTTCTGTTTATAATTGCTGACTTAAATAGTTTTCTTGTATGGCTGTAGGAAGAATGGGCTTTAACAATCCCAATATACAAACACTTTCTGTAATGCCTTTAAGGCGTTTTTTAAAATTTCCTAAACTCATTGTTTCTGTTAACATGCCATGAAGGTTTTCAAGGCATTACAATGTTTTTATAATAGAAGCAAAAGTAGAAAACATTTCTTTTATCGGTTTTATTCTACACAAGGAAAAACTTAATCCTTGTGGAAGGTAGCACAAGTAAATTAGCAGAACTCTAACCTGATCATGGTTTTTTTAATAGGAAAAGAAACAAAACTTGACTTTGCTCTTGTAAAAATTGTTATATTAACTGAGATACTTTTCCTTAAAACACATCCTCAGACCTGTTGTGATTGATTGCAGTGAGTATTAGGAGTGATTTCCTTGTTCCTGATGAAAGTGGGAGTGGAGAAACGCCTGTCAACATTCACGAAATTAATTGGTTACTACCTGAGATCTCATGTCACTATCATAGTTCTCATCCTAGGTTATGTAGGGTCTAAGTGGTAATGACAACTTCAAAATGTTCAGAGTAGCTACTTGTGAAAATGATTTGTATCTCACGTGTTGCTCTTAATTGTTCTGATTGTTTTCAGGTTATATTTCTCCTTACAATGCTACAGTAGTTCAGAAATTACTGGATCAGGGAGCTGTGCTTCTAGGTAAAACAAACCTAGATGAATTTGCAATGGGGTGAGTGATGTTTATTATTTCTAATGTGTGATTGTATATAAAATAGCACACACACCATCTGTTCCAATATACCTGTAATCCTTAACTCCTGTTTCTGTGAGGTGAGACAATAATGAATACTTACTGGAAGGGTTCACAGAGCTGCATGAACTTCTCCCTGAGCGTTTACAGTGTTGTGTAAATGATACAGACGCTGAGTTTTGTGAACACAGTGTTCGAATGAAGCTGTGCTCAGGAGGCAGGAAGTGGTCCAGCCTTTGCAGAAGGCCAAGGACAAGTGGCCTTCTTCTAGATTCAGTAGTGTGTTAGTAGAATTGGTCACAACGCAGTTAATTGCTGCCTTTTTCTCTCTCCTTACTGATGGCTTTTTGCCCTTAGGTAATTATTATCGTGCCCCCAATGGCAGTCACTGCTTCTGCAGGTTGGCCACTGGGGTAACGTGTATGAGTACTCCCTGACTTGCTGCACACAGTCTAATCTAGAGAATGCTTTTAAGTTTCCTAAGCTTACGTTGGTGACTTTTTGTCAGGAACACATTGAAAAGTGCTCTTACAAATTGATTCTTCTGCAAATCAGTGAAGGCAGCCAAACTGTAGCAGAGAACAGCATCGAGCTGTTAGGGATGGGAATCATTGCCAGGTCTGGAAGGGAATCTTGGGGACTTTAGTCCCATATGAAAAACAGTAAGTGCTGTATTTTGGTTTTATTGTACTTAAACCAAACTCATAGGTTTGACTGGAAATTCATATGGAAGGGTGGAAATACTTGTACTGTGTTGTTTTGAATAAAGTAATTTCTGTGTAAAAAACCTATTCCTTAGAGGAAGAGCAGGCAAAAAGCTTGGGAAAAACCTGATTATGCAGTATTACAACTGGTCTAAATTCATCAAAGCACAGGATTCTCCTAAAAAGGCTTATCTCAACACTGGCTTCTCATTTCTGGTTTGTGTTGTTTGCATGATTTCTTGATCAGGGAGCAGATCCAGCTCTAAAGTAATGATGTCTCAGTGAGGTTGGTTTTGTACCAACCTTGCTGCCCGCTCTGTCTGATGATTTGGCTGATAACAGTGGCACTGTGGAGTCAGGTGGAGCATGGGGTGGAGGTTCTGAGGAAGCAGGAAAGTACCCCCTGCCCTTGCTTCTGGTGGCAGCTCACACTTAGGTGACCACAAGCTGACTGAAACCAGTTTCTGAGAAGCCAGTGTGGCATTTTGATCCAGTGATCTGTGGCCTCTGCAGCGGGCTACAGGGTGACTAATAGTGTGTCATTTCAGAGAAGTGCTTGTTCCTGGAATTGTGGAGCTTTTTTCCCACCTCTGGCAGCATAATTTTCCCCATGACCGTGACATTGCATCAAATACAGGGTTAGAAAAACAGAATACCTTTGTTTTGAAGCAGATCTGCTCCTTAACTTTTACATAGCTCAAATAATTTTTATATCTTTGTGACTGTTTTTTTCAGTGACATTGGCAGAAGTTAGAAGGAGGTACCAGTTCAGGTTCTTTGTCAGAACCTGGTGAAGAGAGATAAATTTTACAGTTGTGTATAATGTTGTTGAAGTTGACTGCATAAGGATTTATATACACCAGTCTTTCTCTGTTGAAATTGAATTTGTGAGGATGACTGATGAGGAATTGGATAAAAAAAATTAAATGGGTGAATACAGTGTGTCATCTGTCACTTCTGTCTGTATTTGTCCTGTCTTAATATCTTAGATCTGGGAGTACGGATGGAGTATTTGGACCAGTCAGAAATCCCTGGAGTTATTCAAGACAGTACAAGGAAAAGTCTGTTCCAAAATCCCATTCTGAAGACAAAGAGTATAACTGGGTAATAACAGGAGGGAGCTCAGGAGGCAGCGCGGCTGCTGTGTCGTCTTTCACATGTTTTGCGTAAGAGGCTTTTGAAATTATCTTTCACTAAATGTCTCAAAATACATTGGAATATTTAATTTCATAATTTTCTCATAAACTGGTATGAAATAAGAGCATTATTGGCACTGGCATGCAAGAATTTATTTCAGCATCCCTAGGTTATTCATGGCATATCATGAAGCCAGAATTAATCCATGCAGGCAAATTTTGACTTACTCACTTCAAGCATTATTCAGTGGTATGACCACTTTGCACTGCTTGAAATAAAATTACAGTGGCAGTAAAGGAGTGACAGTTTTATTCTTATTCCTACATAATCTCTCAAGAAGTCCTACGGGGTTTGTGACACATCCTCTTCCTCGCTAAGTGCATTACACAAATCCACACTGAAAATATAATTCAGCAAATTAGGAGATCCCTTAATTTGTAACAGTATAATAATCTTTCCTCTCCTTCTTTGTTTTTATAGGATAATTACGTAGTAGTACATGAGATTTGAGACCTAAAAGCTTTCAAATCCCTGAGTTAACAAAAGAGTACAGAGTACTTACTACATAGATACTTACAAACTTGCCATTTCTTCTAACTATTCTTAAGTTAGTTTTAGTGTTGAAGACAGTTTGAAACTAGTCTAAAACTAGTCTAAAACAAGTCTAAAACTGAAGACAGTTTTAGTGTTGGGGGCATTTTTTAGGCAAATGTGTGTTTATGATTGCTGGGGTTTTTTTTTCCCTAAAGGAATTTAAACAAGCTGGATTTTTTCTTTTTTTTAATAATAATAATTAACTGTATGGAGTAGCATAGCACTGTTTAGCAAATCAGTTGTCTGTACTATCTTCCCCATCTGACTGTTAAAAGAAAACTGATCCCAAACCCTTATATCTTGCATTTTATGCAATTTTTAGAGCTACATGTTGGAGAATGTTTTATAGAAAATTATTTCAATTGTGCTCTTAATTGGAAGGTGTTTAAAAATGCATTGTAGTTACTTTATCCTTGTTAGTCCATAGACTACATTACAAGCATCTATTTTGTAGTTAAAATATTCTTGCTAATGTTGATTACAACTTTTAAAATAATTGAAAAAAAAAATATATATCTTCATCTCCCTACCCTTTACTGGGATATAACCTACTCAACATTTTAATACTGTTGAAATTGAACCCTGTGCAGCCATTCCCAAGGAGTGCTGCTCCTTATCCTGAGCCAGAATGGGCTGATCCTGAGGGGGTCTAGCACCTTCTCTTGTGTAGCTGGGCTCCCATTTTGCACTGCTCAGCACATTGTCAGATCAGAGACGTTTTTTCATTGAGCTATTTTATTGCTTATAACCTATTGTATATCCACCCTATTAGTGTCTTTCAAGCACCAGGAATGCTGTCAGTCTTTGTATTTTCAATTTGAGATTCAAATGTCCAAAAATGTTGTAAAATTGAGGATGTTTTATATCAACACAAAAGCTTTGAAAAAAATTCCACTTCAGCAAAGTCAGTTGAATTGGTTCAGCCATCTCAGAAACAAAGGTCTATGGGAAAAGTCATGTAATCACTTCAATGAAAATTCTACCTGTCTCTGAAGTTTAAATTGATTTTTGCAAAGATTTTAATGAAAACTGCTTCATTTTTTAAATGCTGCTTGAGTTAAATTTATTAAAAAGAGGAGAACAGCATGTTTTATTTCAATACAATTTTTGAAATAAAAATTTCGATTTAGAAAGAAAGTTTCAACTGTGAACAAAAAAAGGAAGTCAACTTCAAAATAATAATAATAATAATAATAATAATAGTTTTGTGTTTTAATTGTACCTAGGCTACTGTAAATTGGGTGTTCTTATCCAGTCTTTGTAGGTTTGGAAACAGGAAAAAAAAATCTCAAGACTTTCCAAAGTATGCCTTCTTGTTAGGGGCTAGAAGTGTTGCTCTTCTTTTGTATACTGGAAAATGCAGATTCATGATATTTCCTAGCATTCAAATTAGATATCAAATTAGATATCAGTGTTTAAAATTGTACCCTGAATCACTTGAGATGTGTCATTTGGAGTCCACAGTATTGGAACAGACCAACAGAGAAGGCAGAAGAAGGTATTTGGGGCCATTTTTAAATGGTCTGAATTCTACCTATCTGCTTTGTGAAGAGAATTGGACTCTCTTAATGGCTAATTCAGAGACCCTAAGAAAAATCAAAGATAAAAACTAGACATAGGGAGCAGACTGGAATTTAGGCTATGTGATTATAACTTCTGATCTGGAAGAATTGACAGAGTTTTAAATCCATGCATCTTAAAGCCACACATTCTTATGATTTGGAAATGTTCTGAATTATCTTACTAATGATGATCCTTTTGAAACCATAGAGCCTTAGGGTCAGACACAGGAGGATCTACCCGAAACCCTGCTGCTCACTGTGGTGTTGTAGGTTTAAAGCCAACATATGGACTGATCTCTCGCCATGGTCTCATTCCTCTAGTGAACTCCATGGATGTGCCAGGAATCCTAACCAGATGTGTGGATGATGCAGCTGTTTTGTTAGGTACTACTACGTCATATGTCTTTGTTTACAACATTTCCTCAAAATAAACTGAATTCTAACTAATGTATGTTTTTCTGCTATTAACATGTCATGTCATTTTTCAGGTTCACTTGCTGGACATGATCCTAAGGACTCTACCACGGTTCAGGACAACTTTAAGCCATTTGAACTACCTGATTTGACTGATGTCAGCAAGCTCTCAATAGGAATTCCAAAGGTAACATTTGAATCCTGTTGACAGTTGTGGACAGGAGAAACAAATAAGACACCTAACAAAGAAACACTTGTGTCTTCCCCACCACCTCCCAGTCTCCTATGGTTTGAAACAGTGAAGACAGGACAAGCAGCTCCTGGAAAAGAGCAGTATGGTGTGTGTTCTGTTGCCTGTTGGGGCAATTTGGAGTAAGCATACTTAATGCATTGTCTAAAACATTTTGTCATCATGGTGGGAAGCACTGTCAGGAACTTCAGGGGAAATGGGGATCTTCAGTGTGTCGTTCTCTCTGTTTCTCTTTCATTAGTCACCTTTGTAACCTCAAACAAGTTGCTCTTGGTGTCTTCCCATGCCATGAGCTTGATACTGGTTTGTGCAGAGCTTTGAGATACTTGTCTAAATGGCACTGTGTTAATGCAGAGCAGAATTTTAAAGGCAATTGAATGACACAAGGAGCTGTGATTTTCAGAGTTCTAATAAGAATTGAAAGACATCTGTAATTTGGCATCTGATGTGTGCAATTTAATCATGTTTGTAACTATAAGGGTACTTGAAATTTAGGAACAAAGTTTGGGACTTCAGCCTATTTTTAATTTAATAAAGGCTCTGCCTTCAAAGAGACAATGTGAATAACATTTATTGGTTGGAGTCTCAGTATTGGAACCTAAGCTAGAATAGGCATGCCAAAAGATTTAATTTGGTAAGCAGAGATGTGCACTGACCAATTATTCACAATCTGTAAAATGTAAAAATTACATGCCCGGAAAAATTGATCATCTGCATACTGTTTAAATTTTGATAAATTTAAAATGGTGATACTGGTTAATTATTCCTATCCTTTGGACAGTTTTTTCTACCTCTACAAGTTATTCTAAACAGATACATGCATACATTAAACATGGGTCATAGCTACTCAGAAATCAGAAAGTATTATGACCCAGATATTGTGGGTTAGAACTAAAACAAGTATTTTCAAAAATAGGGAATTTTGATAGAGCATCCATAACTTGGCTCTGAAACAGGAATGTAGTTAATCTAAGTCTTTTCCCAACCCATTGATTGTAGTTCTTCTTTGGTGGGTAGTTTTATTTGTTTCACCGAGGTGTGCCAGCTACTACTGATATGCTGTGGCCATTCATTTTTATCTTTCCTGCTCACAGCAGCCCTTAGCTTTCGGATTTAGACCTGAATAAATTCTACCCATGACTGCAGAGCAGTGCAGTACAGTCTTGATAGATAAATAAGGGGATAACCAGGCAATCTTCAGAAGAAACTGCTGAAATTCCATGATCTGTGATACATACGTTGATCCTACTGAGATGAACATAATACCCTTCAAAAGACCAAATCCTGTTAATTTAATACTTCTTGATTGTACAGAATTTAGTAGATGCAAAAAGCTTTAGTAAGTACTTTTAATCATAGAGTGGTAAGATAATGGTTTCAGTGTATTTTTAGCGAGGAGTATTTGTGTTTTGGTTGCTACTAGAAGTAAACCAGTATGTAAAATAACTCCTCTTCTTGTTTTTCCTCTAAGGAATATCATGCACCAGGGCTGTCTAGTGAAATTCTGGCTCTCTGGTCAAAGGCTGCTGACCTCTTCAAGAATGCAGGTGCTAAAGTGGTTGAAGTGAGTTTACCACACACTCGTTACTCAATTGTCTGCTATCATGTGCTGTGCACAGCAGAAGTGGCATCAAATATGGCCAGGTTTGATGGACTGGAATATGGTAAGGCCTTTGAAAAAGCTTTTTTTCTCAGACAGTAGAAACATTGTTGAGTGCCATGTAAAAGTGTTAGTTTTTATAGATGTTCTTTTCATGGTTTGGATGCTTGATGTTATTTCTTCAAGGTGGAAAAGAGTAAAAAGCCTTGTGCAGATAAAAATGTGGAAATAAACACATATTTTAAAATATTTCACTACCAGGCAAATCAGTGTCTGCTCAAAATCTAGTTTAGTATTTCCATAATAAGACAGGAATATATTTTGTTGTTTTTCCAGAACGGTAGCATGTCAGACTGCAGCAAATAGTGATCTGTTGTATGACTATGTGTAACCTTACTTGATGTCACGAAATCTTAAGGATTACAATAAGTATTAATATCCAAAATGCCTTTTCTTTTCAGGACACCGTTCTGACATGAAGGAGTCCACTGAAAGTATGTATGCTGCAACACGGCGGGAAGGCTTCAATGATGTCGTAAGAGGAAGAATTCTGTCAGGAAACTACTTCTTGTTGAAACAGTAAGCAGAACATCTTGAAATTCAACTTTGCCAGGTTAACAAATTTTTGAGCAAATGGTGATTAATTGTTCATCGTGGCATGAAAAAGAAATAATCATTACACTAGTAGCTGTTTGTATTTTTATTATTGCTTTAGCTCTATAATACCTAGTGAACTGTTAATAATGAACAAAAATGTTTTCCTGGAGTCTTACCACTGAGCCTCCTAAATTAAATAAGTAAAACAACTTAGTGGTATTTTTTTCCCCTGCCAGAGCATTATTGGCATCCATTAGTTAAATTAGGGAGAAATCTACCCTATGGTATGACATTGAAATCATACTGAAGTCATTACTGTCCTAGTGTTAGAAGTTCTGTAGCTGTTAATCTCATTAAAACTGCATAGAAAAACTGCTGGTACATTGTAGGGAGGTCTTCTAGAGAAAGCCAGAGACAAAGCAATTAAATTAACTGCAGCTCTTTGCCTCAGTGTACAGGGAAAGAGAAGCATTGGCAGAACTACTGAACTGATGTCTTTACAGAAGTCAGGGTTTTATCCAGCTCACGTAGAGAAGCTGGTGCGTGGATCAATTTTATGTTTTTAGTTTTCAATCCTTATCCAACAGTCCTAATTTATGTTAGTAAAAGTGCTGTTTTTCTCTGTCTGAATTTGTTCAGATACTAACAAAAATATTAGGCATGTAATCAGTCTCTGTAGTGCACTTGCTTTGAAAGAGCTCTGTCAGCAAGAGTATTCATCAGATGTGACTTCTAATTGCTCTCAGAGACAGGAATGTTGTCAGTCAGTCTGAAACAACCAGCTTTTATGGAATGCCGATATTCCTGCCAAGTGTGCTCTCTCTGCTTACAACTGTCCAGATCAGCTTTCCTAAGGCTGCATTAAAATTCACATAGTTAACTCTTCTATGAAGGAATACACAATTGGCTTCCACCAAGATCAAACGGGAGTTGTGTTCCTGTTCCACAGTAAATTACTTTTGAAGAGCAGAGTGGAGGGTTCAGAAAGCATTCTTAGAATAAGTAGTAGAGAAAACCCATCTGTGTCTCCTGCAAGTATTGTCTTTTACAGTTTATTTACATCTTACTTTTCAAAGCTTTAAAATAACTAGGTAATTGTTCCGGAAGTTCTGTTCAACATCTTTAGGGACAACATGGACAAGGGGATTGAGTCCCCCCTCAGCAAGTTTGCAGACAAGTCCACTTCGGGTGGGAGTGTTGATCTGCAGAAGGGTAGGAAGACTCTGCAGAGGATCTGGAGTGGCTGGGCTGAGGCCAGTTGTATGAGACTCAACAAGACCAAGTGCCAGGTCTTGCCCTTGGGTCACAGCAACCCCAGGCAGTGCTGCACGCTGGGGACAGAGTGGCTGGAAAGCTGCTCAGTGGAAAAAGACCTGGGGATGCTGCTCAACAGCAGCTGAACGTGAGCCAGCTGTGTCCAAGTGGCTAAGAAGGACAGTGGCATGCTGGCCTGTGTCAGCAATAGTGTGGCCAGCAGGACCAGGACAGTCCCCCTGTACCTGGCACTGGTGAAGCCACACCTTGAATCCTGTGTTCACCTTTGGGCCCCTCACTACAAGAAGTACGTTTAGGTGCCAGAGTGTGTCCAGAGAAAGATAATGGAGCTGGTGAAGAGTCTAGACCACAAGTCTTAGGAGGAGCAACTTAGGGAGATGGAGACATTTAATGTAGAAAAGGAGAGGCCTTGTCACTCTTGCTACAACTACCTGAAAGGAGGTTAGTCTCTTCTCCCAGGTAACAAGTCATACGTAGGAGAAGAGGAAACAGCCTTGTGCTGCACCCCATGAGGTTTACATTGGATATTAGGAAAAATGTCTTCACTGTAAGGATTGTCAAGCATTGGAACAGGCTGTCAAGGGAAGTGGTGAACTCCCCATCCCTCGAGATATTTAAAAGATATGTAGATGTGGCACTTAAGGACTTTCTGAAATTAGCAGCTAGGTTGATTTCTGAAGTGATTGTAGGTAAAGGTCTAATTCCCATGATATAACTTACTAACTTGAATCCACTGTTTATTACTGATTATAACCATTTTCATTGCTCTTTTTCGTAATCTTAAATCTTTGGATAACTCTTAAAAAAGTGGGTTTTGGGCAATTTCAGTTGTTTTATCTATACATAAATACTCTGTCATATACCAGTTAGTAATACACCCCTCCATTTTTCTTTTTTTTTCTCTTTACTTTTTTTTTCTTTCTCAAATAGC
Source organism: Lichenostomus cassidix (assembly GCF_008360975.1). Taxonomy (NCBI): domain Eukaryota; kingdom Metazoa; phylum Chordata; class Aves; order Passeriformes; family Meliphagidae; genus Lichenostomus; species Lichenostomus cassidix. Next base: position 68,734,358 of record NC_139483.1, on the reverse strand, counting down.
TGTGGGTTTAGATGACAGTTACTTTTGAAACTGGACTTCTCTGAATTTACAGATTCCACATTTACCAGTTCTGCATATGAAGTTAAAAGGAACAACAGATATAAAGCTGACTAATGTGTTTCTGCTTCAGAATTGTGTAAAGACAGAAATCCATAGACTACATGTTTACATTAAGAGAAATAAGTGTAGGGGAAAATAAGATCTTTATATTATTCTACAGAGAAATGTACTGCAACCACATACCTAGTTTTAAATCCATTTGGAGTCCTCCCTGGATGATGGGACTTTTTCATATGCTTCAAGTATCTTGCTGGATTGAATCCTTAATGATAAATTCCTATTTTTCAGACTTGTGTGGTTTTGTATTTTCTAGAATTTGCACATGGTGTAACTCATGGGGATGGTCCTGCACAGGGCCAGGAGTTGACTCTGTGATCTTGATGGATCCTTCCAACTCCGCATTTTCCATGATTATGTGAAATTCAATACACAGTTTAGTTTCCAAATGGTCATAAAAGTGTTGTTTTGATTTTTAGGTAATTATTGTAAAGTAGGGTTTTGTTTTCCCTTCACCTTTCTTCAGCTGTGTGCCATCATCTCTTCCTTCTCTGACAGCTTCACTGCTATGAGAGCATAAACACATAAGTGGTGACTAAGCTTCCAGTATATCAAAAACTCAAGTACCAGTGTGAGTCAAAATTTTATCGAAAAGCATTACTGGGCTTGTCTTTTCCACAGTAAGAAATTAAGTTCTGTATTTTGGGAATTAAAGTCTCAGGCCTTTATGTCCCTATTCCTTTCTAGGAACTATGAGAAGTACTTTGTCAAGGCACAGAAAGTGAGACGTCTCATTGCCAATGACTTTGTGAAGGTTTTCAGGAGTGGTATTGACATTTTACTCACTCCCACCACTCTGAGTGATGCAGCACCATACCTAGAATTTATCCAAGAAGACAACAGGACCCGCAGCGCTCAAGATGACATCCTGACACAGGCTGCAAACATGGCTGGTGAGTAGGGACAAGAACTCAGCTATGTTTTCCCCTGCCTAGTCATTTTAAATGTCTGGTCACTTTAGCTATTTAATCTTCTCTTTAGAATCAAGATATTTCACCCCCATGTTGTATGTCTTGTGATAACCAGGGATAAGGACAGTTTGTTAAATGCATGAAAATGTAAGACTAGATGTTAAAGTGGGGCTCCTTGGAGCTGTGTGCTGCAGGTAAAATGAATCTATTCCAGAGACAAATCTCTTTCTAAGGAGAGCTGATTATCTTTTTCAGAGGATGCTGACTCGTTAAATCTAATTCATTTCTTGGGATCATCTAGCATGCAATTCATTGAATCAAATTATTTTAGCTAGTCTTTTTTCTCTACATAATTTTTTTCTGGTTCTTGTAAAATTGATACAAAAATTACTCTGAGTTTAATAGTAAGTCTGCATGTGTATTTTTTTAAATTTATTTCAGGACTGCCAGCCATAAATGTTCCTACAGCTCTTTCAGAGAGAGGCTTGCCAGTTGGGCTTCAGTTCATTGGACGTTCATTCCAGGAGCAGCAGCTTCTCACTGTAGCCAAATGGTTTGAAAAACAAGTACAATTCCCAATGATTGAACTAGAAGAAGTAAAGAGGCACGACACTGGCGTCTTTCAGCATCAGAAATCTGCTTCTTTTTCATAGCATGGGACTTGTCTTTCAGCCAGTGCAAGAAAGCTGTGGGGATGGTCTAAAAATGTATTTCTGCAGTTAATTGTTTTTTGCAGAAGTAATAATCTGTTTTAAGAAGACGTTATGCAGTAATGCACAATGGAATCACGACAGCTTGTTACTGTTTAATTAAGGCAAAATGAATCATAAAGTAAACATGCCAATGTTATTAGGAGCCATTTCTTACTGATATTAAAAACACCAGTTGAAATTATGTATCTTATGCCTGTGAAGCTGATTTTTTCATCCCCAGAGGGTGTGTAAGGTATCTGACTAATTAAATAACTGACCTAAACTTCTGTGTGAAAACTTCATGGTTGCCAAAGGGCTTGGTTTCCTTCTGGAGCACTTCTGTAGACTTTTATAATGACAACAACCAGACAAGCTCTGTTGGAACAAAGGTATCAAGGATCTGTTCACTAAGAATTGAACACAAATAGAAACAAGGAAATAACATGGAACCATAGAATCCTTTAGATTAGAAAAGACTTTCAAGATTATAAAGTCCAACCCAGCACTGCAAAGTTCTCCACTCAGTGATATCCCTTATGGCACCTCTACACATCTTATGTGATACTTATTAAAGTCGTCATGAGAAAGTTAAATCACCCCTGCATTAGGATCCCTGTTTCATGAAAATTAAAATGTGGAAATGTTAGTTCATTCAAAGAAACAAAAATATTCCCTACTTCTAGCTTACTTGTGCAGGAGGTGAAAATAACCTCTGGGTTTACCAATTGTGCCAATTACCCTGGTTACATCCATGTAGGTAATGATGAATTCCAGGTATCTTCTGGGGAAAGGTGTGTAGTAGTCCTTGAGTAGGTTTCTTTTTCCCTCATTGCTGTTCTTTACAATCAACACTCAAATACTTACTGAAAGAGATCATCTTACTCAGTGTGACTCTCTGTAGGAGTAATACCACCTATTCCTTCATGGACAGTGATTCAACACAATAGTAATGTGAACTGAATTTCCAAACCATCATCTTGTACACTGGAAGACTTACTAAACAACTAATAACATGTTTCAAATACTGCCATTTCCATTTCTTAAAAACATGAAGGGTGCAGTTTGTAGATGTTTGTATGACTGAAAATTCACTTTCAGTCATAGTCTACAGCATGCGCAGATTTAAGTAGTATAGAGTGGGGAAAATGACTGGGGTGGAATCTCATACAGAAACATAAAGAATCTTCCTGAATTACATATTGTCGTATACTGTATTGTCACCCATATAAAAAAGAAAAACCTTCTTTCTAAAAGTAGCAGATGAATTGGTGAATTATCCATATGCCAAAGTGAGCTTTTTCAATACCTTTCCCACACAATTAAAATGGTACACAACTAAAATCCCCATATTAAAAAAGTTAAATTTTTAAATACTAAAAATCAAGGTACAGACTGTTTGCAGCCTTATTCTATCTGACTTTTTCCATAGAACAAGTCTTTAGGGAACTTCCTTTTTCTGATAATGGGTGATGATGAATTTATCCTAATGAAATATTTTCACTGTTGTCTTGTTCAGTAATTTAGGTCTGCTGTAATCATGGATCTTGTTTTACAGCAGCTTGCTGACCAGAGCTCTCAGTGAGGTTATCCAAGTTGCTGTGCCTGGATATATACTTTGAATAGCTGCTCTTTGATCTGCAGTCACATCCCAAACCCAGACCTACCACTTGCTGTTTCTGAAAGTAAAGGTCAATGTCTTTGGTCCAGAGTTTGAGATAAAAGTCCTGGCTGTGAAGAGCATTCCTGGAGAGACATGAAGCAGCTTGTAGTGTTACAGAAGACAACAAGCTGAGAATTGTACTTTCCTTTGGAAATTAATTCTGGACTGACTTCGGACCCACTGGAAGAAATCACTGCCTATGCTTGGCGATCTTTATCTTAAAACCTCCTCCAATATGAAGAGATACCTAATGTAAAACTGGATCAAGGCATAGATCCCCAGACCATGTTTGCCCGGCATTTAGACGAAGGGTAGGTGAAGGGGAGCTGGCCCTATAGCTGCACTACCTTTTTTGCAGTGCAGCTTTGATTTCAGTCTGCTGAACCCTCTAAAGGAGCATTCAGAAGATCATAATGATGACCTGTTCTGACACAGGTCCTTCTGAGTTTCTGCTGCTGGCAGATTTCTGAGCATAGAACAACTGTGTGCTGAAATACACAGTGGGAGAGGTACCAACCAGACAGACACCCATTCTGCTTGGTATTTGCAACTGTATGTTGGCAGTTGAATTAAAGGTTGTAGAGACTTAAGAAACAAACTCCTACATAGATACTTAAATTTCTGGGCTGTAAGAGTCACATCAGCTCCAACTAGGTTTCTGCCCTGCTCCCACTCCTAGCTGGTTTGTATTTTTGGGGTCCATATACCTAATGCTTTCTGTCCTCCCATTTCTAAGGCTGCAATTTCAAACCAGAGGTAAGAACTTAGGAACCAGTTTGGTCAAGCTGCTTGAGGATGTAAGCAAGAGTTCCTTACACTGTGCAGGAGAATAGCTGAGACTATTGCTGTCGTCATATTTGAAAAACTGGTAATTGACTCTGGGCCCTACAGCTGTTCCCAAAGGAGCTTAACACCCCAGCCTACCTATAGGTATTATGGTTGTGAGGGGTATCTTGGAGCAGAGCTTTGTGCAGTTGCTCCCTGTGCCAGATCATGGCTCCAGAGTTATGAATAGAAAAGTTTCTATGCCAGATAATTAGACTCTCAAAAACCCCTTGTTACAGAAGTAAAGGAATTCCAAGGAGCAGGAAGGTCTGCAGGTAGAAAAGAGAAAAAAAGGAAAAACCCAAAACCCTGCCTATGGAAACATTTTGTACAGCTGTCTTGAAAAACAATTCACTGAAATAATGGAGTTGGAAGTTTCATGGCATTGCAGCACAGCCACAGTGGGAGGTAGGTGTAACCTTACCACACCGTGAGCCCAGATAATTCCAGTGTTTCCTGAAAGAAACAAAAGCTAAAGCTTTAACAAACAAGCAGTCTGGGTTTTGGTGCAAATTGTTTTTCTTTCAGGTAATGAGAAACTGTAAGGACATTGTACAGTGGAAAAGTGTTATTGAGAAGAAAATTGTTAAGACCTTTCACTTAAGATGTTTTTAAATACAATTGCAATCCAATATTGCACTCCATGCGGTTTCCACATATGAATGTTTCCCTCACCCTCTTTAAGAGCACTCATAACAAGGAGAAATTCAAAGCAAAATTTAACCTAAGTGCTGCTACTTACTTCTCTGTTCACGCATTTCTCAGTCATCAGGTATCATGCAGTTAATAGTAACTGCAAATTCATTGTAACCTCCCTTTCCATAGAGCTAGCTGTTTCTCAATGGGTTTTATGATTCACTCAGGAGCTAACCTGTTTGGAAAGCTGCAATAGGGAATGGGCTTTGTAGCCTACTTGGGGTATCCCACAGGCTTCCCCCTCAGCTCTGCCCCCGGAATACTAACAGCAGTACCACTGGACTCACATACAGATGGGCAACTGAAAAGGGAGGAAGAGGCGTGCACAGCATGCCTAAAAATCTCAGCTGGAGTTATATGGCAGTCATACTTCATGTTAAATTGATGCCCACAATGCCAGCAGAGAGGACAAGGAAATAAGCAAAAAAGTCAGAGGAGCCAAAAAAGGTTTATCTAAATTTGTTATTTTTCCATCTGTGTCACAAATAAAAAAGAATGTATCCAGTTACAGGTGTGTTTGACAGAGGCAGCAAATGAAAAACACAATCTTCTTAATTAGCTCGCCACACCTTCAGTTGACTAATATCCAGATGCAATTAAGCAATTCCAAGCTAACCTTTCTTTGTAAGCAGAAGAAAGGGTTTTTTCCCACCCAGCACAGGCATCCTCATGTAGTCACAGGTGAAGAGCAGTAAAAGGTGTCTTTAGCTCAGGGGTGCAGGGCACTCAGGGGAAGCAGCAGGAGCCCAGCCAGGGCACTTTGCCATGTCCTGTACCATTTTACAGCCCCAGCTACGGTATGATACCCACAGTAAGGTGAAAGTGCTGTAGAGAGTAACAAGCCACGTCTGCAGCACATTATGTCATGAAATGGACTTCAAAGAGCTGGAAAGGGAATCTTTTTCAGCTGAAGAGACTGTTCTTGTATGTCACCATGCGTCACAGCCAGTGCTGAAGGGATTTGTGTGTCCTGCCTTGCCGCACTGATAGTGACACAAGGTGCACAGGTTACTGTCATGTGTGCCAGCTCAGACACCTGGGCCACCACAGGGACTCCAGGGCTAGAGACCACTTTCAGGGGATGGTGCATTTTCATGGGTGAAGAAAGGGCAGAGGACAAACTGTCTGAAAGGCTGCTGCAGGAGGGTGTAAGAGGCCATGATAATGGAGCAGGAGCAGAGGCAGTAGGTGGTCAGTACTGGCTGGCAGCAGCTGGGCACCTGCCTGCACTGTAGTGTGAACTGGGACAGCTGCTGGATTGCAGCTGCTGTCTGCCAACACCAGTCCCAAAGGGGGACAAGCTCCTGCACTGCTGTGTATGGAGGAAAAGCACTGGGCACTTCATTGTGCCACACAGGTGAGGAGGTTTCAACTTGGGAAGTGACACTGAGAAGCACAGAAAGCTGTCTAGGCAAGCTGAGAAACATCAGGAGGTAGAAAAGACACAAAAAGGGGAAAGGATTAAGTGTCATAAAAGCTGCTAACTCATTCAAGTAGCCAAACTTGGGAGAGGAAGATTGAAGAGATAAAGGACATGGGGATAAGGAAGCACACAGAACCTCAAAATATCCTGAGCTGCAAAGGACCCACAAAGCTCAGCAGAAGTATTCTGGTGAAGGAGGGGCCCTGACTTAATGCTCCTAAGTAGAAATCTTTGAACGTAGGCACCTTTTATAAATTGTACCTCTCTGAACAGAGAGGCAGCTTGATTTAGTCCAAGACCAGTGTTTAAGACTTGCATTCACAAGCTTTTAGTGCCAAAGTTCTACTCAGGAACATATAATGCCTGACACAAACACACTGAATGTTTAAAAAAGATCAAAATATGTTAATAACAATATACTTCAGGAAGCCTTGGAACACACTGCAGAATGGACCATGTGGGCTTGATTTCTCTTCATAGATAACCATTTCATACACTCGTCTCCATTATTAAAATATAATGAGAATTTGTGGTTTCTTTCTCCTATTAATATTCGAGAACCTTTTGTTTAGAAACTTAAATCTAACCCAAGCCACACACACCTATTTACTCAAGGCAATATTGTTCTTTTGTTTAAATATGCTTTCTCACTCGTTGTGTTTAATTCACTCTTGTATTTATAGAGCACAGTTACAATCTTCCTTGGTCTTTATTTTGCCAGAACAGTTTACTCCTGTATATTAGAGTGCCCTGTGCTAATCTCTGTAGCCATCCACTGCACCTGCTCCAGCTGAATCCATGTGTTCAAGCATAGGTGACAAATATTGTAAAAGCAATTCCAGGTGCAGTTTTACAAGCACAAAACCATTAATATTCCCATGCTACTCCTGAAAAATTCTTCTCCAGAACACTCTGGAATCACACTTGTCTTTTACTCAGGCACATTACACCATACGTGTAGCTCAGAGCCAATTTATGATTAGCCAATGCACTCGGGGCTTGCTCTGCCTCTTGCTTTCAGTGGATAAGCATTTCCTGTATGAGCTGAGAGCTCATTACTAAACCTCGAGGTTCATGACCCTGCACTCCTCCTCGTCACTGCTATTCAAATTATCAGTTTTCCAGTTTTTCCTGTAGAGTCCAGCTCTCCACTGTTTTGACAGTAACTCCCAGCTTCATGTCATCAGAAACAAAGAATGTGTCCTTCAAACAACTTTCCTTATCACCGTAACTTTACCCTCATTGCAATCATTTTTCAAGCCACTGCTGCCAATGGACTTAGAGGAAAATAAAACCCAACTTCTCTTGTGTGGCCTCTGTAAGTCTCACCTGTGCCCTGATGAATCATGTAGATGCAACCACCTGTTGACAAAGCTAGACAGAGGCTGAGGAGCTGCAGCCTTTCTTAACAAAAACTTGGGGTTTCACTCTATTCCATGGCTGGCTCGCTTTGAAGGCTAAAATCAAATACAGTCCCATTGCAATAAACACTGTGCATGGATATCAGGAAAAGAACTTGCCCCTGAAAAGAGTTTGCATCTATAATGCATCTATCCAAAACCCCCATAAAAACCCCAACAAAAAAGCCACCCCAGGATAATGAGCTATTGTATCCACAGCACTGGAAACACAAGAGCCTGAATGATCTACTCTCAATTGTGGACAATGGAAACACGCTGAATCACTAAAACCTAACATTCAATAGGCAAAATGCAGCCTTGTCACTAAGACAAACTGCTAATAGCAACAATGAGGCTTGGAACAGCTTATATGGAGCCAAAGTGGCTCTCATACTTCAGCTGAAGTTCATCCAAAGTTGAACAGGGAGGTCTCCAGATGGTCACTGCAACTGGGGTTAGAAGGAGGGACCATTATGTTACTTTCTTGTTAATACACAAAGTGTAGAATTTTAGTGACGAAAATTAAGACTTACCCCCAAAGGAGTGGACAGGATAAACCATGAAAGAAAATGGCATCACTTACATAGGGAAGATGATACTACTTAAAAAAGATATTGTAGTCATATAACTTTGAGAGAAAAGCAGGGGGGAAAAGCACAATTGTGTTGTAAATTGTGTTGTGTACTGTGTTTTTTTCACCCAGCATGTAAAACTATGTCTTTTCTTTTATGGAAGAAAACATCTAACTTCACAGTATTTAAACAGACAAGCAACAAAATCCTCCATTGCAGCCCCAGTCAGGAATGTGACAGGCACAGGGATGTCCACATTGTTGAACTGAGCTGTAAGCTACACTTCATTCCAGGTCTTCCATTTAGGGTTGTATTTGTGTCTGTCCCCTGTGCTTAAAACCACACTGATGATGTGGACTTTGCCAATACAGCCTGGCTCAGGGGAGAGCACAAAACACCTCAACAGGTCCTTCAGAAAGAAGCATCACCTCTGAGCCAATCTGCCCACTCCCACGGACACCAGCTTGCCTGCTTGCAGACAAGGAGAGGTGGGAAGGTGCTGGACTCCACCTGCTTGGTTACACAAGTCAGAGAACACAGTTAGGAGGGAAAGCTGTCCCTGAGAGGGCTGCCCAGTAACCCAGGATGATTGTCTTTGGGGAGATCTGAGGGCATCTCTGGTTGCCTCTCCAGGAGTGTTGGCTTTCAAGGGCTCAAGGAGAAATTTGCGTTTCTTTATTTCCCATCTCAGTCTTGAATCTTAAATCAATCACAAGGTTGTCAGAGCACCCTAGCAGCACACACATGGAAAGTGTGAGCAACTTATAAAAACCTCAGGGGCTGTGTGAAACAGTGACTATGCAATCAGAGTGACAATACATTCCAAGGCCTGTAATGGAGAACATGCCTGAACATAATCAGGGTGGAACAAAAAAACCCAGCTCTACTCATGCCTCTTCGATTTGGGACTTAAAGCATCCATCTGACACCATCACTTAAAAAGCCAAAAAAAACTTTCACTCTGCTTTGTAGCCAACAGTGCTGCACATCTTTGTGACAATACCATCTCAGCTGAGGGCATCCCAGCAGGACCACAGCACATCCTGGCAGGAGAGACTCCCTCACAGAGCAAGAAGAGTCTGTCCTGATCTCCAGCCAAAAGGAAAGGAGATTACAGCTCCTAATATCTCTCTGGGGGGAGGAACTTGGTGAAACACTATCCTTAAACAAAACTACTCTTATTTTGTCCCCAGAATATACACTGAGACATTGCAGGTGCCAAGTGTATTTCTCCCACACAGCATGTTTTTCTCTAAAATAAAATTCCCCTTTTTTAGTACATGCCATGGGAGGGAAGAATAGTGGTAAGGAATTTGTAGCATGCCTTAAAAACTGAGGGGAGACAAATGGAATACCCAAGGAGGAAATATTTTTTACAAGCAAGTCAGAAAAACATTCTAATGCATTTGCTCTTCAAGCACAGTTACATTTACAAACAGCCTGATGAATGGGAGGTGTGTTGCTCCAGTTCCATTGCCTCAGTGACACCAAATTGGAGTACTGAAGGATTAGGACTAAATCTAACATACTATGAACCTGGTGAAAAATAGACTTCAGCTGAACATGCACTGAACTAGCAATCTAACTGAAAATAAAGAAGATAATTATTTCCTTTACTTCTTAAAAAGGGAGACCCTAAGACAAGTTATGGCATAAAGGAACATTAGGGAACTTCTGCTCTTCTCTGTGCAACCTTAGCACTTCTTGTGTAGAGCATTTCTGACTCCTGGTCCTCACCACCACTAAATTTTTTCCATTCAAACCCAAGATTTCCTAATGAATTTGGCCAACAAATATGGAGTTCATTGATAGACATGAGGTGGTGGAGAAAACCTTTCAGAACACTTTCTGCTTGGTGTAAATGGAGTGGTGATGCTGTTATCAAGAAGAGACATCAGTGAATAAAGTAATGGGTACTCTTCCCTACAGAGTGGTCCAAAATTTCATTCTCCTGGTACTCTTTATTCTGAAAGCACAGACATTTCCTGAACCACTGGCTCTAGCTCTCATGAGAAAACTCACTAAACAAACATCACATTTCCATGCAGGCTAGTATTAGCAGAGTGAACATGTTATTGAATTAACAACACCTTGAAGCCATTTTAGAGCATGCTTCAATCTTATTAAATACATGAGAATTTAACTCATCTGAAGCTCCAGTTCTTACAGCCAGAAATTGCTGTCATTGCCTTAAGTATCCACACAATGTAGGGGCAAGGGACAAGAAGACTAAATACTACTTAATCATTCTATTGATCTACTCCATTTTTAAGTCTTTTTTCTAGGACCTGCTGCAAGCACTAACCTTTTTCTATAATTACCACTAAAGAACATTGGCAAGAAACAGTCCTGAAAAATTATGAACTCTCCAAAGATGAAATCTGAAAATGAGTTTCCATATTTGTGAATAGCCTTTGGAGATATCTTACTGTTTCTATAAGGCTAACATTGTCAGGTCCCTACCCATATGCCACTTTTAAAACATCTAATATATTGAAAATGGAGAAATATATCAGTCTTTATTAATAGGTGGTTTCAGCTGCTTAACTGAGGAAGACCAGCTGCACAGGGAAGCTGAAGATGTAATTTTCTAACTGATCTTTTGCAGAAGTGACTTAGCTCTCTACTCATGTCACTACTTCAGAAAGCTTGGTCAGGCCTCAGAGTGGAGGTTGCCTTTCAGGAGTTTGATGAAACATTACAAGGACAAGGCCAGTACTCAGAGACTGCACTTGAAACAAATAATTTTTCTTATTAACCTGCTGAAGGAGGCTTTACTTATTTTAGTGTGCTATACTGCTTTTGTATCATTCCCAATTTCTACACAGGTGTCAAATACCATCCAAGAAAAAAAAAAAAAAAAATCACTCTACAACTCTAAATATACAGTGGCAACGTTATAATATGTATCAGCCACCTCTAATAACAACATTGCAAACCTCCCAAGATTGACAGCAAAATGCTTTCCATTAATCTGTTGACACTCATTTTGTTATTTTCAAATTGTTATCAGTGCAGTCTCCCCATCATGGTTTCTGCTATTTTTCTTGTGACTCAGATCCAACAGACTTATGGTTGGCAGTGCCCATTGAAATCCTGATGGGTCTAAGATGTAGCTTCCTCCCCTCCTTCCTCAGGGCTTCCCCAGGGACCACAACAAAACTCACCACAACTACCTCTCAGCCCGCTAAATTTCCTGGAGGGAAATTATGCATTTCCAAATGTTTAGCTTCAATTCAGTAATCTTCCAATTTGTTACCAGAGGGGAAGATATACAGTCATATGAAATAGCTATGACATCTCTGTTTTTTATCTATAAATATCTTTAAGTCCTTTCTCTGCTGTTAGTGACAAAGATTTTGTTTTCCCAACAGCACCAGTAGGTGACCAGGAGCACAGCTGGGCTGAGAGGGGAAGGTGGGTTTTTATTCTTAGGAAAGCCTTGGGCTCAAGTGTTTAATGTCTTACCTTATGCCACACATTTAGTATCTTACCCTATGGAAAGAAGTGTATCAGCTTTTCCAGTTAGAAATTTATGTCCCATATTTTTTACTCACAGCTTTCCCATTCTTCTGCTTGGTTTATATTCACAGAGAGGAGGATTATTGTTTTAGCAGTTCCCTCTCAGCCACGATGTTGTTGTTTTTCTTGAAACTAATGTACCCTTATTTTTTTCCCAGTTATGGCTTATTAGGCAGCCCATAAAATATTCTTAGACATTTTACAATTATAATTTACATTTTTTTCCCCCTACTCACTTAGTTCAGAATTGGTTTCTGCTTTGTGAAATTGTGTCAGCTAAAACTATTTATGTGCATTTTGTTTTCCTTGAACAAATATCATCAAGTTATGAACACTTTGATTTGTTGTACCACTAATTTTTACTACTCTGCTAGGCAAAAGTCTAATCTGGAGTTTTCCTGATATCTGGAGCAATCATTTTTAAGAAAGAAAATTAAGAATGTTATTTAGTGATTCTGAAGACATTTCAGTGCTGGCAGCATGAGGCTGCCAGCATATGGCATTTGGATTAATGTCTCCCACGAAACCCACAATTTTCTTTTTCCTCCTATACATTATAGATAGTAACTGAAAAAGCCAGTCACCTGTTCCCCATAAAAAGTAGGGCTATTTTTCTCTCACAGAGATGAACTCTAACTCTATCTTGCACTTTTCACAATGGGAAATCAGTCCATGAGATAATTTCTTTGTTATTTGTCACTAGTAAATTATTAATGTCTCTTTTTTGTCACAGTGTGCCATTTCTTATCCCCTTCTGTCCATTGAACCTTTATTAAGAAGTTTTTACCTGTGAGTTAAAGATTTCAGTTGCCAGAACATTCCCATCAAGTTCCAGCAATGCCACCTCTATTGAATTTACATTCATAAATGAGCAATTCCAATTCCTCTGTTTATTATCTAGGACCCTCACATTGGCTCAAGCAGCTAAATAATTTCCCCTCCTGTCCTTGGGCATGTGAGTTGGTTTTATTCACCCTATAAGCATAGCTTGGAGTTAAATGGGTGCTCATTTGTTTCTGTGCAGCTCCTAGCTCACAGAGGTGGAAGCCATGGAGTTTTCCCAGCTGCCTCAGAGGCTGCCTGCTCACCAGAAACCCTCCAAGAAGAGAAACCTCCCTTCTGCCCTGCAGACAAAAGCAGGAGACATTAAATAAATTTATGCCTGCAGCCTTTCTTCAGCGTGCACAAGTGGTTTCTGGCATTACTCTGGTTAATACTTGACCATGTGCTGCTTACCCTACCCATCCCCCCTTAAAAAAAAACAAACCAAAATCTTGCTTGATGAGTATTTTTGCACTTAAGAGGAAGGTAGAGAGAAATGAACTTTTAAAGCAAAACAAATTTTTGTGTGTATCCATACCCTTGCCCTTAACTTTCATTCTTTTATAGGAAATGTTGCATTAAAACTATCAAAAGGGCAGTTAAAGGTTGAAGTTGTTTTACTCCACATAAATCCAGGCATTAATGATGCAGCCCTGTCTTTGATTTCTAGTAGGATACTGAATTTCAGCAGGATGGTTATTCTGCATAAATAATCAAAACCACAGAAACCCATTCTTGAAATCTGTACTGTGTCTTACCAGAGATGTATTGGACAGCAAATGAGAATGGATTAAACACTCTCTTGTCAATGCCTCGTAAAATGGTCCTTTTATAGGATGTGCTTTAAAACAGGACCAATTATTCTTACAGATCGCAATAAAAATCGTAGTGTAATTAGTCCTTAACAGCAATAATGAAAGAAAGTGAGAAAAATAGTGAAATAAAAAGAGACAAAACCCAATTTATTTTAGGTAATTGCATTTCCACCTATTTATTTAAAATCTGCCACTTTCAAGTCTTGTCACCTTGCCAATGCAGTAGCACAATGTTCTGCTGCTAGCCCTTTATATGTCTTTGTAGAATAAAAATCTCAGCTGCAGTATTCCCTTACTCTCAGAACAGAAGTGATTCCTTCCTAATCCAAATCTCCTAATGGCTCAGCATTTTGTGCTGAGAGATCTTCCACGTTCTTGGGAGATCAAATAAGCAACTTTTCTGTTAAGTGTCCTAAAAGAACTATTGTCTATACAGCCACTTTAAAAGCCAAGACTTTTTCCCCTCACACATCTGAAGCGTTTTCTTGCTTAGGAGATGTTTTTTGCATTCTCTGTAACCACTTCTTACTCAGTTTGCTTAGCCCAATACAAACCTCACAGTTAATGACCTCCTCATTATTTCAAATGCATAGAGAAACTTGATTCAATTCAAAGTCAATACCACTGCAAGGCTATTGTAGTTCTGAAATATTTCCTTGCCAGTCTGTTGGAAGCAAGTAAAAGAAATAAATTTTTAAAAGTCTAGAAAATAGCTCCCAAGAACAAAGATACAGCCTGCCTTAACAAGCATGGCTGAATGGCATCCAGCATTTTAGTCTTTCATCATTGCTCCATGGAGCTCAGTATTCCCCCAGTCCTCACAAATGCAAGAGCTTGTTTTTGGTTTTGGATCTATGTCTCCAGATCTATGGCTATGAAAACATGAAACATGCACAAATCGCTACAGCATTAATTCCCAAGTTTGGCAGCCAGACTAAATCAATGGTGTTAGCAAAGCATGAATCACCTCGTGCATTTCAATGGGTTCTTTGGTCACCAAGCTGTGGACTATCCATTGGATAATGAGGGTTTTTTTAGCTGTTTCACAAATAATTGTGCTACTAAAACCATATTCCTCTCTGAATGCCAGTTACATTCTAGCCAGCGGTCAAAACCTTCCAGGTTCATCCTTCACAATTCCTACAGCATATCAATGAACTGGCAACATGGACATTTTAGGTAGCATAAAACCCAGCACTGCATAAAACACTAAATATACAATAAGCATCAGGAGAACAAGTGTATGAACATATTATTCACAGCTGTATTAAACTCTTGAATTTTCAGAATGGCTTCTTTCCAGCCTGCCCTGACCTCCTGTCATGGCAGCCAGGAGCACTGGTGGAAGCTTCAGATCCCAGTTATCACCAAAGATCCAGATGTACATGCCTTGTGTAACTTGATGTCAGCAAAAGGAATTATCAGCTTTACACTGAGATGGAAAAGCTTATGCTTTTTTCTGCTCTGCAGAAGTGGACATGGAAAACTTGGACTTGTTTGCAAAGTCATGTGTTGTCATGTGGCAAGAAAAACTTTTCTTTAAATCCCGATTTAAAGCCAAACTGAGATAGGAAGAGTTCAGTTGTTTTAGTTAAAGTGGTTTACTTTGGGTTTTTTTTGCTTGTGGGGCTTTTTTGGTTGGTTTGTTGGGGATTTTTTGGGGTTTTTGTTTTGGTTTTTTTTAATACAACAACCTACTGTGGGGCTTGTTACCTGTGTGTTTCCTTTTCCACCCCAGAACAGCAATGTTACTACAGCATCTCTACAGTGTTTAGTAACCATGTCTGTACTGTGGTTGTGCAAGGGGCAGAGAGTCTGGGAAAAGGCCCAAGTACCTGAAATCTTCTCTGTTTTTTTTTTTTTTCCAGTACACTGGTTGCTGTAACAAGGGCTACTACTTTTCTTTATAAGCCTTGCTTTCTTTGCACTGTACCCACTCTAATGAGCTTGTACCACTTTATCTACCTGACAGGTCATAGCAGAATAAGCTGTGCTCTGTAGGCATGTCTTAAGGAGCGTGAAAGGTGAAATTAGAACAGGCTCCTGCATTTTAAGCAACAGTTACTCCCTGCCTCCTCCACGGCCAGCTCACAGACAGGGCAGTTTCTTTCCTAAAGCTTTCAGTGATTTTCAAAGAGCTGCTCTGACCAGCCTGCTTTGCCCACACCCTTTACCACAGTGACCAGGGTCCACTTCCACGTGAGGAAACCTGCTGGCACAAGTAGTGAGGATGCACCCAGTTGCCAGCAGCCTCCATGAATGCTGTTTCTGCACTGGAATCATGGTTACTGGGAATTAATGAAAGAGCTCATAACTTAGCAAGTACCATGCATACTGTAAGGAAGTATTTTCCCCGAATCTGACTCCAGATCCCCTGTGCCCACTCAGCTCCATGTCCAGAGATCAGACCTGCCCCACAGCTGCAGCTCTGCACTCCTCTTCCAGCACCACTGGTACCCCTGGCAGCAGCACAGGCTCTTCCTGCTCCTGCAGCATCACTCATCACTGAGCCCCACATCCTTTGCCAGGGGAGCAGACACACTAGCCTGGGCCTCCTCGTCCCATTCTCCCACAAGTGACCAGTTGTGCAAGCATTTTGCCCTTCCAGATCAAATAACCTGACTCAAGGTGTCTCACATGATGGGACACAGGGAAATTGAGAAGTCTGAATTGCTGTGGTTTCACCTTTCTAAAGTGAAGCACCTGAACCAACATTTTTATGCTTTTGAAGCCTGGGGACTGCATTTTTTGATCATCCCTCAGTAAAAAAAATGCAGTAGAACTGTTCTTCACAGAAACAAATGGAAAACAAAAGAGACTGATACCAAAACTGAAATATTAGTATTGAGATTATACATGTATGATTTGGATGAAGGAGCAGAAGGTCTAACAGAAAATACCATGCAGATACCTCCTGATTATCTCCACACTAAAGTCCCAAAGCCACACTGACGTGTAAAAGATTCCATCTGACCAGCAAAAGAAAAATCATCCCTAAATGCCCATGGCATGCTGCAAGCTAAGCAAAACTGAGCTGCTGACTTTGTGAACGTGTGCTCAACGTGATGTAATTATCATATCATTTTGCAGTGCACCATCGAGAATTTGAGCAGGAAGAGCTTTGTCTTCTCCGCTGTGTGACTTAAAAGCCAGCAAAGTACATTGTTCACCTTCTCCAAGCAGCACTGCCACTGTGAGTATAAAGGTGACAGTGACTAAAAGAATCAATGCTTATTTATTTTTAAATCAATGCTTCACATTTACTTGGATTAATGGAATAAATAAAACGTTTAATCTTCCAGCAATTCACCCAACTGAAAAATATAAATATACTTGAAATATTTTTGAGAGTATAAAACTGAAATATGCTTCCTTGCCACCTCCGATTCTTTTCCCTGCTATAAACTAGAGAATCAGAATATCATGACTGTGATCATGGTGTTTTTATCCAGAGTGGGAAGTCCCTTGCTGTCAGCAATACAGCAGGTCAATGACATTTGTGATACCTGAATAGTCGTGATGTAGTGACAATTTTAGAACAGAAGCTGGCTGTTTATATCCCTTGAACATACATTTTCTGAGAGAAAATTATGTGTCTTCTGAAAGTCCAGAATGGTAAATGAAGTCAAGCCTTGTTCAGAGCAACTTTCAAAGAAGATATTCTGCAGTTCCCAGTACTGCCTTCCTGTCCCAGTCTCAAGGATAAAAGATGTAATGAGAAGAGGCTGCTATTTGGGAACACCAGCAGCTACTTTACTTAGTGGCCCCCGACAGCCAGAGAGGGCATGAGCTGCTGCACAGAGCCCGTCTCCCCCGGGAGCTGCAGCGCCGCCAATGTCACCTTACCCTTTGTTTTTTTTTCCAGATCATTAACTGTTAAACAGGGAGAGAAAGCAGAAGTGAGTCCTGCTGCCCCTGAGAACAGCAGAACGTCAAGAAGGGACAGCTATGTTTCATCAATCCTCTGCTAAAGCAAGTGCAGCGGATACCTTGCCAAAAATAAGCAAGAAGAAGGGTGGAAGTAAAAATAAACATCCCTAAAGCTCTTTGACTTTCTTCTGCCAGAATGTGCCTGTGTAAAACAGGCTTTGGCAGCGAGTCTCCAGCGACTGTGCCTGCCTGGGCCCTGCTGTGCCCACCCACTGTGTGCCAGTGGCTGTCAGAGGCAGTGGGGCAGCAGGCACAGGCAGTGGGGCTGGGGTGCTGGGATGGGATAGGACTACTGCCAGGGAGAGCCTGGAGGCAGGTGTGGGCAGCACAGCACAGCAGCATGGTCAATAGCTGGCTCCAGCTCCACATCTCTGGTGGCTTGCACTGAAGTCTCCAGGTACATTTGCTGCTTCACCTTCCCCCCAAAATCTGATTTCCCACCTTGTTGAAACCCTCTCAAGAACATGGGGGTTTCCCTGCTGTAGTGGATGGCTGTCTCTCCCCACACCTTCACTATTTTTGGCGGAAAACAGTTTCTACTTTTATACCCCAGTGGGAATTTCCAGCTGTAACCTGGCTGCATTTCCAGTGCAGCAAGCAAGCAGGCTGACTCGCAGCCACATGATTTGCTCTTGACATTGAACTGTTTGTTCTTTTCATACCCTGGCCACTTCTACTGTGCCTAAGCATCGCTCATAAAATGTAAGAGCTAGAAAATGTAAGCTACACAAAGCTGCAGAGCTGCTTGGCTAGGGCTTCTCAACAATGAGACTCTTTTCAACACTGCTAGTGTTTGCTTCTGAGGGTCTGCGTGTCCCAAGCACACCATGCTGTTGGATTCTGGTCACAAAGCTCATTGAGATGCATAAGCATGCACTGTACTGCACCCACTTCCCTTCCTCCAGGTACCAGCAGCCTCTGATGGAGCTGTATTGATGAAAAAATGATTAAAACAGCTGGCATTCCCAGCTACCAATGCTATCTGACCTGAAAGGAGGCTGGTTAGGGTTTTAGAAAGTTCTGGGCAGACTTTTCATTAGTTCCCTATGATTTTAAGGATATCAAAGGATTCAGGTGGAGGTGAAGAGGAGCAGAGCAGGAGAAGCTGGACTTTGCCATCAGCTTTAGTAAAACCTTACTCCCTCCCTTGAAGGCCAGCCACACATGGCTTAATGCTGAGGGTGACAGTGCCACCTCAGCTCCACCTCTTCCCTGAACCATCAGCATGGTGTGCCCTCCTGGAGGCACCAGAGCAAGAACCCTCTGTGCTCTCCTTTGCGAAGGCTGCAATCTCAAGGAGCTATCCAGTCATTGCAAATAAATTTTTTGGAAGTTTTATTTCCTTTTGGACTGGGCAAGTGTCAGAAATTGCTTCCTGAAATGACTGAGATACAACTCTTCTGGCACTACCCCAGGCTTAAATAAAGATGAGTTATAACACCAAGCTTTGCAAAAAGCATCAAGAAAAATGCTGATCAGGAAGTTTTGTGTAACTTCTTGGCAAAACTTGAGAAGGCAAGGATAGTTTAATCTTTATAGATTTATGGTTGCCTATAAGCAGGGGAAAGGCTTGATGTGGCTGTGGTTCAAATAACTAATTTTCTGTGAATTGTTTCTGCATCCTATATTTTATCTGATTGATCCCTTTATGTCCATCTTGAGTCCTTCAGACAGTCTGTCCTCTCAGACAGTGCCAGATTCCAGTATGCATGTTCAGAAGGGAGAGAAAATACAACATAAATCCAAACTGAATTGAATTTCTGCTTCAGTGTAGCTTTCCATTAAGACCATACCAGCAGTGTTGGTGGAAGTCCTCATGTTATCTGCACTAGAGCCTGCAGCTGGTCAAAAGGCAAGAACAACCTCTTACTTCTCTTTAAGCACTCCCCTGCCAGCACTTAAAGTCCTACAGATGTAACATTGTGCAACATGCTTATTTTGTTAGTAGTTTTGAGCCACTGGTTAAAAGAACCAGGCTGGTTCATCAACAAATCCCTACACATTTGTAATATATTTTTTAAGTTTTCTATTGATATGCATATATTCCCATTAGAAAGTTAGTGCCTAGCTTCAGTTAGAGATTAAATAATTAATTATATGTCAAATTTTATTTCTTCATTTGTAAATCAAGGAGTAAACTTCTGTTCATTCTCACTTATCCTGATGTTTTCAAAGAGATTGTTCTTTTTCTGACTTCACAAGCTAGCTTTTGTTTTGTGTTACTGAGAATTAACTTACATTGTAAAAGCACAAAGATGATCTTGCAGGCACCACTGGTTAAATGCAACATAAATTGCACCAAGCACTGAAAGTCTAAAGAATGTCAAGATACCATTGTTTAAAATAGTACAAAGCAATCTCAAAACCTTTAGCAAACACACAGAAAGCAGGTGTGTTACCTGACTGCCAAAGGCAGCTATTAGGTATGACCTGAGAGAATTACAGGACACTCAGCTTAATTACAAGATCTGAAGAGCCCAGCAAATGACAATATAACTATAAGCTGACAGAAAACTCTCAGTAAAGCCAGATATCATCTGGTAAAATGTGGGTGAAGCACTTCTTACTAATGAATAACATAAAAATGCCTTGGAAAGTATTTTAAAATTTATATGCTTGCCCTGGTTACCTCCTCTTTTTGTCATGCTCTTTCAAAGAGACTCCTTTGAAAAGGACTGAAGACCAACTTCTTGGCGGGCAATAGGGGGAGCAGAGTGGGTGGTGAGGTGATGGGAAGGAATGAAAAACAAAAAGTTGAAAGGATCCTAGGAAATAATTTACCAGCTGTCCTCCACAGTTCAACTCAGGAGATGCATTAAATTATTGACACTTGTTGAATCTGCTGAAAGTCTAGAAACTTTGATGGAAAGCTTTTGCTGTTGCCTAAACTCACTGTAAGGTGAGATATCCTTTTTGTCATATCCACCCCAGGCACAATAAACTATTCATTCCTCTACAAAAATCTATATAATTGACAAAGTTTCATTTAAGAGGGTTTGTAGGAAAACATTTCTCAACTGGTCAAACACTCTTCTGGCAAATGCAAGTTTTATGTGCTCAAATACCATTATCTATTACTCAAAGCAACATTTATCCATTTTAGATTTTTTAAAAAATCCATTTCTTATGCATGCAATATAAATTAGTTCAAAGTTATAAATAATGATTGTACTGATTCTAAGTTTTCCACAGATTGTCCAAGTCAGTTTACTCAAGGGAAGTAGTCTTTCAGCTATTAGAGCAGGAGATATGAACATAGTACTTATAAACTTTGAATAATCAAAAAAGTGAGGTTTTATAGGTCAGAAAATTATATAATTTCTGAAATCAATACTCTCACAGCATTTAGACACATTCTCCTTGGTTTCCCAGTACAGAATACTGCTCAGACAAACACAGTGTCCAACCTCTGCCAAATCTGTAAGCTCTGTGGAATTGCCTGAAGTCTGCACTGCTTTCTCAGGGAAAGTGAATAAATTAATCTGTTTGTTTTCTGAAATCAGAAGGAAGTCAGGTATTTCAGATCTAGTACAGACTATCACATGGGCAATGATGTATTTGTGCATAGGTACACTTATAATCAAAATATTAGTCAGTTTTTTAATGCTCTAATGTATTTACAGAAGTTCTTCCAACATATCACAGTCTGGATGCTATTATTTTGATTTTAAGACTATCAGAAAACACACAATACCCTGTTTAAGAGAAGCATTATGCAATCACTGAGTCTCCTCATCACCTTTAATAAACAAAGTTTAATTATTGCAGCCTTACCTAGTGGACAGAAATAACTTACAGGAGTGTAAGATACCTTTTGATCCTGTTCACTGCAAGTTAAACATCTTTCTTACTAAGGTGCACCTCAACATTTCCATGTTTTTAGAGCTGACAGAATGATTTCCCATGCTTTTTTTTTTTTCAGATCTGCACAAAAACAAGAAAAAGCTTTTGCCAAATCACGAATATGTTTGCTTCCTCATTTATGCTACCTGTGGTCTAGAAGAGCAGCTAAAAGTCTTGCTTCTTATTGCCTACCAATTTGCAGGAAAATGGTGTTTCCTAAGCACTAGCATTAGCTGTAGCAACTGCAAGCAGAGGTAGGTTGGGTTAAACCCCAGTCTCCTGCTTGTAATCCATTTGTTACATTTTTGTGTATTCATAGTGCTGCTTCAATGAGGTCTTGAAAATACTCTTGTACAGAACACATTACTCTTTTTACCTACCCAACAATAAATATTGGAAACGTGGATATTTGCAAGGTTTTGAGGCATCAGTAGCCACTACCTTTAATTGTTTTCTAAATTGAAAGAGGATCATGTTATTCACAGTAAATGGAGCTCTCACTCTAAAAGCTTATGCTGCTTCAGAAATGAGCAGATGATTTTGAATTTGCTGTCATAATAAAGAGATTTCTGTGAATGTCTGCAGAGAACATGATTCCTGTTTGCCACTTTTACAATGCTAATTTTCATTGTTCTTTGCAAAAACCTATTGAGTTTTCATTGTACAAGTTATATTACAATTATTTTTTCTAATCTATTCTGCTTGCCTGTTCTTTCACATCTCCCAGTACCCCATCAGTCAAATATTTTCTGCATGTGCTGATAAATGCCTTATGTCCATGCACCCAAACAGATCTGTGCAAAGTTGTTCCTCCTCTCAGGAAGGTGAGAAAGAGCATTTCTTTCAACACAGGCAAGAGCAGATAGATTGGGGGAAATGCTACCTTTGTACTCATGGTCCTTATCCATGGACACCAGTCAAACCCATAACACATCACTAGTATTTCAAACTGGACTTGTTTCACAATCAGCCATGGATGTACTCTATTTAGCTGGTATTTAAGTAATGAAAAATTGAATTAAATTCATCCCCAAATCCCAGAAGCTTGAGCAGTTAAGCATAATCAGAGGTTCTAGTATTTTACACAGGCTATAGCTATTTTAGAAATGAAAGTAAATGTAAAGCATATTTCAGTGTGGAACTAATGATGTTTCAGATCCTTTGCAATGCAAACTCTTGTTTGATCAAATTCAAAAGGTGTCTCAACAAGGAGCAGGCAGCCAGCCTTCTGGCATTGTCTGGGACAGGAAGTCAGAGAACCTTTCTGGAGGAGTGAATTCCTTCTCTGTTGTTCACTCAGCTGGGCTCTCCAGCCTTCATGCAAGAGCCCTTGGACAACATACATGGAGCCTCCATTCCCAGTCTTCTGAAGGCATTCTGCTCCTCCTGTCTTTTCTGAGTTTGCTCTCAGTCCTCCTCCCCAGTTCTGAAAGCAATGTTTTTCTCTTTCCAGTTCCACAACCAAGTAATTAAATCCTCATTTTATTACTTCCCTGCCTGCCCAGAAAGTGCCAGCAACCTAGTAACCCTTTACAGGGCTGGTGGTCTCACCTATTTATAGGCTGCGAAATGAACATTTCCAGAGGGCCTTGTTATAACTTCTGCACAGAAATTTCCATGCCATGCCTGAGTGAAATGGAATTCATCACTCTCCAGCACAACACACTTTGTGAAATGGTGAACTGACTTTCCCAATAAAGCATATTATGTTTATATAGTCACTAACATTAACTTTTCAGAAGCTCTCCTCCTCACAGGAGATTTCTTTACCTGGGGTACAGGTACAGCACTTAATGCATAATGCAATGTAGTGATTTCTTGAGTAAAAGTCTGTCATCCTCAGCTGTGGCTTAACAGCTTTTTCTTTAGAAGACAGACTTTCTTGTTCTTATCCAATGTCTGAGGTTCCTCACACTAAAGGCAAGTGCCTACAGAGAAAACAGATCCTACTGAAGACAGATCCTTAAACCATAACTTCAACACTCACACCACAATGCAGGTGGAGCAAGGGATGCTCCCGAAAATAAGCAGTAGCTGATCACACCCCCTCAGCACACAGATACATATCTGAGCCATTCCAGCCACGTTCTCCTGATCTGCTCTCTCCATCCACAGCAACAACTGCTGTCCACGTCCTGAGCTGAAGACACACAAATGCAGAGCACCCATCTTTGCTCTGCAACACTATTTCTGTGAGCAAAGAAGGAATGGTGCTGCATGAAGAAAAACTAATCTGTTTTCTGGAAGTTATGGGAAAGTGAGGCTCCAGATTCTCAGATTTTAAATTTTTAATTATTTCTTTAATGTTTTCCTTAAAACCATAGCTGAACTCTTATAAAAGAGTCATGCAGATTCTAAAGAATGTACTTGATTACCTTAATCCAGCAAAGTCTTAATCTAAGAGCTAATTTATCCAGGTATTCGGGTCACTTTAAAGTAGAAGAACATGGATTTTAAAACCTGTTATTTGGAACATTAAGCCAATATACCTCAGACCCTTTAACTCAATGTCAGTAACATTTACCACAAGTAATTATTCACAATTCTTTTAAATAGATTTTAAGTCCCAGAGCAACATTTATATGAACTCCAGCCTTTCCTAAACAGCAGATATTTTACTAAATTAAAGGCTTTTTATAACTGAATAACCACACACGCTTGTGTAAGCATTTTCAATGACCTTATACATTTTATTTCTGGTATAATTCTTCTAGTTTATGACCACCTTCTGAGATGAAGAAGTCTAATATAACAACTCACATCTCCAAAAGGTAATGGAAGTTTCTGGACAGCACACTTGTTTAAACCAGCATGCCAGGTGCAATGCCACCAATAGCATAGCCAGTAATAATGAATTACTGGGTTTTGGCCAACTTTAGTAACATTATATTCTAGTTTCATTCAATTTTTGTTTCACTGCTGCCATTCTCCAAGAGCACTGATCAGCTGATGCACATCCTGACCCTTGTGTTGGAGTGGATGGAAAGGTGTCCCCACGCAGCATCTCCTGACAGAAGGGACCTGCTGCAGAGGACCCCTGGAGATCCCTTGCTGTCACCTGGAGGACAAACTCCTCTTCTGAGAATGATATGGGGATCTCTCTCAGCTCCCAGCACAACACCTTTGTGAACTTCTCCAGAGCTCCCTTGCCCTGGTTTAATGGCAAATGTATTTGGTCACAGAATTCTACCAGAATGCAACAGCTGTAGTACTTAGAGGTCATCAAAAAGGATTCATAGAAACTCATTCTGGGCTTTTTGCTTCTGTGTCATGCCTATTTATGGACCTACATGTCAGCCTCTGCTCTCATTCAAACCTATATGTTTGTTTTAATTTATGTAAAGCAGCAGCTGAGAATATAGTATTTTTCTCTAGCACCTAAAATTTAACAATTCATCCCAAAAAAATACCACTTTATAAACACAGTATATCTACCCAGAAATTTTCAGGCTACAATAATTAAAAACAAAGAAAAAAACACCAAACTCCCCCTCAAACCTCCCCCTCCAAACACACGTGCATTTGGAGGCAAAACCTTCAGTCAAGAAATGCTGGATTTCAGTGATACTGACCAATAGATTTGGTGGTTCTCCTGTCACACTGTGGAATCTGTGACTATTCCTGTCTTTTTGAGAAAGAAGGTACTGAATATATATATTTAAAAAAAAAAAAAGCTCCACAGGTGAGTAGAATGGTCTAACAACTGCAGAGCAATCTTCAAAATGTTTGTGTGTGAGACAGATAACAGGGTTTTAAGTATATCATACCAATGTACCCTGGAGGTATGAAAAGATCCAGCTTTGTATGAAAGTCCTCAGTAACTGAGAGCATATATAAAAAGTTAAGACAGGTTTGGTATTACTTAGTCCTCTCCTTTTCTAGCTTAAAATAAGATTCATAGTACTGAACAAACATTTTCCTGACATCTTGGCACAGAAGACAAACTATTCTAAGAGAAAAATACATTATGAACAAAGTGAAAATATATAGATATAATCAATCACACTCAGTTATAATTTAATTCTCTGGCATTCAGTGTTCTTCTTTCACTCTCCCCCAATATTGTGATGACTATAAAAATCTTCAGCACATTCAAAATCAACAGGAGATGCTTTGGGTTGTATCTGACCAATGTAGGATTTGCCAGGAAACAAACCCAATGCACAGAATATCATTGTTGAAATTCTAACTACAAATTATAACTACCCCTGCTTTCTCAGGCAGTGTTGGATTTCTAACAGAAAATCCAGCATACAGATTTCTTCCCCATAAAAATCCCTTTACTTTTCCTGTGATTCCTTACTCCCTCCTGGGCTAACTGATCTGAAATCAGCCAATGTTGTTACAGAAAGTATATAAAACCCTAATTAATGGGGACATAAATCAAGAATTGGAAAAATAAATTAATGAAAGCAAAAAATTAAATAAGACTACATTTTACTGAAAATCTAGAATTAGGAGACTAATGCATTTTCTTAGGTTACATCATTTAATGGATTTAAACACAGATTGAAAGCTCAGTTCTTTCTGCAATTCTTTACAAGATTGCAGTAATTTTACCCCAAAAGTCATAAATTTTCCAGATTTCAAAATCTGAATATCTAACCTTCCAAATTACTGCCACCAGTAATAGACTTGAGGATAAAATCATGTTCTGCTGACCTTACTTGTGATATACTATTTTCTTCATAGAGAAACCATATGCTCCACAAATATACAAGAAACTGGGCAGCTTTCCTAAGCAGCATCTCCACCCCATATAACCACAGTGTGGGAGACCCACTGCCCTACTGGCCCAACACAGGGATACTCTGTACTTCAAACACTCTTCAGTAATGAAGAAATTCAGAGAAGCACCATAGCTGTATTTCCAACCATTTCCTGGCAAACTTGTTTCCTGTTGCTTCCATTCAATTCTTTGCCCCAAAGTGCATTCATTGAAGGTTTAGACAAGATTACTGCATACTGAACCTTCCTCTACCCTACTCTTCCTACTTCAGAGACATATGGGAAGAAGCAGGGCAACAGATGATACCAGAAAAGTCCATCAGATTTTCAAAACCTTGCTGGAATTATTTCTTGCTGAAGAGAGTTTCCAAACTCACTTCACCACCCTACCAGTTTCCTGCAACACTATGTCAGCCAAGTAGAATTGCCTATTTTGCACAGGAACCACCTTTATATCTCAGTCTCCAGCCCTTTTTGAGCTGCCTTTTCAAGCACTTTCAGTCAAAATGTCATTTTAATTTCAAAACAGTCAGAGACATCTTGAGGGAGCTGACTCCTCTGCGCAGAAGACTTCAGCCTTTCAAAACAGTTTTGTCTCCAGCACAATTCAAAACTCTATCACTATAAAAAATACTTGGTATCTCCCCCAAATACCTCTTTTTAGCCAAATGCCCCAGAGATGTGGGGTTTGGAAACCCCCAAGCCATACCACTGGGTACCTGACAGAGGAACCAGGAAAACAAATTGTCTGGAGTCAAAAGAAAGACAAAAACAAACCTGGCTCATGGGCACCCAAGGGTCACATGCATTCAGACTTCTGGGTGCTCTCTCCAAGTGCAGACATACAGGGGGAAGAGATTACTGTTTCCCAGGATTTTCCTACCTAAGCACTCCCTCATTCATTTAAACCAAATTAAAACAATCAAGCTCATTATTCCCCAGCTGTGGCAGGCAGACGACTCCACCCAGCCAGTCCTTCGATTTCCCAGGATTGATTTTGCAGGACAGGCCTTAGGGAGCACCTGGCCAGGAGCTCAGCTGGAGTGGCAGCCTCCAGCAGAGGAGCTGTAACACCTTTCATTAAGTACAGTGGTCCCAGGAGAAAATATCTATTTGTGGCTTCCACTGAATCAGAACCATCTCTGCATAACATTTTAGTTTTGACTAAAAATCAATAAATTCTGCTGAGTAGGTGTTGTATTGATTATTTTTTTCCTAACCAGCTGTACAATTGCTAAGAAACTGATGCTCTGTCAGACATTTTGGTGACTAAGTAATGAATAATTGGCATTTAATTCAAGCAACTGTCACACTAGACAGTCTCTAAAAGCCTGTTCACAGTAAATACTGGGTTTGAGTGGGAAGTTGCAGGTACAAATATTCCCAGTGTGGGTTTCTTGATTCTTTCTGCTTCAACTACTGCCTCCAAAAGCTCATCTCTCCTTTACCTATATTACAGCATTTTAGTACTGTGACATTTAAATCCTGTGAGATTTTCAGCCTAAAACTTTAAATCCAACAACATTTACCTGCTGAGGTCTTTCTAACAATACTTAAATGTTTGATTCAGCCTAGAGAAACATCTAGTAATAAGTTTATCATGTGATAAATGACTACCTGTCAACTCTCCTCAGAACAAGTTGCATGTGCTATAGCCATTGATATATTCCACAGCTAGAGCCCACAACTGAATTTGTGGCATCATTTGAAACTTCCAAAGAAGAGCAAAGAGACACAGAATTAGAATACTGGATCTCTGACACTTTCAAGTTCACCTTCTCAGGAATATATTGGTTTTAATATTCTTTTCCCTGTGTGCACTAAAAAAAGTGTTTCATGACAAAAAATGTAGTATTATATTGGAATGTGAGTCCAAATGATTATGTGAATTATCTCTCCAGTTATGCCTTGCATGAAAGCAGATATGGAATGGTAAAGAAAAAAAAAACCACCAAAACCAGCAAACCTATATATCTCTTCATTGAAATGATCAATAGTTAAGTTCATATTAATGTAAAATATTTAGAATTAAATAGTCCTGGTATGCAACAGAGCAAATTAGTTAAGGAAGACTCTCCAACTTTCTTACCACAAGACAGTTTTCTGCCACATATATCCAATGTATCAGTTAACTTAGGGCATGAAATTTGCCTCCCTCCCTTAGTTTCTGTAAGAATGAACAAACCTCACTGCTTAGAGCAAGATACTGCTCTCACTCCGCGCACACCTCCTCATCTCCATTATTTTTACTGCCAATGTTTGCAGAAGTTCATTGTAGAAAAAGCTATTAAGGAACAACTGCTCATTTCCTTTTAGCTTGTAAGGTAATTAGACTGGCAAAGCAGTTACAGTGTTAATTTATCCCTGGCAGATAAATTAACTGGTTCTTTGCAGACACTGGAGGAATGACTCACATCATGAACACAAGTTTATTAACCAGAGTCTTTCCCGCTTTCCTGCCTCCCACCTTCTCCTTTGGGCATAACATTGAGACTGGAAGGTCAGTTTCACTGTGTTTCATGGCGTTTTCATGGATTGTCTCTGTTTTCTATCCCCAGTCCCAGGGCTCAGCCTCACCAACGTTTGGGAGTGAGGTCTGCTCCCAGTGCAATTGGATCAGCTCCACCGAGAGCTTTTATCCGTTCATCGTTCCACAGTCATAGCCGTCAGCTAAATATCAGCCATACCTTCTACACCACAGCACAGCGCTGCCAGGAATGTTATTAGGATCTGATTTTAAGGTGTTTTTACACAAAACACAGCTAGGAAAGTTCCCTACAGACTGAAATTAGAGGGCTAGGTCCTTCAAGCAGTCATTCACACAAGCAGCCCTTACCTGCAAGCTTCATCAATGGCACTATTCACGTGAGATTTTATGGTTTAGAGGATTAGACACTGTATGTAATGTCTCAGGCTGAGACGCAGCTCCATACCCACACAAGGCTGAAAACAGGCCACACAGCACAGTCCTTCTACCCTCTCTGCATCAGCAGCTGAGAGATTCAGAAATACAAATATATATTTTTTTAAGTTGCCCTTTAAATCCTCAATTTCATCATCGCTCAGAAAAATTCAACTACTTGGGGTATGTGTGCAGGCTCCCTTTAAGCCCACCATGATGAATTCAGCCTTCAAACAGGCCTGTGTTGTAAATTGTGGTAAACAAATTGCTGCTAGCCCTATATAACCAGTGAATTCATTTTCTAGGTTTGGCAGTATGACCTGTTCCAACAAGACTTACATTCAGTTTTTACAGGCATTGTGTTAATATGTTTGTATAATTTTTTCTTATACAACCCTAGCATTTTTAAGGACCTCCTTCATTGCAAATGCCTCTTTATCTGAGTCACGGGATCCCTGTTTATCTGCAGGCCCTTTGGCTCAGCAAAATTAACCTCTTGCCACATCAAGAAAATTTCAGGTTCTGTTGTTTTTTAGGTTAAACAAGACACTATGGCAACTCCAAGTAGAACCTGTTATGCTGGCTCAGGTCTGCTGGCAAGGGATGCAAGTTTCAGGTGCTCTCTTAAATTAACAGGGATGATGAAGGAGGCACTTGTACCTTAGCTCTCTCTAATCCTTGTGGGAGTAAAACTCCTGGAGCCTGCATTTTGCTGGTGATACTACCATGGCATAAATATTAATTCTCACTAAGTTAAAATCTTGATTACCATGTCTGTCTAATGACGTCTGCACCTCATCTGCTCTTGGACAAACTTCCATAATAAAGACACTGCAGTGGGATTTTCTCAGTTTATACACTGCTCAATGATACCAGTGCCATGCCAGGGGCAGCAAATCTCTGCCCAAACTGCCCCACCCTAAATTAGGCCAAGGGAAGGAAACACAAAATCCCCTTCATTATTCCCAGAAGAGCACTGGGTGCTGGTGTGGGCAGCATCCTTGCCAGGAGAGCCTTTTCCAGACCACCTGTGTGGGCTCTGTGGGGTCGAGCAGCAAGCCAGTCTCTTCAACACATAACAGCCTAAATACAAATCCAGACCTCCTCTCATCACTGCCTAGAGACACTGGCACAACCAGCGTTAAAGACAAAGCTTTCTGCCCTACCCTGACACCTAATTCCACCTCCAAATTCTAGTTGTGTCGACCACGAGTGCTAAAACAGCCCCAACCCTTGGTCCTTGCTGTTAGCATAACCTGACTGCTAACTCAGCCTACGTGTGCTTTTTATTTGCCCATTAGCATCAACAAGAGAATTGGCAACAAATGAGAAAAGAAATGACACTGACTATAATGACCTACAGTTCAATTAAGAAAAAACACAAACCATTAAGCAATGGGCTCCAAAAAGTCACAGTCATTTGGCATACTAGATCATGCTGGGGTAACAGGATTACTGCTTGCACTGGGATTAGGGATAGGTTGAGATTTATTATTTAGGAAAGCAGAGAGTGAAGAGTTTGATTTGTGCTAAAGAGAAGGTCAAATGAATAGGGCATAGGGTGGAAGGTTTTACTGTAACTTTTAGGCTGAGAAGGATTTAAGGTTACTACCAGTGAGGTCTAAACTTTGCAGGTGGCTCTGAAAATTGCAAGGACTAATGTAAGACCTGTGTGTGCACTAAAGCTCAGCTCAGGTATGAGTAGACCTCTGGTCTCTGGGCTGGCAGCAGGTAACAGGGGCTGGGAAGCAGGGACATGGACAGGATGAGAAGCAAAGGCAAACTGCTGCTGTTCCCAGGAGGGATGAGAGGGCCCCCCTCTTGCTAATGAATTAGTATTGTGGGAGATGGGCAATGTGGGTGTATTGCCTGCTGCCCTAAAGTGGCAGCAATATCAGGGCAGAGAATTGCTTAGATTTGTGTTGATCCATGTAGGGCTTACTGGAGTGGATCTAAGGATACTACTGTGTAACTCCACAATAGCTTCTTAAATCAGAGCTACAAAATGCTTTCAAAGTTAATCCACTAATCATTCCCACACACCATGCACTGGGCAGTACCATAGGCAGCTTTGCTGCATGCAAACAGACTCCTTGCAGTCAAAACAAATGTGAAAGGCCGCCTCCAAGTGTATTCTCACCCTTACAGGGGCATGTGGGTCTGTAAATTTGTTTTGACAATGCCCCAAGGTCTGCAGGACAGTCTGTTCTTGGAGATTCCTAAGCAGGTTTCAAGCAGCAGGTTGCCCACTGCAATGGGAGGCATTGTTATTCACATGGTATTGTGGGTCCCAAAACAACCTGGCTAGATAAACTACTGTACAGGGACCTGAGAAAAAGCTGACCTTGTGTGAGAAAAGGTCTTATTTGTATTTAATCTAGCTCAGTAAGAACATAAACTGGATAGAGGTAGTTCAGAGACTGTAGCAAGTTAAAAGTTAAATTAAAAGAAATAACAACCCAGAATAAAATATCCATGGTAGATGTGATAAAACCTTTGACTGGATGTAAAAAACAGTTTTGCATAGTACAAAGGAACTCTTAAAGAGAAATTGATGAGAAAAGATGAGTGGCAAAGAAAACTAAAGAGAGATTATCAGCATCCAACTTCATTGAGCATTTCCAGAGCCTGAGAAACAGCACAAGAACCTGGGATACTCTGTGACAATGCAAAAAAACTGATCTGCCCTCATTTATCTACAGTTTCTAATAGATACAAAGTTAATCTAACATGTCCTGTAGCTGTTGGTAATGCAGTTACCCCTAGGTGACAGGTGGCTGTGTGACACTGTATTTGCACTTTGAAGTGTGTGACGGTGTCACTGCAGCTCTTCCTCCCTCTCAGGATTCTCTTGCCCCCTCCCCAAACAGCTGCCAGCTCTCTGCCCATCTTCCTGGCCTGGCTGGTGAAACACAGAGGCTGCAGCACACCTGGATGCTGATGTAGCTCTGCTTGCTACCCCAGCCTGGCACCAGCTGGACTGGATCCCATGAAAAGCACCATCATTTTCCAAGAACACAATGAAAGCAAATACCTGGATATGTTCTTACTCATTTTCCACTCTGGTTACCCAGAAGTAGAGGGTTTGGACAATAGCTTCAGAGAAGAAAGACTACCAGGAACTCACTGTTCTTGTCTTCTTCCTGAAACACAAGGATGTCCAGAAGGTCTGTAAGAAGTTAATCTTGGGTGTTTCCCTGCAACAGCTGCTGTATTTAAATGATTGATCCCACCATTCTCTCACACAGCATCTTTGGCCAAAGAAAAACTCAAAGGCAGGGAAACAACCATGGTGTCACTTGTAGGGCAGGAAAAGAATGAGCTGGAACAGAGATAAGGCATGAACATATGTAGCAATGGAGTAAAGGCTCATTTCTGCATGGTCCACTAATATGGAAAACAAATGTGGACAAGAAATAAACCGAATAAATTATACTTTTTTTTTTTTTTCTTGTCCAGGTAGATATTTCTGGGTTGCTGTTAGGTTTACAGCTAGAATTGGTGCTGGAGAGAGGGTTGCAAAGTGCAGGCAACCAAAGGTTAAAGTAAACTAGAAGGAACTCTGAGTTGGAATAAGGATAAATGCTGAAATTAGATTGTTCTTGCTGTAGCAGAAATCTCTGTCCCTAAACAAGTCTAAATTCAGGATGGGCTTAGATGTGGAGCTCTGAACTGGATGGATCAAATTCCTAGGCCATTTGCTGAGTCCTGCTTGGTTTTTAATTTATTTTCCAATTTCTAGAGCATTCATGAAAAACGGTTAGGTTACTCCTTATGGTTGCAGTTACCGAGAGCAGGAGCAGCCTTGTCACATCATGTGCAGAGGAGTGGGATAGAATTCATGTTGAAAAGAAACTGTCTTAAGCTAGTCATAAGTTCATCTCCGTAGCTAAAATGATATTTACATCTCTTGAAAATGTATTTACACCTAAGATTAAGACTGGAGAGGGGGTGAGGCTTATGGAAAAGGGGCTGAAGATCTCAATTTAGTGATGCAAGGGCCACTGCTGAGGATGAGATGTGGGGCCATATGTGGTTTCTTTGTTACTCTAAGTTCAAGGGAGTACTGCAGAGAAGAGACAGCTCTGGGCTATATAATTAAGACAAGATTCAACTGAAGAGCTAGGTGGATCCACAGATACAGAAATGCCTGTGGGCTGGACTGCTACCAATGGGAAAGTATGGCCTTTCTTCTTGTTTGGATAAGTTGTTTATTATTATTAAGCCTGTGGCTAGAGTTTGTGGTTAAGGTTCATTTACAGAGAGCAGAGACTAGAGGACTAGGATCTTGTCAGGCCTGGCAGATTAGGATGAGAACTGATACCAAAAGGAAGCAAACTCCTTGTATTCCTTATCCATCTGCTGCTGGGATGTGTCTCTTGGTAGAGCTACTATTGGGAGTGTGGTTACTGCACAACAGTGGTGGAGAAACAATTCCTCTCCACTATTCACTGTAAAAGACTCGCTGACAAGACTTTGGCTTAGACTAGTCCTGCATATTAAATGTATATAGTTTAACATACAAAAACATTTTACTTTATTCCAATGCATAAAGTTAGGCTTTAGTCTTAACACAGAGAGGCCTAGATGGACACAAACAAACAAACAAACAAACCCAAAGTAAGATGTTCTTCCCTTCTAGCAGTGGTTCCTGCTTAAGAGATTAAGCCTTGAAGAATGAAGCCGTAAACCTGAAGTCTTTGGGACCTGCTGTTAATAACTATACCACTCCGAGCACAAAGTAGATAACTAACCATTTACACAAACACAGAAAATCAGTTAATCAAGTATATACACACACACATCATTTATATATGTGTGTATAGCCTTCTGAAGAGGCTGAAGTAATATGAAGAACATTCTCCACCAAGATTTTGCACAGTCCTTTGTTTTAGACACAGTCTTTGTGTTCCTCAGATTATGCCAAAGTAAGAGCCTGGTAACCAAAAATCCAAAATCCAGTTGGAATAGTTATAGACTGGATTATGGGGCTACAAAGCCTATGCCTGCTTGATTCCTAGACATGGCACCTCTAAGGAGTCAAAGAGTCAAACTAGTATTTCAGGCTCTGCTGTTTCCAACGGTAAAACTGATCATATCTTTGAAACCCTTCTGTAGGCTGTAGAGAAGCATGAAATATTCTTGCCTCCTGGCACAAGCCCATATCTTAGCCCACAGTGTCTTCTGTATTGCACCTTTAAACATTGGTCTTCTGGCCCTGCTGTCTATTTCCCTAACATGATGTATGGTCCCAAGATACTTATCATAGCTTGAAAAGAGTATGAGCTCTCACCCTCTGGCTACCAGCCCCAACCCTAAACTGCCACAAAAATATCTACTTTCCATCAGGCCCTGCTAGCCATAACCTCTCCCTTAGCTGAAGGTCACAAAAAGACACAAAATGCTCTTTTGCAACCAGCCCATAACTGAGGCCAGAGTGACATTCCTTCTACAGATGAAAGCCTGGTTGTCCAACCCAGCTGTCCATCACCTTAAGGGGAAGCTAAATTTAACTATAACCCTGAAACTGCCATTGCAGACCCACCCCAGTCTCCCTCCAAAAGTAATTTTTGACACCCAGAAATACCTAGCAGTTGTATCTCTGACAGATCTGAACAGTAAACAAAGCCAAAGCACAGCCTCAGCTACACGCCAAGTGAACATTACCCCACAGACACTTTACATTATTAATCTGTCTGTTTCAGGCACCATTCCTTAGTTCTGAACATGAGCACCTGGACAGACCTAGTGATAAAATAACCTCTTCAGCGCTCATCTTCCAAACCCAGGCCCTGG
The DNA here is from genome assembly GCF_008360975.1 of Lichenostomus cassidix. Classification (NCBI taxonomy): domain Eukaryota; kingdom Metazoa; phylum Chordata; class Aves; order Passeriformes; family Meliphagidae; genus Lichenostomus; species Lichenostomus cassidix. The sequence goes on along the minus strand of NC_139483.1, from coordinate 68,699,704 downwards.
TCTCAGTTCCAACCCTGGCACCAAACAAAATTCAGTGCCTGCCAACATCTTCACAAGGATTTTTAATATTTGCTGCCTCCTAGAACCAGCCCTGTAGACATCACTGTATGCCTTGTAAAGTCTATCAGTGGAAACAAACTACTCTGCCTCATACATCCAGAGCCACAGACTGGCAGTATTTTTGGATTATGAAGATGCTATAAGTTGTATGGTGAAAGCCAGAAGATTCTAACTTGCACCAAAACCAAGCATAAATCTGTGATTCTGTCTCAGCATCACCTTCAGCAATAGTCCAGTGAGTTTTGCAGGGTAAGCAATAAAGTTGAGCATTTGGTACTTTGTAGTTAAAAACCTCAAATCCAACTTACATTAATGTAGTCAGAGACCCCTAACAACAGCTATACTCCAAATGCTCCATTAACCTCCTGAAAAAAAGGGTTTCTTGTGGGGGATGATGAGGAAACAGATGTCCAAGGAAGGAAAACTCAACACAGCTGGCTAGTAGGGGGATTCTTTGCACTTAGATGTGGTTGACATTGACTTGGCATCTGAGGGAAAAGGGGTGTTGCAGGGTTTCACAAACTGGCTTTGCTTCTCTTGAGTTTGCAGTGCAAATATAGACAGTATCACACGGCATCTCAGCACTATCATGGTTTAGGTTGTTTTGGTATTTGAATACAGAATAATTCCCAAATATTTTTGTTATTTTGGTTGCAGACAAAAATTTGAAGTCACTGATGATGGGGCAAAATTCACTACAGGTCAGATCTAGATAATTATACTGCAGATGTCTAAACAATGTGGAACTCCTTTGCATCTGATGGAGGGCAACAGGTACTAAGAAGGAGCAATTCTTCTTGAGCTAAATTTAAGAATTTACTCTGAGATGGCATGAATCATATTCATCATGAACCTATTACATTTTCAACTGTATCTCTACGAAGACAGCTGAAGATGAGTAATTCATATGTAGACATCTACATTTAGTCAGATAAATCTTTAAAACTTTCTTCCTAGCCTGGAAGATCAGGATCTTGAATAATCAGCAAATTTCCATATGTGCTGCCTTTATGGCATTATGATTTATTGCTTTATGAAAAGGACTTTCAAGGGTATAAAATGGCATGGGATTTCTTGTATCTTTTCTAAGGAATTTTTTCTGTTATTATTATTATTGTCTTCAGAGTTAAATCCACCCGTGAAGTGAAGGAGAATTTAGTCTATTTAAATGTTTGCAATAGTTAAAAAATATGTTTAGGTCCACTGGTCAGGTGGCAAAGAGTGGCCTAGCAAGGCTGAGACTCAGCAGAACAGTGACAATTTATAGTGTATGAACATCTGGCCTGGGTCTGTTTCCTCTCACCTCTCAAGAGCCAGAGGTAGGAAACTAGGAGATCACCACTACCAGGAGTGGCTATGTTTCTTAAAGTCACCTTTGGAGAACACTCCAACATCTAAGAATTGTAAAATTATTCCTCTACTCTTCACTAGGGTTTAGTCAACTGCTGTATGTAATACACAGTTCTTACACACTAAACTTAATTACTCAGCTGAAAAGAGCCATCTGCAACACTAAGATCAGGGCTTCTCAGCTGATTACAGACAGTAATTTGTTTTATGCTCATCCTTTCCCAGACATGGTTGATTAAATGATGAGATTCAATATAATGTATGGGGGGAGCACTGACTGCTCCTCCCTCCCCAGTGTCTGATTACAGGATATGCAGCTGTAAGAGTGAGCAGTTTCTGGATTTAAACTTGGTGCCTATTCATTTGCTGTGGACCATTCAAGAGGCTGATTCACACAAATAAGCACAAGTAATGCAGCAATATTTCAATTCCATCATTCTGCCAATGGCATGTAATTTCACTGTCAGTGACAATTAAGCTAGCCAACTGTATTTTTATTTAGTCTTTAGTACCCTAGCACAGCTTTTTGCTTACTTTGCCAGCAATTTAAAATCCACATCCTCTCCAAAGATTATATTAATATCGTCATAGACAATACTCCAAGCCATACTATCTCACTGAATATTCAAGGAGGGAGGGTGTTTGTGTGAGTGATTGCCTGTCACTGAAGCCAAGAGTCGCACTCCATTTAATATCCAGGAAGCAGAATTAGCTCCCAATAAATATTCAAAACGCTATCCATAAAACAAATGCTCAGACTGTGTGAGTTGCCCAAGTGCAGCTTGAGTAGATGTGCCTGAGGTGGCTGGATCAGGTAGGTGCTACATGTAAAACACCTGAAGTAACACTGAGCACAGCATAGGCTGCAAAGCCTTCTCAGCACAGAGGTAAATTACTTTACTTCAATGCCATGCTGCCTCAGTTATATTATCAGCCATGCCAAATTAGCTACCCTGAAGCTGAATTTGTCTTATTTCTGCCTTCCCATTCCAACCTTCTCTCTCTCCTTTTTTTTTTTAGTTTAAATGGATTAAATTAAGAAAATATAAACTAAAATAATTGAATTGTTGCATTGTTAAATCAGGGTCAATATTCATTGATGAGCTGCTGTCCTCTATTCTAAACACTCATATTGTTCCCTTCAGAAGAGAAATCAATCTATTAAGGAGAAATTTAAAGTACATTTGGAGATAAGGTGGCCTTCTGCATGTTTGCTACATACAAGGGAACTTTTCTTACAATGATACTTACAATGATAAGTAGGAAACATTTCCTCTTCCCAAACCCTTATTAACCAATTTTAAACTACTCTCCAAAGGTAGGTAGAGACAGAGCCACTTTGAGATAACCTGTGGAGTACAGTATGGAGCTTGTGAACCTGAAAAACAGCCATTATCTTATATTTTAAGATTGCCAGAAGAATTTTAAGAGATAATTACTTTAAAATCACTCTAAGGAAAGCAAGGTTAGAATAAAAGCAAAGAAAAGCAAATTAAAACATCTGTTTACAAAATACAAACAAACAATACAGGTGAACAGTTTGTAGGAGAAAATACAAAGGGAGAAAATAATGTAAATATTCACCTAGAGTTTGGATGATTCTTAAGGATGCCAGGTCCTCCTAGAGCAGTATGACAGCAATCAATGATGGGTGAGGAGAGGAGCCAGGGCACTTCTATGGATCATGGAATGAAGTGGAAACAAAGAGAGGAAAAAGACAAGCAGCTGACAAAGCTGTGGGCTGCAGAGGGAAATCCTGCTCTTCCCTTCTATAAATGGATACTGAATGATATCAGAGTACTGAGTACTCTTCAGATGGGGCTGCTGTGAAGTAGCCTCCAGATTGTCTACCATGTTACAGAGCCTGTGAGACTAACCTTTAGAGTTAGTTCTAAGGACACAGTGAGATGTTACACTAGTTATTTAGACTGGAATTTCTCTCTGTGTTTAAGACCCATTAACAAACCACTTCTCTGTTTTGTTCTGTGTATAATGGAAATTAAATTACCATAATCAGGCCATGGTAACAAACATTTTGGTTTAGAGAAAGTGCTGAGCTAGCAGGTTATTACCTTCTCCAAGACAGAGTTCCCCAAGCATTTATTTACAACATATGGATTAAAATTTTTCAAGGAAGTGCTGATCACAGGTTCAGCAGGTTCTCTTTATTTCATGTTGTGCTCTGAAGAGACATCATCTATTAAAACTCCATGCAACCAACTTTCTGCCAACATCTTTAGTGAATACATGCCATTTCAGTTTCCCTGCTTTGGGGAAAAGCACTGAAGTGCCAGAGCCCTTGTGTGGTTCAGAGATTACCATGATAACCATGAAATTCTATTTGCAAATCTTTCCCTTGTCCTGGAATCATACTGTTCTGCACTTCATTCAAGAGGTAGCTTTGGTAATGTGTCTCCCAAGCTCTCGCCTTGATGATAATCAGAAAAACAGCTATTTACAGCCTGATTCAAGATATATTGTCTCAGCCATACCCAGGGACACCATTACTGGGTAGTTGTGTAACCACTTGTCCTGCAATGTCTCTACTGCCAGTTATTTGGATAAGCACAGCAGCCCATCTCCTCACATCAGTGGGGAGCATTTCTGCAGGGCCATGCTTCAGGTCCCTCACTCATATTTTTCTTTGGCCTATGCAGTCATGATAGGATCTTCTTTCATGTAAAAGTATTTCCCCTGCTTTACTATGAGCTTTATCATAGATATTCATCTAGGTCTTTTTTACATATCATTTTAATAAAAAAACAACTTAGTAAGTTCTTGAAAGTTCAAGAAGGGTGTTGATAGAGAAAAAGCAGTGCTTAAAGGCAAAGTGGCAAAATGCCATTAAAAGTTAGAATTTGCATTTGCTTTCTCGAGAATATAATTTTTAAACTATACAGTTTTAGATTCTACTTTAAAATCCCTTTGAAATTTGTTGTTTTTTAAATTCTCTCGATGCTTCACTGTCTTATTTGAAGTATAAAAACTGAAACTATTTGAATTTGTGGAAATGCTAACAATATTAATTTTCTTCTTTTTTTCCCCTGTGCACTACTACGTTCACATTTAAATATGAGCTTTAAACAAAAGTGCATTGGAAGTGAAACACAGCTGAGCATTCACCCTTGAAAACTGAACAGAACTGCTTATAGATAATTTAAAAGTGCATGCATATTATGTTTGGCTTCCTCTGGAGTTATCAGAGAGATGCCAGCTCGTTTGCCAACTATTTCAAAGTAATTTAATACATAATGCATTCTAAATGTACGACACAGTGTGTGGGAAAACTGGCATTTTGGGAGTCAATTACTATCTAAAGGAAGAGGAAAAAGAAATTATGACAATTGCTTGTCAAGACATTTATTCCAGTGACATCTGCCAATGTGGAATGTAAAAAAGAGCAGCATCAGTGGTGTGTTCTTAAGGTGTGATTTAGAGTGTGGGAGATGATAAGTGGTAGAAGACTTTTGCTTCCATTAATATTCCTAATATTTTTTTTTAAGACCCATGATGCATTGACTTTTACTTTAAGCTTGAATACATTTTATTAAATAAAGCCTTCTGCAGGCATGGGAGGGATGGAGTGAGGCACACTGAGTAGCACTGCTATGAACAGAGGGAAGTCAAATAACAGGCAAATATTTCTGTGCTCCATTTGTGACTTATTTATTACTGAAATGTCTAGGGGAATAAGCAGGGGGGGCATCAGATGAGATTTTCAGTCATGCACACTGCACACCAAACCATCCTTCTGACCAGCTGCCCTGAGTTATTCCACAGAGATTGCTTGATAGAAATTTTCCATCATGGGGCAAAAAATACCTAAAGTGTTTCTGCACCATTAAGGAAAAAGACAGAATCCCACAGTATCTCCTGCCTTGTCCCTGCTTGGTGTCTGTGCTGGTCCTGGTGATGGCAATGACGATGAAGAAGACTCTACCTGAAGAGGTGACTCTACCTGAAGGAAGTGAATGGAATAACTTGTCAAAACCATGAATATTCAACTGTGAAAATAAATAACAAATGGAATATATCAGCATTTGCATGGCAAATACAAGAACTGACCTCTAGGAAATGGTAGATGGGTGAGGGCTTTGGATGAAGTCACTGGCAGGTATGAAGAGAGCAGCAGTCCATCATAAGTATTGATGCACAGAGCCAAATCTGGCATTAGCTATGCTGTTTATTGTGTGAGAGTGAATGCAAGTCAGCAGATAAAATGCCAAGGTAGAGGGAAATGAGAAAGACTGGACCCATTCCTATTTCTTACTCCGTGCAAGTTCATCAACCTTTGTGCCATGGTTTCTTTTATATAAAAATGGGGGGAAAAGAAAAAGTGCCAAACAAGCAAAAAATCTTCCCTTGTGCTTCTTTATAAACCAATGAGATCTATATACGATCTTAGCAGTCATCTCAGGGTAAGAATCATCTCATATAAAACATTAAAAAAGAAGAAAAAAAGGCAGGAGAAAAGGAAAAAATACATTACAAGTGGCTCTGTAACAATTTGTTTTTCCAGCACAGCCTGTGACTCTCATCTACAGATGACAGCTCTGTATCAATATTCAAAATTCCCATTCTCAGTTCTCTGCAATCTTCCTGGGTTGCTGGGAATTATGAAAACATTTGTAGTGAATTTTTTGCTTTTGCAAGGAAAACTGCACTTAACAGCTAACTAGGACTCCTCTCTTTTGTTACTCCAACGGGAAAATTAACATCTTCTAGGCCTCCAGTCCTGCTATGCAGTACCAAAAATCCTCCTTTTTCCTCTGCAGCAATGGTCTGATCCATCTGCCATAGCCACTGAAAATCGTGGCCCTGATCATGAACCAGGATTTTAATCCCAGGTTGCTATTTCTGCAGGAAAGCTTGGCTGTACATGAAGGCACTAAAGGAGAAAGCCTGCAGTTTTCCCCAGGATATGTATTTCATTTGCAGTTTTGGAGTGCTTTGTCCATTTGGGGTTTTTTTGTTCTTTTTAAATGACTGCTAAATTTTTCATTCTTCCACACCTGAAAGTATAAAAAGGCAGATCACTGCAGATTTGTAAGGAGGGAGAGGGGTAAAAACACCTTTATAACACTTTATTATTACTCAGCTTCCCATTTTACCTTCCTGTACAGTTTCCCATAAGCTACTTATCAGTTGAATTCGTATGCTATGACCTTTTAGCTTCAGCAGGGAGAAAAACAAAAGCTCTTGGCTTTCTCAGGCTCAGCCTATGAAAACTGCTGGACATTTAAACTTAATATACTAAAATTTTGGTTCCAGAGACATGCTGCACTGTACTTGCCAAACAGAATGCCAAGATAGTCACAGGGAAATTATCTTTTTGACAGCACACTGTATAATATCTGCTGGGGTGACTCCAGTTCCAGCAAATCATAACTAGAGGTCACACTGTCTGGATGCACTCTCGTGTCCAGCATCTGTTTTCTACCAGGTCTAATCTCCAATGAGAAACAAAGGCAAAACACATTCATTGTTTATGTGTTTTTCATTATCTGAAGACGGGAAGAATGTTAATATGAGAACAGAAAAACAGCAATGCTTGGGGAGCTCACGGGTTCATATTTTCCATTGCTCTGTCTCCATCTGTGGCCCACACTGATATCCAAGAGCAGCACTGTTTGCACTGAGATTCCTTTGAACACATCCCAGTCCCCCATGCGAGGGTCTCTGGGGTCAAACCTGGCACCTTTGAATATCTTTTTCTCAAGGATTTTTCCAGTTGCATTTTGAAGAGTTATAAACCTCAGACTTTCCCAAGTTCCTGTGCCTGAAGTTCCCCAGTTTATTTGCATGTTTCCTAAAAGTTATCTGTTTTGTTTGTTTGGAAAGTGCCAAGTACAAGTTTTGTTTGAGGACTCCTAGATATTGTGCTGCAAGATACAATAAGCATTTTCCCCTTGCCTTGTTCTTCATATCCACTAGCAATATTATAAATATAATATTTATAATATTGCACTATTATAAACAGCCAGACCCTCACCTTGCCTCCAAGTTGAAAAGCCTATGGCTGTTTAGTCATTTCTTGTTTGCTTTCAGCCCTTCACTCCCTCTTCTCTGCCTTTCCCTGTACTATTATACCTTTCCTGGGAGCTGGAATGGGGTTGGTGGAGTACAACAGGAGTATGCAACAAGATGATGGCCAAAAAAACCCCTAATCTGTTTAGTTCCCCCTTCCTAAGTTTCCTGGCAATGTCTACATAAACCCTTTCAAAAAAGGCAGCTGGGATTCCAACACTGTGAAATTAGAAGTGGGTTTTGCCTCCCTTGATATTCATCTACGTTGAATTTCACCTGCCATTTCATCACACAGTATTAGGAGATCCTTCACATTTAGCTCTTACCTTTACTATCCTGAACATCCTACTGCTCTTCTGATCACTTTGCCTGTTCAGACCTTTCACTGACCTTGAACACTACTCTCCCCCAACATAAAGCTGTATTAATCTCTGCTGGCTGGAATTCAGTGTGAAAACTGTCTGAGACTCCTAATTTCTCTTTCCTCTTCATTTAGATAGTTGTATATCTCAAAGATGAATGTCCACAGCAGCCTGGTTTAAAGCCTTGTTTCATGCCTTTTGTTGGCTGAGCAGCTGGATCTCCTATATCAATATCCCTGCTGAACTCTTCAGAAAAACAGCTCTGATGTATTTCTGAGGGATAAACTTTGGCAGTGTTTGCTCATCCCCTATATATCATATTTACCCATGTGTACACTTTTCTTTAGTGCAGTTCCTAGTGATTTGCCTGCTACAGACACAGCAGATGTATTTATCTATTTATCCATAGTATTCCAGATCTTTTCTGATGCACCTTCAAAAACTGGTGTCATAGTTAAAACCTCCATTTCTTCAAATACATAAACAAGAGCTTGTGGATCACAGTCAATTAAGTTCTGAGCTCCTTTAGAAGACACAATGTGTTATTAATAAATGAAAGCTTCCAGGTTCCTGAGACTTCTTGGAACATTTCAAAGGATTTTGAAGTTTCTGCTTTGTGCCTTATAAAACACCATTTCTATCACTGTAGATGCCTTTCAGTAGGTGTTCTTCACTTTCTGTCACTTTCACATTGGACTACATCAAGCTCTTACTTGACCATAGTATTTTTTCTAAGAAATTCACCTGCATTAGGGGAATCTGAATACTAGTACTTCTGTCTTGTGCTGTCTCATGCTTTTAGTTTCTTTTCTGCTTTCCTCTTTTTTGGCCAAAGATCAATTAAAACGTAAAAAAATATTTAGTGCTTTTGAAAACTGCCTGGCTAAGAACACTCACAATATTTATCCACCAACAAAGACTGCATGAGCAGCACCAGTAAATCACAACTTGACCTGAAGGAACCTGGAGTGGAAAGTGAAATCCATCAAGAGACTTTTCGAGCCAGCATTGTATCAAGTCAAACTCCTAGCATAACTGATGTCAGCTGGGGTTCTGATTCACTGCAATCTTTTAATCTGAGTTTCTGCATTTAAATGCTACTTTATAGCACCAGGATGATGCCAATCAATCTGCCCTTCCTATTCGGTGTAGTCCTTGCTCTGATTCAGCAGTCACATTTACAAGTGGGAATGTGTGTTTCCCCATGTAAAGGACAGATGCTGCAGCATGTTTTTCTAAAGAATTCTTTCTCAGTCATATTTCTCATTTCCTAACCCCTGGGGATTATCTGGTATTCAGGGTTGGTGTCTGGGGAGTTACAACCTTAGAATCAAAGGTGAGATGCAGCTTGTCCTAGGTTGCAATATAGATGTATTTAAGCATTCTATTACCACCAGCTGTGGGCCATCAGCTGCTATCACCTGCTAATGACCCACCCGGGATGACAGGCAATGGGCCATCAGGGACCCACCGTGTGACTCATGGACTTATCCCATTGTGGGATGCTCTGCCCAGGAGGGAGGAGCCAGGTGTTCCCACCTGGATATAACCTGGCCTTGGAACTGCCTGAGCTAGCCCTGTCTACTGGGTTCCCAGAGGATGAGAGCTACACTGGATCTTCAGCTGGAGACTAGACCTTCACAGGATCACTGCTTGAACTGAACTACTTCAGTCGGACTGCTACCACCACCCTAACAGGGTGTCAGGTTGTATCTGACTTTGTCAGTGCTTTTCCTTGTATTATTTTACTTATTTTTAATTTCAGTCTTGACTTGTGATCTCCCACTGGTTTGTTTTCAAACCAATACACAGCTCTAGTAAAGCCAGTGGAGCAGACAGCCCTGCAGGGCAGCAGTAAGTGAGCACAGACTACTTTGCCCAAACTAGACCCACACTTCTCATCCCAAGAAATTCTGTGACTTCCTTCTTCCAAGGTTCAAACCCACTGGCTACTTTTATAAGATCTGCACACCTGACCAATGGGACTGGATTCTGAAAATTCCATTAGGGAAAAACAAATGTCAACAATGGAATTAGGGCCCTTTCATTTCTCCCCAGAAAATAAAAAACAAACATTGAAATTGCTCATCAATTACTCAAATGCAAATGTTTGAAGTTCTTTTCCCTGTTGCAATTATGGAAGTTGTTCCATGCAATAAAAGGTTATTAAGGCAATACTTAATGGCCTTATTCATAATTCTAAGCAAGCTTCATTTAAAATTTAAACCTACTGGGCTGTCTGAATGTAAATGACAATGCTCTAGAGTATTATTAAAGAAAAAAAAAGTGAGAACGCCATAAATTTCAAGTATTTTCAGACATGTCTGTTCCCATCATTTCTGTTACATCAGCTTTACCGCTCACTCTTTCTCTCTCAATTAGACCATTCAATATTCTTCTCGCAAGGCTCTCAGTGTGGTTTTCCCATTCTTGGTTGAATAACTCTCCAAATAGTACAGTGGCAGTGGAGGAAGGGTTGCCTTCCTGGAATCTGCTTACTTATCAGTATGGACATCTAAATGGTCTCAGAGCAAAAATTAATGCTATCAGGCCATTACAAGAGAGCCTTCTGAGATCATTAGGCAAAACCTGACCACAGCTCTGCATGCACAGAAGCACTTGGTTGTACAGCCACTCTCAGTACAAGCACCGTCAGTCCTTTCCTGTTGAAACATTGGTCAGAATCACAAAAGAGGTTGGGGTGTTTTTGTTGGTTTTGGGTTGTTTTACTTTTTTTAATGGTGGTGTGAAAGGCAGAACTCAGTTTATGATTAACTAAGCCAGACTGTAGACCTTATCTCAGCCCATAATTAGCATGGCTATTTTTTGGAATACTGCCTGGTAGCAAACCTGCACATACAAGTAAATAATTTCTCCCACTCTGAAGACTTTGCCAACTTCGCTCAAGAAGCGTCTAAATTATTTGAGCTAAGAGATACCAGCATGTGAAAAGGACATGAAAATAATAAACCCTTTAATTTTTTCTTTTGATCTCAGGAGCAGAAAGGTTTCCAGGAACACAGCACGACAGGGTTCACCAGTTCCAGTCTCACATACATACATCTATAGCTGGAAAAGGTCTTTTGATAGGTTCCATGACAAATCAATAAGAATTGCTCCACAGGGGGTTCAACAAGTACTGGAATAAATCCAATTAGTTGCTAGGTAAATGCATTTATTTGTGTCTTCTAAATCAGTTTTTTCTTTCTTGAATGCTCTTTCTGGACAGGGATCAACATGAATGAACAAATGAATGCTATTGCAGCCAGGACAATCTTTTGATTAAGGTAAGTGTGGGCTTCTTCTCACCTCTGCTGCTACATACCAATGAGGTGAACTGTGCTGTAAATATCAGTGCAGAATTACTGATTTGTCTCTTCTGTCCATTTCACGTGAAATATGGAAACTGAAGGCTGTCTGCAGAGTATCTCTACTGTGTGCATGAAGAGAGCAATTAATCTCTTTTACTGAGGGACCCCATGTTCAGGGCTCAGCCTCTAAAAGAAAGGCCTCAAGGATCAGAGATGTGGTTCTTTCTTCCCTGTTTATTAACCAGCAGAAACATCCAGACATGCAGAGGCAAAAACTATATCCCACAAAGAAAAAAGAAAAGGACTGCATTATTTCTTACTACTTAGAATAGTAATTATGCTGTTACACAGAAAAATACTATTATTACAAGAGAGTTGAAAAGTACCATGTAGGACCCAAGTTAACTTAGTTTATCTCTAGACCGAGAAAATATCTTTAAAATATTTAAAGAAATTTATTCTAATTCCCAAGGCATGTACCATAAGGTTGGATTTGGGTACAGTGAAAAATATCTGCTCCTTTGCTCCAAAGTATTCTACATTGAATGACAAAAGGGATATGGATTGCAGGGAGGTTTTTTTGCCTGCCATAGTACTGCTGCTGCAATCACATTATTCCTTTTGAAAAACCAAGGACTTAATTCAGTTTATACGAAGAAGGTACAACTGGAAGCAAACATGGCACGAACAAGATCATACTTTGCTCAGGATTGGTTTTTTCTCCTTAATGATCCATGAGATCCATACACATGTCCAAATGATTTTGAAAACTAATTGAAATCAGTTATCCAGCAGAGGGCCACAGAGATGATGAGGGGTCTGGAGCATCTCTCTTGTCAGGAGATACTGCAGGGGCTGGGCCTGTTCAGTCTGGAGAAGAGAAGACTGAGAAGGGATCCCATTAATGTATATAAGTATCTCCAAGGCAGGTGTCAAGAGGGTGGTGCCAGACTCTTTCTGGTGATGCCCAGTGACAGGACAAGGAACACAAGGAGTTCCACCCCAACATGAGGAAGAACATCTTCACACTGAGGGTGGCAGAGCACTGGAACAGGCTGCCCCAGGAGGTCATGGATTCTCCCTCTCTGGAAATATTTAAAACCCCACCTGGATGTGTTCCTATGTCACCTGCTCTAGGTGACCCTCCCATGGACTAGATGATCTCCAGATGTCCCTCCCAATCCTAACTATTCTGTGAGTCTATGTTTCTGTAAAACAAGTGAACTCCTTCAAAAAATTGCCCTGTAGAAAAGAAAATTCAGCATGCTACAGCCACTGTGCTACAAATCTCAAGTATGTCTAACCTTAAAGATTTTTAAAAGCCATTTTTCAGATGCAAAATAAATGTATATTCAATTCTATAGAGGGATGAGGAACATTACAGAGAGTTTTTCTAACAAGTAATATTGCATGTCACAAAGGAAGACCTGTAAGCACTATGTTCAATTTTCTGGTCGAAATGCAGTCCCAGATGTGTGTGAGGCATCATCTATCTCTGATGTAGCCTTGCTTCTCTCAGTTCTTTCTAAGATCCAACTGAATTTCAGAGCTCAGTGACTCACTGTCCTCAGAGAGGCATGTTCATCTTGCTCCCTGACTCCTTCAAAGGACATTGCCACATGGGCACTGGTTTCACAGCTCTCATTTTCAAACACCTCCACACTTGTGAGATGATGGCATTACGAGAAGCAGAGCCAGAAGAGGGAAGATGGTGTGACCCTCTTCCTTCCTGTGACACTCCCTTTCCCTTTGCTACGTGCAGTGGGCAAACCCGAGAGACCTGCGTGGTCAAAGTGTGGGGATGACAAACATTTCTGGGAAGGTAACAATCTCTACGGTACCAGAAAGGGTTTTCACTTTGTTACACACACTCTGGAAGATGTTTAAAACCAGACACCCTAGACACAAGTTTGAAATCATTTCTTTGTATTGGATGTGACAGCAAAGATGAGTATTAAGGCATCTTTCACACCTGAAGTATTTGCTGGCTTGTGACAGTGAGAGAGGAGGAAGAGAGCTCCAGGACACAACAGGAAATACATCTCAGGCCAGGTTGTTTCAGTATGGATTTTCTTCTTGGTTGTAATGAAAATCCTTGTGTTAACTTGTCAGAGACACATGATACATTTGTGAGAGTGGTCAGAGCAGAGTTTGCTTCCTCTGCTTGCACCAGAAGCATCTTCAATATTTAGCAACAATGGTATCCTTGCTCACTACACACACCAGGACAGAGGAAAGAAATACAAATGGCTCCTCCACCTCTGTGTCCCTTGATGTGGGTGGGTAAGTCCTGGAAGTTTCCTTGTTTGCAGGAGAAATCTTACCAGAACTTGCCTCCAACTCTGACTTACGCCACAGCTTTAATTACTCAGTTTTGCCATTAAGCCATGGGCCATCAAGTTTTAAGGCAATCCTACATTGTTGATTAAAACACTGTGTTATTTCCTGAATGTCAAACAACATATGACAATAAAGTAGGCATAAAAGATTAGGAAAACAAATGTTCAGCTATTTCTATATAGAATGCAAAGCATAAATGACTGATCTTTGAATGCTTTCGTATTTCCTTGAAGCTTTATAACATTAAAATTGGCAATAGTAATTAGTTTGCCTTTCAGAAAAATGAAATTTGAATATTCCTGAATTCTCCTGGGCCCAACAGCCTGCAGCTAAGGCATATTAACTTGCTTTCATTGGCTCGCCTATTAATATTGGTATAGTATTTTTTTTAAATCCAAGACTGAAATAGCCTCAGAACTCTTACTATATCTTTAAACAAACAGACATGCTTGATGAACAGTTGTTTCATCTAACATGGACATCTTGAAGTTATCCACATCATCCTAATCTCCACTTATATGCAACAGAGAGCTACAGATACCTCAAGAGAATGACTCACAAAGTGATGTTAATTAAGTGGGTCTGATGAATTACCTTCTCAAGGGGCCTATTTCTCTCCACTGACGTAAATGAAGCTTGGGGTGACTATCTTAGACTTAGCAAGGTGATGATGTTCAAACAAACACAATAAATTACATCTGTTTTCCCATTTTCTATAAATATGTAGGGTTTGTACATTAGAGCACTACAAATTAAGAAAAGATATTCAAAAGCATAGGAAAACTATCTGACTTCAAATTTATTATCACTGTCTCTTTAAATATTTTAAGTATATTGTTATCTTCACTCCTGATACTCTTGCAGTCATGTCTGCCGCCAGCTGAATCCCTAGGTCTGGGAGGAATCAGAGGCCCAGAGGAAACACAAATGCCATCAATTTCCCTGGCTTTGATGAATTTCTGGATATCATCTATAACCAGGATCGAGAAAATAACCCCCTAAAGAAAAGAGCAACTCAGGTCCTCCAAAATAAAAACACCTCTGGAAAGGGAGGCTTATGTCATACTTCTCATTTTGTGCCTGCAAGCAGCAGTCAGCAAAAAGAAAGACTACCAGAAAGGCTCACCTTCTCACAGCAGCAGTTTTTTGTAAGCTTTGCTATATACCATGCTACTGTCAGCTTGTCAGAAATGCTGCTGTCATTATGAAGCCCAATTCTCCCCTCCCCATTTCTCACATCCCTGAGGTTATTTCTCACCTACAACTGGGTTATTTACTCTGAGCAATCAGTGACCTTCCCAGAACTGAGGAAGATCTATCAGTTGTTGAAACTCTGAGACTGAGACATTATCTGAGACATCACCCAGCTTTTCCCCAGGTGGGTGGTTTTACATGAGCAGGTTTCATTATAATAGACCATGCCAACAAAACTTAACATCACTAGCAATTATTTTCAATACTGTGTGGAAGAGAGGAGAGGTCTGCAGAAGGCAAATTTGATATGAAGAATGACATGGGAATGCTGGAACATTCCCATGTCCTAGGAAAACAAGGGAACAATCAGCCCACATGTACCCACAAGATCACAAAGGGATCAAGAAACAACCCAAATAGTTCTGTTTTGTCAAAAACTTACACTAGATGAATCTAGTGTCCTTTTCTGGCAAGGTAACCAGCATGATGGGTGAGGGGGAAGTTATGCACATGACTTACAATCGCCTCACATGACATCCTCAAAAACAAGCTTTAGCAACATGGTCTAGCTGTAACCAGCCTTAGGTAGGGGCAAAAGAAGTTGAAACCCTGCTTTAAGTACAGGGGCTATTGGTGAGTCACTGTCAGATGGGGAGAGAGACTGTCAGCTCTCTCTCACTCCATGTTTTTATTAACAACTCAATGATGGTACACAGAGTGGATAACAACAAACTGTAAGTTGCAAACGCCTTGAAGGACAGGATTAGAGCTAAAAGTGATCAATAATATCTTGGAGGAAGGGTATGAAATCACTGTGAAGAAATTCAGCAAGGACAAGTGCTAATGCTACGCCGCAGAAGGAGAGAAAAATCAAGTAGAAAACAAGGACTGACAAAAGACCTGGGCTGTAAATTGGGTCCAAACTTTCTTATGTATGAGCAGCATGAAGCTGTGTAAGCCTGGGGCACACTGAGAGGGTTGGCTATTGTGAGAGACTGGAGAAGACATAATTTTATCCTTTCCAGCACTCTATTAAGTCCCTTTTGGAGTGTTGCACTTAAAAGGCAAAGGGGTGACCAGTCTGGAGAGATTTAAGAGGGTAATAACCAGCACTGAGAAAATCTGATCCATGAGGAAGATGGATAGTGAGGCTCCTTCGCCCTGGGAGAGCACTGTCTCAGGCTGCTGTAGCTGCTGGTGCCCTCAGGGACTGTCTCTTTCCACAAGGCTCGGGCTCTTTCTTTACAATTCACCTTTTCACAATGTTCCTGACTTTTAAATTCTTTCTGTTTCTCATTTGGCAAGGAAGGACACACTATATCTTCCTCCTGAATAAGGGTTTCTAACCTCATTTGGTGTTCTCTCGCCTGGGCTTCCCACTGGCCTTTGCTTGCTCTTCTCACCCTTTGCCAGAGCACCCCACTGCCCAGAGTGAGCTCAGGTCACCTTTCATCATGTCCTTGCATCTCTGCTTCTAGGTCACCCATCACTTCTCATGTTTCCATGCCCCCCTTCTTGTGTCTTGGTATCTGAAAAAAAGGGTCAGCAAGCCTGTGGCAAAAGCTGGGCAAGGAAAAACATCAGCCTAAGTGACTGATGACTTCAACTGACTTTAAAAAAATGTTCTGTGCCAGGACAGAGCTGGGGTGGCTGCAGGAGGCATGACACAAGGCAGAGGCAGCGAGAGGGTGACGTGTAAGGGTCAGTTTTCCTTAATGGACACAGTTGTTTTCTTTTTGCCAGCTTGCTCTTTGAGAAACTGCCAGAGTTTCCTCATTTCCAAAGCCACTTTAGGTTGGGGAGAGGACAGAAATGAAAACAGACTCACGTGTTTGTCACTAAAAGGCACCTTTACACAATGTTCCTCATACTCAGTGCATGCGTCAAGTGTCGCTCCTCGGCTCGAGCCTAAACGTACTGTTCACGCAGCTGAGCAGGATAATGGCATTGGAGTGGGGAAGGAAAGAATGAATCATTATTCACTACAGAAGTCCTGACCCCACCATCTCCCTGGCAAACGAATGCAATGCTTTCCAGGGCTCTTACAGTGATACGTTTGTGAGCCATCAATTATTTACGTACCTGGTCAATAATTTAAATGTCCTGGAATGTGCATATTACAAAATAACTGCCTTTGTTCTTTAAATTTGCAAAGATACCCTGCTGGCACTAACACAATTAATGACTTAATAAAGTCTTAACAGGAACACTGAAATACTGGATTTTACAGCTTTGATGGTAACTAAACTGAATTCTACACTTTGAAAAAGTTATCCATGAAAGAACACATTAGGCATACACAGAAGTTTTAGTAAATTGGTAGTAAGGTACCCGAGGGTTCAAGTGAAGCTCTTACATCAAAATAAAAAGAAAAGTCACTTTCCCTTAAATAAGTTACGCAGAGAGTAAGAAAATCCTTTTAACGGGGCTCTAGCTTAACTAACATTGCCAGTTGCATACGAACCTCGGTGACAGTGGAGACGCGATGAGCGCGGTGTGACCGCAGAGGAGGCTATTCCAATGAGGCAGTGTCTGCAGCAGGTGCAGGATTGCAGTGGGCTTGGGCTCAGCCCTGAGAGGGGCACAGCCCATGGGAAGGGTTCCTGCAGCCCCCTCTTTCCTCCTCTCACATTCACAGCTGGACACAGGAGGCATTCATGCGATATTGGTAATTCACACCAATTCACTGTCTCTAAAAAGGCGTCCCTGCTGTCATTTTAACAACACACCTGGACAGAGGGTGGCTTGTGTTTGCACACAGGACTTCTGTAACTGCTCCATTGTGATGTACTACAAATCAGAGTTTCGATGTAATTGATAGAAATAAACCTAGATAAGCATTTGCCCTGGAAAATGAATCAGCTTGTCTTCATGAGTGTTTGTGGCTGTGATTTGTGGGATCTGAACTCCCTTTTCTGGGATGCAAATGAATCCTAAAAAAGAAACTGAAACACAGTTGTAACAGCATTTTTTCTAAAATACTGGAGATGGTAAATTAGCTCTTGATCACTAAAAACAACCCTCCCACACTTCATCTCAAAAAAGGTTATTAATGGAGCAGATGAGTGACCAGCCCACCTCCCCAAGAGCATTTCAGGGTAGGGTGCTACAGCATAAACATCAACAAGCACCAAAAATATTTATGGACAAACTGAACTACACCCTTTCAGAAGTACTTATCAATAAAATTTATGCTTTAATGGAAAAAGGTCAGTGCAGTTTTGTGTTCAGGTCCAAGTAATGATGTAAATTAAGGAACAAACAAGAAATTGTTCTGTCATTAATGTTCTTTATTAAGAGTTACAGGATGTGGAATAAACAAATAAAGCAAGAGACAGCAATTCAATGGAAACCCAATGTACTGTGCTTCACATCCTGAAGGTAAACAACAGTGTGGACTCTCTGATGGCTAACAAGGACTGTGCATGTGCTGCAGCTTCCATCAGACCTGGGATGGTTCCTCACAGCTACTCTTTTGACAAAGTCCCTAGGAGCCTAATTCCTCAAATCTTTCTGTCAGACAAGGTTGGAACTGGTCAATATGTTTAAATTATCTGGGGCAAGAGGAGGAAAGGGCTGGTTTCCAGGACAAGTCTAATTTCCTGTTTTCCGAATTTCTGTGTAAAACCATTTTTATTACAAAAGCAAATTTACCTTAGGCTGCAGAAGCTTTATTCCACTAGTATGCTGTTCCTGGGTAGAAAACACAAAACTTCTCTGTTCTGTTTTGTTGCCTGGGTGAAGAAGATGAGGTGCCATATGAGGAAGACAGCAAACCATAAAGGATCTTCTCTCTCTCTTCCTCACCATCTATTTATCACTCTAAACTGTACACCTGACGTGCAAGAAGCTCATCCAAGGGCTTGGGAAAGATACCTGCAGAGTGACATTATTCCCCTCCAAGTGCTGCATGATTACAGTTTTTGATATGTGTGTTTATCACAGTGGATATGTGGCAGTAACACAGTTCCTACCCTGCTGATCCAAAGAACTACAGGCTGCAATGCACCCTGAGGGCTTCTTGGTACTTGTAATGCCATTATTCACCTTTCTTTGCAAACCTGGTTGTTCACGTCAGCTGCCACTCAGTGGGAAGTCAACCACGAGGTTGGAGTATTTCCTAATCTCCTCTCATCCTCATCACTGCTGGGTAGGTTCCCCAGGAGTCCTCTCCCTTCCAGGCAGGCAACACTGCAGTTTCTAAACTCAAGTGCAAATTCTTCCCCCTTCCCTCCTCCTGGGATCTCTCTCTCTCTCATTGGGAACAGTATCCCACAGCAAAGAATCTCTCTGCCTTAATCCACATTTGTTATTAAGCAAGTGGGGTATTTTGTATTTCCACTAACCTGATGAGGATCTTTCTGACATATAAAGCTCAGTTTAAGTCTTTTTAAGGATATACAAGCAGATTTCTATGAGATTACTTTGAAAGTATGGGCCTTTAGGACATTCATTGTTCCTCCATGGGTTTATACAAATATTCTGTTTCTGTCTTCTATTCAGATAACTTTATCTGACTTACATCTCCATTTTCTAACTTGGTTTTAGAATTATTTTTTATCTTTTATTTAGGAAGTTAGAGTACAAAAGCTCCTTGCTGAGTTTCAATTTGGAAAAAAAAAAAAAAGCCAGATGGTACAGTTAAACCAGAGGCTGGTAAGAAGCTTTTTATTTCATCTGTAACTGAGAAGGATAATAAATAGTTAAATCTAAACAAAATTCAAATGGTTTTTTAAAAATTCTAACCCTGAAGTAATGTATCCAAATATTAAAGTGTTGGTCAAAGAATTATACAAATCGGTCTATACATCAGTTTTCAATAGCTCATTGAAAATTAGAGAAGTTCAAAAGGTTGGAAAGAGTCCTAATATTGTGCAAAGACTTTGCAAAAGAAGTTAAAATAAATAAACACTGCATCAGTTTGGCAACAATCCTAGTCAATATAACTGACAACCTGACAGGAGAGACAGCTATTAGGATGTAAAAGTAGATGAGACAAGTAATGCCAGTAATACAGATTTATGGAAAATCAATTTTGCCCAATAAATTTGATGACCTTTTTGTGATATTACAAGTTTGGTTGTTAAATTAATAGCACTGATATATTAACTTCAGGTATATATATATGGTATTTTAATGTAGTAAAAAAATTGGAGGAAAAAAGAGTCGACACTGAACACCAGATTGAAAATTACAAGCACAGGTTCTAGAAACAAGATATCACAATTGAAGAGGTGGGTTTCTAACAGATTCATGAAGACATTAATTGTGCAGCATTTTTAGCAGTGAAATGGAGGTTTAAAAACTGCTACTGACCCAGTGTGCAAGTGGCCTGAAGAACAGAGAAAGGGAGCAACTCAGGAGACAGAGCACAAGAGTAGACGGGACAGGGCACAACAGTAGAGAGAATAAAATACAAATATTGAGATACAAAAAAATTGAGGTTAAACATCTAGAAACAGAGCATACATGCCATACTCGTAGCCTGAAAGCCTCTCTTCCAGGAAAAGAGCAGCTTTGATAAGAAATTGAGTATCACTGGGGATGATCAGCTGAGGCAGATCCCTGATGCAAGCAGCTGAAAGAGAGAGCACAATCCCAACAGGAGCATGGGGCAGTTATCACAGATGGCATTTTGTCTCTGTGTTTCTAATGGGTTGGGAGTGCTATTAGAGATCTGTGACTAATCCTAATGCCCACAATTGTGGAAGAGGTTAAAAAGGTTAACACAACCAAAGAACTGGAAAATATACTTCAAACACAGATATCCATATCAGAGTTCTGTATCTTTATCAGGTCCCAGCTCATTACATATCTATAATATATACTTGACTGTAAATACCAACTGTACAGAACACAACTGGAAGTACAGAGCCTTTCTGTGTAACAAGCAGGAACCCAAGGGTAGACAAAATAAAAAGATGAAAAGTTTTAATTTTACATGCTGTCAGATACTGGAGTGGCTATCAGGTTTTCTGGTAGCTTCTCTATAATTCAAAGGGTTTTTTTAAAAATACTGAGCTATAATATATTGACTCAAAATGGGAATTAAGGAAAGTCCAGGGTTGATGGTAGCTGGAAGATCAGAGTAGGTGAAAGCAAAACCTTTTGCAGTTTGATAAATATTTCACTTTCTGTAGAAGAATCCACTACTTTTTAAGCCATTAGCTCTAGAAATGCCTCCAACTCTGCTCCTGAAGCACTCCTTTCTTCTCTCTCCTTCCCTGTGAGCCTGCCAGCAGAGCAGTCCATTACTGCTGCACTCCAAACTGGCTGGATGCATCAGTCCAACCGAAGGAACTAACAAAAGCGACATTTTTTGACATTTAATTGCACAGATTTTCTACTTGATGTTAATTTTTTTCCCCCTGAAGAGTTGACCACACAGATTGGAAAAAATTCTGTCATTTCCTGTGGGCTCTTATTGTGAATTGCCCATCCCTGGTCCTGGATTGACAGCACTCACCATTTGTACCCCATCCCACTGAAAAAACCAGAGGGGCACACTTTGGACTTGACACCCCAGATGAAGCCCATGTTCAATGCACACAGCAAGCAGCTCTTCGCAGAGATTTTGACCAAAAATATTTTCTTTCTCTACACACACAGAGAAGAGTGAACTGCAGAACTATGCTTGCAATCTCATTAAACTGCTTAATTGGGTTTTTTAAAACTAACTACTGACAGTCTCCCAGCTCTGTGATTAGTAATGTATCTAAATCCTCTTAGGAACTTGTGAATCTATTAATCTTCCTAAGAAAGTATATCAAGCTGATTAAATGACAGATGAAGTGTTCTGTACAAAACATAGCAATAAGACAAAAAACCCTCTGAAAAGTTATTATATGTATGTACTCACATGTTCAGCCTCCTAGAGAAGAGAGCTAATTCTGGCACACTGAATATCTTAAGAGATTATTTCTCTCTAAAGTTCCTTTTTCATCACAGCATTTTTGTTTAACTAGTTAAGATAAAACCTATCAGTCATGGAAGAGCAGAATGGAAACAGCTTCATTAAGGCGAACCCTCTGATAGTTCCCTTATTTCTGAAAGTTAAATTCTCTTGAAAAATTAATCACAGCGAATCTGGCAGAACTAATTTTAAAATGTGAGAACATGAGAGATGCTCTACTTCTAGCCTCAAGTGAGATGAGATCAATATGTTAAATTAAGTCTACATAAAACCATACAGGAGAATTTGTATAGGCAACATTTATTCCCATTCGGGAGAGTAATTGCAATTTAGAGAGCAGCAAAGAGACATCTTGGCAAAAATATCACTGGCTAAAATTAATGACACAAAAAAACTGCACTGAACTCATTCATTACCAGTCAGAAGTCAGTATCACTTGTGTTCACTTTAAATCTACTGAAAAAACCCAAACAAATAAACAAAAAAACAGAGCTGTGAAACATGAGCTGATAAGTATATTAACAAAAGTTCCCCAGACTGCGATGCTGATTCTAATTCCTAAAAAATGTCTAAAAAACGTCCAAAAGGAAAATAATAAAAGCCACAGAGATTTGGGCAAAAATTACAAAATTAATAATGAATCCTTAAAATTTGATTTCATAAACATCCACCTCATATACAAAATTGGTAATTTAGTACACACAAACACAGAAAGAGTTGTTCTTTCAAATCATCAAAGAGAAACTAATGGCTTGCATTATTTTTTTGTTGGGAATGGAGAAAGCCAGCAGACTCATTATGATGTTTTCCCTACTGCAGTTTTACTCCCATTAATTAACTATTAATTGAGCACAAGTGGCATTAACAATGAAAAAGCCAGCAAAAATAACTCACAGCGTTGCAGAAAGCAGCAGTGTTCAGGCTTCCAGGAATTTCTCTTATATCAGCACTCCAGATATTTTGATGATTTAACCTCTTCTCAACTTCCATGTCTGGACAAAATTTCCAAGCTTCCCATTTAGCTTACTTTTCCTCCCTGAATCCAATTTCTTCCAACAAATTGGAGACTATGGCATGATCAGTGCCCTCCTGGTAGTCAACACATGAATTACACAGAACAACCCTACCTGGGCTCTGAATCCAGGTCTGCACCAAGAGCAGTTTTGTGACAGTGAGGGAATTGCTGCTCAGAACAGATCAGATCAGTACCAACAGGGTCAAAAATTCACTTAAGACTGCAGAACACCACAGCTTTACACAGGACTGTATGTACACTGCACTCCAAGAAGAGACCCTAAAATGACGCTAGTGATGATTTGTGGTTACACAACCAAAGATTTGAGTTTTTATGTGCTGCCAAGAGATCTTCCTTCTGTCAAATAGTTCATCATTCTATTAGTCAGCTCTATTTGCAATTTTCAGATCATTGTAACTTAAATTAGTTATTACCTAAATACAAAATATTTAAATGGAAGTCAATACAGGAAACAAACAGTTCACCAGAGTCTTCTGCAGCGAGTGATCTGGTATTAAACAACAGTGACAGCAAAATAAGGTGGCCACAGTTATTCTTAATTTGCTCTGTGAAAGAAGATAGTTAGGTTTCATAAACTACTTTTTTCTAAAGGTTTGATATTTTTAGTAGAGACGTTCATTAAAAACCACTCCCTCTCTGGTTTCTAGCAAGCAAACCCACACTGTATCTCCATTGCTTCTCCACTGAGGACCACGCCCAGACTGCTGCTGCTGCCCATGCCACAAGTGCAGCATTTCCTCAGCCTGGAGCCACCTGTGCCAGCAGCTTTCAGCTGCAAAAAATCTAGCTACAAAATCCCTACCAATGGCTTCACGGCACTGACTTAGAAAAGTAAGTCCATATATGCCATGTGCAAGGTGTTTCTTGCTGATCTTGCACCCCGGAAGGCTTTAGGGGAGCTCAGCAAACCAAAACACAGGTGAGAAAAGTGAGCTACCAGGCATCAACCATTTACTTTGCAAGATATTTTTCTTTTTCTTAGGGAAATGTTCTTTAAAAGGAAAGGCAGCTTTGTTTTGAGAGAAAGTTGGAATGTAAACACTGTCTTTAGAAGCAGCATCTGCTCTTTTCTTTTTTTCTTTTTTTTTTTTTTTTGCATATGCGTTCATTTACAAAAGGATTTGTAAAACTTTTCCAAGCTTTTAAAATTCAGATATTCAAAACTTTGAAGACAACTATCAAAATCAGAACAGTTTCATTTTTGTTTCCTTTTTAGTGCTTTCATATTTTTTCACAGATTTTTTTTCTTTTATTCTAGTCAATTTAGTAGGAAATAGCAGGTTTGGAGGCCCCAGGAATTTCTCATAAGAGGAATAACCCAGCTCCTGCATAGATCTAGTCACTACCAAAGAGTACAGCCTTCAGTACAGGCACAGGGGAGATGAAAGATTGAAAAAGATGTTAGGCACTCCTGGTCTCAAGTCTCCTTTTGGTTAACAGTTGATACCTGTTACTTGTATGACACAGACCTTCACTTGGAACCAACTGGATGTAATGACAACACAGAGGGCACTATAGTCAATCATACATCTCCTTCCAAAAAGAAAATAAAATAGCAGCCCCACTAAAGTAACACGAATTTCTGTGTTCACTGACGTCACTAAGAGCATTGGCTTTATTTTGGCGATGAGTAACACATAAAGCAGAGCTCATATCCCTGGCCTTTCCTTTGAGGAAGAGGGCTGGGATGGGAAGGAGCAGGCAGTGCATGGGCTGAGATCCAAGGCAGGCAGGACAGCAGGAGTCCAGGATTATTGCTCTCAGGTGAACAAAAGCTCTCCTACCCCACATGAAGAAAATCAATGCAGGAGGAGGGGCAGGGCGAGGCAGAACGTGCTGAGTGAAATCTAATCCATCCAACAGTTACAAAGCCCTAAACAAGGCACTGTATTTACCCAGGCCCTGCCTATCAGCCTAGAAACCCTTCAAACCAGTAAGTGGTTGCACTGGAAAGCAGCACAGCAGCAAGCACTCTATCTGTGTTACATTTATAAAAGGTTTTCCAGAAATCTCTGTGCTGTCTGGGAAAAGCTTTAGGCCATTTTTCACCAGTGATGCCCACAGATGTTTATGACTTTCTAGCACCACATCTAGCTGTATGTTCATGGATAAAACTCAGACATGATGCCACAGGAAGAGGCTTTTTGTGGAGTAGCTCAGTCCTTAGGTATTTGCAGGCTGCTTCAAATGGCTTGAAGGAAAAAAATCTCTTTGCTTTATAAAATGCAGCTGTTCCAGGGGTAGGAGCAATACTGCTCACATGAGAGCAGATTCCACAGTAAGACCTGGCAGCTTATTTTCAAAAAAATATTGATAAAATACAGATAGTTCAGTGAAGAGCAACAAAAAACGTGTAATGCCCTAAAAAGGCTGATTTAACAGGGAAAAAGAAAAAAACCCAAGAAAAAAATCTTAAGAGGATATGAGCAAGGAGTGGTAACACTATAAATATCTGAGAAAGGAAAGAAATGTAATATGGTATAGTCAGGAAAACATGAAGGCAGGGGGAAAAGTGGTTAATAAGACCATACTATTACCTAGCACTGAAGCTTGGATAACTTGTGAAATAATTCCCTTACTTCCTCCTGATGGGTCTGACAAGCTTTCTTCAAACCCTAGGACTGCTTTCTCCTTGTCCCAAGATTTTCTAATGGATATGAAGGGCTCACAAACATCCTAAGGTGCAAGGCTGTCCCTTTACATACTTTTTTAGTCTAAATCCCCACAAACATAGCTGACCTAATATCTCAAAGCCTAAGTGCACTGCTTATAATGTCATGTTTAGCAGATATCCCCTCTTCATACCAACTTCAGCTTTGGGAAGAGCATGAAAAGTCTGTCACATTTCTATCCTGCCTAATACCACTTTGATTGCCATGCTAATATTAAGGCATATGACTGTATCTGGAGATTTCAGGGCTGCCTTTCTATCAAAATTATATTGTCTCTCTGCTTTAATTTTAATGTTTTTGAGCTAATTGTGACTCAAATAGAGAAATGAAAGGGGAAAAAATAACCTTTGCCAGCTTAGGCCCTGGTTGAGGAAGGAAGATTGTTTACATGCACACAAACACACAAGCAGGCAGCTCTGACATATTGTTGTTGGCATTTTCCTAACATTTGATCATCTGGTTGCTAAGCACACTGCTACATTACCACTTGACATTTACGTTTTATTTTCAGTTTATTACTAAAGGTAGGAAATGAAGCACTCTCCTACTCTCTTAAATTATAGTCATCTTGCTAATAATACTGCTAAAAGCCCCATTCCATTTCATTTAATGAATTTAGAATACCTGATAAACATTCAGATACTGCCAGGCAAACCTATTGTCTTTCCTGTCTGAAGAGGCAGGGCCTGCTGAGAGCATTTTCTCATCAGAAAGGAGGGTTCCTGAAGTAATCCTGGCTCTTATAATCTGTGCGGAAACTCACTGGAGCCTTCCAGAAGAGTTAAAACCATAGAGTAAACCAAAACTACAACAGCCTCGAGTTGCAACATCAAAAAGCTCAGCTCCTGTAATCCTAAAGAACTAGGAGGGTGTTGTGCAACTGAGGAAACCAAAGCAGAAATCACCATGTGTTTTCTCTGCCATCAGCCAGCAGGGCAGTAAATTGCAGAAGCAGTTTAATGCAATGCACTCCTGAGCACCTGAATGTGAGGCCAGCCTGCCCTGCAGAGGTAGTTTATCAGTCTGATGAAAGATCAAAAGTAAATTTTGCCAAACTCCTCATCTCTGGAAGACTTTGACTCGCTGGTGGCTGCAGTATAAATCACTTAACAGCTGAACCACCCGGGAATTCTGTGCCAGAGGAAAACATGTGAAATGAGAGCTTTATCTTATGTATAAATAAGTGACTAGGGTGGCCAGCTCAGGTTCAGATGTCTGACTTCCACACTCCCTAGTTAGGCATCCCACGCCTCAGGGTCTATCTAGAGAAGTGCTGAGTATCTCCAGCTCCTGCTGATTACAATGGCAACTATAATTTTCCAGCCACTGCCAGCAGTGAGAAAAACTTTATGCTCTGATAAAAGCCTCAGAAGTAAAGTTGAGGCCTTATTTCCCCCATCCAAGCAGACCAGGGGGATGGTGAGGGTAATGTGCTCTGGGTAGTTCCCACTGTAATGGGCAGCCAAAGCCAGACTACAAACATGTGTCTGTCCCCAGGAGAACATGAAGGCACAAGCTCTGCCCCACATTTGAGTGGGAAACAGGCAGCAGGGGCAGCCCAAGGGTCATGGAGACTTCTGCAGCTCTCCCCTTGCCTGGCAGAGGTGACCCCAGAGCTGCAGGGATGGGCACAGGAGACTGGGAGGCTGTCGTGGTGTGGTTCATGCCTTCTTCCAAGCACAGAGGAGATGTAGGAGCAGAGTCAGTTTGGGGCAGGGCTGGAAGTTACTTTGTGGAATAATGAGTTTACCTCTCCTCTGCTCCCTTTTAGTCTCTCTACACTGGTATACCCAAAACAACACACAACTTTTCAACCCCTCTCTTCATCTCTCTCACAAATCCTCGCAATTCTGCATGTCCCAAGTGCACAACCACAGCCCTCATTCATCCTTGCCCACTCCACCTCTCCCCTGACAGCCTCCAGTTCTCCCAGGTCTGACTCTCACCCTGTTTCCACAGGCAAGCCCCAGCCGAGGAGCAGCTGGGCTAGCAGGCAAAGCTCAGGAGCAGCTCTCTTTCTCACAGATAAACAAGTTACCACCTGCCAGCTGCTCTGCTGTGACACACACAGCAGCCCACACACGGGTTCTTCTCTTCTGCAGAGGAAAAATAGAGTTTACCCCTACACATGAAAATAAACCTGCAGGGAAAAAGCCTGCAGATGGGGCACACTCCTGTCACAGCTGGGGCTTGGTGCTGCCACTGTGCTGTGGGAATTGGAGCACGAGGAACTGCTTGGTCACAAGTGTCCTTGCCTTGGATGGCAAGGAATGACCAGAGATGTTTAGAAGAGAAGTGGGAACACCAGCTGAAAACAACAGCACAGAGATAAGGATTTCTCTGAGTGGGTGGATTTTTCTGGAAGAAAATATTCACTTGTTTTCCAAAATAATTCATGTTTTTCTGAAGAACAATGTTTTTTCTGGTAAAAAATGTCACTTCTATTCAGTATCAGTGTGCCTTGCTGGGAATCTGCCTGGTTTAGCTCTTCCAGCTTTACAATGTACAAACAGCTTAAGCTGTGAGGAGGTCTTGGAAAGCAGAACAGCAGGTCTGTGCTCAGTACCGTAGCAGAGGCATTGCCATCAGCACGGTGAGGCAGGGAGGCTGCTTTTTTACCACTTGGGTGTGCATAACCAGCATTTGCAGGTTCCAGCAGGTAAAGCTGCAGATCACTCTGCATTTAAGCAGTGCAGTGATCTGAAAATTGTCATGTCCTCTCTCCTGCCTGTGTTGCTCAATGCACAAGCACTTGTGCAGAGCTGTAGGCACAGCTCAGTACCTCGTGATCCTGAAGAGGTGCTGCAGCCATTCTGATTTTCCTGGTAGTTCACATGAATTACAGCTATGGCCTAACGACCAATTTAAAAATAGTTTCTTGAAAGAATAAATATTGTATCAGTTACTAAACTGCCAAAAATTTCTGTATGTCTGTAATTTTCTCTTTTGTAGTTTTAACCAAAAAAAAAAAAAGAAAAAGAAAATTTCCCTTCCTTATTATATGAAGTAGTTTTATTGTTTGGGAAGGGACAGTTGTCAATCAGCTGCAGTTTTTGTCTGTATGGAAATGCCTGGTAATACTTGAATGTGCAACTCTGATTAGATATGAGCTAATTGTCCAAATATGTGTTGCAGTTAGTCCTCATAAACACTAGGCTTTAAGAAAAAAAGAAACAGCATAGGGTTCTGATGTCAGTGTGTATCAATAACATTGCCTTTGCCTATGTGAAAAGCTGCCACCCAAAAATTTCCTATCAAAAGAAAAGAAATCAAATATTCAAAGTTGAGAATTTTTTTCGATTTCTATCTCATGTGACCTGAAATACAGATTGCAAATGTGACAGCAATTTCCATCTTTCATCCTTTTCATCTAGGGCTTTCTAAATATCTCTTAATTATATGGCATGCTCTGGACTGTCAGATTTTAGGAGGAAAAAGGGCTTTGTCCGTTATTTTTCTACATTTCTGCCTAATTAGATCTGCATGCCAGAGGAGTCCCTGCACTTTGCAAATGGAGTAAAGCCAACAGCAAAAAACAGATCAGATCCCTGAAAACTGTGAAGGAGATGTGCTCATGTTGCAGATATCCAAGGGCTTCCACACACCTGTGTGGCTCCTGGTTCTTGTCAAGGAGTGGCACTGGGCAGGGCCATCCAGCCTGCACTTTGCTAAGTGAAGCAGGTGTAATTCTGGCAACTTTGTAGCCCAGCTTTGCTCCAGTGAATGTTTAATCTAGGAAGAATGTACTGTATCGTACAATGGCAGGTACAGAAAGGTTCCCCTCCACTCCCACAGGTTTTGCCAGTCCAGTTACCACAGGAGAAGGCAGCAGAGCGCTGGGCAGTGCCTTCCAGGCAGCTCACTCACCCACGCTGATGAGACACAATTTAGACACATGAAAAGGGAGTGTATCTAGCACCTGTTTGAAGAAAGAAAATAAGAGATAATTAGGGAACAAAGTGAAATTTCACTGAAGCCAGGAAGTAAGCTTAGCTCCATATATACCGACTCCTGAGGCAAAAGGTTTCTAATTAAAAATTTTGTTGTGGAACTGCAATGCCAGGCACCAGCTGGAGGGAGGAGAGAGTCCCTGTGTGTTCAGTGAGCTCTCACCAGTCTCCAGCCTTCCCTCACCGCATCCCAAAATAATCAAGGCTGGTGGGTGTGGGGCCTCCTGGGAGCAGAGCTCACCACATACACAGGATCCGCAGTCTAATGGAAAGTGGTCCCACTTTCACAGCTACTTTTGCCCAGTGGTTGCCCATGGGCAACTTGGAAACCAGTATTTTTCTAAATTAAGGTCTCATTTCAATTGCAAGCTGGCATTTTCCAAATGGAAATATTTTACATCAGAGGAACATGAGAGTGTGCTATGGGAAGGGATAGTTTCCTTCATTTCCACAGTCTCCATCTCAAGGACAGGAACACTCTGTGTGAGTATCACGCCCCAGCAGCTGCGTCTATCGTGTACCATCTACAGCTTCAACCAGACCATGACCGAGTTGTGGCCAGGTGTGGTACAAATATAAATGAGATCCAGCATTCCTGGGATGCCCTGAACAGTGGCTCCAGAACAGAGGCAGTTTTAACCCTTGTTTAACCTAATTCAGAGGGGAGGTCTGAGGAGCAGGAACAGAGCTGGCAGAAGCCAAGTAAATAAACAAAGGTTTTGCATTATCCTTGGTTTTGCTTTGCACAAGTTATCCCACTTCTTCCTCATTCTCTTGTTCCCTGGGATAGCAGAGGAACAGGTGGAGATAAAGTGAGAAGAGTCAGCAGAGAATCCCATGTAATCTAACATGCACATATTTGACATCAGTGTTGTTAGGAAGAGACTGAATACTTTGAGCTCGTGTTTAAGTGGCATAAGGAAGAAATTACACTGACAAACCTGGAATTTATGAGTGAGAAAATCTTCTAGATCTATTCAAGCACATTTCTGGGCAGCATCAACACAACACCCTGGGCAGGCAGCAGGAGTGTGTCAATGGAGGGGACAGTTACTTCTCTTATGAAAGGAT
Source organism: Lichenostomus cassidix (assembly GCF_008360975.1). NCBI lineage: Eukaryota > Metazoa > Chordata > Aves > Passeriformes > Meliphagidae > Lichenostomus > Lichenostomus cassidix. The sequence continues at coordinate 68,669,418 of NC_139483.1, read as the reverse complement.
AAGAGCCTACAGTTTAAGAGAGGTGATCACATCTGTGGAATATTTTTCAGAGAAGAACCAAAATGAAAGTGATCTCACAACTGCATAACAGATGGACTTCTCATTTACGAAACTAAAAGCCAGAGTGCTCGCTGACTTCCCATGACAGGGAGTTCCAGGAAAGAGGGACAACAGAGAGCACTGCTGTGTCTTACATAGGCATTATGCTCAGCATGTCACAAAACACAGATCTCTTGAATTCTACCAGCTCTTCCTTGTTACAACATCTCCTGGTCAACATGGATCCTGTCACCACCTGTTCAACACCCATACCTGAAAACTGCACATCACATCACAAGCTTTATCAAACCATGCTGCCTCTCCCAGTGACACATTGCCAAGGCACGAAAACTCTAACACAGTACGAGTTTCTATGCATGAAAACTTACACAAACAAACAAACAAACAAACAAACACACCCTTTCCTGTTTCAATAGGGTCTCCTTTCCTCTTTCAGGTCAGCCAGGGACATCTGAGCCATTGAAGTGGCCCAAGTGAACAAAAAGGCTGTGAAAATTCTTGTGTTCAATTTACTGACATTTTTGCTTACATTTCCAGTGTGACCCATATGCACCTCTAAAATCTCAGACATTTTCCTAGAATGGTTTGATTCGGAAGGGACCATAAAGATCACCTAGTCCCAACCCTGCTGCCATGCACAGGGACATCTTCCATTAGACCAAGTTGCTCAAAGCCCTGTCCAACGTAGACCTGAATAGTTCTGTCTCCTGATTTCTTTTAGGCCCCTGTTAAGTACTGGAAGGCTGCTGTAAGGTATCCCAGGAGCTTTCTCTTCTCCAGGATGAAGAACTCCATCTCTCTTAGGCTGTCTTCATAGCAGAGCCCTCAGATCATCTTTGTGGTCCTCCTCTGAACCCTCTAGTTCAAAGACTCTCTTAAATTTTGCTACTCTTCTGGCTTTCATTTGGGGGGCTCTAGCTCCTTATAACCCCACAGAAATCTCCTTCTTTCTCAGTCAAGATGTCCTTTGTCACTGAGACTGCTGAGCACTCACATCAATTGTCAGTGATATTTTCTCTTCACAAACTCAGCATAACTTTAGATCCTTGATGGGAATTACATATCTTCTTCACTTGCATCATGTCTTCCTCCTCCATCACCAACTCCTTTGGTTTTGTGTTTATTTGAGTGATTGTCTGTATTTCAAGATCAATCCACTCCATTAAATTAGAAGTTCCTCTTTTTCGCATGGTTACCCTCCTCACCAAACAGTTCATGCTCTAGGTGTTTTTATTGGGCAAACTTTGAGATGCCAATGCTGCTGCTCTTCCCTCTTCAGAATATCTACACATCTCTATCTGAACTCCACACTTGCCTCCAGCATCGTGTCCCTAATCCTCTGATCCATGTTTTCAAGGCATGCAGGAGGTCAGATTTTACCAGTAAGTACATCTTGGCAGAGACTCACTCTAAGGTAGAACATGGCAGAACAACTGCTTACAGAAGTACCTCTGACTGCTCCTGGTCACTGTCTCCCATTAGAGCCTTCCATTCCTAGCCCCTGGCCCTAAAAATGAAGAGGACAGAAAGCCCACCAGACTCTCCTAGATTTCTCTCTTCCTTTCTCAGAAGAGATGTAGGCAAAAAAAAAAAAAAAAAAAAAAAAAAAAAAAAAGTGGCTTACTTATCTGAGTGTGCATCATATTACAGAAACCTAATAAGAAACACTGTCCCAGGCTTCCCTGATCACTGACATATGAGCCTGCTGCAAGAAAGGTGTCAGCATTACCTTTTCTCCCTGCTGCCTAAAGGATACTGCCACCTTTGGAGTCCTTTTTGTAACCATCTTCTGTGCAGACTCTTGCTCAGGCTGGGCTTGTAGGTAACTAGAACATTGCCAGTTCAAAACAGGAATAGTTTTAAGAAGTGGAACAAAAGGAAATTGCTGTCCATGCTTTCTTGTTTAATAGTAGTATAAACCCAACCAAACAAATCAACTACAACAACAAACCCTAAACAAATTATTCCTCAGAATTGTAATAGTTTTTTATTTCCACCTTTCAGAATATACTTTTTTTGGGCCATTCTCACAGGCAGCAGCTTCATTTAGTTAAATTTTACATTGACAGCCAAGGTTGCTTGTAAATTCCCAATTCAGAAATCCTGATCCTTGCCACCAGAACATCAGACTGACTGGGGTGTCCATCTGTCCCAGACACCTGGATCTCTTTCTCCTCTTTACAGCTGGCTTAGAATTATTTTCAGTCCCACATGAGTACAATGAGCTAACAGACACGTTTTGGTATCTTCAGTTCTAATTATGAAAGAATGGATTTCTTTGACATTTGGAGGCTGGAAAGGCAGAATATCATTATTTAACTTCCAGAGTGTTCTCATACTTCCATCTGAGACTTCCCTGTTGAGCAAATTACCTTGTATTGAATACCCTGTGTAATCCCATTCAGCAAGGCCTCAAAAATATGGTTTAAAGACACTTCCCCTGGTTCTTTGCTAACAACTTTCTCCTTTAACTTTTCTCAACAGCTCAGATCTAAACACTCATTATTTCTGATTCAACTAATGTACTATGTCATACTTCTGTAATTTTTGTCTCCCCTCCCATTTTTCTGCCCTGAAAATTTAATTCACGTAGAAAAGGGGCACTGAGTATTCCCTTCCCTATTACTTTGTCCATTTACTTTTCTGGATAGTGCTTTGGAGAAAATGTGGAAACCTATTTATGATTAGGAATGATGGCCCATTCATTCTCGGTACCATTACTTTCACTCCCTTTTGCAGCAGTCAAGCCTTCACATTCACTGTCTGCCTTATCAGTTTTCCAGCCTGGAAGATGGGCAGTACATATTCTGACAAATCTTGCTCTGAGTAGCCATCACACCTCAGTGGTCCCTCCTCATCCATAAAAAAAGAAACCAAACCAAAAACAACAAGTAAACCCCCAGACTTTTGCATATCAAAATAAATCTTCAGTTCCACTCTCATTTTCAAATTGAATTTTCAGTCCTTAATTCAATCAGTGGAGGAAATGGACTGTCCTTCTCTGGACAGATGAGAGGGAGGGCAAAGGGAAGAGCTGAAAATCTGCTCTCTCTCTCAGTAGTAGTTAAGGAGATTCCAGTAAGAGTTGTTGCACAAGAGCAAAAGGTTTTTTATTCTTCAGATGCTGACAGTTTTCCAGACATTTTGATTAAATTAGGCAAGCGTAGCAGGTCTGTACCATAGCACTGGACTTGAAAGTTTAATTCAGTTTTGCAGCAGGCTGCTAACTAAAGTCACAAATGAAGCAGCAATAATATTTCAATCATATAGCGGGAAAGACACTTATTACACAGACATTCCAAAATAGCAGTGGCAGAGGCCCGGTTTACAGGCACCATTTGGGGTAATACATTCTGAAGGGATGCTGTCAACATCTTGCTCCTTGCAGAGAGGCTGAGTAAAAAGGCTTAGCCATTTCAATGGGGCTATAAAAAGATTTTCTGTCCAGTGAAGGAAGTTCCATTAGTTCTTTGCAATACCTGCAGTGTCTCAGTCTTTCTTTAAGCCTCCCTTAATCTTCTGCTACACTCCATGGGTACACTGACAACCAGGATAACAGCAAGTTGTTTGGAAACTAATTCAGTGACAAAGAAAATGCTGTGTAAGGGTGGCAAACAGAAAATTTATGCCATGGTTACTGGTAGCTACAACAAGGTTTCCTACACACACCCATGCATTGGAATTATCCTCAGACCTCCCCAGGTGCCATTCCCTCTTTTGTCACACTGAAACACTGGCATGAAAAACAGAATTCTGCTCAGTCAACCCCTTGCAGGCATCTCCATGGAGCATGAACAGCCACTATTGAAGAGTAAATTCTGGTACTGAATCAGGCTTTTGCTCATAGTCCTGCACTGAACAGAGCTGCAGGTAACTCTATTTCACTCCCAAAAATCTCCTAGTTCCTTCTGAGATTTCAGGTGAATTCCAGGGCTTTGATTCCTCCTGAGATATTCAGCAATTCATCAACCATGTTCCACTGCCTTTTGGTGAGGACAAATGTGTCACACTGCTTCACAAAAAAATCCCAGCTCTGCGTGTGGAGTCCTGGCAAGAGTCTGGAGGAGACCCTCAGGGCAGGCAGACAAATATTCCACCAGGATTGTGCCAGCAGCTGCACACTGGCAACAAAGTTACGTCTACACAGCTGTGTGAATGCACAAAGCATTTTTTGCACTATCAATAGGCTTTGCTAAATGATAATAATAAAAGAAATCAAACCAAAACAGATAATCAAACCAAAGCAAGACAAAAAAGCCCCAACAAGTACACTTAGCAAAAGATTTTTGCAGGCAGCCACCAAGGGTCTTAAAATAGGGCCTGAGAAAACCCAGAAAACGCTGATTCTCAGAAAAATGTTTAATCAGAATCTTTGGAGCTGAATTCTGCCTCTCTCTGCTCTCAGTTTGGATGGTCTGGTTTCTTGTCCCTTTACCAAAGTGGAGATTTCTTTTTCCTTAGACTGGCTTGGAAAATGCACTTTTCAACCAGCAGCTACCCATGTGTTTTCATAGTTATAGAAAACCCTGTTCTAGTCACTGAAGAGAACTAACCAGTGTGGGTTTACACTTTTTTTTCATTTAGATTTCATCCACTCTCTTTGTTGCTTTTTTAGTTTGCATCACCTTTTCCAGTTGTACGTTTCTTCCCCTCTTCATGCTCAGCAAGACAGTGGTTCAAACTTTTTCTGCTTAAAGAAAGCAGAGTGCTCAGAAACAGGCACACTGGACTTTCCTTACTTACTTTAAATGAGTAATTATTTTCCAGGACACACACTGAACTTTCAGACAGAATGAGAGAAGTAAGCAACGTGCAGGAGAGCTTGTTTCCCTTCTTGCAGCAGAGCACTCCCGGGCAAGCAGATGCAGTATTTGCATCTCCATCCTGCCCTGAAACACGTTAATCTGCCCGTTCCCAAGGCACCATTTGCATAAAGAGCAATCTATAGGAGAGCCACCCAAACAATCTTGCCTCTGCATCAGCAATATAGCTTATTTTTTTCTTAAATTAGCAAAGCACCTTTATGTGTTAAATCATGTCAAGTAGGAGGTATCCCAATAAACATTAAAGGTATTTTAATGGGAGGGCAGCGCACTGGAATTTTAACTACTATTCACAGAGCAGTGTGCAGAGAAGCAAATATACAGGAGCACAGGGTAGAATATTCATTCAACTTTTAAAGTGGCTTCTGTATCAGAGAGACCCAAAAACCTTACATGACCTCCTCTTATGGTAATAGACTAAAAATTAAGAACAGGAGAAAGCACCCACAAAACATCATCGAGAGACTCAAACAAAACACTATGCATAAAAAGAAGTATGTTCTGTATGTTTTATTCTTGCTCTTTGTTTTGTTGGGGTTTTTTTAACTGTTGTTCCCCCTTAACTCTTTCTTTGACAGCCTCTGCCCATCCGCCTCCCACTCCTCCTTTTGCTTGTCCAGGAGCAAGCCGTGGGTGGTGCTGTAAATTCTTCTCACATTTCCTTCATCACACCAGAGATCAGACACTGGCCACAGAGCACCAGCCTTAAAAACACTAGCTGTGGTTAAAGGGGGAGGAATTTGTAACACCCTGATACAGCCATGGCACTAACAGCATGTAGAAACACAAATAAAGGGCAGGACAAAACTCACAGGGGAAATATCCCTTTGCATATTTTCTAACAGTTGAACAACTGCCTCAGCACCCTTGATACAACCTTGGTAATATTTATATGGGATGAGCTGGGGCTTTCTTCTCTCTGTCAATCTACCCTGTGCTTAGGATACAATTTTTGAACTGAGTGCAGCAGTCAAACAAAACATTAGTGGGGCCAAAGGAAGTCCAGCACCAAATACTTCCTCAAACTGTCCACTGTTTATTTATTCTGTTTGCAGCCAAGGAAACTTTGAAACCCATTCTCACTTGTGCTTTTTGATGGCTACTCTGCATCACCAGTGGCAATTTCAAAACCTGATGTTATTTCCTGCAGTTCAGGCCTTGACCTGCATGAACAATCCATAGTTGTGATGTTGTTTTCCTATATCCAACTTAGGACGTGTGTGAACAAGAGGTTATTTATTTTGTGGGTGCAAATGTCAAGACTAGTGTCTGCTCTACGTGAAGTGCTTAAACCCAATTCAGCTGAATAACTGTGCAGCAGAAATTGCCTTTCTGTGCATTCCAAGATAACACTTTAGCCATCTGAACTTTATTGTGCTCTGAGCTGCAAAATTAAGGGCATGTAGGAATTACCTGTTGTGGCACACAAGTAACATCTGCCTTTATTAAGATCAGGACCATACACCTCTCCAAACTGCCCTTCTGCAACACCTCATAATTTCTCTTGGCACAGCAACCTATATAAACTCGCTCAGAGCCTGGCTCACCTCCCTCCCTCCAGCCAAGCCACCCTCAGCGTCTGCATGAAGAATAAACACTTTCTGCTTTCTCCTGCTATTGAGATCAAGTGAAACATTGCCTTGGCTTTCCAAACAGTGCCAGTGCCTCTTTTTGCACATTTTCTCGGAGAATTTACTTTTAGAGAGCTGATTTGTCTCTCTCTCTCCTACACCCGGCGCTGGCTGCAGCCCTGTGTCGGGCAGGGCGTCACGGTGACCCTGTGCCACCTGGCAGCCCTCCCTCCCTCCCTCCCTCCCTCCCTCCCTCCCTCCCTCGCTCCCTCCCTCCCTCGCTCCCTCCCTCGCTCCCCACGGCATCCTCCGCACCGAGCTGCTCCTTCCCACCGCGGTGAACAAAGGAGTCATTGTGTCCCTACCGAGCAGCAGGGCTTGTTTTCGAGCCCTCGGTCCCCGGGGCAATGCATCCAGTCCCTCCCGGCTCCGCACACACCGGCACCAGGGGCACGCTCAGCTCATTTCCCTCCCTGCTTCCCCACCGCCTCCCACCACATCCCACCGCACAGCAGCTGGGATTTGGCTCTAAACTGGGGCTGCCCAGGGTGGTATGGGCTGCTCTGGATGCAGGTGATTTGCCTGCACACCTGGGAACGTGATTCTGTGCTTGTGAGAACATCACGTGTCTTTGTCAGGCTGTAGCACCTGTACTAAAGCAGGGCAAATACAGAAAAAGAAGAAGTAATGGCCAGGTATTCTCTTGAATAATTATATTTCTCCCTTCCCAACATTATCACACCTACATATGTCTAGGTATGAAGAGATTTCATTTTTTACAAAATGTTTCCTTTCTAGGTTTTGCTTCTGCCTCATTATAAACTTGCAAGGAGCTTTTCTGGCAGACCATCAGTGTAGCTTCAGCCTCCCATCTGCACCACAGAGAGGATACACAGCAGTGTGCTGGAGCAAGAACATTTTTTCTGATGAAATACAACTTCTGGAGCACTTCAGCAGAGGACAGATTCTGTGATACAAACCTGTGTACTCCCATGGGCTGCCCAGAATCCTGTACCTCTGGGTAAAGCAGGTGATCCTTTGCTCCTTGCTCTCAGTTTCTAGTGATGCTTCTTAAATGCTTTCTCTCTTGCATATATTTTCTTGGACCTTATTTCCAATTTTGCTGTTTTTAGTGTCTCTCTCTCACTTGCTGTTTGCTCACTGAAGAACGCTGTGTGCACATGGTTAAACAATACCCTGGGAAATCCCACCAAAGCTCCATGCTTTCAACTCCTCTGTGAGCAGCTCAAATCCAGAGCTCACATACTGAACAAGTCCTTTTTTCATCCTTTTTTTTTTTAAATCTGCCTAGCCTTGTGTTTGTTGCAGTTATTCATAACAGTAGGGCAGCCATTTCACTCACCAGTTCCAGTCAGTTTAACCCAACCCATAATACCATCATTGTAGTCAGCTTGCTGAGAGCTGGAAAAATTAGACATACCTGTTTGTAATGAGTGCTGATAATTACACAACAAGCAAACAACAAAGCAGTCTGCTAGATCCAATCACTTCCTCAATTTGGAGACATTAACATTGATAATTGCATACTGTGGAAGCTCAGAGGCACTAAACAAGATTGCATCCTCCGTACTCATCATAAAAGACATCACCAGAGCAGAGAAACTTACACTCTAGGAGGGAAAAGATACATGACACCACTTCTACAGATGAGGAACAGGTTACAGAAATAACTACTCAGCCAAAGATGTAATAGGGTAGAGCTGGAAACAAGTTAACTGAGTACCATAAATACCTGCCACTAGCTTTGGTCCCAAGCCATCTTTCTAAGACAAACTCCCAGACAAAACTGAAAGATCTTGTGAGAATGTACAGGATCCACAAATTCCATCTGTATGTGTAATTCTTTTGAAGAGCAGGTTTTTTTAAATTTCCTAGTTTACTACTTATGAACATTCAAGAGTAATGGAGCTGACTGTTCACATGATGAAAATTAAATGTTTTTAGTTTCTAGGGGGAAGGATGCACCATAGGTAGTGACATTTACGTTCAGATGCTCCATTTGTGATTATTATCTTCAATAATCTTATTTCTGGGTTCCTGATTTTCTGTTACCATTAGTGCCTGAAAATGTGATTCACAGAGCGATGCTTTCTGATATAGATTATTAAACCTGGAACAAAGCCATGAATTTCCAAACTCTACCATCTTTGATACCTTTTTTTTTCCCCCTTTTCCCTGATACTGGACAGGTATTGTAATTGCATTAGAATTGCACAGAACAGGAAAATCCTCCTGTCCAAAATGTAATTCCTGTGAAGACAGAGAGAGCTGGGGTTGCTCAGCCTGGAGAAGAGTCAGTACCTAAAGGGAGCTTGCAAGAAGATTGGAGAGGGACTTTTCACAAGCACATGTGTGAAAGAACAAGGTGGAATGGCCTGAAACTGAAAGAGGGAAGTTTTAGAATTGGTATTTGGAAGGAATTCTTGAGGCACTGGGACAGGTTGCTCAGATGGTCTTTAAGGTCCCTTCCAATTCAAACCTTTCTATTTAATAATTTGATTTGTACCTCCATTTCCACGAGACTGTACTCTCTCAAGCCCATTTATTCATATAATACAAACATAATGCAATCTACACAAGCACAGATACCTTTTAAAGCAATCACTGCTTTCCACACCCAGCACTTGCAGCAGGATGAGGTGTCACTTGCACTGCATGCCACGTCAGCTACAATTATGGAGACATATCAGTGTGTTTGCAAGACAGCAGCATACAAAAAGCCTGGTTTTACCACCACTGGTGCTGGAGGCTGAAGAATAGAGAAACAGATTTGTAATAAAGAGCTGTAATAAAGACCTGACTTGAGTGCTCATTTTACACACTGCCATGCAAAAATCCCATGTGCTTTAGATCCCTCAGCAGGACACTGGCCAGTCTGCCTGCCCTAACTGCATCAATTTCCAGCACATTCTCAGGAGATGTGCAGGGAAGTTTTCTGTGCATGAAGCTGCTCCTCTCTACTGTGAGTGGAAAGAACTCATGGGAAGTGTGAGATGTCTCCATCCCCTCCTGGTGATAGAGATTTGATAAAACAAAAGATGCGATTTCTAATCCCTGCTGAGCCCAAGAAAGACTGAATTTTGGCTTTCTACACTGAAGACATCTCTCTGAACCCCGGGCCATGGAGAATTTGGGGGAAAGCCTTCTCCCCACCCTCTGTGGGTTGCTGTGCACAGACATGAGGACTTGGGCACCATAGCCAAGTCTGACTCTTCCTCACGAGCAGGTTGTCCAGTCCCTCTGCCACATTGATCCAGCAGCCAGAGGGAGTCACAGCCCCAGTCACATCCAGGGTTCAGGCCACCCCAAAGCAGCCATGCCACTCAGGTGCCTGCCTGCCTGAGCCGTGGCAGCTCTGGGAGTTCCCTGTCACTTTTCTAACAGGCACATTTAGGCATGAACAGATCACTACAGTAAGTGCCCAGGAAATTGTCAGGCACAGTATGGAGGCACCTTGCAGTGCAAGAAGCAGACAGGCTGGGCTACTGTCTGAGCCTCAGGCTTTGGGCTCCTAGGTCTCAATTTAAGCAGGCTGGATCCTGCACAGAGCTAACACCTTATTTTATGTTCATGTTCCTTTTCCAGGTCTTTCATAATTCCTCATCTATGAGCTCTCCCCACTTAAGTTTCTCTCATCCTAGCACAATGGTACCAAAACCAAAGACCTACTCTGAACATTTTCAAAGTGGTGTTTAGCCAAATATCCCACTACATCAAAGATGAAACATCTCAGAAGAACATGAACATCTCAAGAGAGTTTTGCCTGTGACCAAAATGAAACCTCCCAACTGGATACCTGAGGGCTTTGATCTCAAACTAGGCATGTCAATGCAGCTCTCTTTCACAGAGGTATTTGAAAGGGGCCACTTTGTATTTTGTTCCCACAAAAGATACAGAAAGACTTCAGAAACTTCAAGAACTTTCCATGGGATGGAATTACTGTTCTTCATCCATTTCTGCTCTAACACTTCACAGGAGAGTGACTCGGGTGTGGATGTTCATGTCAACCATGTTGATCATTCAAAAATAGAGTGACTGGAAGCATGCTGCAGGTTCTCCTGATTTTTCTTAAAAAAAAAAAAAGAAAAGAAAAAAAGAAGAGAAAAAGCAATAAAATTATATAAGAAATCACTGAACTTTTGCCTAATTCTCAAAAAAAAAAGCCAAAATAACAAAAAAATCACTGAATTAAAGTAAGCTTCATGATTACAAAGTATCCAGGAACCTCTTGTATAATTTTTTCTTTCTACACTTTGTCCAATTAGTCTTTAGTTTACTTCAAGCTTTTATATAACGAATAGTGTAGCTTGGTTTATGTCTTTTAAAAAGACACTTAGTAGACATTTTGTGCAAGTAATTACTGAAGTTGCAATAGAAGGGGGAAAAAAGGCTATTTCCTACTCCATTACTGTACATTAATATATCTTCCCTGACATTTACTGTCAGGACTCAGTTTTTCTTACCATCAATCTACTTCACACAATTTAGTCTCTTATTGGATGGAAACTTTTCAGACTAAGAATATCCCAGAGTCCTTCTGTTGCATGATGATTCCTACCACTTTAGGTGTCTGTTTTATCAATCACAGGAACTAGAGACTATTCTGAAAAATATATTATTTGCCTTGGAAACCAATATGATAAGAGTCAAAAGTGTGAATAAGATTCAGAACATGTTGCCTTTGCCTGATGTGCACTCTCAAGAGCAAAGAATTTCCATTTTCTATCCACCTTTTGGCCTTTCACATTTCTTGAGTGTAATTTGCATTTGAAATCAGGACAGAATACAGGTTGATGTGACAATTTTTTCATTTTAAACAGATCACGTGTTATTCTTCTGCCAGGTGGACTCTTGTATTACTCTCCCAATTCCTCATTACTTTACAGCCAGTTCATTTGGTCACATGAAATTACTGTCAGTAGAGAAACAATGTCTCATTCCAAGTCTCCTAAACTTGCTCATCAATAGCTTTCTGCTTTGCTCGTATCCAAATGGGACTCTAATGGGACTGAAAGACAAGTTGGATTATTTCTGCCCAGGAGGGTGAAGCTAGATTGCAGGAGAAAATCATTCCAAAGAGAAAGGAGTCACTCATGCAGCTCAGACACCACTACAGTGGGCCAGAGAAGCCTCTGAACTTGCTGGGCAGACTCAGAGTGAGCTGCAGCAATGGCTCTCACACTTGCAAGTGTTCCAGCCCCACTCCCAGAGCTGCACCAGTGCAGAAGAATCATTTCTATATCCCCCTTCAGCTCAGACAGCATATTTATGTATCTGCACACAGCCAAAAGGGATTATGGTGAATGATGCTCAGAAAATGTCTGAGAAGAGCTGTCAGATAAAGGCTTCATCATTTTTAGCATCCTCAAACAGTTTTCATTAACACAAAGAAATGGATGGAAGGATGTCACTGGTTGAAGGACTCACTTCCAGCAGTGAAATACAAGAAGGCAGCAACTGAGAGGGTGCTGAAAGTTTCTGGTATTTTTCATGCTACCCAAAACTGAGAAGGATACTTGAACATGTCACAGTTTTCAAAGCAAAGGGATAATTCCCATTCACAACGGAATGTGAATTCTATCTTTTTGATAGAATATGGTCAACTGAAAGGGGGGGGAATCAAGAATACCCATTAGATAATTCTGACAGAATAATCTGTTGAATATGAGGGTTTGAGATTAAAACTGAAGAGTGAAAATGACCACTGAGGTGTAAAATGGCAGATATCTGCCCCAAAGCAGCAACAGCAAATGGTAACTTCTTCAAGTGCAAGATTTTTGCAGTAGGGGCATCTTGCTTGTTGCTTGTGCAAAAGGTAGCAGGGATACAACCCATGTGTAGTGCTCCTAGTGCCACCTTGACTAGTAACAGAATGGACTGCAGGACTGGCAAGTCTGCAAAGTGACAGGAATTGCTAGGTTCAGCAGAATATTGTCTAATTCCTGTAGGACACCACTTCCAAGCCCCTGAGAAATGCTGCTGTTATCTCACCTGATCAAAGGACCTTGCATTCCGCTGGAAATAGTAGGTGAATAATCATACCCCACCTGAAGAGGAAGGACTCCATCAGCAGCCATGACATTTCTCCTCCTCCAACAGATGCAAAGTGGGATTCTTGTGAGGAAAGAAGTTGAAAGGCAGTGATATTTCCTTTGCAACACTTGATATCTCCAGCATCAGAGGCAAGTTGCTCTAACATGATAAATTGAAAAAAAAAAAAAAAAAGAAACAAGGTTCCAGTTTAGATGGTGAAAAAAGCAACTGTGCACCAAATCAAGTATTTTATATCTTTGATTCAGGTGTCAGTGCCTGACTTTTTGGTGTCATCCAGGATATCACTCACCAGCACTCCCCCTGCCAAAAAAAAAAAAAAAAGGCCAGAAAAGGTCTCTGCACTGCAAGGAAATACTATGGACAGAAGCTTAATCTGTCCGTCAGTAAGGTGCAATATCTAAATGGTAACTTAGCCTTCCCTCATGCTCCCAAGGATCAATGTAAACTTCTGGTTATTTGTAAGATAAAACATCATACCATTAGCAGAACCCATCCATGACAAATAGCTCAGGCATTTGACTTCCTCAGAAGAGTAGATGTTGATTTTTTTCTCTAGCTACAGCAAAATAGTGACTAATTGGAAGCAACTCAGTGTTCCAGTGCCAAGGTGGGTGAAAAGCACCAAACAACATCTTGTGAACATCTTTGCTCTCTATTATTAAAAGAAAAAATTGCACAGGATGGTGGTATTTGATATAACCCCACAGTGTGTGTTTCTCTATTCAAGGGTGTCAGAGAGTGCTGCCAAAGCAGAGCTTTGTCATGGCCTTAAACTCGGAAGGAAATTCAGGTGCATGTCCAAGCAGAGCTGTCTCCAGCCTCTGGCAGTTGTGTCCTGCAGGAGCAGAGCAGAAGGAGCCCCACAGCTCTGCCCCATGCTGAGCACAAACCTCTGTGACCCCAGGACAGCTATTCAGGTCTGACCAGAGAAATACCCACTTTTCTTGTTCTCCAGCTGTCTCAACCTCCCCTGGGCAGAAAGAGCCTGCGACCCCTGCAACAATGCTTGTGACACAGAGAGATGTAGATAAAGCTCTTTCAAAATTGCTTTAAAAAAAAATTCAGATGGTTGAAACAGGGGGAAAAGAAGTCAGGTCACATGAGAATTATTCTGTCTTCTGACCTGGCCCACAGCTACTATCTTGTAAGCAGCCTCCTCTTACAGCTTCACTTGCACACATTTAGACAACTCTGAGGCCTCATTTGTCTCCCAGGGATGTCTTAAGCTGTAATGGATGTTTTACTATATAGTACCATAAGTCTTTTGGATGAAAGGAGCAATGTAAACTCAAAGATTTTACTAATGAAAATCATTAATAATAAATCTAATTGCAGAGCTTTTGTAATGATTCAACATCTTCAGAATATTTCAGGTTCAGCATTACCCATTTATGATTTTTAAAACAGAGGAAGATAAGAGAATTTTTACAGAAGTCTTTAAAAGGGATGAATTCTACATGATTATTTTTAAAAGTACTATTTTCTCCTGCAGGAGAAAAAATCCAGGGAATGGAGAAAAAAGGAAGAGGAACGAATATTTAAAATATGGTACCCATTCTAGGCCATAGAAGTATATGCACAATTTAAGACTGTGAGGGAGGAGGATTATGGCAAACTTGAATAGAGTCAAGACCAGCCACAGATTATGTCACTGAATGTCACCAGGAAAAAAAATCATTAACATTTGAAACAAAACAGTAGCTAAGAAAATGAATGAAAAAACAAAAGGAGGTTGTTTTCAAAGGAAAATAAAAAGAAAATAAGAAAGGTCACATAAACCAAATAACATATAATCAGAGAACTCTATATCCCATTTATATTCCTCCATACGTCATTGCATTTTTGTCTACATAAATGTGTTGAATGTTCAACAATATAAACATGTGCAGTGGTGTCACTCCTCCTTAAAAATCTTCCAGGTGCAGTTTCCTTGACTTTTCCAAATTATTTCTTCCTTTGAGAGGAAGAGCTTTTAATTTTTTTTAACCACTGCTCACATCATGAGTCAAGACTTATCAAATAAACATCCAGCAGTACCAGATATCAGAACTGAACAATTAACTGGTCCATTTCTTCTTTCCATCACCTTTCCTAGCACAACAATCTTTACTTATTGCCTGATAAATCAGAGTTTTTTCAAGACTAAGAACCAACCTCCACAAGAGTTTTCTCACAATAAACCTCTGCCATATCAGGTTTTTATGGTATATTCTCTGTCTTTCTTGTCAAGACCCAGCATATATTCCAAGTAGACTTTTCATCTCTGTTGGTGCATTCTAAAAGTGGTAGTAAAATGTGAGCAAGAACAAGATGAATGGGAGGAGTCACAAAAGCTTTAATCAACCCCTGCACATTGTAAATAACAAAACAATTGCTTCAAAAAGAATTCAGTGCTGCAATCTTTGTCTTCAACAAAAATCAGACTTAAAATCATAAAAGCAGGCTTCAGTAATACTAAATCATCACCAGACAATGTTATTTATCACTAGAAATCCAAGAGATGTTATTTTAGTTTGTCAAAAAAAAAAAAGAGACTGATTTTGTCCACTTTAATTTTTGGAAGGTTTTAAAATTAGCACCAGTATAATAATGATTACCACAAAATTTTACAATGATCTGTTGCTTGTATTCAACATAAGTATTCTCCAGAGAAACACAAGTTGATATGCTTGCTTGATGTTCACAAATCATTTTGAAGATGAAAAGTAAAAAGTGCTAAACATTAGGCTAGTCTGACCATCTTCTCATTACAATACAGATACACAATCTCTCAGAACTAGAAAAACGAGACACAAAGCTGGTCTAGTGAGGATCCTGTTTTGCCTTTGAAAAAATGTTGAAGTAATTGATAGTTTCAATAATAGATAGTTTCAAAGTATTAAGCATTCCTTTGCTCAGTGCTTCAAAGGGGTCCCCAAATGCCTAGAAATGCAACTATTTTCCTTTTCATGTTTGATAGGAAGAAGTATTAAAAAGACTCTTAAAAATACAAATAAAAAGATCTATCCACTTTTTGATCCACCTTTATCTGAAATTAAAAAAGAAATTCGAGTGCTTTACATATCCCCCTGTAATGAAAAGCCTCACAAAAAGACTCTGATGTGGAACTAATTTGCATTCTGAATGTGCTGAATGGACTACAGAGACTACAGTAACCTTTAGAGAATCTTTGCTGTGTTAAAAAAAGCAATTCATATTCTACCTCCTTCTACAGAAAATGAAAGGTTGAAAGATGTAAATTAGACAAAACAAACAAACCTTTCATAGTGTATTATGAGCTCCAGGTTTCCCATGCACTTACTAAAATTTCAGTAACTCCTCTTCCAATTTCAAGCACAGTAAATTTGGGATATTGGACAAATGCCTTCTCACCATTTGATTTAAGTGTTGCTACATACAGGAGTATATTTCAAGGAATAAGGCATGAAGAAACAACTTCTCTGAACTTCCTTACTGTCTCCCTCATGCCATCCAAGGGATGATAGCTATTTTATTATTAAAACTCACATAATTTCTAGCCTGGCTGACTGACTTTAAGCTTACGTGACCATGTGGTGCATGTACATCTTCACATTTCCTTCATTCATGTGTCAGAACCCACTGGCCCATATCCACAGACTTTACCAGGGTGGTCAAAACCATAAACAGAATTAAATTCCTGCTCATCCCATGAAACCAGAGGGTTAGGGAAAAGAAAAGCATCCTCTAAAAGCCCTAATTAAGAAATTGGGAACAACATACTCTTGTCCCATGTGAGAGACAGAGATCCTTTCTAAAGACTCAGCTCACTCAGAAAGTGTCTGCTAGACACCAGAATTCCCTTGGCTTCAGTGTTCATGGGGTTGTTCACTAAGTAAAGTTAACTTCAAAAGCAGTGAAATAGTGACAGCAATTCCTTATCCCCACCGTGCAGCATCATTATAATTATCTTTCATCCACGCAAGCTGTCTGTCTTTCCTTATTTACCCTTGTCCTTATAACAACTCTGCCAGTCCTGCACCACCAGGCCACATTGCTTCTCCATATCCCCCAAATCCTTGGCTGCTCTGCCCTTTTGTCTCCCACTACCCAATTTCTCTGCAGACCTGAGACACAGACCACAACCATTAGCTTCTGCTACAGTGACATGAGCCCCTCTGACACATGGAGATACCCACAAGCCTGCAGAAATCTCTGGCTATCTATCTTACTGTAGCACACTAGAAACAAAGAGCTATATACTGGGCACACAGAAAGGTTACATCTCACTCACGTGCCACGTATAAACTCGTTGGTGTTACCCAGCTGACAATCTGAATTTTCGACACTGAAGCAACTGTTTGAAGGAGGCAATACTCACAAAAGTGGGAAATTAGAGCAACTCAGCATTATTAGTTATGATTATTTGATTTAAAGGGATGTTTTGCACAGAAGAAAGCTTCTGTTGAGAGGAAAGGAGGGATTCTGAATGTGTACTCTTCATGCTCTGGGATTGCATCAATGCTATTATCCTAGAACCAGAGGGGAAAGAAGGGCTGTGAGAAGCCCTCCAGCCTTCCCCTTGCCTAAAGGTATGATCAGCTAAACCTAAATTATTTCAAAATAATGTTTGTCTAACCTGCTTTCAGAAACATCCACAACTTCCCCAGCAACCAAAGTCAATGCTTGTGAAAGTGACTTCTTATCTTCACAGCACACAGGAAAGACAGGCTCTGTCCCTATATTTCAGCATTGTCTTTTATATACAGGTTTCAATATGCTTCCTACTTCTCTTTTTGTAGCTAAATATGCTCCACTCTTTCTACTTTTTTTCCATTTACAGCTGTGAATTTCATTGCTCTACTCTGAATTTTACCAGTTCATATCTGCTAACTGCAGTGTCCAAAACTGGACACAGGACTTCTTATTTGGAGCTTGTAAGATTTCTGTTGAAGGGTTCACCTTGAACATTTTCCAGACATTTCTTTATTTTTTGCAGTGTCCTTTTCCCCAGTAAATCCATTACCTGCTAACCCAAGCCCTGCCCTCTCCCCAGCCTCGCTGATGCCCACCCTGTCATGCAGGTCATGCAGGGCAGCAATTAAACCCCATTTTTTCTTCCCCTTCCCTGATGGAACAAACCTATCTCCCCAAGCCTCTCCTTCTCTTCTAGCTGTTCCAGGCCCAAGACCACCACTGTGGCTTTCCTCTGGCCTCTCCCATTCAGCTCTTGCACTGGGTCCCCAAACCACACCTGGTACGGCAAATGTGCTCACAGGGAGATGAATGAAGGGTAGCAATCATTTCCCTCAGCCTGTTCATGACCTGCTGGCTCTGCTCATGAGGCAGGGAGCTCAGGAGTGAGTGCCATGACCACAGGCTCACAGATCCCCACAGGTGCACAGGCAGGATGCTCCCTGCCCTCTGCTGCAGGTTCTGCCCTGGGGTGACAGCAGCTGCTGTTTGCCCTGCTCCTTATCCACAGGCAGCAGCTCCTCCTGCCTCAGGGCAGCGTGCCTGGCAGGGGAGCCTTGCCTGTTCCAGGTGGGAAATGAGGATTTGGGAGTGCACCCATTGCCCTCACACCCCAAAGGTGTGCTGGGTTTATGGGGAATCACTTTTTTCCTTGTCAACCCGTCCACTGTGTCTGTTTTTGAAGTAAGACTGCAAGCTGTTCAGGGCTGAAACCATCTTAAAAGGCCCTTAGCTATACATTAAAGGCTATAATTCGCTATACTAGCTCTATATAATATATATTAATAGGGATGTACTATATATATTAATAGAGATGCATTATATATATGTAAACTATAATTAGCTATACTTAGCTCATAATTAAGAGTAAATACAGTATTCCAGTGCCACTGGAAATCAAATTTGAAGGATCCAGCTGAAAAAAATGCTTTTTTCCTTATTGTCAGTTCATCAGCCTCTCATTCAGCCCCTCCTTCCTTCTTCTCAGAAATCAATATGAACCATCATTCTGGTCTTCAGTGGAATGATTGGCTCAAGCCCAAAACTGGGGCTTGACTGAGGCCCTCAGCTGTCCCTGGGTTGAAACACCAAAGGAGTGTGGCTGCTCTGGAATGGTGCTGATCCCCATGTATGAAGGACAGCAGTGCAGGCAGACTGTCCAGACCAGGCAGCTCTGACCTCCTGAAACCCCCCATGCAGCTGCAGGAGAGAGGAAAGACACCAGATTGGTGGAACAGGGTTTACAAACACTCCTTCTGCCACAGAAATCATAGGTTCTAGAGTATGGGAAACAAACCAAGCAGGCAAGTAAAACAGAAGAGAAAAATAAGCAGAGATCCCATGAGGTCCATAAAAGCTTCCAGTATTATACACTGATTTTACACAGAGGGCAGTCAGACTACAACCCCCAAGGACACTGATCTTAACAGGAATTCAAGTCAGGATCCAAATTACCTTTGAAGACATGGGCTGTTACAGAAAATGCTGCTGACAAATGGCTACTGCCTACTAGGAGTTTTGCAGGCTCTCAGCACAGACTGCCTCTGCTCTGAAGAATGCTTCATATCAGACTGGGGGGAAAGAAAAGGGAATGAAGTAGAAGTTGAACACTGTCAGCCTGCATTGCTGAGTAAGAACAGACCTGCTAAATGTAAACACATTGAAATACTAATTAAAGTCACAGACCCCCATTATTTGCCTAGCAAAATCCACAAATCCCTAGTGGAATGAATCACACATTTTGGGATCAAAGCTGACATCTCAGTCAGGTCACAAGAGTATGTGTGGATGCTTTACCTCTCATCCAGTTCCTCCACCATGCTGGCAATGTGCTTTTGCTTACAGTGAAACTGTGTCAGAGGCCTCAGATCAGTGCCAGATTAACAGGGCTAAATTACTGTGGAGTTTGTGTTCTCAAAATAGTTGAATGTCCTTTTGATATTTTAATTTCAGTAAAAACACAAACTAGCAGGGAAGAAAATCTCCTGTCTGTCATCCTGGTAATGCTTCAGGTTGGCTCATTTACTGGTGGCACTTTGCAAGAGGGCACACCTTACAGAAGCCTGAGGGTTTTGGAATGGAGACTTAATTCCAATGTGAAAAAATTGCTGAGTTGTATGTAATTTTGTGTTAATTTCCTGAAACAGGAAAGTCAACAAAATCAGAATAGTGACACCAGCCTTAAAAAAAGTAATTTGAAAATACTCTTGGAAG
Source organism: Lichenostomus cassidix (assembly GCF_008360975.1). NCBI lineage: Eukaryota > Metazoa > Chordata > Aves > Passeriformes > Meliphagidae > Lichenostomus > Lichenostomus cassidix. The sequence goes on along the minus strand of NC_139483.1, from coordinate 68,649,743 downwards.
CATAAAAAGACACAAAATGCCAGCCAGTATTAGAAAATATATTATAAAACCTGTAGATAGCAGATATGTGACAGCAAATGTCATTGTCATGTCTCAGAATGATATCATCTCTTCTTTGCATTACATGCACAGTCCTGACAAAGGACTTTTCTTGCTCATTGTTCAAAAACTTCTTTGTACTTAAGCATTAAAATACTGGAACTGCCATGTTTGAGAACAGACTCCATCAAATCTGTGTTCTATGTCGTGTTTTCTGATTCAATGAAGTCCATTTTCATTCTACTAACATGCCTCAGACTGTCTTTGTAACTGAACAGCTACCAGACATTCTGCTTTCAGAGGAAATTCTCCCTGACTCCTAAAATGAGGAAGGCTCTCACAACATAGTTTCTACCCATTTTTTTTTTTTAATTCTTGCTGTTATGGCTTTAATTGCTATAATGAGCTGTATGCACTCAATTTTGAATCCTACTAGTCCAAGCAATCACATAATATGCATTTATTATTGTACTCGGGTGTATATATTCCTCTGAACTCAAGGTTCAGTCTTACACCTCAAAAGCCATCTGCCTTTTATACAGCTCAGTAGAAAAAATACATAGTTTTTGTCATGTGAAGTTTACATATTTCAGTGTAATGAACACGGACTCTAACTCCAGGTTATGCACACTAAGCGATCTGAAAAAAGTCCACGCTGTGCTTTCAGTGAGAGTGGTTGAAAAGCGGGAAACAGAACAATTGCTTTACAGAGGCATTGCTTCCTTTAATAATTTGTGCCACATAAAGAATACTTTTCACGCTAGGTCATTCAAGAGAGATTTTGGTGGAATGCGATCATTCAGTTTATGCAGCAAAACCAAGCTACCACGATTTAATTCTGCTGTGTGCTCAAATTTTATATTGTACACCCATCAGTTGTTAAAGCATAGCTCCTGCTAAGCTGAAAGCATAAAAGAAAGAGTCTCGTTTCACTTCTGAAAAGCCTGAAAATGTTTTATTCATGTATTTGTAGCACATACATTGCAGGGAGTATTACTGGATTCAAGAGAGAATTGAATGACCCTTCACAGATGAGATTTTGTTAATTTAGGATTTTGATTGGGTAGTATAGAATTTATCAGGTTTTTTCTTCAGCTCCAGGTCATTCATGCTGGACATTTTGATGAAGTCTAAACCAGAGCAATTATGCATTCATGAGCAGGATGCTGAGGGTTTCACTTGGAAAACTGAAGGCTGATAACCAAAGTAAGGATCAAGTATCTTTCCTGAGGCTACTGCATAATGATGAAAAGACCACGTCTCAAAGCACGTATTGCAGAAAGCCTAGTGCTGCTCTTCAAGCTGCTGTAGATAAACTGATGGATTTAAAATAACCAGCCCCTTCATGTGTCTGGGCACAGTAGACCTGTACAGTGCATGAAACAATGTGCGTTGTAGAATGAAGAGCTTTGTGCTGCTATGAGGCAGAGCTGACAGCTCCTGTTTCAAAGTTATCTTTAATGCAAAAACAAGAAACGTTCCCAATTGTATCCATTACAATAAAGATGCTGGATGATAAAGTCTGCTACCTAAATCATTTCAGTCATGTATGGGAAATCAAATCCCTATAAGCCTGAATGCACACAAAATGCAAATCACTCTGAACTGCCTCTAATACAAGCACATTCGCACACATCCTCACTTTCAGATACAAGGTGTCATTGTGAGCTTACTGCAGAGTCTGCTGCAACCGGAGTGCAGGGAAATGCTGGCTTGGAAAGATGCATGACAAAGAGCCCAGCCCTGCGAGTGTTTGTTCCCATGAGCCCTTCCAGAGGCCAACAGGCTGCATAAGAACGACTCTCAGGAGAAATCACCCCATATTAAACGATGCACTAATAACATTAGAGAGCATGCTGCTGTCTCCAGCTAGCTTGAGAGTACTTGCATTGCATGGGCAAACCCTAATTTGATGGATGAGGCTAAGAGTTGGGAATGGCCTGTCAAAATAACGCTGAGTTCATTTATTGAGACATTAACAATGCCCCATCCCCACGTGGACAGAGGGGGACTACCCTTAGTACAGCACAGCATTGCATGTACACTGCTCTTGTGTGGAGAAAGGCTCAGGGGACAGGGCTGTGTCTTGCTGAGAACAAGGAAGCCACTAGCAGTGGTGCTGGATCTGGCCCAAAATACTTCACCTTGTGGAGGTTTTTGTTGAATGGAAGTTGTTCATTCAAAGTCCCTGTGGATTTCTAAACCAGCTGAAAACTGCAATTTGGAAAAATTTAAGGGCTATTCAGAGTATGATGTTGTGAAGGAAGGAACAGTGAGCTGCACACAAACTCTAAGTGCTCATTTTAGGTATTTTCATTCAAATAATAACACTGTACTTTATTCAGGACATATGTGGCTAGCATATGTTTAAAATGAAAGCAGCGCCATGCATCAAACAGAGCAGTATTGTTTCAGTCATTGCAATGTACATTATCCAGACACACTTCAGCTGGCCAGATCTGTGAAAGTGAGAGGACAGGTAAGAGCTGGCTCTAGTTATTGTAGGTGTCATTTAAAAAAATTAAATAGTTGTGAAGCACATAGGCTCCCTTCTCCTCCCTCCCCTCCCGCCTTCCCCGCTTTGTTAAGTACATCCATCACATCCTCATTCCCTGGGTGGATTTCTTCATCACTGATTCCATTGTCCTGTGATGGAATGGAACAGAACAAAGGTTACCAGATCATTTTTCTAAATCACTCATCTGGTCTAGTGAAAACTCTAAAACTCAAGAGAATTTAAATAGCTTAGATGCTATTAAAGAGCAGTCTGGCTCTATTTCTCAAATTAAAAAATATAAAGAATTTTAAAAAGCATGACACCAATTAAGCCAAGCATCCCATTTTGTTTGAATATTTCACAAAAACTTCAAACACATTCCTTTACTTCTTTTAATGCACTGGTATATCATAGAATTAAGGCCCATTGTTGCAGTCTTTCTCCTTGTCTGTCTGTCTGTCTTTGGGGAGAGGCTATTTTTAGGTTTATGTTTTTAGAAAAAGGTACACAACCGGGTTGGTTGGTTGATCTTCCTGCTCTCTCCTGGAGCATTTGGAGAAAAGCTAAACAAAGGAACAATGTGCTTTGATACTCCCTGGACATTCCAAGATTTAGTCAAACAGTGAGCTTTGATAAACTTATCCTGCTCCTTGGGTTTGCTCAGCCTACTGGAAAAGCAAAGGAACAGAAGCAAAGAGCTGCCACACCACATTCCCTCTGGAGCCTTGGGAGGCCTCTCCAAGGGGCCTCTTTCCCACTGACAAATGCAGACCCATGTGCAGCATGCCTAAGTGCTTAGGCACATTTAAACGTGTTTCTCCACATCTAGGGAGTGAAGATAATCACACAGAATATCCTTGGGCCTTTAAGGGGTGTTAGAAAGGAACATACCTGAAAAACAACAACGACAGACTTGGAATGTCACGAACAGCAACTATTTGTTATTGAATGCTCATCCAGTTAATTTTTGCTTTTCAGCAGAATTTTCCGTAAATTCCTACCTCTTCCAGCCTCTGTCCTTCATCAAGCATGGTTCAACTTGTATTATTGGGATATTCCTACTGTGTTAGTGTGGTCTGTGGAGTCAGAAATCTTAAGCAATGAATTCACATTGCTTGATAACCAGAAACTGAGAAAGAGCTTTACCCATCAGAAGGAAAACTGCTCATTGCCACCAAAAGAAATAAAGGAGAACTCTGTCTAAGCACTGTTTGTCTAACATGAAAACATAATCATGCTTTGAATGGGAAGAGGCTGTAATAAGTACGGAAAACTTACTAGAGATGCTAATCAAATCTCACTCCCTGGTTCAAAGTGAAATCCAGACCCCCAGTGGCACAAAACCTTCCAGCGAAATAAAACTAATTACACTTCAGCATTTCTAGACCTTGAGGTTTTTAATCACATATACCATCTTGCTTAACAGTTCATTCACTTAACGCAGGCAAGTTACAAGTTTTTGCAGAAGTGTCTGGAAGTGCATCTAGAATGCACTGCCTGTCCACTGTTTTATTTACAGGTTTTTTCAATGAAAATCAGTAGCTAATAAATCAAAGCATTATTACACAAACACAAAATACAATCATTAACATTTTACTGGATACAAATGATAAGCATAAGGAAATGTCCATGTACACTCACTGACATGAATTTGTGTTAGCTTGCTACTAATATATGATGCTGTGAATTGGTGGTAAAGTAACTGAAAGACAGATGTGTATTAAAAAAAAAATTAGAGAGCCACTCATGTTTGACATGATCTTATACTGAGATGAATATCTACAGACAGTGGCATGATCATGTACACTCACACGTGATCATATCAACATAGTTAATTTTTTTTCTGACAAGGTATCATCATCAAGGTCGTTGAACCTCCTCAACAAAGCTTGTTTTGATCAAGTACCAGATACTATTTTCTAAAGTGTTGGATGATACAGAAACAATCTGTGCAAGTGTAGCAATTTTGATTCAGAAAAATTTTAAAAAAGTAGTATTTACAAAGGTAACTTCTAAATTCAGTGATTAAATTAAGACTCCAGTCTTCATATTCCAAACACCTGTTCATTTAGTTTCTCTTTTTTTTTTTGGCGGTTTGCTCTCCTCTCCCCATTCCTTCTCCCCACCGCAAATATTAGCCCAGGTTTAAAGTAGACTATCACAATTAAAACTCTTCAAAAAACAGTAAGTTATTCACCTTGTGCCAAAAAAAGAAAAAAAAAAAGCAGCACTATAACATTACTCATAAGATTTCATAAATCCTTCATAATTAAGGAAAATTCCAGGAGCAAAAAAAAAACTTATACAACTTGTAGAACTTGGGAGGAGAAATAAGGGAAAGAGGAGATGTTTATCCATTAACTTTTTTGTTTGCTTGTTCTTTTCTGAATTTCATTTACAAAAAGCTCCTGGTACTTTTTCCAATGTTTCCACACCTCCTTTCTCTGGCACATATGGTTTAATATACAAACAATTTAAATAAAATGTCAAATTCAAATTCCCACCATAAATAATTCCACTCTTATGAAAACTGGTGGTGTTTTAGCTATTTCAAAACTAGCCCTGCCTGGCTAACCATTTGGTTAGGACTCAGGGGTTAAATAAAAGGATTCTTACAAAAATTTGTTATTCTATTTTAGCCTCGTAACAATTGCATACAAATGAAATCTAGAAGAAACCCTTTTGACTGATGTTGTTTCTTTTTCATACATCATAATACCCATAAGTTATAACCATATAGGCTGTGCAAGAAACAATCATTTGAGCTTTTCTGTGTTTTCTAGGGGTTTTATGAGCCTGTTGACATTTTTGAACTTAAACAAAAAATAAAAACTCTTCAAGTCCTTATTCTAAATGGTAGATAAACTCTCTAGCCTTTTTTCTTCATGGAGTGTTATTATCCATCCTTATTGTGAGATACTGTATTTCTTCTCATCTCTAAATTGGGTTTGTCAGTACTGTCTCTTTTTGCTTCCATCTTGTTTTTCAGATTCCAACTCACTTGGTGAAAGAGCTCATAATTTTACCTCCTTGCTGAGGCTGGTCTTTTCACACTGGTCAGCTTTGAAAGTCAGAATACTGAGTGCTTCTCTAGGTCAGACTGGTACTAATTTGGATATGGAGTGGAACCAAGCTGGTTTGATGTGGAGTTTGGATTGATTTCTTCTCATGCTGGGTCAGAGATCTAGCCATCTCAGGTGGTTCAGGAAACGGGGTGGGGAGTGGTAGCCATTTCCATGCCAGAGTCTCTTAACAGCAAAAATACAGAAGAGAAACTGAGAGAATGACAAAAAGGCTTGTGGTTGAGTGAAGAGAATTTCCATGTCCGTGAGTGGTGGTATTGTTCAGTGAATTTGTGACAGCTGACAGAGAAGTGGAACTTGCTGAAGAATTGTTTGAAGGTGTTGGACTTGTTCCATTGAGACCACAGTAGATCTAGAATGTGGAGAGGAGGGGAAGTAACAAAAAAGGGTTTTATTGTCTTTTTTTAAAAAATCAGAAGACAAGTTAGTAGCAATGAACACTGTGTATCCCCACTCAGTCACAGTACTCAGATGATATATATGAATGCTCATGGCTTTCATTGTGCAGTTAAGGACAAAGACATTTCAGATTGCATGTGTGGGATTTGTTAAAGAAATAAATCTAATATTTTTCTAAATGTTTTTACATAACTATTACTTTATCAAAACCCTTCCCTAAATTAGAAGATGAAGAGGTTTCAAAAAACCTCACACAAAAAAAAGTGCAAATGTAGAGCTATGTAAAGACAAATCTTAGCATAAGAAAGACTTTGAAACAACTGCATGCATTGCAGACTGCCTTTGCAGACTAAGCCACAAACAAAAATATGAGGAAACAATGGTCGAGAACCTATTGATACTGTTTCTGGGGCTGGTTTGCGGCTTCCTTTCAAGCAATGCTGGGGCTTTATGTGAGTGGATTTAATAGTTCAGCCTCTCTTATCTTGCTGTGGTAGCACTGAACTGCAGAAGTTAGAACAATGAAACCATACTGATTAGATCACAATCTATCAGCATTCTAGAACATACAAAAAGAAAAAAAAAAGTGCTGTGAAAAGGCTATATATTAGCAAATTTTAAAAATGTAGATAGAAATCAAAATTTAAAAAAAAAAATCCTTTTCCCCTCATAACTCTGCATTATAGGGACAGAACAAAAACTTGCACTTTGTGCAAGTTCAATATCAAGCTATTTTCTACACATGCAGAGGAAAACTTTCAAAGATAACTTAAAGCATTTTTATTCCAGTGGAAAAAAGCATGTGATACACAAGGATGAAAAACAAGAGCAAGAATCATATTATCTCCTCCCCAAAAATGAGCATAATACAGAAACCTTGGCTTCAACTCCATGGTAGCAGCCTTGTATTCTACCAGAGCATTCTGGTAAGCTCTTGCAGTTAAGTAAAACCACTTCTTTTTTTTAAGAGGTTAGTTGGTTTAATAAGTAGTTCTGTCCACAAAAGGTGTCCTTATTTTCTCATATTTCTAGTGCTGCTGAGAAAATAGATTAGCAGGAAAAAAAGTCAATCCCTCAATACTGAAGCTATGAAGTAGATGTTAAACTTATTAGAAAATTGCATAGGCATTTACTTTCAGTATTTTCTACCCAAAAAAAAAAAAAAAAAAAAAAAAGCATACTATAGAAAAACGTAAGGATGGTGTAAAGCTTCTGGTAGTTAGGGTTTTTGGCAACCAGCACCATGCTGGAAGCAATTTAGGACTGCAGGATAAAAATCGCTGTGTTGAAGTTGCTGTTGAAACCGGTCTGAAAGTGATCAATAATGAATTGCTGAGTTAATAACCTACAAGGCAAGTCCCAACCTGCCGTGGAATTTTTTTCAGTCTTCATACAAAGACTCCACCATCATTTCACTCTTGGTTATGTATTTTTAAAGTTTTCTTGATTTTAAACAAAAAAAACCCTAGTTTCTCGATTTTTTTTTGGTGGAAGACAATGGGCTTATATCCAAGTCTCACACCGTCACAGTAGATGGGACCCCAGAAATTTTCTCAGCGTGAATGTGATGAATACGGATAACCCAAAGAGTCTGATCCTGCTCTCCTCACTGCCAAGAGCAAGACTCCACTGAGCACAAAGGAGTAGAGATAATGCCCTTTCTCGCAAACAAAGAGATGGGGAGGGGGAATTAAAACACTACCCGGCAGTGCCGTTGCCGTTTATTTTTCTGATATTGCGTTAGTCACCCTTTGAAGGGCTGGTCTCCAGGAACAACACGCCGATACGGACTGTGGGAGCCCCGTTCGGCTTGGCCGCTGAGAGGAGCGGATCGGTCCCGCATCCATTACCTTTGCGCCAAGGGCACGGCTCGGCCAGCGCAGCAGCAGAGGCTGCCGCCTTTGCTTCCAGCCCCTAAACCTCCCGCTCCTGCCGGGAACCGAGCCCAGCAGCGGACCAGAGCCCCGCAGCTTCGGCCGGGGCGGGTCACACCCCAGTCCCGCTGCAGCACTCGTGCTTTCCCGGAGCTCTCTCGGGTTTGGAGCGATCGCTCCCGCTCTAAACAGCGCGGGGGATGAACGCTCAGCTGCCGCTCACGCCACGGCTCCGGGGCTTTCCCTCAACGATCCCACGGGGGAAAAAAAGGGAGGCGAACTCCAACTTCATCTCTTTTGACTTGACCGGGATAATCCACGGCACCGCCGCCGCCATCCCGGGGCTCCGCGCCCATCCCCGCCCCGTCCGCAGCCGGGGCTGCCCGGGCTCGTTCCCCTCGCCCGCCGCCGCCCCGGGGCGGAGGAGCCGCCCACCACCTACGGCCTCCCGCGGGGCGCCGCGGCGGGCTCCGGGCTGGCGCGCACGGCGGGGGCTTCTCTCGGGAGAAACCCGCCCCTCCGCCGCTCCCGGGGCGGCCGCCGCGGCGGGGAGGCGTGGAGAGGGTCTCGGCACGGCCGCTCTCCCGTGCCTCGAACTGGGGCCGGCGGAGGGCAAGCGCCGAGCCGCTCCGGGGCTCACCTGCGTGGGAAGGAGGAGGGCGAGGAGCAGGAGCCCCAGGCCGAGCCGCGCCGCCAGCGCCGTCCCCATGCCCGTGTGATGCTGTCCCGCCGCGGTGCTGGTGCTGCTCCTACCGCTGTGGCTGCGAGCGAGAGGGATGCACCGCTCGGCCGCACCCGGCGCTTTTATAGCAGCGCGGGCTCCCGTGACGCCCCGCCGCCGCCTTTCCCCTCCTCCGCCCCACACCTCTGCTCCCGCCCTCCGTGCCCGCCAGGCCCCGCAAGTCTCTGCCACCGCCCCGTTCCGCGCCGCTGCGGCTCCGCTCCCCCTGCCCGGGCTGTCCCGCGGGATCAGGGCGCGCTCGGATCCTGCCGGCCCTCTCCCACCGACCCGGGAGCTCTGCTTGCCCGCTCTGGTTCTTACAGCCGCTGGTCCTTGTGTAGCGCCGGCCTCGTGTTCTAGTATGGAGGGGCTGGCACAGGGCTGCGGCGCTTGAGCTGCAGGTACTCCAGAGAAACGCTTATGTTTATGAAAACACCAGGTTTTTCCAATTAAAAAAAAAATCTAATCGTGAGTGAGAGAAGGTAAAGGCGGCTGTAAGTATTTCTAAATGGTGGGAGCAGTGGATGAAAAGCTGAGGAGTTAAGATCCCATCTTGTTCAGAGCAGCCACACCATTAGTGCTCAGGCTTCAGACCACAGGTTGCAATTTCAAGCACTCTTTGGATCTAAATATTTTATTATTACCATTATTCTTTAAAGAAACCTGTGTAACAAGTGGAACACAAAGTTCTTCCAGCTGTAGCCTCTGTGTAGGTGAGGTTCTATCTTCTGGCACAGGAAATGCTATACTAATATTATATCTCCCCCCTTTACTGACTGAACACAGATTTTGTGAGGCCCTAGCACAATCTTTCAGATGTCTCAATGTCTGAATAAAAACTGAATAAAAACAATCTGTGTCCACTTTATAAACTACAAGAAGAGAACCCATGTGCTGATTCTATTGTCACAAAGCAGTTATTTCTATTTAAAAGACAAGCAAGGTGTCCTATTGGCTCAGACAAATCAACAGGTTTCAAAACTGGATAGGTTTGTGTTTATCTCAGAACAAAGCGTGAGGAGATGTACAAGTCCAGCCCTACATAACTCATTGGCCATATTCAGGGGCAGAACTGCTTTTGAAGAGTTTCCAGGGCCATTGCTAGAGCCCAGTCCAAAAATACAGGAAACCTGGAGAGATGTGCTGTAGAACCAAGTGCTGGGACTCGTGTTAGACAAGAATAATCCTTTCAAACCAAGTCTTACATTAATTGCTTCAGAATGGCTGTCAAAGCTATAGTTATTTCATTTTTCCAAAAATAAAGGCATTTTGTAAGCTGTACCACCCAAGACATCAATCCTTACTCTATAACAAGATGAAAGAGCTTTTGAGAGCTTCATTGAGTCTGAAGCACTTTTGAAGCAACATCTCCCTCATTCTGATCATAGTCATAGTCCAATTTCTAGCTATTGGAGACGTAGTCTGTCTATGGAGTAACCATGGGAACAGTCATCAAATTGAGGGTCTTATGTCTCTGAATATTCACTGATTGTCTGCTGAAAGCTAGATGCCAGAAGATGATTTTTCATGATTATGGAGATATAAGGAGAGAAAAAAGAGAACTGGGGTGGACTTAAAATGAGAGAAGAGTGCCAAATCTGAAAACATTTCCATCATTAACTTCCCTTGCAAACAGCTGGTTTTGGTTGTCATAGTTAAATGAATCACAAATGGGAGGGAAGGTCACCTTTTCATTCAGTAGATAAGCCTAACACTACACAAAAGTGAATTTCCCTGTGAGAGAAGTCACATGGATCACAGCAATAAAGTCAAAGCTCACATGATTCTTACACCAGACTCCCTGGAGGAGATGAAAAATGAAGGAAATCCAGTTAGGGCTCTACAATAGCTAAAGCAAAGAATATTCTAGTGTAAAGCTGACAGAGATGGTTTCCATTATTATCTCTCCCATCTTGTTTGGGAGAAAAGGAAGTGATACAGCTGTTGCATGATCCTGTAGGGATCATAACTGGCTGTTCCAGGTTGAAGCAGCAGCTGAGACACTTAAATGTCAACACCAGGACAGATGAGAATGAGGGAATAACAGAGAGGCCTTTCCCATTCTCTCTAGCTGTGTATCTTGCCTGAGGTCAGGAACAGTAACTGTAAAAAAAGAGGAGGATGCACAGTTCTTGTAAGGTGACATGAACCAATACAACATGATACAACTAACAATTATTATTATTATTATTATTATTATTATTATTGTTACTATCATCATCATTATACAGTGGATTGCACTTCTGGTGTTTTAACAAGTTTCAGTGAAAATAAGGGTATCTTTCTTTTGCTAAAAATATTGTAAAGTCTGTTCCTCTATTTAAAAATAAAGAAAAATGCAGAGGTTTAAAAATACTTGACAGAAATTATAAATTACTGAAATAATAAAACACTGTAAGGTTTATGTTCTGAGGCAAAAAACATGCCTTACTGAAATATACCTGAAATAGTAATACAAACAAGGAAATGTACTGTCAGCAAGGTAGAAATGCTAAAAATATTTTAAGCCCAAGGTGTTAATTGAAACTTTTGTCATTGGAAATTATAATTATAATGCCTACACTCCATTAGATTTATACAACCAACTTGCCCCATTAAGGAAAGCTGCAATATTCCCCCTGAACACATAAATCACCTGCATTCCTAATTCAAAAATCTTTACTTCTTTTCAGCTGAAGTCTATAATGAAGTCTGCAAGAGATGTATCTGAGCAAGACTCCAGAATCCAATATATGGATTTTTCTACAAGGCAAGGAACGCTGTGAGCTGAAAACTGTACGAAGTGAAGTACTGCTATCTGGTGGCCAAAAGGAACTTCTGATATTTTTCTGCCAGAAAAGACAATACATTCCCTCAATCAAATCTTTGATAGTGTGCTCTTAATAGTTCTCATCATGCTGAGATACAGTGTTAAATATTGTTAAATCCCCATAGATCTGCTTCCTTTAGCTTTTTCCATAGTTCAGATTAGTACTCAGCACCTCTCCAAGTTAAATACATAATATTTTATATGAAAGATTAGCAAAGAGAAGGGACGAAATTACCTTGATCTTTTGATTTAAATGTAAGTTCATACATATATTCTGCTGGTGACTTTTAAGCTGATTGAACTTTGCAACAGGCATAACTTTCAGTTCCGTGAGCAGAAGCAAAACTTTTGCTGCTTTGTACAATGCATTGGAAAACAAGATCAGCTAAAATGACTGGCAGAAAAAAACAACAGTTGTCTGTAAAAGGAGGCAGACAAGAAGTCTACAAGATATGTAAGTAATTTATTCAAATATATTACATTTAAATAAAAAGCTTTAGCAAAATAAGTGTAGTCAGAGCATTAAGTGGAATTAATGAGAAATAATTTTGTCTTAACCCTTAATTTACTCTTACCTTTTAGATGCTAATCTTGATCCCTCTGAAATATTTTAGGAGCATCAATTGCCTGGATCCTGTGCTCCCCAACGAGCTCTTTGCTCTCCTTGGTTGTACATGGACTGGAACTTACTATTCAGATATTAGAAATTGCTACATCTTGTGGCTCCTCTCAGTGTTTTCATCCATTTCAAGCTCAGACTACTGCAGCTCTCAGTACTCACCTGAGTCATATTATGAGTTATTTTAGTTAATACCAACCTGTGAATATGCTGTGTATTTATGTATTAGAACCTGATGTATTTTCAAAAGAAAGATTTGGAGAAATCCAGCTTTGCAGCATTCATCAACTAGCCCATACATGCTTATCTAAGATGACATCATCTGGTGATATGTTTCCTTGATATCCATTTTTAGCATATGAATTTTGCCATGAGAAACTCACAGGTCAATATTTCCCATTATTTCCTAAGATTTCATTAGGCTGGCTCTTCTCTTGCTGCTTGTTTAGTGGAAAGGACCTAATTTTCAGCAGCTCCAGCCATACAATCAAAATTTGCCAATATTTTGAAGCACCCTCCCTTACAGTTGCATATTCACTATTATTGCAGAACAAGAGTGAAATACTGATGGGACTGGTTGAAACTGATTTTAGACAACTGGACAAAGCTGTTTGGCATGTGTCTTGGGTAAGAACTTGGAATATATACTGAGGATTGCATTTCCTCTTCCAGTGGAAGATTTATATTAAATTTATATTAGTAAAGCTTTTAATGGAAGGCATGATTAGTGGTACTGTAAATCTCCATTTATTGGTAATAAATGTTGATTAGGTTCAACTATACATGTCTTTAGACATAGGTTTTGCTGCCCTGATGCAGAGCCAGGATTCCAGCAGTGCCACTGTTATGGTTCTGTGTCGGTCTGAGACAAAAGGCATTGGGCTGGTTAGTTAGTGGTATAGTTATGGAAGTAAGCAAAGCCATGATTTCCAGACCTGGAAGTTTGAGCTGAAGGGCAATTGTGATTCCAGAAACAGTCTCAAGAAGAAATGTGTAAGGGTTCCTGCCTTAATGCCCATGGATCTTTTGACTTCAAGGGATGGTGTCAGCCTACACAATTAGGTGTGGCTTCAGATCTGCTTGAAAGCACACCTTTCTTCCTAAGTCAAACAAACTCTTGGGTGACATCAATGCAAACAAATTAAATGGTAGCAGAGCCTGTTCCTTGGCCTTGAGGCCATCTGATATGTTTATCCATGTCCACACTATTAAACACTCCCATCAACAAAATGGAGGCTAAGTCTGAACTACCTATTGGTAGGTAGTTGTCCCTGGCCTTGGCCAATCCCTGAATTGTGCTGAGGAATTGTTTGGGATTGTGCTACTTTGAGTAGGACAAAACCAAGACAGAGCCTTCTTTCACTCATGAGGCATCATGTCAGATAACAGGTCTATAGACATGAAGAAGTAAAAATGATCAAAGGTCATTAATTCCATCTTCTGATTTGAGGGAAGTTTAAACATTATACTCAGAAAAAAATCAGTGAAGGGTATTCCACCACCCACAGGCCTTTTTGTTTGCCAAACTATCTTTGCAGAATATTTCTCTTAACACAAAGTCATCTTTGCTGCAAGGTTGCATTGCATTGCAACAATTTATTGCAGTGTAATAGTGAACAGATAATAATGACGACTAGATTTCTAACAAAATGATTACTAGTTGAAAACATATCAGACACTTTGCATTGAGAAGAGGAAGGAAGGGTCACATGACAACAGCCATCTACATCTAAGTGAGTCTCCCTGGAAACCCTTGATAGATAATGAAGGGAAACAAGTGCTTCTATGATGTAATTCATCTCATTTCAACACAGACACCTGAAACAGATGAATCACATCCTGGAGATGCTGACATCTCTTCACTGACTACCGGAAGAGTATAAGTGATTTGCTCTGACCTTTGCCACTATATTTTCCTGTATTTTGAGGAACAGATTCAGTTCCTTCAACCTTTCTTCATAGGACTTTCATGCTTTTCATGTCACTTTCCTTTATAGTTTCTCAAATCTGTCTTAATTAGATCATAATTTCCAAAGTAGGACACTCTACTCAAGATGAGAGTTCAACATTTAACAGCTCCATTAATGCAGTTTAGAATAATTTTCCTAAGCTTTTTTGTTTTGTTGATGCAGTTTTGAGATTATCTCACTTCAGTTCTTGAGCAAGAGTGCCATGTTAGCACTTTTCCCATCTCCTTGGATTTTCCATCTATGATAAGACTTATTAGTAATTGCAATTGTTGCAACCAAGTTCTTCTCACCATTAGCTTGACCACTAGCTCTGTAAGTCTGTGATTTCTTCCACTGGATTTGATATCTGCATTTCCTCTCTTACCTGGAGGTAGAAGGTTAGTTATCCTCATACTATACTGTTATTTCACTGTGCTTCTTTCCAAACAAATGAAAAAATATACCCTGAAAATCTCTGCATCTTTATTAGTCGTTTTAACCATCATTTTTAGTTTATGACTGCTGGGTTTTCTTTAATCCCTGACACTTTTCAAGACCTATGTTTTCAGCCCTGCACATGAAGCATTTTTTTCTGATAGCAATGGAAGTCTTTATCTTCTTTTGAGAAATTCTGAACATCTGTACCTTGCACTTTGAATCTTGTATGCTTCTGCTTCCATTTTTTTGTTTGCTATTGTTTCCTTGGTTTTGTGGTTTGGCTTTTTGTTATTGTTGGTTTTGTTTATTTACTGCCTTCTCTTTGCCACTTAACAGGGCAGAGTTTAACCAACAGTCATCAAGAAGATAGTCTATATGAAAAGAGAGCTGCCTTAAGGAGCACCTAGTTTCAAAATTTCTTCCTAGTCATGACTGCTGCATGGCACTCTGAAAGGCTTATTCTTTTGTAACCTTTTCTGAGTAATTTCTAGTTTGAGCAGGGGGCAGGCAGAGATAACAAAGTGATAAGAATAAACCATGGAGAAATCTGATAAACAGGAAGATCTAAACTCGGATGGGAAGATACAAAGTTATAAGCCAAAATAAGAACAAATAGGATTAAAATGTGTATAAGTAGATCATCTCTTCTTCCCATTTCATAACAGAAAAAGGGACTAGTCTAGGATTTGAAAAGGTGAACTGCTGAAAGGAAACGTATCATGTATCACCAGGAGTGTTAAGACTTCATTGTATCTTTTACATGGTGAATATTTCATCACAGGGTATCATTATGCAAGGTGCAAAGAAGGAGTGGTCACACAGTGATGAGAACACCCAGAGTTTAAACAGCTAGTGTTGCAAGGACACGCTTTCCTGGGAGATAAATCATCCCAGATCTTCCTCCTATGTGATTTACACATCTTTCACACCTCTGGAGCTGGACATTGTGAAAGGACAGGATAGCCTTGACACCAAGTAATACTATTCTGACATTCTATCCCTTCTTATTGAACCTATATTTATATATTTTTATCTATCTCTCTATCTAATCTCAAAGATGCATTGAAACAGATAAATTTTTCTGCTTATAAATGCAAATCAAGACAACTTTGTCCATTAGTCACAATTCAAGCTGAAGTCCTTTGCACAGCCTTTTTTCTGCTTTTAAAAGCAAACCTGACACAAAATGTTGCTGGTATGGTTTTGTTTGGGGCTTTTTGTTTGCTTGTTTTAAGGAAACTAATTATATAAAGATGGGTAACAATTGAAATTTCCCCACTGAAAATTAATAATGCAAAAATTGCATGTGTATATCTTGAATTAGTTACTATCAATTAGAGAAGAGAACATTATATTCTAATAACTAAAGACATTAATCTGAGGAGAATACAGAGGAAACACAAAAGTAAACAAATATTTCATACTAATTAACATTTGCTCATGGACTATGTTGTTTTATGGCTAATAAATAAGGTTCAAATAAGGAATGCTTAATTGATTGGTTTTGCTTTTTATTGCATTTGCCAAATGCTGTTAGTGGTCCCTAGATAAATCCTAGATCACCAACCAACACCAGCAGGACCTGAACATGTTCATTACTGGATGAATGAAAATCTCAAAGCCTTTCTTAGGAAACAGCACAATAACTGCTCCTACCAAAAACTTTACTGTGTTTTAGGCCATTAGCAAACAAGAAAGTGAGGAGAAAACAACAGAACAAATCTCATTGCAAATCTCTCACCAAACCAGGAAACTGAATAATTAGCAGTGAAACTGCAGAGCTTTCCATCTTGGTGTAGCCGGATTCAATACCAGACTGACTGAAGGAAATTACTCACTGTTTTCCTCCCATCTGCCTTAATCACTGATGTAACACCAGTTTTCACTGGCAAGGCAGCAATGTATTTCTGGTTTAGGTGGTTCACCATGCTCTCACTGATGGAATGGCCTCCATCACTTCCTCAGTGCTGGTGAGAGCAATCTACACTGCCCACCTCCATTTCCTTTCTTATTATGGCTCCATGTGGCCTCCTACTTTAAAAGACAATATGCAGACAAAAGCCAAATTAGTCAGCTAGTGAAAAGGATGGGGGGGAAAAGAGAGAATGCTACATTAACAAGTGGCTATATATCACCACTTAAAGAAATACAAAACAATGCCTGAAACTCACCCATCTTCCCTTACTCCTCTAATTACCCATCTTTAATGTCTAAGGTGAGTATTCGAGGAATAAGCAGACTGCAAGCAAAGTTGCTTTGTGAAACCTTGCTCACTTCAGGAAAGGGATTCTGTGTGCAGGGCACCAGTGTGGCTGCAGGCAAAAAAAAGGACAGAAGTTCATAATGCACTTGTTATCACAAGAGATGAAATGGTAACGCAAAGAGTTGGTAAATAGAGAGCAAGAGCCAAGTTTCAGTGTCCTGGGATAGGATAGGATAGGATAGGATAGGATAGGATAGGATAGGATAGGATAGGATTAGGATAGGATAGGATAGGATAGGATAGGATAGGATAGGATAGGATAGGATAGGATAGGATAGGATAGGATAGGATAGGATAGGATAGGATAGGATAGGAGCTGCATACATTAAAGAGAATAAATACAATGTTTTATAGTAAAAGATGGCATGGATTATGTGGGCAAATCCATGAGAAAGGGAAGTGTAGAGCAGAGTGCCAGCTGAAAAGGCAACACAGGAAGGGCTAGAAAGGGAGTTTATGCTGCATGAAAGATTATTTTTCAGAGAGGTGCTTTAAAGAAAGAGAGGATAGGATTATTTGGCCACAGATGGGATGTAAATAACCAGCTAGAGGAATTGTCTCTAGGCTATGGACTAAGAAAAAAGAACATCTAAGCAGTTACAATAGGTGTGACACTGGGAGAGGTGAACTAGCAGTCAGAAAGCTCATTATTCAAATGAATATGGACAAACTTAAAGGTGATGCTCATATGGGAACACTTTGTTTGGCCAGGCAGCATAAATATGCATAGAACACTGTCCAGTCACCTTCTCACCTTGAAATAAGCAGTGTAACTTAAAAAGCATGGTCTCAACAATGCCATGCCGAAGCTAAATCTGCAGAGACAAGTAATCTGGTGAGACGTGCACTGCAGAATATTAGTCAGAGCTACTCACAGCGCTCGAGAGCATGGGGCTCCTTATTTTGAGATGCAATGAGTGTCAGCAGATCCAGCACTGTCACTTGACTGACCTTGCAGGAAAACAAAGGTAACAAAAAACCCTAGGCAGTGGGGAGGGAATTCCCAGATACAGATTCCAACACACAGGTCAAAAGCTATTGAGAATTTTCTCTCTGAGCTACCAAACCTAACAGATTAATCTCCTTTGAGTGAGTGGTTCAGGGAGTATAGTGAAATACACAAAATGAAAATCAAACAAGAGAGGAATCACCCTTCCTAGAGACGTGATGACTCCACAGGGAAAAGAAAAAAAAAATTCTATGAGAATGGCCATGGGAAGAAGAACATATCTTGCTCAGACTAATTAAAAAAAAATTAGACCACCACGAATCTGCCAAAGATGAATGAGCACAGTTTCTTACCAAAGCTGAAACTTTTGACTGCATGTTGCTGCAGTGTCACAAAAAAAAAATCAAATCACCTGAAAGCAGCTCAAAGAACATCGTGCTCAGAGGCCGGTATGGCTGGTCTGTGCTTGAGCAAAGCCTCTTGTGAAGGAAGGCTGAGCCCGTGGCAGCTTTGAGAGGAGCTTTTCACTGCCATCTAATGGTAAACTGGGAGAAGACAAAAAATCACACTGAGGTCTTCACTGCCTCGGAAAGTTTTGGTTGTAATTACAGCTCCAAATAATTCAAGCCGGATTAATGATTCTTAACTGAGTTTTTGCAATGGGTTCTTTTTTTTCATTAAAAATGCACTTACTGACCCAGGTTGGGAGTTCCCAAGCACTCACGTTACTGCAGTATGAATCTTGTACAAGGACTTTCACAGCCCTTCCGCTCTGTGGCATGGAGGGAGCCTGACAACAAGAAGACCTGGGAGACATTGAAGTTCCTCCACAGTCCGGGATGACTGAATACAGAAAAAACCTTGGTAAGCATCTGCTGTCATGACTGAGACGTAATAATAACATCATGTACCTTCCAACTAGTAGAACTGGAACAGTTGCCCACATAGCTGGACTAAGAAATTAAGCAAGTGTGACAGAGGTAATGCCTCTGTTTGGGGTTGTGAAATGATGAAATAAATCATATTCATGATGCCTGTTCGTGACAACCAAGTCACATTTCCTCTGCATCTGATTGATTTCTCTTTTTTTTGAGATGCCACTATATCATCATATTTTAAAATATAAAAGATGGGTGACTTCAGGCACACACTTTAACTTGCCTTTCATTATGAAGGTGCAATAAGGATATACAATGCCTGACTAACATAGAAAGGCACTAATATTTTTGTTTGCTAAGAGTAACTTATCTTCACTCATAGCAATGTCAGATCATTACTTTAATGAGACAAATTCCAAGAGATTTGAAGAGAACGGGGTGTATGGGAAGATAGGCTTGGGGTGGTTTTTATTGGGTTTTGGCTTTGGGGTTTTTTACTCCTTAGAGAAGGTAGTATTTCTGTTCAGGGAATCCACACTGCTCTTGACCTTCTTTTCTGTTCCAACTCACAATATAATGAGTTACTCTTACCGATCTTTTTTTCCCCTCAGTAAGTATGTATGTATATTTTAAGATATATAGGGGGAAAGTGTGGAAAAGTTAGAGGCTATGTTCTCAACTGAAATTGGCCAGAATCTCACAGAATTAGGCACTAAACATTCAAAATACATAAAGACACAAGGGTGATCACAGATTTCTTCCCAGTGAAATTTCTAAGGAGGGGAAATAGCTTTGCCTGTGAATTGCTCCATTACAAAATATTCCTGACACAAAAACCTCCCATTCATGCATTTTATGACAAATTTTAGGCAGGTATAAAATTAAGCAATCACTTATAATGCCTGTGCTAATTGCACAGCTGCTGTGCAGCAGTAGCTCTGCAGTTATATCACTTTTCAGATTTGTCAATAATTTTCCAAGGGACCATTGGTCTGTCAGGTGAGGTGATGGGCATTTTAAAGCAGAACTGTAAAGCTGAGGAGCTTTTCCATCTGCCAAATTTATCCTGAACCTTGTGCAATCACTAACATCAGGACAAGATGCTACCAATATGGTTGCATTCTGTGCCTGTTCTGTATGTACACAGAGAATTCCCGAAATGCAGAGAAATCAGAGGATTCAGAAGCACCAAAAGAGGTATGGTTGGTGCTCAGTCTAGAGAAATCTGGGAGAAGGCAGAAGGGATGGACCTCTCCTAGCTTCTGAGCTCCAAAGAGAAGGAATTCTGAACTACCACCAGTAATGGGGATGTTGAGTAAAAGAGGGAGATGCAATGTGAAGGAAAGTAAGAAAGATAAATGGAAACCCAGGCCATAAAGGGGTTTGGATTAGATTCTCATGGTGGCAAAGCCCTTCAAATCCCTGTGGTTAGGAAACTTTAGCATCTGCTGGAGTGATTTCCCCAGTGAGAGATTTTCATAGTTTCCTGGTTTGGGCATGTGGGCAGAGCATGAGGGGCTGAAAACACAGAAAAAAATTCCTTGGAAAGCCGGGAAAATTATAAAGGGAAACAGCTCTGGCACATCTCGGTGGGGCTGGAGACCATGGGTGGCTGGACCAGCCTTGCAGTGGAGGACAGGGCAGAGGCTGGTGTCGAGAGCAGAGGGCTGCTCCGGGCTAATCCTGAGGAGGGATCGGCAGGATATCTACTTCAGCCTGCTGCCCTCCTGCCTCTCTCCCAGCTCCCTCCGGCCGCTGCTCCCAAACCGGCGGGTACAGAGCGCAGAACGGGAGGGCAGCCCCAAATATCTGAGGGAGGATGCCAAGAGGATGGAGCCAGGCTTCCCTCGGTGGTGCCAACCATTAGCACACGAGGCAACGGGCAGAGAATTACACACAGAGGTTTCACCCGAACGTGAGGAAGAACTTCTTTCCTGCTCAAGTGACCGAGCAGTAAACAGAACAGGCTGCCCAGAGAGGTTGTGGAGTCTCCTTCATTGCAGATATGCAAGCACTGCCTGCACAGAACCCCATGCCATGTGCTCTAGAATGACCCCGCTCGAGCAGGGAGGTTGGATCAGATGAGCCCCTGAGATGCCTTCCAAGCTGACCCTCCTGCGACGCTGTGCGCGGCACTCCCGAACCGGCAGCGATCCCGCCCCGCCCCGCCCGTCCCGCCCCGCCCTGGGCACGGAGCGGGTCCGCCAGCCTCGGCAGAGGGCGCCGAGCCGGGGCTGCGGCGGCTGCTGCTCCGGCTCCGCCTCCGGCCGGCGAGCGGCGGAGCAGGGACGGCAGCGCGGCCCGGGCCCGAGGCGCCCGCGGCACCCAGGTAACGCCGCGCCCCGCGGGCAGCCCTCCGGCACGGCACAGCAGGGCTGGGCAGGGCCGGGCCGGAGCGGGCGCGCCAGGGCTCCGAGGTGGCGGGGCCAGGTCGCTGCGGCGGCCGGCGGCGGACGGGCGGGTGGCGGGCAGGCCTGTGCGGCCTCCCGGGGCAGCCGCCAGGGAAGGCGGGGCCGCCCGGTCCTGCCGCCACCGAGCGCCCCGCCGGCGGGTCAGGCCCGGCCCGGGGCGGGGGGTGCCGGGGGGTGCCGGGGAGGCTCTGCCCGCCCGAGGGCTCCAGCGAGGCGAGGAGGGCGCGCCTCCCGTGCGGCCGGGCTCAGCGCCCTGCCTGCCCGCTTGGACCCTCTGCCAGCGCCGGACACACTAAGGTGGAGCGCTAAGAAGGAGCAGTAATAATTGTTTGCACGTCTAAATAACTGCTGGAATTTGCACCCGAACTGAGGAGAGGCCTGTGTCTGAGAGCGTCTTCTGCCAGCACTGTACTATCCCACAATTTAAACTCTGTGTCATCTATTTTAAGTTCACATATTTCAGTACGAGAAAAAAGCCAAGAGAGGTGTGGTCGTTTTTATTTGGCCAGTAATCGTCCTATTGATCAGGGCTTTTTTCTCAAGCACAAACACTGCCTCATTTCAGATTTCGGCAGAGGTCGCTTGGATGCGGAGAGGAAACACGTGTTTGCACGGGAATAAGATCACAGTAACAGCCAGCGCAGCACCCAGCTGGTAAGGACTGCAAATCCGTTTCTGAGAGCACTGAGAGACATCTGGGCTGTTTGAGGCTGTTTCCACCTACTTGTCCCAGGTTAGAGAGGGGAGCAGCAGCACCGGGGAGCTTGCACATGAGCCTGCTGTTGCCGGTGTCACTCCTGGTGTCACTCCTGGTGTCACTCCTGGTGTCACTCCTGGTGTCACTCCTGGTGTCACTCCTGGTGTCACTCCTGTTACGGCACAGAGCCGCGTTATTTCTCCCGAGCTCTACCACGGTGCCAGTTCCCATTTGGAGAAACAGGCGGGGACGTTATGCAGCGTTTTGCCACGCAGGAGTGTTGTGGTCCAAGCAGCAGAAATTGAAGTTAAGCAGCTTTCGGCTTTTCTGGATTTGCTTGCTTGCAGTGTTCAGCAGCTTGCTTGTTTTGACAATGACTCATGATAAATGTAGATCTCCCTGTGCTTTTTATGGCATAGCATTGTTGCTGTGTATTTTGTGAATTGTATTTCAGACACAGGGGGCAAAGTGCCACAAATGTGTTTGTACAGTTAATATTGAACACCAGAAAAGGAGTTACAGAGTATTCTGCTGGGCTCTTCAGTGTTTGTTTCTCATCTGGTGTTTTAGATTGCCTCTTTGTAGTGGTGGACAGTGTATGAAACAGGCAGACCATAAGGTTTCCTAAAGCCTTGTGCATTCAGGTGATGCATCACTGTACAGGGAACTGGATTGTCATCTTTCTGTAGTAACTGTTATGCCATATGTGGGGAAATCCTTCCAATCCATCAAAGCAGTTGCTCATTTTTACATACGAATGTTTTATTTTAGGGTATGCTATGACTGGCTTCAGACTCCCCATCACCACTTTCAGAAAACTAAATGCCTGGTTCGGACTGTGGGAGAAATTTCCCTCAAATAAACTGTATCCCAGTTGGAGGAGAAGTATATTCTGTGGCTGTCAAGCAAGCACAGTAAACTACAGAAGATGTTTCAGTTTTTCCCCAGTCAAACTCAGTGCACTAAGACTTTCTCCAGAGTACATTTCAGTACTTTCTCTGCGGAGCAAAAGTAACAAAAGCTCTAAAAGGAGCAGACAAAGTGTACAAGAGGAGGAAGAAGAGGATGAAGATGAAAGTGATGTGGAAGATGAATTTGAAAATGACCCCAACGTAGTAAAAGATTACAAGGATCTTGAAAAAGTAGTGCAGTCTCTTCGATATGATGTGATCTTGAAAGCTGGTCTAGACATGGCGAGAAAGTAAGTACAGAAGAAACAACTTGCTGGTGAGAAAGATGTCATGCATCTAAAATTTGCCTTTTGATAACCTTTTATTGCTGGAATAACTCAGTATTTGGGGGGCTTTTTGACTCTAAATATATGTTTTGGATGTAGGGATGTTCCTGTTTATTTCACCCTACCTCCCTTGAAACAGCCTGATTTTGCTTTTCCCTGTCTGCAGTATTTCTGAGATTGCTCAGGAGGCATTTTGTATCACTTACTATTAATTTAAAATTAAGAAAATGCAAAATACTGTACTGAATAGTACAAAAAGATCTAATTTGAGATTCAGGGAGTAAAATAATGCACAGTTTAATGGATGGAGAAGTAGGGGATGATGAGTATAAGCTTAAAGTACCAGGTCTACCAGGTAAATGTGCAGTCTATAAATGTATCACAATGTTTGACCTAGTGCAACCTACAGAAGTGTGACATCACTATGTTGTTAGAACAAAATATTAGTATAACTTGATCACTTACAAATTGCTAAACTGGCTGGTGCAGGAAAGGGAACATTACTATTCATTGGGTATTCAGGAAATAGATCTCTAGAAAGAGCTTTTCTGGCACAGAGCAACTATGTGCTATTATTTTATTTAATACCTGTGAAAGACCTTTTCTTTACTTCCAGCTCAGGTCTCTCCTGACCGTAAATGAAGGTGTCCTTTATGCACAAATTATAGTTGTGGAAATGTGCCTTGCCCATGAATGGTGGTGGTGTGTTTCTGCAAAGAAACAACTTCATTTGGTTTGCTGCATGCTGTAACTGCAATAAAATCTTGTTTTTCTTCAGTAAAGTAGAAGATGCATTCTACAATAATGACCTCAGGCTGAATGGAGAAAAACTATGGAAGAAAAGCAGAACTGTAAGACTTTTTAAATTTAATTTTTTTTTAATATAGTACAAGAAAATAGCTAAGGCATGATCACTCTGCAAAGTTGAATGCTTAGCATTGCTAACATCACTTCCACCTGGGGGGGGTGGTGTGACTGTGATTCCTAGGGTAAAACATTATTCTCTAAGGCAGACAGGAAACTTGTGTTGTTGGAGAGTCAAATCTAAGGCTGAAAGTCAGGAGAAGGCAGCAAGGACAGAACATTTTAATTTGCTGAAGGAAGTGATGATATGTATGCGAGGTTGATGGAGTAGGAATGATCAAATCTGAGATATTGGTGGAGCAGGCACATGATTTAAGAAAAAGAGACAGTGTGATGGTAGAAAGGGGTTGAAGCTGGGGTAGCTGAGGGAAGGTTGTTGTACAGTAACAGAGCACATAGGACCATAGTTAGGAGAGAGCTAGAAGGGTCAGCAGACACTTACTTCTGCCAACCCTTTCTTTATGTGAGTGTGATCCTCGGTGGTAGCTACTGTCATCAAAGGGCAATATAATGAGAAGGTTTGATTCCTGATCCCATAGAGCTAAGGCTGGTTTATGAGAGGAGTACTGCTTCTGTGGTCTTTGAGAGGAGCACAGGCAGTTGCTAAGCACCTTGTTCTGTGAAACACTTTAAACTGTTTTAAAGACACAAGGAAGAACTTCGCATTTTGCTGTTTTCCATCTGTGTTGAGTGGAAAAGATCAATGGGAAGCACACATGAGGGAAAAAGGCATACATGAAGCCTTTTTCACAGAATTAGGTGTTGGTTGTATAACACGAAGGGTGAAGCTCTTGGCAGGGAAGGTAATGAGACATGTAGTTGCATATTGCCATGGATTTCCTAGAAGTTCATAGCTGGACAATCTGTAATAGGTCTGGTATTGGCTGCCTTTTCTCTCTCCTGTGAGATAAGAATATTAAGTGGAAAGAAAGGAAGATTGTGGGGATTTGTTTTCCCCAGGGAATGTTTATAATCACTCATCGTCTCTTTCTGTTTCCAGGTGAAACTTGGTGACACACTGGATCTCATAATAGGTGAAGATAAAGAAACAGGAACTGCTGTGGTTATGCGGGTAGTCTTAAAAAAATTATCTGACAAAACTGAGAGTGAAAAATACAAAGTCATTTTGAGGCGTTGGAAAAACTTAAAAGTGCCCAAACAGGATGTACTTAAGTAACAAGGGGTTGCATGTGGCAGCATAAGATTTTTGCAGAAAAACATATTTTTTTGTTAAATATGAATTTTGGTTAAACAAAATTACAGTACCCTTTTTTTAAGGGCTTGTGTCAGAATGTTATCTCCCTCTGCTGTGTACATCAATAATCATGCAATAAGCCTGTCACTTTTTGCTGTTAGTTTTGTTTTGTGGCACTGTAGGTTAAAAGATCCAACACCTATATTTCCAGGCAGTTTCTTATAAATAATGAACCAATAAAGACTGATGTGATCACTAATTGCTGTCTAAGTTTGTTAATCAGAAAGGTTACATTAAAGCTGACATCACAACAAGCAGAACGACTTAATTTCTATATTCACAAAGTAGGGCTAAAGCCCTCAATTATGTAAAATTCCTTCTTTTTTCATTATTTAATCTCAATTAAAGGTTAATAGTACAAACTCCATGCTTACATATGCTGCTGCTATACCAAGAATACAGCAGGGTACTGATGGCAGTGGCATATTCCTAAGCAGGAAACTTCATGGTGATAGAGAATCACAGAATCAGAATAGGTTATGTTGGAAAAGACAAGATCATTGAGTCCAACCATTAACCCAGCACTGCCAAGTCCATCATTAAATCGTGTCTCTTAATTGCCACATCTTCATGTCATTTAAATACCTCCAGGAATGGTGACTCCACCACTTCCGTGGGGCTTCTAATGCTTCTATTCTAATGCTTGACAACTCTTTTAGTGAAGAAATCTTTCCTATGTCCAATCCACAACTCACCTGGTACAACTTGAGGCTGTTTCCTCATGTCAAATCACTTGTTGCCTGGGAGAAGAGACCATCCCTCACCTTCCTGCAACCTCCTTTCTGAGTCTCTTTTTGCCAGGCTAAACAATCCCAGCTCCCTCAGTTGCTTCTCAGGAGACTTGTGCTCCATGGCCCTCCAGCCTCTCAATGTCTTTTTGTGAGGGGCCCAGAACTGGACCCAGTACTCGAGGTGTGGCCTCACCAGTGCTAGGTACAGGGGGGCAATGATTTCCTTACTCATCCTGGCCACACTATTGCTGATACAGGCCAGGATTCCACTGTCCTTCTTGGCCACCTGGGCACAGCTGGCTCACATTCAGCTGCTGTTGAGCAGCATCCCCAGGTCCTTTTCCACTGAGCAGCTTTCCAGCCACTCTGTCCCCAGCCTGCAGCACTGCCTGGGGTTGCTGTGACCCAAGGGCAGGACCTGGCTCTTGTTGAGCCTCATACAACTGGCCTCAGCCCAGCCCCTCCAGATCCTCTGCAGAGCCTTCCTACCCTTCTGCAGATCAACACTCCCACCCAACTTGGTGTCATTTATAAATTAGTTAGGGTAGCACTTGATCCCCTTGTCCAGAGCATTGATAAAGATATTAAACAGTGGCCCCAGTACCCTCGGGAGCCCCACTGCTGACCAGCTGCCAGTTGGATGTAACTCCATTCCCCACCACTCCCTGGGCCTAGCCATCCAGACAGGATTTTACCCAGTGAACAGTGCACCTGTCCAAGCTGTAACCAGCCAATTTCTTGAGGAGAATGCTGTGGGAAATGGTTCAAAAGCTTTACTAAAGTCCAAGTAGACAATGTCCAGAGCCTTTCCCTTGTCCATTAAGGAGGTCACTTTATCTTAGATGGAGATCAGGTTGGTCAAGCAGGACCTTCGTTTAACAAACCGATGTTGGCTGGGCCAAATCCCCTGGTTGTGGTGTGCATGCCATATGATGCACTCAGGATGATCTGCTCCATGACCTTCCCCAGCACTGAGGTCAGGCTGACAGGTCTGCACTTTCCCAGATCCTTTTTCCAACCCTTCTTGTAGAGGGCATCACATTGGCTGACCTCCAGTGACCTGGGACCTCCCTGGTGAGGCAGGATTGTGGGTAAATGACAGAAAGTGGCTCAGTGAGCTCTTCCACCATCTCTCTGAACACAATTGGGTGGATCCTGTTAGACTTGTGCATGTCTAAATGGTACAGCAGTTCACTGACCATTTCCCCTTGGATTATGTGGGCTACATTCTTCTCCTTGTTGTCTAGCTCACTGGTCTGAGTATCTGCAGAACAACTGTTATTATTACAGACTGAGGCAAAGAAGGCATTAAGTACCTCAGCCGTCTTTGTCACTGCATTTCCTGCTGCACCATCCAATAAATAATGCAGATTGTTCTTACCCAACCTTTTGTTGCTAATGTATTTATAGAAACATTTTTTTAATATATTTCATGACAGTAGCCAGACTAAGTTCTAGTTTCTTCCACTTTTCTCTCTGCATAACCTCAGAACATTCCTGTAGTCCTCCTGAGTTGCCTACTGCTTCTTCCAGAGGTCATAAACTCTCCTTTTTTTCCTGAGTTCCAGACAGAGCTCTCTGTTCAGCCAGGCTAGTCTCACCAGGTGTGTCAGGAAGTTATGAGTGAATCATGGCAGTGATACTCTGCTCACATGGAGAAATCAGATCAGTGAGGAGCTGTGTGTAGTACTGCTGATTTTTAGCAGTTAACTAACCACGCAGAGGAAGATGAAATCTCAGATTGTCATGTACTAATTTCATTGTGGTATTTAGATGGATATTTAATACTTAGGTGGTGTAAAGAGCTGAGTAAAGGTCAGACGATACTGGGATGAGAAGCTCACGTCTGTATTACTACACGAAAATTCTGTCACTTAGGACAAGCATCTCAGGAATAACCACTTGCACTGGTGATGTTAAACATGTGCTTCTTCCAACACAACTCGTTGGATGAACTGTGAAGCATACAGATTTCTTATTATTCATGTATGTTTAGACAGCCACACACAGGTGTGTGTCTGCAGGAAAGCTGGCCACTAGGAGCAGGTAGCTACTGTTCATCCAGTCTGGGTCTGCTCCCAACCTAGTCTGGAGACCCCAGGACAAAAGCAGCCCTGAAGAGGCAGCAGGAACATATTCCAGGATACTTTTTCTTTCATGCCAACAGCTACTCAACAGCTGTGTTTAAGCAGGGTGTACCTCTCCATAGCCTCGAAGTGATGGCTGCTGAGTGAAGGATTTAAAATAATTTCTTGCTTTCTTCAGGCATAGCTAAAATGTGTGCTGTTTTGGTTTTGTTGGTTTGTTTTGTTGGAGTTTTTTTTTAGTTTGGTTGTTTTCTGGTTTTTCATTTTGTTTTGTTTGATTTAGGGTTCTTTTCTGATTGTGTAGATGTTTGAAGATGCATGTGTAACTGTATTGACTTTTTTTTTTTAACATGTTGAAGGTGGTGAGACTGAAACAAGTTGTCCAAAGAAATTGTGGATTCCCCATCCCTTCAAGGCCAGGTTGGATGGGATTTCTGGCAACCTGGTTTGGTGGAAGGTATCTCTGCCCACAGCAGGGAGTTGGGACTAGATCATTTTTAAAGGTCACATCCAGTTCAAACCATTCTGTGATTCTGTGACTGCCACCAAAACCTCACTGACAGTGGAAGGTAGAAGCAGGCTTTCACAGGTTTAAAGTGTTGATCCACTAGAGGTATGAGCAAAGGAAAAGAAAGTCAGATTTCCTAAGGAGTCTTGTGATGCGTGAGACAGCCCTCCGTGGTTTCAGGATTGAAACGGCTGGAGAGGGAACTGTATGCATGTGCTTCAAAATAGAAAGCTTCAGTCACAAGGCAGGGTGATCTCAGAGGAAAACTATGACAGCAGGAAGGTGAGTAGCTGTTCTGCTTGGCTACATTGATCTGTCCTGGATAAGCTTCTCTATTGATCAGACCTTTTTATTGGGGTCAGACACTGCTAAGCAGGTTGCACTTGTTTCTGCAGCCTTTAAACATCATGTGAGCTAAAACTGTGACCCAAAGAAGGGTAAACAGGGGCGGCATGTGTTCTGGGAGGTGTAGGAACAGGTATGTCACATCCAGTTTTTGCTGGACCTTCAGGGGGCATGTAAAGCACACATGAACTTATCTGGGAATCAACCAAATTCCCTTCATCAGCCATGAATTTAAGGTGATGGAGTCCATTGATAACATAGTGTAGTGTGGTCAGATGATATGGCAAAGTAGTAAGAAGTGATCAAACAAAAATTGTAAGGATCTTCCCAAAACAGAGAATCTGCCACTAGTCAGCTACCAAATCATGGGGATCAAAGTTCTTCCTTGTGAATTGTTAATCAAAGAAAAATGATCAGTGGGGACCACAGTCTCATGATGGAACAGACCAGGAAATGTAGTAAGCAAGTGGTCTGCTCATGTCACAGGCTTTCATGGCCATTAGCTAGAAATGACAGCATCCAGAAAATAACAAAAATGAAAAGGAATACGGTGAATAAAAATAATGCAGTGTAAGGGCTAATCTCCTGCCAGTCTGATGAAGTACAGGGAAAATGTGAATGTGATGAAGGTTTGGTTTTGTTAGGAGTCATCTGCTGCCAGCACTGGAACTGGCTAAGCCAGGGCAGCTCCTTCAGCCAGCACTGCAGCAGGAGATAACCTCTCAGAACAGGATTTATTTGAGCTGTGACAAATTATGTACAGGTATTATGTATTCTGTGAGACACTTCTGTAAGAAATTAGGACCATCACGACCACTGAGAAGGTGAATGAATTTTAAGGCAAAATAAGGATTTTGAAATCACTATCACCACCAGAAGTTTACCTGTTTTAACATTTACTAGGACAAAAATAAGTAGGTAGGAAAGGATGAAGACAAATAACTGCGTGTTTCTTGCTTGCTCTGCCTTTCCTAGCAAAGTCAATTTTAAGAGAGAATTACGAGGAAATGAAACCATAACTTCATCTATTCATTCTTATCAACTTCAGGCACATTAAGAGAGATACTTTCAGAATATATCTGAGGGAAAATCTGTAACTCCATTGGTGCTGAATTGCAGTAATAAGGGGAAAAAACCCAAAAACCAGAAAGTCAAACCAAGGCAGTAAAGAAATGCTGGCAATGACAGTGAGGGAGTTTGTTTCATTTACTCAGAAAAATGTGCCACACTTGTTCTTCCATAAATTTTAAGTGCAATCAACCAAAATGTACTTTTATAAGTAAGAACACTTGTCAATTTATGCCCTGTCCTCAAGGCAAGCTTAAGACATTGAATTTTCCAGCTGTTCCACATCCCTTTAATCAGCAAAACAAAATCGGAATTAAAATAAATTATAAATAAAACCTGCACATTATTTTCTGGGCTTCTTGGGGATGTAGAATTCATGTAAGCCCCTTCCAGCATGAAATTAGACCTGGTGTGCCTTTGTAGAGCATTAAGCACACAATTCTGTTTCTCACTGCTGTAACATGAACATCAAACAATAATTGAAAAGAGACAAATGACAGATTTTTAAAAATGTACCTAGAAATAAATTATTTGCATTTTGAAGATAATAAAAAAGTCACAAACATTTCTTAGAACATGAAACACTGTAGGCTGTACTGCATCAGCATAACAAAGTGATTTCGAGTAAAGATTTTTCTCATTTGCCCATACATTTGTTGATTCTGTCACCTGAATACAGTTAACAGGCAATAAATTGATGCATACTTCACCTCCCTATTGATGTGATGTTTTATATTTTTTACAGAGCTTCCAAATACCTGTTTAAGTAGTAGAAAATGCATAAGATGCAAAAATAATGAATTATGATATATACTACACTGTTTTTTTAGAATGTTTAGAAATGGGCTATTCAATACTTATTGAAAGCTGATATATTTAAACTGTAAGAAGTAGACAGAGACACTTGATACCCACTTTAACAGGGTAGGTAGAAAGTAATGCTTATCCATAGGAAGTCAGTGTGCATGGCTACAGATGTGCCCAAACCTTCAATATGGAGCAACCCTCCTATCACAGTCTCACTTTCAAAATTCTAAGTTTATTCTTTTAAAGAGAAGACGTTAGCACGACAGAAAAATCTTTTTAAACGGCTGCAGCAAACTGGGGTGTTTTCCTTTATGCATTTGTCCAGCTACCTAAGGTTATCTCAGATCTTAGTAACTGACTTTACGGGGAAAAAATCCTGCTTGTACCCAAACAATCAGCAGACAACATTCCTCTTGTATGAAAATAATATACCTTTAATTTATTTACAAGACTGACCAGCTGGAAGAAGTGGCTGTACTTCAGATGCACTGCAAGAGCTTTTGGTAGTGAACTATGCCACTACTTATATGTCCGTATTTTCCTGATATTGAGTTATAAATCATACAATCAAATGAATCATGAAAGGGTTGTGAAGAGTGGGACAAAAGGAATGTACACAGCAATAAGAGGAAAAAATACAACGAAAGTATTTTTATACCCACTTTCAAAAATTATCATTTTTATGGTCAAAGTTGTCCAACTTTTTTTATCACTACTTTTAAGATAGTATGAACTGACTGATTTTTTTACGTAATATCAACATCTACAGTAAAAGCCAGTATGTCTCAAACTTGCATGCTAGCTAGTAACATCTATCCCTTGCAAAAAAGTTTAATATATATTGAATTCTTATGGGAGCTTTGACATCACTAAATGGTAAAACGAATTACATTAAGAAAATAAAATTGTATTTCTTACCTTTTGGCCAGCCATTTGCAACCACAAATTAAACAGCTGTCAATATCTTCTGTTATTTTATATATGCCATAAAAGTGCATGTAAAAAAATTTCACAGAGTTTCTAGGTAGCATACAATGACAAGAGTGTCTTGGTTTCTGATACATTCAATCTGATAAATTTATGCACTAAAATGAACAGATGCAGACATTGTGGTATCAGTTCTTTATCTTTGGTAAAATTATTTCAATTTATTACAGCCATATTTGCTCTGATATCCATTTTGAGTATGGTCTGCTATTACTTAAACCAACAGGAAACATTTAAAGGGATAAAAACAGTATCAGTGTGTTATTTAGTACATTCATTACTTCCTTCATACATTCTTTGAGAATGTTTCTAGCATATGGGCAAAATGAGCAAATGCTACTATCTATGATTTACTCCCAGTTTAACACAATACTTTTACTAGTTCTTGCCATCAGGAAAATCCCATTAAAGGGATCCATATGAGTCTAAGAACAATAAATTCTAAAAACCTGAAGTAAAAATATCAAATATTTTGTACTTTCTTACAAATGCTAAAATAGAAAATTACACTGGAACTGACTTAAAATTTGCTATGACCCATCTAAGTAAACAACAGAAAAGGACCACAGAGAACATCAACAATTGCTCCAAGGTGTTCCAGCGATGCTCTGTAAGCAACCACTGTCTTAAGAATCGATGTTTGACTCTCTCTCACCATTTCTATCAGTATTAAAATTAAAAGAAAAAAAGAAAAACTAGTTTTAAAGCAGCAATCTCCAGTGACAAGTCATACAGCAAACTCATATTGGGTTCTGGGTGGTCTTTGTTACACTTGAACATATTAATGATGCAAACTTGACCATACAAACCTAAGTTATACATACACAGTTATGTCTCCAAATAGCTACTAATTACACTAAAACAATTTGGCAAAGTGAGGGAATTCAGCATCCCTACACCCAAAATATCCATCCAGGTGCTGCTGCATTCATGGAAAAAATGAGTTACATTACCACAGCTCATATGCTGGGACCCTGAAACACTGGATTTCATCACAAAACCAATCTTTGCATGTACTTTTTATATATGCAATTCAGTATCAACACTGGAAACCTTTGGAATCATGATTTTGATAGAAAGTAAGGTTAAATTTTTTCTAAGTTCTTGTTTCAGGTCTTTTTGTTGTTGCTGTTGCTTTTGCTATTTTACAAACGGGGTGGCAAGCAAGCAGGTGATGGGAAGACATTCCATGGGTATAGGCTTGGGTCTGTTCTGCTGGCTTTACTCAGACGAGCAATCCTCGGTCACTCCAGCAGTTACACTGGACAAAACAGTAACAGAACTCACAGGGGCAGGATCAAGCTTTTGGTGTCAATAAAAAAAAAAACCAAAACATTCACACGGTGTCTATGCTCATGTCTCAATTCTTCAACAGTTAATTCTTGATTTTAGAAACAAAACCAACGTAACAGTCAAAAATGCAAATGACACCATTCTGACCCACTCTTTGACACAGTGTTATTACTTTCAGTACCTCAATATCAAAGAACAAAACAAGTGTGAAGCTGCAGTTACTGTAGAAACAAAGTAATATTCCAATGATTTCCAATGAAAATGGCACTTTCAAATTTAAATTAAACTTAGTCTACACATTTCAAAATCCGAATTAATTAAAAATACTGTTTATAACGGTATCATGAAAAACTGCCCTTGAGCACAACCATTAAAAAAAATTATTATTAGAAAGTGATAGAAAAGGAAGATGCAGAAATGGGGAGTGGAGTTATAGTTTCAATATACGTATTTGCACCAGTGAATATCATGCTCTTAGTGAGTCATTGATAGCTGTCACTGATGGTCTTTACCCATGTACAAATGTAGTCAGCCACTTCCCACTGCTGCAGTGCCAACAGAGCTGCAACACACACACTGAAACGCAACAAATTTAGTGCCTGACTGTCCCAGGTGCTGAGAACCCTCAGCTCCTGACAGGCCCTTCAGTCTAAACCAAAGCATACTCTTGACAATAATTTAGTGGTCAAAGTCTTAGCAGTTTAAAGAGCCTGTCACTTTTTTTGCTTTCTTTGCTTTTTTTAGTATATCACACTTTTTTCTGTTAGGACGCCGGCATCTTTCATCGATGCTCGGTATACATTCATAATGCCACACTTCTTCCATTTTCTCCACAGGATAAACTGCCTCCACATAATGACGGATCAGTCTCAGTCTGATGGGATCAAGCTGTTTTTTATTACAAGCACCTGAATGGTTGTATTGCAGCCTCAGATTCTCCGGAGTAAAGAGTTCAGGAAAAAGTCTTACGAGAAGCCTGGCAGCAAAGTTGCCGACTGACAGGCTCTGCTGCACTATCTCTCTTATCTCCTTATCAGACAGCAAATACAGAGAAGGCACAGGGAAGTCTGGATTAGGTACAACAAGTTCATCGAGTGGTATCTTGCAAAAATCCTTGCTACTTCTTTCCGGTGGCAGTGGCGGCCCTTCAAATTCTTCCCGAAACCTCTCAGGGTTTATTGCATAGGTGAGAAATTCCCTCCTGTCAGGCCCTGGCACGTGGATTTTCCGTTGCTGTTGGTATGAGCGCCTTTGCTCTGTGTCTCTTCGTCGACACCTCTCATCGAGCTTCCCAACAAACTCCAACGTCCACACTCTGTCATTCTTTGCTCTGGGGTACAGTATCTGCACATAATGTCGAATTAATTTAATTCTAGTGGGGTCGAGTTGTTTCTTGCCTAAAGATCCGCTACAGTTGTATTGCTTCCGCAAGTTTTCGTGAGTGAATAGTTCAGGAAATAAGAGAACAAGCAATCGAGAGGCAAAGTTGCCTATGGAAAGACTGCTTTCATATATGCTTTTAATCTGTTCTTTGTTCAACAGGTAATCTGGGACAGGGACATCAAAATCAGGAGGGGGAAAGTCAAGTTTGTCAAAATCTATGGGTACAAGCCAAATTTTTTTTGACCGTCTGCCAGGTTTTTCATATTCAAAACTGTCTTCCACTTTTATGATTGACACATCATCTGGTAAACTAGAAGAATCGTAACAGTCATCTCTCATCTGGTCACATTCACTTCCATCCATATACGTACTTTCAAGCTCATCATTTATTCGCTGAACACACTGCTGCAACCAGGCTTCTTCTTCCTGCACATCTGGGAAGTAAATTTCAGTGTACCTACGGATTATTTGAAGCCGATGAGGATCCAGCAGTTGTTTTCCAGAGTCTCCAAAGCAGCTGTACCTTTCAGCTAATTTTCTGTGGTCAAAAAGTTCTGGAAACAGTCTGTGTAACAAAAAAACAGAAAATTCCCCTGGTGAAGAAGCTTCATCTAAAAATTCATTGAGATCCTGAGCATCCAGCATGTAATCTGAGGCAATGACATTACTCCTGTCCAAAGACAAAGCTTCATCCTGCTCTTTATCCTCCATAAAATGAGAGGATTCAACCTGCTCAGTCTCATAAAAACTGGATGATTGCACATTCTGCTGACTGTTTTCCATTTCCCTTTGAGCCCAAAATCTATTGAAAAAATCATTGACTTGAGGCAAACACTCCAACTGCCACACAGCTGTATTCTTCACAGAAGGATAACAAACTTCCACGTAGTTACGAATAAGCTGCAGATGAAGAGATTCAAGTTTCCTTTTGTTGAGAAAGCCACATGCACTGCAGCTCCTGCCGAACTCATCGTCACTGAAGAGCTCTGGGAAGAGCTGCACGAGTAGCCGGCAAGCCAGGTCTCCGCCTGACGTGCTTTGATCCATGATTTGTTTGAGTTCCGTAGAAGTCAGCTGGTACTCCGGGGGAGGCTTGAAATCTGCGACAGACTCTGCTGGACTGACTTGCTTTTTAATTCTGCTAACCTCCAGAGACAACAGGTCAACTTTACTGTGAAGCTGAGTCATGTTGGTATTGAGGGTGTTCAGCGTGTAAAACATTTTCTGTATCAAGGAATATATATTTGATTCTGAATCTGCTGTGGCTGCTGCTACTGCAATGGCTGTGGCCGAGTCTCTTTTGCGCTGGTCATTCAAAGTTCGAATTTGAGAGGGACTGCTGGGGTTGATTTTTTCAAACAACTCGTAAGAAGCAAACTGCTCTGTTCCTGGTGGGTTCTTCTTCTCTGTGATTTTGTGTGAGATGCCATAGAGAGGTTTTTTATAAGATGGAGTGATTATGTCACTGAAGGATTCTTCTTCACAGAGCCATGCTACATTAGAATTCTTGTTCTTGTTCGGCTGCTCTGCATTTACCTGAGTGGGTGAGCCAGCATCTCTGTTCCTCATGTTAGAAAGGGAGCCCTTCAAATGAATAAACACTGAATTAGTAAGACTGCCTTAAAGATATTAGCTATAAATATGTGCCACTTAAGCAGGCATTGATACATAAATACATAAAGTCAAATTTTCTCCAGGGCACTTGTGTTAAACAATAAAAATTAATAAATTCACTAGGAAAAATAGAAATACAGTAAAGTATTATTTAGGTTTCCCTTTTATTTTCCTTTCTTTTGGCTCATGGCTTTCTCCATGGAATAAAAACGTAATAATAATTCTCTACCCACAGAGCTCTAATTACTCCCCCAAATTAAATATCATTAGGCTTCACCTTGCATATGAGGACCTTGGGCTGTAGAGAATTTGGGTGGCAACAAGTCAGCAAGAGAGCCAAGAATAGCATCTAGATTTTCTGACTCCTAGTCCTGTGACCTTGCCGCTGCCTCCAACAACTGCATTTAACATTCCAGCACTCTCTTTAGGTTAGCTTTTGAAAATGTCACAAAGGTTATAAAACACAAAAATTATGCTTATTCTCTTTTTTTCTGATATGAAAGGTTCATATACAGGTTTTCAAAAAAATCTTTGTAATGGTGCACAACTCCTAAACAAATCCTAGAAATTACTTTATTTTTAAAAGGAATTATATTTAAATGATAAAAACTCAAAAATGAAGTGGAAAGTACTGTGGTGTTATATTTTTAAAAAGGAAGCCTAGCAGAAGATTTCTTTATTTCTGAAAGGCAAGGAAGTTTAGACTCATGGGTTTCTAATTTCCTAAATTATTTATATAAAACCACAAATTAATTCTTAAGGACCTAGTGTTCTCAATTATTTGTAATTATTCCTCATTGCTTGAAATTGGAACCAAGCATTTTCATCACCTCACAGCAAATATGCAGGGCTTGGATGATTTGGGGTCTTTTTTGCAAACACGTGGATATTGCAAATAATTCTTAGAAGTTAAGCAGATACAACAGAATCAAAATCCAACATACAGTATTTAAACATGAGGAAGCACTCCCAGATTTGTAAATGTTTCTATACTGAAACATATTCCTTGGCTTGTTCTACAGAACATTAATTAGATAAAAAACTACAGGATTTGCATTCAAGTATTAAAGCAAATGAAACACAGACTTCAGGCCTGAGCTGAGAGCCACAAGAAACTCGAAATTCTAGTGAAGACCCCATTATGTCCTACAGTCAGGAACTTTTTTTCTTCTTAAGAAACAGAAATCACGAAATCAATGTGGTCCCTATGTGTACTCACACTTGGCATCTGCTTATAGCAGTGACAAACTGAATCTAATTATTTTTTAATTTCTAATGCAATGTACTCAAAAGAGACACAGAAAGAACAAGCCGGTTCCCACTCCAAGTTTAGAAACCAGCACTCCATTAAATTGAAGCTATTTCCAAGTTCTGCTCTCACTCACATCATATTACCCTACATATGAAACCTCGTGTTCGCACATCCAAAGCTGTGTGAAGAGATGATCATAAGAAAACCTAACGCAAAGATGATGTATTTCACAGTGTGCAGAATCCCTGGCTGTGGTGGTGCCTAGGACACCTGACTTCCAGGTCCCATTTAGAAGACTGTCCCACTCCAGTCCCGCTCACAGTAAAGGCAGAATACCGACTGAACTGCGAGGAGACTGAGATCCACATTGCCCCCATCTAACTGCAGGCTCCTAGGCTGGCACTGAAGTCATCATACACCACCTGTACTTGTCAGTGGAGAAACAGAGGTAGCTCCAGGTGGGAACAGAGCTCTGCCAAATACACATCACCTGAAAGCAGGCCATAAAAATCTCCACTGACAATAAGCACAGCACTGCTCCCCAGTCAGACACCCAAACTGAATTACAAAGCTTTTTACTATTTTTGATCAAAAGAACAAAACAAAATATTTTTTACACAAACAGTTGAGACCTACCACCTAAGCAGCTCTTTCATTAACATTCCTGTTAACTGAGAATATACCAAATATTCCTTCAGAAACAGCATATGACTCTTTTAATTCCTTCTCTACTACTAAAATACCTTGCTACTAAACAGCTTGCCACCAGGCCACCAGGTATCTGTCAGTTCTCATTTGACCTCCTGCTGTTTATTTTCCCTAATTAATTATATAATAAAACTCGGCAATATGAGGGTAACTTCTGTTAATACACACCTCACACACAATGTCAGGGCAAATCAATATCAGAATGTGCATTAAAGAACATTAATTCATGATTTTGACAGTAAATTCATGATTTTGACAGTAAGATCATCAAAGTTTGCAGTCTCAGTTTTGGACAGGTGCTCTGGAGCTCATGCTAAGAACTACAGCAGATCTTTGCTATGATGGCAGCTGAACTGTATTCACTAATGCAGCTCCCAGTGGTCAGATCTGGCTGTGGGATGGATTTGCATTTCAGAATATTTACACTTTAGAAGCACACAGCCAGTGTTCTACTAGCAGATGACAAAACATTTGGGCCTGTACTTAAGGATTTTTTAGTTCAGATGCATTCTTCTTTTCTTCTGCTTTGAATTATCATGTCTATAGTTTCCATCTGGGAACAGCACTATCCACACCATAAATACATGGCTTTTTGTAAATTCTCCAATTAAATGAGTTAGTTTTCTGTAACACTGATCTTTAAACATCCATGAATTTCAGATAATAGTGTACCCATTGAAGATTATAAGTTCTAATGTACTATAAAAAAGCAAAGGTATTGTTCTATGAGATTCAATGTACATAAGACAGTGCTACTTTTGATACTACAATTGCACAGTAAGATCTTATGTTCTAAACATTTTATGAACATTTGCAAAATGCAGTATTTTGGAAAACATCAACCAATACAAGAAATTGTGAAATAGTCTTTCACATTCTCTCTTGGAATCCTAAGCCAAGTTTCAAAAGTTGCTTATTTATTGTTCTGTTCAGTGCTCGAGTCCAGCATTTATGACCTCTGTTATGCTTAATAAACAAACTTTAAATATCTGTAAGAATACAGCACATAATATTCCAGCATAGGAGTAAAGAATAAAAATACATGAGTAAGAAACATAGAAAGATTCTATCAAACACATGAGAACATGGAAAAGCCTTGTGCATAAATTTTTGAAACTCACAATCTACATTTTGTTTTTTAGAGAAAATCAGGGAAAATTAATTTCCAATGATGTGGCATTCAGAATTTAAAAAAAAAAAGTGAAGTCTTCAGATAAAAATTAATTTAGTCATTTAGTAAAAGAAGTACAGCTCTGTTTATACCATAGATAAATGCCTATGTGACGTGCAGTAAAAATATACTACAAACACAGCATTCTTTAAAATAATGAAGATTTTTCCACTGTTTAAATTGAAATAGTTAATGAAGTCATCAATTAAAACAAAATATTGGTACTAGAAAAGTAATTAACTTAAAAAATGCTGTTAAGATTGAGGACTATTTCTGGTTGGTTATTTAACTAAACATGCTGATTCATTGGGGTCAGCCAAGAATGAATTTTCATCATTATTACAGGGTCAATTTCTGATATTATAAATCCAAAGTTATAATTAATTTTAAATGAAATTTAAAAATTTATTAATGGCAAACAGGAAAATGCAAAGCAAGCACAGTTCAGAGACCATTATAAAGCTCTTTTAAAAATCTGAATGTAAGGAAAACAATTGTAAAAAGAAAAAGAGAAAGGAAAAGAAAGAAACCGTGTAATAAGATTAAAACCTACCTACCACAGGCATTCAGGGGAAAAAAACAGCCCTAAGAAATCAGAGAGATGATAGTCAAGAAAAAGAAAGACGGAGAACTATGGCTATAAAGGAGACATGAAATGTACAAATACAACATGGACTAACTGGCTAGGTAGCAGAACAGCAGAAAAGGATACGTGCATTAGAATAGGTCACAAACTAAATATAACCCAGGGCCTGAAGTTATTCAAAAGAGGATGAATTTGAATCTAGGTTATTTTAATAAAGTGCTGAGTGTGGAAAAACAGGAGGTCATTATACTGCTCTAGAGGGTGGCAGGAGAGATGTGACTATCCAATGCTGGACTCTCAAAGAGAACAACAAAAAAATAAGGTGACTCCTGAAGAAGAGCTGAAAAAAGAGAATTTTAATCTCGGAAAGGAAGGCTGAGGGTGGACAACATCACAAGAATTTTCTCACATGCAGATTTTTCTAGGAACAGATGATCACTGCTCTCTCTACTGAAAAGAACAAGGACAAAAAGATACTTGTTCAGTTTCAGCAGAGATTAATTAAAATCTGCCATTGCTAGAAAGGTGAAACACTAGATCAGGATAACAGAAGAGACTGGGCATCTCCTTCACTGGCTGGAAAAACACCTGGATTGTCCCAGCTGGGATGCCACACCACATGTTGTAATACATTCTGCTCTTGATGTGGCTGAAATCTTCTGCATCCTCGCATTTTTATCTTGAAATAATACTCTAATTTATACTGGTCTCACTAACATTAAATCTTTGTCACAGAAAGAAAGAATTACAGCCCTGATTCTACCACTGAGGATCCAGCTGAAGGACAGTGTGACGTGAGAGGGACTGCAATCAGAGTCATGCCCAGTTACTTCAAATCACTGCCCCTTCCTATGCTATCTGGTGAACAACAAAAATATAATTCACATAAATGAATTAACCTATAACTGTATTTTATAAATATGATCACTCCCATGTTATTTAGAGAATATCCAGACATGTGTACAGACTGGCTTAAGATCAGCCACATTTGCAATAAACTCATTACCAATGCAAACTTAGTTAAAAGACTTCCATTCTACTTATAGCAGCAATGAATTCAGCCTAGGAATTATGAACCAAAAAATCAGGGTCATGTATAGAGAAGTCACCTCTTGCGTAAAGCGTCTCTTCTTCACGCTGGGTAAGGCATCCTGCTGGCCTCCTGACCCATCACAGCCAAGAGAGGTCTGTTTCCGTTTGCTGGAATCCTGTAGGCAAGTCACTGCACCATCCAGTGAGTGTTTCTCTGCAGATCTGGAAGTTACTGAGCAGTCTAGAGCTTCGTCTTCATTTTCTGTTTCTACTTTCACATTTTTTTTAGGAATTTTTACTGGAAAAAGAGAAGGTTTAGAAAGATAAAGCACCCTCTCCAGAAAACCATGACACCCTTACTACAATGTTCTGTGGTTTGATTCTTTTTATGAAAACACATTTTGAAGAACATAATTCTTTTTTATGACTTCTGTGGTAAGTGTATGTTGAGGGAACCTCAAAGTCAAAATCATTCAGTTTTCCAGCAAACGACAGTTTCTTTGCAAAGAAAAATCTGAAGTATAAACAAATAATGTTACAGGAGGAAGATTTTTTTGAATTGGAAGGAAGGATGTAGAGCAGAAATAATAATGATTAACAAAGATAATGCCGCATTTTAGATAACTTTTTAAAAAACATTAATCTAATTTGTCTTGATCCAACTGCATTCTTTATCAGGTGACAATGGCTTTAAATCAAAAAGCATTTTTGCCTGATCAAAAATTACACAAAGTATAGTATTTTACCTTCATCATCATCAGTGATTTCAGCTGAATTCATCTTCTATCTCACTAAAGAACAAAACAAAAATACAAAAAATAAATATCAGCATCTTCTGGAATCAGGAAATATCTGTATCTTCTCTTGTAATTACTTTTCATCTAGAGTGACTGTGAGCTAATAGCCCACAGATAACTTCCAGTCTTTCCAGTCTCTATGTTTGTAATAACTAGCTATTTTCAGTAAACTTCATGGCCATCTATAGACCTGTCAACATGCAAACTATATTGTCAGTAACATATAGCAGGTAGGAAAGTATTTAAAACTCTGTCTTTTTCTGGTATGGAGAAAAGTAAAAGTCATTCCAACCTTCTCTGTAAAGTGTCTTGGCAGTATATAAATGGAAGTTAACTGTATAAAACTCTTCATCCTGTACAAAATCACTATTCTGACAGTCAACTGTTTTCATATTGTCCTTGTGGATGACACAAAGTCATCATGGAAAGAAAATTCATCGTATGTTGTAACATACATGCTGGAGTAAGTTTTTATTAAAAATCTGATCTTTTGATAGGGATTGCATCAGTTCAAGCAGAAGAATGCACATAGATCTACAGTAAGTCCTTTTTCTGTCAGCCTCTAAATAATGTGGTTTCTGTAAGGAAACCCAAATGTACATATACCACGGTAGCATGATTTCAGTGTTGCTTCTCATTAAAAACTCGGCTGGTTTTGCTGTTTACTTGAAAACTAAATTTGGAAGTTACCTGGGGGCAAACATCGATCTCTGGACACGCTTCTAAAAGATATTCTAAAATCTTTGGACATCTACAAAGCAAACAACTTAATCAGATACCACTGACCCTTACAGGGCACGCAGCTGCAAACTGACACTCAGCTGGTAAGCGGGTGACTGGCAAACTGTCACGCTCTGCTCATGCTCCTCTCCACGCAGCGTTATGTTTACCTGGCCCCAGAATATTATTGCTTTACAAGCGCCAAGTCAATAAAACGAGTCAATCACAAGTGTACATACAGCCCAGGAGTGGGAATTATAATGAAATTAAAAAGAGAGATGGGGAGAGAAACAGACAGAGAATCTGTTATGCAGAGAAAAACAGTCTGTACCTCTCTCCTGAATAATGCTGAATGATAATGTTTTTTTTTTAATGTCAAAATATTGTTTAAAAACCCTGTAAACACTTGAATGCAGTGTAGATATGAATTTATATTAGTAGGCAATTTGATGACTGTAATGGCAACTGTGAGGTTCCATTCTGGATTAGATTTTGAATGATTGCACTACAATGGGCGGCACCCAAACAAAAGATGCACAGATTTATGAAATCAGCTTATACTGGGCCACCCTTGAAGCCAAAATACTCTTTGATGTTCTGATCTTCCACATGGACCCTATATACAGCCTTGTAAAGGGCATCCTCAAGGGGATAACATGAGATTGTCTTCATCATCATGTATAAAAATAAGTCTCTCTCAGCTGGACACAGCTACTACAAACCCCTCAGATACCTACTCCTTTTACCCACCATAATTCCCTATTTCAGGACTTGCATTTATGAACTGATCCATATATAAATTATGCCAGCTTAACAGTACTATAAACATGTCACTTAAACTTTTGCAAATTCTCCAGAGACATAAAAGTGTGAAAACTAAGCAACCCACACCAGCTTCTAAACCACCTGATAAGCACTGGTATGGGTTAATTCCAGATCTTACTAAGTCAACAGTATTTATAAATTTAGACAAAGCCACTATAGCTCTTCATTAAAAATCCTACAGCAGTGTACTACTTACAGCACCATCAAAAAGCTCTGCTGGACCTTAAGAAAATCCCACAGTACTAACTGTTTGTAGTTTGCCCTGACAGCCCAGATACATTGATAGTCACTGTCTGGATCTTTCTTGCATTTTTCCATGCTGCACCAGGCTTGGCTCTGAGGGCTGTGGTACAAGACCAACACAAGCCAGTGCTCAAGGAGTGTGACACATAGTCTTTTTGTGAGGGCCTGAGGTGACAGTAAGCAAATCTACCAATACTGCTACAGAATATTCTACAATGGAAATCAAAATGATTTTTCA
Organism: Lichenostomus cassidix; assembly: GCF_008360975.1. Lineage (NCBI taxonomy): Eukaryota > Metazoa > Chordata > Aves > Passeriformes > Meliphagidae > Lichenostomus > Lichenostomus cassidix. The sequence continues at coordinate 68,606,366 of NC_139483.1, read as the reverse complement.
GATAATCCCAGATGGCTGTATCAGAGCAAAACAGTAAAAAAATGTTAAACACAGAGCCAGAAGACTAAAAGGTGGCAGTGGATGGAACAACACAAAATATTTAGGAAAGGATACATGGAATTGTATTTTCTTTCTAATTCCTGCTATTACTACTATTCAGATAGGAAGAATGTTTTAGAAGAATTCCTGTCAGAGAATAAAATCAAACTGAAAGGAGAAGATAAATGAGGATCTGAAGAGCCACTCTTTTAACATTGCAAAAAAGTGAAAACTAAAGCAAAGCAACAGTTAACTTTCTGAAGGAAACAACATCAAGAAGACCAAAGCTACCCTGAATTCAGGTCAAATAACACTGAGTCAAAACATTGTTTTACAAATTTGAAATACAGTGTTATTTTTTATTTTTTTTTAACTTGAAAAGTGCCAGAATACAATTAAAAGTGAGCAGTCCAAGCCAGTGTCAGAACCAATGAGGCCAAGAAAGACTGTGCTCCACACCTGAGCTTTCTGGTGCCAAAAAACCCCACGAGCTCCAACTTTTTTCATTTTGGGGAGCCCTAGATAGTAATCTCTTTCCTTATCTGGTTTCCTGTCTTCCTTGTGAGGTTTGTAAGAACTCTGGTATTATGAGAAAATGAAGCACATATAAGAGCTTCTGTTAAGAGACAGGATTCAATTGGCCCTTTGATTTCCTGCCTCCCAGCCCCTGCTGTTTGACCTGCTCCCTTGGTCAAGCATGGGTGCCCACCTTAACCGTCCATCTGATAAACTGTTGGAAAACAACTCACTTCTTTTTTTTCCGGGTTACTTTCCTTGTAATTCAGAGAGGTAAAGGGCCCAGCTCAGGAGTATGCACAAGGTTTAGGATAGAATAGAATAGAAGAATTAAAATCTCTCCCCATACCAGCAAACCACTGGCTTGGTTCAACCATGTAATGAAACCTTACTTATTCCACCATCTTGCTTCAAATTTGGGTCACAGTGGACCCACAAGCGACAAGCAAGCAAACAAAGAGATACCAACAGAGCAATTGCATCATTGCTTCCATAGGAAATTAGGATTTATGGAAAGGGGGAAAGTCTGTATCTGTTCCTGAGCATGTCCATGCATGCATGCCTGTATATGTAAGATTAACAGTAATTTTGTTGATTGGTTCAAGTCCACTAAAGATAAAACATTTCATATTCTTTAAAATACTATTTGCCATGCATCAGTACTTATGAATAATAATCATTTTCTCTTTAAAAGACATAGCAGTGTCAAAGTCTGTTTTGAGGTAGCATTCTGGCCCAGATTGCGAGAATAAGCAGAACTGGAGTAGAAAAAGACCTAAAAGATCTTGGGGCAAAATACTGTGAAAAGCAATTGAGTAAAAAATCCATACAGTAAAGCAAACACACAAGGAACACATTGTTCCTTGTCATGTTGAATATATAAATCATATTTCAATCTTATATGTATTTTTTCAAAACGTAAGATAAATATACTTATCATCCTCAGCCTAATAATTACTCAATGCTATCTAGAGGACAGCTGTTAGCAAGTTCTAGGAAAGAGTGAACACTCCGTGCTGAAGTTGGGAGCCCACGCCTCCAACTGTGACTGGCAGAGCAACCAGCCTTGGCAGCTTTATCTTGCTGGGATCCAGACAGATGCTGCAGTACATCCTGTTTTCTGATGAATCCTCTGGAAGAAGAATTCCAAAACACACCAAACACCTAAAACAGCAGCTACGTCAAGAGCCAGATCCAAGGGAGCAGGAAAAGAAGGGGGTGGGTCCTGGCACACCTTGGCTGTCACTATTGGTCAAATTCCCTTCCCACAGATTCTGCTCTCCCTTCTCATCAGACTAGGCAATGAACAAGACAGTTCAATGAAGGGACTTAACACTCCCTACTTCCATTACTCTAGCTTAGACATCTGCCTCTCTTCCAAAAATGTACCAGATCATGACACTTAACTGCATTGTTGTATCATTTTGGTCATGACATTCCATATTGAAATGGTATTACCTGTGGTTAACAGGGAAGCTCAATGCACAGCGCAATGCTAGGAGTTCCAAAGCATGGAAGAACACCCAAAAAAAAAGGTTTTGGAATGTTTCTCTGTGCATTTAGTGTCAACTACCACCCTGACACTGCTTTCACACATACAACAAATAATGCAATCCATTTATCAAAAAAACACCTACCCAATGTATGCACTGAAGCCTTAAGGATTTAAAGCACTGGGGTACAAGAGATTGTATGAACAAGAGAACAAACTGCAACTCACACTTGAAATGCATTTAATTGTTGTATCATCTAGTATAATGCATACTGCTTCTTAAAAGTAGCATAAAAGTGTACCTACTTATTGATATATAAAATGAAACTGAATTCTAACTGATTTGTAAGTTAAATCTTCCCTAATGTGTATTCTCCTCCTCCTATTTATCACCTAACAATTACTCATGTGTTGGCCTTGGAGGATGCTCTCCTAACCTCTCTTTTGATTTTGACCATTGTAAAAGCACAATGCAAAGAGAAAAATCCTGTGGATAACGTAAGAGGAAGGCAGTTCTCTGCCTTTGCAATCATTCTTGAAGAAAGCCTGACTGATCACTTTCACATCCTGACTTAAACAACAAACAAAAAAAACTGCACCAGAAAAAAATACTGCTGTTCTGCTGTTTGTAACTGAAGAAGTAACTCTGTACTCTTTGAAATCCTGTATCTAATGTTCAGACAAACAAAAAAAAAATAAAAGTGTGAAAACCATAGGGAAAGTAAAACACTGTACACATGATGCATGTGGAAAGCAATTCTGATTTCATCACACCTGTTAATTGTAGTAATAAATGAAAATTAATCATTATCTTAATAATAATAACAACAACAACAACAACGCTGGTTATCAGTTTTAAAGAAGTTGCTGTTTGTAATTTAAATGCTTGCATAACATTGTACTGTTCTGTTCACTAATGCATGGTAAATGTGTAGAAGTTGCTTCCTGGATGCATATCATCCCACTAAGTATTTTAGATTTTTCATGTAGGTTGGAAGGAATGTTCTTAATTCTTCATTATGGACTATAAGAATGTTATTAAAAACACAGGGGTTTAGATATTGTGTACCAAATTTATTCCCTTTAAAGCCTCATGGTGGTACACTGCTTCATAAATAAAACTCAGGTCATAATGAAAAGTATTCCACTTGAGTGGAATACTGAAAGGGTGAACTGTTCTTTACACTTTGGTCAAATATTAAGACATGCAAGTGTGCTAGTAACATTAAATATGTGTTTGACAACATGTGTGGAATAAGCTGCTCAATTTCCTTTGCTTTCAGCATGTGGTGAAAGATACAACACTTCTTAAAGCACAGTTATCCTAGTAAATACATGACAAGAACACCAAAAAAAAGAAGCTGTTCTTTTAAGGAGATTACACTGGCTAAATTTTACAAGATGTGTACAATGAACTGCAGTTTAACAGCCAAAATTAGCACCTCCTCTTACATATACCATCCTGTAACAGGACTTTATCACAAAATTGCAATGGTATTACTCTATGTAATTATAGTGTGGTTTACCCAGAGCCAATCTAAACCATTGTACATATATTCATTCCCAGCCAAGTGACAATAACTAATCAGTTAATCTCTCTGAACACTCAGGTGTCTGAGGTCCTGCTCCCTGTCTCTGGGTCTCTGCCCATATTTCATAAGAATATGCACTGGGTGAACCACAGAAAGCCCATGGGAAGCCCAGAGCCTTGGAAGCCAGTGTGGGTAGGTGGAAGCAGTCCCGTTCCACACAGCAGGTGAGCAGAGGGCTGCGCGAAGCGCCTGGCAACAGTGTGGAATTCTGTCCCTCGTGATGTTTTAGAAGACTGATTCCCACACAACAGTTGGAAATAATGAGAGGAAACAACGATTCTCAACACCCAGCCCTGCAGTCCCAGAGTCAAAAAGGACTGGAGGCGTGTGCCCTCTACTCAGGCTGCCCAGGAGCTGCCTCCTGTTCAGGGTGCATGCTGCTTTCCAGGCTGTCTCTTGGAAAGCTCTCCTGCTGGGCTGAGAAGCAAATCTAGAGAACTGTGAGTTCTGGGTTCTGCTTTGGGAGCCAAGTAATCTGCATCTTTTATTTCCTAGCTGTAGCACTGGGCTCAATAATTTCAATATTGCAATTATCCTCGGGGTGCATTTGATTCCTTCAATTTGTAAAAAACAATGCAACTCAAATTCAATTCAACTGAATTTCACATAAATACCAATCCAAGACTGAGCCAGAAAATGTATTTCTTAGAGGCAATGTTTGCCTTTTGTTCAGATCTATGGGCCAGTGATCTGACTTTAAATTTTACATAATTTTGACAAGGCCTTACGAATTTTGAAGAACCAGAGGGTTGAAAAAGTCTGATACCTGAAACCACCTAAAAAACCCCCAACCAAACAAACAGGTAACTACTTTGAAACTGACCACACATCTTAAAGAAACTGTGAAATGCGAATGTTGCCTCAGTTAACTGAACGAAGAGCAAAATGCATGTAGAAGATGAACACTAAAAGCAAATGCTTTCTGTTCTAGCCTTTTTGAGGTGGTAGGGTGCTGCAGTGTTACTTTTCAAGAAAATTTGTTCTTGATATCCTGCACTGACACTTGTAATATTAAATACCATAGGAAACAGTATTCCAACATTACAAATGTGTTCTGACTACAAATACATTATTAACAAGTTCTAAAACTACAAAACGATTTTAAAGAACCAGCAGATTTTGTTGGAAGCATTAGTCTTTATGGACAATAGAAATCCCTATACTTAACATAATCTGAAAACCTCTTTTGCTGCCCTGTGGAGCAGGACATGAAGCCTCCAGTCTCCACTGAAGCCAGCCTGCAACAAGGCTATTTTTCCGGTAGGACTTAAGAGGGCATGTTCTTAGTTTGGGTCTTTCATATTTCATTTTAGTTACACTTGAAGATACAGTTTAAATAAATTTGAAAAAAAAAAAAATAAAATCACTCTTTTCCGTTTTCTCACTACTTGCCTAAAACTGGAGTTTTCTCAATCCGTCCTCTGTACTTTTACCAAACAGCAATTTAATCTTGCAGGGGTCAGCTAAACACTAACCTGGTTTATTTCCAGCAGTAATGCATGAATTTGTCTTCTCTTCAATCATGTGTTTTCCACTGGTCTACTAAAAACATTTTGCTTTCCTCTTTCCCCTCTCACTCTGCTTTTATTTTAAAATACTGTTCCATCTGAACTTTGTGCAGTTTAAAATCTCCTCCAAACTGCATTCAACTTTCCTTTATTTTTATCCACTGAACTTACCTAAGCTATGGCAATACTTGGTAAAGATAAAAATTCAGGTGGTCCAATGCTGAGTTTGATATAGCAGAAGAAGAAAACGTATCAGCATATATTGCCAAATATCTGTTTTATGAGATGTAAATCATTAAAATTGGAAGCAGGGAAAAGATTTTTCTTTCCCTGCTTGGATGTCTCTGCCCCAAGGGTCAAGCGTAACACTGTGTTTATGGGTGGCAGCGACAAGCCCTACTCACACTCAATCCAAAAAAACTCTGGGACTGCATCAACGCTATGTGGAACCCGTCACATGGCTGTTGGCCTGCCGCCGGCTCGCATTCTGCTGGTTCAGAGTTTGTTCCCTTCTATTTACCAAGGGCTATGTGGACACACCGCAGGCAAAAGTAGGGTAGAGGCAGCGGGCGACCAGGGCAGGGACGTGGGCAATCATCGGGGCAGGGGCGCCGGGCGGTGCCCTGGGTGGAGGCAGCGAGCGATCGGGGCCGGGGAAGCCGCGGGTGACCTGGGGGGAGACGATCGGGGCAAGGGCGGCCCGTTCCCCCGCAGTGCCCTTCAGCGGGCCCCTCAGAGCGCGACCCGGCAAGGACCGACACGAATTCCAGCGGAACCACGCGCCCGCCGCTCCTCCCGCCGTGTGTGATAGGACGGGCGGGACCCTGACCCCGGTTCCCGCGGGGCGCGTGGCCCCCGAAGCGCAGGGGCGGCGGCGGGGCGGGCCCGCGCAGGGGGCAGCCGGTGCCCGGCGGCGCGCACGGCCGCGGCTGCCCCGCGCACACCGAGGGCCGGCGGAGCGACCGCCACGTGGGAGCGGCGCGCGCGGCGGCGGCGCGAGGCCCCGCCCGGGGGCGGGCGCTGCGGCGGGGGACGCCCCGCGCGCCCCGCACGCGGCGCGGCCGCGGCCGCTTCCGCGGTCAGACCCACGAGCCCGAGGCGGCGGCGGCGGTTGGTGCTTCCGGTCCGAACCCTGCCCGGGCGGATCTATGTGGCCGGCGCGCGGGGGGAGGGGGGGGATGGGGTTAAGGTGAGGCTGGAGGTGACGGCGGCGTGACCGTTCCACTCTCCCCCCGCTCCCCGTCGTCCCCCTCCCCCAGCCCCGCGGATGGAGGCACCCGGGCCGGGCGCGCGCGACCCGCGCCGCCGCGGCGCCGTTCGGAGCGGCGAACAAAGAGACCCCCGCCCGCGCGGCCCCGGCAGCGCGGCCCCGGCCCGCGGGCGGCCGGGGGAGGGGCCGGACCCGAGCCTCCCGCGCCCCCCCGCCCGTTCCTCCCCCCCACCCCCCCGCCGGGGCGGCGCTCCCCGCTCGCCGTGGGGTGCGTGGAGCGGCGCCCGTCCCCGCCGGCGGCGGCAGCGGGACTTACCTCTGCTCCGCGCGGGGCCACGGGAGCCCCGGGGCGGCGGGGGCGGCTGGAGCGGCCGCCGCTGGTGCCCGCGCTTCCCCCCCGCTCTTTGTGTGCGAGGGTCCGCGCGCTGCGCTCTCGCGTGACGTGACGGGACCGTGTGTCATTTCCGCACAAGGACACCGAGCCCCGACCCGCCGCGGCCAGCGCCACCCGCCGCCCCGGGGCAGGGGCAGGGGAGGGAGGGAGCGGGGGTGGGGGGGAAAGCGGCCCGCTCCTCCCCCCTCCCCTTGCTCCCCACCCCCCGCCCTCCCCGGCGCTGCCACTGGGAACGCGCGCGGTTCCCACTGGAGACCCCGCGCGCCCCCGCCCCCGCTCCGCGCGCGCCCCGCCGCCCACTCGGTGCCGCGCGGGCAGAGGCCCCGCCGCAGGGGGGGCCGCGCGCCCGCCCCGCGACACGCCCTCCCCGACACCCCGCGCCCGCACGTGGGGCCGCCGCCACTCAGGGACGCGGCCCCGCGTGACGGGACCGGGGACGGGGCGCGCTCCCAGCCGGCGGCCGGCGCCGCATGGAAAACGCGCTTCCCCCCGCCGCCCTCCCCGGCCTTTGCGCGGCCGGGCCGCTCCGCGCGGTCTCGCGTGGACGCGGCGCCCGCGTGCCCCGCAGAGTCAGGCGGCGGGCCGCGCACGTGCGCGCGCGGGGGAGGCGGCGGAGGGGGCGCGTGCCCACGGCAGGTGGCGGCGAGCACGTGGCCGCGCGCGGGCACACGGTCCCGCATCCCCCGCGCGCCTTCCCGACACCCACCCGCCCACTCGCGTCCCGCCGCCGCCGGGCTGCCGTGAAACCGGGGCGATCCCGGTCAGCCCCAGGCCGCGCCGCGCTCCGGCCGGGCCGGCGGAGGGACCGCCCGGCAGTTCCCGAGACCGCGGGCGCACCGGCGGTGGATCCCGTAAATCCGTCCCCACGCCGGCGTGCCCGCGGGTCACCCCGGGGCAGCGCTGCGGGCGGAGCCGGGGGACGCGCCGAGGGCTCCTTGCACACGGGCTGTGACACCCGCGCGCAGCCCCTGCCCGGCCCGGGAGGCTCCGGCCCCCGGCGCTGCCCGGAGCTGGCGGCACCCGTGGGAGCGCTGCCCGCCCGCCTTTATGTGACCTTAACGCGGGTTGCTGTGCCTAGCGCCAAGTAGGAAGCGCCGGTGTTTGGTGCCGCGTTAGGCTTAAGCCTGTACTTAAAAAAAAAAAAAAAAAAAGAAAAAGAAAAAGAAAAAAAAAGAAAAGAAAAAAAGTTATTTCAGTAAGTTGGTTTAATTCAGACGCAAGGTTTTTCCCACGCTGGTTTAACACAAGACCGCTTCCATGCTCCGCGTTTGGGGGGCAGATGGCAGCAGTGATTTATAAAACAGACATCGCATTCTTTTTTAATTAAGTATCCTTGTAGATTTTATCTTCCCTGAAATTGACAGGAGCACATAAGACATTACATTAGCCTGCCAAATCATACGTGCCCTTTCGACTAACAGCTTGTAGAAAACCAAACCGTTTCCTAAAGATTAAAAAATTAAAAAATAAAAAAAGATGTGGGAGAGCAAAGTCTGGTTTTGTAACCTATGGCCAGTTATGGCAGTTGTATTTTTTGGCTATATGTAACATACCTTTGGAACTTGGCAGCTTTGCACGAACATGGTTTACTTGCACAATGAAGTTGGCCAGTGCTGCCGTTCCTAATAAATAGATTAATTTTGCTTTTAATGAAATTACACAGCCAAGTGCTCTAATGATATTGTAATTGCTTTACTTTTTTTTTCCTCCAGAGTAAAAGTTCAGTCTAAAGATGTTTATAAAAGGTGTTTATTATAAAATAAGTAGGTGAGGGCTGATACTGCCATGAAGGATGATGGAGTCTGTCCAGCATGAAGGATGTATCTGATAGAAGTTACAAGGCAAGTACACACCGGGCAAGTGGCAAGTAAATGTGAAGGTAGAACACGTGAGCTCTGAGCTCTGTGAATGTAACAAATAAATCTTTCCTTTGTTATATCAAACTTGTTTTTTTGTTTTTTAGTAAAAACAAATACAAAACCGTAAGTCAACTGAGAAATGACTGGAAAAAAATCTGAGATAAATCTGCCCCATAAATAGCTCAGCACTTTCCTAATCACATGCTGTTTTCTCAAAACTGAACAATACAAAAAATGCCTCTTCAAATAAAAAATCCTCACCATTTTAGATTTTTGGCGCTTTCTTTAGAAGCAATTCTCTAAAAATTTGGTCTTCCACTTATGTCGCTCTTCTAAATTTAGCATTTGGGACTTTTGGTGTGTTTACAGTGTCATATTCCATGAATAATCCTAACAGATAATAGTTTGTTGATTTTAACTTGACTGCTCTTTTTATTATTGCTGTTGATAGACAGCTGTTAAAAGGAGCCCTTAAAAGCGGGAACTACCAGCATTGTAACTCCTCGGATGAATCACTCCAAGGAAGGATACAGTTCATTAGCAAGTGTTCCACAGTTAGCGCTTCATTCTCTCTTTCGAGATAAGGAACGCTTCCCGCTAACTTTTCTTAGCCTGTTAGCGCTGTGTTGATTGAAGTTTCCAGTATGATTTGCCCCCTCCCTTAATTGTAAGCATAATTGAGGCTTTTCTTAAAGGGTACCGTGTTTTAACACCTGGCCCAGCTGCTGAGTAGTACCAGATCTCAGATGGATTTTACTTGAATGCTTTACTTAGTGGGACTAAGGAAAGGCAACCATAAGGCAAGAGCAAGCCAGTGGAATCCCAAACTCAGTTTCAGAGCCCTTGAGAGAATACTTGCCAATTTGAACTCCACCTCGTTTCTGCTCTATAGTGCTGGCCTGAGGCATTGTAGTTACTAGGGACTCAAGCCCAGGAGGAGACCTGAAGGGCCTCAGCTAAGCAGAAAGTAGCACGAGCATATTGTTGCAATAACAGTATTCAATGGAAAGGGAGCAAGCCAAGTTGTCTCCAGGCAATGCAGGTAGCAAGCTTAGATTGGCTTCCCAGCCAGACAAGTCCCATTTTTTTTCACCATTTGAACTTGTGCTACACACGTCATTTATTCAAATGTTCATTTTCCCCCACTTTGTGCCTTTGGCTCAAAAGCCACTCTGTGACACTGCGGCAATCTCTGAAAAATTCCAGGTCACCGGGGAGGGGAGTAGTGGTGCTCTAGCAAGAGAACTCTTCAGTAAAAAAACCCACCGCTGCTCTCGAATACAATGGGCCATTACTGATTGACCAAACTGCAACGAGACTTTATCCACGCCACCAACACAGATGTGTTGAGAGCCGCAGGGAAGCTGAAAGCACTGTTTGCACTTGTATGGAGTTCTGTTAGGGTGGACTATGGCAGCTCCTTAGACCTGTACTTGCAGAAACACGAAGGTGCCAGCCCTCCCGGAGAGTGCCTTCTCTGAGTTAGTTCAAAGGACGTAGTTGGCTAGAGAATGCCCTGGGCAGCGCTGAGGAGCCACGGTGGCCAGCAGGGAGGTGGCAGGGCTGGCAGTGCTCGTCCCTGAGCTGGGAGTCAGAACAGCTCAGTGTGCTGATGCTTGGTACGACGACAAGGAGCAGAAAAATGATCCTAAATTTAGAAGCTTTTTTGCTTCCTGTGCTGCAAACATTTGGGATAAGCAAGAATCCAACTTGAAACCTTCAGCAAGGCTTCTTTCGTGTAGATCTTTGCAATACCCTGCAGCACTCAGTAGGCAGCGATGTGGCATGAGATGTCAAAAGCACTTTGAGCAGGAACTAATTTTGGCAGTTTCATTCTGTAAAAAGTATTGCTATGGTACCAGTAGATCGTCTATCACTTTACTTCACCACATCTTGAAACTAGGCCACCTTGCAGCCAGACACAAGAGCCATGGAGTCCGGAAGGAAAGCAGATGAGAGACAGTGGTGTGTGGAGCCAGTTCCTTGAAACTTATATACATTTTATGTTGAGACTCTAATTGGAAAACAAGCCCCCCGTGCAAAAAGACAAGCCCACACCGGTAACCAGACTTCTGCCTGCTGCTCTTGGGCTGACTTTCGGCGACTGCTGTGCTGCTGGCCACACGTGTGTGCAGCAGGCAGGGGAGGTGTCCCCTCTAGCCAGGCAGCCCAGAGCCAAGCGGCTGTTTTCTGCAATACAGTGCCATTTCTCAACCCGAGTGTGGTTCCAGCCTTTGCCGGAAGGGTGCTTCTCCCTGGGGACAGCCAAGTGGATGGAGTCTCGTATTCACTGCGGGCTCCTTGGGGCTGGCTCGGGCTCAGCCGGGCTGGATGGAACGGGCAGGATTGCCCTCTAGAGGGACGGCAGGGAGGCTGGCCTGGCCCCGCGGGTGTCCGGCTGCACTTGGAGCCCCAGCGCTGTCAGGAGTCACGCACTGACTCACCCAAATCGGGCAGATACTTAAATTACGCAGCTTGGAATTCACCTTGAATTATTTAGGTGCATATTTGATATAAATAAACTTCAAAGAGACGGAATATATTGGAGGGGGAAAAAAGACAAGAAAAAAAATGCAGATTCCAAAATCTTCAGCCTTGAATTAAAAGGGTCTGCAAGGCACTATTAAAAAAATAGTCCAATCAACTCATCTGCTTTGCAGTGAAATGTGTTCTGCAATTCAACATTTATAAAACGAAAATACTTAATGGCAAATAAGGCAACTTGATAGCAAACTGCATACCTTCATGCTCTTCACTGCTAGCCAGACTGAAAGGACAAGTATGGACACATTGTACAGGAATATTTGGAACCTCTGTTGGCCCACAGGCAACAATACTGAACAAGTAACATGCTGCGGGCAATATCCATACATTGCTGTAACCCAGGCAGAAATGAACAGTGGCAGACACCTGAACTTTATTTATATTTTTAAACTTCCTATGGCTGCAAGCAGTGTTGGAGGGTTCTGCCAGCAAAATACTACACTAGTTGGGAAATACTGGTTTAGAGTACCAGTTAATATAATTGCTTTTGTTTGTTCTCAAGAAACAGAATTGTTACATGATACTCTGGGGTTTCTTTAATTTTATAGTAACACTGCTTCTTGTTCTTAAATACAATGATAGATGCCCCTGGAAGCTTCAAAATTTGCTGTTTAGCTAGACTTCACAGAGATGGGCAAGAAGTATCATAATTGTTTTGCTTGCTGAATCAAGGATATCAAAATAGAGAATATAAATTGGATCTCTGAATTTTAAAAACAAGGCGGTTCCTCTCCAAATGCATGTGGGTTAGAAATCTTAGAGTTCAGCTCCCAGAGAAAAAGTTTCCAAAAAATGAACACTCATTATAAGAAAACCATTTTCTGGCCTGAATTAGCACCAGAGTGTACTGGCAAGACAGCAGATATGTAACACTTGAGCACCAAAGGAAGAAGAATTTGATATAAAAGCTTAAAATAAAAATCAGATCGAAGCCGCAGTGGAAGAGTAGAGCAGAAATGTAAAGGAGCTTCAAGAACAGAGCATCTTAACCCAGTGAGCAACCTAAATTCTCCTGAGCTGCAGCAGTTTACTTAGACATCAGTTGCATCCATAACTGTTCAAAAACTGACAAATCTGAGCAACTTCACTCTTGGAAGCATAAGCCTCTTTCAATCTCTTGGCAATGAAATCGCAGTTCTCTTTACTCGATGTTAGTTCAGCCAAGAACTGCGCCATTATGCGCTATTTCACAGCTTTGCATTTAAAAAGAAGTAATGCTCACTTAATGCACAGTCATCCTATTATCGACACCATAACTAACTCTGAACGATCAAACATTTATCCCAGAAAGGTCTGTTTGCCAAGCTCTACTTTACATCCAGAAGAGGTAAATACAGCCTGGAAAGTCCTTTCTCTCAAAGACATCCACATCTCCCAATCAAGTGCAAACAGCACACTCTCCTTTGTGTGCTTAACACTCAGTTCCATATCTTGCCCATTATATGGAGAAAGAATATTTTGGACCAGATGCATAGTCTCATACCTCACTAAGATATGTAAGTTCAAATGCCTGCAACAATATTAGGAAAAAAATTGTGAAGCAATGTAGAAAACTAGGTTTCTTTGAGAATCCATCCAGATTATTTGCTTGCTTTTTTTTTTTTTTTTTGTGTAAACATATTTTTTCTTAAAACAAACTAGCAATATTCAGATTGTAGGAATCCTCTTTGTTTCAGGTCCTGAAGCTGAAATAGCCTTTCTAGGTTGTTTGAGTCCCAGCTGCTTGTGTCATGGCCAACGCATTATACAGTCCTTTTCACAAAAAAATCACTGTATTAGAAGCAGCTAGGGATCTTCCCTTCTCGGTCTTTACCCTCTGGGAAGTTACTCCTGAACCTTGCTCTTTGGATGGATGGGAATCATCTCCTCTGAATTTGTAATATCATGGATTTCTGGCTCATGGCTACATGATGCCTTAATTCACCTAGTATAACCTAGTCATACCCTACAGTAGTGACTTTGAGAACAATAATGAATTTAAAAGGTAAATGCATTTTATCCAAAAGGAATTTCTCTTTGAAACTGGTGAAAATTCAATCTGGACTGAATTTTTAATAAAAACTGTAGGTGTGGGGATCTGGGTTTACAAGAAGAAGAAAACCCATATGCTCAGTGGTTATTACTACAATAGAATGAAATTGAAAGCAATTACTTATCATTAAAGTTTATGTAATAAATACTTCTAATTATTAGTAATGTGACCACTTTTAGCAGCAGCAGTCATCTTTAAGAAATACTAGATGTTTAAACCCTGTTTATTTTTCTGCAAAGATATCTTAGCACATTACATCTAAAATCCATGTATATTGCTTGTAGTCTTACAGCATGTGAGTAGAGGTAGGGACATTCATAGTTTTTATACTTTGGATGGAAATAAAATTGATTTAAAATAAATCTTACTAAACAGACATTTTTTCTGTAACGTTCTCCTGTTAAACCCATTTTTATGAAAATAATGATGCAAGCAACTAAGTGTAATTGTAGAAAATTATTGCTAGTGATTTGCATATGAAATACACACCTTTTACAGCCTCTAGTAGCATTGTTCAACGAGCTTATAAATAGTACAGCTGAAATGCTGCAAACAGAAAACAGTTTTCGATGGGCACATGCTATGAATGAAGAAATGTTCAGACACAATGTGCAACTTGGAGAGCTTTCATCAAAACTAGCCAAGAGGGAAAAATGCCTCATTTCCTAACCACACTGTGTTTCGGATAAGCTGGTCACATAGAAAAAGCATCACGCTCCTCTGCAGAGAGTAAAGCTTTTTAAAATAAATGTTTATATTTTTTCGGGGGAGGGGGGAATTAGCCTTATCTATTGGTACTTCTTTTAGATTTTTCTAATTGCTTCTGCATAACATTAAATTTTTATAATTTGACATTTAATAACTGCTAAAATTTGAACCTTGCAATTGAGGCCAGTCATTTGCTGTAGTAACTGAAGGCATAAAAATATCTAGTTTTAAGATATTGTTTTCATTGCAAGTAAAATACTCACTTTTGTGTACAGTTTTAAAACTAAAAATTATGAGCATTGTTCTAATAATAAAGCAGAGTATTTTCAGTCTTTGACTTTTGGGGCAAGGGGTGAAGGGAGGAAGGCAAAATGGAATAGGGTAAAGAAGAAAATTTCAAAGCAAGATTTTTTTAAATGTTGCTGCAAAATTGCAATTCTCCTACACATTATATCAAAATATGCCTCGAATGGAATTAATTGTAGAAATTTTTCAAAAGCCAGATCAATCTGAGAACTACTGCTTTAGTTATCAGTGAGACACCTGCCTGCCACTATTAGCCAAGAGGAATGTTTTTATATGATCCCATCCTTCTTTTCTCCTGCAGAGACGCTTGCAATTTCCCCATGTGAAGACGGCAGAACACTGCTTTCCAGTTTAGTAGGTAAACCGCCTTGTTGCTCTTTCTATTTTGGAGAAAAAGGTTGCCTTTCCTCAAGAGATGCACATCGACAAAAGCATTTTGCAAATAGTCATGAATTAAAGTCAAGTTCACGCACTGCAGGGAAGGGATCTCCTACACAGGGGGGAGCCCGAGCATTCTCCGCTGCTCTCGGCGCGGGGAGCAGGGCAGCAGCGCCGGGAGCTGCGGGCAGAGCCGCGCACAGTGCGAGTGCATGGCGGGCTGGACAAAGGTGACTGCACGAGCCTTTGGTGTATCGATGCCAATTTGTTTGTCACCCTCTTCTCCCCTTCACAACTCACGGCAAGCTCTGGCCTTTATCTTTTTGTTTATTTTAAAGGCATTTGCTATAAGAATTTGAGCTTAATTGCTGCGTTCTCTTAGCTTTGGAAAAACAGGTTTAGCTTAAAAGAGAAACACGTGAATGCTAATTATGTAAATAATTAATGCATTTTAGGGATTGGTTTCTGACAGGTGAATAAAAAAAGGATCATCTAATTCAAAGACCATCAGAACAGATGACTTCCAGAACTGGAAATATTTTCCTTTGAACTACTTTGAGAGACTGAAAAGCTTTAGCTCTTTATTTTTTGTAAGACACTGTGCAGGTAAAAGACTTTGAAGACTACAAAGAATAAAAAAAAGAAAAGTTTGATGCTTCACTCTTCTGTGAGATTGAAATAGCTGACAAGAGTAGCAACAGCCAGTGCTCTGACCCAGAAGCCACTTCCTTGACAAATCTGCAGCATGGCACAGTTGCCTGAGTTAGCCTTTTGTGCTGATGAAAATTCAAATACTGCTCAGAAGAAAAAGCCACGGGGAAATCTCACCAGCAGGTGTACCCCTGAGAACACTGGTCGGGCATCTTTAGCACCGCTTGGGGCAAGAAGCACTCCCCAGCAGCTCCAGAGAATGCTTCCTTAATGTTTCCATTAAGCCAAAAAGAGCTTTTCAATCTTTTAGCAACTTCTATCAAGTTCAACACTAAGTCAAATGTGGGCCACGTGTGCAGTCTTTATAGCCAATAAGGTAAAGCACGTGGAGTGTTACTTTAAGAGAAGAACAGCCAGCTAATCAGGTGTGCCAGGCCATCAAATCCATGCACTCTAATGAACCTGGTAATCCCTTTCCTCACCTGGCCAGAGGCAGGGCCCATCAATTCCTGGAAGGTGCGTTCACTACCTGATCCTTTTTCTGCAAACCAGAAGTTCCCCACTGGGCTCAAAGGCAGTATCAGTCCTTCAGCCCTATCTGGGGAACTGCTCAATAGCAAGCAGAGTGGTAATGCTCCTGTGTGGGCCCTTTAGGGCCACCAAATTCCTCACAATTCACATACCCCAGCTTCCACATTTGAGGCATCCCACTGCCCCATGTTCTCCTCATGGTAACGCAGACAGAACCCCAGGGTGGCACACAAATGTGCACATGGTACCTTTCCCCCTGAGCAGAGAACAGCTCCTTCGTTAGCCTAGATGATGGCTGGTATGGAGAAGGAGGAAGATAGCAGGAACTGCTGGGACAGTCTCTCCCTAGCTGAGACCCAGGCCGGCAGGGGTGTGTGGGAGAGAGTTCTCTTTGAATTGCTGGAGCAGCCTGGCCAATCTGGCCCCAGCTGGAACCTTGGTGTCTGGCCAAGTCACGAGCCCCAGGTGCTGGCATATGATGACTGTGTGCTCCATACAAACTTCCACTGCATGGATCACAGGCACTGGATTTCATCCGGGTCATTAGATGCCTGGTTGTTGTCCAGGCTGCTGTAGATCACCTCTACCACTGCTAACTCCCTCAGGCACTGGATACTGCTCTCTGTGGTTGTCCACTCTTGCCTCAATAGTTAACAAGGTCTTTTTCAAGAGGATATTTCCCCTTCACACTCAATACAAGCTGTCTCCAGAGGCTGCTGATTTTTGCTCCTTTTCCAATCCTTTTGTTGATTCCCCAGTCCCTTGTGAGAGATCCCAGCTGCTGGGCTTCCTTGCTCCCTATATCCTGACTCTTGGCTCCAGTGTCCCCGCACTGCAGCAGCCAGCTGGTAATTAGCTCACCAGGTTGATGGCTGTAATCTTTGTGTGTATCTTGCAGCTTACTCAGAGATAAGGAGTTGATGATTCCCAGCTTGTTCATGATTTCTCTCTTTCCCCTCCCGTTCTTGAGACTGTTCTGCTGCACAGCAGGCTGCCTCTCCAACTCCTCCTTCTGCTCCCTCTTGGGAGAAGCTTTATCCCTGACTGAGGGAATTGAGTTCTGCCTCCATTGTTTCTTCTTCACTATAGGAGCAACTGATACAGTTGAGAGAGGTGGGTCTCTGGCTTAGCCGTGGTGATTGTTTGTGTGTCTTCAGACCCAGGGACAATCTCTGCCCTCTGAGGGTGTTGAAGAGTTCTTGGAAGGCTTAGGCCAGGCCCAGCACAGTGTGAGAAGTTGTGTCCCTTTAGCACTGCCAGGGCACCCTGTTCTCAAATGCACTGCGAATTTATCAGGATCCTGCACTTGTTTGGGGGTCAGGTCCTACACCATCAGAGGTAAAATCTGCTCTAGGTACCTTGCCACCCATGACCACACAGCCTCAGGGCACATCCCTGTGCGATATTGCTAAATACTGTTAATCCCAGGAAAAGCTGGATACAGATTCTTGAGACACATTGATGTGAATGTTCTGATTACCCAGAAGTGTTCAAAATACTGTAGAGTCATTGTATTGTAACAAGGTGGAAAGCAAGTACCCTGCAGGAAGCAAAGGGGAAGGTGCCGTTGTTTCCTCCTCAAACTGTCTCTCAAAGGAAAAGAGAGAAGAGGTGTAATTGTTAATTATCTCCACGAGATGGTTCCCAAAGTACTGGGACAGCAGGAAAGCGGAGCCCAAATACCAGATTAGGCTCAGGGCCAGTGCTTTCATCATAGTTCTCTAAGGGAAAACACAACCAAGTGCTACACAGCACAGCAAAATGCAGAACACAAACCCAGCCTTCAACAAGCTCTCAAATCATCATGCTCACTCTTGAGCATGACATGGAATGGGTAAGGGAACAAATCAACCTGCATCGAGAGTGAATAAGTCAACATCACGACCAGCAATGGCTACACAGGTGTAAGAGGTTCCCTCTAGCACAATCCAGTCAAACATCTTATTATCTTGAGCCCTACGTGTCTCATCCTGGCTACCAAAAAGAATTGTGTTGCATGGCAGCTAAGCACCTCAGAGCTGCTCACTCCCTGTGGGATGTACTGTAGGTTTTTAGTTCTGTGTAGTCCAAGGATGGATACAGCCCCTCATAGAGGTATTTTCTGGGATAATATGAAGCACATCTGGGGTTAGACATGTCCAGCCCAGTTTGATGTGGTACATCCTACCTTCTATGCCCAGCACAGAGGAACAGGGAGCAGCATCCCTCTCTATCCAGCTGAGGCAGTGTGAGGCCACAGACAGGCAAACAAGGGGTTTTTGTATTTGCAAAACTTTCTCCTTTACTAGAAGTAAATGCAAAATCATTCAAAGAGTGTTTACAAGCAGGTGAGGGGGATCTGAAGCATACAAAGATAGTCTACTAAAAGTGCCTTATGATTAAAAGCCTCATTCCCCTTGGCATTTGCTGGTGCTTCAGCTCAGTGAGTGTGAGTGGGGCAAGGAGACTCAGACCAGAAGAGAAAGAACTTTTTACTGAACTACTTGTGTTTCTGGAACAGTTTGAAGCTACAATCTAAAAGGTCAAGAATACTGTGGGAAACTGACATTGATGCCACCAATAAAAGACACAATTTTAGTAGATTCTTCTAAAAATCCGTCGCTTTCAACAGTCAGGGAAGTGTCTCCACAGTCTACCCCAGTGCAGGGCAACAGTGGGTTGAGTTAAAGACAGTTTAATAGATAAAAAGGGGAAAAAATGGAAACAAAACAACAAAAAACAAGCAATGAGAAAAGCCATCACTACCAGCTGACTGATGCCCAGACAGCCCTCAAACAACAGACCCCTGGAATATCCCCACCCTCATCCCCAATTTTATTGCTGAACATGATCTTGTAGGGCACAGACTATCTGTGAGGTCAGCTCAGGTCAGCTGTCCCAGCTGTGCCCCTCGTTCCCCTTGCCCACAACCAACCCTTCGCTGGGTGTCAGAGTGAGGAGTGAGGAGTTGAGAAAGCCTTGGCACTGTGCAAGCACTGCTGAACACAGCTGGTGAGCAACACTGGTTTAGTTAAACATCCAAAACACAGTGTATAGGATACTAAAAAGAAAATTAACTCCATCACAAGTAAGATGCAGTAGATCAGGATAACTTTTTTATTTTAGTTTGGTTTAAAAAGCAGCTGGGACCTTGTCCTGTATTTTGTGCATCCATGGAATGGTGCAGCAATTCCATGCTGGTGATAAGTTCAGAGAAGCAGCCAACAGGAATGTCTGGTTGAGTAGCTGGGTGACTGAAGTAAATGGCGTGAATGCCTTCCTCAGACCACAGGCCTCCCTCTCCCTGACCTGCTTTAGAGCTGGGTGGGGAATAGGAACCAAGGAGACAAAAATAAGACCAGAACAGCCCTAAGGTTACATATTACTCAGAAACTGTATGAGGTGTGAGAAGTATATTAGTACACAGCAATGACTAATTCACCCTGAGTCTGACAGATGGGTACAATACTTTGCTTGTAGTTTACCTGGAGGAAACAAGACAACAAAATTCTTCTCTGAAAAATTACAGGCAAATACCTTAAATATAAGATTATTTCATAATATTGATAAGGGACAATTCATATTGATTGGTTTTTTTTTAATTAAGGTTGAATTATTTAAGAGTAATCAGAACATACTGGTGATAAAAATACAAAAAGAAGGTAATTAATTTTTGATGATTCCCCTTCATTGGTAACAAGTACAAATAAAAACTTGTACTTGCATGATAAAATAAATGAAGTGTACAGAGTTTTGCAGTATGTTTGATATTTCTTTCACACAGCTGAGGTGAGGTGACTCAGACTATCTCCAGCAACCCAACTTTTTTGCAGCTCTAAATCATTATAAACCAATTAACATAGATGTAAGACAAAGAAAAGATGATGAATGGCTCTTACTTTATGTAATATGTAAAATCATGAGCCAAAGAAAGCTGAAATACGACTCTGGTTGAATTTAGGTATTTCTTTCAAGCATGTTTTATATTAGGAGAACTTCAGGGAACTTCATGGGTAACTGCCTGGAATCAACGTTTCTCAGTGCTTCTCTTCTGTCTCCAGCCTTCCTGCTGCAGTAACAACAGTAACTCAGGGAGAAGTGCCAGAGTCTTGGGAAGAGAGAAAATGCCAGGGCAGGCAAGAGGGAAAGTGCAAGTAAGAAGGGGTCTGGTGTTGAAACCATTCTCCAGAATGAAGCGAATCCTGAGTTCTGGATGCTGTTCCTAAACAAAAATTGTGACTCAAGGTTGCTTATTATACATAAAATATCATGGTATAATGTGGGCAGAATGTACACAGAATATTATGTACATTACACAGGATGTATTTTCAGTATATTTTTAGAGGATAGAGTTTTTATTTATATTTTGCATTTGGTGGAATGCAACACACTGATCTATGACAAACAAGCTGTGCGACGGGGAGGGAGTGCAGGGGGAAAAGGAGGGAGCAGAGAATTTAACAGAAATAACTCCACTTAGTGTTTGAGTGAGGGATGTAATGAAATCTGTTTGCTGTGCTAGCTGTCTCCAGATTGGGCTGTAATTACACCACAGAAGGAAGAAAGGTAGCTGAGTCTCAATCTAGATCATTTATGTAAACTCAGCCTTCTTGTCAACGGCATTCTCAGATTGCACGCATGCAAACCACAAAAATCATCTCCTATGAACAAAACAGAGACAGTCTCAAATTGCAGGCTTCTGATACACCTTATAAGCTGTCTGTAATTGGACTTGAAAATCCAACACACTGAGGGTTCAAAACTTCTGCAGTATTTTCTGCATTTTATTCAGTGCGGTGACTACTCACAGAGGAGCATTCCTGCTTCCCTTCTGCCAAAGGCTGATGTCTAGTCTTACAAATTAACATTTATTTGGCTTAAATTAACACAAGTGTCACAAACATAGGAAATTATTTTGTGTAAGACTCTGTTGAAACAAACTGCTGGATCTGAGGGAGGGATATTCCCTCCCCCAGAACAGTTGGAAAAACCTCATTCTTTGACCCAGAGTAACATTTTACATAGGCACAGCATAAACTCCAGGCACTCAGTTCCCTTAACAGAGCCAAATTAATATTTGATTAAATATTTTAAAGCTCCTACTTACCATGCTTGACACATTTTCTCAGCAAGTTTCTCAAATACAGAACTCATTAGGCACAGGGTAATTTTACATTTGAATACATAAAAACAGTGTGAGGAGACATGACTGCGCGCAGACAGAGAGGGATTTTCCCCCATTAATCCCCCGAACTGCCCTTCCCCTTGGATAAGGGTATGTTAATTCCCGGCTTCGGCAGCTCACTCTCTCTGGGCAGGTTTGAGCGGGTTTCTCGTGACACCTGGATCTTCACGCCCTTCCATCCCTCCCTCCCTCTATCCCTCCCTCTGGCAGGAAAACCACCGGCCTCCGCCCTGGCGCCGTCCCCACTGGTGCCCAATCAATACCGACTTATTTCCTGTCCATTTGCTGAGGTCACGGAAACGGGACTCATTAATTATTTCTACCGGTGCAGCCTCAAGTGCGCTTCTGGCACGACAAGTGAAAACCGTCTGTGACCTTTTTCTTTCCTCTCCCGAATTTTGCTGGCGGCGGCGGCAGCGAGCGCGCCTTCCTCTGCCGGGATGGGGTGAGGTGATCAGGTGAGAGGCAGCATCGGTGTCCCCGCCGGGTCGCTTCCACCTGTGGAGGGAGAGATGCTCCTCCCGGAGCGGCAGGTCAGGGAAACCTGGTCACGGCGTAGACAATGTTGGCCAAGGCGTCCCTGGCCTCCGAGGGAGGGAAGCGCTCCAGGGCTGCCAGTGCTCTGTTTCCGTGGCAGCGGCAGAGGTCGATGGCAGAAGTCACACCTTTGCCAGCCTTGATCGCTTCCTGCAGCTGTTGGAAAACACAGGCACATCGATGTAGGGGGGTTTCAGCAATGCACAATTATCTCTGGGAGCACAGGGCTTCCACCGCCTCTTCCCGAGGTAAAGGCAAAACCAAAGCCGTCAGACAAAGCCCTTAAATCCTCCTAGCAGCTCTGTTTAGCTCCCCACTACAGCAAAACTGTGCATTATTTAATCTACAGCACCCATTACTTCATCACCTGAAAGATGCTGGGTCTCTAAAGGGCACACTTAAATTAAAAAAAAAAAAAAATTCGATATCTGGTCATTTCATAGCTCAGCCACTGCCTGACAGCTTTTGTACAGAACTGGCAAACCAGGCGTTTGCTCACACTCTCATTTTCTGCAGTGAAAACCTGCATTTTATGAACACCCATTCCATACTCTGCTTTCGGAAACCAGCACAGGATGACACAGGTGGAACGACAGTATTTTGTAACAGGGGTTTCTATTTACAGACCATGTGATTACACTGGGTGGACAAAGGCAAATTTTGTCAGTAAAATGTGGTAAACTATCACACTGAACTCAGGCAAACTGCATCTTATCAGTAAGGCTATGGAATTTGACAAAGGCTTGGTGAAACACCATATGAAAAAAAGTGTTTTCATCAAATAAATGATATTTCACAGCAAGTTGCTGTAAAGATTCAGCACCTAAAAAACTTGAGTAAATGATGGCTTAAATTTCCTATGAAATAACACAAACAAAATTGACAAAAAAACCCCATGTTCTTTTCCCCATACCTGAACTTATCAGAAGCTCTAAATAGCTCTTATTAAAGGCTTTTTTATTTCCGTTTTCTCTTGAACAGCATCATGCGACTGTCATGAAACACTACTACATTTTCTGCACTAAAATACAGATTCCCAGACCAACTCCAGCCTGATCCCTCATGTCAGAGCCTGGGAACAAAGGCCAGGTGGATCTTTGGGATTTGATTATTCCAAACGCATCACAGCATTTTATGATCTTTAACATGCCCTACCTGGCTTTCACAAACTGTAGCAGCTTTTTAAAAAAATGGCTTTTCTTGGATACAGGTACCTACAGTAATAAACTATACAGGGTTTTCTACGTAATGTTTTCCATCACTGCACAGCTCAGT
Source organism: Lichenostomus cassidix (assembly GCF_008360975.1). Lineage (NCBI taxonomy): Eukaryota > Metazoa > Chordata > Aves > Passeriformes > Meliphagidae > Lichenostomus > Lichenostomus cassidix. Next base: position 68,583,630 of record NC_139483.1, on the reverse strand, counting down.
GCCCAAATTATTTTAAAAATACATCAGTACGACCTTACCTAGTTTAAGTCACATATATACATATATATATAAATCTTAGATATGACCAAATTGTAAGTCACCCACCCACTTCCTATACATACTTGTATTCATACAGAATGAATGATGCTTCTTATCTGAAAGGGGGATTCATCATCTGTATTTAAAGATGAAATTAGCTGAAAGCATATTAGACCACTTGAGTGTTCAAGTCCCAGTTCATAAAAATTTTATTTTCCTCTTCAGTTGGAATCTTCCTGCACTGTGTGCTGGAAAGGAACTTGCCTCAAGGCATAAATGCATCACATAGCTAATTCAACATGTCTTCTAATGAGTGGGAATCAGCCATATTTCCAGAGCTCTGCAGGAAAGGTGAGATGAGGTGCTCTAGCAGCATGCAAGGTGTCCCTTCCCCCTTCTTTGAGGCACAACCTCACGAGACAGTAGAACCCACACATCTTGAAGCAAACTCTGCTGATTTGCTAAAGCTTATTAAAAAGGATTAGCATACCTTCTAATACTCATGGAAGTATATATCAGGATACAAACAGGAAAGAAAATAGCTCCTAGAAAGTCTTAAAATTGGTCAAAAGCCAGAGGAGCTTAGCTCAGGCATACATATGCTCACATATATGTACCATGACTTAGTTGAAAGAGCAGAGTCTGGCAAGGGGGAGAATCCTAACACCAGCACACAATCCATTTACACGCTTGTCTTGTGTAAGCCCCCAGACACACGCACTGCTTTGAAGCCACTACAATTGCAAAGCTCGTGTCAAACTATAGGCAGAGGAATCACTACACAAAAATCAGACTAATCCGCTGTTGAATGTTTCCCAGCAAAGTTCAAGGAATGTCAAAATGGAAAATACCTGCTTATATGGCAAGCTCTTTCCTCAGCTTTTCAGTTAGAGATCATCCTATGCAATGAACAATTTATAGCCCTCAAAAACTCACCTGTTTTATATTCCATTTGCAGAAGCAGCTGGTCAACTCAAATGAGCATATACAGAGGTAAACCAGTCTGAACTAACCAGACTGCATACTACCTCTATCTCTGCTGGGGTTGTAAAAGGGAAAAAAGAAGTACAAATTTGTCTTTTTGTAGTGAGATAGTTATTAAAGAAATAAAGGAAATAACTCCTTAAGAAACCAGGCTTCAGTAGCCCTGCTGTATGCAAAAGTTCCCTAATTTAAGACTTTAGTTATACTCTTGGTTATATTACAGTTACATTTTCAGACCCTCTCTTAAATTCTGAGTTTAATAATTATATGTAATGAACTTCACAAACTAAGGATACAGAAGAGAAAAATCAATGTATCCAGTACAGATGTATTGTTTTTAAATTTGGATAGGAGAAGTTAATTTTTGCAGCAAATGAACAAAAAAGCAAAATTAACTGCTTTTGTTACTTTATAAACTTTATTTAAACTGTCTCAATAATTTCTTCTAAATATAAGAATCTGCTCTTCTAGTCTCTACTTATTATGGCATAATTTTGTGCGTATTTCCGCTTGTAGGAACAATTTAATCCACACAACCTTCTTCAGAATGATATTCAGTAATTAAAACTGAATACAAGTCAAAACACAGATTGCTTAGCTCCACTTTTCTCCCGTTGAACTGCTAGATATGCTGGAATACTGCATTTTTACTTTTAAGCTTTTGTTCACCATTGGCATTAAAGCCCTACTTCATTCTAGAAGTGCCAAGACTCTGAAAAAATCACCAACTGGGTTTTGGTTATTTAAATTCAGCTTAAAGAATAGTCTTGCAATAGCACAGCCAAGTTTAGGCTCAGATGAGATGTGATCTCCTCTCTAACATATCTGCAGTTTTGCAATCTGTATCCTTGCAGATACTCAAAACTTAACTGAGCAAACCCCTACTGGCTCTGCTTTGAGCGAGAGGCTGGACCAGACATCCCCCAGAGGTCTCTTCCTACTTCAATTACTGTATGATTCTGTGAATGGAGTTCAAAGTACCATGTTTCCCAGTCCGTTTGTTTTAAAAAGGCAAAGAGAAGATTTCTCATCCATACCACAGAAGTGAAAGATTTGCCTTTCAGACCAACTCCTCTGGATTGCTGTTGGACAGAACAGCTGGTCTGAGGGCAGCAAGAGGTCAAAGAGGTAAGCTAGGAACTGCTGGATTTTGGAGACTGAAGAACTAAAGGAGTCAAAAACTAAGCAGGTGTTCAAGTACAAAGTCAACTAATTTCAAATCTTCTCTGCTGAGACATTTCTGTTTCATGAGCCAAAGGAAAGAAGATTCCTTTCACACAGTGCTACCTGTAGGGAGCAACAAATCAGGGGCGGGGTGGGGTGGGAAGACTCACTGAATATGTGGTGAGTATTTTGGCTGTAATAGACTTCATACTCTATGGGACAAAGAGAGCACTGAAGTTCCTGATTTTTCAATCATCCAACATAGGATTAATTATTTCAGTGGCAAAATATCAAAAGTAACTTCAGATTTTTTGATGTTTTAGAAGGACTATCCTAAACCAGACAATTTGTTACATACTGAAATCTACGAACATCATGCATTCTCTCTGACCCTGAAGTGAGCTAAAACGTTCTACCTTTCTGAAGTGCACAGCACTTGCTGAAACAAAAAGAAACCCCAAAACCCCAAATCTAAATTGATTTGTGGCTGAGTGACTGAATAATGTTCTAAGTGTCTGCAGTGTTCTGCACTGCCTTTTCTAAATTTGTTTTCTCTTTTGTGGGAACAGCATGCTCAATAAGCACCGGTGTTTTAGACTGCTGAAATGTTACCTTAAAAAAGTATCAACATATTTCACAGGTAGTGGATCAATTTTGTCAATTTTTTCCTTTGTTTTCTAAAGAAGTACTTTGGAATGTTTCAACATCCACTCTTCTTGTGGCTGGACATAGGGTTGAGCTCTTTCTTCTCAAAAACCCCCTGGACAATAATTTATTTGCATCACTTCATAACATCATAGGATTTAAAATAATTTTAAAAAAATCTTTGTTTGCTATATGCAGGTTGATATACCAGCTGAAACCGGGGGAGTATCCAATATTTTCTTAGAAACCTTTTCTGTACAAAAGGTGAAGAAATGCATCTTCAAATGGCCCAAACACCCTGCAGAAGCTTGCATCAGTAGAGTATAATTTATTTTCTTTATTCATCTGACAAACAGAAGAATTTTCTTTTTACTTCAAACTGAAACCCACACTATATATAGGATGAGACCAAATGTGGAGAGAGTCATCCCCAACAGGAGAGGAAAGATGGCCTGCTTACAGGGAACACTGCTGTTACACAGCTCCTATAATACACTTTGCCAAAAAATTACAAGCCATCCCGAGACACTGATTGATTGTACAGACTCTTTGTTATTTTAGAAGGGACATCAATGCCTTTCCATGTCTTTCACAATGAATTGAACAAGACCCACTAGCTTTTAAATCTAAACAATGGCAGTTGTGAAGACTCTTTATCAAAAAGCATAATTTTCTTAAATCCCACTAATGCAAATAGTGATTGTTAATTGTCATCTTAGCATACACAAACAATCAACTTGGTATTTATATTAAAACATGCGATGATTATTTGCTTTAATGAAACAAAAGTTATGCTGGATTCTCACCCCAAAGAAGTGGGAAAATACCCACTGATTACAAACAAAGACAAAACTGATCGTTGGTACTGGATGTACACCTTGACAATTCAGATATTAATTCCAAAAATTAAGACAATTGCTTAATCTGAATTGTTTTGGATGCTTTTGTAGCATTACTATTATATCTTAAAAAACCCATCTTCATTAAATCACTGACTATGCTTTGTTTTTATTATACATAACAAAAGGAACTAATAGCAGTGGTTGCTCCAAAACAAGACAAATCTTCGTGTAAAACCAACACTGGCCATAAGCATCGACAAACAACAACCCTCTGTTTGTAACTCTTTGCTGCAGTTCAGGAGCAAGAGAGTGAACAGTCTGAGGCCTACAGTCCCCTGACACACCTCATGATGACTCCCTGGCATGTAAAGAAAGCCACAGGACGACTGTCACTTACACCTTGGGGCTGCAGCCCTGCAGCAGCACTGCACAGGATGGCTGCTCTTGCCACAGCGGTCAGCAGTGGGGTGGGGAAGGGCAGCCCCACCTCTGGCTGGCACAGCTGGATGGCACTGTGCTGCTGTTATTTATTAGTGGCATGGCAATGGGCCACTGCTGAGAAACCTCCTTGATAACCAAATGTGACCTTTCCCATTTTTCTTCTCTCCTACCTACCATATGGGAAGTCAAGACTTTAATGCCATGCAGTGTATGAACAGCTGGATCTACCCCATCCTGGCTCATGCTCTTCTAGCACTGTATAAACTCAGCTCCCAGTGTTGATGTAGTGCACAATATTTCACACACAAGCCCAGAAAGTATGTCACACTATGCCACACTATGCTATACTTCCCATGACAGTTTGGATGAAAGGCCTCTATAACAGACAGCAGAGCAAATGGACAGGGCTACAGTAAAAAAAAAAAATTAAATTTTGCTACATCCTCTTTCACGTGACTTAATTTATCTTTTCTGAATATTGCATTTAGAAAAGTAACAAGTCCTTCCATAGGATAGTCATTGGCTGCAAAATACATTTCTTTATTTAATATTATGTTATAATTTTTCTAGAGCCTTGGCCAGAAAACAAGAATTATTCCTAGCTTAGTAATTTCTGCTACTAGCTGTGACTTTGTTACACTCATTTAACAAGCCTGGATAATACCATGCACTATTAAGGCCTTGACTTTAGTAGGGAGTTTTTAATCAATATTATCAAGTGGTAACAATTAAATTGAGACTCTCAATTTGTTGTTTGAGAATTACACAGCTTATCTTGCATGCAAGGTAGATGTAAAATGGATAAAAGCTTTTTTGATTTTAAGAAGTCTTAAGATTTTTGCCACATAGAAATGAGTGTGGCAGGAGGAAAGTTGTTTCTTTCAATGACATATGAAATTTGTCCCTGACATACATTGGTACTTTCTCTTTTGTTACCTGAGAAACACCACAAAAACAGCTGAAACAATTTTTTCATCTCTGGAAGAGACTTTCAAACACCACAATGGTGGATCAATAATTTGTCTGGATGCGGTATGATTGTATAGGAAAAAACAGAGTGAAACACTCTGATACTAATGTGAGAAAATATAATCAGAAACACAGACATTAATCCCCCTGTGATATCAAAATCCTTCTGATAAAAAGATTGAGCAAAGCTGGGAGGAAAAAAACCTAAAAAATTTTGCAGAACATAGTGACCTTATTGACATGACAGTCTCAGACCTAATTAAATTAATAGAAAGCATTTCACTTCTATTTCTGTGCCAGAGACCTCACTAAACTTGCTGGTACAATGCAGATTTTTTTTTGTCAGCCCAAAAAACCAGGGGTACCATTTTAATATAACATGCATCAAAAGAACAATTTGAAATTCTTAAGCAGTCTCAAAATTTAAATAAGACTTTTGTCTTTTATGGAGACATGTTAAATAATGTGGATCTCAATTTCTCAAATTTACCTTCATTATTTTAATTGAAAATGCAGCAAGCAAGGTAAAACTTTCTTAAGTAGTCTATATGACTAACACTTCATTATGCATATATTTATGAATTTAACTAAAGGAACTATATTTTTATCTCAATTAAATGGCACAGGGAAGTTTCTAATAAAAACTAAGAGAAGAAAAATAATAGAAATTTTCAAAAGTTCTATAGCTAGTTTTGGTGATCTTTGCTTTTACAAAATTAAAGAGGAGATACTTTGAAGACTCAAAGAGAAACAAACCCCAGATATTACTAGGAATGTTAAAGTAACTGTATCAACTGAATAGGAAGTTGAGAAGGGACTGTGATGCTGAGAAGAAAAGACTGAGCAATGTGCAAAGCACTGACTCTAGTGATGCAGGAGAAAAGACAACACAGCAAAAAGAAAAAAAAATACTAATTTGTACAGCGCAACATGCCTTCTAACTGGCTGTGTGCATGTGCTGGTCAAGTTATTCTGCTGGGGAAAGCTACAGGTTCCTGAGTTCATTTAGCATGGATATAATTAATGACCACATTAAACCAACAAACATAGAAAAGGGGTATGTGATGGCCTGGTTTTTTGAAACTGACTTCTACAAAAAGAAAAAAAAAAGCTGACTGTTGTTCGAACTTACAAAAACCATGCAGAATTTTTCACTATCATTACTAGAGAAATGTAAAATATGATACATGTATAATGTAATATATGTAAAACATCTGTGCTTGTGCAAAAGATGATTATCCAAAGCTAGCAAAAATCACATGCTTCCTGGAAGAAGTCAATTGCTCAAAAAATACAAAACCTGAAGGGCTTTCTCTCCTCTTCACCTTTTATTCAAGTGTCCAAGTTGCCTAAGTGTACTTTAAGTTTTTAAATTTCATGTGAAGGATCCAAGACATGAAATAATTTCAGTTAAAATACAGAATACTCTGACAAATGTTTAATTTAGTAAAGCAAATTTAAATGCTTTTTTTTCCCCTTTGCCTTTTTTTCACCCCAAATATGGAAATGACACTGTGTGGATCATAATTGTAACAATTAAGAGAAAAAACATTTTGGACTTGTAAAAGTAAGTAGCCTGGCTTAAACATTCACAGGAGTGTCCCCAAGACACATCTGAAGAATAAATTTAGTGCTCTCAGTGGCGTTTCAGAAGAAAGAAAACTGATACAAATGTGATTGTAGAGAAAACCCTAAAAACACAATGGTTTTAAATAGCAAAGTAAGGTTGAGATCCTTTTTATGTTTTAAGAGGAAGGAAGGGCAGAGAGATTTTTCAATAATCCAAATTGCAATTTTTCTTGGCACAGAATAATTATAATAATCTGACCTATACTTGTGTGTTAGCCTTCCATATGAGCAGCAATCAGTCAGAGCTGTAACACTCTTCAGGCTCCACTTCAAGAAGCAATTCTCAATTGCGCTTGTGGCTCAGTAATTTATATATTATTTCCCACTGATGCTGGAGATAACTGTCTGGACTTCATGATCTACTTAGGACTCAGAACAAGTCTGGCTTATGCTCAGTGAGCTGGGTACACAAGGTCATCATCTCTCTGCACCATAAGCATGCTGTGCTACAATATTAAACCAGGGGAACCTTGTCAGCCATCTCCTGCAGCCCTTAAAGAGTTCTAAGGTGTCCCAGCTACTTCCAGTAGTTAAGCCACTTAATTCAGGTCTGCCTTTATTATAGAGAAGTAGCAAATACAGTGTTGTAAAGCTAAAAGTTGTAATGGGGACTGGAAGAAACCATATTATTGTAAAACATGTGGATGTGTATATTTTTTAATAGATGGCATGGAACTAAGGTGAGATTAAAAAAAATTTAGCAGTGTACTCTACCAATAGAGAGAGACTACTGATAGGATCTAACTTGTAAATGACTCCAGAAAAAAAAAAAGACAGCAAAAGCCATCAGAAGCCTGGTTTTAAAATTGACTTTGGGAAAGTAAATGGGAGAAATGACAGTAAAAGTGATTATTCAATAACAACATTATTAAATTACTAGCATTAGACACATTGTTAAAATACTATTATTAAATAGCTACATTTTACAGTTACAGTACAGCTGTGTATTAGTGGCTTTTTAAAATCAAGAAATTGCACGAGCCATCCTCCCTCCCTTCATATACACACTCACAATTTACAATCTAGTTTTAATAAGGAAGTTTCTCTCAACTGTCAAGAACATTTTTGGGAATATTTTAAAAAATACTAAAAATGAGATATAAGTGTAATTTACCAACCTTCTTATAGTCCATAATGTTTCCTTTTCCTTGTGCCTTAAAAAGAAAGAGATTTTATATCAGACACTACATACTACAAACTAGAGTTGTAAGAATAAAGAATGCAATTAAATGAGCTACTACTTTAAACATAACTTACTTTCTTTAGGAATCTGATGCAGAAAACCCTAAAATACAACCAAATGTGTTACCAGCTTACACAACATGGTTCTGTTTCAGATGAGAGCTGCAGATACTCAGTGCAATTTTTAGGCTTTTTTATTATGACTTGTAGTTAAACATTTGGTGAATCCAAAATGTTTTGGTCTTAAGAAATCTTGCTGTTTGCATTAATTAATTTCTCCCATGAAATTCTGAAATAAACTATACTTCCTATCAGCAGTAACAGGATTTATTTTCTGTAAACTCTCTGTATACTTATACTGATTTGCATGAGGCAATAGTCTAGAGCTTTCAAAATAGGCTGTCGGACCCTGTCAGAACTGTTACACCCAGGTTAGAGGTGCTTTTGACTTAAGAATTGGATTTAACTATCAGCGTCGCCCTTTGAGTAAGGGACAGATAAATACAACCTGTATCTCCCAACACATTCAGAAATAAACACAAATAAATTTTAAATTTCTTCTTGCTCAGATGCAGACTAATACGTAATCCAACTGCTCGGGTTTTGTCACAGAATGATTTAGAAGAAAAGATGCCTTACTCACTCAGTGGCAGTGCTCTGACAGAACCAGAGCATTCCCACTTAGCCAACCTGAAAGCCCTTCCCTGAGATCAGATCCAGCTGTGCCATTATCACTTCACCCAACTTCAGCTCTTCTCTTTTCAGGCATACTGAGGAAAAAAAAAAAAAAAATCGCCTGTTTCTTTCCCTCTAGCTTCCACAAGGGAAGACCACTAACCTCAGTTTTTCTGGAATGTGTCACCTGAAAAAACGTAGATGAGGACCACTACCTCTCCATGTCCTCTGTGGGGACTTCAGAGATCAGTCCAAAGGAGCAGACCAAATGGGATAAGGAGAAGAGCTGAGGCCTGCACTGAAGAGGAACACTATGTGGCTATCACAGCTTTAAAGAGATGTTGCCAAGCTGGCCCAGACTTGAAAATAAATTTATTTTTGTAATGGAGGAAAAACAAAATAGAGAACAGAACTGATGAGAGCCTAAGCAAACTGAACATGAAGGGGAACAGTAGATAACAGAACTGATTCCTCTGAAGGAGAAAGGGGACTGATCCACAAAACCCCCTTGCTTCTCTTTTTAGTCTTCTCAAGAGTCAGCTTTTCTGGAATGCATATTAAGGAAACAGCCTGATAGCACTTGGGAGTAGCAAAACCACTGGCAGTAACTGCTTCCTTATTCGTGTATTCCCATCATCTTTGATTTGCCAACTTTTACTCACCTGATTGGATCTTACAGCTTCTTCAAAATATATCTAGTAGTTATATTGTATATTAAAACACACCAGGAACGTGTTCCTTAACAAGATATTGCCTATATGCAGATTCACACTGCAGCAGACAATCTGACAACATTTGAGGAAGATGCTCTTCAGCTGCAGCAATACCAGGAGTGGTGTGCTCAGTGTGCCTCCTTCTGTGCTTATTCTCATTACCAAAAGCAAGAGTATTTTCTCATGATCTGCTCCTGTCAAGCATTCAAGTCAATGGCTGTTGTGCTTCTCCACCAGCAGCTTCATCCAATCTGTCTCCTAAGCCTTCTTTACTACAACTGCACCATTGCTTTTTTTTCTTTTTTTATGCCCACAGTAGTAGTTTGGCTCTCTGATTTTTTCTTACCCTCATCTCACACACAAAGATGTCTTTTTACCTTTTACATCAGACTTGTTCAACCGGTTAGGCTTCTGACAGGGACTGAGTGCACTGCATGTGCTTTACCAATTAAAACCATACAAATGACATTGCACGAGAGGGTGGCTTATGAGTGTCCCCTTATGAGCACTGCCAACGTGACAAAGTCTGGTTTGAGTGCTTGGCCTACACTGAATGTCACACAGTGAATGTGACTGTGGACAATATCTCAAAGAGCTTCTAGCTAATCAAAGGTAATTTTCCTTTCTAAACCAACACAAGTCAAGAAAGGCTCCTGGACTAGGTGTTCTACATTGTAGTTGGTAGTAGTGGTAGCATAGTAAATACCATGTATGAAGTATATATATGTATAAAAATAAATGTATGAAGTACAGTAGTACTAGTAGATGTATAAAAATAAATGTATGAAGTACAGTAGTACTAGTAGATAGTAAATACTTCTGCACAGTACATGTCACTTGGCACCCCTGCCCCCTTCACAGTAAACTGCTTCATTGTTTCTATAATGCCCATTTTTGGTATGAAAATTTAGTAAGCAGACAGACGGCACTCCTGGAGTCCTGCAGCCTCCTCTAGATTTTGCAGATGGGAAATTGTTTCAAAGCTTTTATGCACTGTGCTGTGGAAATGCCATTATTCTCCAACTGCAATAATCCAAATCTATTTACATTCAACTCACATATGAGCCTTGTGTTATGACTCCTGAATTCCAAAATTCCTCATCATGCTTTATGAACTACCAGTCCCTAATTTCAAAATGACAGTAGGTTTGCTTCATTTTAAGATCCCCAACTCCATAACCCTGTAAGGCTGCATATACTTCCATAAGATTCTGCATATACTTCCCAAAATTTCATGGCTGAAGGGACTACGCCTCTTGCTTGCAGTATGTGAAGGCAGGTTAGAACACAGAACAAGGCAGAGGTTTAGACTCCACATCCTGTACCTGATTCCTGCTTTCAAGCCAGCAAGGAAAGGAACCATCAGCAAGCACATCTTGAATGAATATGCATGCACAGAGCCAGCTTCTTATTGAAGGCAGCAGCCTTTCTAACAAACCGTATGACAACATGAATTTCCAAATGGCAGTCATCACTGTTGTTTAGACAGACAAAACATGTCCAACTGATGCAGGAACGCAACAGAATACTTAATTTTGGCCATTTTGGTGCTTCACCCTCCCCCTTTCCCTTCTTGCTATCTTCTACAGCTATCTATTTGTGCTTCAGCAACAGCCAGGAAGTTATTCACAGACCTGAATGCCGCTGTGGTACATAACAGTTAATTACCACATATTTATTTTATCCTTATTGCCTTCCTCATGTAAAGATTAGAGGGAAAAACTAGCTGAACAAGAGAATGAAGAATAAGGGTATCAGACAGGTAGGTCTCAAAACTATTTTGTGGTAGTCAGAAAGCCAAGTCTCACAGATCCTTCCCCTTCCACTGAAAATTACTACTCCCAGTGTCATGTTGGCAGAAGCAAATGTGTGCCTACCTTTCAACCACTGAGATGGTAGAAGTTCTCTGCTTTAAGCTGCCAGTGAAAGTAGCTTTCTGCTAAGACATGGGACTGCGCAAGCAGTGCGGAGTAACAAACATATGCTCCACATAAATGAATCTGCTTGTTGCACTGACATACAAAAGTCTGACAGAGCTTGACTGTCAGGTCCTAAATTTCCCCTTGTTGAAAGTGTGGACGAGTGAGATACTAAGCACTGGACAGCATAGGTAAACCTTTTGTTAACGTCTAAGTTTTTTTGCAGATTGAAAGTATAGATAGGAAAAGATAAACAAATGGCAAACCCACAAAATTCTAGACAGTGCTTTAATTTACCTCTCTAATCTGTTTAAGCCATGCCTCCCTTCCAAGGAATTCCTGATGAAGGATTGCAGGAGCGGAATTCAAACTGAAGGCCATGGTATCACTAGAACTTTCTTTAACAAATGGCTGCAGGTCCGAATGTAGCTGAAAAAAGAACACACTCATTAGTTCCCAGGAACAGTCTATACCTATCCACCCACTCACCAAATTGAGGTCCATATCCTGATTCTATATCTATTCACCACTTCTCACTTTGACATTTGTACTTTGGTTGCACTTTTTCAACTTTGGGAGAAGGATAGAAAGATGTTGAAAGCATTGCAGTGGTGGAAAGATGTGATAAAGAGAAACATGTAAAGTCTGCAAAGACACAGATAAAGGAGAGATTGCAGAGCTGGGCAAGCCATGGGACACAGCCAGGTAAGAGACTGCGGAGTGGCAAGAAATAGAAAAGATATAAAGGAGAGAATCCAGAGACATCCAGTGTTTGGTGGGAAGAAGATCAGGTTTTAATCTGTGCAGGGTACCACACTCTACTTTTCGGTACCTGAGGAAGCAGATGCAGTATGACCCTCCTTCTGACAAGGTAAATGCTACATAGCTAGGAGCTAGGAGCTTTCCATGAAAATTATGCAATCCTTAATACACAACTATGTGTCAATGGTGAATATATTAATATTAAAGCATACACAAAATATTAAGGATATAACTGCACTAGAAGTAATTTACTGGTAGAGTTGTACCTAGTAATAGCATATAGTGGCACTTCTGTGGCAGTAAAATTGTGCTTTATAAAACCACTTCCTTCTCCTGTAGGAACTAGAAACTGCATAAATCAACTCAGCTGAAGCAGATGGGAGGTCTGTCTGCCTGTCTCAAGCTACATCTAACCTTGCAAGTGCAATACAGCAGAAGCAGATCTGTGTTTTCCTGTGGACCAACTCTAGCTGCAGAGTGAAAGCCTTCTAGTGGAGGTCAGAGATCTTCTCCAGGAAATCCAACTGTGTAGAGCTGTAGGCTGCTCCTGTCTAGATATGGTGACCTCCCTCCTTATCCTCTAGCTGCCCCATATGAAAGTTCCCTCCACAGCAGGTTATTCAGAAGGGATATGCCTCAGCCCATGCTGCTGCAGACAGATGAGCCTCACAGAACAAATCTGCATGGTGGCAGCCAAGACCCAACACACTATGTACAGACTGGAGAATGAGAGGCTGGAAAGCAGCAATGTGGAAAGGGACCTGGGGGTCCTGGTTGATGGCAAGGTGAACATGAGTCAGCAGTGCTCTGGCAACCATGAGGGCTAACCCGGGATGCATCAGGCACAGCATCGCCAGCTGGGCAAGGGAGGGGATTGTCCTGCTCTGCTCCGCACTGGGGCAGCCTCACCTCAAGGGCTGGGAGCAGTTTGGGGTGCCACAATGTAAAAAAGACATTAAACTACTGGAGAGTGTCCTAAGGAAGGCTATGACGATGGAGAAGAGCTTTGAGGGGCAGCTGTATGAGGAGCAGCTGAGGTGACTTGGACTGTTCAGCCTTGAGGAGACTGAAGGGAAACCTCATTGCAGCTACAACTTCCATGTGAGGGGAAGAGGAGGGGCAGCACTGATCTCTTCTCTCTGGTGACCAGAGACAGGACCCAAGGGATGGCCTGAAGTTGTGTCAAGGGAGGTTTAGGCTGGATATCAGGAAAAGGTTCTTCACCCAGAGGGTGGCTGGGCACTACAACAGGCTCCCCAGGAAAGTGGTCACAGCACCAGAATGACAGAGTTCAAGAAGCATTTGGACAATGCTCTTGGGCACAGGGTGTGACTCTTGGGGATGGTCTTGTGCAGGGCCAGGAGTTGGACTTGATGATCCTTGTGGGTCCCTTCCAACTCAGCTTATTCTATGACATGCTTCCTCCCACAACTCCTGTTAATGGGACAGTGGGTTTAGGAAGAATGTAGAAGCAGAGAAGGTAAAGTTTTAAGCTGCTGCAGAAAGATCTGCTAGAGGGATGTTAACAGAGCCTTGAATGTAATGAGGTATGTTGCCAGGAGTGTGATTTTGCCAGTTCACAAGCACTTCTCATACCAGCAGTTTCTGCAAACATCCTCACACCATACAGCAGTCAAATCTCTCAATCCTCATCTGCTGGTTAAAGTCTACAGCATAAGTCATGCATTATATGACAAAGCTCATAAGCAACACATCTTACAAGCCTTTCTATATTTAAGCTCCCAGAACAAAAGAAAAAGGTGTACCTTATGACTCATAGACATATGTTTCCCATACTGGAATGCCATGTCCTGGATTTCAGCGCTGTGCTTTGCTAGCTCCATTGCAGCCTGGCAGCTCTTTGCCAGCAAGGCACTGTGTGACAGGAAAACCTGCTCCTTCCACCTAGATATGCCAATATCATCTGTGAGACAGTTCTCCTGAAAATGAAATAAAGGCTAACATGAAAACACCAAAACTGCACATGTGTCAGCTCACAGAAGTTAACAGTGTGGCACAGGTGAGTAACATGTGGTAAGTAACAAAACAAGCAAAACTCTGCCTGCCATGGAGCCAAATAAATTCTTTTGGGGATGAATAGAGGAAAGTATCAGAATAAATATACTGGCAGAATAAATATACTCGAACAAAAACCTTTTTAATTTTATTCTCAAAAAGTACAATGCAAACTATGTGGAGCTGCCAACAGATTAAATATAAATATTCTTTAATGACTGTACCATCACACTGATCATTAACAGCAAACTATAGACTTCATGAGGGACTGGGGAGGGAAAAAACCCCACAACCAAAACTCCAAAACAAGCCCAAAAAGCAAACCCACCACAGTACACTGCACTTCAGCCCCTTCCCAGTTACCAAGAACCAACAATCCCAAATGAACTTGAGAAGTCCCTACAATTTCTCCTTTGTAGTCAAGAAATAAACTAATTTTAAAAGGTATTAAAAATCCTTATAGACTGCATTGAAAAAATGAAGGGCTGTGATGGAGGACTTGTACCTCTTCTGCTCCCATACTAAGGGTGAGGAATGACTGAAATTATTAAAAAATAAATAAAGTTGAAATTTAGAAGTGTCAGGGATTAACTATCTCAGTGGCTGACAGACATCTCAGTGATGCCTCTATTGAACTTTACTACCTTGACTGTAAGATCAGAGATGCTCAACCTGTCTCAAAATCATTGTATCCAAAGTATTTATTTTGATTAATTTCTGCAGTGTTTTAATTAACACAAATCAAATACTTTCTCCCAAAATTCAAATTCAGCTGTAATTCCTTTCACTTATAAGGTGTCAATATGCCACTAATTCACTCATGTCTTCAAAGCTAGACATTACTTTAATCAGTGTCACGCCTTTAGGTACTCTCTAGAGAAAAAAAACCCAACCAAAACCAGAGAAGATCACAGTTGTTTAGTTTAGAAAAAAAATAAAATCAGTAATGAGAAGCTACAGAAAAAAAATTTAAAGCACAAAAATGTTAAAAATTTTGTAATTTCTCAGTTCAGCTAAATCTGTAACATATAGTAAGCCAAAAGGTATTCTTTAAAAGAGTAATATAAAAACCCCTCCCATACAACAAACCTTTTCCCTCAAAGTGATGTCAATTAAATTACTTAGAAATGAGCACGAAGTAATTCTGTGTGACCCTGTAGTTTTCTAGCAAGGTATTATCTGTCATGAAATCAGTAACAAATGAAATAGAATCCATCCGTTCAGCTCTAATTTTCCTCCCTTATGGATATCACCCAGAAGTGCTGTGTTACAAGGGAGAGGATAATTTGAGACTAATGGAAAAAGTAGGAGAATTCTGCAATGCCAAGTAACACAGAGCTGTATCAAAATGCCTTTGCTTTCAGACATACTATTAAGTTATACAAGGAAAGTGAAGAACAGAGAAACCACATGTTTGCTATTATGCATATGACAACTTACAAAGTCAAGCCTAAACTTTCCTCTGTTTCAGTATTTTTGTTTTAATATCTTAACTGAGCCCAGAACATGTGCAAATTCGCATGACTGGCAAAATGTCAAAATGAGCATTTAATTCAAGTAGTTTCCCATATATCAAATATCTTTTTTTCCACTCAGATATAGGTCAATTTATTTTAAATTTAAAATCAGGAGCTGTTGGAAGACGAAACACAATCTTTTCCTTAACAACCAATCTGCTCAGTGAAAAAACAGTATTTACTAAAATTCACTAGATATTGAAAATTGGCACTGATTTTTGTAATAGTTTGTTTTATACCCAAATAAGAAAAGAATACTCTAGAAAGGTATCCTGAAACAATTTTGAAGTTAAAGAAATCTTTCAGAAGACCCGTAAGTTGAAAATGTTTGCTTTCTGGAGGCTTTGAGCAGCAAGAGAAATACAGACATTATCCAGTATCAACTGAAGGAACTGAAGAAGCTTTAACAGTCATTGCAAGTCAATGTATACAGGAAAATGAATTCTATGAGTTGATACAAAATTTTATTCTTAAATAAGTTTGAATTTTGTTAACAATATTGAAAATGATGGCAGAAGAAGTTCCTGTCCACTACATGAACATTGTGTAAAAGCTTCAAGCACTTAAATGAGCATCTAACTTCAAAAAACCCACAAGAATTTAACATGTATTTAAGGACTGAGTATTGAAATCTTAAAAACATAAGTACTGTAAATCTCTAGGTTATAGAAACAAGCCAGTTGTAAAAAGGCATTATGTCCATATGGATGTGCTTTAGCATGAACTTGCGTGCCAGAATATAGCTGATTTTAATCACAGAACTTCTTATGGCCACATACCCCTAAAGTCTCTGCTGCTTTAGACAGAGGCAGACACATCCTTTCTTCAGCAAAATTTTCCAACAATGCCATTTTCCCCCAAGCTTCACTCTCATTCTGTACATAGAGTGTCTGCCAACCACACTACATTCTTACAAGGGTGTGTAGGACAAGATCTAAACGGTATTTTAAAAACATCAAGGGAAAACCCCAACTAGTTCTAGATTGCAAAGGCTATAAAATCTGACATCATGACAGCTCTTATTACTTTCAGAGAAATTTTCACTGCTTTGTAAGCTTTATTTTGTTTTGTCAGCAGTGGGTATAGAAATGGACATTAGCTGGCCCAGAAGACTCCTAAGACTTTCATATAAAAACCTCTCTAAGCTCAAATTAATTCTAGTTGTAGTTGACAGTGTTCAGACATTCGATTAACTAATGCCTGTGGAGTGACCTCATTCACAAGTTCTGTCACCAAGAAATGGGTACAGATCACAAGCACCCCTGATGCTGTCAGGGTGGCAGGAGGTGGTGGATGAAGAGAGCTGAACCCCCCACCATCACTGGAAGAAAACATCAACTCCAGATACAGTTTGCATAATGTCAGCATGAGAGTACAGAGAAAATATCCGAATTCAGCTCTGTCGATCATAATTTCCAATGGGAAATGAAGAACAGCTGAGGGTGCTCCCATTTTACTATTAGCAAGGTCAGTTACTGTTGTGTTAGAAATTGTCTACTTGAGATTTTTTTAAACTGTGTTTAGAACAATCATCTTAGGAAACAAAAAACTTTTAGAAAATTAAATTGTGGGACAAAATATGCAATTAAAACCATCAGGAAGGGCAGCTCTTAGTGATAGTACCAAGGGTCCCCAGCACAAATGCAACACTTACAATAACTCAGTTTGATTTAGTACACCAAAGAAGATTCTTATATGTGATTCAGCCGAAAACATATAAAGGAAATATGAATGAAAAATGTGTCTTAAAAGTGCACAAACCCATTTGCAAAACCAAGAAGGAGCAGAAGTCAGAGACTTTAAACTTCTGCTACAGTTTGTAAGGGAGCCCTTAATTTATTTCCATACCATAGCAGCTCTTTCTTAACCATCTGCTGTTGCACAAAATGATCCAAATGTCTGAATCACTTATATCAAACGTTAGTTCAGTTCTCAATGGGCAAATAATCCATAGAAACACATAGAAATAATTTTACATTGCATATTCAAGTTTTAAATTAGGTCACTCAAGAACTTCTATTTTACATAAATAAAATCCAGTGCAACTATGAATCACTACCAGCAGCAAGACCCTGCAAAACATCTCACACATGGTTCACATAAGCTTTCAGCAGATGTATTCATGCTTGCTGAACATGACAGGGCATGTTTTATTGGTCTATTAATACCCATCTTCACTGCTTTTGGAGGAACAAGGGTGTCTGCAAATGGGTCAATAAAGCAAGCTACTGACTATTTTTATCATGACACTGTAAAAAAACAACACATGGTTTAAAAAAAAGTTTGTAAACTTATCACAAAGATAAATATCTCTTCACATCTGTTACTTCTAAATCTCTCTGGAAAAACTTAGTATTTAAAAGAGCAAAAGCAATAAATAAATAACATTGGCCTTCTTTCTAGTGATGCTATTTTTCCCCTGACACATTTTCCTATTCTTTTCACAGATGCTCTTTACTCAAATTCCATATTTTATGCTTTCCTTTTGTCTCACAACAGAAGCATTTGTTTAAACAAAGTGAAAGTTCTGACTGTGCTGCCCTGCTAAAAGGTGGTTTAAATGACTCAAAATATATTTGATTTACCTCCTATAGTAAAATTATAAACAAATCCCTTACTTATAATACAGACTCATAGCAGTCCAACTGATGGACACGTGCAGTATTCCAAAACATTACTCCTCAAAGCAGGGTCAGGGACCAAACATCAAAGAAGTATTGGTACAGCTCACTGCACATAGCCCAGAAAACAAATTTATTTTCATTAAAAAACCCTACGGCAGTCTACAAGAAATACCTGTTAATTCACTATTTGGTACAATGAAGACTTGTTACTAATGCACTTATTTTTTAAACTTGTTTTACATATTAGTTATGCACAACTTTCACGCAATTGCATCAAAAATTTCTAACAGTTCTTCTGGCCATCAGTGGCGCATGTTGGGAATGGCTGTGTCTTACTTAATAGCCCCATTCTGACACTATAATGAGCTTTGCTAATGCACATTTATCATCAGCTAGATTTTCTGAAGACAAGGAAAAAATGCCAAAACCAAACCAAGTGATTTCCCATCAAAGTCTCTCATGCTTTAAGATTACAAAAATATTCTGGAAGGTAAAGCACATACACTGAAAAAGGTAAAAGGTAAAACCAATACACTGAAGTCCCTTTCTTGATTCTGCCATTTGACCTTGAGCTTCCTTGTATCTCTTGCCCATTTTCAGCGAACTGACAGGAATAATAAAGTAACTCCCATTAGTACTTGTTAAATGATCTGGAATATTAAAACAGAGGGGGTTTATAAGTATGCCAGTATTCTCTGCATTAGTAAACATTTTAGGAGCTTTCAGCCTCCTAAAAGTTGGAAAGAGACTCAGAGCAATGCTTTTTTTCTGTTAAAAATAGATACCATGATCACAAGTGAAGGCCAGACTAGGCAACTTTCACCTTTGTACTCACTAAGGCAAAATTTTTACTCCCAAATTAGACCTAAATTTAGCAAAGGCAGATAGGAACTGGGAAGAATGTCCTTCACTCACAGAATTTTGGGCTGAGAGGGGATTTAGCACACAAAGCTGCAACAGTTTATCATATCACCCCTTTCAGCTCCAACTTACAGTCCAACATATTAGCTTAATATTGCTAATGCAATGTCTTAAACCACAGCAGCTGTTTGTTACTTTGAACATGAGTGAATGTAACCTTCAGGTGGTGTCAAAGCTTACATTTCATAGTTTGGATTGTCACTTCAAATAATGATGAAAAATTAAATATTAGCTTTTTCTTTCCTGGTTTCACACAGATCTAATGACTCACCTATGCAGAAAAGATGAAGAATGATCAAACAGAATTTACTAAAACAGGACAGCTGTAGGATTGCATGTGGTTGTGCAGAGGGAAAAAAAGTGTGGTAATGGAGCTGTCAAATAATTATATCCATTATATGTATTCAGGAGTAAATCAGGTCAGTCTTGTTAGGTCAAATGATACCTTCAGCTTTCCTACTGGGTCATTCAAATGAAGAAGACTGAAACTTTTTTTTGTAAACATGAATTTAGGGATTCAGAGAAGAATGTTTAACTTTGCAGAGATATTTTTGTATTTTTGTCTACCATTCAGGTAGACATTCAGCAAAGCTCAAAAAAACATGGTGCTAAGTTAGTTTACTTTATGGTACCAAAAAGCCTTAAAACAACTGCATTACGGACATTTAACATATGAAGTACAGTTTTTCTGCCTTGGGGAAAAAAAAAAAAAAACAACAAGGTGAGAAGATATCCTTCTGCTTTTCCAAATTTAAGACATTCCCAGCAATGAAAATGCCATTACTAATATCCCTATGCCCTATTCCTAAAAAGAAAAAAAGTTCGACATTTGAGATTTAGTTGTGAGCAGATTAAAGCATTTGCCTTACCTCTGGGATATGTAGTTCACAATTTCATTTCAATCAAATTGCAATTATGGAAGGAGGAAAGATGCATAAAGGCCACAAATAAGACAGACCAACAACTGACCTAGTCTATTTGCCAGTCTTTGCTAAAGAGATGTTCAGGACATGAATGAGACACTGCCTCAGCAGAACAGTGTGAGGAAAGAAGCAGGGATATGTCTCAGCACAACATGGAACTAAATTTCTCAGAGACCAAGACAACAAAAATGAAAGCTGATGCCACACCTTGTTGTAGGTCTCATCAGAAGCCACATGTTGCACATTATAAAGACTAAACTTCAGGAACTGTCATGTAAATGTCTCTATTACACCACCACACTAACCTAAGGGTTCCCCTTAGGAAGGGTACAGTGTACTTTCAACTCTCCTTAGACAGAAATAGTCTCTGAAACAAAATAAGTCTTTGGTACTTGTAACTGGGCCAGGGCAGGGTCAGTGTCATGCAGCTGTGCCTAGTTTATCTCACACTTCCCCTTGCAATCCACATGTGTGGAGGGCTTCAGTATGGCAACAGAAAATAGAAAAAGAATGACTAAGAAAGAAAAGATTAATATCTTCTGCAGTGGCAGGAACCTCAATGAGTCCACGAGATTTCTCATTTTTACAGGGACCATGGCTATAATAAAATACAGTTTAATTGCTGACATAAACATGTAGAGCTTTACTTCTACACAAGAAAAGGTAGAAAGTAAATGGGTGTTTTTAAAATATACCTGTGATCTACTTGTATTTAGAAACCTGCTGGAATATGCAATATGGAATATTCTTTGTAAAATTCTCAGAGATGTAATCTATTTTAACATACAACCCTGAGCACAGTCCTTGGGAGCAACGCTGAAGGCTGAAGTCAGTTTATCCATGGGGTAAACACAGCAGGTGCAGAAGCACTGCCAAGCTCCCAATGATGCCCTCCTGCCATGCTTCCACTCAGGATCCACTCCTGAGAGGTGCCAGAGGACACACCATGCCTGCTGTCCTTTCTGTGCATGCCAGGGAGCTGTGGGCCCCAGACAGCTCCTGGGTGTGCCATTAGCACTGTCCTGCTGGAGGCTCTTGCTCAGCTCAGCAGTGTGGTCATTTCCTTCCTAACTGGTTTCAATCAAAATGAGAGGGATACACCTAAGCCAGGTTAGCTTTAGTGCCATGCCTTTGCTGCTGCAGAGCAGGAGAGACAGAGAGTGTCCAAGGGAGCAGCACCCTCCAGAACACAGCACTGCTATCCAATGGCACTCTCCACTTGCCCACTGTGGTTTGGTCAGAGCAGAGCCATCAGAGCAAGCATCTGCTGTAGCAACAACCCATGAGAAAAGGTTTTACTATGGTATGAATTTCGCTACACACGACAACACAGCAGTAGTAAAACAGAGTTGCAATTTCAGTACACAACACCTGCTGAACCGTAAGATTTAGGTCTCCAAGGCACGTGAGACAATGCCACTAGAAGTGAATCTATGTACCTCAGTGGATTTCAAGATCGATAGTCACATATACACAGTGCTCATCAGTGACTGAAAACTTGCTATCATAAAACCTGTAGAGGTCATGGCAACTTTAAATTACTGATTTTATTGAATATGCTAAGATACAGTCATAGGAAATGAAGAAACCTCTTTTTTGCTCCAACATGCAAGCCTACTTCAAGAATGCCCTCTAGAAATTTCCTTAAATATTCTATTAAAGATAAAAATACCTAGATCTAATTTGACCAATTTTCACTACAGTTCCTACGAAAGAATAACACAGAATATCTGCAACTGCCCTTGAATAAAAACAGGATTATTTGTCGTGAAATGTTGGCAGCTATTATCTTGGCCCATGCTGACTTCTGAAATACATGCACAATGACTTCTGATGGAAAAGAACACAGTGCTACATTCCTAGGACAAAACTCAGAAGAAAGGACGTGTTATAAGTTTGAGAAGAAGCATTTTGTAAACCTCTTTGGGCTTGGAAACAACAGGTTTGACATGAAGATATTAATGATATTGACAACATTCTACTAAATACCTCTAACAGAACTTTGACTAGGAACCTCTGAAAGCATTTGGGAAGCCTGTAGTAAGATATGTCTAGAGCTCCTGGTAATGACACATGACAGTATTTTATTAAGCACTCACAAAACCAAAATAGTTCCTCCTTGAGCGTTTCTAGAAACTTCCATCAGAGCTTACAGGTGTCATAACGATGCTACTGCTGAAACCCACTAGGACTAACAACTCTTCCTCCCTCTCCCTCCTTTTAAACAGGTGAGAAAGTCATCATATTTACCGCAGTCACACATTAATATCACCAAATGCCTTGGGTACATAAACGTAGTGAAATTCTTACCTCAGATGATTTTGAGTTTTCATAATATATACCTTGAACTAAGTCACCAATAGCACTTGAAATGAGTTCCACAACCTGTAAAAAAAAAAAAAAAAAAGAAGAAAAAGCCTTACATCTTTAATTATCGCCAGATTTACAAACAAAGCTACTGCCAGATTTCCAGAGAGATAAACCACACAGAAAGCTAGTTGAGAAAGACTTCGGGATTTACTGAGATATATTCTGTGATATAACTGTGTCTCTGCTAAAACCTCTACTACAGTAATTCTTCTATCAAAGTTTTAAGTTAATATAAATGAAAAACAAGACTTGTTTTTCCTGAAGTGTGAACTATAGAGTGTATTCTCACAAGGACGTTCACAGAACTAATAAATCCCAGTTCATGAATATGAGACAGTACCTCATCTGGGCTTTGTTTTGTTTTGTTTTTTTCCTGCCAAGTAAATACTTCACAATATCTCTCCTTGGGAGCTGTTAAAATTCTAATCTTCGTGGCTAATACAGAAAAGTCAGAATCCATAGAAAGGTAACCTTTCAAATGTGATCATTTGGTATTCGGGTGCCCTGGGAATGCACTGTGAATGTATTTAGTGCATGGCCTGAGGCTCAGCTGTACCACATACACTCAAAGTCTGCAACACGGGAATGTTTAAATCAGATTTATCAATCTGTATTATCTTCAGGGTTCAGACTTTTTATTTTATTCAAGCGAAGCCTAAAAATCTGAACTTAATCCAGAATGTAAAACAAGCAGTCCACGGTCTCCCTGGAACTACTGTACAATTTGAAATTGTGCACATGAACTGTCTTAATTGGAACAAAATACTCAGATTTATTGTAAAATTAAATGCAGGCATTTCAAATAAGCACACCTTAAGGCTACCTCTTTGGTTGCTCACAAAGTTTTAATTTCTTGAATGTTTAATTTCCTATGCATATGAGTCTATATCTGATTCCTCTTTTTGCTTCCTAAAATTCAATGTAGTTCTTATTGAATTAAAAGATTTAGTTTCAATTTTTATCATTCTTGTAACTGAAGACGATAAGTCAAATGATAAAAGCCCTAACGGAAAGATATTCTAACATTTAGGCATGCTTTATTTGATAATAAAAACACATTTGTATGCTAGTTTTGAGTAGTAGCAGTAAGGTTGTGCTTTCTTTTTTTTAAACACTGGCTCATATACATATTCATATACACACAGCAAGCGCTAACTTTAGAAATGGTGCTGATTAAAAGTCATGTTTTTTCTTGCAATGCATATGGGTTAATTTGCAAGACCTATAAAAACAGCCTGGAAAAAAAAAATCACATTGCCCTTTAGGAAACTAGACACCGAAGAAATATTGTAGCAATATGAGCTTTGAAGGAACTGAAAGGACAATGATCCTACAGTGTTACCAGATGTGTTGAGTTATTTAAGTGGGGAACAGAGAAAATAAGGGACTTTTTTTTTTAACAACAACCCTCACCCCCTCACCCCCCTGCCTTTTTTTTTAAGGTATCAGATAAGCCTCATTCCCAAATCCAGGAGGACTGAGTATCGCCAATAGGTCTATGAAAGTCTGTAACTAAATGCCCAGGATCAGATTGTATTACAGTTTATACAAGCAACATCCCAAGATTCTTCTGATGGCTAGGACACATAATACAGATCAATCACTCACTCAAAAATGTTATGGTTTGTGAAATGGTCTGAGCTCAGAGACCTACACTGGTAATATGAAGAGGAATTTACAAAGACACAGAGTCCTACTCTAAATGTCAAAGTGATAGTATGAACTTTTAACAATGCATCTGGCTCTGGATAACTAGACCTTTTCCTCTCTTGCCTGAAACTCTAGACTGAGCAGGACCCTGTTTTGGGGTTTCTTTTTTCCATCTCTCCTCCCTCTTTTTAGTGCAACTCTACTCTCAAAGGCAATTTTAACTGACTTAAAACAAGCTTGGTGAAATATTTGTGAACAATTGTACCTCTTCCTCTTAGAGCTTATAAAACATCTTAGGAGAATTACATATCAACCATTTAGAAAAGCCTTTATTATATTAAATTCCATTTTGTGACATATTGAATACTGTATGGTATTGAGAATCTAGTATTAGTATCACCTCCCTTCTTTTCAAATACACATATAAAGAATACTTTTAAGGTAAATGTAAGGCCATACAGATCACTACCAGGAATGAAATCCCAGTTTCAAGAGCACAGTGGGATGCTTGCGTGAGGTTCACCAACCCTTAATCTGATCTATGAAAAGCATCTCTTGCTTAACACTTGTGGCCTGGGGTTCTGAGCACTGGGGAAAGAAATGAGAAATGAGGAAACCAGGCAATTTTCCTCTGCATCCCAAAATGACAAGAGGAAGAAAAATTATTACAGATTCAGTAATGTTCATGGAATGATACACTGTCTAGCTCTTATGTAGCACTTTTCATCAGAAAATTTGAAAGCAATCAACATCCTCTGTTAAATTTATTCCCTACTGCTTTATATAAGGGAAAAATGGCAACAGTGAACTGATTTTCCACAAAATCATTCAGCGTGCCAGGGTGAGAGCAGAAAACAGTATCTGAGTTGTCTTCATTCTCATTGCTGCCTTTCTGTCTGACCAGTGCTGACATTTCTGAGATTCAAGTCTGAGGAGCAAGAAAGTCAGATGAAAAATGAAGTGCTCTAAACTACTTCTCATTTGACAGTTGAGCTCCATTTTAAGAAGGCTCAGAGATGAGGAAAGAGCAGAAAGGATTGCCAGAATTAGTACTTGAAAACAGCAGCAACTCAAAGAAGACCAAAGACAGTCTATTCATAACCTCTCTTCCCATTATTTTCCACTCATCAACATGTTTTTGAGAAGCCTGGCTCCTCTTACGTACTCAAGACAATCAGCAGCAACATCACATTTAGAGAAAACAAACTTCCACTCTATTTTTCATTTTTCACTCTGTATCAGCATGTTCCAAAGCACTGTTTTCTGTTCTAC
Source organism: Lichenostomus cassidix (assembly GCF_008360975.1). Classification (NCBI taxonomy): domain Eukaryota; kingdom Metazoa; phylum Chordata; class Aves; order Passeriformes; family Meliphagidae; genus Lichenostomus; species Lichenostomus cassidix. The sequence goes on along the minus strand of NC_139483.1, from coordinate 68,558,373 downwards.
CAGTGTCCCCAGGACTGGGTATGGCCATGGGGATGACCCATTACTTGCAGGTGATAAGAGCATATGCAAGTGATTTTGCAGTCTTTAAACCCATTTTGCAACTATTCTGCCAGTGTCTCCCTTTTTCTTTCCTAAGGAGGTATTACTTTGACGCTTTTTGTGGGGATGTGATCTCTTCTGCTTTCAAAAAGTCAACACAAAGGCCATCAGTTTAGGATGAAAACAGGGAAAAGAGATGGATTGTTAAAGCTAAAATCTCCCCCACTATCTAGGCAGACTGAGTGTATAACATGATGCAAATTCTAGATACAACCATCTCATTGTTCATTCCACAGCAAGGTAGAACACACGCTCTGACCTTTCCAATCCATTCAAATATGAAATAGTCCAAAAGACTGTGCTGTGTTTCAGTTCCAGAAGAGTTCTGTAGGGTTAATGATCAGAAATTAGGTGAAACTTAATTTACTCTTTTCTGGTGTAGTAATTTGTCAAAAATGCACAGCTTTAGCCCTTTGCGGCTGTTTAAATTTACTTTGAGTCTAATTGCTCAAGTTCAAAATTTCTATATATTACTTCAAGAAATAAATAAAATGTTGGTAATTCACTCAGTTCAGAAAATTACTCAGGACATCCAACCAATCATTTATGATTGGCCACCCTCCTTTTCCTGAAACTGAAATTTTGTGTAGTTTACTGAGGACTTTAATTCAGAGTTCAGAATTCCCAAACCATCATACATGATGTCACAGAATAGGGCCATATGTTCACTGTTGCAGGTACAGCAGCCTAGTTCATGACTGCAGTTGACTGCCCTGGGAGATTCAACTCTGTCTATAAAAAAAGAGGTGTATTTTAATGGAAGTGAAACCTTATGCTAGAAGGAATGCAGGGAAATCAGAGAATAGAAGAAATTTTAGGAAGAATACATTCTTTAAAGCTAAATGATACGATTCAGACTTCATCATGCACAGTAAAAAGAATGGATTCTGAGCCCCATTCATCCCTCATGAGGTTTTTAAACAACCTGGATGAAAAGAAAACATTGGTGCCATCAGTTTTGCAACTCAAGCACTTTGCTCCCTTCGCTTGTCTCCAAAATACATTGTTTAAAGTTTACTGCAAGAAAACACCGCTTCTGTTTTTTTCTCTGGTTTTCCTTCCAGTTTACAAAAAGGAACAAACCATTTCAAAGAATGGTCATTTTATTTTAAATTCAGCAGCTGAAATGGAATTGATTACACAGACCACTTCATTTCAGAGTAGGAATGTGGTGTCTCTCCAGACCTGATTGGATATTTTCACGGGGAACATCACAGAAAGGATGAAGCTCTTGTGGGAAGACAGGAAACAGCACTAGGAAGAACACAGCAATGGGTATATCTGCTCTTCATCCCTCACAATTTCTATTTGACAAACTTCCTTAGCTTTGCCAAATTCCTTCTGAGAAGGACCACAATTAATTCCTTCCATCCTTATGTTGAAACAATATCCTTTCCTCACTCATCTGCTATGACAGACCCTAATCCTTGCTGCTGATGTGTACATTTGAAAATGTAGCAGGACTTCTCCACACAAACAAAGTAGAAAATTAGATAGTCAGGAACCATTAAATATAAAGATACAGATTAAAAAGTCCCTCAGCTTGCATTTGACTTCCCTCCCCAAAAACGTGCTACTTTGGGAAATACTCCAACACTGAAAAATTCCACAGAAAGTCCTTAAATATTCTTCTGCATTTGACACACCAACATTGCAACTCTAGGAAGCTAAAGACAAAACTCAGAAAACAACTGAAACTGGATTTTAATTGTTCAATAATGCCTAAAAAAAAAAAAAAAGGAGCAAAAATTATAAGGAATTCCAAGAACAGTGAAATTCAATTTTCTTTCCTGGTAATCTCCTCAAACATCATTAGTCATACAGGTAACCAAGTGTGCCAGCCTACAGAATGTCTTTTTTCAATTTAATGTTTACTGAATTCTATTGGATTTATTATTTGAAATCCTCTTGAGCTTTACTGTTTTTTGAAGCTGGCTCTCTCGGTTGAAACACACAGAAAGGACAGCAATTTGCCTTCCAGCATGCTTTAAGTGGTCTTGGAAAACAAAGTTATGGTTTTCTTCATTCTGCTAATGATGAACTAGTAGCAAAATACAATATAACAATACAGTGTAAACACATCATCCAACCCCACTACTTGTTAAAAAGGTGCTTCTAAGACAAAAAATAATCAGCAGCCGTCAATTTGAAAATTGCTAATATTGTTAAATATCTACCTTAAGGTCAGTCTGCCTTAGGGATTTTCACCAGTGTTAAGTTACCCTTTTTATGCTGATGCAGCACTAACTACAGAATTGGATTTCATCAGTGTAAAGATTTTCAGTGCATAATTCAGTCATTTTCCTTAATGACAACATAACCAACAGAAGAAATATCGTTTTCCTTTGCCTACCTCCACATGATACCTTACACAGTTTCTTCATGCCTTTGCAGATCCACTGCAGCAGATCCTTACACTAAAGCACTCAACAACTGTTGCTGAGTGACCCAGGTTAAGAGAAATACCTGACTGCTTCAGCTTGACCCTTTTGTATGGGTAATTTCATTACAACTATCTTCTACATAAAACAGTGAACAAAGAAGGTATCATGATCCAGGGTTCTGTAGATACAAACCCCTCCTCATCAGTAGGGGATACAGAAGAGCATGGTTATAAGACATTGTTCCCAGTCACACTGCTGCAAACAACCATTAAACTGGAATACGTTCACAAATTAATTGAGGATTAAACCGAATAACACAAACGGTACCTGCAAGTAGCACTAACTATTTTGAACAGTCTGTACCTGAACAAATGTGAATCAGAAGTAAGACCATTTAGCATCTGACAGATGGAATCAACTAAACAAAGCTGCAGCTGTTAATGTTAAACTAACAAATCACCACGTTTACCAGGGATAGCAGCAATCAGATTCTAGACTCCAAGTGAAATGCTGTTGAATCTCAAAACACTCATATTAACAAGCAGTTACAGTTCACCCAGAAACTCAATATTCTCACTAGCCAACAAGAGGTCAAATACATCAGCATTTTGTTTAGAAATACAATTAAGTCATTTATATTACTGATAAAAGTTTATGCATTTTACTTTATTATTACACTGAAACCACTTCAGATGTAAAGGCACTTCTACTAAAAATTTTACCATGGAAAGGTTAATTTTTAAGACAAGCTTTGCAGCAGTGAAGAGAGGGGAAGATATATAATCTGTCTCCCTATTTACTCTGTGTATCTATTTTAGCTTCTACAGAACAACGAGGATAAACACATGATGGGAAGGAATGCAGAAGAAGGAGCCAAATTCTCCTCAGCAGTGCCCACTGAGACAGGATGAGGTAACAGGCACAAAGGAAAACATGAAATGCAGTCTGGATACCGGAAAACAGTTTACTGCGAGGGCATCCAACCATGGATCAGGCTGCCCAAAGGGGTTGCAAAGTCTCCAATTTTAGAGATATTTAAAATCTGCTTGGACATAGTCCTGGGCAAACGTCTCTACCTGCCCCTGTGTGAGCAGGTGATTTGGACTAGGTGATCCCCAGAGATCCCTGTCAATCTCAACCATTCTGTGACACCAGCAGCTGCTGGAGAAGGACCACAGCTGATTTTACTTATTTACACCTGCAGCACCAATAACAACTTTCTCCATTTTTGGAATAATACAATCAGGGCTACAGAGCTGGTGACAAATAATCTCTTAGGGAACAGTTAAGTTTACCGATTGCACTAGGAACAGATTTCCCTATTATAAATAGTTATATTCTCGGGAGACTAAGGCCATGCAGACTAATTTTAGATTCTTATCACTGTCGCTAACAGCTTTGAATTGCAACCAAATCATCACAAAAATATATTTTCACTTTTTAGAAATGTATTGTCGGTTGAAGTAATACTCCAGCTTCTGTCTACAGACAGCTGACTAAGTAATAACCACTGTAACCTCCAGTCCTGCAAAACTGTGTATTAACTGCCTTGCCATGAAAATCCACCTCTGGAACTGAATATGCTACACATCCAAAGATGAAAGTTAGTATATGTTAAATGTTCACTCAACAAAAAAAGTCTGTTTGAGATAATATTGGAACAGCATTTCACCCAACACAGATCTGACTGCTCTTTATCCTACTGTGCACTTTCAGAAGGAATCTTATTATGTTTGAGAAACAGACTTCAAACAAAGCCAAGAAAATGGAACTTGTGATCTTCCACTTCTTCAGCTATGAAGAGAATGAAGTTGACATTGCAAATATCACTTCTGGAGGGCATCACCTTAGAATCACAGAATCATTAGGTTAGAAAAGACCTTTAAGATCATCAAGCCCAAACTAAACCTAGGACTATCAAGTCCACCACTAAACCATGTCCCCAAGTGTCACATTTACACATCTTTTAAAGATCTCCATGGATGGTAACTCCACCATTTCCCTGTGCAGTCTCTTCCAGTGCTTTTGGTGAAGAAATTTCACTGGTACTCTCATTTCCTGTACCTGTTCTGTGAAAATTAATTTTCATTTTATAATTTGTTTAAGGGCTAAAGCTATTCAGCAATGAATTCCTCCATGATGATTATTCACGGCTGTGAAAGAAAAAGCTGTAACATCTCTATTTAAGAAATGCAGGCAGTGCCAATACCTCTTCTAATTTAGTGGTGAATGAAGTAGCAGAACTGCTGGCTCTTGAGAGTCCTGTCTCAAAATATGCATTTCACACAGAGTAAAACATCATATATCCAAAAGTTTTCATCACTTAAATTTCTTAGAATAAATTTTGTTTTCTTTTGAATATCTATTTGCTATATATTCTGGCATTGATCTTGGATACATCTTGTTAACAGTTCCAGAAATATTAAATACAGACACTTTTTCATGTTTGTCTTACATCTTTCAAAGGCAATTTCTCTGAAAAGTGAGGGGTTTTGACTTCAAAGAAGGAAAAAAAAAAACCTTTCTTCCAAAATCTGGCTTCAGAATTTAATTATTTTTTTTTATATGTATACACACACATATATATACCCATATGTAATATGCATATATATATCTCGAAGCCTGCAAATATTTTTGACTCTTAAGGTATTTGGGTTTGCCAGTAGACAACTGCCAATTCAGCGCTGTAAATCAAGGGAGCAAGAGTAAGAGGAACAGACCCCAGATGCCAAAACTCCCCAGACCCCAGAGCCAAAACTCATTTGCCAGGTATAGTGATTGTCTTGAAATGCTGAAAGACCTTTGACTTTCATCAGATTCAGCCTTTCTTCAGCTTCTTTAGTTATTATTTTCTTCTTCACTGATGCTCAGTCATCTCTGAAAAGCTCTCTCTTTAATGCACAGATAGCACATTAGTATTTTCCAGACCATTCTGTTACTTACGAGGCAAACAGCAGTTATATACGAAAAAGAACTACTAAACCAGGTGTGAGAAGCAGCTGTGCAGTCTACCTCCAAGGAAGACAATGTTCACCTGGAATAATGACAGGTATTTGGTTCAAGAACTCAAGCAGTAAACATTGACTTTGGTCTGCTGGGCAGACCAGAGAAGCAGAAAGACATGTCTGATTGCTACTGTGAGGAACGCAAATTCAGATGTAAGTTGAGGAAGTTGTTAGTGAGGTGATTCAGAGACAAGAATATTAAATATACAAATCTGTGCAAATTTGTATAATGATCTTTGGAGGGCCACTGAAAATTCATCAGACAGAATTGGAGTGGAAAACTTTACCCTGAGACTGTAGTTGCTTGGTCAATATGGCATTGAGACAGAACCTCAAACACTCACAATTCTGTTCTCAACAGCACCATGCCTTGATGCTTTAAAAATATTCTTGCAGTGTATTTTTTGGGAAAGACTTGAAGATACAATGATACCTATGACGACATATTCTGCTATCAGTCTCAGTTTCAGTCTTTCCATGCTCTGCAGCAAACACTCTGCCACAAGGCACTGTTTGTAAGCCACACACGTCTATGAGGGAAGTGGCAGAAATCACTCTTTTTTTTTTTTAAACTATTTTTTCATGCAGAAGTGGGAGGACAGAAAACAGACTGAAATCTAAACATAAAATTTTCCAGTAGTGCCATAGCCAAGAATCACAGAAAAATATACTCTTTCCACACAGACATATACTAACCCCAGTGGAGTCTAACTTTGGGAAAGCTTAACATAAGCATTAGCTTTAAAAACCAGTACAGGTGCAAAAGGCCACTAAGGTAAAGGATAAACCTATTTGAGGAATGTGCTGATTAGGAATTAACACAAAGTTAAGCAGTTTTAATCTCAAAACCGACATTCACAGCAATGCAACAGAACTCTTACTGATCTAAAAGAAGACTGTTTCTAACATATTATCACAATGGCAGATTAAGTCTAATTTTTAGAATTTCAATTAAATTAGTAAATTAAGTTGTGTCACCTAATCCTCTAATTTAACTTCTCTAAAAGATTAGTTTTCAAATATATAACTACAGCCATTAAGGTAATAAAATTTTACAAGTATTCAATTATATTACCAGTTACATACAGCAAAAGTGAAATAGAAAAAACCCTGTGAAATATTCAGAAAACGGAATGCTTCATTTGCTCAGCTGTTATTTTAGGGGCTACTTCTTGAGAACAATGGCAAAAGATGCACTTGCTAAGAAGCTGTTCTACAGACACAAGCATCAAAAGAGACAATAGCTAGAGTACAATGCAGCAATTAGGAGACTCACTAGCATTATTCTACAATTTTATCATCATCATCATCAATATCATAAAAGCTGTTGCCTCTAATGACAGCAGAAATGCTACACAAAAGTTTTACAGCAGTAGCATGAGAAAAATTTGATTACCAGGTACTGATTCCAATAGATTTTAACCTTTTACTTCTAACATACAAGTTTTTTTACCCCTAGTGCTTCAATACTTTTATCAACTATTACAAAAATTGCCATTTTGCTACCAAAGAAATTTCACATAATTGTCAACAAAACTTTAGTAAAGAAATCTTATTAAAAATCCCATGTTTGAGAACATAGGGAAGAAAAAGCAATACATATCCATTAAATTAACATAAAGTTTGTTTCAATTACAATCTCTTTTACGATTTACTTGACAGTACATGAAATCTAAATTTACCTCTCAAAGGGTATGCAAATTAGTATATTTTGGTGCAGTCTAAAATAATAATTAAAACAAATAATGCTTTTCTTCATTATAATTCATACATAATGATCAATTACTATGTATTTCTCAGTACTTAGAGTGTATTTGCATTCTCCAATAAAAGCTATGCTAAGTTGTATGACAATATTCAGTATGTATCTCAAATATCTTAAGACATACAACTGCTTATTTAGGGTTGCCCAAAGAAGAGCCTTATTATGTAATAATTCAGTCATGGTGGATATGTTGCCCTGTGTCATCTCACATTAGGTTAAAGGCTCAAAAACATTAGACTTCTTCCTTGCTTTTTCTTCTCCCCCAGTATCCAGACAAAGCAGCGTTCCTTAAGCATTCTTTTCCATAAATCAGTTGGGAGCTCTTGAAACTTATCTATATTTTTCAGTAGTGTCTGGTTTTGAGACACGTCCCTGTGGCACTCTAAAATACTAAATTAAAATAAAAATACTCAGCAATATAGATACTATCCTACTCCCTATCTTGTCCAGTACATCATCATCAAACAGTGCCTCAGGGGAAGGTGCCTCACAGCAAGACAGATATGATAAAGTGCTTCCGAAAAGCTCTTTATTCAGCTCTCTAGAAAAAAATGTGAAGGTTATTTTTCTACTTTTTTTTTCTCTCAGAAGACAATTTCATTATCAAACTTCATAAATTGTACCTCTTTATCTAATTTGATCTAATCCAATCTCTGCTTCTTACCAAATTCCTGTCACCTAGCTGCTCTGTAAACTGATAATTTTAAAGGTACTCATCTCGAACAGCAGCTTGTATTAGGGAAGGAAAAAAAGTCAATATGTGAGCAAAGGCAAAGAGTTAAAACAATTAAAAATATAGAAAAGGTTTGAAAATTGTTTTATCACCAGCTTCAGTCTTCTATATGAACACTCTAACTGGGAAAAAACACATTACTTCTGGTTCTCAACATTTCTCCATGATTTTTTCATCTTGCCTTCTCTGATCAACACTGCTACTGAAGCCCAGTCGGAAAATTCAGGTTATGAAGGTCTTTGTTTATTTTATGTAAAATATAATAAAAATATATACTATAAATATTTTTAGCAGATATTTATGGTTCAACTCTTCCACCAGAGAAAATAAAGAAGAGTCTCTCTTTCAAAATAACTTTCATTGCTCTGAAAATAACTCATCTCAACTACATTTATTAAGAAGGACCTTCTACTTACCTCCAAAAAAATGAAAAGCACTGTTCTGAGAGATGGTAATATGAATCTATTACAAGTCAGTAGCTGCAAATGGCTGCCTTTAAACTGGGAACCATTAACATTTCGTTTCCATTAAAAAAGGGTATTTCTTGGCAGATTTGTGATGCATTTTTTTTACAAGTTTATGTTCGTCTCTTTACATCATTCAGGGAAAGAAGAAGTCTGATACAAGTACCACCTTTGTAAAATGACATTTAAAAATTAAAACTGTTGATTCTTGCTGATTTGTTTGTCAATTCTCAAAAATGTCAGTTTACATCAAAAGAGCAACTGGAATAATTTCATACAGAGGATATTCTCCGTCTCCTTCACTGGACATCAAGGAACCAAGCCGCTTAAGTTCCAAACTGAGCCTTCCCCATAGGACCACAACTGATGCTACAGGAGTAGAAACCATAGTTCAAGATAACTTATATGAAGTACAGTGCACCCTCAGGTTGTTGCAACAGGAAGACATAGGAAGACTTAAACGAGTAACTTATTGATATTTATGTAAATACAACAACACACATATGCCTTTAGAAATACATACACTTAACATAAGGAAATGGATCCACTATATAAGTACTAAATCTGTGCTACTAAATAATGCTTAATAAAACAATGCCCTATAAGGTGATCTTCTGGCAGAGCTCTGCATTTACAGACAAGATCCTTAAATTCAATTCCAAGCTTTCAGCCTGTAGATTTTGAAGTGTTTCTGTGAAGAGTTTAATCATTTCAATAAGAACTCACTGAATTATAGTGGGGAAAATTGAGTCAACTCATTTCAGTAAGAACTACAGAGAACACTAACATTATACATACTTCAGGTTTTTGGGATAGGCCTGAAAACCCTGAAAAAGCATATTATTTGATAATATCATGGTCAGTATCCACACATCACTTGTGGTAAAATGCCCATATCCCACATCCAGCTGGCAGGTTACAAAAATGCCAATTAATGGTTGTTCCTTTTGCTATGTTTGCATCTAAATGCCAGCCTAAAAATATTGTAAGTGCAGGTTACTTAAGCAGAAATTAAAGACAAAGCTAACACTTTTTGACACCAAAAAAGGATTTCCATTCAAAAGATTTGCTTTTAGCAGTTTCTTCCCCATATCCTTGGCTAGGCAAAGCAAGATAACAAATGCTAAAGATATATTGTCTTCCAATGGCAACAAAGAACCAACCATCAAACAGATCATTTTACACTTCTTAATAACTTATTGGAACATTTATTTAAAACTGTTTGTGGCCACATATCCCACAGGATAGCTGGGAGGTACCCTAATTCATTAGGTGAAAACAATTTACTTTTCCGTCACTCCCACACCTACACATTTACAATGACTTCCATGTATATCTTACATATATCTTACCACAATCCCAGTATCAGAGCACTGCAACCTCAGGATGAGAAAACCTATCAAAATAACCCTGTCATCCCATACAAATACACCCCAATCCAGTCAGTTGGCACATTGCCACACATTAATGCATTGTCAGTTAACTAGCAAAAAACAAACACGCCCTTCCTTGTCAAAGGTTCACCATTCCACTGCTGAAATAACAACTACTAAAAGATTCCAAAGCAATTAATCTTTCAGCTTAATTCTGTTCTAAAATCCATGGATTTAGAATCCAATAATCAATCAGCTACAAGATGCAGTTCTAAAGTAAGGTTTTAGCCATACAACTTTCAATCAACAACATAATTCATCACTGCAATCAGCAGGCCAAGCAGAGCCACCATCCAAAAGATTAGTTTATACAAGGTGATCAAAAAGTTAACATGAATGTACAAAAGAATTGTAAATCCATGTGATCTGATCAATCGAATGCTTTGCACTGTAAAGGTTTTTTAAGAAATTAGTGTTCATTTTCAACAGTTTTTATTAACTGAAAAGATGTAGAACTTTGCCAAGATTACAATAATGTAGCACACACATGCATCTGCCCTTCCGCACTTCAGGCCTCACTGATACTAACTTTGTATTCATAGTTTATGTATCATGATTTCACAAAGCAGAAAATGAGAATGCTTTCTTCTGAATCGTTATGTGTTCAAAACCCAAAATTGGAGATGATTTTGTAATAGCACAACAGCAGAGTTTATTCTACAGAAGGCTTCCTGACTGACATTTCAAGAAATCTGAAGTCCTTGTACCGCAGAGATCAAGAACCATAAAACCCAAAACATCAACCCAAAACCTTCTTTGGCATAACTTTAGCAAACTTATGAGAGGTATGAACACTAGTTTAAAAGAAAACCCCAAAACCACAAACTCTGAGCCTTGATTCTTGTTAGCATCATTACAATTATATTGTACAACAGTAGCAAGAAGAGGAAAATTAGTACAAATTAACAACAACAATTCCTATATTTAATGTTATTTAAAAATCAAAGTGTTACCTAAGGCAATTACCTTGCAGCCTTTTAATATCTACAGGGAAAAGCCTAAGGGAAAATAATTGACTTTGCTAATTTTACCCTTGGCAATTATAAAATAGCTCTGCATTTCATTATGACTACAGAATTTCACGTCTAATTGTCAGCCCCGAGAGAAGCACAGAGATAAATGCATCATACACAAGCTCAGACAAGAATTTAACAGCACAATAAAATTACCTTGGTAGTAGTAAGTTCAGTTAATGTTAAAAACCCCCCTAAATTAAATTCTGGTCTATACAATAGCTATGCATGTCTATGGATGTTATAGCTACCATGGTCAGTACCATGTATGATAAAATGCTGCTCATTTCATTAACCAATTTGCTAAATGCCAGCAAAAAAAGCAGTACTGTGATTTTTACTTTTTACATCAAAGAACACAAAACATTATGAAGGAAAAAAGTCACAGTTATTTCACACTGCTAAAAAACAGATGCCAGATTTGAAAATTCATCATTTACAAAAGAATAAATACAGTATGTTTAAATCATTGCACCTGTCAAGAGATTTCTATAGCTTGTACTTCAATTTTTCTAACTTTGCTAGTAGGGTTAGACGTATGAAAAAGAATAATTTACTAAGTCAATCAGTTTCCATAATGGCATCCCACTTATCGTATGTAGAAGCTATGAAAGTATTTAGATGTCAGAAAAATGAAAAAAAAGTGCTAAAATGTTTTGGCAGAATTTTCCAACATGCAGTATAATGATTGCTTTTTAAAAAAAAAACCCAGTATTTCTTTGCACTTGTGCTTCATTTCACTGTAGGCTTTTTTCCTGGCAAGTCTTCAGGGATTATACATTCTTGCTGCAATACTTAATGATGTACTAAATGCAAAATAATAGTTGCTATGTTTTATAGAAGTTTCCTCTTATGTTGAAACAGAACATTGATGTAGGGTTAAATACTTTGCTCTGTCTTGAGAAGCGTACAAGATACTAAAAAAAAAATGAACTGATACAAATCAATAATAACTAGTAAAATCAATTACACCCTATTTTGGTTATGGTATGCACTATTTTTTTTTTTCTAATACTTCCTACAAGTTAGCACCATAATGGCTTAGCCCAGTATTCCGGTAGATTGACATCTAATTTTCTGTCTCTTCTCTTGAATCTCAGCTGTGTGTTAGAAAATGACACCACTTCTGAGAGAAATTGTCGTACTCATGATCAAAGGAGTACAGAAATACTCAACTATCACAATGAGATTTTAGCATGAGAATCTAAAAATGTAGACTCCTTAGGCTCATGATTACAACTACACTGATTATTCACAATTGTGCATGACAAACATTTTTTTTTACATTACAACATGGCAGCAATCTTCAAATGTATGAAAAGCACCTCTGCAAAAAAGTACCGTTTCCTGTTTCCATTGGAATGGCACACTTAGCTCTTCAGCCATACATGCAGTTAGGTGTTACACGAGGCTGGCACAGGGATGTCCAAGAATATCTCTCCACCACGGCAGGTTTTAAGAACAAGCTAGATAAATGCAGGTCAAGAATGATTTTGTGTAGCTGATCCCATCTGGTGAAAAGAAGAACCAACTAGAGAGATGATCTCAATGTCTCCACCAGTCTCATTTTCTAAGATAATACATGTACACAATTTGTTTCTCAAAAAAGATATCTCCCTATAAAGTTTCAAACAGTTTGGCTGAGCAGCTGGGTTGCAGCTGTCCTTTAGGGGCCAGTGCATCCACGTTAATAGAGCAATCCAACCATCAGGGGCATCCAAATCCCTAACAAAGTAACTTTATTAAGAGCAAGAGTCACCCGAGAAAAAAACAGTAAAGCCTTTTCCCCCCAAAATTATCTAAAACAGCAAACCTTTGTCAAAGCATAAAGTAAAAGAAAGTAATAGACCAAACATGTCTTCAGCTGGCAGTTTGCCAGAGGTGGAGTAGCCTAACATGTCATGACAATGCCACTGCATATACCTTAAATTCACCAAATTAACCACCCATCCATTACTGCAGTGCTTCAGAATGTACACTGAAGATCTCACCATAGTAATTCTATAGCAGAATGGTGCAGCCACAGCAGCCTGTCAAATTTGCAGCTATAATGTAAATACACTGATTTTTAAATGATGCTACATATATACATACATAACTGCTGATGTTTTTAGAAGGCCTCTCCTTCAAAATAATAATTACTTGCTTTGGCATTAGAAATTTTTTTTCTTTTTACCTTGGTATTCTGCAACTGCGCAAGGCTTGTGCAAGCATTTGCTAGAAGAAAATCTCCACTCAAAACAGCCATTTTATTCCCAAACTGCATATCCTTCAGTGGGCCATCGCAGGACTTGAGCTCACCAATGTTTACTATGCCACGATGCACCAGGAAGGCAGTATGGATCAGCTCCGTAATCTCAGCCAGACTTCTTTGACTGAAAGACAGAAGAAGTACAATTATGTTTGATGCTATGAATAGAGCAGAGATTCTTAGTGAAAATAAACAACCACATGTGCTAAACATGTATTTTATTAATTATCATGTAGCTGTTCTATGTACTTCTAGAAGCCATAACCAAGAGGTGTTAAACACAGAGAACTGTCACTACGTATTTCCAGGCAAGCCACAGGTACCAAGAGGAATGCTGTCCTTTGTTTGAATACTTTCACAAAATAAAGCAAAATAATCAATACAGTCCTCATGGTGCTTTCTTTTTTTGTTTTGTCTACCAGAAGCTTGAGGGACACTGACACGAAGAAAATGCCAAGCAGAAAGTACCAATGGAAAGAAACAAAGGATATATCAGCAGGGAAGTCCTGAGCAAGCCAATCCAAACACCATAAGAATGCTGCAGTCAATGACTGCTCAAATTAGACTTAAATTAATAACAGGATACCTTGCAGCTCAATACTACCAAAGGGGAAGGGTTCAGGCAGGAGAGGAAAAACAGCTGAACATTTTACAACTGTGTACTAATGGTATTTCAATGGTTGTTTTAGTCAGAAGCAGCAAAGGTGACTGTCTAGCAAAGGGGCAAATTTTATTGGATAGGTTTACAAATTACTTCTTATTCCAACACATAGTGTGCTACATTCTGGGTTTAGGGGTTACAAATCCCTATGAGAGGATTGTCACAGAGGCTGTTCCACAGAGACTTGCCCTCTATTTTCATTTTTTGGAAAAGGCATGAAAAGACTCATTAGCATAGCCCTCTCCTCCCCTCCTCCTCAAATTCAACCCTGTAGCCCTTGACAGTGACTGTCACCCCAAGGAGCCCAGAGATGTCACCTTAGCTCAGAACGACAACAGGGTGTTGAACAGACATAGTAACATAGGGACAAGGGGAGGGGAAAACAGCAATGCACTGGAGCATCCTTTTAATGCTAGATACACACAGGACTCCTTCTTATGAAAGCCTGAGCACATTCACATCTTTTCTGACTCAAGCAGCTCCCTTTATGCCATGGAGACTTCATATATGAGCAAAACCACAATCCATGCCCTCATCTACACAGACAACTACAGGTCTTAAAGTTCCAATTAATTACAACATGGTACAAAGGCGTGTTATGTTGTCTGTGTTTATTCAGAAGTGGCCAAGCACTGATTCATTGAGTAACCAAACTGCTCCACACCTTCACATACAAATATACCTGCTGGTACATGCTCAGGTTAGATTCTGCCTAACAAAGTGCTGAGTAAATTAATTCTGTTTCCTCTGTTCCAACTGCCCCAAACCATATTAATTGAAAGTAACCTTCTGCTCCAAATATATGTGACCTGCGAAGAGCTCCAGCAGCAACTGTTTCAGGGCAGTGGTCACTGACAATTAGCAAGAGAGAAAGCTGAGACAGTCACATGGCCTGGGCAGGCACACAAAAGGCAGATGAGCTGGAGGGAGAGAATAGAGGTTCCCGATGTATTTTGCCATGTACAAAAAAACTGTTTTAAAAGCTGCCTTTATAATTCACACATTGTTGGCTCCATGCAGAGAGAAACAATTAAAAAAACCAAACAGCTAGTCATTCTCCATGTAGACAATAAATCTGAAGGTTGAAGTTGCTTTTCAAAGAGGTGAGGGAGAAACACAACACAGTTGCAGTATTGTAATTATGCTTCGCTCAGCTCTAACAAAGGGTTAATAAATTTTCAGGCTCAGCGAAAAAGACTAACAAGACATCCCGATGCTCCTGCTGTCATTGTCAGGGCAGCCCTTGGAGGAAATGTCCATATCAATTCGGTTTATCAGATGGACAGCTGATCAACATTAAACAGACTTGCTCTGGGCAGATTGAGCCGAGCTACCTGTTATGAATAGCAATGAGAGCCCTCTGCTCCCCGCTGCCGAGCTCTGCCATTTCCGACTGCCGCAGATCCCAGGACATATGGGGATCCCTAGTGACGAGCACATAAAGCTGCAGCTAACTCAAGCGATGGCTCATTTCCCCCAGCTGAAAGCAGGCATTAATATCCTGAGGAGACCAGACCCGCCTCTGTGACCCCCAACTATTGAAGCAAAACAACGACTGTCCTATTTCTTCATTTAATAAGCCTTTAATGAAGGAAATCAAAATCCCCTCTTTGACTTCAGCATCGTTCTTCATGAAAAGGTTACACAAATACATCAGTGTCATGCTTTCCAAATGCTCATGATCTGGATGTTTTCATTTCTTTTTCTATAATCCGTTTGTTCTTCAAATGGTATTCATATTATTTGTGCTAACAAGAACCATATTAGGCAGATAATCTATGTCTAATTCTGATCTTACACACTGCTCTTCCACTCTCTCTCCCTAGCAGACTAAAAATACAAGAATCAATGCTATTGCAGAAATCTCAGGCAATGCATTTTTTAATGCTTTTTGTGATAATCTCTATAATACCCAGGCACAATAACAAGTCCATGGTGTTGCTGCACATACAGGAGGATCCTTGACACGACTTGGTAAAGACCAGTATCCAACAAATAAACACTGCTGTTATGAAGTTGCTGCTAAATGGCTGAAGAAATACTATACACAGCTTTCTCAATCTGGAGTACAAATCAGTCATTAAATAATTTCATATTTGAAAGCAGCCTTTCCCAACATATGAAAAAACAATGTTTATGCAGTACTGGACTTAGAAACAGGGCAATGGGATGACAAACTCTGATTGCTTCCATCCTGTTTTCACTCCAGAGCACACAGTCACAAAACAAAGAAATGGTTGCTGCTGGAATTACCTGTACCTACCTCAGTACAAGGTAATACTGAGAAAACAGTCAACATTTCTAAACACACAAAGCTCCTAAATAGAAGTGGGCTAAGAAACAGGAAAGCTTTTTCACCAAATGCTAACACACTTCCATGCCCTTCACCTCTGAAGCAAGAACTCCCTTCAAACCACCACCAAATGCTCCAGAGACTCCACTTACAGGCATCCCATTTCAAGAGAGAATACTATTTTCTATACTATGATCTCCACACATGCCATAACCATACCTTTTCTTTCTCCCTTTCCAAAAATCAACCTACATGCAGAAATACATAAAGAAATGGTCATTTCAAAGACAATGGTACAGAGGCTTGGACAATACCTGGGGGCACCTTACTAAGAAATTTTGATGGGTCACAATCTAACAGGCCTCTGTGGTTTAACACATGCTTCTGACTCCTTGTCACCGCACTTCCAGTACCAGTGTACCTAACCTAAACCTCTGCTAAATGCTTGCTATAAAGTATCCCCTAGATTATGGGCTCCTCGAGCTGTAAATGTCATCATGGAAACACAAGGGAAAAACTAGCTCCATGAGTAATTAAAAAACTCTTCAGCAATGTCCGTTGGAGCTACACTGACAGTAGGACAGTTAAACACCAGCTTGCAGGAATATACTAGGAAAACAAAATTTAACTTATGGAGACAATTAGATCCTGCAACAAGTAAAACAAGTGCAATTTCTATTCTCTCTCTTTGCTCCCATCCTGCAATGAAAGCACACAGATCACTGACATTTAAGTATGTTTTGGTGAACTTGGATGAACTTCTGAGCAGCCTTTACAAACTCAGAATGATTGCTTCAAGAGTTCTTAG
The DNA here is from genome assembly GCF_008360975.1 of Lichenostomus cassidix. Lineage (NCBI taxonomy): Eukaryota > Metazoa > Chordata > Aves > Passeriformes > Meliphagidae > Lichenostomus > Lichenostomus cassidix. Next base: position 68,541,464 of record NC_139483.1, on the reverse strand, counting down.
AAGTGACTTCAGTTCCTAATTTCAAGTCCTGCGTTAAAAAGAAAAAGTAAGATTCTGTAAAACATATGATAAAAGAGGCATATTAAATAGTACAGTTGTATTACTGTGAACAAAAGAGTACTTCAGCTTAAATATTCCTCTGCAATATTTGTGATGGAAATCCAAGTTCTCAGTAACAGCAAGAGAATCTGAGTTAGTTTACCTTTCATTATCAGCTAACCATCAAACCACACTGGGCTTCACAAGGGATGACATGTTATGCAAAGAAACATTTAATAATTAAAAATGTTATTCTTAGGCATGATATTTCACAGAAATGGGCCAGAGACTTAAATTAGCCATTAAAAATCATATTTGAAAATTTTTGAAACAACTACAATGAACAAAGACAATGAAACCAATAGACCAAAAATTCTTTAAGAACTCTTATCATTGAACCTCTGAATTAAAGTGACTAACAGTACACATCCAAGATTTGATAGTTTTCTTTGTGATTGTCAATTCAATAGTTTCCCTTCAATACAAAAAGGATTAATTTGGATGAAAAGACTTACATTCAGGATTAAAAAAAAAAATAAAAATACCAACATCCATTCTGTTTCAGTGACAACTATAATAATCTATATATACACACACCTATGAATCTGAAAAAAAAAAAAAAAAGCAACAGCACCTTAATAGAAAATTACATTAAAAAGCATCAACTGAAGAATTAAAGTAATTATCTCAAGTACTGAAAATGCATTTGGACAACACTTGGTATCTGATTTTACTTTTTTTGTGAGCAGTGAACAGAAAGATAAATTTTAGAAAGACAAGACTTAAACTACATTCAGGTTGCTCCTGAATGCTCTGGGTGCTAGATGGTGGTGCACCAAGATAGACTGCTTAGCTACACAGCAAGAAAGGGCAGTGATTTTTACAGTTCTTTTTTCCATTCACCTGTCCAAGTCAACACTATGGTTAATAAACCATGATTAGAGGAACAACACATAGAGAGTAGCAAATAGCATCATAGTGCTGGAAAGTCTCATTCCCATCTTCTGTGTATAGCCTCTTTTATAAGAGATTAAAGGGCAGGGGGGAAGGTGTTTAAGCCAACATGTATGGCAGATGCTGTGATTTCACTGAACAGGAAAAATCTTCAGAGTAAAGCAGCAGATTTAAGCAGAGCACCAAATATTCACTGCATTACTGTTACTCATTTATCTGTTATCCAGCAGAAACCATCTACCCACTGCTATCCTTTAACAAGGTCAGAGACTAAGACTTGTGTGGCTCCTTCTATCTTGGTCACTAAGCTACTGCAGGAGTGTCTTCCACCTCAGAGATAAATGAAATTGAAAGGCATCAGTTCTACGAAGTTTTTTGACTATGCTGTTTAATTGCATTCCTAACAACCAGTTTATTTTTAAACAGGATATGTAGCCAATCTTTTTTATCTCCTTCCCTTCCTAGCATCACAAAATTTACAAAGTAAAATTTTTATCGATACTCTTTCATGTACTTCTCTTCCTTTAATTTTGGAAAGATCTTACATTTTTCACTCTCTATCACCACCGCCACTGATTATTGCTTAGGTTCTATTCCCTGTAATTTGTCTTAGCAAGATCTTCCTTCAGCCCATAGTAGGATTCAAAAATGTTTTCTGATTTTTAGTGGGCAGACTCACTTGAACGTGGCAACCCAGTTTCCCTAAGCATTGCAAATGACTGGCACTGGAGAGTGAGGAGGAACCTTACTTGAAGTCAGGGTCCTATTCCTTTCCCTAGTGCAGGAATTATGAAGAACGGTTTTTGCAAGTCTTGACTTCACTGTTAGGTCTACCAGAGAACAAACACCAGTGGCCAAAGAATAGTAATCACAACCTACAGTACCATTTTTCTTGGGTTGGATGGCCTCATCATGGCCAAATTTCCCCTTTTGAAAATTCCCCTTTCAAGTCACACAGCCTAAAAGAAAAATAATCCCAAGATGGAAACAAAAGAAACAATTACAGAAAACAGGTGAGAGAATCTAGACAAAGACCTGGTAAGGATCACTACCTTAAGTTCAGTTTAAAAAGGAAAAGTGTTAATCAGAAAAGCCAGAAGAAAAATACCACCAGAATCACTAATTCAAACTGATGCTTTCCAGCTCCCAGAGACAGACATGGAGGCTGGGACCAATAAAGAAGGGAATATCAAGAGGAAGCTTGCTCAGTAAGAAGTACTTAGCTACTCTAAGATCCAGAAACCAGTGACAGTGCAGCTGTGTGAACAGTGAGAAGCAGGAGGGCTGGGCTGACAAGGTAAGAATCCAGATACACTCGCTGTAAAAACAAATCTTGTCATGTTGGGACTTTATAAACAAGAAGAATGCAAAGGACATTCTGCAGGGGACAGGTACAAAAGAACATCTGCATTGCTCTAACACGAGATGTGGTGGCAGGCCTAGGTATGTTTTTTAATCCCCATAAATCAGGATATGAGAAACTTAAATGGCTTTGTATCTTATTTCAGTTATTACAGATTTCATAAGCACTAGAAACTGTTAAAAAGGCAGATATCAATTACTTTTCCTGTTCTCAGAGATCCTTCCCACACTGCTAAAGGAGAAACAGACTAGAGACATTAGCCAATACTTAAGTATTGTTAAAAAAATAAAAAAAAAAAAGCTTTACAGCTTAGGTTTTATGGCTTTTTTATTTTTTAAAGGAAAGATGGCTATCTTAACCTAACTGATCAAACCAAAGGAATAAACAAGAGTACTCACACTGGAAGATGGAAAGAAAAAATTAATAAGTTATCTGGAAAAAAATTCTTGGATTACTTGAACACTGATGCCAAAAATCAATAATAAAATTTAGAGCTACTAATTTATAAGCATATTGTCAAATTTATAAAATCACATATCATAATCACATTTCTAAATCACTGGTTATCCCTATGGGAAGACTCACATTTCCAAAATGAAGTAAAGCTGTCAAATGAAATATTGTGCTTTTATAAGGCAATTATCAAGATTTAAACTTCTAATAAAAGACAAGTTTTCCAGTTGGTATCTGCTACAGACTATATGAACAGCTATGTAGACCATGAGCTAAGATATTTATTTCTTTAAAGATCTACTTCTCTCATTTTGTAAATACTGATGCAGATATTCAGTGTTTAGTATGCTTGTGCAATAATGTATTTGGCAACATGTACGTATATTGACAATGTATTGACACTAGGCTGAACTTCTAAAAGGAATTTTGCTAGCTCAAGAAATGTTGCATTTAACTTGAATTCTCTATATTAAAGATTCAATTTGCAACAAAGGGCTCATATCAGAAAAATTTAGGTACAAGTGAACATGAGCTCAATACATCTGTTATATGAAAACAATATAATCCAAATCAGTATACAAACATTCTTTAAAAATATGACAGATAAAATCCAGAAGCATATAATGTTATACATGAGCAACATTTTCAATGATAAAACGAGCCGAATCAGTCAGATAAATTAAAAAGAAAAATGTGAATGCATTTTGGAAACTCCTTATGACCATTTCGCTGTATGACCAAAAAGCCACCAATCCCCAATTAAAATGACTTGGCTGATTAAAAACAAAAGAAAAAGCCAAAAAGTTGTGGTTTAGACGAAGTTGAGTCAGCTATAATTCCTTCTCTATCCAGCTTAGACAGGCTGGAAAACTGATAGCAACAAATACAAGCCAAGAAAACTAGGCAAGGAAGAAAATTGATAAAGGACTGGATGAGAAAATGCAGAGATGGACAGGGAGATGAGCAAAGACAATTTAAAAAAGGATATACTAAAAAAATCTCAAAGCCAAGAGGAACTTTAAGAACTGCATTGGTCCATTAGGTAAGGTTGGGCAGAAACATAACCACATAAAGGCAAGGCATTTTAGAAAGCCTGTTATATTTTAAAGCAACATATTTACACAAGCAGGTGTTTGCATCACTTGGCCCTGAAGCGAGTAATACTCATTAACAGCAGCAGTGGGTAAGATTTTACAGTTAGTAGATCCAGAGAACTTGCACTCAGGAGAGAAGGCAATGGATAAGGAATGACACAGCTAATAAACAGCAGAGTGATTCATTCTCAATACTGAATCAACTGAGCTGGTTCAATATGCTTTACTCAAGTAAAAATATGCAATGCAAACAAAAGATCAATCAAAAGACCTCAATGCAGACCACATAGATACAGGACTAGAGACTCTTTCAAGAAGAAAGCACCCAAAGTTTGGAAAAGGATGGAAGGAGGGCAAAGGAACAGGTCATCCCAGACAATCAGCTAAGATACAGAATACGACTGTGGTCAAATAAAACCAGCAAGTAGGATCCACTGATGTTTTAAGAGAATAATAGCAAAAGTAGTGTTTCTGTCAACCATGATGTTCTGATACCAGTAAAAATTATTACTTGGAAACTTCAATTAAGAAGAATTTGGGAAAGGACATAAATGTCAAGAAGAATTATACTAACAATCAAAGCAAAGCAAACAGACAAAGTGAAGAACCAAAGCCATTTAATGCAGAGAGAAGGCTGATACTGCATCAATAGATTTGGTCACAGACATTTAAAAAAAGTGTAAGTATCTACACTACATTAAACAAATTCAAGAGAAAATGCTGATTATCAAGCAAACAAAATAAGATCCAGTAGCCTGAACCTAAGGAAATCCAAAAAGAATAAAGGGAACCCACTTTCCAAAATCTCTTACAAAGAGCAACAATGGACTCTCCATCGACAGCGCAGTTGGAGGTAACACCTGATCAACTCCCATTGGACAAATATTAAAGCTGATTACAGTTGGGCAAATCCTATGTCTTGTAAGGCAAGCCAATCTGACTACCAGAATGATATCTCTTAGTTATTAATTTATTAATGAACAGTAAAGCCAAGGAAAAGAAACTTTTCAGAAAATAAACAAAAACCAATTTAGATTTGGCAGCTTATGCTGGTCCCTGTATCTGAAAACTTACCATTGGCCAGAAGCCCATTTTCTTTTAAGGAGGTATAAATACTTTCGGTATTTTAAGGAGGTATAAATACCTTTTAAGGAGGTATAAATACATTTGAGATTTACAAATGCATTTCTTTCAGCCACAATCTTCAGGAGAAACATCAAAACCAGAGCCATTCAGCCCATTACAGTTACCTCCCATTCCCAGTGCAGGAGCACACAAAGCCACCATCAGGGTGGGAACCTGTTCTATTATGGGAGGTACATTAATTCTGTCTTACAGTGCATAGAAAATAAATATTTCAAAAAGTATTTGAAGCAAGTTCTGCAAGAGAAAACTACTTACATTCAAGATTCATGTCTGTCTTCACATATTTAGGTATCCACACTGGTAATGCAGTACTAACCTGGGAATACATACAAGTATTCCCACAAAGAACAGGAAATAAAGAAAAACAGATATCTTCTACAAAATAATTTTATGGATATAAGGGTGTGTATTTTACCTAAGCATACATATTTTCTTTAATTACAGTTTTCCATATAACCATTAGGGGGTTCTAGCCATGCAAGTCACATTTATTAAAGGCAGCATGTCAAATAAGAGTTGACAATTACAGGCTATATCAATACACATTATGCCAGATGGTAATGAGCCATACACAGAGGGCCAGCCATCCAAAATAATCACACCATTTTCCACAGAAATGTTGAAGAGGTTATGGTTTATTACACAGTGCTCATTAGATATACAGTGGCAGCATTAGCAATTTTTCCTTCATTTGTGTCTCATTTAAGACTCTGCCCCCACAAGCCCATTCAAATTAGTACACAAGGTTAAAATCATTATGGTCAGCGGGAAAAAAATTATGTTGTATTTTTATTTTACAGTAATGGTAGATCAAAGGTCTCTGGAATCTATTATTCTCTCAACTATTATCTAACACAGAATACTAAAAGGGATGAAATTCACTGTCATTTGCTGTGAAGAAAGATAACAGATTTTAAATGGGTAAACTCTGTATTACTTAATTAATAACTCTAAGTCAAAACAACAGTTAGGTTGTGACACAAAGTGACAAAAGCCAGAAAACTAAAAGTTGAAACTGAACTTTCAGCCTTGGCTTTGAACTTTCTCATCTGCTTTTCAATCTGCTGCTTTAACAGCATGGAAATATTTAAGTGTCCAAAAGGCAACTCATCCTTCACAGCAGGTGGAAAAAACAGTTGTCTCAAATAACTAGAGTGTCATCTCTGAGAAAACACCTATAAGACGATTTAAAGTACTTTTCTACTCAGCTGCATATGTTGACTTCAGTTAGAAAATTACTGTTGGAAACATTTATTTTCCTGCCTTTTTGTGTTTATAGATGGCATAGGGGTGAAAAGATGTAATGAGGCAAAAGTGAAAATTTGTCAGCACAAGCAAGGATACGTTTATCGCTTAAAAATATGCCAATGTCCCCCAAACTCCAAGTGACAGCCAGCATTTGGAAGTCATAAAACTGTGAAAGAGAGGAAGAACGTAAGTACTGGACGTGCCACCTGACAACATGACGGCAGAGAATTGTCTTTTCAGTCCAAGCTCCTCTTCTGAAGCATGCAGTGCATCCCTTGGAAATCTGGGTCTCCCATCAGGCAGCCACCCAGCTCTCAAGGCCAGGGCATCCTCAAACCTCCTTCCTCGGCCACTCCTGCCGAGTTACTCTGCCGTTACCCAAAACGTTGAATTATTCATTCAGCCAGATGGCAAGAGAGTGGAAAAAGTCAGTATCCAGGAGATTATGGGAGAGAAAGGTGGGACACCTGGACTCCAGATCCTGATACGATAAGTAAGTTACTGGAAGGGAAACAACATTACAAACCCAGGCATTCCTGACGTAGATGTCCTATATCCCTGTATTTAGAGAATTTTTCTGAGAATTCAAACAGAGGAGTACTTTTGCAAATTCTCAAAAAAGCCAAACATGGACTTCTGGCACCCTCAGCGAATGCTTAGTCAGTGGCTAAAGAACACAGACCAATGTTAAAAGCACACCTCCAGTTTAGCAATCCACTTAGAAAATTTCCTAGTTAAACTAACCAACAAGTTTTATCTGTGTTTTGCAATTGCTTGAAAGATAAAAAGCAAGTTTTATTTAACAGTGTCTTAGAAAAAATGCTTACAAAATTAAAAAGAATTTTATTAATTCCAGGCAACAACAGTTTTATGACAACTGAAGAGGTAGTCTGGTAAAAAACCTGTTTACTGTATTTAGTTATCAACAACAATATTTTGCAAAAAGGTCACCCTACTACCTGCCCTTTGTACAATTCATTTTACTACTGACAAAACCACTTGCCCTACAAAGCGGCACTCTTGCAGGCAGACACCAGCAAATATGAAGCAAATATGAAATTTGTGAAATGTGAAACAAATGCAAGCCCTGATTCATTATATGACCCAAAGAGCATCAGGCTAATTTAAAGGTCTAAACAGAACATAGCAAACATCATACAGAAGTTTTATATAATTATTTTCATGCTAAGTTTCTAGACAATTCAGATGAAGTTTAAATTCTGTAATGTTAGTTCAAAAATAAACACCAGTAGCCAACTCAAAAAAAAAACCTGCTCACAAGGCAGCCCACCTCTGCACAACTGCAAGTGGTCTAGAAACAAAAAAACAACTGTTTCCTTAAAACAATTATATTTCTAATAATCAAAGGTAAAAATAAGATATTTAAAACTGAGGGAGTAAAAGAAAACCAAGCCAAAAGAAGAGTTTACAATGGATTTACCATGAAGGCCTTCCTTTTGGCTTACTGAAGTGAGAAAGTTTCAGGTATTGTAAACAAGAGTCAAAAAATGGCAAGATAGGAGGTGATCAAAAGCTTTGGCAACAGCCGTTGTAGCATGGCCTCAGGAAAATGTGGTGGTAGGACACATAATAGCCAATAAGACTCAGAACTGAATAACGTATGTTGACCAAAACCCTCAGATGATGAGGTATGAACCAAAGAATTCATTTGTATGCTGGATGACCTTGCTATCATTGCAGCAGAAATCAAAAGGAACACAATTATGGAGAAAATCACGTATGTTGTTATGGAAATGACCAACATTCCTTCCCATATAGACAGCAGCATGTTTCAGCCAAACTCCTTGTGGGCACCACCCAGGGTGCCTATCCATCCAGGATTACCCAGATTTGCTCTACAGCCCCTCAACAACACGTATCCTCCAATTACATCTCATGTATCTATTCCATAAGAAATTTCACATCAGAGTTTAAAAATACTTTTGACTATTCTGTGGGTTATTTGGCCAAAATATTTAAATACTTGCACTAAAACCAACTACAAAGACATGAAGGGAAATAAAAGGTATTACTTGCAGGTAAATGGAAGAATCAGGCTATTAACAATTAATTTTATTAACGTACTTTCTCCTACTTTTTATTAGTTGTTTCTCAGCCCTGCAAGACTGAAACATGGCCATCATTTTATCTGCAATGACTATGGGAGACAGTTTGAACCACTATTAACAAATTCCCATTCCTGTGCACTGTCAGCTGTTCTGAGACCGCCAGCTTGACTTATCACTTACAGTTTTTCTCTGAAATCTCTCTGAAGAGATTGTCTGTAATTGTATTCAATGTAGCTGAAAGATAAGGTGCACTAACCTTGACATTAAATCTCTAGTACTAATGACACCTGAAATACATGGAACCTTTTTATGTGAGAGCAAAGAAGGTAACCTTTTTTATGCCGTGAAGAATGAACACTTGATAAATGAGCAGTCCTGTTAAGAGAATAGATTGCTCATATGTCTAACTGCACAGGAAAAAGGCATTAAAAAATAAAATGTGAATCACCAGAATACAGTGTACCAGATAGCACTGGGGTTTATTTTATAAGTGTATATATATATATTTTTATCATACTTATAAAAAATTACTGTATATTCTGATATACTCATAAATATCCAAGATACAGTGAGGATAAAAAAAATCAAAACATATACTGTTTGCACAACCACAGATAGCTCACACTATGAAGTAAACCTGTGGTATTCTGAACAGCTGTAACTACATTTCTGTTAGTCAGCAATTAAAAGTATGGTTATCACAGGTGCTCTCCTCTCCCCTCCTGAACTTTCAAAGTTCAGAATTGGATAGGGACATTAACACCATATATTAAAATGATTTTTTATAGGAATACCTTTGCTTTTCACAAAGCAGAAGTATGCAGCAGATGGGTATTGCCTGCCATGTACAAGGAAAGAGACTAATAGCTAAAGGGAGACAGCAGACTTCTCAGAGACCTTGCCCCTTACACCAGGTGTGTTGACAGAATTGCCAGCAGGGAAAGGATAATAAACCTTTTGGAGCACAGCAACGACTGCTGCTTCTGGGACCATACCAGCATAGTAAGCAGCATTTGGTGCTGTTGAGGTCTGCAAAGTTTTGTCATTATTATTCGTATACACTTTATGCAAATAGGGTACAGTGTGATATTGAGAAAAATGTGTCCTTTGATGAAAAAAATTACTTACTATTATACCATTGGCACAATTTCCATTTATTTTTACCTTATTCAAAGCAGTTCTATAAGGTATCTGAAAACTTCATGCTTTCATTTTTTGGTTCTTTCATCCCAGAATGATTCAATCTACACACTTTAATAAGGGATAAAATGACATCAACCAATTCAAGCAACATTAACCCCAAGCGAGTGATGAAGGAGAGACAGCTATATGCTAATAATCCACCTTCAAGAACAAACTTTATTTTTGCAGAATTCCTACCTTAGTCCACAAAATAGGATTCTTTACTGACTGCAGCTAATACTGGAGCTTTGCTAAAATTTCATTTGCCTACTGGAACAGCATATGAATGCAGCTTGAACTTTTTGTACTGATTTTCCTGCACTCATATCAAAAGCCAGAATGAAATTTCAGCTATAAGAGACTGGAGCAAGCTTTCTACACAACAGTGTCTAGGTGAAACATAACAACTTGAGAGAGGAATCAGAAATACAATACACTATAAAATTAAAAGTTTTTATGTTTCTTCCCTTTCTGGCAAAAAAAGATGCATAATTTATTCGGCTGCATCTTCTCTTTCCACAAAAATGTACACAAATTTGGCCAAGTCTCAGGAAAAATTAAAAAGTACAACTCCAAATACTGAAATGGACTTCAAGAACTGGGCAATCAAACTCACAAAATCTCACATGTACCAAACATGCTCCATAATCATGCTGGCACTGCTGATCAGAAGTTTTCAATTGCTGCAAACCCTATAAAAAACCATCATCTTTCTGATTTCTCTTTCGACTGCATAAGCACCTTCTCAGATATGACACAGTGGGAATACCATACTGTATTCATATTCTTTCAATTTTTATCCCTAGTTCTCCAACTACTTATTCCTCCTCTCAAATCATCAATCACTCTCATCTATGTAGTCACACACCCACCTTTATACTAGAATATATTACAAATAACCAAGTTTTACTGTCCAGGAACACAGTGCCCTGTCTACACCACCAGCATATTATTGCTGCCTTTCTTTTTTATTATTGTTTGCTCTAGAAGCATCTCAGAGCTGTCAAATTCTGCATGAAAATCTATTGCAGGTTAAAGGCCAGATAGCAATGAAGCCACAAGAAACATTCACTCACTTCACGTGATTAGGGTCCAGAACATGCCACTATTTCAAGTGGAAGAGAAAGAACATTGCATAATCTTTATACAGTTTCATATTTTCATATACATATACTTGTGGCATAAAATGAAGACCTTCTCAACTCCACTCCAGCAGATGAAAAATGTTGTCATATCTTCAGTTACATTATATCATAGTATTGACTGAATCATACTTAGAAAATAAATTAATTGCTACAGTATGCCTTGTAATACTTAACCTCATATTGCTACAATTTCTCAAGAATTGCAGAAATTTGTATTGAAACTGTACAATTGTGTTGTAAAATTTGTCAAGGGGGACGTTAATAGGACAGGAGGATAGCTGGTACTTCAGCAGGTAGAAAAGCATGGGAGATATTTCGGGACTGTAGGACAAATAAATTATATGGATAGAGTTATTTAAGACCTTGCAGTGAAGCAGTTGGTCACATTGATGTCACAGTTCCGATAGATAAGCAGCCCCCAAAGCTACTGTGTGCTTTCATCACAGCACTGCATTGTACTTAGGTGACGGTTGGAAATTTCTCTTCACAAATACTATTATATTTTTTGTAAAGCAAATGTGAAAGTTCTCAAGTAGAGAAGTGTCGCAAGGAAACGATTTTACAGCAAATGCAGTTCTGGTGAAGTGCTCTGGTGTGTGGCAATGCCATGCCCCAGGAAAGCTGTGTCAGGTCTTGTCACCCACAGGTCACCTGGCCTTTCTTTGAAAAGCTCCCACTGGGGTGAAAGCAGGGCTTTGGTGCTCCCACAGCTGCTCCTGATCCACTGCAGAATTCCACCAGTGCTGCTCTGGTTTTGTATGCTATGCTGTACATTGTGGCAGTCCAGTTCTCACTTCACAAGCAGTGGGAGGAAGAAGCTCCAAGAAAAGGGAGGGCTGGACAGACAGAGGCAACATTACAGTTTCCCCGAGGTAAGCTATCCCTACCGTGTTTTCTCTGATACTGCAAATCACTTCCTTTTTAAAATGGAAACCAAACACACTTTGTGATGTACCTCCTGAGTTTACCTTGCTAAGCTATCTAGTGCTATACAGATTTATTTTGAACAAGATTTGAGCCCGTATCTCTGAACAGTCTTTGATCAGCTCTAATGCAGTGCCTTTTTATTTATTCTACAATGTAAGGAGAAGACCTTTTCTTATTCAACATATAATTGCTATATTTGCACATGCTAAGTATGCTGAAAACAATAAAAGTTAATGAAGAAAAGTACTGGTTGTAATGAATTAGTAATATTGTTAGATTTGTATTTGGAGTTGATTTTTATTGTTGTGGATGGAAGATGATCAATAGGAATATGTAATCAAGTTGTATGTGCTTTTCATCTCCTGAGACTCATCTTGTAAATGAGATGATGAATCTCACAGGATTTATCCTGGAGAGAAAAACTAAATAGAATAATTTAGGATAACTGCTTGGATTTCCTCTCACTAAAAGCTATGGGAAAGCTACCAAGGACTGGGAGACAAAATTATGTATTTCTGAAAGATTATAAAAGACATCACTGCTCATATTTTGACATACTTTTCCCATTATCTTTCAAACAATTTTGTCAAGAGCATTGTACTTCTTAATGTACTTAGATACTGAATATTTTAGGACCATGCATTTTCTCTACCAGTTAATTAGCTAAGCTTCCAAAGTACTTGCTCGTTGGAATACTGTACCTTTGCTGAAAACCAGCCTTCCAAAAGATAGGAATAAGAACACTAAGTCCCAAAGGAAATCATTTTTATGATAAAGAGTCCTAATGTGCCCCAGTAAAGGTGAGGATTGATTGTTATGGCCTATTGTTACTATAATTAGAAGTCAAACACCAATTAGCAGTTCCATTAATAAGATTAATCTCTGCAATATCTGCAGCTGAGACTCAGGGCTTGTGTGCAGTAAGCCAGTATGAATTTAAAGTGCAACAGCTACCCTGCACTAAAACTCCCAGGTTAAATGCTTACATCACAAAAAAGAAAAAAGCTCTGCCTTCTTCGAGTTCTGAGTTCCTACATACACTATTGGTCTTACTACATTTTTCTCATTTATTGCTTTTTATTTTGTTTAAACATGATTTAGCAGGCATTGATGGGGATAGGTACAATGGAGTATGAGGTCTCCAAAACTTTGGTTCACAGCCACTCCCTCTGTATAGCACCAGGTCAAGGTAAATTTAATTTAGTTCCCATTACTAGTAAACTCAGAAAAGTAGTAATGGAAAAAAAATCCCAACTTCTTACAAATATGAAAGTACTCTTCACATCGCAGAAGTCCATTGTGGAGCTAGGAATCATTTTTTTACTTGAAAATATGAAGGTACGAAACAGTCAAATCCAATCTCTGAAGTTAACACACTATGCAGTTCAGAGTACAGAAACTGAAAGAAGGGCAAGATCTAAAATGAGGTGAAGAGTCACACTCTCGTGCTCTTTGTATTTCTGTAGGTACTGAAATCATAACTTGTATGGTCTTTCTTTGGTTTTACTTCATTTGAGTTTTGCCTTTTACAACAACTCTCAAAGAGAATTTGTCCACAAATATATCTACACCATGCAAGGTAAAAAGAAGGCTTTTGTAAAATTTATAGCAAACAGATCAAAGCAATCTCTAAGTGTCATTTACACTCTAGCAATACAATAAACCTCACCACCTTCACCAAAATTTACTCATGTTTGCCATGGCAAATTAGCCAAGAGGCTTTGCAATTGATTTGCTTTTTCCTTTATTTCTTTTAAAGGGGATCTATCTGATTTCTTTCCATGGAATTAATAGATAATCAAACATAGATTAATGTGGAGACACATTCCAGCTGGAAAGCATTTAAACAACTATTTAAAATGACAAATATCTTTAAACTTGTCCACAGTAGAAAGAATCTGCTGGCAGAACTTTATTGTGAGCTGAGCAAGTGAAGATACAGCTTACAAAGTAAAAGACCTGTTTTGTCAGATAGCATTGATCTTTTCCTAAAGCAGAAGGCAGCCCCTTGCTATTGTAACCATCTACTCCAACTGGAGATGTGACAGTCATCTGAGCATTTGCATCTCTCAGCTGTTTGGTTGCATTCACAAGAACAGGACAAAAGTTACTTTCCAGTAACTGGAGCTCTCAGGGAATGCAGAGCCAAAGGTGCACATCCTCGCGCAGTATTTATTCTGTTTTTCACTCAAAGTGGAACACCTTTTACATTTTCTCAGCTTCATAGAAGGTATGCTACACCTCATATGCTGTTATGCTAAATACATAAAGCACAGTATTGCTATTTCAGATCCTTCTCACCCATAAAATCCCAGTCCAACAGCAGTCCAGGCCACAGGCATCAGTAAAGTCAACCAACCAATGACCATTTGTGCTTATTTTTGCACACTTCAAGTCTCAAAAGCATACCATAACCAGTATATTACCTCTAAGCTTTTGACTACACTAGTCCATATTTATCTTTGTAAACTGAAGTTGTCCAAGGATCATCATTCACTTAAGCTCCAAGTCCCTGGAGGCAGCCTGAGTGCTCCTCATGCATACAGCCATTAAAGACCACGCTAACAAGCACAGCATCACCTCTGTTACGGCTGCCATGGCATGGGTTTTGGAGAAGAGCAGATAGAGCTGCAGATGGCGAGCTGTCACCTGTGAGAAATAGAAGAGATTCCTAGTGTCCCCATTAATACACAGCAATTTGTCCCCAGTACACAGTGGCACAACCCTAAGACAGACAAGACCTTTACACTTATATCCTCAAAGGAGGCCTTGACACAGTCGCCATTTCTAATTCCTAAAATCTTGGGATGGAAAGTTCTTTGGATACCTCAGCTGTCAAATGACCGTGAAGAGACCTAACAGGCAAAATTATGCCAACATCAGTGTGGCCTCTGGTGAGCTTCATACTCATGAGTATGACAGCATTAGTCACAGAGCATCAGGCTGCAGGCTGGGGGGAGAATGTTCACTCATCCATTTAAAACACATCTTGATTATCACCTGGTGAAGAAGACTCTTCTTGAGAGACCTGACCTTCATGAAGAAAGCTAGACGAGTCTGACCTCATTGCTGACTCCACTTTCAGAAGGAGGTGGGTCTACAGACATCTTGATATCCCTTCCAACTTGAATTATCCTGTGAACCTAGATGTACTATCAGCAGCATCTGTTTAACCTTAAAGGAGGTTAATGGAAAGTCAAACTTTCTCTGAAGATGGCATTTGGAATACAGGGGAAGGAAATTAAGTTAAGGCAAAGCTTTGTTTTCATAACTAGCAAGAAGCTGGGAGAAAGTCAGATAGAACTGCACAGGGACAGAGCAGTATGTCCTCTGTCCTTAAGATCTTTAGAAAGACACCTACCCCCTCTGACTTCTTTGAAACCAAAGAAACCTGCAGAGGAAAAGCAACCTACGGGTGAATGAATGCTCTGGTTAAGATCCCGATTTAAGTTTTATGTGTTCCTTGGAGTAGGTTAGAACAACATGACTTTAGTATAGCCACAATGACAAAGCATGTGAAATCAGACTGTATGACCTCTGTGTGTGTATGCCTCCAAAAAACAGTACTCAGGGCAACTTACTCTTGCAACATGACAAGCAAGAGACCCATCACTGTAACGAGTTGGCATCTGCTGCCAGCTTACTCTTTATTGGAAGCAGCATCAATGCTGGCTCCAAAATCATTACTGAAACACTAAGGAAAAGGAGTCTATGTTCATGATTCCTGTAACTTCAGTATTGCCACCACTCTTCCAAGCAGCAGGAAGGATTCTGATTCAGAGACAAATTTACGCAGTGAGTACCTTCTTGTAGTAAAGAATGTTCATCCTGCAAAATGATGAATTTCTGGAGCTGTGAAGGTCAGCTGCATCACCCTGAGAAAGAAGGTGCAAGGACAGAGCCCAGTATTGATAGTCCAAATCCAGCAATCTGCTGGATTTACCAGGTTTTAACACAGAACCGAAATAGTACTTTCCATGTTCCAACCTACATATAGAATAAAAAGGTCTTTGCTTGTCAATGACCATAGGATCCACCTGTGTAAATGCACAGGCACATTTGACTGAAAAAAGGATTGTTTTAAACCTCCATCCAAGGAAATCTGCAGAGCTGACTCAATGGATGTCAACAGCAGAGGGTATTTTTTCAAACTGGCACTCATGGAAAAAAAAAAAATGAAAAAAAAGGCAAAACATAGAAGAAAATAACTTGCTGGTTTAGAGCCAAGGATACCGAGGGCTGAAGAGATGGCCCAAGTTTGTTCTTTGGTGTCACTTGCATTTTAAGCTGCAATACAGAGGCTATATCAGGAATTTGTTACTCAATATAAAACCAAGCAAATTCCACAGTCCCCAGCCAGTAGTGTCTGGCAGTGCCAGATGTGAAGAGAAAAAGATACCCCTTTGGGTATATTGAGCAGACCCAAGCCAGTCTTGGTATCTTCAAATGTGAGAATGTAGCTCCACTATGAAGCATAAAGCTGTCAGTGTTCAGCAACCACATGATCCTGGAGTTTCAATTACAAACTCCACTTCCAGCAGCAAAGTAAAATAACGGCAAGCTGCATACTTAACTATCCAAGTGAGTTTTGCTCTGAGAGAAGGCAATGCAGTGTCAGACTGTAGCATATTAGGAAACGGGTCTCAAAGCTCTTATGAAGCTCTAGCCTCCTGTGTCACATCTGAGGTACTCTCTGATATTATTAGCATGATAAATTATGGTTACTTTGAATCTACTTAAACTCAAACGTGAGTTCTGCTTTCTCTTCACACAGGAGTAAGGAGTTTCAAGGGAGCATGGGATGCACGCTTTGCTTGAGTGCAGGCAATGACATCAACCTTTACATGATACTGTTTGCATACTCTGTGGTGAGCACGACAATTGATCCTTATATTTGCAATGCCTCTGTAGCCAAGGAAATATTTTCTTTAATGCTAAGAGACCAGCAGAAAGTTTTAACTTGAGGAAATCTGTCCAGCAGCTGAAATAGAGCTGTTTATCATGCTGCTACTTCTCTTCATCCTCTTTTGGGATCACCAGTGCTGAGCTGGAAATAAAGCCAGGTTCCTTTCCCTGCCAATAGGAATAAAGTCAGGTTGCTGCCAACACGATAGGGAGGTGGCTGTACAGAGTAAAGCATGCCAGGCAGGCTTTTATAACACTTCCTCCCTTATCTTCAGCATGGCTCATAAGGCAACCGGCAGTTACTATGATACCCTTGCATACAATGACCCCCATGGCCCCAGATTAATGCAGGCAGATCACGACTCCTGCAAATTATGAAGTGCTAAAGCTGGAGGCAATGCTGGCCAGAGGCAGCACCATTTAACTACACCAGCCCTGTTCCTGTAACTACCTAAATTGTAATCCTCATTATTCTGGAAAAGATTGCTCTCTGGTAGTAGGCATCGATTTTGTTCCATTGTGTACCAGTGAAAAACAGATGCCAGCTAGGAAGCCAGATAATCTATTTTTATACATTTAGGTCAATTGTCCTTTGAATTGACATATCTACAGAACAAGAAAATAGAATTTTTTTTTTTTCTCTTCTAAATTCAGCTCTCAGTATCTTTCTGTTTTAATTTTAATTTATATATTGCTATATTGTGATTTATGAATACGAAATAGTGAGAAGAGGTTATGCAGAATGTGCCAGATTCCAGGATGAAAGAGTCCACCATGGTTTTCTGTGGTTTTTTTTAAGTTAAATGATTATCACACTGTTACATCTTCCTGATTACAGATTGTACATTTAGTGTAGTACCAGTTACAGCAGACTGATGAAACCTGGCTATCTACTGCAGGACTGAATATTTAAAGACAGCAAAAGAACTGGTTCCAACACAAACACTGGGAAAAGAAAGACTGGGCTGGTGCAATCACTGACAAGTACTGGAACAATTTAGCTCATGCTCAGATTTCAGAAATGCAATTAATTAATCACTACTAAGTATCTTAAAATCAAGTGAGCCATATCCCAGCTAATAGTCCACAATATAATGTTCACAGCATGTAAGTATCAGGCAATGAAGATGCTCATTACAGTGCCAGAAATAATATTTCCAGCAAAATATTACATATAAAGATGAAGTAATTATATGGCATGGCAACAAAAAGAGCCGTATAGATTACAGCTGAGCTGAAAATCTGTAAGAATCTATTTCCAAAAAATACTTTCCGAAGTTGGAGACATATAAGCAATAAAGGATTAAGCATATTTCTTCACATCATATCACTGAGGGATATACTTTTCCTTTGATATATATGTCCAATATACACAAACCATATATAATTACATTGCAGCCAAGATTGCAGACAAAAATGCACTAATGGAAAACAACATCCTTTTGCTCTTCTTCAGGAGAAGGCAGTTTGTAAAATACTATTTGTAATACATGTTAAAAATACCACAAAAGCCCTTTCAGATCACAGTTTTACAAGCTGCCTATTCTCTTAGCTATATACAATGGAGAAATGGAAATCAGAAATTAGATTCATATTTAAAAGTGTAGCTGGCAAGGTGCCTTAAATAAAGAAGTCCAAAGCCAAAGCCCACAGCGACTTCAGTAGAGGGCAAGAACTGACCATTATGACACAAAATGAAACAATGCAGTGCCATGTTTGCTCCTATTTACACCATGCTGAAGGACTTAAAGTGTCATTGAAAATCCATTTAAATTAACAACTCCACAGTCATCACTTTTGCAGACAGTAATGAACCTTAAGTGAACCTGTGTGGGCGTATTCAAAACTGCTTCATTTTTGGAGTACCTTTGTAACTCTGAACTAGATATTATAATGGCTATTGACTTGCTCAAACTTAGATGATTAGGCTAGATTTTCAGCTGGTTGAACTGGCATTGTTCCAATGATGTCCATTTACACCAAATGGCTCATTATTAATTCAAGGTCTTATTTGCTCCTTAATGAATACTTCCACTAGTCACCTTCCCAACGGCAGCTTAAAATGCTCAAACTTTACCTCCATGGTCAGAAGCATCATACTCAAGAACTAAAGTTATCAAAAAAATAACGCTTTTTCTCTCCCTTTATGAGGCATACTTAAGGTAAACTTTTTAAATCATTTACAAAACAAACTAAAATACCTCCTGTGCCATAATTAACTAACTAGAATTATGCCTTCTTACAACATCATTTGCATATAAATATAAAAATTTTATAACCCTAAGGGGACATTATGGTTGAAACGAAACAAGAATGGAATTAAACAGCTAAAGGGACAACACAGCCCTCCATAACAAGACTGTTTTACAGCCTTGTCCTTTTTCTTACTGTTATTTCTGCCTGTACCAATTCTCCTTCTCTGCTATTTTCAGATACTACATATATTTTAAAATTTTTATTTGTTTGGTCTTTTCAATTCTACAATAGTACCTCTGCATTTTGAAACAAATCAGGATGCAAACATTTCACTAAGTTTGTGCATCTTCATTTAGTATATTAGACAGGTCAGAAACACAATTAATAAAAAATACAACAGTCCCATTTCCCCAACCAAGCAACACACAAATTTTCAAAAGGATTTAAAAAAAATCAAATTTTACATTTTTTTAACCAGATCTCACTACTTACTTCAATGGAATAGTTCACTGTCAAATATACAAAGGAGAGCAACCACTGATTTTGATTACTGTTGTTAGTAATATTAAGAACTTTAGTTTAAAAGCTTAAAAAATATTTAGGAATTCCATGAAGCTGAAATATCTCAGTGAGAGCCTAAGGAACCATAATGGAAGGCTCAGTAAATCTGCTGTGTGGGAGGTAAAAACTTTATTCTACACTGCTTCTGCATGAGAAAGTATCCTTCAAACAGGCTATACAAAAACTTACGTGCTCAGTGAGACCAACTGGTGTCCCACAAGGCTGGCATTTCACTCTGCAATTTCTAGTTAACAGGTGTACCCAAATAACCTTGGAGCAAATCAAAATGCAAATACTCTATTTAAAAATATTTTCTAGCACTGGAGGTTTTTCATTCTGCTTATCTCTTAACGTAAACTTTCATCTATCTTGACCCAAATGTTTTCAATCTGGTTGTGCCCAAGAGCTACAATTAAGATATAGTAAGAGTTATACAAAGAGTAGGAAATGGTTTTCACTGTGGAAAGCTTATAACAAATGCGAGGAACAAAGCTTTGTGATTAGGCAAGTACTGATTTTCCTTAAGAGGTGAACAGGCCACTTAAGATGCTTCGATACCACCAAGAAATTGCCCACCAAATATACCTTAGCATATCATACAACATACCTGGAATAAATTCCACTGACCATGTCATGCTGGAAAGAGAGTTCTGTTGTGCTGGGTCCAGCAGCTTTGGAAATAAGCAGTACGACCAAACCTCGCATCTGTAAATTGTTTCGGCTGTCATACACAAAACCCCTAGAAAAAGAAGGGAAAAAATAAAGCATATTTTCACAATCCACGCTCACTGCTTGTACCAAAGTGGAAAAAATTACTTAGACCTCAGCCTGCCACCCCTTCATCAAGTCTTTAATATTCACGTTTGCAGGGAAATAAGTTGCAATTATGAATCATGATCTTTTGTCTTCCTTTACCTGACACTTAAAATGAAATTCTACTATTGCAGAGAAAAACAAGTATTCAGGATTGAATTAAATCTTGATTATTTTCAAGGAGCAGTATGTCTCTTGCATTTCATATCATGTCATGACAGGAATATTTCAGAATAATTCTATGCAATCTACCATAACAGGAACATAAGAGGTTTCGGTTTCTTGTCTGAAGTGGCAAAAAAAGCCAAAAGAAGCCTCCTACTTCATGAGAAGAAAGGCAAAGGAAGAAAGATACAACCAAAATCTATAACCAGCTGAAAGAAAACTGTTTAGTGGTTTCAAAGAGGGCACAGCGCATAATACAGGTCTAACTATAGTAGGAAAATAACAAAAATGCAGAAACTGATGAAAGATGTACAATAAAAGTGAGAGACAAATGAAGTAGGAGATGAGCTGGTTTGAACAAAAAAACTGTTTCAAATGCTACAACTTTAAATTTGGGGTCAGAAGGAAACTGCCTCCAAAATCATATTTGTTGAGAGCAATTCCAAACGACCATTTAGCTGTACCACCTCAGAAATTAGTTTGTTTTAAAGTGAGCTTAGGTTTCCTTTTTGACTGCAATGTCTCCAATTGGATTCTTCCTGTCCTTGTCAAGCTTTCTACTTCCTACGTTCATCAATGCAGCCAAACAGCTAGACAAAAGGATAATACATTCCAGATGCTACTAAATTTGTAAACTAATTTCCGATAAATAAGAGAGCATGTCTCTGATATAGTCTAAACACTCACCAAATAAATAATACAAAGAACTACATCACAAATTATTAAGCACTTTAACTCATTTTATTCAAGAGTATAATTTTAGTCCTAATAACTGAAGGAAATTAAAAAAAACTGTCTTTAAAACAGCTGAATGAAAAAATCTAAGATGTTGATCTTGCAAGTATGTTTGAATAAAGGAAACAGTGGATGCAAGCTGAAGTTTCATTTGGACTTTTGTCAGTACGTGCACACATCACAATGCCGGAGTATCTTCTGCACACTGCTTCATTAACACAGACACATAAACATGAAGAAGAATAATTTAAATAGCACCTTTCTGTGTGAAAGTTCCTGTGCTACTGCAAATAAAATCTTGACTTTTTGAGTCTTTACATCCTGTTTTACAGTGATGGGGAAATGGTCTGAACTATGATCAGAGAATAAGCAGGTCCACCCAGGTAGCTGGCTCTAGTCAACCTCTGGGATTGATCTCCACACCCACTCTCACATACCCGACTGCAGACTAATACTTCCCCCTCCAGAGATGCCTAAGCTCCCACTCAGTGTAGCTACACCCTACAAATGCCATGATCAGTTAAGATAAGAAGAAGCCAGTATGGCTTTTTACCACAACCCACAATACTTCTAGCTCTGGTGAGATCTAACTAGCCAAATGAGGCCACGACTTCTTTGCCGTTATAATCTGCCCACATCCTATTTGCTTCACCTGCAGACTGAAAGGCTGACCCACCCTGCACAGGTCAGGAGTGCCTGGTGAGCCTGCAGCTCAGGACACCCCATGCTCACAGAAGCCCTGACTAAAACAACATAAAAAGCAGTAGAAGGGAGATTCTGTATAACTTCCCAAAGCAGAAATTCTTTTTTTTAAAGTTCAGTCCCCCAGTACTTCCCAGCCACTGAAACCCATGAAAGCTTGCACTGCTCAGATCTCTGCTCCGGGCACACACACTGCAGTCTCTAACATGCACCTTTATTTTGTTTACTGGGTACATGTAGTGAGGGATTTAAGGAGGAAGGGGACAGCTGCTTGCCTTCAGCATTCTGTGAATTTGTAACCTGCATATCTCTATTCTCACAAAGCACACAAATACATAATTTGTTTCTTACCATGCTCCAATATATAAACAGAATACAGCTGAGACAGTTATACACTTAGAATTCTATAGATTTCCAAATTCAGAGCCACAATGAACATTAAACTACCCAGGAAAAATACACAAAATACATTTAATGAATAATGCATAGTGTATATGCATCCTGTATACAGAATCCATAATTGTTTGTGGTGGTTTAAGTACTTCTCTGGCTTGAACTTCAGCTGACCACATTACTCAAAACCACAGAAGTTACACAGATGATGCAACTGAATTCAAATATATTTCCTCAACCCTATTTAAAACTCCATCACTTTTAAAGAAAAGTGGTTTTAGGAACAAAAAATAGCTTTTTTCCACATATGTATGCTGGTAAAATCAGTGTCTTACCAAAGGCAGGATCTCATGAGAAATGAATAACACTTAAAAAAATTAGCAAATTATAGTGATACTTTTAATAATAAGAACACTGGTTTTTCATGCCCAGTGCTCCACAGCTTGTCAAGATACAGGATGATACAAAAGTAGAGATAAAAAGTGTTCATAACAGGAACATGGAGCACTGGCCTTTATATAAACCACTGCCTAGACAGACACTAGAAGTGAAGCAATTTTACCTGATTCAGACTAGGTGAAGAACAGAGGAAAATTACCTGTGTTGAAAATACTCAGTTCTGTAGCAATAGCAGAAACAACTGCTCAGGGTATTTGCACCACCACTAGCAATGAACACCCCACATTTTTAGCAGAAACCTCTTAATGAAAAGTGCAGCTGTGGGAAGAACAGAACATAAAAAACAAGTAATAAGGAGCAACATGTCTGTCATTTCTACACCTAATCATACAGCCTTTACGTTACATATGGTTTGGATGTAATTTTAGACAGGATTTTCTATGAATTACCAAACCAGTAGTCAAAGTTTAACTCCATTTTCGAAACATGTTGTGTTACTGACATGTAACATATCCACACTAAAGCAAACCGCATTAGACTTGAAACAAATAAAGCCTCCGGTGATCATCCTTTAGACACTAGAAACTACTGCAGCTACTTGACATGGCTTCAGGGGTCACATTCACATTCTGAATTAAGCTCCCCAGAGACAACCTGCACAAGTAACAGCAACACAAAAGTCTCCAGATGGTGCAATTAGTCTTGATGGGTATGTGGCAGGAGACAGGTGCCTCCAGGGAAAAAAGTGAACTAAAAGCAACCCAAGCGAAATTGTGCACACAAAAAAAGATACATCAAGCTGACACTCTTTTGGAAAACCTCTGCTGAACAACACAAGCGCATGCATAGGGTACCCAAAAAACCCCCTCAATCATTAGCACAATTTTGCTTCCTCTGAAGTTTACCGGCTGGGTATCTGCAAATGACAAACTTCATCCTCGGGGGACTGCATACCAAAAGAAGGCAGGAAAGTCAAACACCCCTACAATTCCGTTTTGCAGTTCAGAATTTGGGGGAGGCGAGGGAAAGGCATTTACTCTAGATATTATCCGTGTGACAAAGTAACCCAGTTGAAAACTGGCAGATTCACAGTTTTAAATACAGCACAGTGCTCACAAAAAGAATTCATCAGAGAGCACAGGGGAGAAGCGCCTGGCTCCGACACATGCGCGCTGTGACACTGCACACGCACAAGGGACTCACACCACCCACTCAGGCGGTAACACTGGCTAATAGCTAATGCGCTGCAAATTACACCTCCCACTACCAGAGTCCGTCTGCTGCGGAGAATAAATCAAGCAAACATTTCACTTAGTGCTTTGTGTATTGCTCCACACGTGCAGCTATTTCAGTAGAATTTTAACCTCCGATAACTGGCAGGTTTAACTCCATCGGTAATTTGCAATTTGATTAAAATAAAAATCTGCTATTCATTGCAAGCATCATTTGTATTTAAGTATTTAAATACCACGAAGATTTTAAATTATTTGCATAAACAAAACCACGTTCCTAGCACTTTTTTTCATTCTATTAAACTGTGAATTTAAACAATAGAGAGGAAACATGGCAACTATACCAGTTACTGTAAGAAAGAGCTGGACATGGCGATAATTTCATTGTACCAAAAGGCAGGGAAAAAAAACCACCCAAAAAACAAACCCAACCCGCACAGGAGGTAACTGTGAAGTCAACTGACTCTGCCAAGTGGGTGTAGCAGAAGAGATCACACTAATAGTTACTAGTGCTAATTCAAATTTAATTAATCATGGAAAATGCAGAACAAATTTCTCAACAAAACTGATGTGATGAGATATTTTGGAAGGGACAAAAAGGGGCCGTTAAATGTTTGGATAAATGCTGTTAATACTTCCCAAATGTTCTGCTCATGACCGAAGCAAGCAGGAGCTGTGGGGTCTGCAGCCCTTCCATCACAGAAGCCCCTCCATCCCTACCCAGGTGTGTTTGGTGGCCACAGGACTGCTGGTAGGGGCTGAAGTGGACAGATCACTGTCCTCCTCACCTCTGGTGATTTTTGCCCTTCTTTTCCATGCATTCTATTGAAGGTGTCCCACTGACAAGATCAATCATTTTGTTTCAGGCCATACACAAGCCCCGTGTAGTTACAAGGGGAAGGAAAACAGAGGGGAATTCCATTCCTTTACCTTCCCTGTTCAGCTGTCAAACAAAAGTAAGGGGAAAAAAGTGGCCTGTTCACACAGCTCTAATAAAAAGCAGCTGGGAAAGTCTGTAACACAACCAAAATCAATTACATTGATGAAGAAGATTTATAAGTGTAGGGTAGTGTCATTGAAAGCACAGGCTAGTTTTAGGCTGAATTAAAAACTACTCTGAAAAAGAAATCGCTCTATTCAAACTGACAGTCCCAAAGGTGACAATATAAACAGTTTTCAATCTGTAACATCTCAGGAAAGTACCTTCCAGCTTGCTCAATATAGAAGGGTTATCAGGATACACTCAGAGTTACAGGTGCAGGTACATTAAAAAAATAACACAACTCACTTTTTTGAAATTAATTATAACTGACAATTCTATATCCAGCACTAGAGGTAAGGCATGGAGCTACTTGGCAAGACTGTTGGCTTCCTTATTAGAAATGCAAGAAATACCAGCCTCAGGGCTTTTATCCAATTTGCTGTATTAATGACTTGTCAGAAGTAAATAAGAGAAAACTCTCTGACATACTCATTTTTAAAATGGATGTTAAACCACTGTATTATTGATGCGCATATCTGAATCACAGGATTCACCATCTGACCATATGATCACATTCAAGCATGCATATATTTGAAAACTGAGAGTATTCAATTTTTTACCTGTGGTATATGCTAACAGCAGTCTATAGCAACTTATCTTCACCTGCTACTCAAGTTTCAAGTATTTACTATATATACTTCAGCACATCTCTCCAGAACACATTAAAAACCCTGGCCCATTCCAACATCCACAGCCAGATCTGCAGAGGACAATCAGCCTTGTCATGACATGTGCTTTGAGCATGATTCAGAAGGGGAGAGGAGACAAACTTACTTCAAATGGAGAGAACAGAATTTTAAAATGGGATTCAAATTAAATACACAGCTGACAGGAAATGACAGAAGGAGGGATGCTCTGCAACCCCCATGCTGTCTCAGCTTAAAAGCCCACTAGTGGCTGCAGATGAGAATGTTTGTTTTAGAAACTTTTTCTTGGACTTGGACATCTAAATATCTCTTTGCTTATGGAAAATGAGTACTGAGGTTTGGTGATCTTCCTTACCTGAAAAACAGGCTTGTGAAAAATGGGATGGAGCTCGTCACCATTATGTAACTGCCTAGTAATTAAAGGGTTCATCCAGAAAGGGCAGACTCATGGAATGAGTCATGCCAGGCTTGGAGGAACTGATGTTCCTGCCCCACTTCGTGGGAAGATGCTCTTACACCAGGTTCAAAAGGGAGTCTCTAACAGCCCTCCTGCTCCACCTGCTTCTGAGAAACAACGGGTCTCAACCCATGAGCTTTGTGAAGCCGATCACAAAGAAACACAGACAAAAAACCAAACACAACTCTGGTGTGAAGATGACAGGGAGTTGTCTCTGCACTGCCTTTTCATCCAAAGGCAAAAAAAATTATTAAAAAAGCAATTTAGAGGTGTGGCCTTCACTTACGACACAAAGAAACTTCTGAATAATTTCAACCATTATGTGGTGTGATGCTTGGATAGTTAAAAGTAACCCAAAACAGTAACTTACTCATGTGCAAAACAAGAATGGTTGTGGTCCAGTGAGGAAGTACTTGCCTGAAATTTATGGGCTCATAACTACATATCTACAGGCAGAGTCGCTGAAAAACTTACACAGAAAATGTTGTACCTGTGCTTTCATTTGGCTACTCTTAGACTTAGGAGTACTTGGGAATGAATTGCAACCAACATCTTCAGTAAAAAACAGGCTTCAAAATGCTCAGTTCCACAAAAGCTGCAGCATTTTTTGGGATGCTAAGAACTCTATAAAATTGGGTACCTTTTCTACCATTTATGAAGTCTCAGACACCTACTTGGCTGGAGAGAGTGACTAAAGATCATGCTATGCATATTTAAAATACAGCTTGTATGAAATTCAGGTATTCAAGAGTCCCAGAAATCCACATAAAGCGTATCTGTAAAATACTAAATATGTTCTTCACAAACTGAATAGAAACATAACAAAGATGATCATTGTTGCTTTCTCTTGGAAGAAGGTTGTAAAAGCCGACCTTCTGGAACAGAAAACTCCTGGAGGAGAACTCCTAGGGTCCTTTTCAACCCTAGTGACTCCAGCTGCTCAATTTTCATGGGATATTGCTTACAAGGAGAAATATTTCTTAAACAATGGTGAAAAATTCCATCCAAATTTTCATCACTCCATTGCTTATTAAATGTGATCTTCACAGGGATTGGAAGTGTGGAAAACTACACTCCCAGGTAGGAGGCACACAGAATTTGGGGTCAGTAGCATCATTCCCAGAAGTAATTTATCACAAAGTAATCTTGCACATAACTTTTTCAAGAATTTCCAAGCAAAGCCACAGCACCCTTCAAGATCGGAAGAGAGACTGATCTCTTTCTGTAGC
Organism: Lichenostomus cassidix; assembly: GCF_008360975.1. Taxonomy (NCBI): domain Eukaryota; kingdom Metazoa; phylum Chordata; class Aves; order Passeriformes; family Meliphagidae; genus Lichenostomus; species Lichenostomus cassidix. Next base: position 68,514,368 of record NC_139483.1, on the reverse strand, counting down.
TGCAACATGCACTCATTTCTTCAGGCTTTAGTAACTGTTTCAAATATTGCACCTCTTTCAAGAAGAAAATTCCAGCAACTTCTAAAACACAAGGATTACAAAAGATGGAGCCTTCCAGGAAACCGTAAAAGTCAGAAGGTTAAATAAAAGTGTGGAGACTCCAATGGGCAAGATCCCACAAAAAGCAAATCTTATTCAAAAGATAAAGTTTAAGAAACTACAGGTTTCTGATGAGGCACAAAAAAAAATAGATACTTGGCCTTGGTAACTTGGAGTTAATTGTAACCGAGCATTTACAGCTCCTAGAAATCAATACAGCTTTTGAATTCTTGAAATAAAAAACCACAAAGTTTCCCCGGGAGACTGTAAAACCCTATTTAGACACTCGTATCAGTCTACCATCCACTGCTACTAGGTTTATTTGATTTCCCAAAAAGGCAGAGGTTATTTGAATCATTCCCATGAAGATCAGCTACATAGTTGCATATTATTTCAGGTTTTTTGATGCATTTATTTCCCTCAGGGTACAATATTCCCTGGGATCAATGGGACGAGTTACTTTTAGAAATGTAAACAAAAAAACAAAGCCCCACCAAACCAATCAACCAAAAAACCCAAACCAAACAAAAAAAGCCCAAAAACCAACAAACAACTAAAAAGCCCACACATTATCAACTCCCATTTTTCTGAAAAACTTATGACCAGATGAAGACAAAGAGGAAAAATATTTGTTTGGTGAGAAGAAGAGAGCCATCATCTTTTTCATTTGAATAAAGATGCAAATACATAGCAACAAACTGAAGTGTGAAAAAGGCTGTTTTGAGGTTGCATGGTCATCTGAGATCTGAAAAATACCTACAATAGGCACTGGAAAAAACCGCACTGTAAAAATAAAGGGCATCTATAATCAGACATTTATCTCAAAGACATTGATTATTCAGTAAGAAATATTATTTACTACTATTATTATTTTAAGACGTTCTACCTCCACCCAACAGATCTTATGAGTGGCAGAGGCCGGGCAAAAAGGACCACCTTAAGGATGACAATAAAGGCACCACACAGGAAACAAACCACCAAAATGTATTTTTAAACCAAGTGCCAGTCTCCAATGTTTTTCCTGGTCAGCGACTTGATTTGGAATGTGATGTGGAAACAGGCAAGCTAACATCAAAAAATGCAGTTAGTGTCTGAGTGCAATTACTCTGACCAGGAGTAGCTTGCAGGTCTGGCACCTTTATTTTTCTAACCACAAATACTTAGACAGAAGCCTAATTTTTGTGTGTCTGATTTCTCCATCAATATTTGCTTTATTTAAACTTTGTGGGAGGTCTAACACCCCACTCTCAACCAATATCAACAGGTGGACTCAAGCACAAGACTACCTTTCTGGGAAAAGGCTCTCTCAGATCCAGGAATAATCTGCTAAGTGAAACGAATACAAATATTTTGGAAGAGTTCAGTGAATGACAGAAAGATGATTAGCTTCAGAAGGCTAATGAATTCAGACACCTCTGGAGGTCCAGTGTCACTTCAGCAATATTGTAATATTGTCATAAAAATGTATTTTGCATTAAGTAAACTTTACCAGGAAAATGTACAAAGAAATAGGTCAACTCCTGGTCATTATCAGAAACTTAAAATGATCACAGCATGTTTTACAAATGGATGAAACATACAAAGGAAAAAATGTTAGGATATGTATTGCCATGACAGAATGATGTAAAAGTTCTTTCAACCTTGCATACTGAATAAGATTTCTAGAAAACAACTCCACTTTTGCAGCATTATTCAGATTAATTAATTTTAAAAAAATTAAAAATTCAGATGAATTAATTACTAATACTTCTTCCCTAAAAACGCTGAAGGCTCTTTACTAGTAGTGAGAAAAAGGGCCCAATTTTTGTGCTTCAGTAGACTGTTCTCACTTCAAGTAGCTCATCCAAACACATGCCAAGAGTGCCATAAACAAAAAACTTTCTTCTAGATAGAAACAGAAATTAAGTGGTTGAAAATCAACCAGCAGCATTACTCCAAATGCAGCACCTCTACAGCGTCTCTACCTACTTAACTGGTTATACACAGCGGAAGCCAATGGTAAGCTGGTGGGGGGAAAAACACATTAAAACACAGTGAATTATTAGTACAAAGTGCAAGGCAGCAATATGAACATACAGTCTCAAATGAGGGGGAAAAAAACCCCAACCCAGATTCTATGACAAACGTTTGTACTTCTAAATACTATACCTTGAGGGCTTTTCAATAGTTCAGTAGTTCCAAGCAACCAAAGAAAACTTTTGAAAAAACAATTTCAAGCCAAGAGTGGAGACCACAGACAAACTTAGACTGTAACTCTTACCAGTATTATCTTCATTTCCTGGTTTTCTCTAGATTTCTGATTCTAGAGTCTTTTTTTTTTTCAGTGAGACGCAAGTGACCAACTCTGATAATTGAGATGAATCTGGGTTTTCACTTAGGTCAAAGAGTATTTTCAATGTGACCTCCACCCAAATTCCATATTTGTCACTCCACTGTGTCAATATCACAATAGAGCTTGTTCATCTGAACTAAAACCCCTCCTTTTACAAAGATCGACCTAAAACCCAATAAGTATCTGTCACCTTTTTGTGGATCATTGCTAAGCATCAAATAAGCTCATTAAGTTACCAGCAACATGCTTTAAATTTCTCAAGTCTTGAATGAAAATACAGCGCAAAAATACTAGAAGTATTTTGCAGCAAAACAACTGTTAGGAAATAAAAATCACTGCAAAACTTTAGATATTTTCAATTCTTTTTTTCCCTCAGAAAATGCAAGACTTTAGAAGGCCTGAGATTTTAAGCAAACACTTGTGGTTTTGTACATGCTGGTTTCCATGGCAACCAGTAAGGTCTTCTTTATATAGCATTATAAACAGATGGTAAAGACCGGTCATGTTTGCTTCTTTGCCAACATATCAATAGAATTGCTGTACTACTCTATCTCTTGTATTAGAGTTATTAAGTAACTTGGGTATTTGAGCAACAAAATCTACAAATCAGACTGGCTCAGCTAGTATGGGTTTTTTTCCATAAACATGAAGATTCTTAACAGTAAAGTCACTGTAGCCTATATAGGCAGATTTCTTTGGCAAAGCTTTTTATAAATGTTTTCTCAGCACTTGCCATGTAGGGTACATTACTACCACAAATATGAATCTGACAGGAATTAAAATAATGAATTCAAACAAGAAATAGCAATGTGACTGTTTACACCCACTGGTATTCAAGTGTACTTCAGAATTATGCTTTTGTTGCATAGCATTTGGAATTATTCAGTGAAGATGCAGCAAGGTGTAAGCTCATCTTTGTTATGTCATAATAAGCAGAGGTTGTTCTTGCAGGTGATTTGTAAAAAAAAGAAAACCTGTTTGCATTTTTATCTTTCAGTTATAGCTATGGCACACCATATACAAGTGGTTTCTTTTCCACAGATGGTTGAAAGTATCAAGAAAATTTAATTTGGTACAGCATTCGTGTTGGTAACTCTCTGGAAAAGTCTGAAGTACCAACTGCTAGCAGTGCAAGCTAACAGAATTCTGCTACTGAATTCAGCTGATTCCTCCAGTAGTTTAGCTTTTTAATATGTTTCATGCCAAAAATGAGGGGAAAAAGAAAAAAGTAGAGGAAAGGTGGAAGCAGAATTCACATAAGGTTTTTGACTGCATGTCAGAAGCCCAAATCATACATTTCAGATCAAAGTATCCCCTGTATTCTAACCAGATTAGAAATTATTTTATTATCAAAATACTACAAAAATATCAGTATTTCTGATCCAACTTCCACTGAAATTCATGCCCTTTCCATCAGGACTAGCACATAAATTCTCTATTGCATATTTTTGTTAACTACTTTGTGAGAACTTTGTGGTTTGGTGGGTTTTTTTTTTCACTGAACAGCAGCATCTCAAGGACAAATGTAGTATCTAAAAACTTGTCTTTACACCAAGTACAAATTTCCAGGTCTTCTCCAATCTGATCCCAATATCACAGCAGTTACCACTAATATGTGAGATTCAAGAAAATCACCACACAACCCAAAGTTCTCAAAACCCACTCAACTTTACAAAACAACCAATAATACATTTTGGAAACGTGTGAACTACTAAAGATGTGAATATGTTTGGCAAAGATCAAGAGGATAACAAGCATTCAATATGCACAGAGAAGCCAGAAATGTGCTAGGGTATGGATGAGAAGTCTTCCTGCACATCAAATGAGACTGTATTAAGCAACAAGTTCTACAGATAATCACACACAATTTTTGTGTTAGTAGTTTTATGTTTTTCTGTTTGGTACCAGGCAAATGATACACAAATACAATTTAACAGTAGGGTCCATTCCGCCAAAATCCCAAAAGTTTCCAGCAGTGCTTAAGACTGTAGATACCTAACACTACTTAGCATAAAATTCCTAGGGTGGTTTGGTTGCACAGCCTGTTCAGAAGCACACATTCAGATGACAAGAAGTCCCTGTTGTTGTCTGTGTCTTCGAGGATCAGTCCACTGGCCACTGCTGTGGTCAACATTCCAGAAATCCCAATAGACCTTTGTCATTTTAGGATACTGTTGTTCACCTGCTGGCTACACCAAAACTCACCATTTCCATGCTCTAGGTGATTTAGCTTCATAATAGCATAAATCCAATTTAATCTTTGATATATAAACTTGATCAATAGCAGGTGAAGGAGGGGGAGATTAGGAAACTTAAACAAGTCAGATGTGCACAAATCAATGGGATGCACCCACAAGCACTGAAGAAACTACATAACATTATTGCCAGGTCACTTCATGATCTTTAAAAGGTCACGATAATCAGGGGAGGTTCCCAAGGACTGGAAGAAAGTGTCACTCCTATGTTCAAGAAGGTCAAGAATCAGGCTGGAAAGCTACAAGACAGCTGACAGTACACAGGTAGGGTAAAACCTTTAAATAGTATTCCAAATAAATCAGGTTACAATTTAACAGAGCCCTTTTAAAAGGGGTGGCAATGGAGAACAAGCCTTGTGAAGGGCCTGAACTTCAGTTTAGCAAGTATATGGAACAGCATTAAATTCAGAATGGCGTGAGAAGTAAAAGGCAAAACCACATTTTTATTGTTCAAAGGGACCGTAGGCTTCACGTGTAACACAAGACAACTTAGCCCTCACACAGACTACTTTATTTGCATTGGACATAACACAAAAAGATGGGTCCCAATTCCAAAACAGAACACCAACACAAATAAAGAGAGGGAGCTGCTGTACTGAAGTTACATACCCAGCAAAGGTGTTGGTGGTACTGACCACCCCAGTTCTTCCTAGACTGCCTGGTGCCAGAGTCTGGAGGGCAAGTTAAGAAACTTAGTCTGTAGGAATTACTGGAGTCCACAAGAGAAAACTGGCAAGAGGAAGTAGTGCTGGAACGTGAAGTAGGAACTTAATTTCTCCCCACAACTCGCAGAGATTTTGACAGCATGGCAAACAAGTGGAAGGCAGCACTGCTAACAGAAGCGTAAAAAGAGCCACTCTAGAACTGCCAAAAGAGAACACCTTACTAAAATGTCATTCTTGGAGCAAATGCAAGAGTGAAAAGAAAAATGAAAAATAAATGCCATGCCATGCTTTGTCAATGTGCTTTGAAGAAGCATATCTACCACTTCAAGTACCCACAGTACAAGGAAAACTGTTATTCACTATATGTCAGGCAACCTTGGAAAAATTTCCAAGTAACTGTTTTAATAGGAGAGGCGAAAATAGAGGAATCTGCTTCAGGTAATCTGCAAATAAAGATTCCAAGGTCCACCACCTAGGGAAAATGAAAGAGCCCCCAAGGTGAAACTCCCAGAAGCAGAACTATCCCAGAATTAAGAGTCACAATGAAGGAAATTTAAGTCACTGATCTGATCCTGCCTCCAAGAGATACAGAAACAAATGAAAATGAAATGGCAGGATCTGACAAAGGAATACAGCACTGATATTAAACGTTTGCTGAGACATAGTGCAATGGGAGAGAGAAACCTGAGACATGCAGGAAGATAACTAATGTATTTTTACATTTAGTTTACATATGGTTTTTTATTATTACATAGACTACCCAGGTGTACCTGATATTTTATTCTAACCTCGTTCACATCTTACCACGTAGCTCACAACAGTAATAGCTTCTGCTGCCAGTAACTCAGAATAGGACCTGCATTTTCAGCAGTAGCTTAAACAAATCTTAAACAAATGATGATAGAATTTGTTAGGTGAAAAATGTCAACTCAAATTGCTACAAGAAGTCCATCTTATTTTGAAGAGTATCTATTTGTTCTTTAAAAACCTGAAAGCATCTTTCTGCTCAGCATTCATAATAATTTTAAATCTTGAAAGATTTCTAATTTTTCTGGAATGATGATCAAGAAAATGCTGCTTTCAGTCATGCAATGTAATATCCAAACCACCCTACCAACAAAAGAAAACAAATCTTCTGAAAGTAATTCTGTATGTATTTTAAATATTCTTCAGTTATACCAAAAACACACTGTTGTTATTGTCAATGGCAAAAGGCACCCATGTGAAGCTGTACCTCACTTGAAACTATGACAATTCCCAGGCTTTTAATTCTCCTGGGTGCACTGACATTTCAAGAAAAAAAAAAGAAAAGGGCAAATGTGATTATGGGAAAAAGAGAAAATTATTTCCAGTTCTATTATTTTATCTTTTGGTTTTCCAGTTATATAAGCCACCTCTGGAATGAAATACAAATACTCTGTCATGATGACCTCTTGCAATACTCTCAAAAAAATTAAAGCAGAACCATGTAAAAACAAATAAAAAGGGGTTTTGGATAAATCACCACCACCGTCTGAAAAACCTGAAGTGTTCCAAAAAGCCTGTAACAACTATTGCACAGACCTGGCAGTGCTACATCTCATCTGAGGAAAAAATGATACAAATCTCAGATTTCAGTATATTTTTTAAATGTTCACCCCAAATTTATCACGTTCTATGAAATAGTTTTTCCCAAACGAGACTTCGTCAATATTAATAGAGCGCTGACTTGCAGAAACAAGTTAACAAGTTAACAGCCAAGAAACAAGTTAACAAGTTAACTCCACCAGTTCTCCAGCTGTCCTTTAGCTAAACACCAAGTATGCCTGACCTCACTTGGTTCACATGAGACCATGGAAAAGAAGACAAAATCCAATATACACATTGCCTGATGTGCCATGACTTGATTAATCACCACAATGATGCTAATGACATTCTGCTTATGACATGCAACTACAAATGTTCCCATAAGTAAACATGAATGAATTTGAGAGAAGTACCATCTCAGCACACCTAGACAGCCTTGAAACTCTCACTTCAATTTCTACATCATTCTATGCTAAGATTTCAGCAACAGCCATTTTGTACTGCTCACACATCATATCATTTAATTAATTGAGTTTATGCTTGATATGATAAATGAAAACCTCTATACATAATTTCAGCCTGGGAAAGAAACATTGATTGCATGCTCAAGATTTCAAATTTATGATGGGTGCAAGCCTGTTCTATTCTTCTGTTTGACTGTCCTTGGTCAAAACAATACCATGCATTCAAATAAAATTTTCTTAGCACTTCACTTCCGACAACAGTGCTATTTGTTAGCTCTAATGTATAGATGACTAATTACTAAGTTTCTTTTGGAACATAAACATAGGGCAAATACGTCAGCAGAAAATGTTTCCAAGACATGTGACTTAAAAAATAAATCTCTTAAAAATTAATAGATAGAGCATGCCAAAAGTGGTAAATAACTTTTTTCTTCTGTTACCTTAATTCTGAAGGACAGAACTTAAATTTGGATCAGAGCCAAAGAACTTCTAGCAAAGTTGCTAAGCTTTCACCACAAATCCAGTAGTCCAGTTATATCTTTACTGCAGTTTGCTGGCAAATTCTTGAGTATGGTAACTGTGTTTCCTACCATGCCAACAGCGGGATACATTTTAATACTCTGAGGAACCATATGCACTTTTTTTGGGATATGTTAGCACAAGAAAAAATGAAAAAGGTCATTCTCATAAGTGAGCCTAATTTGCACATACAAGCTTGCAGCCAAGGAATATGTTTGTGTGCTACAACATTTTTCCCCCAACCCACCAAACATTTTTTTTCTGTACTCAAGCACACTTCATCTGTGATTTCAATTCGCCATTGAAAAAAGTAAATGTAAGAGGAGCTGTAAAATTACAGGATTGTAAATTTAAATGTCAAAATGTAAATGAAAAATGTACAGATATCCAAGAGGCATGCCACTGGAATTATACAGAGCTTTAAAAAAAAACCCCCAACCCAGTACCACTACCTTTATAATATATAGTGCTCTCAACCATTTTCTTTACCTATCAGCTTTGCTTTTGCTAGTTGGCAAATACTGCTTTTTAATATTGGTAGATGCCACTCCAAAAAAATTTCAGAGGTTTCATTTTCTCTCCTCACCAGACTAGGAGGTAGCCAGCTAGAATGCTAGAACCTTTCAGAGCCTTTATGTCTGTGCTCAGACATCTCCTTACTGCTGATGAGGCCAGCCACAGCGGATCTTGAGGTTTCTAACATGAAATGTGATTAGTATTTTGTGGTGAAGTATGAGTGATCAGAAATAAAGAATAGGCAGAAAAGGAAGATTTTAAATTCTCCACTAAAGCCCAGTATCTGTTTCTATGCTTTATTCTACTTTGGCTACTCATTCCTCTAGGAAAAAAAAATCATAAATGTCTTTCCTCTCATGACAAATTTCTGCAAAGACATGCAAGCCTGCTGTGAGGAAACTGGAAACACTACTTCATTAAAGAAAGTAGAAACTGGAAAAAAAAAATCTCAAGACACAATGAACAGTCTGATGCAGAGCAAGATATAACTCACAAAAATATCTGTAACATGCACTCCTGCCCCACTATACTCTTCCTTAACATCTGAGCCTCTGTAGAGGTGCTTATGGAGAAAGACAAGTGTGGATCAACTGCCTCCTCCACAAACATTATTCAGTCTCTCAGAAGGTAAAAAACACCCAAGAACACACACATACACACTGGTTTTTATAACCCAGATAATCCTTTAAACACACCTGCAAAAGTCAGTGATAAAAAAGCCATTTACTATATATTGACACTTAGCCTGACTTTTCTGTATAACCTGCAAGGCAAGCTTTGAGTTAAACCTCCAAAACTCTAAAAGTACCTTAGGAAAACTTTAACAATAGGCTGATAACACTACTGCAAACCTTATTCCAGATTTCATGACAACCATCCTCCTTACCTTTCCCAAATTAAAAAAAATTCAAAGAACAAACCTGGTTCTTTGCACACATGTTCACCAAATGGTCTCCACTCCCAAAGCAAACTTGCAAGAGCTTTGTTGTGTCAGCAGACCAGAGGCCAGGCAGTGTCTCCTCAGCTTCAGCAAGCTCCCCAGCTTACTTCCTCTTTCACCACATAATAAAACACTGAAGAGCAGGCTTTTAGTAGCAAGCCACAAGAAAAAAAAAATAAGCAAACCAAACCTCAACCCCCAAAACCTTGAAATCAGTTACTAGTCAGGTCTCCTATTCTTTCAGGACTGAAGCAAGAGAGTGAAGCAGATAAAAATCTAATGGGATCCTTAAGGCCCACGGAGGGGTTTGCACACTTTTGGAAGACCAACATCCTCTCTACAGAAATACACTTCTGCTGAGCAATGCTACAGAACAGAATGATAGTGACATGGTGACACTTTTCAATAAGCAGGATAACTCCCAACAATAACATAATTTGAGAGAGCCACAGTTTTGCCCATCTTGGACAGAGAACAAACTTCAATTTACTGACAGTCTGTCATCTCATAGAGAAGACTATATGGTTACATTAACTTACACAGAGCAAATAGACAGAGAATGATGTCTTTCCGCAAAAATATTTCATGTTCTCAACCACTACAAGTACATATAGAATCACCCATTCCTTTGAAAACAAAGTAACTTCTGATGGCACTTTAACATTTTAGTATGATCTAGAACAACACTAAATGCTAACTAAATTTAAGGACAACAGTGGTTTCTAGTTATATTCACTAAGCAGAACCTGGGATTAAATTAAAGTATGTAGTCTTTAAGTAATCAGATTCTTGCTCTAGATTTAATGACTGCAAATGTAAACTCAACTGTCAAGGGTGCATCTGACAGTTATAGGTAAGTCAGCCATCTAAAAATAAGAACTTGCAAATGTTAATAGACTGTGTATAGAAAATGTCAATCCTGGTGCAAACTCCCAACAAGTAAAGTTTAATTAGCTCCCCTTATTGACCTTTTTAGAACTGACTCCATGGAGCCTATTTTGTTAAAAGAATAAAAGCAGTGTATTCGTCCTTCATATCAGACAGAATGGGTGGCTGTGCCAAGAGGAAATTTCTAATGCCATCTAGAGACTTGAATGACAATGTCCTCATTTAATACAAATGCTTCTTCCAGGCAACAAAAGAGAGGACATGCTAATTCCTGGTGTGTTACACCTGCTAATTTTAACATAAAATTTAGTAAAATATACTGCCTTCAACCAGAGTTACAGTGCACTTTCATGTATTAGGACAAGCTCTCTTTCCAAGACTTCATATTAAGATAAGCCAAATATCCCACTAACTAGTCTTTAACCTATATTTGCAAATACCACATGTGACAATGATTTTGCAGAACTGGTGTTCTGATCTTATCAGGTCTATAATGCTTGCAGCAGCATCAGAACCACAAAATTTAAAAATATTTTTTCCGCAAAATAATGCAAGGGGAGTATGACAGCATTTATATTATAACATCTAAATATGGAACATCTCAGTTCTTTTTTGTCAGTCAATAATGCTGCATCAAATTTACCACACATCTTCAAAATCCATAAAAAGCAAAGACTTTGGAATTTGTAACAGTTTGAGTTAGCTCCGAAGCAGAGGAGCATTTGAGACAGCACATCAAGCAGAAAATTCAAATGAGCTAGTATAAATGACAAGTAACATACATAACATGTAATACCAGGTATATCTAGAGTCATCAAAATGTCAGATGCTGATGACTTAAATTACTTCAATTGAACAATTTATAAAACAGCACAAAGACTTTCTTTTTATATAATTTTCCTTTTTCATCATGTAGGGATTACGCATTATTTTTATGTCTACATAGACTATGCTTGTTATATTAAAATATAACAGTAGCCATGAACATAAACACTCAGAATAGAGTTTTACTCTAGCCCTATATTCTCTTATTAAAACTGCTGTAGTAAATATACAGTGTGCTAATGCAAAAACACCTTGTCTTGGGACTTTAATTCCTCCTTTGAGTCAATGATGATCTACCATGAAAAACGGTTTGTAGTGATACTAGCTTTCCAGTTTTAGGACTGCACAACTGAAGTGCTTCTGACAGTCTCTTTTTAGGGAAGTTTTCAATGTAACTTCCAAGATGAGCAGAGACAGGAACAAATACTCCCTTGCTAACCTTGTATTTCCTTCCAATTTTGCAGAGATGGTGGCTGCATTCTGTAACTCTAACAGAGTGATGAAGCCTGTATGGTTGCACTTCCTTGCAGGACTGATTTAGCTAAAGGATAAAGTACCATTAATAAAAGAAAATGAGCTCTTTCCTCAAACAGCAAGTACTTGCTGCTTCTGGTATACTTTCTTGTTCTTGGGGATCTGCTACAATCCTATTGTTAGTCTGCAGCTAAAAAGAATACCTAAAACATTTGTTGCATTCTCTTCTTTCATCTAAGAGGGTAGCATGACTATTCCAAGAATACATACAAGACTACAAGCACAACATCAGTAACTCCTGAATGTTGAAGGAACAATGATGTATCTTACTTCTTATTCTTATTTTTAAACACAAAAATTTTCACATGGAGTTTTCCTGAGGGGTAAAGATAGAGGTGAAGGGAGAGGAAAGACTTATTTAACTAGACATTGACAGGACACTGTTCTTGTAAATAACATGCAGTAAAGCACACAGCAACTCAAATTAGGTCTTTCCTAACACAACCTACCTCTCTTTCCTGCCTCTAGGAAAGTGCCTTTCACAACTAAGGGTTATGAATATCCAAGGATGTTGGCTCATGCTACATGCCGCTGCAGGTCAGTGATCAGCAATCCCATTTCTGTGCACAATAATTAAAATATTAGTGACAGGCAGCAGCTAAGTGTGTCCTTCAGCCCTACTGGTGACATGTGGGTTGTGACCATCCACACTGTTTAAGGAATCAGACAAACAGATGTTTTTCTCAAGGGTGACCAAAATGCCCACTACCAGAAGGCACAGTTGATGTTCCATTGGCTTTCCTTGCTTTCCTCCTGAACCCTATTCACAGAATTCACTATTCATCAGGGCTTCTTATATTGGAGCATATGCAGAAAGGATAAATTCAGTTATGCATAGGGAACTACATACAACATCCTGAGTATCATCAGGCATCAACTGAAAAAATGACAACTGTTTTCTCTTACAAGAAAATGGAGCAAATTGAAAGACGAAGTTTATCACCAATAGCTAAAGAACAGTGACACAAAACATTTGCTGACCCAGGAAAAATGTTCAGCAAGCTGGCCTGCAAAGTGTTATCACAGTAACTTGCTCTCCATGTCAGTATAGCAGTGGCAGCATCAGTTTTGACTTTTCCTTTCCCAGGGCTACAAAGAATCACATAAGCAAGATGCTGTTCACAAGATGCTGCTTTGGGGACCATAGCTACAGGTCTTTAAACTACTCATATCTGCAGCTATAGGCAAACTCCACTTCAGAGAGCAATATTAAACAATTGCACTGTTCAGAAAGGACCAGAATTGGTCTGGAATAAAATCACTTTCATTCTGTAAGAGAGTCTACACCCTACTCCAGAATAACTTATTGTGCTATAGTTATGCCAATCAATTGCTGTGCATAGATAAAGCACCATTGCTATGGAGGTTCCTATTAAAAACCCACCAAAAGTCCACTGGCAGAAAAACATGCATGTGGTCTAGCATGTTAGTTTTATGTGAGGAGTGGGGGTTTTAAATAGGTTACTTTTTCATTTAAGCAATGGATAGGCTGATACTTCTGTCTCCCAGGCCAAGGGCAAAATACTATGTATTACTAGATATACTGCTATGTCAGCTGCAAACTACAACAGAAACTTTTCCTGATGTAAAAAAAAAATTAGCAGAATTTGGATAAAAAAATTATTACTGGAAGTATCAATGAATACAACAGAGAGGCAAAAGCTCAATTAGAACTTAAACTGGCCACTTCTGTATAGGATAATAAAAAATATTTTTATAAATACATTTATAGCAAAAGAATGGGCAAGGAAAGCTTCCATTCTTTATTGGACACAGTCGGGAATGCAGTTATCAAGGATGAGGAAAAGGTTGAGGTACTTAACACGTTCTTTGCCTCAGTTTTCAACAACAAGCCAGGTTGTCCTCAGGACAATCGACCTCCTGAGCTGGTATACAGTGATGGAGAGCAGAATAGCCCCCCTGTAATCTAGAAAGAAGTAGTTAGTGATCTGCTGAGCCACTTAGATGCTCACTAGTCCACAGGACCAGATAGGATCCATCCTAGGGTGATGAGGGAGCTGGCGAAGAGCTCTCCAAGCCACTCTCCATCATTTATCCTCAGTCCTGGCTCAGCAGAGAAGTCCAAGATGACTGGAAGCTGCCCAGTGTGATGCCCATCCATAAGAAAGGCCAAAAGGAGGATCTGAAAAACTACAGACCTGACAGCCTGAGCTCTGTGCTCATCAAGATTATGGAACAGATAATCTTGAGTGCGACGATACAGGGCAGCTGTGGGATCAGACCCAGCCAGCATGGATTTAGGAGGGGCAGGTCCCACCTGACCAACCTGATCTCCTTTTATGACCAGGTGATGCTCTGGTGGATGAGGGGAAGGCTGTGGATGTTATTCACCTGGACTTCAGCAAAGCTTTGGACACCATCTCCCACAGAGTAATCCTGGAAAATCTGGCAGCCTGTGGCTTGGACAGGTGTACCCTTCACTGGGTTAAGAACTGGCTGGGTGGCTGGGCCCAGAAAGCAGGCGTGAATGGTGCTGCTCCAGTTGGTGGCCAGTCACCAGTGGTGTCCCCAGGGGTCTGTGTTGGGCCCTCTCTTGTTTAATATCTCTATTGATGATCTGGATGAGGGGATCAAGTCTACCATTAGCAAATTTGCAGACGACACCAAGTTGGGTTTGAGTGTCAATTTGCTAGAGGGTAGGAAGGCCCTGCAGAGGCACCTGGACAGGCTGGATCAATGGGCCAAATCCAACAATATGAGGTTTAACAGTACCATGTCCTGCATTTTGGCCACAACAACCCCCTGCAGTGCTACAGGCTGGACAGAGGCCAGGCAGAAAGGGACCTGGGGGTGCTGGTTGACAGCAGACCGAACATGAGCCAGCAGTGTGCCCAGGTGGCCAGGAAGGCCAATGGCATCCTGGCCTTTATCAGGAATAGCATGGCCAGTAGGACCAGGGCAATGATTCTTCCCCTGTACTTGGCACAGGTGGGGCTGCACTTTGAGTTCTGTGTCCAGTCCTGGGCCCCAGAGTTTAGGAAGGATGTCAAGCTGCTGGAGTGTGTCCAGAGAAGGGTGACAAGGCTGGTGAAAGATCTGGAGCACAAGCCCTGTGAGGAGCAGCTGAGGGACCTGGGGTTGTTGAGAAAAGGGGTTTCAGGGGTGACCTTATCACTCTCTACAACCACCTGAGAGTGTAGCCAGGTGGGGTCAGTCTCTTCTCCCAGGCAACAGGTGAGAAGACAAGAGGATACAGCCTTCAGATGTGCCAGGGGAGGTTTAGGATGGACAATAGGAAGATTTTTTTCACAGAAAGGGTGATTTGGCATTGGAATGGACTGCCCAAGGAGGTGGTAGAGTCACTGTCCCTGGTGGTGTTGGAAAGACTGGATGTGGCACTCAATGCCATGGTCTAGCTCACATAGGAGTGTTCAGTCATAGGTTGGACTCGATCTCAAAGATATTTTCTAACCTAGTTGATTCTGTTATTCTGTGAATGGGTTTACAGTGCTTTTTCTTCAGCTATAGACCCTCGTAAGTCTCAAGAGGTGTTGAAAACACTTGCAAGTAAAGCTGTTTCAGATGAAAACAGAAGATTATTTTTTTGAGTTAAAAGGAAAAAAGCCTGCACAAAACTACAAGTGTTCTCTAATTCAGACTTCACCTACATTTTTACAGAAACATGTTTCTTCAGAATAAAACTGGTTATTTTCCAGACCAAAACCATGATTTCAAAGCAAGTCAAGGAACATGATAACATGGATGGGATGCCAGCCACAGTCTTAACAAGAAAACAAAACAAAAAATGACTGTGGCTAGCACAGGCTTTTCTCACGAGAATTCTTTTTGTGTTTTATAAATAAAGATAAAGTTTGGATGTTACTAAAAACAGTGTCCCAAGACTTGGACGGTGCAGGCCTGGCCAATCAGGCCTAGGGGAAGGCTTCTGGCCGACCAATCTGGGTGACTTTTGAAAACTCTATATATGTGATGAAATCAAAACAATAAAGGTCATTCCTTCTTGCCACTGAGAACTGACTTCTTTACTCTGCTAGCTGCTCAACAGCGACATATGACTGCTGTTTCTTCACAATAAAGCTAGAATGTTTTTCTGAATCTTTTCAATAATTCCCCAGGGATGCTGCACACATAGCAAATGTATCGTTACATCATCCATAGTGCATTATGAAATATTTCATATATCCAGAGATACAAAGAATTTTCAAGTAATTAATGGCTAACTTGCTAACATAGTTTTGAAGTCCAGTTATCAGTCAAGAGTTTCTTACCTCAGTTTTCATTTTGTCATGGCTGCATGAAAAGCTATGGCATAGATCCATTCCCATTTGGAGGCAGTATATCTGGTATATTTATGCCTAGCTACAAAAACTAGACTGAAGTGTTGGAGATTTTGAACCACATTCAAAATAAAGGCATAAACACACTGAGAATACCTGGCACACACTACCACTAACTGAACTAAGTTATTTGCAAGTGTGGGGTTTCAAGCTTTACACAGGGAATTTTTTAATAACTTGTGAAACCAAATTTCATGCTAGCTACATGTCATTTTGCAAATTTAGAAGTTGCTGTATAAGTCTTAGTTTCATTACCTTACACATTAACTAAAACAAGGTAGTGAAATTCCTGCTTTTCAGCTACACTAGAAAAAAAAATGAACTTCAAAAATTTGCATGAACTTCTGGATGTGACTTGATAGCATAAGCTACAAATTTTTCAACTGGTATCTCAAGCTGCAATGACCTCTTACTGCAGAACACCCAGTAAGGAAACCACGTACCATTCCAAAACAAAAAAAATAGAAAAAAAAAAGAGAAAAAAAAAAGAAAAAAACAGGAAAAAAAAGCTGCTACTCACATTTGGAAAGGGAAAGTTCGAAAAGTGCATTGCCACAACAGATACCTCAGCACGCCATTGACAGTTTATTTCTTAAGCCTATCTAGAGTACTTTCAGAGCAAATTAACAAATTCATTAATTTACAGAGCGCAAAAAAACCAAGTGTCTCAAAACGATATTTCTTTGTTCTAAACTTTAAGCCTGGAGTGCTGAATCCCCAGTGCAGTGATCTTATTTGGAGTCAGTGAAGGAAACAGACTTATGAAACCAAATCACCTTCATAATGACTAATAAAAATTACACAAGTTTAAAGAAATAGATGTGATATTTAAGATGTAGTTCACCCAACACCACAAAGCCAAACAAAATTAAAACTTGAGAACTTCACTTTAGACACTCGTATAAGTTTTGACCCACAACTCACCTTCATTTTCTCACAATGTCAAAAACGGAAAAAAGTAAAAAAGCCCAAACACTAAAAAGAAAACCCCAGTGCTGCTGATACTAAGTTACTGATCCCTTTTTATTTTTGGGATTGTTCCTAAAACTGTTAGAACTGTAAGTTACTGAAGCCTCTGCACAACACAGAGCAGATGTTTAGTGCTTAACTTCAGTTTAAATCTATAGCAGGTGACTACCACTGCTGCGACAAACACTTTTGGTTTATCCTCCTTCGCTCTACCCCCAATTTCTTGCTTCCCCCTAATAGCACAGAATGTAAACAGGAAAACAAGTAACAAAGAGTTAAAAAGTTACTACTCAGCCAAGCTGTGATTCCCGTCCACTTTTAGCCGGAGGCAAACCCAGGCTAATTAGACACAGGTTAACCTGCAATGAGAAAAGGTCAAGCTATATTGCATTATTTTGCATTTGCTTTGGGCTACGTGAATGCACATTATTCAGTGTTCACAGCTCATCTCATGAGCAGTAATCTCACTACACACCCTTTATAAACAATTCTGGTTTTAAGACTCAATCCCATGTGTTGAGATAAAATACAGTTAAAGTACATTACCACTGGCAATACAATGGACAGACCCCGAAAATTTAGCATGCGGTTTTGTTTTCCTGGTCCTTAAAAAAAAAAAAAAAGCTATTATTGTGCAGCTAAATACATGCTAAAACCATGGAAGGAATTTACAGAATTTTCACTGTAAGCACTACTGGGAGTCTGTTTAACATCTGCCCACCTCTTCCCATGTAGGATTTAAATTTACTTTGTTGTTGAATTGGTACAAAAATGACACTGTTTTTGTAAGTGTAGATTATCATTTCAAGTGAGATACTCCTACAACCTGCACCCAAATGAACACTGAAATTAATTTCATGACAGCTTGGAAAGTTCCACTTACTTAAAGAGAACAGAATTTTTTCCGTTAAAGCATCCTTCAACTCTACGACATTCAAATGTCCATTTTATGAGTATTTTATTCTATATGGATCCACACACGTCTTTGGAGGTCCCAAGATAAGCTCAGTAGTCTACAACCAGGAAAAATCCCCTCTGCTCCTGGTAAGGGGGTCTCCATTTTTTCCTTTTGGAAAGCTGTTGCAGAAACGTTTTGAACAATATGCAACTGTTGAACAGCAGAAGGCACTGCAGAAAAAAAAGAAAAAGTAAGAATGGGGAGAAAAAAAAAAAAAGTCAGGGGTAAAAAGTGTCTTAAGGGAATTGGTTGTTTCTCTCCAAGAGAAATATCTCTTTTTACAAAAATGCATCAAAACACCATCCCATCAGGCCACAATTCTGTATACAGGGTCTCTTAGAGGGTTCTAGAGAAAGTAGGAGGAAATGAGAGTGCCTCAATTTACATTTTAACTAGAAATCCACACAGGGAATTCTCCCTGTCTCTCTGGCTCCAGGGCTTTCATGACTCCTGGCCACAGAGCAATCTTCCACTTTTATGAGCTGGTGTTTCCCTCTTCAGCCGAGTGAAAGCTCTGTGTCAGGAGAGTGGCCTTACAGTAGAAAAACAAAATCACTTTCAGGACTTTCACTACTAGCAGGACTCCTGCAGCCATGAATAGAGTTAATATAACAATTAAAAAACATAAAAAGATAATAAAAAAGGCACTTCAGCTAGTTAGTTCTTTCTTTCACAAGAAAAGACAAAGAGGGGAGTAAAGACTCAAAGAAGCTAGGAGATGAAACCAAAACTCTGAACTCAGTCCAGGCAGTCTCTTTCACAGCTATCAAAGGAAGAACAATTCTTTTTTGACAAATTATCTTACCAGAGTTACAGAGAAAAATCTTTTATCTCCCTCTATGCTCTTGCTTTGGAAGAAAAGTATCAAAATGTTGATTATTTAAGCTGCTCCAGAAGCACCCTACTGCATGGATTTTTTAAAATGCCACTTCATTCACTGCAATCCAAGCACAGCACAGAACAAGTAATGACTGTACATGTATAGCTCACAAAACTAATTATTGGTCCTAATAATGTCTAGAGCAACCCTCTGAAATTCTCGCAGTTTGCCCAGTAGGTTCATACCTTAATAACTGACATGATGTGACAGACATTCAGCACAATGCATGAAGATTTAACAACACCATTCCCATTGTGAACATTAACTCGCTGTTGCACTCTTGCAGGCTGCACTGAAAGCCTCCCCCACCTTGTCATTGTGAAGGACTAATTAAGTTACTTAAAATCGAGAGGAAAGCTCTTCTAATCAAGGATCAACTTTGGCATCTGCTTTTACATTCATACTAACCTCACTTTTCAGTATGCACACATTCATAGGCAAATTCTATTCAAAGAAAATCCTTCAAATTAGAGCAGAACTTGGGCCAAAAGTACATCTATTTTCCTTACAAGAACTTGCCTAATGGAATTATTCTCTTCTCCACAAGTCCTTGGAAATAAATTGAGAGCTTATATACATACGTAAAGCTAAAGAACAGTAAAGGACAGTACACACATCTTTAAACAGTGAAACACCATTTGCTGTGCCCAAACTGCTTTACTGATCTCAACCCATTTATGATTTCCTACTTAGATCTAACAAACAACAACAAATTCTGATTTCTTTTAGACTTTTGAAATATTCAAAAGGACTTTTTTTTTCTATAATGAAGCAGAACAGATGTCACATACTACAGCCCACTGTTTTGAGACTGTTCTTTCTGCCTGCATGCTCTCTAAACACCAGTATTAGTCTAAACAAAGATGGAATCAAAATAAACAGGACACAAGTGACAATGAGAGTCAGCATTATCCTGCAGATTAAAATATAATGTCACAAGAAATGGACTGATGCTTCCATGTGGAGACATCTCATCACACCTGCTCTCATATAAGCAGACATCTGCCTTTCAAATGTGAAAAAGGACAAAGTGCCCAATGCCAACATTCCCATAAGTTGTTCATTTAGCATCAGCATCATTTCTACACATCCTTGCTTTGTGATAATGCCCAATCTACACCAGAAGTTCACTTTCATATTTTATCATATTTTATTCTTCATCAAAAAAAGGGCAAAATAAAAAGGGATAACATTCCTCAGAGAACTCAAAGCCAGGAGCCTACCACTTCAATATGCATTATGTACCAAGACTGCATGTACAATACAGCTAAGATTTGTAATTGTTTACTTTCCTCTGGTGGCCTGTAGGAGCAATAATTCACTTCAGAACTTCATTTTTAGTCCGGTCCAAGCAAAAGAACTGATGCAGAATTGCAAAATCCTCGGAATTCTGAAATATAATACTAGGTTAATCAGGCCAGAGAAGCATAGTTTTTCAATAACATGCACATGTAGTTCTATGACAGCTTTTTTCTTTCTTTTAAACAAGTAAAAGCTTACTTTGGAAGAAAGTCCTTAGGCCTTTGCCTCTTCCTGCAGTACTTCTACAGGTCCTGCTACAGTACTTCTTTCTGACTTTCACCACCAGAACAGACTCATGAGTAAACATACTCTTTCAGGGCTGAAACCACTTTACTAACCCAGCTTCTGTTGTGCAAGTCTTGGTGTGCCTTCTCTGGTGGCACATATATGGCAAAAAAAATCTGCTCTGTTTTCTAAAGAGAAAGATTAAGAGAATCCCTCAAGTCCCCACAAGACCAACCCTGTATGACTTACGACTTACAGATCATATGTCTGATCTCAACTTCTGTAGCAACAAAGTACTCAATGGTCTTTCCCTCCCATACTCAATTCCCTACATTCATCCAAAGTGATCCACTCATTCAAATAAAGTGACTGCTGAACTTCAGATTCAGCAGTGATACCTGTAGACCTGAAACACTATCAGCATGCATCATTCATCTCCCTCCTGCACAGCTCCTTAAAAAGACAACCATTGAACTTACACAGCACAGGATGCCACAGATGGTGCTTTCTGAAGCATTCATTTCCCTACGCTCATTACAAAGGCTGTCCACAGCAACAAGCTCTGATACAGACATTGACATAGTAAAAACTAACTCCTGATAGATATGTAAACACACGGCCTGAAGCTTTTCTTTTCAAGTCCATGATACTCCAAAAATCTACACAATTCATTTTCTACATACAACAGATACCTTCCAGAAAGGTGCCAATGAAGGCTTAAGAAGTCTTTAGGCCCAAAGGGACCTACCTCTCTGGTGAGAGACCAGTCCTGGAGAATGTTCTGCTACATACCACTTTCACTCCAAAGGGCTCCAGTATGCAAGAAAGCACAGCAAGCAGCCACAGCTTTCCCTCCACAGCTTCCTGCAGCCTCTTATGGATGCTGAACCCCAAACAGCAAGCACTCTGAAGATTAAGAACAGACACCTCAGCTTGGTGTTTTGCAGAAAGTCAACACAGAAAGAAAGATCAGATTCAACTTGCGGCAGCCAATGCTGCCAGCATGACACACAACAAGACCCCAAACCAGCTGGCGCTTCAGAGGAACTGCAGGCTTTGTGCCCAGGAGTATCACATTACAATAGTCAAGAGAAAAGTGATGAATAGATAAGTAATTGAGGTCAGGTCAGCCTCTGACAAGGGAGAGTTTTCTGTCAGTGAGAGGCATGAGAAAACACTCTTTGTGAATGCTAAGCTCTTGTAGAGCAGATGGGGACGCTCCCAACAAAGCCACATGCCAAACAGCAGGGATGTACTCTTCACACACAGCAACTTTGTAGGGCTTAACAATTTTCCAGATACCATCACCATTATCACCTCCATCTTGCCCACATTTGGTTTCAGCTTACACTCTCTCCTCCCAAAACCTCAACTTTGATTCTTCTTGGTTGTTATTTATATCCTATCCTTTCATGTATGTATCATTTGCTGACTGCCAACACATGTCCACAATCAGCTTGCCTACTGGTCTGTGGAGAAAAGAATTCCTTTCTAATACCAGAGATCTAGCAGGGGAGCTGCAGATCGTAATTTCTGATATGCACCTTTATACTAACGCTGATGGAAGGAATATTAGGAAAATATTCAGGGTCCATTACTCCTCTCTGAAGAGACAGCTTTCAAAAAGGAAGCACAGCCAAAGGGGCAGTTATCCCAAAAATGGTTCCTTGTGGATGTGTTTTTACATGACTGATGTTTCTTTCAAGAAGTGCAAAGAAAGAAAGCTTGGTTAAGCCACCTGTTACTGCAGAAGCAGAAAACAAACTGTGTGGAGAAACCTCATGACATGGCGTATTCCCAACAAACCTGATCCTGCTCACAAGCTGAAAAAGAATTGACATGTACATTATTATGTACATTATTACGTAACTCAGCATGACAAAGAAATTGTATTTCCTCTGATTTTGTTGGAGGTGATACTTTCTTGTTTTCTTTTCAAACACTGCAAACTGTCACCCAGATTTCTGTTCCTCTACTCTTCCTGCCTGTTCCAGTAGTAATCCTGAAGATGGCACTAGGGACTAAGACATTTCTTTCATATTTTTCTTGTCGGAGGTCTTTTACTCTGCATTAATTTCTTGTTCATTGAATTGTACCATAGAACTCACCTTTTAAGCATCTTGATTGCTTCGAATCTAAAATAATTACCCTGTCCTCCTGCTGCACCTCTGAGATCTCTTCAGAAATTTCTGGGAAAAAAAAACCCTTTATTCACCAAATATTAGGCACTTGTAATAAATAGTATAAAATAATGGATTGATAACACCAGTAATTTAAATACAATGGCATATTTTACAGAGGAAAAACAAAGCCTATTATTTACACACAAGATTGACTAACAAATAAACTTACATAGCAAACAGAAGCGTGACTTTAAACTTAGGATGGTACAGTGCTGCTCCTTTGAGGTACCCAGAAGATTAATTCATTCAAATTTCATCTTTCATGGTTTCTATGAAGCTATTCCTATAAAATTTAAAATTCACTGTTCCCATAATCGTCTGTGACTTGATTATCTCACAGGATGCAGCAGACTCATCTGAATTGGAAAGATTCTTTTCTTCTTGCTCAGTGCACCTTTTTTAGTTAGACAGATGGTGCAGCAGTTTCAGAGCAGAAAGTTAAGTATCAGACTAACAGCTGGAAGATTTTAAGCATCCCACTTACCCTGTCTGGGAGGGCAGCCATTCTCAGCTTAGCTGAGATTCTTCAGACTAGGTATTTAAAAAAGAACATTGAAATGCATTTAGTTCCTAAGGCAAATTAAATTTCAGAAAACATATAGGGGTGACTGAGCGTGACCTTGGCTATCCTTAAAAAGGAAAATAGATCTGTAATGTCCTCTTTTTATTGCCAAGACAAAACCAGTTGTTAAAATATTCAAGGCATACTTGACACCTATTCACCTCACAAGGCTAGACAGCCTGTGAAAGACAAACACATCCTTTCCTACACTGATCTCTACATTAAGATGAAATTATCATGAAATGGAGAAGGATTGCTCCTGCCAGATGCCAACAGTTGAGCTCCCCCCTACTGACTCAATCCTGGAGAGAGGTGTGAAGAGAGAAAGTCTAGAGAGAAACCTGAGTTCATTATTTGGGAGTTCTCTTCATTGTCTGTTTGCAGAACTACATTAATGAAAGAAACTAGTATGTACTAACAGTAACAGCAAAGAAGGACAACTACAATACGCAAGGCCATTCACTCCTATTTTGGAATCAAGGAGAGAAACTGAGAACTGTTTAAGCTTTTTTTCATTTCAGCTAAAAGAAGCTAGCAGAGAACTAGAGGAACCTCAGGCAATGCTGCAGAGTTTAGAAGCTCAGCTGCTACTTCATATGCCAGGACAAGAGCATCCTTACAAACTGCTAATGCAAAGAGAGAAGTAGTCACCTCTCCAGCACAAGGCAGCCTCGCTAAAGGAACCTAAATATCATGCATTGAGAGTGCACAGTTAACCACCTCCATCAGTGAATTAGATCACAATAGGACACAAACCTAAAATGAAGAAAACACCTGTTTTTCTCTTCCCCTGGATTAAGGAGTTACAGTAGTTCACAGAAAGGTCAGACCAACACCATTGCCAATGCAAAGGAGGGACAGGCAAGAGCAGGGAAGAAAAGAGCACCATCTCTCCCTTCCAGCAGCAATCACCACCAGACCAACTCAGCTGCTTGTGAAACCACAATCCAAGACCTTTCTGGCCAACTCAGCTTCTTGCACTCAACACAATGAGCCTTAAGCCACTTGTTAAAACTATCCTACTGTGTCACTTAAGAGCCAACCAAAACAAAAAGACCTCTGGTGGCATTTCTTTCTGAAATGACTATGCAATATATCCAGAAAGATTTTCAGTTAATAAAACTGTTTATCTACAAGTTTCTCCTGAATCATTAATAAAAACAAGCTCATGAAAGTATTAGTCATGTTCTTGTAGATGCAAAGATCTTTTTTATTCTTCCTTAAATCTTTTCTTCCCCAAAGAGGCAATTGAAACTCAAATAACAATATTGCAGCAATAATAAATATATCTTCTGTATTAATCCTATACAGAACAAATGGTCTTGATACTAAACTGAGAAAAGAAAAAAATTTGGTTTATTTCTGAACTCTAGTGTCTATGTGGGTCATTGACACAGTGACAGACAGTGGCCTGACACAAACAACGTTTTCCATAATAATCCTCCACTTCAGTACAGCTTTCATTTGTTCTTCACAAGAATCACATTTCTTTGTGTTTTCCTTGCTCTCTTCCATTGTGCTCTTTTGAACCAGAAGATTGGTAAGCAAGAATGTAATAACTTAAGGCAAAAATAAAAAGTAATAAAACTTATCAGAGCCCACTATAACCAAGAACTTCCCTTGCCAAAGGAAAAGCTTTGCAAAAGTTTTAAGTGAAAGAATTGTTACAAGAGTCAATACAAGATTTCAGATCAAGTATTAAATCCCTCAGCAAATCATGAGTCTAAAATTGAAGTTACTTCACTACAAAATAGGAAGCTATTACAGTAAATACTTTTAAGTCTCAACAGACTAGGAAAATACTTCCAATTCCTGCATAAAAGTGTAAATGCAACATGCTAATACTTGGTCATTTGCACACTCAGACACCATCAGCACTACTGTATTTTTAATTAAAATGTTCTTCTTCCCTACAGTTCTTCTAGTATATTACTCACATTTCTTTTGAATCAAAAAAAGTTGCATTGCATTCCTTTATGTATCATATGTTCTCTGACGATTAGTATGAAAAACACTAAGTATTTCCAGCTTTACTTGACAGGTACATGCTGATGCTGAAGAAAGGCTGTCAGACTGTGTGCACAATTCAGACATGCACTGCAAGACAAATGAAGTTCATGAACTGTTGTCCATAAGGGGAGCTGCTTGCCCACTGAACTACATCTTTCTGTTGTTTTCAATTTAAAGTTATGAAAAGAACATATACAGTTCTTAGCTTTCAAAAGCTCTACACAGCCAAAAACTTCTTGAAACCACTGGAATGCTCTGGATGCAAACTGGAATTGTTTCATGCATCTTTAACAACCTCACTGTGATGAGCCCTCAGTGTGCACACACTCCACCCTGACTCCTCTTCAATCTGACTTTTGTAACATGCACCTCTTTCTTTTCCTTCTTGAAATCTGTGGGTTTCTTAGCCTTCTTGACTCCTTCTTCTCTTATTAAGTATTTCTCTAATAATTTAGTGGTAACACTCCAATTCTTGCTAGGAAATCTGTCAGGAGACTTTTCCTTTGCTTGAAAAGCTACCTTGCCCCTGGCCTGGCACATTTCATCCAAACTGCCTGGTGTTCTTCTTGCCATTATCAAGCAATCAACTGAATCAACTTTTGCCACAATTGAGCGCCAAACTTCTTTCCATGAGACCCTTATGCTTCTTTTCTTATTCTGTGTCAAATATTTCAACTGTTAATTGAATGTAGTATATTTAATAGCAAATGAAAAGAGATAACAGTCACTTGCAAAAAAAAACCCAAAAACACAAAAACCCCAAAAAAAATAAAACCAAGCACCTTTTCAACACTTTCATCAGCAAACAGAAGTCTGCATCTAGTGCATTCAGACTATTTGCCTCAGGCAAGCAAGACCTCTGCATGGTATGTCATCATTATTTTGTGCTTTAAAAACCATCAGTGGGGCATGCATCCTTAAAATAGCATAGAATATTGTTACCTTGAGATTACCTTCTGCCTCAGTCTAAAAATGTGTTAGGGCCACTTGTGTATGAAGCAAAAAAATAAATCAGGTTGGATGCAACTTTCTTTACATATGAAATAAACAAATACTTTTTTTTTCAGTATCATAGGATGCCAATAAAAAGTTCCCATTTATTTAGCATTATGACTTTCAACATCTCTGTAAATAATGTTTCTACCATTTGACATCACAAACTGCATTTATATTAATACCCTAGTTATATTGAATCTGTAGCAGCCGAAACAGATTTGTGGTGAAAAAAATTAAGCATTTTCTAAGTTAACTGCCAGTAGTGTTTGAACAGAGGGATTCACAACAGCAGATACTAAAAACGAAAAAAAAAAATAAAAACCACCAAAACATCACAACAAAACCGAAGTTTATCAGTTGTACAACATCATGGGCAAGTTCCAATCATAAGCAGTTACCCACGTTTAAGCTTTTCATAAACTTTTCTGTTAATATTTCAGCTCTTGCACCCTGCTAAGCAAAAACTCCAGGCTAGGACATGGATTTTTTTTTTGGCTCCCAAGGGGGTTTTCCACAACACATGGACTGGGAAGCAGAACATGGACATGTGCTCTGATCTAAAGGTATCTGAGGCATTGTGCTCCTGCCAGGTTCTCAGTCCATATCCCTATAGGGTGCTGTGCACATCAAGTTGCCACAACTTGCCCAGGAAAAAGACTTGCCAAGAGGCACACAGACAGAATGAAGTACACAGTCTGGGCCTCTTATGTGAGCAGCCAGCACTCCAACCACTGAATGTTGGGAGAGCACACCAAGTTCAACAACTGAACTCATCTAACTTAGCATCCCACTTTCAAAACACAGATAAAATGAAAATATACGATAAAATTTTAATAACAGAGTAATTTTGCTCTCTCCCATTGGCTGCAGGCGTTGAGATCTGGTATTCTAAAAGATTATTAAGAAACTAAAAATACTTGCATATTTAAAAAAGTATGAAGATGGGGATTTTAAAAGTGACTCTTTTAGTGATATCTCTCCCATAAGATACTGTAAGAATGTTCTCACAAAGAAATCTTTGCTTAAGGCAATTTCTCCTCCCTCTTGTTCTTCAACAAGCCTCCAAAAAATTCTTTCAAGTAATTAACACAATTAAAGGCACGATGATGAAAGCTAACTTTAAGGGGGGAAAAAAAAAGCTTTAATGGCTGAACTCTTTACCCTACTTTATTTTGTGAACGTATCTTTTATTGTAACTTAAGACACTACAAAATAAATTGCAGCTTGGCTACAAGAGTCACACATGGGAAAACACAGTTTAGGTTTGTTATTCCCTCTTTTTCATAAATCAGTCCCGGGCTCAGTTTAAACACATGCCAAATATGACCTAAATGTATCACATCTTCAACAAGTAATCATACAGGAGAAGAGGAAAATAAGCATTGGTTCAATCCCCACAGCCCACAACCCAAGGGTTATGTTACCTTCTTGTAATTGTATCTTGTTATATACATACATGAGAAATAGTTTAACCAAAGGGAATACATACTGAGATCAGGATATGAAATTAACACCAATAAACCTGGCTCTGTACTTTGTCAATTTTCTACAAAATTTCATATATGCAGTTATCAGTGCCTCATTTGGTTTTACATTAAATTTCTGTGGTCCTCAACAATTTCAGAAAGCAATGTATTTCAGTGGGCCATAATCTTTCTCTTCCACAGCAGACAGGAAAATATTTTTCTGGTGATTTCTTCTAACTGTCCAAGCTGATCCCTGAAATGCTGGACACAAACCAGAAATCAAAAGCAAAATAGCAGACTTGTTCAACAGAGCAGCATACAACAGCCCATTAGAGAATTATGCAGCAGATATTATCCCTCTCCCCTCCTAACATAGTAAAAGCTCCTCAGGGAACAGCTTAACTCACCTGTAACTTAATTTAAAATTTAAAGATTTAAAGCCTAAAGTAATTAATTAAAATAATTTAGATCTCTTGTGAAAGAATAATTCATCATTCACAGGGGAGCAAAGAATTTAAAATTCTTCACATCAACAAATGATGACGTTTTCGAGGTAATCTAATGCAAAATTCAATTTTAAAATAAAATTACATCAGGTATGGAAACACAATAGGCTACCCACACCATAACAAGCCTGCAGGCTTCTGCCTTTTGTGTCTCAGTAGTAAAAATAAATAAATATTCAATGGTTTGTGAATTCATGAAAATCATAAAAGGGAAATCCAAAGCTAAAAGAAAGCTAGCTAGCTCTTTCTTTAACTCTGTCTAGAGTTAGATTAGCTCTGAAATGTTTATTTAGCACTCAAATGAAGAAAGGGGTTTACATTCCTGATTTGGAAGTGTAAAAACATCTTCAAATGACTCATGATAAAGCTAAGATTAAACATATATAAGGTTTGAGTATCTCTTGTCTTTAACACATTTGAAATTATAAAACAAATAAAACTTGCACATCATCACTGCCTGAAGTGGTTTTTTTGGATGTTTGGGGTTTTTTTAAACCATACTACTACACTCTTGGATATTAGCAACACCATTCACAGGTTTCATATTTACGTTACACTCCATGGCATGGCAATATTAATTCTATGTAGATTTAAAGTACTAATTTGTCTTCAAACTTCTATGTATTTTCCCGTTTCCCTAATGCTTACATTTATAAGAAGGGTTTATATTTGTTTGCCTCCAGACTGAACACATGGGGAACAAATCTTGAAAGCAAAGATACTACTTTATACAACAGCAGAGATTTTTGCTTTTGAATTCCTTTGGAAAAAAAAAATAAATTGAAAATTGTTACATGAGGATTAGTGAGAGTAGTTGGTAAGCATTTAAGTTATTCATGAGCTTAAACAGATTTTCTTCACGTCAGGACAATAGTTCTTCCTCTCAATAACACTCATATTATGGTTCCTTGTCTACCACTCCATTTACTGTAGCCAGTGAAAATCAGGACAAAGGCTTAAATGGCAGATTTCCTAAGGCAAACCATGCTTCCCAAACTGCTCAGTAAATAAGACTTGTTTACACAAAGCTCCATCACATGAGAACATGAAAACAGCTTTCAATATTTAATACCTACATGCACACCAAGGTAATCTGAAGCAGTGGTACCACCCAAGGACAATATATTAATACAGACTTCATATTTCTAGGAAGTAAGTCACCTAGCAATTACAACAGAAAAAGGAGAAGGGAACAATTACAGACACAAAGACACCTCAACTCCTAGTTGCAATGCATGCTTACATCTTAGGAGCTACCTGAAAAGGTTTTTTTTAATTCTAAATTAACTATTATGAAGGTGGCATATATGAAAGAACACTGTGGACTGAGGACGAGACCTTAGAAATCAAAGCCCTCAAATGAAAACATATTCAAAGGAGCTAACTGCAAGCATTAATCTTATAAAGCAGAACATCTCAGCAAGCAGGACAAGACAGCCCATCTCATTTCTGGATCCATGCTTTGAATCCAACACAGAGCTATGCTGCTGGCCACTTGCATTCACAGCGTTATGGAGAGACAATGTGCTTGTGAGCTGCTTCCTTACAACAGATCTCCATAGTCCCACCTCTTCCACAGAGAATGAGTCTGGCTCAGCCCCAGGGAGCAGCTCCTCCAGGCTTGGAGCACCATGCACATGCAAGGAAGCGGAGGGATGAGGGATGCACATACTCCCACCGTGAATCTCACTGTTGCTCTGGGAAGCATTGGAACATCAGTGCTGCAGGATGGCATCCACCAACACTGCTATGTTTGCATTAGTTAGAAAAAAACTCCAACCTCTTGAAGTTTCATTCATAATGTTCTCCTATTAAAACTTAATCATTCTCTGACAAGCACTGGTACAAGACTCAGAGAGATTCAATGGAACTCTTAAAGTCCTAGAAGTAGAAAAGCAATCAAGAAGGTGAATATGCAGTTGGTGCTTTATTTGATAATAAATTCAAACCAGGAAATATTAACTTCAGCTCTCTCAAAGTGTCACAGGAATGAAGATGACAAAAAAAAAGTACAGCCTCACACATCCCCTCAAACAAGCACTGTGTTAGGACATAAACTCCAGCCCTGTACTCCCACAAAAATCCACAGGCAGAAATGTGATCCCAAGTGATTCACAAACAAATAAGGCCATGTTTCTGTTGCTATAACATAACACACAGTACTTTTTTTTCCTCTGATGTAATTTTTATAACATTATTTTGGAATCTGACTATTTTAAAACTTGGTTGCTACGACACGTTATAGTCATTACATGGATTCATTTCCTACTTTCCAACTGGCAAGACTATTTGTTTCAGTTTTATGAAGTTATATTATGGACAAAAGACACATAAAATATTCTGTAAATTCTAATAGTAGAAACTCCTTTAATACCTTCCATTCCTTGAATATATGTGAATTGGAAGGAGGGCTTCCCCACACAATTACTCTAGAAGTCTCCATACTTCCAGCTTTCTCAAGTTTTCTGAGCCTTCTTTCTGAAAATGGTCTTTTCACATTATTAGTCCTACTGAGAGATGACATCTGATTTCTTCCAGAGCCTGTCAATGACTCCCATACTATCTAAACTTACAAATAATCAGAAAGTGACAAGTTCTTCCAGTGGACAATAAAACACGGAATACAAATTCTCTCTGGCTTTAACAATCAGTGATGAAGAACAGATGATGAATTGACCTTGGGGCCGATGAATACTTCACCTCCATGAGGCAACATAGGTTTGGGGAAGACTTGTTTTTCCTGTAGATTAATTTTTAATTACTGAAATATAGTCATACCAGATAGATCACATTCAGAAGTCAGCTTCTAAAAGAAAACCAAATATGAACTTCCTAATGGAGTATTAACATAACTGAAATAGTTTTAAAATATGCACACAGTATACCTTCATCTTCACAAACCACATTAAATAGAAAGCAGTTGGGAATCAGAGACTGGAAGGTTACTGGGGTAAAAACTTTACCCCTGTATAACAAGCAGGAACATAAGCTGTACTGACGTATCAATGGAACCTTTAGTTCCTAGCCTATGAAAATATGTGAATTACCACTACAGGGAAATACAGTGGCTCTATCATATTCAATCTTAAAGTTCAACACTAATTTAACAGGCAAACAATGAATCTTCAGGAAAAAACCCCACCCGCTATCAAGCATGTATGCTAGCATAGCCATTTCAAATGTGCAAAAAGAGGTGATTTCTCCACTTGTGGCTTTGCTTGTGCATTTGACCTAACAATTATTTCATTTAGCTCTTACCAAGTTGAACTTTCTGTTAAGTCTGATTAAAAGCAGTCTCACCAAATCAGCTAATTGCGGTGCTTCTGCTACTGGCTAATCATTCAGATGACACAATTCAATCAACCAGCCACAAAGAGTGTTGGCACAGAACATTCACCCTCAAAATGCCTTAACCGGGACTATGTATTTGCAGGATCAAGCACAGCATGCTACAAACCCAATCCCACCTTATGACTGAAAAACAGAATCTTTCTTTTCTTTTTTTTTTTAAGGTGTAATATATAAGCTATTTCAAGTAGCAATGATAACATACAGATGTACTAATCATTTGATTATGATTATTTTATGGAGTGTGCTAAACAAGCAGTTAATGAAAAAGATGGCTGTCCTACCATTAAGTTTGCGCCCTGAGTGTGAAGATCTAGAAAAGAAATAATGGGAGCTGTTAGGGAGAATTTTTTTTTCTTTAAAGAGTTCAGATTCTATAAAATTAATTAATTCTGCATATTTAATGGCAGCCATCAAGTCAATCATTTCATGCTTATAGGATCATTTAACCAACAAATAATCAAAATTAATTTCCACTTGATCTTGAAGAAAGCTCATTCTAAAGGCAGTACTTTTTGAAACAAATTGGAGATGAAGGCTAAAGGGTTTGCTTGTTCATATTTTTAACTAGAAAAATATACCTGAATCAGTGGTGCCAAGGTATATAATTTCCTTCCCTAGCTGGGGAAAAGGAGGGGAACGAAACAAACTAGATGTAACAAAGTATAAACTTTTTATAAACATTTTATTAAGAAACCGAGGATTACCTGTAGGACTTCCTTTGTTTTTCCCCAAAATGGAAGAGCTGCCATGGAATAGAATCAACTATTGTTATTTTGAAGGAAGGAATTGGGGGAATGAGAAAGCAAATGGGAACAAACATCACTTGTAATTCACGTGGAAAAGAAATGAGAAAGATGAATGCAAAAGCTGGAGCGCCTGATGTTTCTTTAGAAATAGCTGAGGATTGAAGAAAAGGTGCCTATGGCTCAACTGAAGAACCACCAGCAGGCTGAACAGGTCCTAGAGTTTCTCAGTTAAATAAAGTATTGAGGCAAATTTCTAAGCCTTATCTATCATTATAAGTAAAATCTAGGTAGTTCACAGCATGTGTTTGATAAAAGCTCACATATATAATGAGTCTCAACAGTCTTCCAATATGATCAGTTTTTCTTTCCTTAAATGAAATTCTTTCATAACAGCAACAGAGAACAAAAAAAAAAAAAATCAAGCTAAAGTGATTGTCAATGTCAGACAATTGGCAGGGACAATTCAAGGACAGAAAAGCAGCTGCTACAGATATTAAACTTATTTTTTGTAATAGATCCGATTTTTAAATTCATAGTGTTCCTTTATAGTCTGTCAGGTTTGTCTCTAGCAGGAGTTCCTTTAGGGCAAGCACTGCAGACAGTCTGCCTACCCTGAGGGAAACTAAGACACTCAGATGTGGGGTAAAGGAAAGATATTAATAATTTAAGACAGTGGTCTGCCACCCCTAGGACAAAGCAATAGTGTAACATCTAACTCCTGAGCTTACATTCGTCCTCCCTGAACTTGTATTTTCCTCAACAGATTTACAAAGTGCTGCAGAGGATACAGTGTTACCCATGGTTTTTGGAGGAACTCTGAAAGTGCTCATGGTTAATGACATCTCCTGACACTGCCAGGACCTCCAAAGCAAGGAGAGAAGTCAACTCCGAGGCAGCATCAACAAAAAAGGCAGCTCAACAGGGAAGAACACTTACTTGCAAGCTACAAAATACAGACCTCAGAAAAAGCCCTGGGTAAAGTACTTTTTCCCTTATTCCTGTAAGGTAAAGAGGTTAACTTACCATTGCCAAATAGAAGATTCACTGAGTGAAAACCACTTCCAGTAACCCAACTATTAATTTTGATTACTCTTTGACATTGGTTCTCATTTCCATTTTATAGAAAGGCATATTTGGAAACTCTCTTCTGTGTTGCAGAAGGAATTACTTTGAAACTATTTCCACTTATTCAGTACTCTTTTCCTGTGTTGAGCAAACATTGACCTAACAGTCATTCACTAGTACATTAAATTTGATATTCAATATTCACATGCATTATAAATCAATTGTACTTGAAAGTGGGAAAGAACAGATGTGAACTTTAACAGTTACCTTCGTTTTAGACTACAGTATAGCCAAAGTAAAGCAAAGTTTTCCCTAGGTGTTGCATACTACAGACTCTGAAAGGTGACTGGCACTTGGATCTGGGCATTATACATTCCATTTCTTTGCCACATGCTTGAGAAGCCAGGCTTAAGAACTCACACAGTCTTTCATTTAATCAGACTGAGGTGTACTGGAAATTCTGCTGAAACCTTCAGACTCCCTATACAAAATACAGAGATTATCAATATTGCGACAGCATATTAGTTTTCACTGTAAATAATTCCATCAGAAAATCCCAAACAGAATCATCACCTACTGAGCACACTTTGTTTACAAAGACCACCCTACAGGCTGAAATAATACATTCTTCATAAGCACAGAGACCTGGATTCAACATAGATATTTAAATAAGAATCACTGCAAAGAACAATTATTCAAGTGCAAGAGAATTTAATTTGCAGCATAGCTTTTGCACATTCATACTGAAGATTTCCCACTCAATCTTACTTTGCTTATGGTGGCAAAGTATTTCGCAAAACAAAGTGTTGTAACATACAATTAAACACTGTTCACATAATTCTTTCCACACAAATACTATGAATGAATGACAAGACAAGAACTCAGCACCACTACAGCTGAAAACCCATGATCCTGACAATAGGTACCTTGACTTCTTGAGCTAGGATTTATGTATAAACACACACACATGCACAACAAGCTAATATGTTTTACCTTCTAGAATGAGATTATCACTGCCAAACCAAACAAAGTGTAATGTTTAAAACAAAAAGAAAAAAAGTTAAGACCCCTTAAACATGAACTGTGAACCTCAAGCCCAAGTGTACACATTTTGACGCAACTCTCATCTACTGACAGCTCTTCAAAAGTGCAGTAATAAGTGACAGACATGAGCATTTAAGTATATGAGTGTAATATTTATTGTTGGTGGAGAAAACTAATAAAAAACATACATTAGTGAAAGTTATGCAGGATGAGAAATGAAGCACAACATTTGGAAGAGAGAACAAAGAGCACATATCTATTCATCCCATTCTACCTGATTTCAGCACAAAGGAAGAGTGTGACCTACAAAAATGGATTCTCTCTTCCTCTTAACTGTACAAGACAGTATTAAGTGGTGGCTGACTGAGAACCACACTGAAGGCCACAGGAATAAGGAATAATATGGAAGGAATCAGAAGGAAACTTCAGTCCACATATGAACCTACAGTGGTTTAATTTCTTTCATATCTTTTTACCTTTCGAAGTTAACTTTTCCACAATAACTCTTTGTGAGTTCATTCAGCTAAAATACACAATAAATAATAACTATTTTGGCATATAAAAAAGGTTTACTTGCTGGTGAACATGGTAACATAAAACCCTAGGGAGTACCAACATTTCTAATAAAGAAGATTTTTGAAGTTACCATTCAAGTCTATCACAACTGACTAGGAGATAGTCATAAAACCTAACTTTGCCAAGAGGGACCAGCCTTTCTTGAAAGAGCAAAGTTTCCTGACGGGGTGAGTCAAATCGAGAATTTAATTCTGGTGCTTCAGTCAACTTGGAGCTCTCCTGAGAACACCTCTGTTTCCATTAGCTATACACAATGCTTTGGGAAATAGTCTTCCTGGACAAAGCCAGACTTCCTATAAACATCAGTATTTCGATAATTTTGCAAATAGAATCAAACATATCAAGCAGAAAAAATATTTCTGCATTTTTAACATCACTACTTAGACTTTCTGCAAAAGTGCCCTGAATGCCAGCTGTGCTGGCCAGTGCTTCCAGGAAACCAAATAGATTTCTGCAGTGAACATAGGAAATGTCACTGCTGCCATAACATAGCTAACTTCACAGGCATTCTGACCACGATTATAAAAATCACATCTCTCTACTGCAAAAATATTTTTTTACAAAGTGTCATAGCAGGCTGAAAATAGAATAGAATTTAGTGAAAGCAAATGTGTTTTAACTTCTAATCTGGCAATTGCAGAAGGACTTCATGACCTCATGCCTGTTACAGATTAAGCAACTTGGTAGAACTTGAGAGATTGTAGTAAATTTTCGTTTTGGAAGCTCAAAGTTGGCCAGACCTTCTGCTTATCACTTTGAGTGTCCAGCTGCCTGCTGTTTTCAGAGAAAGGTACCTCATTAGCCACTGTCAAGTAAATGGATGCTATCATTTTTCTGGCTCAGAAAATAAAAATTAATTAACATTTGAAACAAGTTATTAAAAAGCTACTCGTAGTCACTCACAGCACCTTCAATTATAAAAAAAGAGGATAATTTTAAGGTCGCCATTCTTTTAAGACAAAATCTTAACTGGCAATACCTCCATCAACACCAGGCTGGAACAAATGCCTAGGTCGATGCTGAAATTGGTTACCTGCATAGGAGTGCAGATGTGTGCCACACCTGGAGTTACAAGATGTGTGACCGAACTAAGCTATCTCAAGCTGATAAAAAAACCACAACTATCAAGAAGCCAATGTTATCAGACATTTTTAACAAAAAGCACGCCATCTTGAAGGTGCTCTGGATCACATTTTTGGTGCTTAAAATGTCTAGAGATCAACACCAAACGGGCTGCAACAGAGCAAAACCTGGTCTAGCCAGCCTTTTTATTTCTGCAATAATCTAGGAAAAGTGTAACCAAGTCTACTTAAGCATTTATCACCAACAAACAATTCCGACAGAACTAAAATATAATCATTCCTCCCGCAGGCTAACGAGAGAATGGCTGGAGCTAAATGGTATCCTATAATAATTTTACATGTATGAAATGTTCCATTTCATTTAGTGATATTATAAAAGTGATGCATTGGCCATAACATTTACTGTTTACAATCTGCAGCAAGCTATACCCTTCTCAAGGGAGACTAAGTAATCAAGAAAACGTTATTCACACTATGTATTTGAGAAAAACAGATCACTGTGCCAATTACAGACTCTTTCCTATACTAAGAAGCATGTATGCTAGCCTAGAAAGGAGGGGGGAAAGAGAAAAGATAGGAGACTTGTTTGCTTATCAAATGAAAAGCAGGTCATACATTCTTGCATTGAAAAAGTTTTGCTTTAGTCCAGCAAAGCCTAAAGAGAAAAAAAAAAATGTAAACGCTAGTTCTGAGTAGCTGCTGAAGACACTTCATTATAGCAAAAGAAATCTTAAAGCTCTGAAAAACCATACAGCGACTCACAGGACTACATATAGAAAGATCCAGAAGTAGTCAGATTGCAATTTTGTTTCCAGAGTATCCATTAGAGGCAAATATTTTAATTATAGCATTTCTTTAAAGTATTCTTTGTTACTGTTGCTTATACACCGTTTTCCACTGAACGATCACAGTGATCGATACAGGCTGCAATGAATGAAGTGTAACATCTCCAGAAAACAGATGCTGCATTATTCATTTCACAGATAAGTAAATGCAAGTATGAAAAATTAAGTGACTTGCTCTAGTCAGAGAGCCAAAAGCACAGCTGTGAATCGAATCCAGATACCCCAGCTTCCAGTGATCCATTAACCACCAGACATTAGCTCTTCTAAAATGAAATGTAAACTTTTCCTCACATTTTGCCCTCCTTCTAACAAGTCTGGCAAAGCTAGCACTGGGGCTGTTCACTTCATGTGTCTGACTTTTAAGAAACCAAAACCTTAGAAATAAAACAAAAATTAATAAAATACAAACTTGACTTTACTGCACAGATTACAGAACTCCCAAATTCATCACTGTAGGGCTCAGTTACCTGTCTCTACCCTCCCAAGAGAAGGATCAGCAATAGCTCTCAGATTTAAAGCTGCTGGCCAGGCACAAGCTTGGTAGGAGGCATCAGGGTCACACATCATCCCAAAACAACACCTGCTGTAGTCCTGATTCCCCACAGGCACTTACACCCAGGAGCTGCCAGCGCTGCCTCCAAACAAGAGGAAGAAATGGATGGGATCATCAGAGAAACGTATACTGGCCCAACAGCTGTTTCTCCACATGTCCTGTCTCACATGCACAGATACCTCTCAGCTGCTTTCTTCAAGGCTCTCAGCACAGGCATTGCATTGCAACAGCCTAGTGAGCCAAAGCTTGGCAAAATGTTAAACACTCATCAGCGCTCCGGTTACACTAAAGGCTTTCAGTGTGGTGGCAATTATGTCCTATGCTGTCTCAGCTCAGAACCTATTCCATGTAGATAAGCATTGGTAGAGAACCCTCTGCTTTAAGAAACCCCTAATGGTCTCAGGACGACTTCAAAAGCTGGCAAAGCCTTTGGGCAGGAAGGGAGGATGGGCACAAAACCACTGATGACAAAATGCCATCAGTCAAAGAAGGTTAAAGAAAATTGTTTAGACCTGACAGCAAGCAATCAATTTGATTGTCACTACTTAGAACCTCAAAAACAAATGAGTAGAAACTTGAGAAAAACCACATGCAACTAATCAGTTTTACAGCACATATTTT
Source organism: Lichenostomus cassidix (assembly GCF_008360975.1). Taxonomy (NCBI): domain Eukaryota; kingdom Metazoa; phylum Chordata; class Aves; order Passeriformes; family Meliphagidae; genus Lichenostomus; species Lichenostomus cassidix. The sequence continues at coordinate 68,476,506 of NC_139483.1, read as the reverse complement.
TCAGATGTTTCCACAAATACAAAATTCTCCTTAAAGGCTGGAGTACTTCGCAGATATATATAGCATTCACCCACTCAGAGTCTCAAAGATTAGAGTTGCAGAACATATCAATCATTTAAGTACTTTTTAAAAACTCACCAAATAAAATATTTTAGATACCCACGTTTTAAAACATTTGTCTGAACACACAATGGGAAACCTTGGTTACTTTTCACAAATAAGTAATGAGCCAGAGATTTAAAAGTACTGAAAAAAATCCTAGTATTTAAAAATCATGACCTGTTTCCAAAGTTGCTATGGTAAGGCAGGGCACAGATCTCAGACCCAAAAGTAAAATCACTCACATTTACATTGACACACACAACACCTAAATTTCAGAAATAAATTATCAAGATTATTGAGAAAGAAAAAGGTTTTCACCTTATTTCACATTATTGCAAAATCACACCACAAAACAAGGTGAGGGAGGTAAAATTTCTGCATTACTATGGGTGCAGTAAAACTTGTCAGCAGGATATTAACTCTTCTTATAATACAAAGGTCAAGGCCATTGGAAATCCATCTGTAACAAAGCCCTTGGAAGTACCAGTGAGATCAAATAAGAAGATCCAAAGTAAGGGCCCAGGGTTTCAGTTTTATGTGACTAAATACTTTTTATTTCCAGCACAATACATCAGGTTAGTAATGTACTCTGAAACACATATGAATTTTAAAAATGAATGTATTTGATCCTGCTGAGCCCGGGCATGACTATGTTCCTACTGGTGTTCCACAAGCCACAGGCTTACAGAATTAAGCCTAGAGCAGCCCACTTAAAATAATAAAAAACCCCAACAAACCCTTACATCATAGGTCCACCACAAAACTTCCAATCACGTCCCAAGACACTGTATTTAAATATAATCTACAAACAAATCAGCAATCAGCACACACTGAAGAGGCACTCTAAAATTCCACTTTAACACTGCAGGTCTGTGGCACTTCTACAACTGCAGGGGAACCTTAAAAGCCCAGATACACTATGCTTTGGGCCTCCATTCCATCAACTGACCTTACAAACAGAGAAGAGCATTTCCTTCTTGTTCCTCCTATTTATCATAATATTACAATCTCCATCTATAAAAAGTTCAACAAAATCCCCTCCACCACCACTTTCTAAAGTCAGGTATTTTCCACTTTTATTAACAATTTCATTTGTTTCTTCCAGAAAAAGTCTACTTAAGGCCAATGTCTAAATCCCCCTTCCTGAAAATTGTGTTTGTCCCTTGTACACATTTTGTCCACTCAAGACAACCAGATTTAGAGACAGAAAGCTTGAAATATAAATTTTGTTTTTATATCATTACATCACAATTGTGGATTTGCCAAGGACAACTACACAGCCACAATTTCTGTTCCTTAAAAGAAAAGCAAAACATCTGCTTTAAACAAATGCTACTTTCTTCCTTACACCTGTTAAAAAAATACTGTGCATACTAAACTCGGATTCCATTAATATTGCTACAGCTGCAGTTACAGCAAACACAGTTCTATCAAACAAAAACCAGCAAAACCCCCAAAACACAACCAAAACGCTCAAATCCACAAATGAAAGTCCTTGGAAAATTGCACTTAAGAAAACACTACTCAACAATCCAAATTTCTGCTTACTGGTGGGAATGCAAGACTTCCATTAGTCTACCTTAAAAACTGAAAGAGTGGATAAACAGCTTAGCAACCTTAACATTCTCAACAATACACAAAACCTCGCAGCTCTCAGGCGGATATTCCAAAACACTTGGTAACAAAATACACAGCTCCGAACAGTGTCACTTTGATCTTTTAACCTGAGTAGCCTCCATGCTTTCTTCCCTGTTTTCCTTGTAATACAGTTCTTAACATTAAAAGAGTACACAACTGTTAGCGAGGCGGCCGCACTTTCCAAGGGAATTCTTTCATTCCCGTGCACCGCACTGGGAAGCGCCGCTCGTGGCGTCACAGCGAAGCAACTTCCCACTGACAGCGAGCAACCGCAGGGAAAACCTGTTGCGGCGAGGAAGAGGATCCCGGAGCGGAGGCGAAACCTCCCGCCGCCGGGACAGCCTTTCCCCAGGGCCGCCGCACTCACGGCCGAAGCCCAGAACCTGCCGGAAGCTCTGCCAAGGCTCCCGAGGGCTGCCGCGGCCCCAGCCCCGCCGTGCCCCCAGCTGCCCCCGGCGCTTACCGGGCGGTGTCGAGCAGCGGGTGCTTGGTGCCCACCAGCTTGCGGACCTGCATGGCGATGTTGCTGAGCTCGTCGCTCAGCAGGCACCGCAGGCTCATGAAGGACGTCGGGTACCCCACGATCTTCTCGGCCTCCGACACCACCTGGCTCCAGGGCGGGCCGCCCGAGGACAAGCACCGCAGCCCGCCGGTGCCGCGCACTCCGCGCCGCAGCAGGGCGCCCCACATGCCGCCTCCCCGGGGACGCTCCGCTCTCCCGCTACGAGCCGCGGCAGGGCCCCGCACGCCGAGAGGGCGCGGACGAGTCCCGCTGCCGGAGGAGTGCCCCGACCGTGCCCCGGCCCGCGCTGCCCGTGCCCCGCGTTCCCCCCGGCGGCGGCGGCCGGACCGCGCTCATTGTGCCCTGGGGGCGGCCATCTTGGGCGTCGCAAAACACGCGGGGCCGTAAAGCGAGGGCGGCGGGGCGGGTGCCGGGCGCGGTGGTGCCCGCGGGGCGACTGAGGGAGAGCAGCTCCGCTCTCCGCCGGGCAGCTCCGCTCTCCGCCGGGCAGCTCCGCTCTCCGCCGCCCTCACACCTCCCGGGGCTGCAGGGGCGCCGCTTCTGTTCCACACTGCGTGCTTGTCGCCCCCCGGAGCCATGGCAGAGGGTCCCGCTGGAGGGGGAGCGCTCCCCGCGGCTGTCCCGAGCTCCCGGCTGGCAGGAGGTGCCCCGCAGAGCGGGATCTGCTCTGCCTGCGGCCAGCGACCGGCGGGGAAGAGCGGTCAGGCTCCCGCCTCAGGTGTTGGGCCTGCAGTCTTTAGCTGCACGGTCAGGATTTCTATGACATTTTTGCGCTGTAAGGGTGGTCAGGCTTTGGAATAAGTTGCCCAGGGCGGGGATGGAGTCACCAGCTGTGGATGTGTTGAGGAGGCGCCTGGAGCTGGCGCTGGGCGATGTGGTTTAGGGGTGACAGTGGTAGTGCTGGTCTGATGCTCAGACTGGATGATCTTGGTGGTCTCATCTAACCTTGAAGCGAAGACTTCATATACAGTATGGTCCACTGTATATCTTGTAGTCTTTCAGTTATTCTGAGCACAGCCATCATTGATGCCTCCTTGCAGGTAGCTGCCCCCAAATCTTTTGAGAATTTAGAGAATGGATTTTCTGTGCCCCAGAGGAGGAAAATTCACTGGCAGTCTTCAGAAACTAGATTTAAGTGACTTCCTCAGTCCCACAGATACTTCAGCAAGAATATGATCTGTTCTGTCTTTACCATCACTGACATCCATTCCTTCTATAACTTCAAGGCTTTGTTGCAACAAAACAGGCAAAGTTCTGATGAGAAAACTGTCCTATTGACTACATTCACGTTGACAATTAGAGTGTTAATTTCTTATCTTTGGAAACACAAGACACAGACCACTTTATTTTGTTTGTATTATTCCACATTATTTAAAGAGAGTTCCATTGAAGGATACTGTAAAAGAAGATGCAAATAGAAAAAAATTCCATCATAAAGAAAGATGCCCAGGAAAGCACAAATAACTCTTGGAGTTGCAAGGGAGAAGCTGCTAAAAAGGAGCACCTTTACCTCTTTTTCAATGGTAATGATAAGATGATTATTGTTCTGACACCTGAGACAGCTCCAAAACTGTAAATGGTACTGCCCTAAGGAAGGGCTTTGACCGTGAAGTCAACAACCACTGGACATGCCTATGATGTCTCATAAGTGGCCTCTCCCAATGGAGAGAGGAAAAAACTAGAGTAGAGAAAACCTGTGAGAACTGGAAAGGTGACATAAGAGTTAAGTTTCCGGTGTCAAATCTTTGCTTTTTCTGCTGCCTGTCTCTGAGAGAATAAAGCTTTGCTTTGAAGGAGCTGCCACTGAGGCAGTTTAGTTAGCTAGTGTCACAGAACAAACTGTTGCTAAATAGGGAGTTTCAGCTCATAAACACAGTTTAGAAATGACAGAATGCAATGGCATGTTTCTGTGCAGAAAGCCTAAGTTAATGAAAATTGCCGGAGGGATGCACTTAAGAGGAGCTACCAAGGCACCTCATCCTGTAATGGTGACAAGTTCCTTGATTCATTTCCTGAGCCATATCCATTCTTGCACTTAATGTGGTTAGTGTTCTGTGAAAAACTTAACAAGATTATACAATTAAAGTCTGCTTAAAATAATACATATAAACTGAAGAGAATTAGGGTTCTATGGGTGGTAAACATCTTCTAATGCATGAGACTTGAACTTTTTAAAATCGCTGCTCTTTGTGTTACATTCTAAAAAACTAGATGACTCTGCACTCCTTATGTAGAATTCTTCTAAGTCCAAATGGTGTAGAAGTAGGGCAAGACCCTTGATATCCACAACACTGCACACTGTCACTAGAGCTTCCTCAGGATTCACCAGCAGTAGGCTGATGTTCTTTAAAAAGATCAATTGCTACAGACATAAAACAAATATTTTGTCAATAATTTTCCAGATATTTTTATTACTATTTTTTGGCCACAGAGACTCTTGGAGAAGATTGTACTGTAATACCTAAGGACTTTCTATTTCTCATTCTCAGCCCAATGCCTTTATCCCATTCCCTTCTCTTAGCAATGTAAGAGTCTTACTTCAGTAGTTCATTTTGAATTCTGGTCCAAGTTCATAATTTCTTCCTCCCAATCTCCTCACTTCTTTGCTTCAGTCCCACACACCATCCCTACAGGCTACTGTTCTTTCATTCTTGTCACAGCCTTCTCCTTTCACCCTCCAATCACCCCCTTGACTGCATAGCCTGCATCCTAATCATGGCTTCTTCTTACATACATGTTTATGGGTAGGACCCACCCAATCCTTGGCAAATCCTTTGCCAAATTTTGGGTTTAGAGCATGGGGAATTTCTGAGTCATGCAACCCAATGGTATTTTTTAACACAATGAGAATGTGTTTTTTTGCTAACCTCCTTTTTCAAACTGAGTAAACTATTTTAAAAATCAGCTTCAGGCTGACACACCAATCACAGGAGAAAAATCATTACAAATTAGCTAATATATGACAGCTAAAGGCATCAAAAGCCAGAGTCCTATAATGGACAATGATGGACCAGCTTAGCCATAGGCATTGCTGTTTGCCTTGCCTGTTTCTGAAACAGAGCTTCTCAGTTTTCCTCTCAAAAAAAACCGTCAGAGGCAAAAGTATGATGTACTTACCATATCATAAGTTGTAGACAAAATCGCATGCTTTTTTTTCCTTTGCTCATTTCCCCGCAGGATTGGAGAGAAAACCCACACTATTTCAAGAGCTTCAGTGAGTGTACAATAGACATGTCTATTTCTTTAGAGTCTTAAGCAGAGAAGAAAACTGAAACTCTTTTTTCTTTTTGCTGTATCAATTGACTTTTTTAAGCCTCCCCAGGAGGAGAAAGAAGCCACTGGAGGGGGCCAATATCAAAGTTGAAGAACAAAGATGACAGGTCAAGAGACACTTCTGTTTACATCAGCATGCTCTGGACCAAAGTACCAGAGAATACATCAAAGCCACTACTAATGCCAGCTCTGGATATCTTTTCTAGCAAATGAAATGTGGAAATATTTTTATGACTGCCATCTAAAGCAAAACATTTGCAAAGCACTCTCCTTTGATTGGGAGCACTTGAACTTCCAAGTTTTCATAGTCACTCTGGCCTTAACCAAAATAAATGGTGTCTATAGAATGAGACTAGCAATGTTAATATATTGTAATAACTATAACCTGTCTACATAACCAAATCTTCTAGATGTTTCCTAATTTTTTAGTATGTTAAGCCCCAGGTGCACTCTAAGGCTGTGTACAAAAATAAAAGCTATCAGAAATGTGTCTGTTCCTTCCAAAGCACCCGTGTAGTTGTTGTTCCCACACCCCCCTATTCCCCACCTTTCCCTCCTCCCAAGAGTTGATTTACTCCATGGCATCCTGAGGAAGCAGACAGTTATGATCATTTTCATTGTGGAAGTCAGGAGGTTTAACAGAGAGGTTGTGTGATTTGTCCAAGGCTTTGCAAAAGCCCTAAGGCAAACTGAGAAAAGAATCCACTTCTCTTGACCTCCTTGTCTGTGTCTTGTCTACAAGGCTGCCTGTCTTCCTAGCAACTGACAGAACTACTGACGAGGGCGAAGGCCGTATTGATCCTATAGTTAGACACTGGAAAAACACCATCATTTAGCATCAGTTGGTTTCAGTAGGAGTCACATCCCTTGGACAGAATTTGACACTTAGAGGTATTAATTTTTTTGCCTAATTAAACCTACTGAGATACCAATATCAGAACCTGATGTGTTGCTGGTTAATAAATGATAACAAATGCCTAAGGATTTTTTTTTTTTAGAAGGAATAAATATAGCTGTGATACATAGGGTTCCTTTGACAGAGAAGGTGTATGTTTCTTTTTTCATTCTGCACACCAAATTCAGGGATACAGTAGCTCATCAGGGATACAGTAGCTCATCGGTGCATGGCACAGATGAGAAGCCAAAGCTCCTGGTGGGTCTCAGCAGTGCTGCACAGGCAGTGGGACAAGCCCCTGCTGTGCCACATGCCCTCAGAATACAGCTCCCTCCTCACTGGCTCGTCAGTCAGCACTGCAAAAGAAAGCAAAATCAATTGAAATCCGTCCATTTCAGCCAGCTGAGTATGAACAGGAGTAGACAAGTGTACAGCTGATAACGTGCCTCCTTCATAGAGTCACTGTTTTTTCACCTCCCAACCCAATTTCAGTTGCAAGAGCCTCTCAGGCCATCTCCTCTGATGGACAGAGCTCCACCCTGGGGAATTTGGACAGAGGCTCTCAGAACAGCAATGTTTTGGAGCCGAGTAATCTACAGAAGAAGGAGGAGGAAGATAAGCACGTTGTTATTTTCTGGTCATACGCAATCAAAGCAGACAAAACATCCATCATCCAGTACAATATTAGTCTTTAAATATTCAGCTTTATCAGTTCTCCCATTCCTAATCCATCATTAACCACCCTGTGAAGTCTCAGCTGATTAGCCCCACCTCTGCAGCTCGGCAAACCATTAACTATTTATTATTTGTATTTAATTGAACATTAGCAGCAGTGGAAAACTCCAACCAGACACATTTCAAAACCAGAACAAAGGAGATGGTCTCCTGCCTAAGGAATTCATGGTTCGGACAAGAGTGAAATGCAGCAAAGAGGAAATGACAGCCATGCTGAACAAAGGCTTACCCATGTACCCTCTATTAAATTCCCCACCTCACAAATTTCTAGGTTGTCTATGCATTTTTTTCCCAGTGAATTGCATCTCAGTATTCCATAAAATCAGAGATTATGTGATTTGGGAGAGTCCTGCAGAAAAGAAAGAAAAAAGAAAAAATAAAAGGGATTTTTTAATGTTAGGTGGAAAATGGTTTGAAAAACTCTACCTAAATCATGAAACAGTTACCAGGTAGTGATAGGACCCAGGGATTAAAGTGATAGTATGGCCGGGAAACTGGCAAACGTGCACAACATGTGCATTTTATATGGATTTAAAGAATAAATAGAAATATTTCTCAGTTAAAATGCTTACTTCTCAGGGTCTAAATATATGTAATTTATGTTATTTGTATTTTGCTGCTTGCTATTCACATGCGTAATCAAAACACAGACACAATTCTAAATGTTCTTTCTGCTGATATTCCTGGGTTTGGACACCGTTTTCTGTCTTTCTGTTTTTATTACTTGGACTGGAAGCTAAGGCTGGTTGCACATTTCCTCTGAAGTAAACTTTGCAGAAGTCACTGGTGTCTTTGTTACCTCCACCTGGGTTTCTGTACCTTTCTATTTGTGAGTCCCCTTTGAAACATGCCTGGAAGATCCAGTTCCCAAGAAAGCTACTACCCACTCCCTGAGCAGTGCTGCACAGCATGAGCACTCTGCACCAGAGACTCAGCACTGGCTTGCTGTTTACTGATCAGCTTTAAAGCCCAGAGCACTGGAGGAAATAGTTTTCTAAGGGACTTCTCTACCTCTGTGCCCACTCATTGCCTTGTTACCAAGTGGAGAGTAATGCCAGTCTGGGAACCAAGGCTCAACATATGAAAGTGAACATGGATGATAAAATGTTTCTTCAATTTGAGATGGAAAACCAAAGTTAAAACCATTTGAATCCATCCTTGTAATTCTGTCTGAACAAAATAATGTATTTTAAGTAGTACTGACTAAATGGCTTTGGGAAATTAAAAAGGTATAAATCTGTAACACACTGTGCTATCTATGCACTTTACCCCAGCCTAGGTAAACACTTCTGTTAAAAATAGGCATTTTCCAGTACTATTCTCTCTGCTTTTGAATTTATCCTGATGTCAATCTATTGGAGACAAAGAGTAATGAGTCTCAGGGTACAAGGGGCAATGCATTTATATTTACCTAGTACTTGACTAACTTGCATCTGTTCTCCTTTTAAGCCCTGTAATTAAAATGCCTGCCTGCTTCTTCAGTACATGCTCTAAAATAGTTCATATTTGGACATCACAGCAATCCTAGTTATTGCTGCAGGAGGACAAGAGGAAGAACAATTTACTTACGCCAGCACAGTCAAGGAACCTATAGAAGGGAAAACATAAGCTATTAATGCAAAATAGAATATGAGAACATTGAGTCAGAGGAAAGGAAAATTTAGAATAGTATACTCTGTCTCCCAGAAGAGCCAGAATGAAATGATTAAGGCAATAGAATGAGAAATGACGCAAATATGGAGAAATATGTCCTGTGGTATGTCCACCCAGCTCCCACCTGACTGCACTTTGGAGACTTCTTGAGCCAGATGCTCTGTCAAGTCTATCATGTTTAATAAATGAAAATGGAGCTGTTTCTCAGATCTTCCAAGTCTGGCTCTTCCAAGCTCTTCTTTGAAGCTGTTTAGACCTTTTCCCCTCCAAACATCCTGTGGACACTGTGTTCCCCTGTTTTATTATGTGTTATGTGGAAGCACCCCACTTCATTAAAATTATTTTAAGCCTCCTATCTGCATTCAGAACCAATGAAGCATGCCGAAACTAGTCTAAAAGAATCTCGACAAACATCTCCATCCATTTCTGTTTTACTAATTCCCCTCACCTTCCTTCTTTCCTCTCTAATACCTTCTTTTTTTTATCCTAATTTCTGGAGGGCGTTACAAGCTATAAATGCATCTGATTCACAAATGCATGCCTATCACATACCGAAATTCAAAGGTCCAAAAGCACAACAGTCCTTCAGAGACACACTCTTCCACAATGATGTTGCTTACTTGTAAGTCTAGTCTTAAACTTTGCACCTCTGTTGCTTTCTGAGCTTCTGAGTGACAGTGACCTGGTTTTCAGAGGTGCTTAGCACCCACCAGCTCTCGGGGGGAGCTGCAGGCACTCCACAAGCACAAGAGAACACTTTTATGCAAAGCATCTGCCTGACTCTGGGCACTCAAGTATTAAATTGTTACTCTGGATTCAGCTTCACAGTGTAGTGACACAGGAAATCATCGGCCCTGGAGTGAAATTAAGAAACTTAGGACTGGCAGTGCAACCCTTACTTATGGTGATTTAAGGTAAGTAGTACTCTTTAATTAAATATCACTAAAAGTGAATCTTCCCATTTTTTTCAGGATCAGTGGCAAATGCTATGGAGGAGAATTATCCTACAGGTTTTGCTTACTGTAAATGTACAGATCTTTGCTGTATCAGGAGTCCTGCTGGGACATCTGATTTCCTGCTTTGTATCTGTTTCCACAGTAAAACACCAAAACCATAACTTACATTTTCACTTGCACAATCATCTAGTAGATACACTTTCCATCTACCCTATAATTTTTTCTCTTTCTCTGTTCCTCTCTTGGAACTTGTTCAGACCTATTCTCTAGCCAAAAGTGGGCGGTTTTTTTCCCTTCAGTGTACTCCTCTTTGCATTTCTTTTTGCTTTCTCGCCACCTTTCTATGTGTCAGCCTTGTTCCAGTTCTTCTCCCCAGTGGCATTCAGAACTCCTGCTACTTTCATACACTCTCACCATTTTAAGCTGCTTTCCCACATGCTGCCTTTCACAGAACACCTTCCATCCACTGATTTCCGAAGCACAGATGCTTGTTCGCTTACCATGATGGCAACAACAGCTCTAAAAGAAACATATCGTTTCCCCTCCTTCAATTCATGCACAAATGCCTGGCATGTGCTGCCTGGAGAAAGCCTTTCAACTTTGAATTTCCTTGCTTTTGTGGAATCTGCGAAAAAGTCTGATAAATTACAGCTTTGGCAGTTATTTCAAATAACTTTATTTGCAGCCAGCTGAGGCAAAATCTGTCAATGGTGCCATCCCCATGTTCTTTCAAAGGTTGTTGGTGTTTCATGAGAGAGCTCAAAGTCAAGCCGGTTCAAAGGGAGGCTCACATTTCATTTTTTTTCAAGAAGGTTAGATTACATGTTCTAATGGTGACAGGACTGTCTTACAAGACATAAGAGCTGAGTTCTAGTTGAGGCCATGAGTCTCTTCAAGTACATGTGTTTTGTCACTTTATCTCTCTCCCGATGATTTCTCATCTGTGAAATAGCTGTAATGCTAACTGGTAGTTGTAATATTAGTTAACAACAGACAAGAAGTTCCCAGCTAATCATATAGGTGTCAAGGTTTGGAGTTGGCCTTGGACCTGGTTTTAGTGTAGGCAGTTCAGGCAAAGCCAGTAAACCTCAGTCTACAGCTCCTCGCACCAGGGCTCAAGAGACACCATACATGAGACACTTACAGTGTGCAGAAGGCAACTTCTCACATTGTCCTGAGGGCCGTGAGGGAGAAATGATACAGAGCCTTGGCTTTGCAAGTCACTGCTGCCTGAGCTTGTAGGAATGGTGGTGCACCTAGGGACCTCTAGTGATACTCAGAATAAACTCTGGCATGGCAGAGTTTGCCAAGTGTGTGAACAGGATTTCCATGCACGCTAGTCAAAATATGCATGGTGTCCCTGACCCTGTACTCCCAGAAGCTGTCCAAAGCTGAAGTTCATGGCAAGCCTTTGCTGAGCCATCTGGGTGGGATGGATGTTGTGTGTGACTGTGTCCCATCTACACCCTCTGGTGACCTGAAAGGAAGTAGTGAGACAATGTCAATTCTGCTTTAACCAGTAGCACTGTGAAAAGAAATAAATAACCACACTTGACTTCAGGAATCTTGGATGGAGAAGGATACAAACGTTGATCATATGTTAAGGCAAAAGGTCCTGCCTGCATAGAGAAGTATTCTCTGGACTGTCTTTGAGCAAAATCTACTTCTGGTTATGGTAGTAAGAGACATAGATTATTATCATTAATGTTACATGCATGATTTAATTAGGAAAAGCCACACAGTTCATGAAAACAAAATATTTCCAGCTAATAGTATTACTAATTACCTAAAAGATCATAAACCAAAACAAATTTAATAAGATGCAGGAGAATAGGCTGGCAAGAATCTCATAAATTTCAGCAAAGAAATTAGACATCCTGCACCTAGATCTTGACAATATTTGTAGTAATACAGGTGGGGAAGCAGCTAGAAAGCAGCTTTGCAGTGAAGACCCTAGGGACCCTGGCATTCAACAAGCTGAACATGAGCCAGCAAAGCAGCCTTGCAGCAAAGATGGTTGGGGTGCATTAGGAAGAGCACTGCTGGCAGGTTGATGGATATGATCCTTCCTCTCTACTCAGCTCTGGTGAGACACATCTGGACTGCAGAGCCAAAGCCTGAGCTCTCCAATATAACAAAAACACTGGAACAAGGACAGTGAAAGGCCATGGAGATGATGAAGGGACTGAAGCATCTGCTGTATGAGAGGCTGAGAGATTTGGGATGGTTTAGCCAGGAGAAGAGAAAGCCCAGGGGAGATATGATCCATGTGTATAAATACCTGAGTGGGGGGAGGCAAGTAGAAAAGATGGAACCTGGCTTTTTTCAGTGAAAGGACCAGAGGCACGTGGGCATACATTGAAATACACCAAATTCCATGTAAACATAAGGAAAAGATTTTTTTAATTATGATTGTGGTCAAACACTGGCAAAAGCAGCCCAGAGATGTTGTGGAGTCTCCATATTTATTAAAGACATGACTGGACACAGAATCAACCTGCTCTGCTTTGAGCAGGGAGACTAGACTCTATGATCTCCAGAGGTCTCTTCCAATCTCAGCTATTCTTTGATTTGCTAAATACATGCCCCATTCTAGTCCTGAGTATATCTCTGTTATGTATTCCCAAGATGTGCTTGGATTTTTTGACAGACTTTTCACCACATCATTGTGAAGGCATTGCCATTATATGTTAGGATGTGTAAAATTAATGTAAATATAACTGAGAAGATCAAGAGATTGGATCACATGTCATGTAGGATTCTGGGGAGATGCTGGCAGGAAAACAAACATTGCAGTAGAAGAGTAATTGTCAAAGAATGACATGTCAAAGCCCAACTTTACCCAACTCTAAATAATTTAGTATATATCAGTGTAGATACCTTGACATGTTTCTTTGGGTCCAGGAAAGAAATGAATAACCCACTGTATCTTGTATATGCAATGCAGGGGGTAATTTGGACAAAATGATGTAATGTTTTTGAAAGCATGACAGGAAAATTAAAGATGAATAAACTCCAGAATGACTTCATGAATGAAAAGAACCTGCAATTGCTTTCCATCCCTTGACAGATGTTACTTAAACTGACATACTATATCATGCAACAAAGCTTACAGGGGAAATACAGGATTATGAGAAAATGTATAAACCACTATCATTATTGTGAAAAATTCTTTTATTCTTCACAGAAAGACAAAAAAAAAAGGAGGGATACTTTTTAGGAAGAATTTGATGTAGAGTACTGTAGAAGTGTTTTCAGGAATCAGCAAAATTAATCTATTTAAAAAAAAAAAGAGTGAAGTTAAAAAGAAGGGAGAACTTTCTGCTGTATCCCAATCTCACACAATCTCTTCCCCCTCTTCTCCTGCCATTGTAGTATCTGAGAGACTTATCTATTTATTAAAGTAAAAACAAGAAGACTCTCCTGCCTTCTTCTGTATGGAGAAATAAAAGGATTGGAAGGGGAGGAAACAATCATTGTCAAGAAATGATAGGTGAAGAAATGAATATGCCTTGGCTGTAAATATTCTCAGCTCGCCTCAGAGGGAAGTTTACAGTTTAGGACTGTTGCAGAGGGCACAAGTCTCCACGCCCTCACCCATTTTGCTTCTGACTTTGACAGTTCCCTGCTCGTGAAGCGTGTAAGAAACAGGGCAGCATGGCACACACAGAGTAGGAGGGTGCCTCAGTACTTCAGACCTTCTCCAAAGCAGCCTTTGGAGATCTGCATTTTGGGTGTTAGCCCCAATGAAAGAAGAAAGTAAGTAAGTAAGTAAGTAAGTAAGGCTTAGTATATGTTGTTACCAACCTATGTGACAGAGCAAGTAGAGCTCGGTTTTGTACCAATTAAAATATTCACAAAATCTCTCTTGAAAAGATTAATTTCATTCTGAGGTACAGTTCTTAACTGTAGTGAAGCTGCAAACCCAAAGTTTCTCATAGCCAAGTTCAAGTCTGGTATAATGTATCTAATTTTTTTGCTAATCCATGGGTCCTTTATTTTTCTCTACCTGATTTTTGGCATTGTATTCAATATGAAAGCATCACAGAAGAGTCACTATGAATAACCATAGCGGACAGATAGAGTGTAGCAGTAGACAGATGATAAAGATTTTTCCCCAAAGTCAATACTGGTGTCCGGGGCATATTTTTACTAATTTGTTTTTTAATGTGTTGCTACCTTTTAAAAAGGTTTAATATTGATTGATTTTTAATGGTGTGGGTGTTCTCTCATGCTAAAGACTTCTTCTTGCTTACTTTTGTTGTAGGGAACATGAGAAATTAAACAAGAAACAAAAAGGCATTTTAACAGAAGACTTGGAAGTATTTCGCAAATAATCAGAGAAACAAGTTAATTTTTCTTTCTGTTTATCAAATTATGTGAGGATTCAGGCCAAAAGAGCAATTGTTATTAATAATTTAGTAAGTTAAATAAAGTTTCTCTCTTTTCCCCAGAAGTTTCAAAAGCATTAACAGTGTTAAGGCATCATCTTGCCATTAGTCCATACAGATTTGACACTGATACCCTAAAGCAGCACAAAAAATGAAATATTCATCAATAATAAAATATCTCCAAACATTTCCAGACCTTTGTATTTGGAAAGTGGCCACTACTCCCATTTCAACTGCCATACTGTGTGTGCCTTGGAAAGGCTACCTCTTGACATTTTGCAGAACAGCCTCTAATCGTCTAAGGAAACTCTGGATTGAGATTAGTATCCACAGCAGAAAGGAATCTACAGACACTCCTGTGTGTGAGTAATGCTGTGGGCATTCGACCAAGCTCAGGAACGAGTGGAATGTACCCCCTTCTCAAAGGTATGGGTGAAAAAACATCACTGAAGTGGAAGTGGGGATTGGGTGGAACTGAAGCAAGAGAGAAGTTCATATATATGTTTTCAATGTGTATGAAAATGGCTGTGTACTTATTTTAAAAAATATTGGGAGCCAATATTTTAATTATTCACTGCATTTATTTGCTTCTGATGGCATAAATAATCTATCATCTTAGCGTGCCACACAAAAAGTCAGAAGAACATTTCCACTTCAAGTCAAACGAAAAAAAAATAAATCAATGTAACGGAACTTTTCTGTGAACTCACATAATGAATTTCTTTGTTTAATTAAACACTTCAGCAAACCAAATACCTGAATTTAAATTGCTGTTTATTATGGCTTCCCCTCGGATACAGGTGAAAGACTGCATAGACATATGTTTTCCACGGTGACTGGCATTACTAAGCAACCTGATGGAGAGCTGACAACACCTTGGCAAGCAAGGAATAAAAAGGTAAATTATCAGCAATATGAAGAGAACCCAGTTACGAGCCGCACCTTTACTTTGGCCTGCAACGTCTGGGGCTGTTACTTGGGGAAAAAAAGACACAACAGCCTCCCTTTTCACCTCCAGCTTTCCCCCAGTGCGTGTGGGTGGACGTGTGGGTTTATACGTGCATAATCGCACGCAGACCGGTGCTTCAACACGTTTCGGTGTCCGAGGCTCCATGATGCGTTTCCCACCGTGCCGGGAAGGAGCGGGACAGGAGGGGGAGCTCTCGCCGCAGCCGCCGGGCGGGGATGCTGCTCCTCGGGCCGGGGGCACCGGGACTGCTGCTGCTCCTGGCCCCCGCCTCCCGCCGGGCAGCGCCGCGCCGCCGGGAATGACCCCGCGTGGCCCGGCTTTGCCTCTGGAACAGTCACGGTTTCCAGGGTGCCCCCAGAGCACCGCTTGCTTGTCGCTGTTGCCTCCTAAAACCTTTCGCTTTGAAGCCGTCGTGCTGCTTACATATTTAGCAGCTGGAAAAATCAGGCCTGCTTGTTTATCTTGTCCTCCCCAGCAGGCAAAAACCGAGAAGAAGTAGCTCATTAATGACATTAAAGAGACTTGTGCATTAATAAAGGCCAAAATGTAGAACGTGGAGCAAAGTGTTTCTTTTGTGTTATCAAAAAAGTAGCTCTGGTGTGTGGATAGGTCCCCTTTTAAAACATATAAAGACTAATAAATAGGACTATGAACAATAAAATATAAATTAAACCTGGGGTGATTTATTTTAGGCAACTCATTTGCACGTGACATTTTATGAACAGTTCTTGTTTTTCAGAAGTCCAAATTACTGTGCTTGCAAAAAACCCAAGTGCAAATTCAGAGCTGGAAACAAATCTAACAAAAATGTGGAGCTTGGTAAAGTGCCTTGGGTGTAAAGCACGCACTTGGGCAATAGAAGGAAAAGCTGAGGTTCTTGCCACAACTCAGGTACAGCACATACTCAGATCCTGAACCTCAGTCCTGCAGGTGATTTAGGGACCACTGAAAGGCAGAATCCCATCTTTTTTTCCCAATTTTGAAAGTGACCAAAAACCAAATCAACTTCAAACCCTTGGACCATCATGACAGTGAGGAACATTCACTATTGCACTGTGGTTAGAACACAAACTTTAATAGATTGATTTAAAATCACCTTGGAAATTTCACAAGGAATTTGGTCTCATTAAACTCAGGAGTAAAATCTTCACTGATTCACAGGATCAGGGTTTCATCTTTGGCTGCAAACTGCTTACTGATACCACATATCCTGGTATCTCTGTCTGGTAGAATAAATCCGAGCAGTTCTATTGATCCAATCAGTCACCTTTATTCACCTGTTTCAGATGTTTGCAGAATCCATATTGAGAACTACTGAAGAAGGATTCTTAACCAAAAACACAGGTTTTCACACAAAAAATATGTGGTGCTGCCACAGTTCAGTAAATGTGTTTAATGTTAGGGTGCCTGTAATGTAAACAGCAGATTTGTTTTCTCATAATTTTTGGAGATGTTCAGATCAATGCCATTGTATGGCTGACAAATGTGTGCCTTCCATAGATTCTGATATTCTGTCTCCCTTTATGAATTCCTGAGCTACCACTAAAACCTGAAAGCATTCCTTTTTGTTAGTCATCCCCTCCCCCTTAGTAACAAGTGGAACAATTAGATGGTTTCCAAAATTTATTTCGGTACCTCCAATGTGTGTCAGATAACGTCTGAGCACTCTGAATGCATAAACTTCTGTGCTGACAGTTGATGGTCCTCCATATGCTATTACTAGAAGAACAACTACCCAAGAATATGCAGTGTAATAATATGCAATACATAAAGGTAATAACAGCTCTAGAAAAGTAGGAATCATGACAGTTGCAGAAATAACCTGCCGCCAGATGGAGATATTATTATTAGGACACAGAGAGGTAGAACTTTTGTATCCATCCCAATCCTATACTAAATACTGAGAAAAACAGAATATGCTTTAAGACTGTGGCTTTTATCTGGTGGTTGACAAGGTACTGGGGGACTGGAGGTTCTTTTTAAGGAGCTTACCAGAAGAAGCTGAGAAAACGAGCCTACTGTCAGGAGAAGTAAGTTCATTTCTCCATTCAAAAGCATTTGGAAAAATACTGTGAAAAAACCCTGACTGAAAGCTGCTACTTTTGGTGATCAAGAAGTGAGAATCAGCATTCAGAACGGGTAGCAAGAGGGATGGGAAGTGCTTCAGTTTGCAGCCAAACCTTCAGATGTTACTCAGGAAAACTGGAATGACAGACTTGATCCTGGAGACAATTTGTTCTAGTCTACTCTCTGTAACCTGCTGTAGTCAATTCACATCACCTGGGCTTGCAAATACCTTCCCCAAAGTATCTTCCAACAAAGGAAGTTCTGTTTATGCCGGGAGTTTGAGATTAATCTTTTTGTCAGATTGTCAACTCAAACCTGTTAAATTTATGCAGTGAAACAGTGCCAGTGCTTTATTACAATATACACAGTAAGTGTTGAGAAGTAGTCTTCTGATGTTTCACTGAACAAGAGCTGTTTGAGGCAATACTCTGTTTAGCAGAAGTTCTAAGGTTTTCCTTTAAAACTCTTCTGTCCATTCTACAGAAAAACTAAGGATAAGTCTAATACAAGAACTAGCTTTGCCTTTTTCATTAGAATGACTTAATGTATCAGCAAGGTGGTGGCTGTTCAAAGCAGAATAGCTGTCTGAGGTTGGCTGGCTTTTTCCAGCCAAAGGTTTCAAGGAGGCATGTGAGGTTGTGTTAAAAAGCAACTTCCCCTCGTGCTGCCTGTCTTATCCTTGTTGTGTGAAAGAATATAGAGATTCTGGGAATATCTCCCGTGCTCAGTGAGAGCTCTACTGAACCGATTTGTTTGTAATAGAATACGGTAAGCAAAACACAGAGGTGAGGTTGCCGGTGGTAGTGGTGGGGCACAGGAGAAGGGAAACCTCCCTATTGAGCATCGTCCTTTGGAGGTTACCTGTAGCCACAAGTTAGTTTCTGCAAGTTTGAGAAATCACTGTGCTTTAAAATATTACAAGCAAGAAAAAAAC
Source organism: Lichenostomus cassidix (assembly GCF_008360975.1). Lineage (NCBI taxonomy): Eukaryota > Metazoa > Chordata > Aves > Passeriformes > Meliphagidae > Lichenostomus > Lichenostomus cassidix. The sequence goes on along the minus strand of NC_139483.1, from coordinate 68,458,369 downwards.
TAAACCTTGGGTTTTTTCTCATGTTTGCTGCTTGGCGGGTTTGAGCCCAGACCTTGTGTTCCTGGGGTGTGCGGAACGGACCGAGCCCACAGCATGATCCCTGCTGCGGCTGAACTCCTGCAACTCTTTGCTGTCCGCAGAGCCTTCTCGAGGGTCTCTGCAAGGTCCTGCTGCTCTGCGAAAAACAAACGATCAGGGCTGGTTTCTTTCCAACATCTGCCTGATTCTTTCAGGCAGCGAGGGGAGTGGCAGCACCTTCGCCTCGCAACGGCCGTGACCTTACCGCTGCGGATGTGCTCTAGGATTTTACAGGCTCGATCTGGTTGCTATCTCACCTTTGGATGCTCGATGCTCTAACAGCTGAGGCTCTGCAAAATCCCCGTTTCTTCTTATTTTCAAAGTCACAGGGGAAAATGTGCCCCGTGTGTCTAATCGCTCTGCCTGTCAGGCAGGCAAAGCTCATTTTAGTCACGAAACGAACGAAGTTGTGCTCAACTTTTCATGCTGAAAAGTGCCAGTGATTTAAAGCTTCGGAAACAGAGAATGTAAATTAGACATTGTTGCACGCAAACCGAACTTGTCTTTGACAGGCTAAACAGAGATTTTTATGGGGAGCCTACTCATGCCCACACGGAACGCAGTTTATCTTTCGACTGTGGGTTTGGGTGTTCTTTATAAAAAATGTATCATTTTAAGGTGTACGGCAGTCACAATGAGAAACCCCGTACGATTACAATTTTGACTGTCGGAACAATGGACACCCCCGTGCCGTAATGTGTTGTACCGGGTAATCAGGGACTGCCAGGGAAAGCGGGAAAGCAGAGCCTAGGAATAATCAATGTATCGCCCACAGTGTGTGCTGTAATCCGGCACCTCCTCGCTGAAGCGCGTCCCAGCAAACCATTCATCCGCACCTCCCCACCGCAGATAAAGGGAAAAACAGGAGTGCGATCGGGCGAAGAGCCTCGGCCGACGGCGTTGGGGTCGGGACGGGACCGGACGGGACGGGACCGGTCGGGACGGGACGGGTGGGCTGCGCAGAGGGGCACAGGCCGGGCGGACCCCTGGGGTGTTCGCGGGGGGCACCGGGCCCCCTCCCCAGCCGGGGCCGGGGCCGGGGGCGGGTGCGCACCGCCCCCTCCGCTCCGCCGCGCTCCGCTCCGCCCGGTGCTCGGCGCGGCGCCTCCCCCCTCCCCGGCTCCCATGGCGGGCAGCGGCGGCCGATTCGGTGCCGGCAAGCCCCGCCCGCCGGCGGTCCGGGGCCGGCCTCCCCCTTCCCTCCGCCGCCCCCTCCGCGGCAGCCCGCCAGCAGCGCCACAGCAGGCGCGGGGCCGGCTCGCTCCGCGCTGCCTCCCGCCCGCCCGCCCCGCCGCTCCCATGCGGGCCGGCGGCGAGGCAGAAGATGGCTGACTCGCCGGGGCACCCGCGCCCCTGCCCGCCCGCGCCCCCCGCCCGCCCGCCGCCGCCGCGCTCCCCCCGGGCCCTCCGCGGCGCCGCCTGCCACCACTGAGAGCCGCCGCCGCCCCCCCGCGCCCCTCCCGGCCCCCCCAGAGCACCAGCAGCCATTTCATCTCCACCACCACCACCACCAAGTAGGCGCAAAAAATGGCAGAAATGGAGAAAGAAGGGAGACCTCCCGAAAATAAAAGGAGCAGGAAGCCGGCTCACCCGGTGAAGCGGGAGATCAACGAGGAGATGAAGGTAGGTGCCTGTGATGGGGACGGGAGCGGGGTCCCCCCCGGACCCCCCGCCTCCGAGCATGGAGATGAAATAAGAAAGGATCTCTTGTCATTTTTTTTTTTTGTAGGATGCACTGAATGTGTCTCAACTCCGCCTCCTGGGCTGCAAACAGAGACGAATTCACAGGCTGCAAATCCTGTTCATTGACCAGCTTTATTTATTTTTTAAAAATAACTCTCTCTCGTTGGGCTTTTAAGCTCCTTGGGTGCCAATGATGAGCCTTTTTTTTTCTATTTTTTTTTTTTTTTTTTTGCTTTCTTCCTATAGCCACCCCGCTCAGGTAGCTGGGAAGCCCTTAAAGTTAGGAAAGAAAGGGATCTCTTTTAAACACTGTATTTCTGTCCTTTTTCAGTAGCCAGCTGCAACTGTGTAATTAAATTGTCAAAGTGGAGCGTTGCGGTCTGTGCCGTACATCAGTCTCGCACTTAAGCGCGGAGACCCCTTTTCTCTCCTTCTCCCTCTCGCCTCCTCCTCTGCTGTGCCGCTTCGCTCCGCGGTTCATGGCAGCGCAGAGGTGTCCCTGGAAGGTGGCTTGTCCGAGGGCTGCTTTTGGTGGAAGTGTATTTACCGCGCGGAGGGCTGTCCTGCCCGATAGGAACCGGTGCCTGTCCAGATGTGCTCTGGCGGCCGCTCCAGATGTTGGGATGGCTGCGATGGCACAAACCCGCTATTTTGGAACTTCTTTTATCATTAGGTCGTTGTTCCAGGCTTGAGCGGTCCTGTTTTTTGCGCCTGTTTCCACGTCTGTTCCATGTCTGTTTGTTTGATGTCTCTAATTCCCTAAAGTTGGTAACAATGTATTGCTAGACTTCAGCTGAACTTGTTGTTGTTAAATGCGCAGATAAAGTGACTAAAACAGCATAGTCTGGCTACGAGATAAAGCTGCTGGGATTTAATTTGAATATGTCATTTATTAAAAGGCTGATTGTAAGTGGAAGACTGCCTGGAAAATGTCACTCGTTCACATAGTATGTATACTATATAGGCGAGTGTATAAATATGCATGATGCCTGGTGAAAATATCTTTGCTTTCCGGAACATTGATCTCTCCATATAAAATTAAACGGGAATGCACAGTCCCCTCCCCTCTCCCCTCTCCCCTCTTTTGCACAGCACTGATTTCGGTTAGGTGCCCTTTCCTGCCTAAGGCAGGCGTTCTTGCTCCTGCTGCCTGCATAATGAGCGTGTACACGGTTCTGCGTGCACTTCGAGTGTAAATGCGGGCAAGAGTAGTATTAGGGGCACGAACAAAATGATGTGTTGGTGCATCTCTTTGGAAACAAACTGTAGTACGTTCAAGTCCAGAGCAGCGGTATCTTTCTTTGTGAGATATGTGAGACATCCTATTTTCGGAGAGGGCTCTGTGCAGACACCGGAGAGGCATTGCTCATTGTAATCCCACATAGTTTTGAGGACTGCAGAGGTCTGTAGTACAGGGCATTGGCCCCTCAGAGCATCGCCTAATGCGATCTATATGGATTGCAGCTTTTAAGTTTCATAGGTTCTAGAATTACAAATTAGCTAATTTTAATCAAAACATGTGAAATGTTATCCTGGCTGGATATAAAGGCTGACTGTGCTGGATCCTCTGGGTTTGTTTTGTTTACTTTGGCTGCAGGCACACTCAGCGGTTTGGGAGATAGTTGTTCTTCTGCAGTATAACAGATGTTTGTCTGAAAGGGTGAGGAAGAAACAAAAACAACATTGTGTGAAGGAGAAAAATTACACAATTTTAAACTAATGCTTTGGTATTAAGCACTGGCATTAAACCTTCATGGAGAGAGTTTCTCTTTTTTAATCATGAGTAACTGCTTAAGGTTAGGAGCCTCAAGATTTCAGCTGACTTAAAAACTAAAGGCAGGCAGAAATGGCATTTTGAACCTATGTAATTACTGGTTGAGAGTGAGACAGCTGATGGCAGAACCTTCCATAGCCCACCTTTCAATGTAAACTATGCTATACATGCTGTGCGTTTTTAGTAGGACAGTTGGCTGCTATCATCTAAGAAGGGGAAACAGAGGGGGGAAGAAAAAAGGTAGTTTGAATTTTTGACTGGTTGAGAAAGTTAGAATCCTGTGATGATCATTTACCCTTTTTCTTGGTAAATTCATTTCTTGATGAATTAAGATGTCTAGTCGTTATTAATAAATCCAGAGCATACAATAATGTAACAAACTGGTTACAGTGTGCAAAATGTTTGCAGTGAAATGACAGAGGGAGCACAATGTGCCCTTGTGTAGGTTTGTATCTGTAATGTTCAAACAGGCTGACTGTTTCCCTTCATCTGAACTGCTTTCATCTGGACCAGTGTAAAATAAGCTCTGGTAAGTAATCACGGCAGAGCAGAAAGAAAGGAATGTATACAGCAATAGACAGCCTAAGCTGTAAAAACTGTAACCTGAGTATCAGCAGCAGATCAGATATCAAGGCTTTAAGGTAGGGGAAATGAAAGAGATGAAGGGGAGGAAAAGACGAGAGAGGGAATGGAAAAGTCAGCTTGGAAAGTAAAGGAGAAGTAGGAGGGCCCCCTCAGGGAAATTTGGCTCAGGGGTTAGGGAATTTTATCATGGTGTACAGTGACCTACTCAGGTTTCAGCCCACGTTGGATCGAATTGCCTCCCTTTGCTAGCAGAATGAAAAAGGACTGGTGAATACGTGATTTCTTTTCTTACCCCCCTTCGCTTAATAAAAAGGCCATTGGTATAAGTGTCTATTTTAAGTACAGCAAATTCAAGGTACTATGAATGAGCAATAATATTTCCTCATCACAGAGACTTCCTTTGAGATTTGCTGTGTGATACAGTCAGATATTTACTCGAGAAGGATCACAACACCTAACTGCTTGCTTTGGTGTTTTGCAACAGTAGTGTCACAGCTTGGTTTTAACATGACTGGATGGATATTCAGATTGCTTGCTCTTTGCTTATGCCAGATATTGAGTTACGTTTTTGTTATCACTAACCAAATGTACATGATGGTTATAACAAATTTTAACTTGATACAATGTTGTGTGCAAAAAGTACATGACTCTGCACAGTTTTCTGATATTACATTTCACTGAAAAATATATTCATGAGGAACTGTTTTGTTACACTGTGACCTTTACAGCCACTCTTTCTAATTTTCTAGGTATTTTTTTTCTTTCGTCCTCCTTCCTCCTTCAGAGGATACTTTCCAGTTTTTCTTCCAGAGGTAGCATTCACCTCGTGCTTTGGAAGTAAAGCAGATAGTTATTCTGAAATTCAGTTTGGTGCAATTTTTCACTTACTGGTGAATAACAGAACACCTCATAGATCCAAACCTAACGTCATCAGGGAACCCACTACTATTTTAAGACCAAAATACTTTTAAAAGTTTAATTGATGATAACACTTGTCGAGGCACGGTGATGGATCCCCCATCCATCTCTCCTCAGCTTATTTCCATTTGCCATCCTGCTGCCAGGAAGCAGTGCTGCTCAGGAGGAGTAGTTAGGTGCTCTGCAATGCTGTGAAGTGAGGTTACATCCAGTACTGAATTGCACTGGAAGTTCTCCTGCACAGATGAGACAATGTATCCATATGTCTCTAGCAGTTGAAAGGTAAGCAATTAATTTGCATTGTAATTTCACAAGGCTGCCCCATGTGCCCGAGGAGTTTGCCAGCTATAAATATTCTCAATAACTAATTTATATCTAAAATTTGCTTCCTATTCCCCTGGACTTCATTCCTGGTGCCTAATCTTAGGGCAGCCCCATCTGTTATCATTTAATAGTAAACATCAGAATATCTTTCAGTTTAGTGTTTGAGTAGTCCCCATTTGGCATTTGAAAGCACTACTGTCAGAAGGAGGAAAGCAGTGAAGCAGGCATAGCAGCCCTGTGCCTGGAGCAAGCGTTTGCTCAGAGCACTCGGAAGATTCCAAGGAAACTCCTCCCTTCTCTCCTGAAAAGCAAAAAATGTCTTTGGGGAAGTGGAAAAGCGGACAGGCTTTATCAACTACATTATTTCAGGAGACCAGAGCTTTGCTGTGGAGTCTGTGTGGAAGGAGTTTTGTGGGATGGCTGCAAAGGGGCTTCTGTGTCTGCACAGGGAGCCTCACCTGCCAGGGCACTGCAGAAATAATGCTTTCCCAGACAAAGCAGGTGATACAGAACCAAACAATCATGAGAGGATAAAGGAAAGTAAAGCATCACAGAATTTTGCTTTCTGATAGCATAAAGGTCTAACCATAGAATTCAGTATGGTGACAACATAAACAAGCAAAGAATGAGGCTGGAAAAAATATCCAAGTTGGTATTGTGACTTGTATATCTTCCAGTGAAGTTCTGCTCTGATGTGCAGGTCGTGTATTAATATTAAAATAAGCATTTTTATTTCCTTGACACAGTGAAAATGAAAAGTGAATTTGTGGGGTTCTGCACCGAGTGGGTTATGCAGGCAAGGAAATGCAATGGAGCCACTGTGCTTCCTCCCAGGTCTGAAATAAACATTCAGCAGTAAAGCCTAGAAGAAAATGAGTCTGACAGACTCATTCTCCCCTGTGTTTCCTGCCTCCGTGTTTGCCAGGCCTCGTTCAGTGAAGCCAGGCCTTGCCCCCTGTGAATAAGGTTCCTAGAGAAGGAAAGACAAGAGATCCAAGATGGAAAGAGATGAGTGGCATAGCTTGAGGAGGTATTAATTAGCAAAGATTTGCTGAAATGATGCATTGTAATGTAAAAAATCAAACTGTAGGTGTACTGTTACGATGAAATGAATCCTGAAGTGGGAATAAATGTGATTACATTTTTACTGCGTAGCATATAAGTCAGTCTCAGAAAGGAGAGAAACCACAGTCTAGCGAGTCAACACAGTCTTCTTCATCTTTCAGGGGAATAGGAAGCAAATTCAAGTAGAAATACCAATGAGCATAACAGTTAGTTGTCCTGGCTTCTTCAGGAGGGAAGATATTTCTGTGTAGTACAAGAATAGAGAAATCATACAGTTAAAACATGCAAATTACACTTTGCCCTGCAGTGGTGGTAAGTGGTTTGGGACTTAGCAGTGGGCAAAACCCGAATTGCCATCTATTGGGAAGGAAGGGCTTTGGCTGTGGTGTGTGACTGGGGCCACTGCAGCATTTTTAGGCGTTTCTTTGGCAGGTATGAGTGGGTTGTGCTGCAGGCATAGTGAATGCTCTGGCAGTTCAGCAGCTGTACTGGTGCTCTGTCAGCTAGAGAAGAGCAGGAGGTTTGGCTCTGGTGGGATGTTAACCAACTGCCTGGGTGCACTGGCAGCTGCAGAGGGGATTGGTGTTTCCACTGTGGTCTCAGAAGCTTTTCTGCTTGGTGCATGGTGTGGCAGAATGAGCATGGAAGGACGTTGGACAGGATTTCTGTGGTTGTCTTCTCAGCTCTGATGCTGACCCACACTGTGGGTGGCACCAGGGCTCAGTCTCTGTTTCCCCACAGGGGTCTGAGCATTTCCTCCCCACCTGGGTGAAGTTTGGTTCCGTGCTGTACGTTTGCAATGAAATCTGTGGATCCCTGCAGTGGGGCTCCCTCTGGGCTGAGTGGATGTAAGGATCCACTTTTTTAAAGGATCCGCTGGTTGCTGACCTAGGACTTTATTATGAGCAAGGTTTTCTTTCTGCGCTGGTCTTTCTCATCATCCTGGCCCTTTGGCATGGCTGTGGGGTTGGGGTGGCAGCCTCATCCTGCAGACACTCCACATCCTTTTGGGGAATAAGTCTGAAAGTAGGCATGGACTAGCTTAATGCCTCTGCTGTCCTGTTCCTGCAGAAGCTTTGAATTGCAGCTCCTTGCACCTCGTCCATCTGGTCATCCACACCTGCCTTCACATCTCCCCCCTGGTGCTTGTCAGGTCTATAATCCCTCAGTTCTGCTGGCTCCTGTCTAGCCTCCTTCACCACTGCTGCTTCTGCTTTCCTGCTTCAATGTTGGGTCCACATTCCTGCTTTTCTCAAGCCTCACTGTTACAATCATCACCCTTCCTTTCACTAAGCCTTTGAAACTTGTGTATCTTTCAGTGAGGTTCTGCTCTGCATGCACAGGTTGTGTATTAATTTGCTGTCTTCCTTTCCTTAACTTCATCAAGAGCTGGTCTTTGTCTCTCTTTTTTTTCTTTTTCTTCTTTTTCTTCCCCCTGCATTCACATGGAGAAAAATTATCTCATCATTTGTGTTTTGACTATTGCCACCACACTGCTCTTTAAAAATCCCATCTTGTTACTATGTCTTGAATCCACGTGTATTGTGTCTATCATTGAAACGGAAGAAGGGAAAATACATGAAAACAGTGAATTAATAGTGGTCAGCTTCAGGGCAGTGGCTTCAGCATGATCTCAACTGTCAGGGCATTAGACATCACTGCAAATGGGTGTTGTCATCCGGAGTCTGGGGGAAGGTGATGTCGTTCTTTGGATACCCATCTATGCAAAAGAGTCAATGTGGAAAAAAACATTTCTCATGTTTGACACTCAGCTTGCTGAGGATGGGGTCACACTTTCCGTTTGCTGTGCATAAAGTGTGGTGTAATAAGCTCTGGCTGTTAGCCACTGAGGGAATGGTATTAAGGGTGACCTGCAGCATTGTTATCGGTAAGATAAATTGTGAAGGAGAATGGCTTAATTTTTTTTTTTTTCTTTTTAATCTAAGCCATTCTTTTCGGGAAATCAGTGTTAAAAAGGTGCTTACTTTTGTTACTGCTGACATGTAACCTCATTGTACTCTCATTGAATTTAGTAGAAAAGACCCCACTGATTTACTATTTTATAAAAGAGTCAAATTTCTATGACAAATAATTTTGAAATCCAATGTATTTCTTTGTCAGTATGAGTGTTCATTTTGGTGCATCACTTGTGGATAGTTTTAATGAGACATGAAAGGGATGTAAATTTGGTGCCATTACATACCCAACCATCATTTTGACTACATTCTGAAGGGACATACACATGTATGAATTTTCAGGAAAAAATATACATATATACAGCCTGTCTTACATATTCCTTGACAAGTAATTAGAAATTATTCATTGTCTGAGTTGATCAACAGTGAAATAAAACACAAAGCATCCACAGGAGGCAAATTTAGAGCTACTCAATTAATTCGGTTGCATGGGGTTTAAGTCGGTAAGATTTTGTCAATTGGTCTCTACCTTGCTAGATTAATCTCTAGGGCTGTGTCTCCATAGTTAAAATTTAGCAAAGCAAGGGGAGCTGGCAGACCTTATCTTTGGGCCTCCATGGACCCTTTCAGGTCATTTGGGTGAGCTGCAGTGGTGAGATTTGACTCCCTGGGTCCAAGTCATTTTGTTATTGGGTTCCCATGGGTTAGAAACAGGGTTAGTGCATTGGGACTCTTCAGTGCTAAGAGAGAAGTTTTCTAAAAAGCTAAAAATGACCCCCCAAAAACCAATGAAAAACAACTTTTAGAAAAAATTCCCATTTTTGTTAGGATTTAAAACACAATGCTGCATCATTCGAATGAGTTAGGTAGCTGTTAGCCACATTTGCACTGCATTTTACTCATTGAAAACTGTAGTAGTGGCATAGTTCAGGTATAATACTTAAAATGCTGAGTCTAGAAGCAGAGGTGGAATGATGGAATATTTTCCAGAAATTTGGGGCTGCACAGGACAGCCACAGAGTTGTGACTTCCATCAGATGGCAAGGTAAAAATGCAAAGAGGAAAAACCAAAAGGAAATTGATGCTTCTGGGGTCTACTCTGGGGTTTTGATTTGGGTTTTCTTTTTCTGAAATATGTTTGTAGCATAATTGCACAGATGATACTCTTGGAAGAGTACGAATTGCCTGTGTTTATTGCTTATAGCTGCTTTACAGTGCTCCTTGAGTGACAGGAACACCTATGTAATCTGCTGTGATGAATGAGCCAGGAGCAGTGCAGCGCTCTGAGGTTCTGGGGCACAGAGCCTGCTGTAGCTTTGAATTAGAAAGCAATTATCATCTGATTAATTTTATTTATTTGTTTAAATGACTGTAGAATTGCTGTGTTCTATCATTAGACTTTCTCCCACTCAAAAATTAAGCTAGAGCAGTTACTAGACAAAATCTGGCAACCTGCAAATTTGACATGTACCGTTTGTTTATAGTTGGTCTTGTATTCTCCTTATTCCTTTGCCAGAGTCCTGGGAGATGGTGCTTATCATGGTGTTATTTTAGAAGTCAAGATCTTGGAGGAATATGAAGTTTGGAATTTGTTTTAAAAGAGTGTTAATAAAGAAATTGCGAAAACCAAATAGAAAGGCTCTGTGTGTGGCTTTTTTGTTTCAACTTATAGTTGTCATACTACTTTAAACTGATCTTTGCCATCACAATAATTCATTAGCTGGTTTCCTTTGGTAGTTTCCTAAATCCATAAGCTGTAGAGCTCTGTGGCACTATTTGGTTTCAGAAAGCTTTGTTGCCTGGCTGCAGATTTCTTAACTTACTCCACTAAAGCTCCTGGCCCAGTAATGAGCATTTTCTACAGAAATATTTTTGCCTCATGACCTAGAGGACATATTTTTAATAGAAATTGAGGGTTATGACAGTCATGTTCTATACTTTGCATTTCCATACAAACATAAAATGTAACCACACAGCTGCTTGGAAATTGGTTTGAAAATAAATATGGCAAAATTGAGAAAGGTTTTCTTAAACAAATATGAGAGATGTTTGTATGAAAAATGATGGTAAAATGCTTTTGCAGTAAAGAATCTTGAAGTGGTTCTACTATGCAAGAGCTTATAACTGAGGAAAAATGGCTGCTGTGATTTTATTTGATTTGGTTCATGGGCACCTCTAGGAACTGTAATTGTGTCAGTGACCTGCTCCAGCTGAAAAGACTGTAGTGCAGTAAGATTGATTAACTGCTGTTTGAAAAAAAAATCCTGGTTTTCTGTTATTCTCTTGCTGCAATCTTAAATATTTTATGGCAACACAGACAAGTTTGTGTGAGGAATGTATGTTAAAATATTTCTGACATTGAATGTCAGAGCAAAAGTCATAAATAACTCCCCTTTTCATTTTCTTTAAATTACAGACATATGAGTCTCTGTCATAATTACATGTGCCAGTCGGAGATTTAAATGCATTTCACTTTATGCACTTGAGTTATGAAATGAACATTAGTCTTTGAGGAGGTGGGCCAAACCTGACACTTCCTCATGTAGCACAGATATGGTTCGATTTATGTAGTCCTCCCTTCCTTCCAAATGGTTATTGATTACATAAATAAGTAGGTAATTTTTCTCTTTCAGAACTTTGCTGAAAACACTATGAATGAGCTCCTTGGCTGGTATGGTTATGATAAGGTAGAACTGAAAGATGGGGAAGATATTGAATTCAGGAACTACTCAGCAGATGGGGAAAGCCGCCAGCACATTTCTGTTCTCAAAGGTAATGAGACTCCATGTTTCTGTGTTCATGTAAAGAAGGATTAATAGCTCAATCTGTCTGAATTGGTGTGGATTGCGAAGCATGTTCTGCTGCTTGTGTCTTGGTTGCTTTACATAAAAATATCTGACAATACCTTGTGGTACAGGGAAGCCAATAAGGTACAAAGAAAGACACTTAACAAATTTGCTGTTTCTATATTAATGCATTGTTGATATATCTTTACAAATAATGCCTTTTGTGTGTCAGTTGAAAATCATGTACCTGTGGTACCAATAAACTACTTACAGCTGGAGAAAGGAAGGAGCACTTTCTTAGCAGGGTGGCTTTAAGGAACCCTTTTGCTTCCCATACTAAGAGTGGCTGGCCTACAACTTCTTAAAATGTTGAAAGATTTTAAACTGGAATATTCACACATGTAGGAACAAGTGTGAATGTTCACAAAAGGCTTCTCATCCATATTTGTCTTCTGCACTGTGGTGGAAATTTTCTGTGGATGGAATTTGTTTGAGACAGTGCTTCAGCTTTGTGATTCAAAATGTAAAGGATGAAATCCTGTGTGTTTGTTCAGTTTTTGGCTTCTAACTCCTCAGTCTCAGGGAATGGATAGGGACTTGTCAGCAGAATGAAGAGTAGAAAATTGCTGCATCTTGATTTATCCAACAGGAGTTCCTCAAAGGTGAGGTAAAAGGAGGAAATTCCAGCAGCTTTTATGCTTTTGGAGTGCTACTTTTCACTGCGTTTGTGGGCAGCAGTATTTGGGTTTTCTCTCTGATAGCAAAGCAGCAGCCCTGTATTCAGTGAGTGTTGCAATGAATACTGACACCAGAGAGACAAATGCTGAGGGACAGATGGCTAGAAAAATGGGGAAAAAATTAGAGGTAAGGTGAAACAACCTAATTGTGTTAAAATTGAATGTTTGCAGCTTGTTAGTTCTATAACAACATTGGTGATCAATATTTATTTTTCATTGAAAACATAATGTCATTAAGCTACCTTTGAAGGATCTTGTGCCTGTGTAGTAATGCACTTAATTTATTTCTGTTTTAATAAATACATCTTCTTTGAATCATTACTGGCTCCAGTCTATGCTTGATGACATTTGTGACTTACTTTTTTTTATAGGCACATGATACAAATCATACATTTTATGTACCATAGATATCAAATGCCTGTGACAGGTAGAAATTTTTGGTATATGTGGTTTTTTTGGAGGGGAAAAAGCACATTTCTTGTTCTGAGAGATGGGAGAAGATGGGGTAGTAAGAACTAAGTCCTGCCTCATAGCTGAGGTATATTAGAGAAATTCCTACAAATAAGAATCCTGAGGTGATTTGGGATTAAAGAATTAGAATAATAACTGTCATCATTTCATGCACACTTTGCTGTAGTTTCAATATTTTATTCCTTTCTTTAAATTCTTTTCATTATTACTACTCATATTATTTATAGAGAATAGGAATTACTTTATTCTTCAGTTCATGCTCCTTGCACTGGTGAAATCACAGTGCACTGGGTGTGATCACCATGCAAACAGTAGAAATAAAGTACAAGAATAGGATGCCATTGACTAAATCAAGCATACTAAGGATATGCAAGACAAAATAATTCCACCTTTTACCTTCTGTGAAAAATAAGTGTGAGTTTGATTTTAAAAAAATGGAGCATTTCTGAAGATTACTAGGAAGTAGAAATTACTTTAAAAGGGAAAATATTTGGGGGTTTTGTATAATCTTCTTGTATTAGGGTAGGTAATTTAATGAAGAGATTGGGCCATTTAAGAAATATATGTGTCATACTGTACAATGTGTTCTCTGTGTTTTACAGAAAATTCTTTGCCAAAACCAAAATTGCCTGAGGACAGTGTTATTTCACCGTACAATATAAACCCAAGCTACCCAGGGCTTGCCACAGGAAATGGACTATCAGACTCACCAGCAGGGTCGAAGGATCACGGGAATGTACCTATTATTGTCCCATTAATTCCACCACCTTTCATAAAGCCACCAGCAGGTAAATCCTAATGAACATTTAAAAATGGTTTCTGTTATTGACAACATCCTGAGATTGCTGGATCATGGTGTCTTAGCAAGAGGGCTGATTTCAAAATGACTAAAATCCAGCCACAGGGAACTTTAAAAATTAGTGGGAGAGTGGCTTTAATCACTTTAGTATTCTTGAAAACTCCTGCAAATGCAATGACAACAAACTTGCATTGGTTGTGACACTCCTTATGCTGGATTATGCTCTCAACACTTGAACAGCATTTGCTTTTAGAAAAAAAAAATTGTTCTGGTGAATAAATCCTTTAAATAAATGAATGGAAGATTATGAAATTAAGAATAGGCTCCATGAAGGAAACAGTGAAAGAGACAAAGCCATCAAATCAGTATCATGTCTTTATATCAGGTTAACAAGTTCATACTGGGAAAACTGTCTCTTGATTCCCATTGAAATCCCTGACCATTGTCTCTCAAGGGTTTAATATGATCTTGACTCTACCCAGGAGACTGCACTGAGATGGTTTTTTTCATTAGATTTTTATCAGGAGTGGTTTTATAATGTGCCATTGCTCAGAGTTTGCATGAAAAATGATTTATTCCCCTCTGCATGCTGCTTACCGTAATCTGTGAAAGGAGCTCTTACGGCTACACCAGGGTGATTAATTGTTGTGTTATTGTTTACTGCTCCACACAGTGGGATAATTGGTGAATCCAGATAGGAGCAGGCTGAGTCCTGCTTCCATGGACATCTCTGGGTGGTATTGTGGTTGTTCTTGAGTGACCAAGGCACTCAGGAATACAGGATAGCATGCAACTCCTACCCAGGAACATTAGCTGTACACACACAGGGCTAAAGAGGTGCCACCAGGTGCAAGGGTGCTTCTGCAGAGGGAGAACAGGTTGTAGCATCAGGTGCTCGGTGTTGGATTGTCACCTCTGCCCTTCGTAACATTGTCTAACCATAGCTGCAAAGTACTGATTGATCAAAGGAAGTGTTTGCCTGTTGTCGGTCATGTAACAGACTACAGTTACCCCTCCTAAATTATTGTTATGCCATTGAGTTTTATTTCTAAAGAAGTATATAATATGCTATGAATAATTTTCACATGTTACTCAATGCACACTCCCTGCCAAAGACTTTCAATCTATTTTATACGATATTTGCTAATTACCAAAGCTATTTGGGCCCATTCCTGCAGCCTTTACACAGCTAAAGATCTCAGGCCATATGGGCTGGATCCTCAGCTGTTGTTGATTTGGCCCTAAAGCTTTAATCAAGGGCTTGTGCCATCCCAAGCTATTTTCCCCTCCAATCTGAGTCACGAATGAATCCAGAATGCTGAATTTGTGGTATGCGAACACAAGGCTATAGCATGCATTGTGCAAATTGCCACAGTTGCTGGATTTTTATGACACCAAATAAGCAGGAGGAGATGGAACTATGAAGTAGAAAAACAAATTACTGCAACAGTAGTTAAGTAGACACAAGGGAATCTTGGCCAAGTCAACTGCCTTCTGTTCTTTGCCTGTCCACCTACAACATATGATTCTGTGTTCAAATTTACCTCTAAGGGTAATGTGTAGAGAAAGCTTTTCATAAGTGTTTTCCAACTTTAGATTTTTAATTAACTCGTTAACAATGAGTATTGTCGCTTTACCTTCACAGGAGACACAAATGCATGATCTCTCCCTCCTCTGACTTTATCCCATGATGGGTAATGAGCTCTAGATTACCATGACTTCTGAGCAGAAGAACATATTTATCTCACCTTTGTTTTACAGAGCAAAGCTGGGGGGGATCTGAGTGGGGAGGAGAATCACAACCTTTGTGGGATTTGCAATAAGCATGGGTAGTAATGGTTTTGTTTTATCTTAGGGCGTAGGTGCCCTAGTCATGATCACTGCGAAGAGCTTGGCAAGAAACAACTGGTAGGAAAGGGAGTACAAAGGAGCCAGGGGAGCCAGCATGCAAGGCAGTGGTCTTGGCACTGCACTTTGACACTGTTTTGTGGGCACCACATCAAAGCAGAAAACTTCAGAGTGATACAAAGCCAGACAAGAGTAACTCTGGGGATGTTTTCTCAGAGTCCCTCACAAGCACAGGGGATGACTTTGGAAACAGCACAAAGGTGATTCTTTGAGTTGAGCAGGCAAATAATTAGACTCACATCATTAATTAATATAATGAAAGTCAACATTTTCAGCAGGGGGGACAGACAGGCTATGACTGACCTGCCACAAACACCAAAGTGGCTTATGTTTGAGTGGGTAAATGAAGTAAGGTGACTGGAGAGAGAGGCAGAAAGAGACCAAGAGAAAGCTTCAAGGTTGAAATACTGGGCAGGAAATGGGATCTTTGCAGCATATTTTTTGTGGACACACAGGGGACAAGGTTACATTACAGGCCAGAGAGAAAACCAGGTAGTGATGTGCCGTATTGACTGAGATGCTGAAAATCAGGATGCGTCCAGACTTTGTGAATGGATGAGGAAAGCTTTTAGATATTGTACAAGAGAAAAATCTACAAGGCTGAAATATAGCTCAAAAGGGAGTGCCCACAGGTGAAAATGATACCTAAATCATGAACCTGAAGGACAGGAAAGATGGTGCAGTCCACTGTTATTGAGCAGATAATATGGAGTGAGCACTCAGGGAGAAATTATTAAGACTTTAATTCTTGCTGTATTGATCTTGAACAGGAGGGTCAGCATGAGTAAAGAGGTGTCAGAGAGACAGGCTGAGGAATTCATTTGGACAGGAGTGCAATGGTCTGAAGAGGATAAGCAGATCTATTGAATTATTAGTTGAATATTTTTTGCTGATTAGATTCAATAGAGGTAAGAGGGAGAAGAGAAAGAGCAGAGCATGGACGATGCTCACAAACCCGAAAAGACAAACAAGAAGGGTATTCTGCAATGTGCACTGACGTAGCAGTTGCAGAGGTAGAAAAGGCACTGGGGAACACACAGTCAGGAAGCCAAGGGAAACAGGATTTCTAGGGAGGAAAATATGGTTCTTTTCAGAAATAGCTATCAGTTTGAAAAAGAGGAGGAAGGAGTGCTGATCCTAAACTGTCTAGGAAGCTGTCACTGAAGATTTCAGCAGATTAGGTTTTCCTTGAGTGTGCTGGAAAACTTTGAACAGTATCCTACCTACATTTGTATTTTGTATGACCAGGCTAAAACCTTGAAGAGTTAACAAAATTACCTTTTTTCCCCTCATGCCTATTTTGTAGAAAAGTGGTGTTTTGTTTTGTTTTGTTTTGTTGTTTCTTTTTTTACTTGAAAACCAAATAATTTTGAGCAGTCTGACTAAAATTTTATCTTCAAGCTGTTCAGATTTCTGTTTTAGTCAAATGAAATGTTAGGTTCCAATTTGCTTATATGATTCTGGAAAACATTGGGTGCTACTAACCAAATATAAACAGCTCCAGTAAAGGCACTCTGTCCTTGCTGTACCTCAGAATTAAACCCAAAAAAGGCTGAGTTAAATGCTTTGGTCCCTGTGTGGTGCCCTGAGTGTCTACAGACTCAGGTTATGGTGTGTCAGTGTAGGATGCCAAATCCAGTCATGGGAAGTCTCCACCAGAAGAATGCAAGTTACTCAGGTGTGGAGGCTTTTTGCAAGAACACTCCACTGATCTGCAGCACCAGGCAGACAGATCACACTCAAGCAGCGCCCAAATGCGACTTTATAAGTCAGCAGCAGCCATCCAACCTGCATCTGGAAGCAAATAAGAAGTCAGTGCAGCCTCCAGAGAGTTGGTGTAAGAGTCTTCTTGTGGCTGATAAGTGTCCATCTTGCCCAGCAGGCTGGAAACTACATTAAGAGCTGGCAGCAGATTGAGTGATTTTCAGGGTTAGTCTTGAGTACAGCCTGGCGCAACAAACTGATCCTAAGATTGCTTCTACTTGGTGTTAGAAGATTTTTATTTTCTGCACAGCAATGTACAGAAAGTTGGTGGGATTTTTTGTTTGTTTATTTTTCCAATTTCAAAGTTGTGTAGAAATAGCAAGGAACAGAAGTAGAGTAGCCAGGAATGACCTAGAACTAGAAATCTCACCACAGTTGTGCAGGGTATATGGCCTTAGTATGCAGTGTGCAAACCTTCTGTTATTCTGCAGCCCTTAATGACAGAATAAATTTGTGAGGGCACTTAGGGTGACTCTGCCCTTTTGCTCAGGCAAGTTTGGACAACTCTTGTTACCTGGGATGAAGAAAGGCTAAAATCAAGAGTAGTCAAAGAAGAATGCAAAAAATTCTTTCAATGTGGGTGAGAACAAGCAGCTTCCTTCCCATGGCACCTGCTGGAGGCTATGGTGTCTCAGTTTTCACATTTCTTTGAGTGCTCTTTGATTTACTCTATCTTGTGATCCCCATGGCAATGCCTTGGTAAGGAAGGTAAAACTGCTGGTTCATCTATTCTTTGAGCAAGAGGGTCAACAAAATAGGTCCCTTTCCTGCCTCCTTTTGGGTACAGGGGATGCCTGCTGCTCTGAGCATCCCAAACAAGGACCACCTCCCTGCAGTGCTGTGCTGCAAGGGGAGGTCACTGCCAAGGGACACAGTAGACAGGGAGGCATAAAGGATGATGACATGAAGTTGACTGAGCTTTTCATGGGGGGTAAAAGTACATGCTCCCTCCCAAGGTTTTCACAAGATACCAAGTACATTGGGAGAAGGAAAGGGGATGTTATTCCTATAACCCACAGATGAGTGTCTCTACATAATGTTAAGTTCAGTGATTTCCAAATTATAATAATATCAGAATTATAATGTACCAAATTATAATGTACCAGAAGTTATCAGAACTTGTAAAAGTGAAGGAGGACTGGGCTGGAGGAACTGTATCTGGTGAGGGCAAGTGTTGTAAAGGAGAAGAAGCAGCATTTTCAGTGCTGACTACCTTGTAAAATCAGTCTGTGACCTAAGCTGGCAAAGAAATGTCAGATTCAAGTACTAAAGCAAGTAATTAGTTATTTTATAGAAAGGATTGAGTGATTTTCTGTGTTATGGTTTAGCATTGCTTTAGAATTAAAGTTTATAGGAGATTTTGTAAATACAAGAGCAGATGAGTAACTTTGTGCAACATATGGGAATAAGGAGAGTTCCTGTCCTACAAACATTCTGGAACTGTCTGCTGTAACCACTCTCAATATTTAAATTGCATTGGAGGAATCTGAAAGCATAAAAGATGTTTTAAATGGTGGTTAGTAGGCCAGTAAAAATGAATTCCAAGATTATCTGTCAAAATTCACCAAGGAATTTGATCTATGAATACATTACCATGAGGTTTGATTCTAGGTGGAACCCAGAGGCAGTTTTGCTTAAGTAAAGACCACACCATCAGATCTATGTGGAGGAGACTTTCATTTTACCATGCTCTGGATCCCTCTTCAGCATTTCACAAAAATCTTCTGGTTGCTGAACAGCATTGCAATTTCTCTAACTGTAAGTTTTTCCTCCAATAAAGACCACTGCAAAAAACCCTATAGTCACTACTCTTCAAATTATTTCTCTTGTTTTCAGTTTGAAACATCATCAAATTTACACTGATCATAGGGTTATTACTGCCCGGGTCTTTAAATGCCAGTGGTTGCCTGGATGCCTGCCCCATCTAGCCTGCTGTTGATGTCTTTTGCTCTCTGTGGAGGGCCAAGTGGTTCCTGTGTGCTAAGAAGAAAATCATAAAGTCCATTTATGCACCTTAATAGCATATATTCAAAATACACTGGGAGTTCCCCCTCTATTAGCTGAAAGGGGTGCGCTTTTTTTTTGTTTGCATGTTTAAAACGTTCCTAAATGCTAGCTTTTGTGTTGTGCATTCAGTAAGAATGTGCCTCAGCTCATGCATAGAGAACGTAGGCAGGCTGTGGTTCCCCAAAATGCTTTTTTAAAAGGAGCTGGGACATTTTGCTTTATTGGCAGAGTAGTGAACTTGGAGAGACTGGTCCTTAAAAGGAAATGCATTGTCAAGGCTCTGAGGTATTTCCATAGCGATGGCTGCAGCAAGCTTTCTATTGTCAGCCCTATATTTTAATCTTCCTCTGGTAATTACTTTTTTTAAGGTACTTTTTTGTACCTTAAGTTTGTCACACACCCCATCTGTTTAGAGGACCAGCACTTTGAGTGATATCACAAGGGGATCTGCAGCAATGTCTCAGGAGTTTTGTTTCTTCACCTTTTTTAGTTTGAGATTAATTTGGTAAAGCATTTCAGGTGTAAGAAAAATTACTGTAATGGTACTTCTGCCTTGCTTGGGATCAACAACCTCAGGAACTACTTTGGAATGAGGGATCTGAATACATGCTACTTGGTTTTCCTCAATGGTGATCTGGGATTTCAGAAGCAGCTGGTGGGTAACTCAGAATTACCCAATTCTGAAATCCTGGCAGGTCCCAGTGGAAACAGTGAGCCCTTACTGTTATTGCTGCAGATGCTCAAGTTAAGTTAAGATCTAAAGTCTTTAAAAAGGAAGTTTTGCAGCTTTTCATTAGAAAGTAATAGTGAAAGGAGCTAGAATGTTTAAAGGTGCATATACCAGTGGATTGAGCATAGTTCCCAGTTTAAGGTAAAAGGGCTGTTTTAGCTCCCTACCCAAAAAAGCCTGGAATTCAAACTGCCTATGTGAGGGGCTGGGATGCAGCAAAGAGAAAAAGAGAAGGAATTGGATGAAAGCAGTAGTGGGGAGACATGGCTTCTGATAGTGTAGTGGAGGGAAACCCATGCTAGAGAGGAGTTGGTTGGTTGGGAGGCACTGAGGAGGGATGGGATGCCAAAATATTTTCTGTATCAAATCACAGGTACAACCACAGTCAAGGTACCCATTTCACAAAGGCTCACTCAGCCCAGGCTCCATACTTGAGGTCTCAATCCCAAATACTCCATCCTCCTGGTCTTCCTTCTGCACAACAGTACTGTGGTTGGGCATCTTCAGGAGAGATGTTATTTTCCTGCCAGAAGAATTGATTATCTCCTGCTGAATTTCTTGTGAGGCAATATGGAAAAGAAGGTTTTGAAGCACCTGCCCTTGAATCATCATACTAGGCAGGATTAGAGCTGTAACTGCATTTAGTTTCACCCAACTTTTTGAAACTGGAGTTAAAACTGAAAATATGTCTCATATGGTTCAAAATGGTATTAGTAGAGTGTTGCAACCTAAAACTTAGTAAACTGATCAGGATTTAACTCCAGAATTGTAGGGATTTTAGGAACATTGTATTAAACACTGTAGGTCACGCTGGTTTGCTTAGATAAAGAGGCAGGGCTGTACATGATGGATTTACTCTATTGTACTCATTGCCTTCCTTCACTTCCCCCACCTCTTTAAATTATGGCTCCATATAAGATCGATTAGTGTAAACTGCTGCTCATCGGGTTTAAGAAGAACAATTTTCTGCAGCTCCTTCACACTGGTTTGAAAGGAAAAAACATACCAAACATTCTGCTTAATTAAGACCTAAAGAGGCGGTGCAAACTTTTGATGATTAATTGAAGCATGCTTTAGACTGATGCATATTTAGTTATTATAATGTGATAATTTTATCTTGTTATACAAACTACTCCCTTTGGGAACATGATTTAACACTGCAAACACTCTGTGTTTATTGCATTGTTCATTATGAAAAATACACAGGATAAAAACCAGAAGGAGATGTAACTGAACAGTATCTGTGTGGTGGGTGCAGGGAGTACTTCTTCCACCTGTAATGACACAACCCAGAGGCAGAAAAACACAATATCGTAACTCCCACAATATCTCTCCCTGTGAAGACTTGAGAATTCAAGAAAAGTAGAGGCTGGAAATTTAGATCTTGTAGAATATGTAGAAAAAACTTACCTTTCTATTACCTGGTGTAATTACAGAGGACAGCAATATGTATGTTGTGCTGAATACCCTCCTGTTACTATTCAGTTGTGTCAGTCCCATCTCCTCTTTGTCTCACCTGTAAGAGTGCCCTTGCTACCTGCCATAAGTGTGACAGATCTGAGAACATGCTAAACGCTTTGCAAAAGCAGGTCATAAAGTTGCAGGCCCAGATGGAGGGAGGAAAAAAAGCAGTTATCAAAAAGTATTTTCTTTCATTTCAAAATGATCTGTGCCAGAACTTGCAAATGATATTTTTGTGCTTTACAATCATGTGTCAGCATAGCTGTGTGAGTCCTGAAAGTGATGGTGAATGATCTTCATCAGAAGAGCTGCTCCAGTGGGAGCTCACATGATGGATGTAGGCATGGTGTCAGGATGAGCTCATGTTACTTTAAGCAGATATGCTAAGCCAGACGACCAGCAAAAGTCTGACTATGAGCAAAGGAGAGCATTGCCAATGTAATGTACTGGTACAATTATTGTGGAGAAGCTTTCTTAGTGCACTTCTAATCAGGAAAAGATTTAGAATAATGTTGAAAGACAGATAACCAGCCTTAAACCACTGGATTTGAAATTTCCTGCTTCCCTGTGATCTCTTTGTTGCAAGTTCTTATAGCTGAGTGCTCTAGGAACAGGGATTTGATACATTTTCCTGAAAGCAGGGCAGGAATCTGGTAAAGTGATTTTTCAAAGAATTTGGCCTTGAAAAACAAAGGTCTGTGAAAGGATGAGAGGAATTTTATCTCAAATGGAATGCTAGATACGAATTTCTGGTTTCAGATTATTCCAGTGTGTGTTTAGCAGATGACAGCACTTAAATCCCAAGATTCTGTCTTTTCTTATTTCACCAGTCTTAATGTTTTGAGGCTGCATTATTGCTTCCCACTGCTGGTAGAAATATATGAAATACTACTTACTGTTAGTGTTGCAGTCCTCTTTTTTTGTGTCACTAAGCCTAATACACTGTAACAAAACATTCCTATTAGCTGTTTTCACAAGGTCTGCTCAGATCTCTACCACAACTGGTATGAAGAAGGAAAGCAGGCAGTCAGATTTGGATGTTTATCGTTGTCCCTAGCTGTCATCCACACCCATAGGCTGTTGCTGTCCATTGGTTAGTCTTCCAGGTATCAAGCATGGGTTCCTTTCCCTGCTGTTCTTAACTTCACTTGTAGTAGCTGAAAGAAAAGATGTGATTTTAGACAAAATTTTACCTCCCACTGGGCTGGACAGGGCTCCTGTTGATGGTCCATGTGATACTGGATGTGTTCTATTTCACTTGATGAACTGCATTACAAAAAGTTAGAGTTGCATCCAAAATTGACTTGGGCAAATGTACACCTGAGGGAGCAAAGACAACTTAAAAAGCC
This sequence comes from Lichenostomus cassidix, assembly GCF_008360975.1. Taxonomy (NCBI): domain Eukaryota; kingdom Metazoa; phylum Chordata; class Aves; order Passeriformes; family Meliphagidae; genus Lichenostomus; species Lichenostomus cassidix. The sequence goes on along the minus strand of NC_139483.1, from coordinate 68,436,014 downwards.
ATCTATTAATGTTCTGTCCCAGGAAGTGTGTACTCTGAACCCCCTTTCAAAGTACTACTGTTTCCTGGCTGCTTCACACGGCCATACTCTGTTAATCCTTTCATAGCAGTGTTCCTAAGTCTATTAAATTGAAGAGGCATCTAGTTCTATTATTACTGTTACCATGAAAAGGATTACACTGTTTGATAGCTAGGGTGAGAAAGGAGTGAAATAGAGAAATAGTTGAAGTTCTTTGTGAGTAGATAGACTATTTCCCTCCCTTTCTCTTTTCAAAATGATGAACATTTTGACTAATATTGATGTTGCCTCTGGGATACCACATATCACTTCCTGGAAGTGCAGACAGAGGGTGGAAGTAGTAGTTTGTAGACCATTATCTGCTATTTTTTGGACCATCAGATCCGTGGACCACAAGTGAAGCAATACTGCTTCAAAGGATTCCCTGTGAGTTGGTGGTGAAGTTCTGCTGGACAGGGCATGGCAAGACAGCAACTTGACACAGAAGGTCCCTCTCCCTCTCCTCTCCTGTCCTCTCCTTGCCAGGATGTATCTTAGAGGAAGTCTTTTGTAGAAGGAGGTGGACTGATTCTGACTGTCCTGCATAACTGCTGGCAGAAAAGTGCAGAAGAATTAATAATGTGGCTTTTCCATGTAAACAGCTGCTGCTGGGAGCCTGTGTAATTAAAAATGGACAATTGTGTGGGTCTTTCCTATCATCCATGGATGGGAGTCCATGTGGATCAGTGAATAGGAACTGAATGACGGCTGAGGTGCTCCCCCTATCAGATCACTCATGAAAGCCCCTGAGAATCCCAGTGGTAGATCTCTGTGTTTCCCCTTAAAAACTGTGCCCCAGACAAGCCAACCTGCTTCAAAAAGAGATACTTCAGTGCCTACTTTGCCAGTGAACTCTCTTTCAGCTCTGTAATATTCCTTTTTCATTTATGAGAGTTCCTCTCACCAGAAATGAAGGCGATTAGAAAGGTATCACTGGTAGATCTTCTCTTTTCCAGAGATAAAATGCTTCTTATCAGTAGGAGAATATATGTTACTGTTATCTGAAACAAGAGTCTGCTGTCTGGTTCCTTTGATTCAGAGGAGCTTCTGTTGTCCTGGTACATTCAAAGGGGCAGGTTCAGTCTGTAAGGAATTGGTTTATTATGGTGCAGAAGTAGCTGAATCAGGGTGCCTTTGTAAAAGCTTAGTACTTCAAATGGCTGAGGATAAAAATGGGGGGAAGAGCTCTTGGTCTGTGCTGGAGGAGTTGACATCCTGGACAAGACCAGTCTGCAGAAAAAGCTGTGATGACCACATGCAAAACCACCATGGCAGCACCCTGCATGCCTGTGTGATGTTACTGCCAGCTCATGGCAGGCTTTGTGACCCTAGAGATGGCTAGTGATAACTTTAGCCAAATTGTTTTGATTTCCCTTGATGTTCAGTATATGAGGGCGCTTATAATATGGGCAAATCCCACTCTAAAGGGTAAGTGATGCAATACATTAAACACAAATCGGTGCTATAACTTAGCCTTAAATATAGGTGTAAAGGTAGACGGTCTGATTAAAACTAAAAGGTCATTATTTTACATTGTAGAATTTTATTTGTAGCTGTAAATCATAACACAATTTGTGGAAGGAAAAAAGTTATTAAACTGGCAATATTTATTCCAATAAGGTGAGTAAAATGCAGCACGTAGTTCTGAGTTATGATAGTCAGGGAAAGGAGCCAAATCACTCTGCTAAAAATTAGTTTGCCAATAATTTTACACAACGATGACAGTGTAGCTTCAAAAACAAATCCTTTATAGGGAAATAGGATGGCTGCATGACAGAATCTCTAAGCTATGAATTCTCCACAGCTCATGGACCAGGAACTGCTTTAACAATTAGTCTCCAGGGATATTTTTTCCCAGAAGTTAGACAATGGCTGCTGTCTGTAACTGAAAGGTCATCCAGTATCATAAACTGGACATAAGAACTGAAGAATTCTGATTTTTAAGTCAGAAAGATCCCTGCTACTTTATTGCCCTGATCTGTTTAGTAGGCTTAACTATCCAGTGCCATCCATAGGCTTAACTATCCAGTGTGAAGCTGAGGTGGGAATGATGACCACACAAGGATATTACTGCAAGTTAGTAAATAAGATCTGGGATCTTTTTACTTGGCAGAGGGCATGCATGCCACATTCGTAACACACATTAGAGAAAAGCTCCAAAGAGTCTTGGCAACTCTGCCTGAATTAAAATTTGACCAATGAACATAATGACTGAAGAGTAACCTGGCAGTAACAGTGCTGCATCTTCTGCCTTGCTCAAGTCTGTGTTTCCATGAATGCTGAATTCACACAAAAGCTCCCTGTTTTGTCCACTAGTCATTATTTCAAAACAATGCAGAAAAGGGGTGTTTCGTGTTCCTTCTTAGAAGAGGGCTCGTGTTAGAGACCTGCCTTGGTGCAGTACCTTCTGGCTGTGTTTTATCACCAGCTTGCCGAGCAGAGCATCTCAGGGACTCACTACAGCAGACTGTAAATAACAAGAACAAAGCAGCAATACCCACTAAACCTTCAGTCTTGGTTACTCGTTTAATAAAGAGTAGCGCACTCTGAAATGTGCTGAAATGTTTCTGCGATTTCCAGAGATTTTCAGCAGTGCACCATTTTTGAAGGTAATCATCTTTTCCAGCTGTTTTAGAGGCTTTGCCAGTCTGGTTGGCACAGGTCACCAGCTGCCTGAGGATGAAGCTGGTGATCACAGGGAGGAGCAGTTCTGCTCTCTGACAGTGAAGGAGTTAGAAATAAGATGAGCTGGTGCTGTTTGTATCTAAGAGTAAGCGTGCAGATGTCTGAGGAAGGTGTTTGCATCTCATGTAAACATTTTTCTTATATTTTTGTTGTAGAAGATGATGTGTCAAATGTACAAATAATGTGTGCCTGGTGCCAGAAAGTTGGAATCAAGCGCTATTCCCTGAGTATGGGAAGTGAAGTGAAATGCTTCTGCAGCGAGAAGTGCTTTGCAGCTTGCCGAAGAGCATATTTCAAGAGAAACAAGGTAAGAGAAATAAGGAAAGATGTAACTACATAGACATGGCTTTAATCAGGCCCAGCCTGAGTCTCATTTAGCATCTAATAGAAACTCTTTTCTTTTGTTTTCTCTGTTCACCTAGTCCCTCCACTTTCCAGCTGTATTGTCTGTTGGACTGTCAGCCCTTTACTAACCTTCTTTCTTTCAGTTTCTCTCAGCTTGATACTTGGGTTTTGTGAGAGCCAGGGAATTTAAATACTTATAAGCATTAACATAAAACTCCAAATTTGGCCTCAGAGTCTCAGGATACTTCCTACATATACACAACTAAGAGGAGGTATCATAGAAATAGAGTAGAGGAGGGTTGTGTGTGACAGTGCCACCAAGTCCTATGGCACTGGGATCATGGCCAATGGTTAAATGCTTTTAGGGCCTACATCTCAGTCCCATCACAATAGTGGACATGTTTTCACTGCTGCTAGTAAGCTCTAATTTTATTCTTTAAAATTTTAAATAAATTATCATTGCTGCAAAATTCAGACAGTATACAGTTTTTGGGTTGGGGTAAGCAATGCTAGAACATCTAGAGTAATGTGAAAGCTCCTCCTACTCAATTTAAATTTAACTCAGTCTAAAATTAGAAAGCAATCCTAATATTGAATGTCTACAAAAATTGCTGTAATCACTGAAGCACAGTGCCTGAAAATGCCCCCTAGGTTACTTCAGCAGCTGTTTTTCTGCAGCAGAATTTGTAACATGTCATTTAAAGAAAAACAGGGAAGAAGCACTTCAAATTTTTAGTTGTTAAAAAAGTAGCTGTGTCCTTTTGGTACTTAATAGTGTGAGCCTTTGGATATATTTATTGTCTTAGAAATGTTTATCATTCATAAAACCCTTTTCATTTTAGTTTCCTAATTGATGCCATTTACCCTCATGCTTCAGAACATTCCAAGCCTGTCAAGTTCAAACTGACTTCAGGTCTCTAAATCTGGTCTTTTACATCTGTCATAATAACAAATAAGTACATATGGATTCTAGACTCAAGATGCAATGTTATAGCAAATTAACCTCCTTTATAAATTTGGGTCACATCATCCTGCCAAAAAAAAAAAAAAAGCCCGAAGAATTAGGTTGCAAAAATCAGTAGAGTGGAATTTTAGCGGTAGTCTTGGAGAATCAAGCTCAGAGTGTCTACTGGAGCAGACAGGCAAGTAAAAGTCACATGAGTCTTCTGTAAAGAGTGTTGTTTACATTCATTTTATCTAGAAAAAGTGTAGAGGAGGGAAATACGTACTCCTTAGATGCTCCTCATTTGAAAATAAATTTTCATGGATGTATGTGCATGTGCACACATGCAGGCACAGCCCAGACACTCTGGGCTGACAGGATACAAATCTCTGTCAGCTGATGCTCCTGTGACTTCCAGTCACAAATTTACATGGATAAGATAATTCACAGTAATGGAGGCATTGTCAGTGATCCTGGTTAGGTGGTCCTGTGTGTCCAGAACTGATGAGTACCAGATAATTCGGGAAACCTTGGAGAGGCAGATGAAAGAACGTGGTGCATTCTTTTTCACCTACAGTTTAGATCCTAAAATAGGAGATTTAGATCTCCACTAAATGAAAATAAATGCATATTAACATAATGCATAGGTGTACTTCAGCCTTCTAGTAACTCATTAGTAGCAGGATTCAGTAGTAGTTTATGACCATGAATTTAATCAGTGAGGCAGTATATGAGAAGTTCCCTTTTACCTGACTATTTATTACCCTTGTGCTTTATTGGAGGCCTCCTTGTCCTTGTATTATGAGAAAGCATGAATTAGAGCTTCACATTCTCCTTGGTTCCCTTTCTGACACCTCTGCTAACTTTTTCTGGAAGATGCTGAATATTTCCATCCCGAAAGCTCTCTGTATTCATTATTTTGTATATGTGTGTGTGTGTGTGTGTGTGTGTATACACACACACACACATACATATATAAACACAATAGATGTTCCTAATATTTTCATATACCTTCATATCTCTGTGAAATGTTCTATTATTCACTTAAGAGATTTCAAACTAACAAAATGTCATATGGGAGGACTTGGTAAAACATGGTGAGAAAATATTATGGATAACATGTTGATTGGCTCTGCTTCAAAGCTAAGCCAGTGAGTTAAATTTTCTTTCTCTTTGGACCTGTGGAACCTGGAATTTCACAGGATCTGACTCAACAGGGGAAATCAGTAGCTGCCCCTTGCATGTGTGCTTATGGCATTAGATGATCTGGGGATAGAATATTTAGGAAGTGTTGCTGTTAAATTACGACAAGCACAGTAGAACTCAGCAGACCATCATGCTTCTTTGTTTTGTGCTTTGCCTGTTAGTAACAGAGTGGAGTCTTGAGGAATAAGATCAAAAGAGCCAGGCTGCAATAGTTTCAGATTTAACTGCTGACCTTTGCTCTGTTACTGCTATTCCAACAGTGTACCTGTCTTCTCCATGAGTCTAATGCTTATTTATGTATTTTAAGGAGTTATGCCACTCTACACTTTCTCATTTTTCAAACAGAGGAGCAAAACAGTCACGTTTCACCTGCCTCGTGCATGTTTTAAACAGTGGATCTCTGCCACAATATAGTGTTGTATTACATTAAATATGTACAGCTGCTGCGTTTCTGGGAGCTGATAGGACTTTGTGGTCACTTTATTTAAAGCTTGAATTTCCTAATGGATCACGTTAAGCAGTCTTCACTCCCTCGCCTAGATAAGAAGTGCTGTAATAAGTGCTTGCTTCAAATGATAGGACTGTTTAAGCAGTAAAGAATAAGCCATCACTAATGCCTCAAAACAGCACTAAGTAATGCTGTGAATTATCCATCCCTGAATGACAATTGCTGTGTTCAGAATGAGGACTTTTGTAATCATCTGAACAAAAAAATCTTCTCCCATACACAGGGCAAATGCACACTGCAGTGCTGCATGTCAGATTGCCCGCTGGGAAAAGGTTTGACATGAGACCACATTGAAGTAGCCTGAAAGTGCTCCTAAAAGCCCTAGGTCAGCTGGGTTCTGGCTGCTCCCAACTTCTAGCTCCTTCCCAGCCCTCTCCTGCACTAGGTTTAGCAAGAGTAACAACACACTGGAATAAGCTGGTGCCTTCCTGGCCTTGGGAGCTTGTGAACCCAAGCAGTTAAGTCAGAGGTGCCCATCAGGCTTTCCTGCCTTTTGTCCTGCTGGAGTTGTGTCTACTTGTGCTCCAGAAGTATCATCTTCTGCGTCCATACATAGCCAGGGTTCTCAGGGAGTTTTGTGCCTGGAATGGGAAGTTTGTAAGGAGAAAGACTGATGCAACTTTAAGTTGCTTCTCTCATAAGAAATGCAAATTTTGCTCCAGGTATTTTGAAGTCATAACCATTATAATTATGTCAGCCAGCAGCTATGCCTTGCAAGAATAGAAATATATGTTTTGAAATTATAAAGGCTCTCCCTGCAGAGTTAAATTTACCTAAATTATCAGAAATAAATGAACAAAAAATTGAGGCTTTTACCTCATTAAGCAAAACCCAAAGTATTTAGACAAGATCCAATTTAGAAAGAAACCTAAAAATACCACCACTGCCACCCCAAACAAAAATAACCCAAATCTGCATTCTTGCTCCCATTTTGTCCAGTTTGCCTAGTCAGATACACATAATGAATACTGTATAATGATAGCTTGTTGTGTCTAATAATACTGATTATAAGGAACCATTTCAGGAAAAGCGAGCATTTGGTACAAATGTTTGTAACTGAAGATTAAGGATTTGGATGCTCCCTTCTTGGATTTAATTTTATAGGCCAACTTATACAAAGTTAAGTACCAAAGAGTCACATAAGGGCAAAAAGCACTGGACCACCAAGTTGCAGAATATGGAATTTAAAGGGAACGATTAGACTTATAATTGGATCCAGTGAGTCTGAAGCCTAAAAAGATTAATTTTGAAATTAAGTTTATTGACTCAATGGGTCAGAAAACAAATTTATTATGACCAAATAGCCAAATGTAGAAGTAGGACTGATTTCATAAAGGTTATAAACTCTGTTCACAGATCTATTAAAGAATAATTTACTTGATTTGACTAAGGCTTTGGAGACATAGTGATGGCAAGGTTCTCAGGCCGTATTTTATACTTGACCTTGTTGCTGTTTCTCACTGCCTCCCAATTAGGAAGAAAAATGGATGTTTTTGTTTACAGTGCTGTCCAATTTCGTTCATACTAAAAAATAAAAAGCAATGAATAAAAAAAAATAAAAGTGAACTACTCTTTAATACTGTGACGATGTAAACAAGGATCACTCTTTTCTCCCTGTATAGTGATGGGCAACACTGTGTGTTGGTAGTGCAGGCAGGGAGTGTGGTTTATCTGTGTGAGATGAGATAAAATGAATGTGGACTATCAAATGGAGCTGTAAGAAGTCATACACATTTATTTAGTCTTGAGTTCTGTTGCATTAGACAGCTCCTCACATTTTCAAGCTATATATAAAGATGATAAAGTGCATGCAACATCATAAAGCTTTAGCTCTCCTGCCTGCATAATTTTTTGGTTAATTAATGTGTATCACTAAGTGATAATATGGACATTTATATACAAACATGTACTATAAACAGGGAGTAAACAGCAGCTATCATTCACAAAAATTATTACTGAAGATTGTCAGAGAAAGTTCTCTTGATTTCAAGCTTAATTGTGCGGCCTAACAATGCATGAGAGATGTTTAACAATCTCACTGATAAGTCAATGAGTAATGGCAAAAAAAAAAAGCTGCTTTCATCTCTTTCTTATGCGTCTACAAAATTTAATTTGTAAAACGTTCATTATTCACTGAAATTTGGAAAATTGCTTAAAGCAACTTGATGCAAATAATGACCTGACAAAAACCCCAAAAAATAAAGAAAAAAAGCATAGCTATTCCTTTAGACTCCCTTTCCATAATATGTTTTGAAACACAAGGGGCTCTGAATAGAAAATCTATTTCTCCTAGAGACTTAACTTCCATTAAGCAGGTGTTCAGAAAGGTCAGCGCAGAGCAGGTGTCCTCCCTTCTTTGCATGCGATTGTGTGTGTTTGGTTCTGTGGAGCTGTAGAGAAAAGTAGGATTTAATAAATGGTTCATGAAGTTGCTTCTGCCGCTTGGGTTTGCGTAGAACGTGCGTGCGTGTATTTGTGTGTGCACATCTGCATGTGTGCCTGCACAGTGGATTTGCCACAGCAGCCAATTAAAAAGGTTTCTTGCAAATGCTTGAAGGTAGAGGGGAAAAAGACAACAAACATCTCCATAGCTATGATTGCTTTGTTGAGATATAAATGAGCGCTGATGAGTGAATGCAGATGAGACGCTGAGTCTGCAGAGGAAACAGCTCAAGCGTGGGGCACAATTGCAAACTTCTCTGAGGAACTGGCTGGAGAAGGAGGGATAAGGAAAAATAACCTCATGCAGAAGATGTTTGTAAATTTTGTGGATGGTTGAAGGCCACACATAGTGACCAAGAATCTGGAACAAAGACTGAAATATTAAGAAAATCCTGAACTGTGAAAGAAATGGGTGGTTTTGGTTGGAAGGAAGATTGGCATCATTGTCTTGCTGTCATCAGCTGCCCTTGTAACTCACAGGATGCTAAACCCAGAGATCTCATAGAGCTGCTTCTCTAAACCAGAGCTAGGGTTTTTCATGATTAGAAGAGGCAAATGAAATTCCAAATTAACCTACTGAGGCCATCAGTCAGAATATCTCACTGCTCACCCACAGCAAAGCAAAATGTATTGCCATTGCTAACAATGAAAAGGGCAGCAGCACCTGACTGACGCCACCAGTGACTTAATGAAGGGATCTGGCAAACCCAGCATGCTTGTCAGTTTGCAAACTCAATGGACATTTTAATGTCCATCTGCTGCCATTTAATGCTATAAATTTGAATCAAATTCCCATTGTCTGAATTACTAGCAGGTATCCAATCCAATTAAAAGGCGTGTTCACTTTTAATTTTAACCACCGTGTCACATTACATCAGTCGTGTTGCATTCTGGCTGCTTTGGTTCTATCAAGATGAATATGCTAATTACAGCTGCCTCCTGGGGAGCAGGCATTTGATGCAAACAAAGTGACCAGTTTGTGCGAGGTGTCCTCACATCAGTTCTGGACAGCTTCAACGATTGCACTTCTCCTTTTTCCCAGAAGCAGATTTTGTTTACATACAGATGTTACAACAAGAAACCACTAATTGTGTTAGGGCTTGACTGGAAATGCTTTTAAGTTTTTTGCACACTCGGTGAATGCAGTTTAGAGCAATGGCTGGGATTTAAATAGATGTTCTGACACCTTGGTATTGGATAAGTGAAAGAAGGTGCTACCTGCAGAGCGACTGAGGGGGAAATATGGCCAATAGCCATTTTTCTGCAGGTTACTAAGGAGCTTTACTGAGGTCTTAAATCACTTAGGATGAATTTTTGAAGAGGAGAGTAGGACACTAGAGGATAAAGAGACATTTTGCTCCTTTAAAAAGTTTGGCAAGATAGACTTCGTGATCTGCATCCAGGACGTTTTTACATCACCAAGGGATTTTTCATTAAAGATTTTGAATGAGTAACATGCAATGATGCATTCAGAAAATGAGCAGATATAATACACATGGGTGCTTACTTGACCTCTGAACCCCTTTGGCTCCAACCTATGTGAGCTAGCCAATTGCTCAAAAAAATATTGCTCTCCTCTGCTTCACGTCTCAGATCAGGTTGCCTTAGATTAGCCTTGGCTTCATATGAAATTAGGCACTTTCCAGCTTTGTTTTCACATGCTTAGTACAGAATGAGCATCAAGAACAGTCTTTATTCTGACAAAAGCTTAGGGTAGATCTCCAAAGTGAATCTAATTTGCACAGACTATATTTGGTGCCACTTTTCTCTTCCCTAATGAACACATCAATCATTAATACTAATATGAGCTGGGCAAATAAAGAAATGCATATTAAATGTTTGTTCAAAAATATCATGACATTTGAATAAATTATTGCCTTAATGCATCTGTTCATTTATCAGTCAGCTCATTAACTTAGGGAAATATTGAAAAAGGAGGTTGAGTATTTTTTTCACTCTATATATTTTTATTTGAAAACCAAAATCAAGCAAATATGGTTTTCAAAACTGTGTTTGGATTAGGAACAATGTTGTGAGCAACACCATTCGTACACACTTCTGACACGATTTCTGGATTACAGAAATTGGAATTAATAGTGTAGTTTAACGGGGCAAAATTCTGCCCAGGCAGGGTACCATGGTGGGCAGCAGGAGAAACCCTGAGGGGCCCAGCTGAAGGTGGAAGGTAGTTTCTAGCCCTAAAGTGTCTCAGGAGCTGACATTGCTGTCACATTTCGCAAGTGGTGAATAATTTGTGCAGGTGAGGCAGCAGTTCAGTGGGGTTGCAACATTTCTTGTCAGCTGACTGTCTGTGTTTAATCACTGTATTACTCTCCCAGTGTGGGGACTTTCCTCTCCATCAGCCATAGAAATTGTGCAATAAATTCAAGGATGAATCTGAATCAGACCAAGGGAGTAAATCACCTTGTCTATCTTTTTGGCCCCTTCTAGCTAGGAGAGTTTCAACCTTTTTAGGTTTGTTTGCAAACATCTGCTGGTTTATGGGGAGACTGAAGAAACTCTTACACCTCCATTAACCTTGAATCTGGCCTTGTGAGTTTAAATGAGGCTAGGAGAGGCCAAATGGATATAACTTATAATCTGCTGGATGAACAGGAAAATGTACTACTGGGGATTGTTAGTTGAAGTCAGTTTCTTGCCATAAATCAAGCCGTGCTCACTGCACAAGTGTTAAACTTGATGGAAGAATGAGGTGGGTTTTATAGGGCAAAGGTCTGAAAATGTAGAGTATCTTTCCTGTAGAAAATTGTTTCTCCAATAATATTTGATCGCTTGGTGACCAGATAAATTCAGTGACCAGCTGTGCTCCGTCAAAAACCCAAGCATTTACAACTCACTTATTTGAATTTAAATGGAAATTAAACATATGTTGTGAGTTGTCAAACTTGGTGCAATTTTGTATCTAAAATATATGTACTCATCTGTTTAATAATATTTAGAAACAGTCATAAAATATTTAATGGGTTTGGGGGTGGGGAGCATGTGTGCAGGTGTGTGCCTTCAGATGTTTTGGGTTTATTTACTCTCCAGCCTAAGAAGCAGGAGGCCAGACCCTGCCTCCGTCACACAGAGGGACTGGTGGAGATGCTGAGGCAGGAACCAATCCTTTGGCTGGCAAAAATGGGACGAGGGGGAGATGTGGCTCTCTTGCTGTCCATTTACTTCAGAAGCAGAGCAGAACATCTCTCTGGCTCTTCTCTGGGCTTTGCAAGGGGAAGGGTCTTTAGTGGGGTGGGGTGTGGTAGCCTGGTGCAGCTTTACTGGGGAGTGTGGGAAACTGTTGAGGACTCAGCATCTCCATCAGACTGGCTGAATGCAGTAATTTTCCTCATATCACATAGATGGACACAGCATTGCAGTGTCCTGTATGCCTGTGGCCCTGCTTTCCCTTGAAATTCTGAGTCTCAAATGAAAAGGGAAGCCTGTTGAGTTAGAAATCAACCGAGTCTCAATTGCCCTTCTTATTTTTAATTCAGCCCCCAGGCTTTCACAGTTGTTGTGCACAGTGCTACTAAAAATTAGGTGGAAGAGAGCTCCTAGAACTTAATATTAAGTCTTGAAAGGTTAATCTAGAAATTAAACAGTGCACCAACATTTAAATATTTACGGGGAGATAGGTTTGAATAATTTCATTGTGTAGTATTAATAATGGTCGACTTTGGCTTTTGTTGAATGTTTCAGTCTCATGCCTCCTTTTGCAGAAGTGATTTATCAATATCAATGCCTTGATAAGGCAACTCCCCATGAGTTTTAACTAATGCACAAGCATTAAAAGAACAAGTAGCTGCACTCCTGACTTCAGTATGTGAAAATGGTAACTTCATCCTAAAGGAGAAGGACCAGGAGCTCTGAAAGAGGAGGTTCTAAAATACCAAGGAAAAGGGTTAACCAAGAAAAAGTTTTAAAAGGGGGAAAAAAGAAGCATTGAATCACTCTGGAGGCTATTTAAGAACACCATATTAGATGCACAGATGGTATGTATACCTCTGAGCAAGGAAAAAGTAGAAAGGGGAGAGTAAATCTGGCATAGTTAAGTGAAGAAGTGCATAAGCTTAAAGGGACACTGTCAACTTAAAAATCACACTTTTGCTGGAAAATTTGTTACCTACTACTGTTACAAACGACACCTATGATTACTGTAACTGAAAGATGAGACAAAAAACTCCCTCTGCTTTTTTGTGTACTTCCTTTGGGCCTGATCCAGATTCCATTGGCATAGTGGGTGACATCCCATTGCTTGTAATTAGCTTTAGATTAGGCCCTGTGCATATTTGCCCTGTACGTTGTGTACAGGCAATTCAATTATTTTGCATCTGGTCTGTTTTCCTATTGTTTCTGTGGTTTTTCACACAGCAAGAGAGGAAAAACCCGTTTTTTTCTGAATTGGAAGCGTGGCTGTTAAATGATGGAAATGCCAACAGGGTCCTAGGCATACATGTAGCAGAAATACCAAATGTTTTCCCTTTTTAAGACAAAACCTCCTTAAAAATTTTTTTGAAGACACAATCAATCAGTTATAACCAAAGGCTCCTGAGATGAAGTGCACAAATTACCTGAAAGGTGCAGGTACCAGGCACTGTAGGAAGTATAGAAAAAGTGGCTCTGTAGAAAACAAAAAGCCAGCTGTAAGTCCCCTCTGCCTCTTGGCCATCCAGCCATGACTTTGACCTCTTCTGAAAAGGTGGAACAGCAGAGGAACTAAATTAAATTTCCTATGTCCATCTTCACCGTGGAGGATGATAAGGAAATCGCTGTCCCAAGGACACTATCCACAGGAAATCAGAGTGTGGCCTTATAACAGCAATTGAAGTCTCTTAGGATGAAGTTATGGAGAAACTTCAGCAACTCGAGAGCAGTAAATCACCAGGAGCAGATGGTACTCTGCCGAGTGTTCCTAAGGAAATAAAAGTGTGAAGCAGCAGAGATATTGACAAGGATCTGCAATATATCATTAAAACCAGCAACTGTTCCTGAAAATTTGGAAGTCATTTGTATGGTGCTTAAAAAAAAAGAAAAAAGAAAAGGACACGTAAGAAGGTTGCTTTCTTTTTGAGCATTGGAGACTTCCTAAGTAATTTTTATTTCATTTGCTTAACAGCAGAATAAAGTAACTTCAGTTAGGCATGAGCTGACAAGGCTGTAACACTGTAAAGAACAGCTGGGATATAATTTTTATACATAACAGCTTTTAGACAGAGATATTTTGGTAGTTATTTGGACTCAGGGTCATGTTTGCTGGATAAGATTAGTTGTTTTTCATGTGTTATTTGATGTCTATAGATAGCTTGCTGCCCTCCAAGGAAGCAGTGAATGCATTTTGGCATGGCAGCATACCTCAGTCCACGTTTTCATAGGAAGTTGGACATTTAAATCAGAAACTAGATTGCATTGCAAAGGACCCAAGTTTACTGCCAACAGAAGAACTACTTTATAATGCTGAGGAATGTTTTTATATGTGCTACACAAATTTTTAATTCAATTTGCTTGAGAAAAACTAATTGTTTTCTAGAAAAAAAGTTGAATTTTCCAACAAAAAGCAGATATTCAATGCACAAACCCACTCAACCACATCCCCATTTTCTGCAGTTATACCATATGGGCAAGGAGTAGCAGAGGAGAACAGAGGTTTTGCCAAGCAAACACAGCTAGTATGTACACACGCACAGAAATCAGCTGAGGGAGGCAAATTAGAAGTTCTAATGGATTTGAAATTTAGTAAAGCACTTGAAATGGCATCTCATGAAATCTTACCCTCAGATTAATTCAAATTACTTTGGATATGAACACTGTCAAGTGGCCTGAAAACAGGCTCAAGGAATAAAGTAAAGGGTGTGATAAAGAGCAGCATATCAGGTTGTGGATAGAGAAGTGCCAGAGGGACTTTCGTGAGGTTGGTCTTGTTTCATATTTCATTAATGATCTCCAGGAGAGAACACAGAACAAGTTCACAAACTCTGCAGCTGATACTGAGCTAGGAGGAGTTGCAGATACCAGACAGGACAGAAAATAATTCTCTGGAGGAATTAGAAATAATGAAAAAACCCAACTTGTACTTTTACAAAAGTGAGTTAGTATGTTTAGGGGGACAAAAAAACTGCCTGAAAAAAATATTGTAGGGGAATGAGTGAAGCTAGACAACAGCCTGAAACTGAGGATAGGGGAATAGCAATAAGCTGGATGGTGCAGATATATAGTGGTAGTTAAATGGCCAAGGGTCTGGGGTGGTGGAGTGTTGAGGAGGATAGTTGGGTGCTTGCTCTAATATGGATAGAGCAAGGAGTGGCAACATTTGGAGAGAGTTTGGATATGCAGAGTTCAGTGATCAGAAGAATCAAAGATGATTTAGGGAATATGAAAATGTTAAGCCTGTGGAGAAGGAGGAGGGGGCTTGGCCAGAGGTTCATCTTCTGCAATTTTGATGTAAATACTTTGATGTGTTAACACTTGTAACTGGAACCTGAAATGAGCTGCTTTGCTTGGGACTGACTAGGCTGGAGCAAGCAAACACTAGTAAACACTGAAGCTGGCACTGGCAGAGAGAATGCATATACACCCTCCTCTGTGTATTTTCTGTCTCCTGCAGAAATTAAAGGATAGCTTACTTGGATTCAGCAGGAGTTATTACTTCCCAAAATTACAGCACCCATTTTTAGACTAAACTGTTACAAATAGTTAAAGGCCTGGGCCACAAGCCGCTGAAATAACCAGGAGTGCTCTGTTTGGAGTTACAGTTAAACTGGTACTGAAATTAAATGGTATAGTTGCAGAGATTTGATAAAACTGGTTATTATTAGCAAAACGTATAGCTAAACCAAGTGCAAGAGCAATAGAAACCAAACCTCGTTCATGAGGGTTGTTGCCCACTGTGTCAGCCCCAGATGCATCCAATAACTGCAGATTATAGGATATTTTTCACTCATTCCTTCAGGTGTTGGCTATTGTCAGCTGCAATTTGCCAGATGAGGTGAACAAATGGGCTGAGACCCATCTTCCTAACCAGAGTGGTTGCACTGATGGCACAGCAAGCATGAAGGGCTCTGTGACACAATCCAAATCCAAATTGACATGTCCTGTTTGGTTGGGCAAATACATAGCTGGTGTAAGCAGGCGTGGCTTTATTAAAATAAATGGGGCTACTGGAATCATCAGGAATTTTGGCCAAATATAGGAGTTATAATAGCTCCATTTAGCTCTTACTGGGTCTGGAGGAGCAATAGATTTGGTGTAGTCTTACTGGGGAGTTTTTTGTTTATATCACTTAAATGAAAATGTTTTGTCTCACTTTCAGTTATTCTCAAGTCTCTCTTAAAAATCTTCAGCCTTCAAAATGCAGTTATCAGTGTCACTACACTGCTCTTTTGGAGTATTTTGAAAATGTCAGTATTTTCTAGTATTTGCTGTTGGTGAAAATATGGAAAGTGTAAAAGACTTCTTATAATAAGACTAAAGTGGTATGTGAGGTTGTGTTCAGTCTCACACAATAAGGGCTGTTTTAAAAGAAGGGTCATGTAGAGCTCTAATTCATTGTATCTGGACATTTCAGCATAAAATGTAGTGTGTTGCAGCTTCACTATGCCTAACTTTTCCAAAGAACACAACTAGAGATATTACAGGATATCTCCTAGTTTGTAAGTTGTTTCTTAAAATTTCCTAAAGACAGTTTATGACAAATGTAGTTATTTTGAGCTTTTTATTTCTTCAGCCTTGAACTTAGGCGTGAATAACTGAATACAAATTGCAGAACAGAATATGGAGTAAGGTACTGACCACCAGTTTCAAAACAAAGGAAGTATTTTGGTCTTGTGAGTGTCTGGGGCAATATTTCCATTGATGTAAGTAGGATGAGAACTGAATCACAAACTTCAAGCCAGTGGTGGCATTACAACAGGAAAAATAAGGAATTAGGTATTTGTGCTCCACAACTCTAACTTTTTGCTGATAAAGCTGTATAAGGTATGTTGAATTTAAACTTACTTATATTAAATAAAATAAAACCCAGGTTTGCCACAGTTAGGCTGGATAGCTCTTTACTCTCCAATAGCCCAGAGCAGGGAGGTCATGCACATTTTTCCTCCTTCTCCCTTCTGCCTTATCCTTTCCCTTGCTTTATTAAATGGAACCTTTCTAGCCTTCACAATACACAATACTACCAAACTTTTAACCCCTCTCTGGCTATGTCTTCCTACATTTCCTATCCTCTGTCTGCACTTTCACTGGTGAGGTTAGGATAAGGTATGGCATTTTCTGTTCCCTGTTGTGTTCTGTATTTGCAGCATGTCTTTTATTGTCTGAAGGATGTTTTGTTAGGTTGCTTTTTTTTTGGTGAAAGGTACTGAGAAGAACAGATTCTCAGTTGTTTTTTCTCTGTGCCCTTAATGGGGTTTAACTTACCACCCCATTAAACAGTCATTTCTTATATGCAATTGTGATTGCTGGAATGTAGGTTGCTATTATTAATCATCTTTCCATTCTTGCTGTTACATTAATCATGTGAGGAGACACGGGCGTAAGTTGGATCCAACAGGATGACAACTTCTTGTTCATGGTGATCCGAAATTCAACCCGTGAAGCAAAGAATGACTTTTACAAGTCATTTTCATGTTTGCCAATTTTGAAGGCAGCTCTGTGCCATTTTGCAGTACTCCATGCTAATTATGACCCGTGTGGATTTAAGGATTTCATGAATAATACAAGAGACGCAGGAGCAGTTGGAAAAAAAACCAACCACCCGGTTTCGCACGTTGTTTGTGTCAGGGCTTGGTAATGGATTTACCCTCGAACACAGTCACCACTAAGAAGACATTCTGGCTTGCAGGGCCTCACACTGTGCACGCAGGAGTCGTTTCAGTTCTGCACGCACAGCGCTCTGGCTGCTCTCCCTTTGTTTCCAAATAGCGCGTGCTCTGCCGCATACATGTGCCCTCACAGATTCCTACAGGAAATCTACTTTCACGCCCAGGAGGGAGAAAGTCTAGCACGTTTTCTGCAAATAAGCGTGTTCCTTCGGGAAGCAGACGAGCAAAGAGGACAGTACAGCTGTAGACATTCTGCACGGAGATAATCAGTGCCCCAGCAGGAGCACCTTCCCCACACAGCTGTACAATTCCCTTTGCTCTCTAGAAGGCACTGCACCCTACGTGCAGTTTCCAAGCTACATTTAACACAATTGCCCATCAGCACTTAGGAAGCAGTTACCACAGAAACCCAGCAGAGACCAATTAGTCACATGATTAAATTAATTAAAATAACCCAGGGTATCTGCCATCTTGCTTCTTTCTGCTATGCATAGCACATGACCCAGGCAGAAATGTAATTGGGTAGCATTATTGTGCCTTTTAATCCTAGAATCATCTTCATACTGTACTGTAGGTGGTCTTTGATTTTTCCTTTTCCACGGGTCTACATAAATCCCTTCCCAGAGATCCATCTTATTCCCTTGCTGCAGAGATGCTTTATTCATTTTCTGGAGATCTGTGTTATTGTACAAAAAAAATTCTCCAGCCCCCTCAATAAGCCAAGTAGTATCGAATTTACAAAACATCAGATTTAACAACAGCAAGATTTGTTATGTTTGGGATAAGAGGATTTGGAAATATTTTCAATTGCACAGCTAAGACTTCTGGAGGTCTTTAGTGACAGCTCTAACAATACTTGCCAGGGAGAGCTCTGTAATATGTATTAGCACTTGACCTGAGAATTGTAAAGCACTAAGAAAAGACTGTATGTTGTGTCTTCATTTCACAAGTAATACTGTTATTGCAGTGGGGTGCATTTAAGTGGAACAAGCTGTCTGCCTTGTAATACTGCTTCCTGGGAAAGGCAGGCAGTTTGGTTTCCTTCCTCATTTTTAAAACCTAGAAGTGCACAGTCATATTCTAACTTAGTAATTCAGTGCTTTGTCCTTGGTCATTTGGCTGCCCTGATAATGACACCCCCTGAATATCCATGTCAACTAGGGTTTTCTTCTATTATGTCAGCATCATACGTCTGCATGCACACAAATCATCTCTACTTGAAATGGCATAAAACACAGAACATTACAATTTCCATCTCATCAGAGATTTGCTGGTGACTGCTCTGAAGTTACCTTGATCCATGGCCCCAAAAGAAAAGAAAAATTAATACTATTTCTGGCCCCAGAGTAGAGAGCAGCTTGCCTCTCCAAAGCAGATTCCATACAAACAGACTTGACAAAATAGCATGCATAAATTACACGGCTCTGATGCATTAATTCGTGCCTAACAGAGCAAGTGGCAACAACACTACATCTACAATGGGTGGGTATAAGATGGAAGAAATGAAGTCTGTGGGTTAATGTATAAATAATCAACTGTTACGGAATTTGCAAATATTATGGAAGAAAACTAGCAGGTTTTGTGCGTGCTGTATTGCTAAAGTGCCATGCACAAACACATTTGCCAGGCTTAACTGGCTCTGAGTGGCCCGTCAGGAAGGATGTACATGTTTGGCAGTGCTGAGGCACAGATGCTCCAATACAAGATAGGGCCTGGTTGTGAACGGAGGTCTCTGTCTACCACAGTAATGTCAGTGGCAAAAGTGAGCCTCCACTAAGTCCTAGCACATTTCCCAAGGTGAAGCAAGCCTTGTGGCAGGTATTATGTGCATCTGTGGTTTTACAGACATTATCCCCAACTGGCCAACATCACCTGCATCCAGGACACTTGCATGCACACACACAAACTACCAGGCATAAATGACACCAGTGCTCTGAGCGATTCCATTTTTCTTGAGTTTTGTTTGTCATAATTTGTTTTACATCATGGGCTGCTGCAGTGTGTACAATGCCTGCTGAAAGGTTGACTCTCTTGCTGTGTTTGATCTTGCTATTTTTGCAATAAGTGACAATAGGAACACTGAGAAAGGAGTTCTCCATGGGATCACCCTGTTTTACACTGCAGTAGTCCCATAGAAATGGGTTTAATTATGTTTCCATAAAACTGAAGTTAACTGGTGGAAAATCTGGTTGAAAGATTGTAGGTGCAGCAGCCATGTGCTCTTGTTTCCAGAATTAAAAAAATGTCCCATAAATAAACTCATGAAAAAAATCATGATAAGAAAGCTTTCTGCTCTGTATTTAAAATACTTCATCAACAAACCTGCCTGCAAAGTTCTCAAAGCTTTTCTTCCTTTATAATACAGAAGAAAAGTTTTTTTTTCAGACTGGGAAAACTTTTGACTGTGTTTTCTTGTCATGCTACATAAAATACATGTGTCTGAAAGCAAAGAACAGGCTCTTCTGTAACAGCTAAAGTGACAGCAAAGGCTGAGGTGGCTGTTTTGAAGTCTCCAATATAAATAGGAAGGGAAGGGGGTTGCTTTGATGTGCAGGAGCTCTATGTTCTTGATACATTTTTCTTGGTATGGTTTCCGGCTTTTTTCAAGGAACAGACAGGTCTCCTTATCTGAGTATTATGGAGGCCTGAGTAGTGATGGAAGTATGGGTCCCTCTCCCAGTTGTCCTTGGGGTGGGGTTCTTAAATGAGAGAGCAGGGCGTGAAGTGGGTCAGCACATACCTCTGTGCCATAGCTGCATTTGGGAGAGTTGTGCCGACCTCTTCCCAAACCAGGAGATGGAGCAGTTCATAGGGACCCTTCTGAGGTACAGTCACTGACCTGCTGCTGGGTTGATCACTCCAGGAGCAGACAGATTAGAGGTTGGGATTGCAGAAAACCAGAAATACTGGAGACTAAAGGACATAATGTTTTGATTGGGGAGGTATCAGGCAGAATCAGCAAGATTCCAGGCTTCCTTTATAAAAAGGTGAAAAAGTTATGTTTGACCTCCTTGAAATAAGAAAAAGGGTGGATATAAAAGGAAACTTGATAAAGTGCAAGCAATTTTGAAATAACTCTTGTGAATGAATGGTCCAAACACACAGTGAATTGTGTGTGAAAATAAATGAGAGCAAATCATGATAGCAAAAGAATTTTGGTGGAATATTTTCTGCTTACCACAATAAGCAAAACAAGGAACAAAGAGCTGTATCATAACAATGTGATTTTGCTAGATGTTGTGAACACCTCATCTTTCAGGAACTGTGATGGGGCTTACAGCTAGACATCCACATCTGGGAAAGTCAGGTCATCTTTAGCCTGTTTGAAGGCAGGCTGAAGCCAGTAGTAAGCTTGAGTTGAGTGGCAGTAAGTGATAAGCATTTGGCTTACATGTTTTTAAACAGCAGGAATGGATAAAGCATGTACTCCTGAATCATTTATGTATGAACTCTTTTGTGTGGTAGAGGACACGTAAGATGGTCTTCAGGGCCTAAGTAAATAGTCTGATGCATTGCATGAGAAAGAGTGCCAATGAAAGAGAAATGCAGTGCTCTCTCAGAGTCAGGGAGAAGGTAATCTAGGTGATAGGAGGCTAATTTGGGGGGATTCCTGTTTGAAAGAAATCACTGCTGCTAGTTCAGAAAGAGCAACCCACAGCAGTCAGATCTCCAGGATTCATCTATTCCTAATCTCTCCACTCATTTGTATTCCTAAAATGACTCTGACATAGAACTAGTGAGGGCAGAAATAACCTCCTGGAGGCCATCCAGGCATTTCCCTACAATGCAAGAGGGTTTATTTATTCCCATTCCATCATCATAATGTTACTAGACAAAAGCATATAAAAACAAAATTTGAGAGTAAGGAGGTACTTTCTATTTTGATGAATTTCAATAGCTTTCCTCAAGTCCTTGAAGTTCAGAAAGTTTAACAGAATGAGTAAAAGTTCAAAAACTTTCCCAGATCGTGTTTAGCATTGGCTGTGGGGTTGAAATATGGTCATTCTAATCAGTTTGTCTTGAGTGATTTCAACAGAGTATTTTTTTTGGAACAGCTGTATTCACAAGTGGACCATTGCTTTAAGCATGTTAGTATGAAGGATGTTGCTGGTATTCTTGATTAGAAACAGCATACAATTTTGGATAAATGTCAGGTGAGAACTATCTAACTAAAAGCTGGAACAGATTCCTCGTCAGCTGGGATAAAGGAAGGTCCAGGTGATTCCAGTTTAGACAGATTCAGCTTGTTCTGAGGCCATTTGGATAGGACCCAGTTTCCATATCCTCTATGGCTTGAATTATCATTCAGGCTTTATGTGAACTGGAGAAGGAGGAGTCATTCTGCTGTTGTCTGTTTCTCAAGTATTGCTTTGCCTGAAGGCCCAACACTTTTTACTTTTCTCAGAAGCATTTCCATTAGTCTTGACTTCCTGTGCCTGTCCTTCTCTCCCTCCTGCCAACAGCTTCTGATTACTCCCTTAACTTTCCCAGTCTGCCATGCCTGCTCTCTGTATCTGCCCTGACTACATGCCACTGACACATCTTGTGAATTCCACAGGAAATCACAGGAAAACTGTTTCTAAATTCCAAATAACTAAGACTTTTTTTTTTCCTGAGAAGCACGAAATTGTCTTTTAACATGTATTTATACAAATTCCTTGTGCTAGGAAGTTATAGTACTTGTGTCCCTGTTATTGCCCTGGTGTTGCAGGTAGATTCATAATACAATGGCAGCACAACATGGCTCTGCCTCAGGAGCTGGCTGCCACTGCAGGGGGCAAGGGGCAAATGCCAAATAGGTAATACTTTTATATATGTGCTTTCAACAGATTCTTAGTGGTGTTATTGTTTTCTTCAGAAAAACAACTTGTCCCTGTGAGGAAATAATGGTGACTCCAGGGAAAGTTTTATTTTATGAATGTGGTCTGTGGATTGTCATGCCCCTTTTGCTCTCCAGCTGTCCCTTTTGATTCCCTCTGATCCCAAGCACCATCCCTTTCCTTTTCACAACTATCTCCAGGCTAAATTCTGGCCTCTTTGAAAGTCAAAGGTAAAACTCAGTTGTTGCAGAAGGGCAGGATTTTAGCCCAGCCCCTGAGCAGATGCCAGTCCCATGTTGTGGAAGGGTGTGTGTGGCTCTCCTGGGATGAGGCAGCAGCGTAGCAGGCTCAGTCAAGAGAAAGCATGCCAGCAAGAGCCAGAGGAGAGGCTGAGGACACTAAACCAAGATGTGTCAATGTTATTATTGCTGCCTTTCTGAGCTGCTTACAACACTGCATGTTCCTCTGTCAATTCCACTCAGATTAAAAGCCATGGTGAAATGTTCCTTTTTGTGCTTCTAAAAGGGAAATCAGAGATTACTTAGGTACCTAATATGTATCTGAAAAGATAGGTCTTCCCCCCCCCCCCCTTGAAGAGTATTGGAAAAAGAAACAGTTGTCATGAACTATCTATAAGATGGTTTCCCTCTCAAGAGAGTTTATTACCCTTCATCTTTCATTACTCTAAGATATTTACAGGTAGCATATTCATTACCTTGAACATTCCTGCATGCTTGCACAAGCACACAGTGTACAGATGCTTAGGAGACAGACTCCTTAGTGCCCAAAGATAGGGTATTCTCATTGACTGTTTTCATTTCACTGCACCAAACTGTGGAGCTGCAACATAAGCAGCTTCGGACTTACTCAGCCTGCGAGACTCAGCGACACAGAGAGTTTTGACTGGTCACATTACGTGTCATGTTAAAGAGCCTTTTGTCTCCATTGAAGCTTTCTGAAACAAGACAAATTATGATATTTTCCTGTTAATTTCTGTTAATTTCTTTCCTTAATGAGTTTCATTAGAATCAAAGCTTCCAGAAGACTGAGCCATGACAGCTGTCTAAAGACTGTTTCACTTGCTGTGGGCTGTTTGGGCTGAATAATTATTTCAGCTTTGTGAGGATTATTTCTTTAAATAAGAACAATGATGCTCTGTTTGGGAAGAGAAACAAATGCTTGGAGTGGTGCAGTATAATTTCATAGCGCTGACTTGTAGTACTCAATGGCTTAAGAATACCTGGGAAAAACACATATCTCTCTGTCTGACATGTTTCTTAATGATTTCACTTAAGGATACAAAGGCAGCTATTTCAGCTGGAAAAAGAAAGAGGGTTTTGGCTTTTAATGAAGCAAATCAATTCTGCAAAAGAGAGAGGGGCTTATTCATTACTCTTGCATTGCTGTGAATATGACCCAAGAAAGAAAGAAAAAGCAAGCCTTTCTGGCTTACCATTCATAAGATATTCCCATAAGTTGCAGGCCTGATACTTTGATAATGGCAAATATTTCAGTTCTTTTATATTACCAGCACTGTAACACCTTAAAGATGCATTGTGTGTTTCACAGCTATTGCAAATAAAATGACAAGGCTTTTACAAGATAGTTCAGTCTCTTTGCTGAGCTTACCAATTTTTTTTGACACGGAAATTCTTAAATCAAGGGGTGGGAAGATGGGAATTTTACAGTAGTACACTACTTCCCAGTCTGAACTGGACACTCACCACCTGTTTTCACGAGCTGTTGCACCAAATTCCTTGTCAGAGTTGCAAAAAACCCGGCTGGTTTGACAGAGCTCGTGTTCCTATTGTGAGTCTCAGATTTCAAGACCCAAATAGTAGATTTTTGTTTGGTGAAAGTGAGCATATTCTGAGATTTAGGGACACCTTCTCAACTTCCTAAATCCTTGTTCCCTGACCCTTGTTTCTAATCCTGTGTCCTTCCTGGTGCTGATTTTATCACACTACTCTCATTCCTTGAAGAATAGAGGCCAGTGACCTCTGCTTAAAATGAGATTGTAGCTAAGAAAGCAGTTATTTAGGAAAACGGCACCTTCTTGTTTAACAAAGAGATTCTGCATTCTCTGTGTGCTTCCTGTGTTGGCCCAGATGTATCTTGTCCCTGTCAGTGTGGCTGGAGAATGACTAGATGAACTTCCCACCTCAGTAAGCATCATCGGGGTAATGGTCAAGAAAGCCTGACACATAGATTTTTTTATTACCAGGAGTGAAAAAACTTTGAAAGAACACAGCTTAATTTTTGAGTTACAGCTTGATTTTGTAAGGCAGACAGCAAAGCACAACCCTATCTGACCTCAGAAAGCCACTGCTATAATGAAAAACAAAGCCAAGCGTATCTGATGTAGTAACTGTCAAAAGGGGAGCCTTTCTGAGCTGGTCTGAGACAGCAGCCACTGTCTGATGGATACTCAGGACACAGTATGGGTCAAAGTGTATAAGGTAATTGTGAACTGGCCAGCTGACAGCTGGAGATCTGCAGCGAATTTGCAGCTTGGACAGAGTTTCACAGGGAGGAGTCTCTCCCACCAACAAACAGCTACATACCAAGGAAAGGTGGGCTTCTGCCACTTTGTTTTCCTTTCCAAACAACAGCTGTAGCAGTCAGAGAGCTGCATGCTCCCATCAGGAGAGGAGAGATGCCCACAAAGCACATGAAAGCCAGGGGGGTGGTCCTGTGCCACATGAGCCCCTTCCTCCACGAAGGGAGCAGGAGGGTGTCCTGCCACCCCATGGGAACACCACGTCTGAGCAGCCCAGATGCAGCTGGGCATTTGTGACCTGTCATCATGACAGCTCTGGAATGAGGGAAAGTGTTTCCTTTGCTCCTTTTGCCAAGCCTGAAATTTCTGAAAGCACAGGACAAAATTAAGCAAATTATTTCCCTGAAAAAAAAAATGAAAAATGGACCTTGTTTGCTCAACTTATACCAGGTCTTCAGAAAATCCAAGCCCAAATGACCTTGTTAGAGGGAATTACATGGGCTCTCGACTCCAACACAGTTGTATAAATCCAGAACCCACACCACAATCTCCTTCTGTCATGTCTTAATTACTGTTGTGACATACTTTTAATGGGAAATTTCAGCAAGAAATCAGTTCCTCTTAAAACTTTCCTCTAGTGAAAAATGAGAAATGCATGAAAGGAATGAATGAAAAATATTAGCATCATAAAATCAGTCACAATTAAACACTTATCCCAAGAGACATGCTCTCTTTGTAGTCAGTTGTTGGTTTATTTTGCTTCAGTTCAGTTCTTTGCCTCTCTGTCTTTACTGCTTCATAACATTTTACTGTGGAGACTTGATCTCCAACCATGAAAGCTATTTCAGATTTGCTGAGAACTCCACATCTCCTGTGTCCTGGGAGCCTGTGGGATGAAAGCATTTGTGTGCATGATGGGCTCAGCTCTGCCACTTTCTGCTCTGTGGCTAAAGGTAGATGGCATAAAAATTTGTTGCTTTAATTATTGAAAGGCATCTTTTAGAAATCAGCCCATCTCCTGCATGTTACCTGGTTTGTTATCAGAGTATGGTTTGTTTTGGAAAGAAATTTTAAGAACATCCAGTCCCAACTCCCCTGCCATGGGCAGGGACACCTTCCACTGGACCAGGTTGCTCAGGGTCCAAATCCAACCTGGCCTTGAACCCTGCCAGGGATGGGGCATCCACAGCTTCTGTGGGTAACCTGTGCCAGTGTGTCATCACTCTCCTAGTGAAGAATTTCTTCCTAATATCCAATCTAAACCTACCCTCTTTCAGTTTAAAGATATTTTCTCTTCACATATGGAGAGAGGATACCCTTGGAGGGATATTTAGAGTTTACAAGAGTGTTGGTCACTTTTACACCTTAATTGCCACTGTCCAATACCCAGCCTGGCAGATAAACCCCAGAATTCTGTGCTTTCAGCCTCTGTGGGTGAACCTGGAACCCAGTTAGTTTTAGCATATATTGTGCATGGATATCTAGCTGCCTCTCAGTGATGTGAGAGCACTTAATTGAATGTAATCCATGAAAGATTTATTCTCCTGATCAGCTTACTTGTGATTTTAGACTCATCAGATTCCAGCTGTTGCTTAAATCCATTCAGCCATCAAGCCTGTCAATTTTATTGTGAGTATCCAGGTCTGTCCCTGCCACAGCCTAGACATGGGTCTCCTATTATTCTGTTTTCCATTTAAGTCAATCTAGAATAACACAGGTTTTCCTGGTGTGTGTGGGGATGAGCAAGGGTGTGAAAAAAACCCCAAACAAAACAGCAAGTTTATCTGATCTAGTTGATCCAACAAGGGTGGTTTAGAAACCTGTTTTCAGTTTTGTTTTGTAGAACTTCTGCTTCCTGCAGTGATCTTTCCACAGCAACCAGCATTTGGTGACCAAGAGGGATGAACAATCATACAAAAAGCAAATAAAACTGACTTAGGCTTCTGTGAGCTCTCACAGCATTTTACGAGCCACAGCTACATGTGGCAGCTCCACCCTTTTGTGAAACAACTGTTGTAGCTGGTTCACAACAGTTGTAGTTTTAGGATGTTTAGGATGTTAGTTAACTTTAGAGTTTCCAATTACTTCCTGTGAGTGGCGGAACTAAACGTAGGGATTCATGTTCATACATGCATTTATGCACATAGTGAGGCCCTTGTATCTTTTCTTCAGAACCAGGTAAAGAGAAATGGCATATCTTCACACAGCCAAGGGTTTTACTTATTTTCCTTTATTACATTCTACTTTCCATGTCCTAGAGTTACATAAATGTTCCCACATTCCATCTTTTGTCAAGCAAGTGACTGACAGTAGCAAGAGACTGTGGATTTGGGTATACAAATTGATGGAGCTATTGAAGGTGGTTTTGAAAGTCCTTTACAACTACTAAAACTGTAGTATCACAATTTATTAAAAATGTGTCCAAGGCTAGTATTTTTTTAATCCCATTTTTAGTAAAGCATGTGTTAAAGGTCCTGCTGAGGGTCTAGACAAATTAATTTCCTAATATATCTAACTGGCCTTTCCCTTCCTGATCATGTGTTTTAGGGAAAGTCTCTGAGTAGCTGGTAATATTTTAGCAAGCTCCCATTCCAGAAGTGGTGTTTTCCAGGATGCTCATTTGTAATTGTCTGAATTCCTCTGAGCAACGCCGCATTCCTTAGATTGGGAGAGAAAGATTTAAACTCCTGCTGAAAGCCATCACAAGAGTGATGACATTTCTGGTTGCTTCGTGTATCTCTAGGAGTGCAATCTAAATTGATTTCCTGGATGACCACGTAATTGAACTCAGAAATGCAGGTAAAACAGAAGAATAGGAAACTAGGAGTCAGAGTGAAATTTATGTCTGTTGTACTCATTATATGTGAATGTTTTCATGTGGATATTTATGTGTTTCAAATCTAAATGTTGTCTCATTTTGGCTCAAGTCAGGATATTCAGTTGTTGAATTTCAAGTGCTGAACTTCCTCGCAACAGGAGTAGATTGCTGAAATTTTTTTTGTGGTATGAACAGACAGCTGGAAGGCCAGAAAAGCTGTGACCTCCTGGCTTTCCAAAGTCCTTCAGTGACAAACCTTTCCTAGAGCATGTATAAGAAGAAAAGCTAGTCTCTGTCCAGTACCATCAAGAGATACACACCTGTGTTTTATTCTCCTTGGAACGACTCTCATGTGGGAGTGCTTGTGCTGTTGGTGTTAAAAGCTGATGAAGGTGTCCTTCTGAAAGGCATTACACTCCTCCTGGATTAGTGCATGGTTTTAACCTGCACACCACCCAGCTTGGTGACTTGCTCTGCAAAGAGTTATTTTTCTTAAATTTATTTTTGCACATGTATTGAACCTCTAGCTTTTTACATTGTGAGGGACAATGGATAGTTAATGGATAGCTAGTAGCTGCTTTTGTTTTGGTAACAAAAATATGGGAGGGTTTTTTGATATCATAAAAATACAGCATACTACATAGACTACTATCATACCCATTCTTTTTCTTTTTTTTTTTTTTTTTTAAGTGGGTAAGTCCTTGTTATTTAATATCTTCTATAAGAGATGTTCCACAACTGATTGCTTTTCACTAATACCATTTCCTTTAGTGCAGACCATGGACAGGTTTTAAGGAGCAGTCTGCCATGTATTTAAAATAACTTTCGTAAAAAGAAAGTTTACCCAGTATGGAGATGCAATTAAAGCCAATTGTTGAAAATGAACTAACAACAGCAGCAATTAAAGCTTAAGGCAAGAAATTTATATTTTTCCCTTCCATTGCTTCTCTTTTATTTTCATCTATTTGATAGGAGAGGTGACAAAATGTCTGGCTGGGCCTTAAATTGCTCTTCCTTGTCTGTCTTCCTCCCAAAATGTGACTTGTGTCCCCCCTGCCCCTTTGCCATGGAGTAGCCAGGATGTCACTGTCAGGGCTAGGGAAGAAGGCAGAGGACACAGTGCAATGGCAAAGCCAAGCAGCTGTGCTCCCACGAGGAGAGGGAGCCTAAACCTGTCTAGCCTAAACCTGGCTGGGGTTGTATTTCATGCCCTGCAGAGCCAGTGCCCTGCTGCAGGACTCCTAAGTGCCTTTTGGGCAGCCCCCAGGAGCAGCTGGGTTTGGAGGTGCCATCAGGACTGTGCCAGAGGAAGTCTCCTCGCAGCTGAGGGATGTGGTAACATCCTCATGAAATTTGAAAGCTGAAAGCTTCCTTGTGGGATGACTTTCTCCCTCAGCTCCTGCTGACAGGAGGGTTAAGCTCCCCTTTTCCTTTGGAATCAGGTGGGGTTCTCACTGAGGAAAATAAGTTTCTGTGAGGAGCAGAAAAGGGTGTGATTCCCCTGGCTGAGTGCCAGGCTCTCTACAACCTGTGTCTGTTAGGGAAGCTGCTGGAGCCAGAGGTCCACCTTGAGACTTCCTATCACCTCCAGCAGTGGTGAGGCTGGGCAGGAGGGATATTTTTTCTCCAGCTGGGGAGCCCTCACAGCATCCATGGGAAGCAACACAGGTCAGCCCTGACAGGTCCAGCTCTCAGCTGCATAAGGAATTCATTCCTATGGGATCAGGAAGCACATCTGATTACTGGAGTCATGGCTTTCTTATCAGGGCAGTTCCTTTGCATCCTAAAAATGCCGTCTCACCTGCATTTCCCTTCTCTGTTTTGCTTACTCACCACACTTCCTCTGCCTACACATACATGCACATATGGAGTCCGTCAGTAGGTAGGAAAAGAGATGTACTACAATCTCACCTAACTCAGCACTTCTCAGAGATATATGCTAAAAAATCCAGGAGCCATGGACACGCAGTCCAAACTCACTTACAAACCTCTTACACACCTGCTCCCACTGCCCTCACGGCAGGTCTGTGCCTCTGGAAGGACTGGTAGCCCATTGGTCCTCAGATTCTCCTCAAGAGGATGATACTGGCTGCTGCTGGAGACAAGCCTGAGCTAAGGTACCTTAGATCTGACCCAGAGTGGCCATTCTTACTCAGGTTTAGATACAGAGTCCCTGTTTCAAGATTGTGGTGGGAAAAAGGTTTACCAGACATCTGCTTCAACCAGCGCAGGAGTTTCCTACCATGTGTTTCCAGTACCTTCAGCCCAGTTTGCAGGGGGAATAGGGAATGCAGGACTGATCCCAGCTTGAAGGCTGCTGTGCTGGGCAAGGAAGAGAGGCACAATAGCTTTTTGGCTCTTGCCTACCCCCTCCTTGAACCTCCTCGTAGTCCAGGCTGCCTGAGAGCACAGTGGGGCACCTGGGGGATGATTTGCCCATTTGCTTCAGTCACTAGCTGGAAGTCATGCACCGGGATTGAGAATCATTGTCCTAGAACAAACCAGTGATGCTATTTGTGACCCGTGGCAGTGAAACACGGAGTTAGGGCTGACACTCCCTCTCTAACTTGAGCCACTGTGCTTTTCATCACGATGCCAGGAGTTGTCAGCTGTAACTCCGGCTTTTTTTGGCTTGTGTCACAACCTAATAAGTTATAGGCCAGCTTCTCCTGTCGATGTTTTTGCTGCACAGAAGGCTTCACATTTTGTAAGCTTTTACAGCACAGCTGTGCTCAGAGATAAAACAGAATGTGTATACAGTACAGTATGCATTCAACTGATGCACTAGATTCTTCCCACCATATGTATGGAGTGGTGTGCATTTCACTCCAATACCTCACTGCCAAAACTGCCAGAAGCAAATAAACAAATGGCGGAAGAGAGACACCATATGAGGCAGTGCCAGGCACATGACCTAGACTTCCAGAAAGAGACCCAGGCTGCTTTTAAAGGATTATAGTGGACCAATTTTTTTAAGCCTCACCTCCCGCCGTGTGGAATGTTCTGCCAGTGTATGCTGTGAAGTGTGCCGGTTGTTAAAGAGCACTCATAGATTTCCCCTTCCTGCTAAGCAGCTGATGTTGCAGCTTCTTGTGCTCAATACTCATTTCACCTTTCTTCGATGCCAGTGATTCCCCATCTAGTTTCTAAACTGAGAGAGAAGAACAATGGAGATGTGTGAAACAGTCTAATTCTGGAAGAAGTTCTACTCTAAAAAGACAGAACACTTGTAATTAGGATAATGAGATTAATAATATTAGTAACAATTTAACGATTAATGTATAAACAATGGAAGTGAGACAAATGGTTGTTCCATCTCGTTCCCCACAAAAAAAGTCACTAAGTTGCATTTCACAGCATCGATGGTGAAGATGCCTGTAATAAACTGACACGAGCGTTAATTACATAGTTAGATGTAATTAATTTAAATGGTAATTCTATTCCTGGAACTCACACTCTGAATATGAAAAGACAATTCCTCGTATTCTTTTCTCTCTGACCAGCCTGTTGCTAATGGAAAGATGGTGGGTACCAACACTGTGCTCCTCCTGCTGGGAAACACAGTGCTGTGAAACACAGTACTGGGAAACACAGATGGATTTTCCTGTCTACTGGCCTCAATCTTTCATTAGGCTGAACATCTGTCACTACCCCAGTGGTTATCCTGCTAGCTCTGGCCTTTGCCTAAGCTTAACTTCACTCATGATTGAGTGAGGGGCAAGTAGGTGCTTTCTTCTCTTTAGACTACCTTCAGGCACAGATGGAGAAAGTGCACTAAGAACAGCAGAGGTCAAGACCATTCCTGTGCTTTACAAAGCTGATGCCCAGTGCAAAGTGGTCTGGATGCAGGCAAGAGAATTGGGACTAGAATTTTGATGAAATAAGATAGGGAGTAGAAAATTATGTGAAGTTTTTCAGATAGCAGCAATATTTAGTAAAGTAAGAATGTGCTTATAGTGTTTATATCAAACTAGTCCTTTGCTTAATGCGTTTGTACTTCCATGTTGAGATAGTAATTAGAGCACCATTTTCCTCCAAGCCTCGCTGTCTCCTACTGCAATATGCTCTGTGACCAAGACAGAGACCTCTACATCTCAGTCACACAATGGGGAATTTGTGGAGCTGTGCACAGAGGAAGTACAAAGGCCACATTTCTGCAGGTTTCTCCAAACTCTTCTTAGACAGGAACATCCTTTCAACTTAGACCTGAACTGAGATATTGCTTCCCTGTTGAAGCAATAGCTCCATTCTTGAGGAAAATGAGATAGAGTTATGGCAGTAGACCTATTTCATAGGCCAACAGCTGGATTCCAGCTGGCCCAGCAACACAATGGGTGACACATTTGAGGTGACACTGAATAGTCCACAGAACAGCGAGGAAACATTAAAGAAGGTCAGGGCTGTTAGCAAGGTTATTAACTAAGTATTTGCAATATATACTGGCAAGTAAGAGCTATCTAATATAAGATTGTGGAGTCTGGAATAAACACATGGAAGTTTAAAAAAGCTGACAGTGCCACCATGAAATGGTAGGGGTGGCATGTAAATACTTGTGCATATGCCTGAGGAGACATCAGTGCTAACTGGGAGCTTGCAGAGTCTGGTGAAGCCCTAAGGGATGGTTTTCAAGACAGGAGCTGAGAGTGAGAAGCTGAAAAGAGAATCGTAGAATCATTAAGGTTGGAAAAGACCTTTAATATCGTCAAGCCCAACTGTCAAAATTGATCATCAATTCCAACAATCAAAATCAGGATTACGGGAGAGGTGGCAAAACATGCAGGCTTCTGCTGTGTGGTAAGAGGCCAGGTGTGTCAGGGACAGAGGTGACAAGCCGTTTGAGTGAGTACAGATGACAGAAAAATATGTTTCTTTCTGTTCCTTTTTCTAGTGGAAGCATGCCCATTTTAAAGTCTATCTTTAAGAGTTTAAGTAGTATAATTTTCTTTTGCTGGAATAGCAATGCACAGAGTTGAAAAGAATGGTGTAGTCTGATAAACCTTGAGGCCTGAAGGAAACTGCTGGGAACAGTTAGAAGTGGATTGCTTTAGATTCAGAAACCTGGCCAAAGAACTACTCTCACCTGCTCCCTGTGGAAGATGGTAGTGAAGGGAGCTGGGAAGATGGAGGTGTTTTTCAGCACACTTCATCTTATTGTGACAGAAAGGAGAAAACTCAGAATGGGGCTTCTCAAATCCCAAAGCAAGTTGGGTAGATAAATTATGGTTGGTTGCCTCCCATTGCCTGAAAATATCTGTGTGCTCTGAACTTTCTTGTGAGTTTAAACAGACAGTTTCCTGGTTTTAGATGTGGTATATGTTATTGGAATCCCTCCAAATGACAGAGGGTTGCAGTGGGCAGTAGAGAAAATGGGCATGCCACTGTGATTTAGGAATAAATTTCTGCTAGTGTTGGGAGCAAGCACAGAAGTGTTCCATTTGTCAGTGAGAACATGACATCCCACATGGATTTCTTCTTATTTAAAATAGAGTGGAAATCCTGGAAAAGGAGGGCTACCTCATTTGGACTATATCAGCCCAGTAGTCTGTGAAATGTCTTTGAAAGTAAAACTTTGAATAAAAGCCTCAAAAAAAGGTGGCAGGATACAAGGGAGAAGTGCTGTACCTGGTGTTAGACCCAAAGACAGTGGTGATATTGTGAACTCAGTCCCTGACCTCCGGCTGGGCTGCTGGGAATTATAACGAATGGTCCTCACCACAAGGCAGGTTTTGCTTTTTTCCTGCTTGTATCTGCCACTATCCCACCTTTTATTGCAGCCATTCATCATGGGCAGAAAGACTGGGAGATGATATTAAGGTTGTAGAATATGTCATTTGTATCAAAGCTTCTCCTCCTTTCTTTTCACCCTCTCCTTGCCCATTCTTCTGCCTACATTCCGTTCCTATTGGGTTTTGCCCCCCTCTCCAGACCACTGAGCCCTTGGCCCAGCTCATAAATGATTGCTTTAATAATATTACACATTTTTGTGTGTGAATGGCCCAAGTGACACATGGCTCATAACCAGAGCAGAAAGAGATTTCTATTTTCACCCTTTAAAAGGCTGCAGAAAACACAGAGCACAGGATCCTGCCTGTCTTGCACTGACCCCAGACAAGCATTTATGGCTGTGCAGTAGCTTGCAGACACAGCCTGTTTGAGGGAAAGCTTTACCAGCCAGACCTGGCCATCGTTTTTCCTTCTCTGCATTTATTCAAAGCGCAGAACCATTTATATACCATGGAGATGGGAACTGAAGAAAAAGAGTACATGTAGAATTTACCAGCTGTTTAAGTCTTATTGTTACCTTCTGTATCGATCAAATTCATTGCCTCTTAATTGGATATTGACTGTTGTGAGGCAAATAAGGCAAGCTGTCAGAGGGGGGAGGGATGGGGCACGAGGTTTATCTTAATGGTATGTTGATCATGACTAGTCTATAAAAGCCAGTGGGAGAGGAGTTCATTAAACCAGCCTGCAATTGCTTTAAAAAAATGTGCACTGAGTCAAGATGATTAATCATATATGTGACACTGCAATCAGAGAAAATCCGCATTGTTGCTCTGGTATTTACAATGCAAAAGCTTGAAATACGCAAATGCAGTGAAACAAATTCACTGGGGACGGCAATTTGTTTGGTCTGTGAGCCTTAGCTAACCCTCACCAATATCTGAGGGCTTTTTTTCCTGGTGTTTGTTTTGCTTTTGGTTTTTTTTTTTTTTCTTTTTTTTTTTTTCCTCCTTGGTGTTGTGTTTTGTTTCCCTGCTTCTCTGGCAGGCTCATTGGAAATGTGTGCTTGCCCTGTGTCCAAGTTTGTCACCTGGACAGGGGAACCCTTGTAGAAATGGCAGGAGTGACAAGGGGTACTTGAGCTGCCTGACAGGGAAACACACAGAATACTTTGGAAATTGATTTTATCTCATAAATGATAATAATCAGGGAATGTGAAGAGAGAGGGAAAGCTTATCGACTATGCTGGTGTGAGCTACCCATTACAAAAATGGAAGGTACCGGCAAGTCTGAAGTATATTTTCATTTCTTTCCTGGCCATATTTTAGGCTGCGTATTGAATATGTTGCAATAACTGTCAGGCATGGTCCATTAGTGTCTCTGGATCAGGCCTGTCATGAATCAGGAGGGAGATTAGCAGGATAGGGTCACATTTATGAAGATCCCATGCAGCTGTGTATTGTTGAAAAAATGTTCAAAGGGGCAATAAGCAAAGTTTATTTCAAATTATTTCAATGTTATGTGTTTGTTATGATATTTATTCTTTGACAATCTGGAAGTGGTTATAAAAAATTTATTTTGTGGTTAAAGGTTTGTGCAGTTTGAAAAATTAGCTTTTGAGGCAGTCACCTGAACATTTCTCATATATCACCATGCCATGGACTGTCAGGGAAAGGGTAGCACAGTTCCGTGGAAGGCAGGAAAGCTGCAGAAACTGCCAGGTTATTGGCCAATGGAGGAAAGAGAAGTCTGTAAGTCTGGAATGCAGTGGGAATATAAGGTTTAATGCAGAGTTTTCACTTGAGAGCATTAGACTGTTCCCTACATGAGCAACTGTACCACCTTGGCTTGCTTGTGGGTCTGAGTCATTTAACATCTCAAACCTTCTACTCCTCTTCCTACAAAAATTAGAAAAGAGGTTTGGGGCAGTAGACACTGCTAGTTTTGCTTCAGTTGCTCTTTCTGGATGTATTGGGATACTGAAAGTGATCACCAGTTTCTTCTAGGTATTTTATGACTGTGGTAGAAAGGGCCATAAATGTACAGCACTGCAAACTGTATAAAAGGAAAATCCTGCGTTTGCCTGTTAGGATAAGAAGTCCAGCAGGAAATCAGGGTTCTTCTACAAAGTATATGAAGCAAAACTGGAGGAAGGGGAGAAAAGGGTTTATAGAATCCAGAAATCTGAATCCATTTTTTGGTGTAAGTTTTAAAAGCAGTAGGATGGAAGTTATTACTTTAGCAGGCACTAGAGTAGTACTGTTATTACTATTTCCTTTTGATTCACTTATAATAGTCCTTACATTATAATAGAGTTTGCAGCTTGCATTTTAAACATAAACTGTGGAGAATTTTATACCATGAAATCCTGAGTGAAAAAGGTAATACATAAAGCTGGACCATTCAAAGCCATAGCCTGTGGAAGACAAGCATTAACAAAAAATTTTTAAAAAAGAGAAGATCCTTAAATAACTGTTTTTCAGATTTGCAGGCACATTTGTTTGGATTTTTTAGTGTGCTTCAGTTATGCAAGAAAATGAACGTGACAGTCCTCAGTTGCTTTGACAAGGATAATTTCAGAAACACTGCCCTATCATTCCACAGTTTGGCACCTTCTCCTTCTTTGTTGTAATGCATTTTTTCTGGGTCGGCTTTTCTCAGCAAAACTGCCTGTTTGTCAGGAGATTTTACATGTGTTCAGAAAGGGATGATGAGGTGGTGTGGGCTGGGTTTGGTTAGAATAGCAGGTTTGACCTGGTGACTATTTATTTTTGAAGTCATGGAGTTTTCATCTGTCAGCACAGTGGAGAAGTTTGCAGGATATTCAGAATTATGTATTTTCTCAGGGCTCAATCACACTGGCCAGATCGCTGGCTCCTGAAGTCACTTCCACATCAAACCTTCTCCTAATCATGTGGACTCGAGATGTTTTTCTAATCCAGTCTGCCATTAGTGGTTTTACATTCAGGTTTTGGATTTGCTTTTGAAATGGCAACTAAAATTTGAACAAAGGTTAGGGTTTGGGTCTAAGATTCATCACTGTCTGTACAGGACGTGTCACAGTAAGGCATGAGCAGCTGTGAGCAAGAGCTGTGGCAAGGACAGGGACCTTTGTCTTGCTGAGGATGCCTGCAGGGGATTGAACCTCAGGCTCTGCTTCAGGACTGCATCTCTGCAGGGACATCTTTGCTCCTTCTCTGGGACCCTTTCACTGTGGGAAAGGGACTCCATAGCTGGGGAGTCTGTACTGCAATGTATAGGAGCCAGGAGCAGCTGAGTGCCAGGGAGAGATTTCAGTGAAGTCTATGGAGAGATCCCAGGTAACAAAATGGCAAAAAAACCCATCTCCTGCAGGACACCCTCTTCTCAGGACCTGGGAAGAGCTGCACGTGCAGTCCCAAGGTTTGACTTGTCAGGTGATGTTCTGCTGGTTTCTATCCACTGGTGCCTTCTTCCAGCATAAACAAAGTCTCAGTTCCTAACTTCAGTAATGGGTGGAGATGTGCACGTGTGTGTTGGTACATGTGTCCATGTGGCATGTTTGGGGAGAGAAGAGGAGGCAGCAAGTCAGCAAAAGCCCTTCTGGTTTTCCTTTGCATACTTAATAGAGAAGTTACAAGAGGGCATATTCCCAATTTCTTTATAACTTTGTAGATCACCTCCAGTAGACAGATTGTCTCACAGACCACTTCCCCTCCCCTTGGCGATCAAATAACATTCCTGTGGTGACTACAGCAGTTGCTTACATGGAAAAATAACATTAGGAAAGTATTTAATGTATTTTTAGCTGTCTTTAAATGCATTTTAGCAGCTGGAAACAAGGGGAGTTAGCAGCATGTGACCTGCAAGCTCTCCATAGACCACCACCAAGTGTGCAGAAAGCCACTGCTGGTAAAGAGAGCCCAGGCTGGAAAATGTTGGGTAGGGTGGTCACCTCTAACCTGTAGGAGGAGGTCAGGCAAAAGGGATAGCCTCAATTTCTGTGGGATATAAATGATAACAACTTGATAAACAGGCAGTGTGATGTTAGGTCCTTTCTTTTCACTGATGTGAGTCTTGGGAGATTTTATGAAACCTTGTTTTGACATGTTTTCAAAATACCTGGGACTTTTTCAAAAAGCTTGAGAAGATTTTAGAGGTTTGGAGTGGCGAAATATTACAACTGTAGAGATTAGTGAATAGAGTGCAGCTGAGAGAGGCAACAAGCAAATAAATACCTCTTATTCCATCACTGTGATTCAGGAAAATCCTGAAATCCTTGTGAGGAGCAAACCTTTCATCAAATATTAGTGGGAGCTTCTCCTGAGGGAGGACTTTCTCTGAGCTGAGGGCTTGCTCATTCCTATAACTACATGGTTGCTGAACCAGGGAATATCCTCTCTGGAGCATCTTTCCTGGCCATTTCCAGCACAGCACCACCACTCAGGATCCTGATACTGGACTCCCTCACCACCCAGCCCTCAGCAAGTATGTTCATATTTCTGGGAAAAATATACTCAGCAGGTGGAAGTTTAATACTATTTTTACTATTGCTGGTACAGTGAATGTAGAGAGCATGATAATTGATTATCTGGGACAACAGAAATGCACAGGAACTAGAATTTCAAGGATTAGGGTCTCCCCGAGGATTTCCTTCGCGTTTCAGTGAAAGGAGAGATAACCTTTGTGGTGGAAACGGAAACACAGCTTTCAGTTCCCATCTGCAGGCAGCCTCTGGGGACAATAGCATTAAGGGTGATGTGAACTTCCTCTGTTCATCGCCACGGGACAGGAGCCCCGACAGTTATCTGCACTGCTATAGCAACGCTATTCAGCTCCTTGCAGCTCATTTGCTGTCCTACCAGGGACATTCAGCTAGCGCCTGCTGCCTTGAATGTATCTGGGGGTAACAGTCCTGTGTTTCGTCTGTTTCAAAGGACATCTATGGAAATTAGGTGGCAATTTTATCCCGAGTAAGCAGACTAATATTCTGTCACTCAAGTGACTGTTGCTCTTAATGTTAGGTGTTTTTAAGTGGCATTAAAGTTTTGTGGACTTAGCAGCAGGATTTCATTGCAAATGCATTGTCCCATTTTAGTGGAAGCTTTGCATTAACAAGTTCCATCTTAATAAAACACTTGGTTCAGCCTGCCTTGTGGCTTATACTATTGTAAGATTCTGCCCTTAATATTAAAATGTAAGCACAGATTTCCTCTTCCAAGGCTAAAGCTGCATAAAAAGATTGACTGAAGATAAGAAATACTCTGTCTGGATCAAGATAATTTTTCTCTGAGAATAAAGAGAAACAAATATCCACGCACTTTGGAGAGGAGGAAATTCTGCTGTAGATTGTTCTTCCTCTGTTGTGTTAAAAAAAGGAATCTTGACTGAATATATAGTCTGTTTCCAAACTATTGGCATCTCTCACAAATATAGGCTGGCTGGCTTATGAACAAATAGCACAGTTTCTGTAGCCAAAGATAGTTGTCATCATGCACTTATTAATGAGTACACATATCTCTGAACATCAAATGCTGTGCTATTTTCAGAGAGGTCCTTTCAGATCATGTTTTCTGTTTTGTTTTTTTTTTAAATTTTTTTTTTCTTTTGCCTCTTGCCATTTTCTTTCAAAGCTCAGCAGTAGAAAGCAGAGAAAAAAGAGACCCAGGAAAGGAGATGCTCTCAACTGTCCAGCTTCCCCACATCAGGAGCTACTCCATGCATGTCATTCCTGGCAGATGTTTGCCTAATCTGCTCTGAAAAAACTCCAGTGATGGGGCTTTGACAGTCTCCTTAGGCAATCTGCTCCAGTGCTTTGCTGTACCTGTCATTAAGAAGGGCTTCCTGATATCTAACCTGCAATTAAAGGCCATGATTTCCCACACAACCTTCATCATCAGGCTGACCTTACCGCCAAACTACCTCCACCAAGTCAACTGCAGTTTCCTCTCTAGATCACCTTTGCCAACACCACTCCTTGGGCAGTGTGCTCTAGTCTGGCAGTGGTAGTGAGGTGGTGTGTGTGTGTGCCACTGGTCTTGTCAAGTGTCCAGCCCAGTGTCCCCAGGGGCTGGTGATGGGCAGGTTTCCCTCTCGGATCCCATGCAGCTGACGGGAAGGCGGCTGCCTGCCAGTAGAGGGTATTGAATTAGGAGATTCAGTAAATCCCGGGAGAGACACTGCCACAGTGAAGTTGCAGCAGTTTTGCACTGATAAAACTAGCAGTGCTAACCATGGTTCCAGGCCTCAGAACATGAGCTGATGTCTTTTTTGTCCTGGAACAAAATGTGCTCTGAGAGCAGTTGTCCCATACATTACATATATGCAATCAATCACATCTAGCAGTTTGGACGTACATTTTTTTGATGAGAGCATCCCTGTAATGATTTTAGCAGTATTAAAGCATTTTTTTTAAATCAGAATGATCACAGATTTGGCTTGGGTTTTTTTGCAGTTGCTTTCTTTTAAACAATAGCACCCCATGGCAGCCAGGCCTGATGGCAAAGCTGTAGATGCCAGCTTGCTGTGAGTGAGCTTAGATATTGAGGAACAGAGGCAGTCACTGGTGTGCAGCAGTGATTGAGAGTGGGTCATTGTAGGCACAGATGTATCACGATATTACCGCTGCAAGATAAATTCTGAGCCACTTTTTTAGTACCCTTAGAACAGTGATGAACATTGTAAGAGTGTTTCCTTCTGCAAATTGTTTAAAACTGGAAGATGGTAGTAGTGAATTAATGTAAAGCAACTAGAGAATTAGTCCTGACTGCTCAGAATAGGTGTTTTTTACAATGGAAACCAGCTGGCTAAATTCAGTGTATGTCTGCTGCCTGAGCAAATTATGGCAGTATGTAGCTAAACAGGTTTTGAGAGTAGGAAATTTTAGTGACATCTAAAATTAAATAAAGCAAGGTTTGGATCAGTAGGAGCAGAGGTATGTTGTTATCAGCAGGGGTGAATAACCTTTGTGTAGCTGGCAATTTTGGTAAGTGGGTCAAGGTCAGTGGGGTTTGTCTCTGTATTTTGACAGATGCACTACAAACACCCTGATATCCATTTCATTTTACAAGGTGTGTGCGTGCACCAAGATAATGCTCCAGAGGGTCACTGGCAGGTTACAATGTGCCAGCCGTCACATGCACAATGTATTGCCTGGTGCCAAGATAAAATTTCAGGGGTCTGGGGGCACCCAACAGCATTCAGAGCCCTACGAACACCTGTGCCCCACCAATATCTCCCTAGCTGTCTATCACTGAGCATCCCATTGGCATCTGTGATCCCGAGCTGACAGGTCTGTTTCTATTTGTGCAAGGCATTTTTAAGGCATTCATCCCCCTGTTGTCTTCTAGATGACCTGGAAAAGCTTCAGTGAGTTGCCCATATTCCTTCAAGGAGGAAAGGAAAGGACAAAGTTTGTTTTCAAAATGAGAATTTGGGGTTTTTTTAAGAAAACACGGTCAAATTTGAACTTTGCGTTCCACGCAGCATGGAGGTAGACTTATTTTGCAAGAGAGGTTTCAGTTTCAAACCAATAATTAGAAGAATACATTTAAATCTTTGTCAAATAAAAGCAATTTCAGACTCTCAGGAATCCACTTTCTTGTGGTTTTAATGAAAAATTATAAACATTTTTCACCCCACAACTATTGAGGGCATTGAAAGAAAATACCTATAAACTGCTAGGAAACATACAGAATAAACTTGTTTCCCACTTCCCAGTTCTTGTAGTAATCATTGATTTTAGGTACTCCTCAAAATATACCTTCTGAGAAATTTTGCACTGCTAAAAATGGCATTTTCTGTTGGGCAGACTGTGTTCACGTCCCATGGCTGAAGAGCAGAGGCCCAAGTCAAAGCCTCTGGAGTCAAGGGGCTTTCACTGAGGTGCAGACCCTTGATGTTTTCCTAAAAATCGGCAGTGCTGTTAGCCCACGTCTCCCCTTTCCCACCCCATCTCCTCGGGGAGAGGCAGAAGCCTGTTTGAAGACAAACAAGTCGCGGAGGCTGCAAGGTGTAAATATCTTTCATAAATGCCAACGCCGAAAAGCCTGAGTGCCGCGCGTGTGACACACGACGACAGGCAGTTCACGCCGCACGGGGGGCGAGCAATATGCCAGCGCTGCCACAGCCGCCAAGGAGTGCCCAAATTGCACCTGGGCATCCCTGGGCATCCCTGGACACCCCCGGCCTGGGAAAACACAGGGGGCAGCAGGAGGGATGGGCAGCAGGTCTACCTGCTCCTCGCCCCGCTGCCTTTGCCCCCAGCCCTCACCCCCATGCGGTCACCCCGCCTCTGCCCTCCTCCTCTCCCCGGCTTCTTTGGGCAGGGGCTGATTTAAATAGGTTGGCAGGGAGCCAGGAGCTCATCATTTTAATGCAGTGTAAAATGGAATGTGCATAATTATATGCAAGCCATATGTGAGGGAGACAGCTCAGCTGTGAATTTCGGGAGGCTGTGAGAGGGAGAGAGCGAACAGTCAGGAATCAGATGAGATGGAGCGGAACGGAGTGCAAGTGTCACTCAAATGAACAGTGTAATGAGCGTATTGCTGACACTCCTCCTTTCACCTGCTTCTCCCTTTTGCTTTAACTCAAAAGCAGAAAACGCTTGAAATGAGAAGGGAAAAATACTATGTGCAAGCAGGATTGCTAATGGGCTCTGGTAATGTCTCCATTTAAACTTCAGCTTTCTTAATTAACAGTGTAGTTGCAAATAACCAGTAAGTTTTAATGCATCTTTGTCATTAAATATTTTGACCGCATTTGACTGAAGGATCATTGTTCTCACTAGATGGTTGCTCCTTTTAAAGCTTCACTTAAACATGGAGGGGGAATCCATTTATTTGTAATAGTATTACATGTAAACTACGAGTATGAAAACTTTTTTTTTGGCCTTACTGTTAAACTGAAAATACAAGTACATTATCTAGGGATCGCTTAAGCATGTCAAAAAGTTTAAACGAGTACATATGTAATGTAATCCTGAGAAATGCAATGGAGTAAATTGAAACCCTGAGTTACTCACAGTTTCCAGCTCAAATATTTCATTTTGGTTTTGTCTTTTGTTGTTCTAATTATTACTCCACAATGAATTTGCATGTTCAATCTAAGCTATGTAAGAAAACAGCATCCCAAGTTCTCATATCTAAAAGGTGTACTGACTATTTAAAGAAACTTTTTAATAATGTTGTATTTTGGGATTCCCGTCTGTTTTAATGATCTGAGCTGTTATGCTTTTAGCTATTTTTTCCTTCCATTATTTGTAAGTCCCTAAATAGGCCATTATATTTCCCTTCAGGCTAGAGATGAAGATGGACATGCTGAAAATTTTCCCCAGCAGCACTATGCTAAGGAAACTCCAAGACTTGCCTTCAAGAATAACTGCGAACTACTTGTAAGAATAACATACTTACAACAAGTCTAGATTGTTACTTTAGCACAGTGAAAACCGTTTTTTTAAAGGCTTTTGTTCATTATGACATACATTATGAAATATGATAGGTTTTTTTTTTCTACTGTTTTAGCGTTGTAATGCTAGTTCTGCTATCCGTGAACAGTTTAAGATCTCAAATTGCTTGAAAAATATCTTATATTTGATGTCAGCACGTGAATGGCCTTGTCTTGCACTGGTAAATCAGGGAGAGCCATGCAGGGAGTGGCTGGTGATGCACGGAAAGCCCCATACCCTTCCCCCAAAGCACCCCAAAACTCACTCTCCCATCCACCTTTTAGCTCTGCCTTGTTTTTGGGTGGTGATGCTGCACTTTGTTCTGCTAACAGGCAGTCCTTCCTTTAGAGCTTGCCTGTTCCTCCCCTTCATAGCTGCATGCAATCCAAAGCATCCTCTCCTCTCCACTCCTCTCCTCTCCTCTCCATTCTGCTCCTGTGCTGTGGGGAAAGAGCAAAAGCCAGGAAAGCACATACAGGGAGCCTGGAGTGTTTACAAGCCATAAGAGAGATGATATCAGCTGTGAAAGAATCTCTGTTCCAAGGCAGGGTTAAATCGCTGTTCATTTTAGCATTTGCCGCTAGACGAGATTAAAAGCAAGCAGGAATGCCTATTATATTTCTATTAAATGAATCTGTTGGGACCTAATGTTCTTGATTAGCTTGCGAAAATGAGTGCTCCACCATGAGTTTTTCTGTTTGCCTAAAGTAAACAGAGGATGAATTGTAATACATTTAAAAGAGATTCATGCATGGCTTTCGAAAAGGGAGGTTTAGATACATCGATAGGTCTCTCCCTTGCATTCCCCTTTCTTCTCATCTGTACTAAAGTAAAATGTATCATTTGGCTAAATGGAAGTATTTGTGGAGAGTCAGTACACAGGGTTTTACTTTGAAACAAAAACATTTCTTTTTTTCTCTGTGTAACCAGAGCAGAGGCAGGTGGCGGTGGAGGAGCAAGCTCTGTTTTATCTGCATTAAAGCCATGCCTGCCTCCCCAGGATGCAAGGCCAAGCGCTGCTCTTGGTGCCCCAGGTGCAGCAGGCAGTGAGAGTCAAGCTGATAACCCAGTGCTGAAGTTGGCCCCAGGTTCAGTCAGCTGGTCAGAGAAGCCCACACCAGGAGGCAGCAGCCCAGGGTGGTGGCCACTCTCTGCTCCCCACACTGGCCAGAGCGCAGAGCATCTTGACCACACCTGCCCTACTGCACCCACACTCTCCTACCCTACAAGTGTCCCCTGTGCTGAGCCAGCCCTTGGTTAGGTAAAGACAATGGTTTTCAGAGCTGCAGGTGTCACTTTGAAGGTTCAGTTTGTTCCCAGTATAATTCTCTC
Organism: Lichenostomus cassidix; assembly: GCF_008360975.1. Lineage (NCBI taxonomy): Eukaryota > Metazoa > Chordata > Aves > Passeriformes > Meliphagidae > Lichenostomus > Lichenostomus cassidix. Next base: position 68,392,391 of record NC_139483.1, on the reverse strand, counting down.
CAGCCAGAAGCAAGGTGACCCATGAGATCTGGTCTTGGGTCCTCTTAAGCCCTTTCTGAAGTTCCTGGTGGTTTCAGGCATAGCAGTGTTGCTCCCTAAGGGGAGGAAGCTAGACAAACACAAAAAGTGGTTCCCTGGTGTACTCATAATTCTTGTGCCAAATAAATGAAGCTGTTTCTTCAAGGCCATGCTTAATTACTGTGCTGCTAATCAGGCCTGACGAACCATCACGGCACACCAAGATGCTCCCAAAGTCAGTGGGGCTTCTTGGTGTTGGAAGAATTTAGGAATAGATGATACAAGTCAAGAACATTATATGTCGTGTAGTATTTCCATTGAAAATCTGCTTTATATTTAGTGCAAGCCATCAATGAACCAATTAACCCACTTTGTGCTATTAAAATCAAGCATTCTTTTAATGCCCAGTTGCTTATTCCTCTATTAATACGCATTTAAGTTTTTGCTTTATTATGTCACCACTGTGTCTGGCAAAAGCTCAAGTCGTCAAAGTTAGTCTTTCATGTGCTTTTCTGGACAAGTTTCAATTCTTGTTTAAGGAAGTAATAAAAGCAATTTGTTATAGTTTTATTTTTCCTATGCTATTGGAAACAAAATTGGCAGGCATGTAATCTGTACTCAATTTGTATGAGAAAAAAATAGTTGACAAATAATGAATATGTACGTCTGCTATCTTTAAAGATGTATTTTAGGAACTTTCAGTGAAAATATGATGTTGAGCCTAGGTGTGGGTGGTGGGGGAGCTAGTGTTATTTGTTGAAGATGCTGTGTGTTTCACAGAGAGGTTGTCTTATTCCTTCTATATTTTACTTTTCGGGAAACAATGCTTTGTTAAAATGTGCTCAAATTTCAAAAGCTATTTTCACTGGAACTGGCCATCAAGAAACCTTCTTTCTTTTAAAGGCTAATCAGTATTCTTAGAGAGAGGAAAAAAAACCTTGAAAGAAAAGAGTGGGGACAGCTGATCCTCTAAAAAAATATTTTCACGATGGTGAAAACTTACCCAGAATCTAACAGCACAAATCAGATGCCAGCTGAGTGAAAAGATGAGATTTTTTAAATGAAAGAGAAACTGAAACTAGTTTATGCTTTTGAGAATGAGGGAATCCTTGGAGCTTTCTGAGAGCAGTTCAGAGTAAATAGAGTAACAGTGTGTCAGGTGAAATTGGACGCTTCAGCTCCAAAGTGCTTTCTTTGCTTTAGGGTTCAGCTGCCATTTTCCAGGGAGGTTTGTTTCGGCAAGCGCAAGCTCCTCTGTTTGGGAAATGCTCATGCTGGGAGAGTGCTGCCAGGCAGGATCCTGGGCTGGGTGGCTGCTGCCGGGTCTGCATGCCAGGGCTCTTCTGCAAGAGCCAGGCAACACTGGCTGAATCTTAACATCCCAGCTCACAGGAACACACAGCAAGCTTGAACTCTTCAACACTTGGAGAGATTTGAAAGCATAGTCACATAGAGTATTACAAAAGTAACAAGGAGTATTACAAATTTTTTGCTTTCTTCATTGCTTACTCACCACAAGAGGAGATAATTTGATGAGGCACTGAGCTTTTCTGTTTGTTTTTGGCTTTTTTGAATGTGAGCAATTTTGGTAGGAAATAGAAGGAAGAAAGGCATAATTTACACAGAGGAAACCCCTGAAGTGTGTTCAGTAGTTCTGCTCATTAAGAAAAACAGTGACAATTAAAAATTTTGGTTAGTATAGAAAGCCATCTTGCAGTTATGGGATTAGAACAGGGTACTTATTTCCCAAGCTAAATCCATATATGTTGTGTCCTGGCATTTGTTGTAGGGCACAAAACCCAAAGTGGTTAAGATGCTCTCATCAATGAGCACATAAAATTTTCCTTGTGGACTTTTCAGTATTTTCAAGAATCATGTTGTCTAAAGTTTAGCTATCCATTATAAATACTGGGAACTACATTAAAAAAATCTATTTTTAAAGAGCCAGGTCAGCATGCTGTCTTGGCCAGCCATCCGTTCTTCTCCCATAGGTGCTGCCTCAGGATTTTAATTTCTTATTCCATGAGTGGCTGGAAGCTTTTCTTTCAGGCACATCTCTTTGTTTCCAGAAAGAAAAGGCAGAATTTAGTCCCTGCTGTAAGCTGATTGTCAAGGAACAGTACAGTCCAGCTAATAGTGGATGTAGGGAAAAAGATGGGATTAACTGCTGAGAAAAGGGAGGCTGGAGTGAAAAGGCCAGCAAGAAGCCCACAGCCCCAGCTCTAACTGGATGAAATTCCTGAGCCATTGCCTAGAGAAAGGAAAAATCCATCTGGCACCTACCCAGGTTAGTCAGGGTAGGAAGAGTCATGCTTGGTTGCCTTTTAACAAAAGTGGGAAAGAAAAACCAGCAGTTCGTCCTTCCTCCCCCCATTTACTCAGAATATGGAGTCAAGGTTTCAGATTGGCATGCTGCTGTATGAGGTAAGGAGGGTTTGATGGGTTAAGGAAATTAAACATCAGGTTGCTTTCCAGATCATTTGTTTATGGAGATGATGTGAGTACCACCCACTGCTATGGGATTATATGTAAAGCAAACAAATAACCAAATGAAACATAAATATCCTGAAAAAAATTCATTTCCAGTCCTAAACACAGTTGAATCCATGCTTTTCCTGCAGTAAAATCATGATCTTTTCATCTTCGAAATCAAAAAGTCTGTTCCTAGTGGTTCTGCTCTGAAAGGATAAATTTGTGAGTGCAGTATGAGATGAAATACAAGTCCTGGTGCTTGGAAGCTATTATGTAAAACACACAAAATAAAACATGCTTGCTATTGGATTTAACACTAACTCACCTATGGCCAGTTATCTTTAATCATTGCCAAAAAGAGGCAGAGAAAACTCTGAAAACACATCTACAATGGAAACATGAAACGCAAAATGTTCTCTTATGAGCAAAATGCCTTTGGGGAGGCTGTGGCAAAGCTGAGGCAAGCCAGAGCTACAGCTAATGCTTTGCTTGAAGTCGTGTTGCTCTGCTCTGCTGTTCCTGTACTAAAGGCAGAGTCAGGACGAATGGCACACGTGGGGCACACAGACAGGGCAGTGAGGATGAAGGCAGTTTAACTTCAGAATTATGGCACTGGAATGTGGGAAAGATTTCACACCTACTAGGCTGACATTAAAAAGCACTGAGAATATTTGTGGTCAGATGAGGCCAATAGGTTTTGCAGTTGTAGTCAAGTTAAATGTAAATATGCATATTGGTATCCTTTGAAGGCTATGAGATTTTGGCTTCAGAAAGTGAGGCTTAAATTAATTTTTTTAAGGTGCCTGACCTGTTTGCTGTGCCCCAGTGTCAAGCAAAACCACTCCCTGTTAATACTTCAGCAGTAAAAGAAAATACCTCTCAGTCCATTTAAAATCACAGTGCCTTCAAAGGAGGACTGAATTTGGGAGAAACAGCTTTGCTCATTCCCTCTCTTGCCTTTCCACCCTTTTTGTCTCCCCTGCTGTCTCCTTATTCCTAGCAGAGTGGAGAGAGAAAAAGCAAGTGAACTTCCCCTTGTGCTCTCCTTGGCTCTTCCTGCACCCTGTTAGGTGCAAAGCAGTGGGGGGAGAGGGAAAGCACTTCCTTCATTCTGGCAATGGATTGGGGATGCGCAGAGCTTTTGGCCAGAAAGCTGGAGTAGGAGTGCTGCCCAGCAGCTCTGAGGGACGCAGGGCCACATCTAGCCTGTCAGGTACCAATCCTGTGATCAGGAGGCAATTTTGCCACCTTGGAGAGGCAGGAGGGGAGAGGGGTAAGACACCTGTGATACCTTGTGGAGCTTGATATCACAGAGCTGCTAAACCTGATGAGAGTTTAAAATCTCCACAGCCGTGCCTGAATGCTGTTTTAGCATCACTCGGTGTTTGTCTCTCTGCTGGAGCTGTTTTTTTGGTGGTTTTCTGATGGATTTCATCAGTTCCTTGCTCAGTTTGCCACCACAGTCTGAGGGCACCTGGTCCTGCTGTATCAGTTGTGCTGTGGCATACACAGGGATCTGAGCAGATGACTGCGCAAAACCCATAACAGCTGTCGGAGAGCCCACTGCTGCTTCCAGGGGACTTTGGATCAGGCACAGAGAGCTGTCAGAGTGGTGGTTATGGCCCTGCAACAAAAATATGGAGAAAAGCAATTGTAGCAGTGAATTGATACTGATGTTCTTAAAACCTCAGTAATCTTGGCCACATGAAATTCAACCTTTCTTGTGACTGAAATAACAGTGACGCTTAGGTCATATGGTAGATTATTCGCCTTTAGTGTTTCATTTTCAGAAACTAAATTGTCCATGAGCAATGGCAGAATAATTTAAAAAGAAACTCCCCAAAACCCCACTGAAAACCTTGCACTCTGTTTCTTTTCAAGTAAGGGCAAAAAACCAGGAAAAATTACTCTAAAGGGGTTTTTGTCCTTAATTGCTGCCAGGCTGAATGAAGGGCTAAGTGGTGCTCGCCTTATATGCACATTGCTGTTGCAGTCCCCGGGTGCTGTGTAAATGCACTGAAAAAAGGCAGCACTCAGACCTCAGGCATGTTTTCAGCCCTGGGGAGAGAGAGCCCTGACTCCCAGCTCCAGCTGACCCTCCCTGCCTGCTGCCTGTGGCACAGGTAGGCACCACGGGGCACTGGGTGCCTTGGCATCTGTGCCCCGATCGGCATCTCGCTGGGATAACGCAGAGCTGCAGCCTGCCAGCCACCCCGCGATACGCTGTCCCCAGGAAATGATAGTCTCTGTGCCTGTCTGCACAGATCTATTTACTGCTTTAGAACAAATGCAGCCACTGTCTTGCCCGGCACACAGGCTGTGTCCTTCTTGCCCTGCCTTTTAATGATATATTTTTCTGTCCCACAGTGGAAGTGAAGGCCATTCCTCACATTACGGCAGCATAGTCTGAACTTGGGAAGTTTTCTGGACTGCAAGAGACCTTCTAGGGGGTCTTGAGAGATTCCCTTGGTCTTTCAGGCCTTCTGTTCCTCTTCCCCTGTCCTGCACCCCCATGCTGCCAAAGTAATAAGCTTGTATTTCTTAACTCAAACAATGTTTAGGACTCCACAACCTCTGATCCAAAGCCCAGTGAGATCAATAGGAGCCCTCCTGTTGACTTGGGGTGGGCTCTGAATGACACTTTATGTTCTGTAAACAAAAGAACATGAATGACTGCTTTGAGACATCTTTCTCCTGTCTGACCAGAAATTGCAGTAGGGCAGCTAACAGCTAATTTGAAGTGTCGAAAACATGATCTTTATTAATAATACCTAAGCTGAAGGCTGTCATCAGAGACCTGTTGTAGGAAATTATAGAAAACAAAGCCCTGTCATAGCAAGTCTGAGGTAGCAGACTTTCTACTGGAAATAAGACCCAAGCCTCACTCCTTTTATCCCCAGGCTTAGCAAGTGACCAGGACCTCCAGCACTAAGGAGGGGCAGGGGTTCCCCATGCCTCCCGTGGAGGTAGGCAGGGAGTGCCAGCCTCTCTAGAGAGTGTCAGGGACAGCAAGGCTCTGCCAGCTCCCAGCAACACATAAAATACAAGGTATGAAATTCACAGGAGCATGAGGAATGGGAAGAAGGAAGGGAAGGAAAGGAATAAAAGGAACAAAGCTCCCCCATGGCCGGGGTTGCAGCTTCCTCCCCAAGCAGCCTGGTACCACCAGGAACTCTACATAATCCCTGTCTTTGCAGTCTGGTGAACTGGATTAAGGAGGATGATTCAGGAACCTAAAGAGATGGAATAAAAGGTGTGACAGTGAGAATGGGAAGAGTGGCAATGGGAACGGGACATATTTGGGAAAGACCATGGCTACAGGCACTGAGTGTTTGGCCTCCCGGAACAAAGAATGGGTCATATCCCCTTTCCCACTGCATCAAGCTACAAATAGAAAGCAACTTTGCCCCAGTGCCTCTAATTTAGCATTTTCCTTCATACCAATACAGGAGCATTATTTTAAGATGTGGCACTTGACAGTTTGTGAGCACAAGCTTGCCTTTCCTCAAAAGGAGGCATGTTTTTTAATTCTTAACATCAGTGTTATTATTTTGAAAGAGAAGGAAAATGCATTTGTTAAAAAAGCAAATAATTAAAATAGCCTTACAGCTCCAAATCTGTCGTCTTCCTTCTCAGGACAAGCATTAATATTTTCATTAATGAATCTGCACTTACTGATGACCTCTGAATAATTTCTCCAACCTTAATTTCTCCTCACTGCAATACTGTGTTGTATTACTCTATTTTTACTCTTTACTTTCCTTATTTGCTATGTGTACTGAAGTTATAATTTTCACATTAAACGTTGTCTGAACTGAAAAATGGATTTTTTTAAATATTAAAAGAAAGCCCCACAATCTATTTATTTACCACAAATTTAAACATGTAAAAAGAAACTACTAGATGAAAATGCATTTATTAGCAGACTATTTCTTAATAATGATTTCAATAAATTTTAAAGTAAAAAAGCCTGGGAAAAATTTGTCAGCCATCCCACCACCCAAGCCTCTACAAATCTGATCAAAAAAAGGAGGTTCATGTCCTGAGTGCAGTTTTGGGCACCACAATATAAGAAAGACATTAAGGGGTTAGAGAGAGTCCAAAGAAGGGCAGCAAAGATGGTGAAAGGCCTTAAAGGGAAGCCATATGAGGAGCAGCTGAGGGCAGTTGGTCTGTTCAGCCTGGAGGAGACTGAGGGGAGACCTCACTGCCATCTTCAACATCCTTGTGAGGGGAAGAGGAGAGGCAGCACTGATCTCTTCTCTGAGGTGACAGTGACAGGACCTGAGGAAATGACCTGAAGTTGCACAGGGGAGCTTTGGGTTGGATATTTGAAAAAGGTTCTTCACCCAGAGGGTGTTTCAGCACTGGAACAGGCTCCCCAGGGAAGTGGTCACAGCACCAAGCCTGACAGAGTTCAAGAAGTGTTTGGACAATGCTCTCAGGCACAAGGTGTGATTTCTGGAATGGTCTTATGCAGGACCTGAGCTGGACTTGATATTCCTTGTGAGTCCCTTCCAACTCAGCTTATTCTGTGATTCTGTGAAATAAAATTCAGACAGTTTTTATAGGATCTTAAAGAATAAAGATATATCTTGTTCCAAAGGAAGTGAAGTGCAATAAAATAAAATTCACTGGAATTCCTTCCATAAATATTGGAAATAAAATTTCCAAAGTCATCACCCAAGGCTATAAATATTTTCTTCTTGGGGTCTGTGGAGGAGATGCAGATGACTCAGTAGGGCCCGTGGGATACCCTGGCAGCTCCCTGGGGGAAGCCATCCCTCACAACACACCTCACCACCACCATATCTGCAGTGCAGGGTCAGGCTGTAAATCTGGCTTTGGTCCCCAGGTGCTCAGGTCCCTTTGCACCTCTGACCCTGGCTCTCAGTCATGCAAGGTGTTAACTAGAATGGGTTTTGTCGGGTCTGAAAAGGTAACTATATGAATGAGTGTGACTTTTTGTAACGGTGCAGTTGGCTTATGTCTCATCTTGCTGCAGGTGTTGTCTTCCCCATTGAAAAGGAAAAGTGTTCGAAGGCTTTGATCCCTTTTAGAACCAAAATACAGCAGTAGGAGAGAAGGGTTTTGAAAATCAGGAGCCTGTGCTCTTTTTATTTTCCAGAGTTAAGATCCAGCCAGTGGGAAGGAGGGTTGAGAAGAGCTTGGCCACCATTCAGCTGGACTGCAGGGAGGTTTGGGAGTCCTTTGGGATATTAAGGGTGTGACTCCATCTCATTAGGAATCCCTGGGACTGTGCAGGGTTTCCAGGAATGACATCCCAAGAAGGAAGATCAGTGCCACACAGTTATCTGAAGAAGATCTTAGTGCTAGGGACGCATCTCTCACGGCTCACTGTCTGTGGCAGACACTTCTTTCATGTCTCAGCAGTGACATGTATTATATTGCTTTTGGGATGGGAAGAAAAACCCAAAATATAAATCCTGCATTTTATTATAGAAGTTAATACCAACAATTACATAAAATCTAATGAATTTCAGTTCTCACTTAATTGCTTTTGAGTAGTTCACTTAACTTATTAAAAAGAAGCAAGGACATATTCATTTAACAAGCAGCAGCAGCCTTGGCCTAGCATCTGCCTACATTCTCTTTTCAATTAATCAATTATAGTCCAATGGTGTGTAATTACACATTAAAAAAGTTATTGGATATCACAGCATGGCTGTCCCAGGGGGCTCATGAATACACTAATATAACACACCTGTAATGACCTGTTCTCATATCTGCAAATTGCTCCCATTTCTCTCTCTCTCTCTCGTTGCTAAATGAAGATGAGAGCAATTACCATTAACTTTTTGAGTCACATCTAGTCAATGAGAGAGAAAAAAGATCCCTACTAGCATTCATAATAAATCTGTCTGTTGGTACTCAGAATTTTAACTGTACCAGGCATCAAGCTGGAAGGCAGTAAGTGTGCATTGAGATTGCACAGGCTTGTGGGGATCCTGGGGTCATCCTGAACACATGCTACACAAGAGAAACAGGCAAGCAGGAAGGTCTCATCAGATCACACCCAGGCATAATTTGCCTGTCTTGATTCAAATCAAACCAAACTCTGGAACTGATCCCTATGCAGTGGCTCTTAAGTCTTTGCATAGCAACTAAGCTGTGTTGCTGTTGTGTTGGGGTTTTTTGAATGCGAGAAAGAACAAAATTTACTATGTAATGGCAGAAAGGCTTTGGTTGTGCGAGAGGATACAGTCACCAATGCTCTCTTATTAATGCATAACAAATGAAACCAAGGAGAGACTCTTAATCTGCATAATGGGAGTCTGACAGATTCTAAATTGGTGATTCAGTCAACGAAAGGGTCCAAAAATGCTCCGTGGAAGTGAGCTTTTGATGGCTCTATAAGTCAAACGGAGGATGATATCTATCAACATTTTTATAAATGTTGTCTTGCACAATGTGATTTTGATGTGCTGTTGTCTCTCACCCTGGGAAGAAGTGTCTGTTTCCCTACAAGAAGTTTTCTTCTTCTTGCTTTCACTTGCAGACAGGGGTCTTTGAGGTGGGTGTACATGCAGATAAATGCACATCAGTATTTTGAGCACAGCTTTTTGCTCATAGTAACCTGAAATATTCCCGTGCTGTACACCTTTCACCAATCTAGCCCTAACAATTTAAGTGAAATCTTAATCATGCCCAAGATTTCTTCCCTTTTTAAATACCATGCCAGTCTCCTTGTGCTTGATGTCTTTCAGGATAACAGGATAATCCTGTGGGACTCAGGTGATCAGATGTTCTCAGTTGCACTCACAGTAAGGTGATGAGTGTTTCAGTCTGAGCTTCAGCTAGGTCTACACTTCACTGTGGTTTTCACCAGTGCTACATTTCTTCCCAGTTCCCCAACACCCTTTGGTTTAAGACATGGTTCCATTCCCATGCCTGGCAGTAGCATCTCACTATTTGGCATCCAGGCTGGACTCTCTCTCTAGGTCCCATGGTTAACAGAAGAGGGCAAGCACTTCTAGAGTGGGATTTGCTCCAAATAATTAGGTATTGATATAGAATTGGTTAAACTAATGTTTAGATATGTGTAGATAAATACCTTCCATATGACACCTACATCTTTGGTACTATAGTCATTGGTTGAACTGCATATTCCTGCATGTGTCTAACATCAAGCTTGCAGGTAGAGCCTTTCAATTCAAGCAGGGGGACTGCTTGTATCCTTGAAGTTAGGTACCTGCTAACTTTATGTTTAGATGTCTGGTCTCCAGCTTTGAAATGGAGATGCTGTTATTTAATTGCCTTTGCATGCAATTTGAGTTTGAGATTAAAGTGTTAGAAGTGCAAAATGATATCTATTATTTAATGTTGTATTATACTCTAAATAGTGAGCAACAGCATCCTTGGTATTTGCAAAGTTCATTTATTATGAATTCTTATCTGACACAATAGGAGAAAACAGGTTCCAAGAGTCACTTACAGGTATTTAAAAATAATTTGACTGCCCAGACATAGTAACAGAAGCAAGCAGAGTAGTGTGTGTGTATCCCACAAAGTAATCAGTGTGCATGTGCACAGTGTTCTCAAATTCTGCTCAATGCACAGCTTTGTTTATGCTTGGGACCAAAATTAAATTTTATGCCTTTTTTTTTTAACCAGGGCCTGAATAATCAGCTAAAAATGTTGTAAACAGAGAAACGAACACAGTTATAGCCTAGAGCTTTAATATACAATGCAATATTCAATTGTACAGGCTAGTTAAATATTGACCCTAAAATACCTGTCAGTTGCCTCTCCAGCTGTGTAGTTTCTGTGTGTCTGATGGGGAGGAGAGTAGTATTTCACTCAGTTTCACAAATTTGTTTTTAGCTGTGTTCTCCACAAGAAGCTGTAACTCTTTGCATGTCACTTTCCTAATTGAGCTATAAAATCTATATTGTACTAATACTTTTTATTATGAGGAATAAACATACTTCTTCTAGACAGGCAGAAGAGTAATTGACCACCTGTGGCCTGTCCCAAATGAACATTACTGAATGTGACACTGAAATTAATGTCTCTTTAGTCATGATGTGAAACAGTCCTTTTCGGAGAGTTTTTTTAGTGGTTGGGAATGTAACACATCCCAATACATTTTCACTTAATAACAACATAAATTCTGACTGCTAAGGGAAGAAGCACTTGGTGTTCACCTGGCTATTGCCCCCCACCAGTCTTTGGGATTCAAACAGCAGTTTCATTTGTTAAAAACACTAATCAAAGGACCAGGTTCTGGCCCAAGCTAGGCATGCCTTTTCATCACTCTGGCAATAGAAAGAAGTCTAAAAGGTTGGAGTGTATGTAATATACTCAGGGGGCTCCTTTCAGCTGCCAGAGTCTCAAAGTGGATGAGAATCTGTCCCAAACAGGTTTATGTAATGCTGGAAGATATCTCTAGGACATTGTGCTGGTATGTCGTGTTCCCCAGCCATGAGGGCTGAAGGATGCTGAAAACTGAAATATTAAAGAGCTAAGAGATTGACTCTATAGATAGAAATGGGAAATGAGTCTCTTATCAGTTATTTTTCACTTTGTATAAATAAATCTCTGGGACAGTATGTAATGTAAAATCACTGGATCCTTCAGGGTCCAGTCTCTTCTTTAAACTGGAAGCATCTAATGCCATGAGAAAAGCAAGCAGGTGAGATTCTCAGGTGTGCTTGCAGCTGCAGCACACAGAGCATGTGCCCAGGGAGGAATGGGGTCCTCGGCAGGGACATGCACACCCCTACAGACACAGGGGCTGCACAGGGCCTGGAAATGTGCTCAGTTTTATCTTACACATATCCTATTTCTTCCTTTCTGAGGGATTGCAGGGGACTGTGTTGAGCAAGCACTGCTCTCCCCAGTGGGTATGCTCACTGTATTGCCACAGGGCTCTGGCAATTGCCACTGTGCTGTGTTCCTTCTTTGTCACCACATCACGCACATTTAACGAGGGGTTATAGCTCATGTCTTTGCACAGTCCAGCAGTCCAGATTTAGGTCCCTTTTTCCTCCAGCATAAACTAGGGCCAAAATTCTTCCCAGGGGAAAGGCATGCCCAAGGATCAGATGAGTGCAAGCTGTCCAAAGTTCAAATGAGATTAGCTCAGGATCACTGTGGTCAGTGAGAGGAAAGGCTGCTGTTGTACTCCTTGCATAAGTGGAGATATTTGTCTGTATTGGTTATCAAAACCCTTCTGTTGGGATCTTGCTGAAATCGAAGCTGCAGCGACCTGTGTGTGGTGGCTTTTCTCTCTAATGCCACTCTGGTGAGATGTGTTCCTTTGATATCTCTGAACTGCTGGTGGGAGCTCAGGTAGGGGCTGAGAGGACCACAGCAGCCTTCTTGGGAAAGCTGCAGTACCTTGCTCATGTATTTGGAAAGTATGTTGTGCTTGTGTCCATGGAATTTACTATAATCCCACCACTCTTTGCCACAGTTCAGCTGTGTCAGTGTGAGTTCTGGGAGAAGCCCCTGTGTAGAGGAGTTTGGCCCAATTTCTCCCCTGTGCTGTTAGAAAAACCTGCTGAAAACAAATCTGATTAACACCACAGAGAAAATAGTTCAGCTGTAAAATGTCAAGAATTGCCACTAGTGCAGGTGAGTTGTGTGCAGAAGGTGAAATGCCTTTTTGAAGATTTGTGGACTTATAGGAGCTGCAGTTCATGGTCTTTGCTGGCTGTTTGTAGGTTCCTAGGTATTGAGCTAGCAAAATCATGCATGGCATGGGGAGCACACTTTATTTTCAGAGCACCTTTTTGAGTGGCACAGCGAGAACACATGGATATCATGGTGTCCCAACACTGCAGGGCATACTACATCCCTGGTGTGCAAATCCCTGGTCCTGCACCAAAATCCATCCAGAGGAATGCAGAAAATAGCCTGGACCATGTTGATCCTTCAGGAACTCCATGTAGCTCTGTCTTAAAAGAGGGATTTGAAGAGTGCCTGGATTGTGACTCTCAGAGGAAACCAGTAGTGTTTCGACTTCACAAGTTTTGACTTCACAAAAAACAAACAGTTTTTTCACTGCTGTTTGTTTCCTGGGTGGGAGTTGCTTATTTTCATGGGTGTAAACACAGTGCCCAAATGAGTTCTGGGAGGAGCCTGACTTAAGGCAGATCACCCTGAATTTGAGATAGATGCTTCATCTGAATATATACACACAGTGAAAACTTAGAAATGGAAAGGTTCTGTTAGTTCCTCCAGACAGTGCTTTGATTCTAAAGCCCTCTGTAACATGCTGAAGGCTGACACAGGGGGAAGAGGAAATCACTCACTTTCCTGTAAATGGAGAAGCAATGATTATCATGATCTGGTGTGCAAGAAACCACTCTGCATTCTCCATAGTGTGTGCTGCCTTTTAGACAACCTCACTCTTCAGTGAAGAGTTGGGGGCATTTTGAAGCTGTGCCTGGTGCCCCTTGTCTGTAAGCATGATAGACAAAGAGAACAAGTGAGAGGAGAAGAGAGAGAAAAGGGCACAGCCTTTTGGTGAGGACAGGGAAGTGATTTCAGGTGTTTGTGACACCACAAGAACCTTGTATGGTTAGTATTTTCCTAAGCGTGATATACCCTGGAGGGTGGAGGAAATGGTTACAGGTAGAGATGTTGTGGAAGAAGTGAAAACTACCTGCAGTTGTGGCATCTAAATAAATAAATCCAAAGAGAACACAACTATTTTTAGCAGAAGTGCAAACAGTGATAGATGCCACAGGGCTGCTGTCACTAAAATTTGTCTATAAGCAACATATTCATATTTAAACAAGTCAGCTTTGCACATTGAAATGAGCAAACACTGTCTCTGTGATTGTTTGTTTGTTATGCAGAAGCCATCAGCTTTCACTCCTTATCCCTTCACCGTGGTGGTGATGCAGAGCCATGATGATGGATCATCTGTCTAGCTTATCTGCAAGGCCACAAAACATTTATGTCTTTCATGGCATGATAGGCTGTTCTCATGCAGCAGTGGAAAATAGAAATTTGTGGCTGCCCTTGCAAAAGTACCATCTCCTGCACAACGCTGCCATTCTGGTAAGCTCACTTGGCACAGTGTGTACAGCTAAGTACATCCACAGTGAAACCTAACACTGGGATGCACATGAATGAAATCACACAAAGTCAGGAGAGGAGCAAGCATCAGAGAAGCTTTTGAACACAGGGGGCAAACCAGCAAGGATGGAGTTCCTGCAGTTTCTCTCCTGCTTAGAGGGGGCCTCTGTCACCTCTGGTATAAGGCCTCCAGCTCACACCAGCCTTATACTTGGCCAATTATCTTATTTAGGTATCTCATATATATTTAGGTCTTGAAAAAGGTCAACCACAGAGCATGTCTGGGCAGGGGTTTTTGAAGCTGTAGAACTGGAAGCTTTTCTTCTGGCATCGTTAGAAAATAATTGCTTGTGAATGTCCAGGGATTTGAATCTACATGTTGGAGCTCTGAAAAGGAGGGCAGGAAGGTTTAAACCATTATTGAAACAGCTACTGCTGATGTTACACTCGCTGCAGAGGCTGAGCAGGGAACAAGTGGAGCTCATCGGTGGGCACAGCTGCTGCCCCTCACCTGCCTCAGTACCCTTGCATGGGGAGCCTGTCTCCTGGGCTGCTCCTCTTGTGACTGTCTGCAGCACAAACAGGATCCTCTGTCCAAGGTTCATGCAAGCTGGTATATTTTTATTGGCAGTGCAGTGAGGGAGGGATTGTCCCTGCTGGCTGAGCTCTTTTCACTTAAGTACACCTGCTATTCTTCCATTTTAAATTATTTTTTACCTTTGTTTTTGGTTTCCTGCTACTTGCATTTTTTTTAGGCGTCTCTTCCCCTTCTGAATATCTCTCTTTCCCATTACTATATTTTGTTTCTTTCAGTTTAACTATCTTCTTCCTCAGTTCCATGATAAATCATGTAACTTGTTTTTTTTAAGCCCCCTCTTTTTCCTGTGATCTTTGGCTTGTAAGTGCTGTTAGCTGTGGCAAGTCCTCTTTCCTAAATGTTGTAAGGCCCAGATGTTACTACATGTGAGCTTTACCATCTAAAAGCCTGTCAGTCACCTGCCACAGCTCACAGCTTGACTTCTCAGTATGACCAAACTAGGTGGGTCTCTGAATGCAAGTCCTGAATATCTTGCAAGGAAGATTGCCCTGATGCATGGTATTAGATCAGTCCTTAATGAGGTGCCTGTTCTTTCCTCAGCTCTGCTCCAGATATTCCCTGTGACCCTAGCCAAGTCACTTTATCTCTCTTTGTCTCTGCTTCCATTCATAAAATGGACATAATTGCACTTCTGAAGCTCATGTGGAATTGCGACGATGAATTCCTCCTGCTTGCTTTGCCTTTCCCTCATCCCTTTTGTCTGCACAATTGTCAGAGGGGATAAAACACATCGAATCAGGGTTAGCCATAGTTAGCACAAAGCTCCAAGCAGCTGGCCCGGGCACTCGCCATATCCCAATAGCACTGACAGCAGAGAGCCAGATTTGTTACCGTTTGCATTGCAGTCCTGTGTGCTTTGAGGAGCTTCCTGTGCTCTCTCTGAACAGTGAAAAGAGACGTTTCCAAGGCAGGGTGCTCAGGAGTGCACAGTGGCTGTTGCAGGACAAAGGGATAAAATGGCTTCCTTTGAGGGCTTGCTCCACAGGATCCTTAGCAGAAAATGTGGGGCCTTGGAAGAAGCAGAAGGAGAGGGAGGGAGGCAAGGTGAATGCTCCATTTGTAAAACCCATCTCTGGTTTTCATCCCTGTTGTCCAGCCTCTTTCCCTTACCCTCCCCCGTTTAGCTCTGTGACAATAATAAAATAAAGGAATGCAAGGTAAAGGCATCCTTAAGGTTCTCATTGTTGCAAAGTAATCCTAACAGCACTTTCTGTCATGCACCTGCCTCTGAGTGCTAATATCATTTAATTATTGTGACGTTGCAAAGGAAGGTGCCCACATGCAAATTCAATATGGAATGCCAGTTAAACACACACCAAAAGCAAGTGGTGTATTTTTGCTTTGTCATCTCATTTACTGCCATTTACCTCACATGCCTCAGAGAGCACCACCTGAGTCAGGAGCAGAGAACCAGCCCTTTGTGTGCAAAGCTTGCTCTTAAATCTGCACTTCACAAGATAGCAGCAAGTGACATAAAACATCTGTTTTTAAAATACATCTGGGAGTGTAGTTTTGAAGCATTCTCTCCATCTCAGGCAAGGAACACAAGGGAGGTATGAGTTCTGTAGACAGATACATATCTCCAAAAGAAAGCACTGCATGAAGTACAATCCACATACATAACATATGTCAAAAGGCCTTCAGTGAGAATCCAAACTATGCAGGGAAGAAAAACCAGCCTGCAACCAGTTTAAATATGTTGGCCAAGTCAACGGAGAAGATTTGCAAGCTTGGGCTTCAGTAGCTGGGGGCACATTGTCTGCCTACCAGGTAATTACTGGGGGGGTTCAATGTTTGGTTATCTCCTAGCATTGCATTTTTCAGTTCCAGTCAGTCAGCCTTGCCTTTTGAGGTGAGCAGCACAGTGCCAGGGAGGCATCCTGCCTTGCTGTGCAGTCTGGACATATTTATCATGTTCTCTTACTCTCCCAACCTGTAAAGAGTCCTTCTTTGAATACTGTGCACTGCTCACCATGCAAGCAGCTCATTATTCCAGGCATTTCAAGACTAATTTATAGGACATTTGGCTAATTTGCATAAGCCACCCAGTACACAGAACATGTCTCCACAATAAAGTAATATGCCAAAACCAGGATTTATGTGAAAACATGAAGGGGGGGGGGGGGGGCAGGAAGGGACACACAACGACATTTTTAAGAAACTGTTTTTAGCACCAATCTTTAAATGAATACCCCTGACAAAAAGTCACAGAATCCTGCCTCTTCACCTACTGTATGTGAAGCTCCCATATAATTTTCTGCTTTGAATCTTGCTCATCTTTTTATTAAGTAAGTTGGGTTTTGATCCTTAAAACAGCCTTGAAATATGAATACTTGGCACTGCTGGCTTTGTCTAAAAACGAAACAAAATCCAAATCGAGGGCTGCACGTTCAGCTATCGCTGCGAGGAGCCGTGCGCATCCGCTGCTCTGATTATTACCTTGACACTAGAAACAGGAGGACCTGTAATCCTTGAAACAGCTGACATCTGAAGCACTGATTCTTCCTGTGCTTTGAGTTAGTCGCTCCTTGATCTCTGTGCCTGGCATGCAAGCCTGGCTTTCACTGAAACCTGACCTCGTGGTCCCTTCTTCTGCAGCCCTGTTTGTCTTCTGCCATTCAGAAATGTGCAGCTTCTGTCCTCAGGACTCTGAATTAGAGCTGCACAGGTCAAAGGAGCAAACAGGAGACTTGTGATTATTGGATCCAATGTCTGCCCTTGATTTAGGTGTCCTTGCATTGGTTTCTTTATTTTTTAATAACAATTACAAAATAAGAATGTTGCAAGGTATTTTTTAAGCAAACCTTTCCTCTACAAGGTGACACTGGCTTTCCGTGATCTCTAATGCATGACTGCTTCACCTACAGTACAGATGTTTTTGCTCCCTTCCTTGCAAAGCCAGCCTGGGATTTGAAAGGCAAGTTGGTTTCTTTCTTCTCTCCCTAATATGTCTTCTGCCATTATGAGGCCTCTGAAGAGCACATTAAGTCCATATTTACCCCTGTGCAATCTAATTAACTTCCAGAATCACTGTGCAGGTGTAACAGAGATCTCAGTTTGAAGGCAGCTTTGCTCCACTTATTATAATTGAAGGAACTGTTTGGCCAGCAGCATTTCTATTAGTAGCAATGCTATTTGAAAAGGAAATAACTTAGTTTTGGACTGAATTTGTAGGAATACCAGCTAGAATTGCATAAGTGAATGCATACATATATGCTTACTTGCAAACATAGGTTAACTGGAGCTGGAAATCACACGTGTAATAAATATGTAATCCTGATGCCATTGCTACAAATTTATTTCCCAAGGCAGAGCTATGGTTTCAAGCACCTATTTCAGTGCTCTATTGTTTTGGAGGTTTGAACAGTCTTGGTTGTTCATTTTGGTGCATTATGTGTAGTTCCAGCTAGGTGAAACCTGCTGGGTATTTAATGTCTTGTTCAGCTTGAACTAGAAGCAAATTGAAGGAAATAATGTGTTGAGGAAGAGAAGGACTAGATATAGAATTTTTTTTTCCTGTTCTAGAGTCTGTTACTGTTACGTGAGTTATTCTAGGCTTTGAGATTAGTATTTTTTAATCAGACTGTACTACAGGTTACATGGAACTGACAGCATTATCTTGAACATAATGACTATGTTCAATAGGAACAGTACATGCAGGTTTTCATTTCACTGTCCTCCAACTTGAATCAGTTTTTACTATTCTAAGATGTAAGAAGCACAGTTTTTTCCTCTGGGGATTTGCAGTTTCTTGTAGTGTTTTGATTACTTGTGAATAATTTGATAAAAAACCCCAGTGATGTACAGCATCTAGGTTGGATTTGGTTTTTGACTGATCCCTAATAGCTGAAGTTACTGTATACAACGAAAACATTTGTAATGCTGTCAGACAGGAACAATCTCTCTTCTGCAACTTGACTCAAATTTGTTATGTGTATAGCTCCGTGAAGTTCACTAGATGTAAATACAGATTAATTATTTAAAAAGTAATAGGAATGAATGAGTTTCCAAACATGTAGTGTTTAATTATTTAAAACCTGTAATGGAATTTCAACCCTCGTGCATACCTCAGATCTCTCGCTGTGCTTGGACAAATGCCTGAGGTTAACTGGCATGTCCCCACCTCTGAGTCACATCCCCTCCCATAGCACCTCACAGGGTGATAAATGTGGCTGGTACATGTGAAGAACAGTCAAAATTCTCAGTCATGTCTAGTAGTAAATGCACTATACTCAACTCCGTCTTCCTTTCCCCAGCTACTGTGTTGCATCCTGCAATAAGCCATTCTGTATAACATTCCATATAGCAAGCTGTGTATGAGTGCACAGATGTACTGAGCCACAGAGAACTGAATCCTGAAGTCAGAGTGTGAGCAAAGTCCCACTTGATTCCTGATCCCAAAGGGTAGAAAGAGCCCCACAGGGATACTGCACTTTGGTTGTTTGATGGTAGTGGATCAAGGCACTGGCTGTATGTGAGTGACTGTACTGGATGTTGTACACGTGTGAGAGAACCTGATTCCCATTTCAAAACCTTTGTGATCCAGGTAGGTTAGTCAGATATGGGAAGCCTTCTCCCACCTTTAAATGGAGGATCAAAAATACATACTGAAAATAAGGAACATACAAGCTTCCCAGCTTTAGAGACTTGCTTGCTTTCCCTTCATTCCTTTGACAATGGATGGAGAGAGAGTTTTGCTGGGACCATTTCAGAGCCTTAGTTAGGTTCTTGCCATGATCCACCCTCCTGAGATGCCTACCTCTATTCACAGACCTGAGCTGGGCAATCAAAAGTTAATATCTAAAATAGTGCTATTTGGATGATTTCACTGCCTACTCTTCCCATTATCCAAAGCTACTCAGCAGTTTTGTCTTTGCACAGAATGACTAATACCAATCTGGCAAGTCCTATCTCAGTGCTGTAGCTATGTAACCTTCCTTTTCCTACTGCTGTAAGTCACTGGAAGAGGAGCACTTGACCCAGGATGGATGTTAAAATAAATGCAAAGGAAAGCTCTTTAAAGAAAAGTAAACACTTCAGACGCATTGAGCAAATGCACAGTTAGAAGTCTTTGTGTGTGATGGTTGCAGGTCTTCATTTGCCAGCCAGATCTCAGCTGCTCTGATGAGGAATATTTCGAGTGGTGCTCTACCCTGTGAAACTGTTATCAGAAGTAGTTTTGTGGGAAGATCTAGGGAAGGAAAAGGGGTGGAGAAAGAAAGCAAGACAGTTAGTCGTCTTTGAGGGGGAACCTAAAGAGCAAAGCATTCTTGAGAGCTTTGCAGGGTGATGATTTAAATACGTTGATTTCTTTTGTCCTGGTGTGCTGCTTCCGCATAGCTGCTTTGTCGTGCATGTCATGCAAGGAGAAAATCATCTGCATGGTCTTGTAAGTATGAAAGGCTTTGGCATGATGCATTTACATAATAGAATCTGTGCAGTCGCAGTGTGCATCATGCATCCAGGCAAGGAAGGAGTGCCATCTACAGTAACACAATGCATTGCTAAAGGGTCCTCTGTGATTGTGTTCTTTACTGAATAGTCCATCTGATGCCTTCTGCTGTAGTGTACCCTCCTCAGTGAGAAATTAATCCTTTGTGCCGTATTCAACTCTCAGTTACAAGATTCAGATTGAAAAACCAACACTGGTTTCAGTGGAGTTATCCCAGATTGATCCCAGGATTACTAAGAATAGATATGATTTATGTAAATAGCTTGGTTTCAGGTATGTTCAAGAGTTAAATACTTTCTAAACAGGGGAGACCTTTTCATCTGAATAAGAAAGACCTTTTTTTCACTTCCATACCTTACTTAGAAAGAGGTATAAATCAGCAAGGAAGAAGACACATTTTGCATTCCTTGAGAACCAGCAAATGCTTTGGGTCTGAGAAAAGCATCAGAGTGGGCAAGCAGGGTGTGTGAAGGGCTGGTCCTCCCTGCCTCAGGTGTTGCACATAAATAAAGCTGGTTGCTGTCTGTCACCCTTGCAGCCTTTGGCTCCTGTCAAAGGAAGCCTGGCTTCTCTACAGGAATGTTCTTAGTAAAACAAGAGAGGCATTAGCAGAAGACAAGGAAGTTTTCACACACATTAGTTCACCATATGTTTGGCTCTAGGCTGCAGTTTCAGACCTTTGTAACTCCTCATTTATTATTTTCAAGGTTAAAATCCTGAAAATCTGTGGTTTCAGATAGCTAGGGACCATAATAGTCATGGTAAATCCTACCTACAGAGTAATCTTTTTTCTTTTCTTTCTTTTCTGATTTTGTTCCTCTCCTCTCCTCATTTGAAGGATGTGCAGACTGTTACAATCCCCATCTCTTCTATTCCCTGGTTATTATTTCAGTCTTCCCTGTTCCATATGGGAGTGACCAAGAGTGAGCCGAACAGTTGCTCAGTATAAGCTTCTCTCCACTGGTGATTTTGTGCTAATAGGAGGGGGAAGGGGAGCTGGGTCTGTACCAATGGGCTCTGGTTTTCAGCCAGGATCAGTGCCTTGCAGCTAGACAAAGTAGAGGACTCAGAATGTTTCCTCTGTGTGTGGCAGAGCAATTTCCCTTACTTGGCTTCGTCTTCTGCAGCCCCCAACTCCAGAGGAAATGGGAAAATGAATTCCACTCTCTGTGCCCAATCTGCAAGAGATGTGACATATCTCAGTCCTGGGCTGAAACTGATGTGACACATGTTTCCCTGATCCAGGCAGATTTTGGATCTGGCCCAGGGCTGTTCTAATCAAATGTGGTTTCCAGAGAGAGGGCTGCTTTTTAAACAGAACATACTGTGGGACCCAGGGTGGTGTGTACCATTACCAGCAGCGAAACCAGCAGTTCTCAAGTGTGAATCACACGCATTCAAATCTCAAACAGCTTTGACTCCCTTCAGAGTTCTGTAGACAAAAACCCAGCAATGCCTCTCTTGGGAAATTTTGGTGGTTTTTTTCATCCATTTTTACTAATGGTCATGTCAATCTTTCCCTAACATTATTTTTTCAAGTTAGCAGCTGATGCAGTCCCTCTAGGATTTTTTATATGTTTGGGAAAGGTGGGAAAACATGCAGGGAATCTTCATCAGGTACACTGTGAGACTCAGCCAGTTTTGCTGCAGCCCTTGCTACGGCCAAGTATATGTTAGAGCACCTAGTGTAGTGGGTCCTGGCCTGTAAAAATTATTGTGTGATAAAGATTAACATGTTATAATAAAAACTGAAGATCCCTGAGCTATATAGATAGGGGGAAAACAAACACATACACACACATACACATATATATATATTTCAAAGCACCCAGAGATTTCTATTCTGTAAGCTTCTTGCTTGCACAAGCGTAAATCAGAAGAAACAGCACACCAGTCTGAGAGAGTTATGCCACTGTAAAATGGCAATAGTTGTGAGGGAGAAATTGGTCTTAGAACTCTTCATTACAGGTAAATAAAGATTTCCCAAGGTTTCAGAGTGCATTCCTGCTTCCTAGTCTATGGACTAATGAGATTTCAAATCTGGATTACAGTACTATTCTCTAGACCCAGTAATATTACATTTAACTCTGAGTGATTTAATGACTGTTCAGTGGTGATTTTGGTTTCGGGTGAAGTGGTATTGGCCTCCAGCAATGCCTTAGGCTAAAAGCATCATATGTTAGCAAAAAACATTAACCTGCCCCTCAGACCTCCTCATTATTACACTTATAGTTCTGTCAACCAATCTATGAGTAACTGGAGCTATAACAGAGGGGGTTTTATTGTTATTTTTATATTCTCTTGAATATTAAAAAGAAAATATACTGGGAAAAAGACATATAAGATATTACTAGATATAAATTCTAGACAGATGGGTAATTTTCCACCTCACAATGTCTGCTATACTATCAGAATAAAGTTTTGATCAGAAAACAAGAAGACTGAACATGTTTATTCAGATACTGAATAAAAAAGTGAATTAATTAGAGAATGTAAATCTTCATCTGGCTTCTGAAGTCATCTGCAGACTTGGTTGCATGAGATTCCTAAGGGTGCAGATTTCTTATTGGGAAAGATTTTGGTCAATCAGTGAGAGACTGGTAAAGTGCCCCTTTCATTTTTACCCTTGAGCTTTTCTTGGCTTAGTAGCATCTATATTTTGCAAAAGAATTTAATAGAAGAATTAGCAGTGTCAGCTAATCAGCTAATCTCTGCAGCCCCTGTGTAGGAGAGAGGAGTTCCTGGCATGACAGAGGCGCTGGCCCTGTTTTCTCTCCTGTGAACAGTTCTCATCCTGGGCACTGGTGGAACTCTGCAGCTTGGCCACCCCAAGGATGGAGGAGCTGCTCTGCTGCCTCCTGTAGCTGAACATGTGGGAATGTAGATTATACAGAAACTTCTCCAAGGGCATGGAGGTGAACGTCCTCCTGAGGAAGAAACTCATTTCCACTCTCTGAGGAAGAGGAAGGAGTGCGACCTTCCTACTGCTACCTTCCCCTGCTGCCCCAAAGAGTCAGTAGGGCCTGGACAATCTGAGGAAGTATTTCTAAGCTCCAGAAATGTTTTTCCAGATGCTAGCTTTGATTTCTTTCTTATGACTTCCTGAACATTCAAAGCCAACATTTCTTGTCCCATTCTCAAGGTGTTTGCAATGCTTCCCACTGCTGATACTTTGCACAGCTTCAGTGACAGCAGTTTGATGAAGTTCATTTGTGTTGTCTTTAGGAAGAAGTGAAACTCTTGCTGGGGCACTAACAGCTTAAGGACCATAAAGCAAAACCTCCTGTTGTGGAAAGGCACAGGCTGTAGCTCACCAAGACTCCCAGATTCACCTACTCGATGTATTTCTGGCTTCTGGCTGCTGGGTTGTTTCCCAGATCGTTTCAGGACCAGGGGAATTTGAGAATGCACATCATGGGAAGTGTTGGCCTGGAAATCAAGTGTCAAACATCAAGGTGACCAATGCCTACATAATCCAAATCAAACTGCTTGGCAGACCACCAAATATGTTGTGCCACTGCTCTGTCAAGCTGGCTTCTCACACTGCCACCCATGAGCTAAGGGCCACAGGGAGAATGGTGAAGACACTCAGCTGGCTCCACAGATCCCTCACCAGGAGGGTGGCTACAGACACACTTGAATGGTCTCTTGTCAGACTAGGTTAAACCTGGAAGAACTGTTTCTTGGCATTTCTGTGTGATGAGCCTTGATGACAGCTCAAGAGTTGAGTGTAGGACTTGATGGCTTGAGCTGTGGTTTGCTCTGCCCCACAGACTCTTTCATGACACAGTTATGCTCAAAGGCCAGTGCACTTGGTGTGGGATGAGGTTTTCCAGGGCCTGCACTACCCTTGGAAAGGGCATTCAGACTGAGGTGTTCTTTAGATGTTTCTGAAATGTGAGTCTTGGTGAGACAGACTGTCTGACCTACTGAGGGCATTTAACCCCCAGCTCTGTCTCCTGTTCTTACCCTCCCTTTATCTTCTGCATCACATTAATTTTATTTAGGACTTCTGTCACTGCTGCAGTGGTAGACTTAGCCAGTACTGAAACAGCCATGCAGATATGCCCTTTATTCAGCTCTTCTATGGCACCCCTGTAAAAACCTTACATAAAAGATTTTAGATTTAAATGTTTTATTGTCCCATTCTGTGTTATTTTAGCCAGGAACATTTCTGGGGAGAAGAACATCCCTCTTGGCAAGCCCCACCTCACACTACATTCATTTTCCCTGTACTTTCGCCCACCATATTTTGGGCTTCACCAGTGGTTTTAGATCCAGAGTTCCTCCCATGGTTTCAAAGCCTCAGACTGAAGTTGAAAACATGGAGCTCAGCTGTTTATATACAAAATCAAATATGTAGCCATTCTGATGAAAAAAGACCCAACCTGGATTTCCACTGGGCATTAGCATAACTCACATTCATTCCTTTTGACTGGGAACATTAAAAAGCCCCCCAACAAAAAGGAACCCAAGGGCTTTGAAAAGACTATGTTTTAAATACCACAGATGACAACTGCAATGATTCAAAAAATTGAGTCAATTTATCATTAGCCATTAATTACCAAATAACTCTATTTTCTCCTTATGCTTCATGTAGCTTAGACTTTTGCATAATTAGGATGAAAAATGGAGACAGAGTGAGTCTTGCATTTAAATGACAGAAAGTCAGTATTCACTCAGAAAACTGGTAAAGGTTTTTAAAAGGACAGGACATTTAGGTGGGTAACAAAAGGAAAAGAAAAAACAAGTAGGCAGGCAAGCTTTGGTATCTTTTAAACAGAGAGAAACTTGTCACAGGACAGTTTTAAGTTGTAGGCAACTGCAGTGTTCTGTTTTGTCAACTGTTTTTACACAAAGCTCCAAACATTGTAAAAATCTGTTTTCCTTCACACCTAGCATCGCTATGAGCTATATTGTAACCACATTCACAGTGTGTTAGAGCCTGCCTCGGGGTTCCTTCGCAGCAGGTTTCAGCTGGAATGATTCTTTTTGTTTTTTATAATAATCACTCCATTCAAATGGAACAATCAGTATAAAAAAATTATCACAAGCCATCTTGGATAGAAAAATCTTGCCACAATAAACATGCTGAATGTTTTACAATGAGGCATCAAAAATGGTGATCGAGGCTGGATAACTGCTTAGAGCCACACTTTGGATTATGCCTGTTATAGTATTGTTTGACATTTGGTAGAGAAAGAGCATCAATTCCCTGTCATGACAGCTGAGGCAGGAACTTCGTCATAGTTGTCCTCAAAGTAGATGCTGTGAACTGCCCTCCCCTTCAGGGACAGTCTGCAGTCCTGCTGGGGACCCCCAGACAAATCCCTGAGCCCCACAGGCCAGCGTGCAGCGGCTGCAGTGCTGGACTTGCAGAGCCCTGCACACCCTGCTCAGGCACTGGCTGTGCCCCAGGCTACCCAGTCCATCTCAGGAGGAAGCCTGAGCATGGGTGTTTTGGAGGAGGATCAAGTAGGGAAATGTGGGACGTGTTGGTGAGCGACAGCGGCTTGTGCGGCTTCTGGCAAGGCTGCACCCACTCTGTCTCTTGGCGCAGGATGCTGGCAGCTGAATACCTTTTGTGATAACTCAATTAGCTGTGAAAAAAGCACAACAGCATTAGGATATTATGCTGATTATTGCTTACCTCTCAAAGGAGTTTGACATTTTCCATCATCTCTGGGTGGAACATATTCCCCCCTGTTCCTCACTCTGACTCCATTCTTCTGAGCATGGCTGTGTCCTGCAGATCTTCACCTGCCCACCTCCCCAGCTGGCATGTCAGTGTGCCTACCTTGCTCTTCTTCGTATTTGCCTCTTTCTGAGTCAGGAAATGCCAAAAGGGAACTTCAATGTCTTGGAGAACAATCTTTATGTCAAATCAGCGTGTACTGAGCAGCACTCTCAGAGCCTGATGATGGCTTTGACTCCTGAGGGGCTGTTCCGCAAGGCATTACCCACAGAAGGTGAGCAGAAGAGGAAGTGAAGAGTAGGTACAGATCGAAATTGATGTTTTCAGGATGTCTCAGCTTGATCCAGAGGCCCACTGGGGCCACAGCTTCTCTGTGCTTTCAAGTGCTGGATACATTAACACTTGAGGTACAGCTCTTGCCCCAGTGTTTCTCTGTTTTTGCTCAGGCAACAGACTGCAGAAACAGGACCATTTGTAGGATTAGCATTGCACGTAAGATCTATGAGGGGATTACCTTTTAGGTGAGCAGCTCTGAAGAGAAGCCTTTTTGATGGATAAAAGAAGAAGGGAGGGTGCAGATAGCCACATTGCCCAATAGGCTTGGGGAGCTGGTGAGGACAGCTGAGACTGTTAGAGATAGTTAGGCACATAGTCCTGCAGGACACACAGATCTAGGTTTTTTCCTTCTGATAGACCGAATTTTCCCCTAGTGCCCTGCTGGGAGTGCTCACAGCCTCATGAGGGGGCCTGGGTGTCAAGGTGCCTCAGTGTCCATGCTGCAGCAGCAGCTGGGTGCTCTGCAGATGGTCTGATTGAGCTGTGTGTTGGAACACTAGCTGTGACTCATTTGGCTGTATACTAGAGACCTCTCTGTGTGTGTTTCAAGCCACTTCCTAATTTCTAGATTTTTTCTGTGTCCAGTGTTTGGCAGACTTCAGAAAACTTGAGCCCTTGCTGAAAAACATAGGGCTGGTGTGTTGGGTTCTCACTTGGCTGCAAGGCAGGAGGGAGTGCAGGGGAGAGGCATTGTGTCCTTACCTTATGGCTTTTGGGATGGGGTGGGAGCCTCTGCCTCCATACCTTGCACGTCTTGCCTGGGTGGCAGTACTGAAAACTTCAGGGAATTTCCCAGACCCTTCCAGGACAGGGCTAAAAGGAAAGGCAACCAGGGCTAGAACAGGATATAGGAAATGTGCATTGGTGTTTGTGAAGCCAGAACATATGCCTGAGAGTATATAAGGAGACAGCAGTTGGATACCACAGTGAGAAAAGGAAGTAGGAACTACTCAGCAAAATCGAATACATGGATTTCATGCCAGGAAGCAAGGCTTTGATAATCTTCAGCATCTGTTCAGCATCTTTGATAAAGGCCTGGTCCTCAGATGTGATTCAGCCCTCCCTTGTGCAAGGCATCCTCCAGTGGTGTTCTCCTGAGCAAGGACAGGAGATTTGTCTGTCACCCTCTGGTTCTGGAGAAACTGAAAATGGTGTGTCTTTGCCCTAGTGACCACTTTCTGTCCTCTTGCTAAGCATTGCCACAGACCTGATAGTAGTCCAAAGCATCATGTAAGAGGCACAGGTTCTATTTTATTGCAGTAGGGCTTTTCCCATTGCTACTCGTTGCTGATTTCTCTCAGGCTGATGTAAACACCTCTGCAAACAGGTTTTGCCAAGTGTATTTCTTAATGAAGTAGTGTGTGATACTAGATTATTATTCAAAGGTTAGTGGTGGACTGCACCAATGTGTGAACTTTGTGTCTGCATTTGACAGGTGATTGATTTAAGTATTAATTACCTGGTGCCAAAAGCCCAAGTGTTGCCCTTTTAGGCACAGCAGGATCCTGTGTTGCGCCTGTGATGTGGCCTTGTAGCCGTGTCTGGACTCCACTTGGGATGTTTCTGTCAAAATAAAGATATGGATGCCGCTAGGAATGGCTTTATTCCCCCTCTTTGTATTAGAGTTACAGGATCCCTCAGTCCTGGCTTCCTCAGTGTTCCCATACTGGGCACGAGTTGTGTTTCTGCTGATGCAGTGTCTTCTGAGTTGTCTCCTGGTGTAGATTGCTGTGTGTTTCACAGGAAAGCAGATAAATGATACCAAGTCATTGAGCTTATAAGTAGCACACTGGCAACCCGCCACTAAAATATGAATACATTAAATGTACTGAAGGAATGTTCATTCTGTTGTTTAGCCTTGGATATGCCCCAGTTAGGTAAATTTAATCTTCTTGGGGGTTGTTGTGTTACAGCTGAATGAGATAGGCTATTATCTCATTACTGATCTTTCTGTCATTCAGGATTCGTGTTCTGGCTTTCATGGTGTGAAGTGTGCTTGCCCCAGAGCAGTCCTAGAAGTGTTTTCCAAGGGAGATGAAGGTGTAGAGGGGATCTGTTATCAACTTGCAAGTTTTGACCCTGTCTCTCAGACATGTTCACACTCACTGTCAGTGACACCACAAGGCCACTGGTCCAACCTCCTGTTGGTAGAAATGTACAAAATGGTGGTTTTGCCTGTGTTTGTTAGGATATGTCTGTAACTCAGTCTCATGGCACTTATTTTCTTCCTGGGTATTTCTTCTGCAGTTCCTTCCAAAATCCCTGTCTGTGCCTCTGCTGCTGTTGGGGTTGGGAACAAAGCTCTTGATGACTCCAGGGTGAGCAGGATCCAGTGTTAAGCAACAGACCCAAAGCTGATGGATTGCATTGAAGAGAAGTCTCTTCATTGTTTTCCACTGGTGCTGGGTCAGGCCCTCCACATGTGATCCTACAGCATTAATACTTGTGACTAATCCCACTGAAACCCAGGGAGCTGCTGCCATGTGCAAGCACTACCAAATCCAATGTGCAGCGTTAAAAAGCACTCTGCAACAGTTTAGCTCTTCTCTTGGTTGTGTAATGAAGGGAAGGGATGAGGCAGGAAAAGGGAAGGAAAAGGAATACGTGAGCAGAGAAATTCTGAGCTGGTTGTGAAAAACAGTGATATTCTGTACAGAATGCAAACACTTTAAAAAATAAGACATCAGCTGTGTGTTTTACAGATAAGAAAATGTTATTTTAATGAATATATATGTTTCACCTGTCATATCTGAACTAATCAGTGTAGGCTTTTAGAAGAAGTCTGTAATTACTCTGAGCACGTCATTAGTTAGATGTAAAATGAATGATATTGCTCCATTTTATTACCTCTAGTGATATAGCCATTTGTATCATAAATTCATTGACCTCATCTTAAATGATCAATTCTGTAAGACAGACTTGATTCATTAATTCTTAAGTGACATTTTTTCTCCTCCAGTAATTTCCTTGTTGTTGTAGAGACTGTTTTTCTGCCTTTTAGTATGGTATTGTGAGGTGTCTTATTACGTTCATATTACCTGCATATGAGTCCCACATTTTTATACATTTTATCTTAACTAAGCAGCCCAGACTGATTGCTTACGTAAATAAAAAGAGAAAAAAACCAAAATAAAATTACAAAATGCCTGAATGCAGAAGATGGACATTTTTCACTGATGTTGTAGCTTCAACACTTTGAGATATTGCAAGAAATCAATGAGATAATTATTGAATATTTGGTCTATCCAGGATATTCAGAGGAACAGATTTTCTGCCTTTAATTTCTGTGACTTTAATTAATTTTATCTAGTGATAAAATATACAGAAGGGTCTGTGATCAATATGTGAGTGAGGCAGGCGGACTTCAGAGTTTGTTGCTCCTCAGTGAATTATTGAAAACAGGAGAAATCAGTAGAGAATTTGTAAGCAGGATTTCTAAATATTTTACCGAGAAAGAGAAAATATTTGTTTAGCCAGGAGAGACACAGGAGCCCACTGGAGATAAACAAATCAATACAGCAATAATACAGTGAAGCATTTCAGTCAATTTTTCAAATGCTATCTAATAAAATTGAATTATTAAAAAAGATGCCACACAATTTTTTGTGGGGCTGTATTTCTCTTTCAGTCCCTTTAATTAAGGTCACGGACAGGGCTCTTCCTAGAAAGATAAGGAGACTGGGTTTACTCTCTCCTATTTCTCAGGTGCTTCTTTGGCAGCAGGCTTACAAGCTGGTTTACTTCCCTGTCCCAAAGGAAAGGCAAGTCTGCACTGC
The DNA here is from genome assembly GCF_008360975.1 of Lichenostomus cassidix. Taxonomy (NCBI): domain Eukaryota; kingdom Metazoa; phylum Chordata; class Aves; order Passeriformes; family Meliphagidae; genus Lichenostomus; species Lichenostomus cassidix. The sequence goes on along the minus strand of NC_139483.1, from coordinate 68,362,992 downwards.
AGCTGCATGTGAAGTCCTGCTCCATCCCTTACTGCAGACACCTCTGAGGCCAGCCTCCTCCTTTCCACTGCAAATAGATGGTGGTGCACCAGGGTGGGCATGAATCCTGCACCAGCCTGCCTCAGGAGCTGACTGGGAGCTCCTAGCACATTTTTGTGCAGCTCCTGGGGTACATGTGGAGACCCTCTGCATCTTTGCCAGTCCTTGGGGCAAGAGCAGACCCTGCAAGCACCAGAGGGAGTGTGGTGGAGCACATCCTGATTCCATACATGCAAAATAGATACCATTTTATGGCTACAGCAAGGAGTGCTCAATCAAAAATTAAGGTAAATCCAGCAGCTCCACTGAGTTAAATAGTACCTTTTTACCTCATGGTGTAGACTCACAAATTCCCCTTTTGTCTGCTTGGAAAACAGTGGCAAGCCAGAAAATTTCAGGAGGTGATTTTAGGATGTTTCCATCATGTGTGCTGGCTTGCCAGGTGGGTGGCAAACCCCATATCCATGCCAAATACGCATGGATGGTTCAGTGCCCACTGCTGTGTGTTTGCACTATTTGCAGCAAGGGGTTGCCGAGCTCCAGTGGTGTCTGTGATGGCCCCTGAGCCTTCCTGTGGGGAGCAGATGGAGAGCTGATGCCTGGTAAAACCTAGGAGCCGTTGGAAGTGGGGTTGCCCCCTCTTTGCCCTACTTGCTGCACTCCTGCTTTCCCATCTGCCCCATGCTTTGGGGGATGCATGCCCCGTGGCAGTGCAGGCATTTATCTCGACACTTCTGTGCCTTTGACAGCCTTTTTGTCCACGTCTTTTAGGGTGTGACATTGTCGCTGTGTGTTCAATGCAGGGCATCAGCTGGACTTGTTTGTGCTGGGAAATTTCCTTTTTTGCAGCGAGGCATCATGCTGGAAATACATCCTTGCTTTATCCCACAGGGCACAGTGTCTGTATGGCCATGCTAAAAATCCGGGTACTGCATTCCCAAACTTCAGGAGTGACTTAGTAGTTGCTACTTCTCGATCTTTTATTTTGATTTAAATATTGGGATAAAAGAGAGGGAGTGTGTGTATCTGTGAGTGTGGGAATGGGGAGGGGAGCAGGAGGAAAACAAACAGCAACCTGATGGGATAACCAAAAGGTTGGGAGTTAAATGGGCTACTAGCTATAGCAACTAGTGTGTGAATGTGTATATATACATTAAGGATATATTACTGAAAACTCAAGAATGTCACCACTGTTTATATTAAAGGAAAGCTGAGAGTTAAATGAGATGGGTAATCAGATGCCCAGCATATGTTGTTTTGAATTGTTTATATGGCCAATAGTTATTAAAATTAATTATCCTTTTAATGCAGTCTTTTCACAATCATAGTCTTCTTCGGGCTTTTTGGTGGGTTGGTTTTTGGTTTTTTTTCCTGTGTACAAAAGATAGAGTCATTTCAAAACAAGCTAATATGGGTTATTTGGAAAAGGCAGAACAAACAATACCAGGATATATTCTGACATGGTCATAGGCTCAACATGCTGATAGAAAGCACCAAAAATCTCTTGTCAGTGGAGTATTTTGAGAACTAATGTAAATGAAAAAAATGGGGGGGTTTTGTGTGTGTAAAATTCTGTCAAAAAAGTGAGGCACTGAAAAATCTGACATCTGTTTATCTGTTTATAGCTATGGCAAGATTACTCATATTAATTCTTGTTTAAAATGCCATATGAAGGAAAGGCATTTGTGCAAACAAGAGTCATATTTGAATTGTAGATCATGTCTTCACCATCTGTGAGAGCTGTTGGTGTTGCAAAATTAATGTGTTAATGAAATCACAATAATTTCTCTGAAGTAATGGATTCTGAAGCCTAGAATGACTATTTTTTGAACTTTGGTGTCTAGTGGTTTACAACTGGGAAAACCTTTCACAGCTTAATTAGTTCTGCAGCCTTATTTTAAAAAAATTGGCTATGCCTTCACCACACCAAGAGTAACACAGAAAAGGATTAAATGGAAAGCAGAGAAACAAAATAAAATTGAGCCTGCAATGCAAACTTTTTTTGCCGTAGTATTTGAAAAGTTGCTAAACAGGTCCTTGCTTGCCAAGAAGTTTTACTCAAAGTGACTTGTACACAAGAGTGGGCAAACAGCTCAGAAAATAATTCCAGCTTGCTGAAACATCACAAATTGGGACTATTCGAACCTTACACAAACATCCTGATTTTTTCCAAGTTTCTCCTTGGAATGAAGGGCAAAGAATTAATGATGCTTTTTGCTTTGTGAGGCCATTTTGAAATATCACACTCATTCCAACTTATTATTTGATACCCTTAGTAGAATACTAAATGTTACTGTGGGCTGCAGTTTAGCAGAAATGGTTTGCATTCATTTCCAGCAATTTTCTGAGTTCTTTTCCAGTTCTCACACTCCTTGTGTAGTATGGCATCTCAGATGGCACAGGCGTGCTTAGATTACCATCAAGGAGTAATCACAGCCATACTCATATGGATTTTGCATACTTACATATGCGTGTTATAACAGTTTATGCCAGCTGAGGATTCTTCTCTGTGCTATGGGTTTAAGATATATAATGCATTGTATAAGGTAGAACAGAGATCATGGGAGCCAGAAAAGGGAGTGGCATTCAATTCATTAATATGTTGGAGGAAAAAAAGTGCAGTTTTCACAGATGTAGCTTTTTTTTCTTCCTGTTAGAAAAATAATATATTTAGCAACTGAAAAATTACTTTTAAAATAACTCTGTGAAGAGAAGATTGCTTTTCTTACCTGATTTGATTTTATTGCTGTGTTGTAGGTATGTGACTGGTGTAAGCACATAAGACACACAAAAGAGTATCTGGATTTTGGGGACGGGGAAAGAAGGCTTCAGTTCTGCAGTGCAAAATGTCTCAATCAGTACAAAATGGACATTTTCTACAAAGAGACACAGGCCAATCTTCCAGCTGGACTGTGCAGTACATTACATCCTCCAGTCGAAAATAAAGCAGAAGGCACTGGGGTGCAGCTGCTGACTCCAGATTCTTGGAATATACCGCTAGCAGATGCTCGGAGAAAAGCCCCATCCCCAGCGTCTGCAGCTGGCCAAATTCAAGGCCCTGGACCATCAGTGTCTACCACTGCCTCTCCGTCTGACACTGCCAACTGCTCTGTCACTAAAATCCCCACGCCAGTTCCCAAACCTATTCCCATCAGTGAGAATCCAAATATTCCACCAGTTTCTGTCCAGCCACCTGCTAGCATTGTGCCTCCAATTGGTGTCCCACCTCGCAGCCCCCCCATGGTGATGACAAACCGTGGGCCAGTTCCTCTGCCCATATTCATGGAACAGCAAATTATGCAGCAAATCCGTCCACCGTTTATTCGTGGGCCACCTCACCACGCCTCAAATCCTAACAGCCCTCTGTCAAATCCAATGATTCCTGGAATCGGTCCCCCACCAGGTGGCCCCAGAAATATGGGTCCCACCTCTAGCCCCATGCACAGGCCAATGCTTTCCCCCCATATCCATCCCCCCACAACACCTACCATGCCTGGGAATCCTCCTGGCTTGTTGCCTCCTCCCCCTCCCGGAGCTCCTTTGCCCAGCCTTCCCTTCCCCCCTGTCAGCATGATGCCAAATGGTCCTATGCCTATGCCACAGATGATGAACTTTGGATTGCCATCCCTTGCCCCACTGGTGCCACCACCAACTCTACTAGTGCCATATCCTGTCATTGTCCCTTTGCCCGTTCCCATCCCCATTCCCATCCCCATCCCTCACATCAACGACTCCAAACCCCCCAACGGCTTCTCCAGCAACGGCGAAAGCTTCATTCCGAGTACCTCCAGCGAGACGCCTGGGGCAAAGCCAACCAATAGCTCTTCATCCCCTCGAGAGTCAAAGCAAGGATCATCTAAATCCTCTGACTCATCACCGAGCTGCTCAGGCCAGTCCCTTAATCAAGCTCAAGTGCTTCAGGAGCACAGTAAAAATGAAGTTGTTGATTTGACTGTCAGACCTAGTAGTCCAATGAACAGTAAATTTGGTTTCCCCAGTGTGCTACAGGGTCCACAGGATGGTGTGATAGACCTAACAGTAGGCCACCGGTCTAGGCTGCACAATGTCATCCACAGGGCTCTACACACCCAAGTGAAAGTTGAACGAGAACCTAACAGTGTTGTAAATTTGGCTTTTGGTAGCTCAGACAAAAGGAACTGCAGTGACTGCAGGGACAACTGCAGCCCAGTTGACTCAAAGACATTACCGTGCAGTGACGGAGCTCACTGCTGTCCCGTCTCCTTGGCCTCTGGCACGCCGGGACTGGAAGCTGGCGCAGCGGTGTGCAACGTCATTGTGAATGGCACAAAGAGCACAGAGGGTTCCAAGAACCCGGAGCCGCCCCAGGAGCCGAAAAAGCCGCAGCCCCCGGAGGAGCTGGCGGTGAGTGAGCTGGAGTCTGTTAAGGAGAACAACTGTGCGTCAAACTGCCACCTCGAGGGAGATGCTGGCAAGAAGACTGGGGAAGAGCCCCTGGCTGGGGGAGACAAACAGGACCCAAACCTTAACAATCCAGCAGACGAGGACCATGCGTATGCTTTGCGGATGCTGCCCAAGACAGGTTGCGTGATCCAGCCTGTGCCAAAGCCAGCAGAAAAGACTGCTATAGCGCCGTGCATTATCTCATCGCCAATACTCAGCACAGGGCCAGAGGATCTGGAGCCACCCTTGAAAAGGAGGTGTCTCCGAATTCGAAATCAGAATAAGTAAAGGTTTGTGTAATCACTACTGCCTTCTGTGTGAATAGAATTCAGTATTTTCAGGTATGAGGTCAAACTCGTGTGGATGTGGCCTATATGAAACAAAAATATACAAATTCCAATTTATGAGCACTTTCAGAAAACTATTGGTATTTGTGTTTTAGTATTGTTTTTTGTGTTGTATTGCATCTGTACTTGTCAATACTCCGTTCATCAGCCTCATTACACTTTTGCTCACAGAACATTTCGTGATGGTTCTGGCTGTGAAGCTATTGTGCTGTGTATGTCAAAGTCAGTGGTTTTCTGCCTAGGATATGGTTTAGGTCTGGGCCATTAATCTGCTTACTTATTCCAGCTGAGTTACACAGCAACTCAAGCCTTCGCAATGACTGAAATTGCCCTGCAGCACAGCATAGAGCTGGATGACCCAGCTGCTTCCTTCTAGCTCAGATCCAATGGACTTAGCAAACGGTCACCTCCAACCATCTTGCTTTGGTCTGCCTCCAGACTGCACCCAGGCTTTCCACTGAGATGTTCTCTGGAGGCTGAACTCCCTCTCCACGAGCTTTCCTTTCTCTTGTATTGGTGCTTAGGGACTGCCTGCTGTTTGGGACCTGCCCACTGTAGCTTATTGCGGCAAAACCTCTGCCATGGGGCTTTACTGCCTTACCTATCTGCCTTTGGTGCAAGTCTCCCACCTTAGAAATTAGCTGAGATTTCCCCCAGCCCTGCGCTTGGAATATGCATGTGGTTCCTGGTAGGGCTGCAAAGCAAGGCAGAGATATGGGTAACTCCACCAACCCCCATGCCTTGTCCAAGGACAATGCTCCAGGTGCAGAAACCTCTCATCCTTCATTCCCTGTTCCCAACTTACTGAATCCGTCTGATAAAATAGCATTCTTGTAAAACGCTTAGTTTAATATATGTTTGATGCTTCAAACCTGTGAGCAAGAAAGTGTTAAGGAATCTTCCCTATCTGACCATCTAGGAGCCACTCTGGCAGTCACTCTCATACCACCTGAGCTGGGACAGAAGCCCCTCCACAGCTACACACTCCACACTCACACAGTCAGACCAGCTTCCCCCATCGGCTCAACCCCAAGTTTTCCATAGCAGAGTTCTCAGATGTCCCAATCCTTAAAATAATTTCATCATGGTGCAATAACTAAACAACAAAACAACAGCTCGAGCTGAAGCCTTTGAGTAAGGATCCAGAACAAAGGAATCCCATGGCTTTTATACCTTTTATACCCTCACAGTCTAAGCATGGGAAACTCTGGGGGTTGTTGGCAGTGAGTGTCTGATCACCTGGCTGGGCCACAGGTCTCTGTGTCCTTTGTTACGGAAAGGATCAGCACCCATTCCTGTCCCCTTGCCTGGAGCTCAGGCTTGGGCTTCTGCCCCCACAGAGCTCAACCTGCAGCTGGCACTGCAGCTGCACGCTGAGCTACCTGCACTGAATGTATTCCTTCACAAAACTAATGTAATGGAATTTGTTTAGATTCACAAGCACGGAGAGCTTCTTTCAGGAAAAGGGGAAATGGTGGGTGTTGCAAGAAATCTGTTCAGCAGTAAAATACCGATGGTTTGCCGGATGTGGCTTGGTGACATGCCAGATTTCATTACAATCCGTGGAATATTCTGTAGCCTCCAGTAAATCCCTGTCCCTGGTAGCACAAATAGTGACTGCAGTGGTGTTTGGCACCTACAGCCATAGATAGCAGCAGCAGGCTGTGTAATCTGGGCCATTGCAGTATCTCCCTGCTCCATCACTGTGGGCTAATTGCACCATCAAAGATATATAGTACAGTCAGGACTCTCTTCTCATTTGTTAGCACTGCATTCCCTGTGCTGGTTGCAGGGACAGAAACATTACTTCCCTTGATCACCAACAGTATTTATTTACTTTCTTCAGTGGAACACAACCATTATTCTTTGCTCTCAGCATGTGCTGACACATTTAAAAGATACACTAATAAGAATAGAGGACAACTATCACGTTCTTGGACTAATAAACAGCATATACAATAACTCAGAAGTCAAATGAATATTTAAAATCTTTCTACACTCCTAGGTCCTACTAGTGGGGATCCCCCTACCCACCCCTGAGATATGGATGGAATGTATATCCCTCAGCAATGATGTCTTTATTACAAACCCCAGTGTTACCTTTGGAGCTTGAAAGATTCCCTTCATAAATATATGCATGCTTCTACCTAGGGGTAGTGATTTGATTGAGTGAGAAGGCTACAATTTGGCTGTATCCTTTTTGTAAAATTTTAGGAGTGCCATGGTTAACCCTTCCTTTCCCACCTCATTGAAGCTCCTTGCTTATTTCAAGACAGTGCTAGAAGACTTGCACATTTATGTGCTTACTCTGTAGTCAAAGACAGGCTGGTTCTTAGCATCTATTTCTGCTTGCCTGGACCATCCAGGCTGCAGCAATGTCACCTCTTCGAGGTCCCAATCCCAAGAGGAGTTTAGTATCATTCAAAGCCAGAGCTTAAACCCTCAGAGAGAGTTCTGGCTTCATGAAGTTGTGTATTGTTGCCTGTTGATGTGATTATTCATGACATCACTTCATGGATAGTATTTGAGAAAGGAAGTGGGCAAACTGAACAAGATGCATTGGAAAGACAAGAAGGATTCTTTATCATTCAGTTACTGTCCTCAGCCCTTTGTATTCTCTAAATGTCAATAACTGCCACTGTGATTATCCCCAGGAATAACCATTTTCCCTTTTATCCTGAGTTTTACATATTTCTTTACCTCAGTGTAAGGGCTGTCTTACAGGAAAGTTTTCAGGTTGCCAGGCAAGATTAATCTGACCCAATACAGACATCTGGAACAAAGATGCAGCTGAGCTAATTGTCTAAACTCTCTTTAAAATCAACCTAGAGAAGCAGGCACTTCAAAGAGACAGCTGAGCTCATCCTGGAGTCAACAACTAGGCTCAGATGAATTGTGCCCTAGGAGTGCCTATTTCTGCCTGCAACGAGGGTAACTTAAGGTGACTGGCACAAGCATAGATGTCCACATAGACACTGAAGTTAAGAAGCCCAGCCTAGGTGTCTGCCAGATCTCTGGTGTTTGTGCCATAGCATGGCATGGTGATGGTTATTAGTCAATCTGTGCTCATCCCCTCATTTCTCCAGTAAAAGAAAAGAAGTAGCCTCTGTGCAGAAGAGATGTGAGACCAGGGTCCTTAGGTGCTCCAAGGGAAAGAGGATCCTCCAAATACTCTGCAGAAATAACCAGCATGGTAACCTTCTCATTCCTGTGGGTACCTCAGTGAAATACAGGTGGGTTTTGAGCCTCTCAAGGCATGCACAGTGCCATCTCATGCAGCTCTGATGGTGGATTTGAGGTGAGGACTCTCTGGTTTCATGCAGAACCCTTTTGCTATTCCAGTCTTGCTGGTCATAGCCAATCTGGGGGAGCAAAAGGGCTGCTTAGAATTCTGCCCTCCCTGCCTGTGAGGACTGTGCAGGGCTCAGAGGCTGTCCATGTCTATGTAGAGGGGGCAAGAGGGGGAGGAGAACATCAGTGCAGCCTCTTGCACCACAGCCCCAACCTCTGCTGTGCCCATAGGTTAGATCCTTCTGCCCAGGCCTAGGGAAGCAGAGAGGTAAAACCCTACTCCTTCAACAATCCAGTTGTGGGGAGCGTCCTTTAAGAGAGACACCCAACCTCACAGAAATTCTAATAAAGTACAAACAGGGTAGAAGCTGCACTAAAAAATGTGGTGCTTTGGGCCCTTGGAGGTTTGTATTGATTGCACTGGCCACACTAATCTGGCAGAAAAAAAGTCCAGCCAATTGTCTTTTTCTCTCTTGCTTCTCACCTTCCCTATTTGGAAAATCTGAACATATTGCCCTAATGTGCAATTTTTCCTGGATTTTATTTCCCATCAAATTGTGTGACAAGGAGGAAATTAGCCAAATATTTTTACGCTAGAGTTCTGGACAGACAGATTGAATTCATGTAATAGCAACATGGACTCTCTAAAAAGGAATCAATGCAAGCGTGACCTTTTTGGGCAAGTTGCCAATCTCTGGATTATTTAATGTACCAATTACTTGATTATTGAAAGTGCTAATCAGCAACATAATCCTTGATGTTAAAGTTTAGTCTCTCCATCAGGACGTGGACTGTCAAGCTGTTCTAGCTTGATACAATTTGAAGAACTAGCAAAAGATGTCTCAGTGCCAAAGTCCTGCTATGATCCAGGAATGAAGCTAGGAAGAATATTCTGTTGAGCATTATATTTTCAAGTTTGAGCAACGTGAGTTTCTAAACTTAGCAGCGTTAGTCTTGCCTGCCTACATGCTTTATGCCCTGGTGGGATCAGTTTTAACCCGCCAGCTTTGATGTCAAGGTTTCCTAAAGCAAAGAAATGAAAACACTGAGGTCTGCTTGGATTTAACATGACAGTTATGTTAAACTAAATGAGAAAATGAAGTGGCACATGCTAAACTCACAACTAGCTTCTGTTTGTGTGTATGTGTGTATATTGAGTAATCCTGTGTTGGGGACAGAGGGGCAAGGAAAGGAAGGAGTTTTTCTGCTTGTGTCAGCAGAAGTTCTTCCAGAAGTAGTGGAAATAGTAGGTGTATGGTCACCTGCAGAGCCAACCTGTGTGTCCTGGGGTCAGCATCTCCTGAGTGAAAGGCCCAAACCTTCAGCTGTCTTTATGCATTTTACTCATAAAAATATACAGCATGCAGAACGCTCAGTTCACAGCAGAAGAAATATTTATCTCACTTTGAGCTCCTCTGCCCATGAGCTCCTTGGCCCATAATGGTCCAGCACAAGATTTCCTGCTCTGGTCTGGATTCCTGAGGCAAGGGGCATAGCTATTAACCTCTTCTTTTTTTTTGCCTAAGAGATTTTATGTCTCCTTTGCCACTGTGGTATCTATCTACCAACATCTTACCTCTGCCTGGCTTGCTATGTATGATCAGGACAAAATTTGACCTTAAAGATATACTTGAAAACAGATTTTCTATATTTGAACACATTTCTATGTTAGTCATCTTTGTTGACATGGTACTACAGGCCAGAGCCTTAGCTAATTTTAACTGGATATAGTTCCACTGGTGCCAAACTAATTTAAATCAGCAGAGTAATTGGACTCATACACTTAACACCTACTCTTCTGCTTCAGAAGTTTTCCTTCACCTGGCTTCTTATGAGCCTACAGAAATTTTCCATTTATCCAAAAGGGGAGAGGAGAGTCTTTTAACACCACAAAGCCTTAAACACATTTGCTTGGAACTGAAGCTTTGCCCTTGAGAGCTGCCTGACTCTGGCAGTGTGATCTTACGTTTCAAAATTGCCTGTATACCTTCTCAGGTATATTAAATCAGAAAAAGGATTTCCCAGAGGGAAAAAAAAAAAAGGAAAGAAAAAAAAGACTCTCAAAATAGTGAAGTATAAAATGACATACTTCCAGGGTAGCTTTCAGCTCCCACATCTTGCTGCCGGGGTGTGGGAGTGCTAACTTCCGTCTCAGCAGCAGTAAATAGCAGGCTCGTGGTACACTGCCATAGATCACTGCACACTCTTTGAATCAGAGGAGCAAGTGCTGGTTTCTGATGGGCTCCTCCTGCTTTTCTAAAAAACCTCCTGGGGCATATGTTTCAAATATGAAATCTGATTCCCGAACTCAGTTTAGAAAATAACTACACCTGGTCTGATTTGTAAAGGTAATAAGAATCTAGGGCTGTTGGCAAACAAAACACATGGCCAGAACTTCAGACAGCAAAAAAAGGCATAGCTCGATTGACAGACCCACAGAAATCTGCAGAACCAGTGACTCCTACAAACTATAGTCTATCTGACAGCTCCCAGGAACTGAGACCACCGATTTCAGAGATCATTTTGGTGCTTACTTGCCATTATTAATTTTGATTGTCTTATGAAATTAAAATAATTTGAACTGAAATAAGCATCTCATCCATGCTGTTCCCTAAACAACCCACATTCATATTGAAACAATGAGTTACTCATAATTCTTTGCCAAGCTTTAAAGACTGATCAGGCACTTTCATACACATAAGGTCTATTGCTCCTCTTATTTAAATTAGTTCAAAGCAGGTCTGGCTGCACTCAAAAGTGTTAAGTGTGAAACAGCCGTATGGGGAAACTCAAGCTCTCCATCAGCCTGTCCTTGTGCTGTCGAGCTACTGAAGTCAGCAGTGCAGGGAAATTTTATGGGGGTGGGGAGGAAAGCACAACTCATAATTAAATACAGAGTCCCGAACAACAAAGACCATAGTAAAACAGGCCCTTGTAAAAACACTTGTAAAAACATCATCTAGACAATGGTTGCCTTGACATGCAGGGCCAAGATGCTGGATGGTATGTGTCTGATTGCCACTGAAATCTGATGAGGAGCTAAGCACCTCACAGCTTTTGTGAAGCTTGACCCTGAAACACCATGGCCAACTTCAGTGCGGAGCAGTGAGCTCTGAACAACCGTGAGGAGCTTATAAACTATTTTTCAGTATTACGAGCAGTACCTGAAAGTGGGAGAGAAAGGAGCGAAACACTTTTGTGGACAGTGGTTGTGAAAAAGTTGGACATACTCAAGCAGTGAGCCACAGATTTTAGGATAAAATTAAATTCTTGTTAAAAAAATCCAATGGAAGATGGAAGCAAAGTAGAAACAAAGCTCTTTGAGCAAGAAGTCAGGAGGAAATCAGATGGTGGCAAGCAAGACTTTCTGAAGCAATTTTTGTTTCCAGATTACCTGCTGAGTCTCTCCTATCTATTTTTAGGTCCCATAAAGAAAAACAAGCAATATAAGCATGTTTCTGGGTGCCTCTACCGGTCAATGCCTCACGCCTGAGACCTGCTAATTATGACCTTATTTACATTATTTTGATAATGAGCTGCACTGCACTCGCAGGACTGAAAGTTGTATTTGGAAACGTGTGATCATCTCGTGAGAGGCGTGGATCGAAGTAACCTCTAACATTCTGCAGAACCCTCAACTATTTAATGTTTGCTTCTACCATGAAAATTACAGCTGATTAAATATCTGGGCTTGATCCTGCTCAGTACTGTGTGCACTCAGTGCTTGGTGCCTCTAATGCAAGTTGAAGGCCCTCAGCACGTTACAAATCGAGGTCCTGCCTCCGACTCCTTTGCATGGCTTTACTTCCCCAGACGCAACTTTGGTATTTGAAAAGAATGGTATTCCTGTACAACATGTGTCTCAATTTGTAATGATATCCGCCCTGCAGCTGGCTTGCTTTTCCAAGTGTTTCTGAAACATTGCTGCCTTAAATTCAAGCCAACCTTCAATAACAAATTATCTAAAGGCAAAGAGGCTGAACTGCATTTGCTGAGTGGACACCCGTACTCCCTGCTGTGCTCCATCTTCCAGTCCCAGTTTTGGGCTTTCATGCTGTGTAATGTAATCATCTTCTATGGAGGCAGATATTAAAAAAATAAATAAATTAAGAAATAGGGGGGTTAGGGATTGGGTAGTGTTGAGTGAAATAGCTATGGAGTTCTGACCTCTTTGGAAAGATCTGCATCCCATCATCAGGCAATTGATATTGAAACCTATGGTTAGAGCAATTTTCAGCTATTTATTTCGAGCCCACGTGGTTAAATGTAAAACTTTGTGTTGCCTGCTTATGCTCCAAATATTTATAAGGTTTCATGAACTACTTGTGCTGCCACTTCTAAGTTCCTTATCCAAAAAGAGGAGAAAAAAAAGCCCTTTCCCACAGGAATTCTCCAACTGCGAGAAACTTGAACATGACTCAAAAAGATACATGACAAAGTCACTGAAAATTTGAATTCTGATCCTAAATTCCAAAGACCAGTTAAAATGCCCATTCAGTTTTACTTGAAGCATTTTACCAATTATTGCTGAAATGGTTATCTTGGTGGTAAAAGTATTGTTCCTGTCTTCTTGAGGTGGGAAATAGAGAAAATCTAAAGCAGTGTTTGGGCCCAATGCAGGTTTTTCAGTGCCCAGCAGTGCTGGGCATAAGGGAGATCTCCTAAGGTGCCTGGCACTGCACTGAGGTCTAGGCCAGGTCTCACCCACTTGCTCCTTATGTGTTCTGGGTGAGTTTTTCCTCTTCCTTCTCCCACGATATAACCCACATGACATTTTTGCCACCTGAGCATGCCCCCTTGCTTTAGGATGAGTCTGCATCTGCTCTTCCTTAGACTTGGAAAGAACCAGGACGAGGGCTGTGAAAACCAGGGAGAAACCCCATGGGGACAGTGCCAGGCATGCAGTCCTGGATGGTTATGGACAGTGGAGTTTTTCATGGGAAAATGGGAAAATGCTGATTGCTTCCTGAAACAGGATGCTGTAACTTTTCACTAAGAAGATTCATTGCTGCTTCAGAAAGTTTTGTTGTTATAATTGTTATAATTTTGTGGCCCACAAGAACATTTCAGGTTAAAAAGCCAGTCCCAGATGTAGCCCAGGTGAGGAGGAGAACTCTCCCAGGAAAGTACAGGCTGTGGCTCAGCAAGACACCCATCCTCACCATCCTGCATACCACTACCAACAGTTAAACTGCCTTTCTCTGGCTAGTTAACTGGAGAGATCAGGTTGAATAAGAAAACTGAGAAGCACCTTAGAATAGCCAAAAGCCTAGTGGTTTGGGGCCACAGGAGACCACTGAAATGCAAGTTGAAGTTCCTATTCTGATTCAGACAAAATCGGAGGTTTAAAGAAGGGTTATCACATCACAGTGGTTGCCTGTTTTCAGGAAAGGAGAGTAGAAACTGTCTGGATTTTTTCTTTTTATCCCCCAAAAATCCTTCCAAAGTTTCGGCTTTATTCCAGCTTAGAATGGGAGAATTTGTTGAAAATTTGGTGGGTTTTTTTTCAGAGGAAAATCAGATTGACTATTCTGCTACATCTGCAGACTGGTGGGGCAAAGCACACTATTTACAGGGCTGGCAAAGCACAACTGGTGCTGCACTAACTGGGGGACACTGAGCTGCCTTGCTGCTGTGCAGACAGACCCAGCTACCCCAGTGAAAATCAGGACTGGCCCTGGCAGGCTCCGTGGCCTGCTATAGGGGACACTTCCAACGTAGAGATTAGAAATCCAGAACCATGATGGCATTTTCCTCTTTGCATGATCCATGTACATGTCTCATAATGCCCCAAAATATAAACCATGGAGCCTGGGGCTGAAACAAAGCAGTCAGGAGCAGATTCTGCTGTTAGATTGCTGGGTTTGAATGATTGCCACCATTTTTGAATGAGGCAGATAGAACTTAATTCCTATCTTGTTTCTCTTCAGTGAACTGGCTGGTAAATCCAGAAGAACAGACCCCCCATGCTCTTGGTGACTCCCAGGGTTTCTTCCACAGTGATAGTTCCTTTGGTCCCTCCTTTAAGAGGCGATTTTCCCTTGAGCCATGCAGGAGCATGAAGGACATCCTGGAACTGTATTTCCACCATTTCCTTGCTACTTAGCAAGGGCATGGTGACACATATCCCTGTTCTTAACTTCAGCAGTGGGTTTCAGGCTTCAATTTAACATACATTGAAAGAGTTTAGTTAGAGATGGTACTAAATATACCAGCAAGGAGAGGAATGTAAATATAAACTGGTGAAATTTCCCCAAAAGCTTTTCTAGGAATTAGTTTGGGGAAGCAGGAATCAGCATAAAACAGACTTGCTTTCATCTTTCTCCCCCAGGGTGCTTCCCTGACTACAAGGCAACTGGATACAGTTGTAGATACAGGCTCTGGTGCACCCCTGCAGCAATTCATAGAGTTTGGGGTGTCCTTACCACTTCTGCCTAGGCATAAAAGGCAAATCCCAAGGCTCTTCCTCGATTCATTCCCTAAAGTCACAATGTCTGCTCAGACTGCAGCTCATGTTTCAGTAGAAGGGAGAGCCTGAGTTCCATAGATGACCCAGAGCTGAGGAGGATCTTTAGTTTACAAGGTCAGAGCAGAAGGAAATCACTATCTTAGAAATCCAGAGTTGGTTCTTGAGGACTTTGCTTGTTTTCCCATTCGTGCTGGAAGTCCTCCCTGACTTTTGCAATGTGGCATCTCTTCAGTTAGCTCATGGAAAGATAAATCATAGACTATTCAAAAGGGAAGGTTTTAATGAAGAAGCTTGAGCTGCTTTAAGAATTGTAAAAAAAAAAAAATCACAGAACTATTACAAGTAACAGATGATTCCCGAGTGTTTCCAGGGCTAAGCTTGCTCCCATGCTGACTTTAGCTGCACTCTTGTGGTTTATCTTCAGAGCAGATTCCCTGAGAAAATAATTGCAGTGCCTTTACTCTAGGGCCATGCATGTCCCAAATGAGCTAGGCCTCTTTTAGCACATCAGCGTTCATTGTCTGCGTGAATTAAGTGCTGTGCTAAATTATGGAAACTCTGCCGTGCCAGTCCACATCAACGGTTGCTTCAGCCTTCCCCACCCAGTCTCTAATTTTTCCTGAACAATAAGATGTGAATCTGGAGACAGAAATGTTCAATGGGGATAGAATGACAAGGAAACAACCATGGAAAAAACTTGTGTGTGTCTGGATGTGTGCATGAGTCCAAAGCCATGTCAATGATGTGGCCCCTCTGAGGGGGCAGGACATGACTGGGGGGGGACACTGTAAAAGCAGCTATTTCTGGTGGCCATCACTGCCAGCAGGAGCATGCTGCCATGCTTGTCACCTGGGGCAGTGCTGGGAACCAACACACAGTGCTTGGGTGTGGGGGAGCAGAAGGAGGACATGCCCCCATGGCTGAGCCACCCAGCTCCTCAGCATGGAGGGACAGGGAAGTGAGGAACACTTCTAGCATTTAGCTCTACCAAGCAGGACCAAGCTTCCCAACGCAGGACAAAGGGCTCTAGCTTTGCAGCAGCACCTGGAAAAAGATGGATAACTGCAGAGAGGGAGCAGGGATACTTGTGGGGAGGCTTTGCCTTAGCTGGTAAAATGACCTGCCATGCTCTAATTCTGTGGTGCTCTGAGCAAGGATTTAAATCCTCATGTATCAGGCATCAGGCAAAGAAGAAGCTCTATGTGGGTGTGTGCAGCCTGTGTCACAGCTGCTGATTGCTCAGGCTTTGACAAACAGCCACACAGGGCACCAGTGCAGCTCCCAGCTATTGCATGGAAGCACTGCATCACTATCTGAGCCCACACAGATGAACCTCCAAGCCACCTGCATGAGCTGGGTCATCATCCAGTTGACTTATTCTCCTTCCCCCTGCCTTAAAAATAGGGCAGAAATGAGGTTTATACTTTCTTTTTCTCTCATTTTTCCATGCTGCCTCCTGAGTTTGAACTATAGCCTGCCTCTAACTTCTAGGTGGTCTTCCAACCCAGGATCAGCCCAGCCCTACTTGACTTTGGAAAGCAAGCAAAACCCAGTGTGCTTACTTCAGCACAACTCACATAAGCTCAACTATATGGCTTTATCCTGATGAAAATTCTTTTGTGGTTGATGCAATTTTTCTATCTGATCAGCAATATTTGATGTGTGTTGAAGGCAGGTTCAGCTAGGGTGAAGAGCATACGTTGCTCTCCTAAAAAGTAATTTGGGTTTTTTTGGGGGAGATATAAATAGCTGACTTTATTGTGCTGGTCATGCACGCGAGTGCTGGCATGAGGTGCATAACATTGAACTCTGAAGCAGTGATGACTACTGTGTTCTCATTTCTTTATAGAACTTTGCATGCCATGCCTGATACGGATTTTTATTTTGTAATTTGATTGCTACAAAGATGCATTCATCAAATGCAATTACTGCCATATGAGCCAGTCAGGGAAGGTCCTTCTCACCGTTCTGCACACCCTGTTCCACTGAGTCCATCTGCAGTAGGGGAAAATAGAACTTACACAGCTAGGTGACTGCTCCAGGCAGAAAGCATCAAGAGCAATTGAACTTCTGTATGCTTTCCCTCCCAAATCCCTTATCAGTCTGTACTGTGGAAATTAATTTCTGTTGATCTATGGAAAGACAGGAGCAGAATGAGGCTTCATACACACATTGCAGGTTTAATTTTCTCTGCTTCCCTTTTTACACCAAGACTTCAGGCCAAAAAATGTGACAGAAAGCAGTTGCGTACTTCACCTTAGTAGGTGGATACATCCCAGTTCTCAGTCTAGCTCCTGTTTACAGCTCTCAGTACACACAAAGAGAGGACATCATCTTGCTGGGCACATTGCCTGAAAGCACAAACATTACTCCTTAACCTAGATATAGTGGTCTCCATGCCATGGAAGTTTATGCTGGTCAACATATTCAATGTGCCTTCCAGTCTCTGCTTTGAGGAGAGTGGAGATTTGGCAAGGGGATACATGCACATTGTTAGAGGGACTGCCAAGTAGCCCGTGTGAAGAGGAGACTGTGGAGGAGACTAAGAAGGAAAATGTGCCCCAGCACCAAAATTAAGGCTGAGAAGTACTGCAGAGTTTCAGTCCAAATCTGTAGGGGAGAGCAGGTCCCATTCAAGGAGATAAAGTCCAAAGCTCACTGTGTAGGGAGAAAGAGGACAGTCCCTGCTATGTAGCTTACATGGTCAACTAACAAGGGAAGCAGAAGCACACAAGGCAATGGTGTATCTCCCAATATCCCCTAGAAAAACTAAGACTCAGGAGCTTGTAACTGCCAGGGTGTTGTGGAGAATGAACTATGATTATATCAGTTTCCAGTGTTTTATCATGGGAATTCCTTCATCTTCCTCTCCAGCAACCTTGGAGGCTGCATGTCCCAATGGTCCTTGAGGCACAAGGGGCAGGCGAGGCCGAAGCAGTGGGCTTGTGCCTCAGCCTGGCTGCGTGCCCAGTGTGAGGCTGTGTGGGACATGGGCTTATGGTGCCCAGCCTGCCTGCAGTGAACCTCCTGCTGTTCCCCCTGACCTCCTCTGCTTATTTGCTTTGCAGGAGCGCTCGCTGACAGGGTACCTTGCATGGAGAAAGGGAGCAGAGCAAACCACGTCACTCCACCGAATGACACCAGCTGGTCCGCTCACCACCCCCTCTGGCTGAAAGTCCAGCGAAGAAAGCAGCTTCCTGTCATGAAGCCCCTCCGAGGAAGTCTCGGTCCCACGGGTGCCTTTGACCCAGAAGACAGCACATCATGGATCCACACAGTGTGCTCAGCATTCCTGCAACCACCCCTCTTCTCCTCTCGGAACGCTTTTTCCTCTTGGTTTCTTGCTGGGGGGGATTTTTCACCCAGGTTTCAAAAACCACACGGACCAACATAGGTACTTTTCCCTCACTGACTTCAAAGTTCAGATATTTGGGACTGGACAATGATACGGATTTTTTTAAATTTTTTTTTCCTTTGAAAAACTGCTGTGGTTTTGCTGCTACACTAAGAATCGTGATTTGCATTGTATGGTTTTGGACCTATTCAAGTTTTGATGGGGGAAAGGGGTAATACTGGAGTAGCAACGCTTCAGAGTCATCTCTGTCCTACCCATGATGCACTTTTAAATGAAGAGTTAGAATATTTTATTGGCTAATATACTTTCCTTGTTATTTTTACTAAGGCCACCTTTATCCTTTCTAATGCCATATTTTCAGTGTTACACTTTTATGGCTTTTAATTTTTGATTTGACAGATGTAAGAAGCAGCATGAATAGTTTATACTGTGGTTTTTCAGAGACTGAATGCCAAGAGAACTCAGTAAATGTTTATTCTTCTCAGCTTTCTCTTTAAATTCCCCTAAATAGCGCCCCATTTGGGAACAGAGCAAGAGTGTTGAACTAAAGACCAAAATTCCCTCAAGGTGTAAAATAATCTGAGGGGAATATTTGCTGGGCGTCACGAAAGACTTGGATGAAATTTCAGCCCTGATGGTTTTCAGTGATCCAGGAAGGCAGTGAGACAATCTCTCCATATGCATAGCCCTTTCATGATAATTAGAATGGTATGGACAAACCAATGAAAACAAGGGTAAAGTGAGAAAGATCCCCCATGATTCTGTTTCACTGTTTGCTTTCTCCTGTCATGGTTAAGAGAAATGTGCAATTTGATCCTCAATCAGTGGGTGGAGGATAACAGGGTAGAATTTACTTGTGTGCACTTGTACAGTTGTAGCCAAGAGTCCAAAAGTACACTAGAGCATGTTATACTGGCACTGAATTGGTAAGAGAGTTGTGGAGTATCCCATTCTGACAAATAAAAAAGAAAAAAAAACAAAAAAAAAAAGAAAAGAAAAGAAAAAAAACACAAAAACCCATAAAAACCCCACAAAAAATCAAAAAGAAAGAAAAAAACTTAAAAAAAAATTCAGATCACCTTGTGATTCAGTGTAACTGTTTACTAACTCGAATAAAGCAATTGTTCACTCTTGAGTGTTCAGAGTACACCTTTTCTATAAGGCTGCTGTGGGGAAGAGAGGAGCAGTTTGCAGGAGCAGAGTCTCTGTGTCGGCAGTGTTGGGAGGAGGGCAGCAGAGTCAGTTGAACCAGAGCCTTGTAGTGATGGTGCACTATGAGCACTATGTATATACTGTATTTCTATATTTTCCTTTGTACAGATTCACTTAAGTCAAGCTACTGTTTTACAGGTGCTCCTTATTTATTAGAGCTGTGAAAGCTTGGAAATCACACCGGGCGAGTAAGCTCGCTTTTTAAAAAAAACAAACAAACAAACAAAAAAAACCAACAAAAAAAGGGGGCGGGTGGGGGGAATCCAACAACTCTTGAGTCTAGGGAGAGAACTCAAAGACATTTTGATGAAACATCTTCAAGAGAGCAAGAATCTGAAGCACCCTCAGTGTGCTCTGCTTTCCTTTTGGTCTTGCAATGCTTTTCTCTCTCCCTGACTGGTGTCAGATTTATTAAAACAAAATAAATCTCCAAGAAAAAAAAAATGCACTTAAATGTGCTGTTGTTTTATTTTTCTTTTTTGTCCCTCTTTGTGCATGCAGTTATTCATTCCTCTACCTGCCTGGTCACAGACAAAAAGACCCCTCTGTCTGAAACCACAGAAAAATATGTGTAAGTTGTTCTTGAAAGCTGTATCTATGTCCCTTCCATCTTCGTGCCTCCCTCGACACTTCTCAGTTTATGCAGTGTTTAAGGCATGGGGAGAAAAAGCCCTGCACTTAACACAATGCAGAGTTAGGTCCTGATCTTGGACAAGATCCCTGGATTGATGCAGTGGCTGCAGCTTCATTCATTTCAAAGGGATCTGTGCAAGCACAGCTTTCTCATGCAGCATCTGGGGCAGTGTACAGAGGGTATTCTGCCTGCCTTTTGTGAGGATGGGGCTTTCCTGTGCATTAACTCCCCCTGAAATCAGAGGTTCTCCAAAGGACCAAACTCCTCCCAGGTGCCCCTAGACCTCTGCAACAGCTATCTCACACAATAGTGTTTGCTTCCCAGTTCTTGGCCAGCACAGCCAGCACTGCTGATGGAGGGCTTGGAAATGTCCAGTGAGCTCTGGAACTGTTTGACTGATTTCATTAACCAGCCATGTAAGGCAAACAACAACAGCCTAAGCATGCCTGCTTGGAAGGGCATGTAGAGTAAAGATTGTCTCACTAGTAAACAGCTTGCTGCATCTCTATTTATTCATCTGAACTTGGCTGTAAAACGAAGGCCGTGTGTATTGATTTTGCTTTTGTCAGTGGTCCAGAATTGTTAGCACACATTTTCACTCTTCTGAAAAACAACAGACTCTTTAGAGAAATCTTTCTCTCTGGTGAACTGGTTTTCTTTTCCAGAAATGGAATCAACTTGTCAAAAATCATCAGGACAGCAGAGGTAGAGAAAGCGATCTAGGCTAGAGCTGGCTTCACGTTTCCAGTGATCACAAACTTACCTTAGACTTCCTGAGAATTTGCTCACCTTAGACTTTCTAACATCTTACCCCAAAATTCAGAATGCGAACAACTGCTTTGGACAGCTGAATCAGTTCATTGTTTGCTATTGAAAAAATATCTCCAGCTGCATATATGGGGAGAAATATCCAACTATACATAAACCTTGAGGAAAATGCAGACCAAATGGTACAATACATTATTCAAGAGAAACCTGCTTTATTTCTGAGGCCAAATCCATCCCTTGTATGATGCCAACAAAATGAATGGAATTACACAAAGGACGTAAAGGTCTTTTGCAATTAACAGGGACCCAGCAAACACTTGCAGAATGGTGCTTGCTTGCTGCTGACATTATTTATTAAGCACTAAGACCTAATAGCCAAGCCAAGCTCTTTCCTGGAGAACTCACCATCAAGGAGCCAGACAAAGAAAATCCTGTGCACTGGGAGATACAGGGGAAGGTTGCTGCGTGCAACAGCCATCCCTCCAGCTCTTGCACATGTATGGTTTTGGGATGCAGAAACTGTCTCCATGAGCAGAGAGAGGCGGCTTTGCCTCGGGTCTCAGAGCAGCCGGCCGTGCGTGCATCCCTTCACACTGCCGGGGCAGAGGGGGAGTTTGCTGTGATCAAGCTGCTCAGGCCCTTCTGCTAGCACTGAATTCTTGCTGTCAGCGAGAATTTTGCCCTTGTGATAAAAGGGGGTTTGTGCGCTGCAAACACTCTGCCTTAATTTCCTCCTGTGTTATCTAAGAAAATTTTGAGGGCTTTATTTTTTTCAGAACTACTACACATGACAGTTTTTTGAGTGGCCCAATTCTGTGAATAAGGATGTCCCTCAAAATGAAAACAATTCATGCTTTTTCCGTGCTAAATGATAGAAATAAATTTGCTTTGTTCAAATAAGTGCTGTGAGCCAAATTTGCAAGGATGCTTATCCAAGTGAGATATCCCATTCTGAGGTCCATATTTGGACACTCAAATCAACACTAAGCCAAACACATGCATGAGGCATTTCAATGCCATTTGGAGTGTCCATATATAGAACTGGATGCCCAAACTTCATTGCCTTTGTTTTAAAAATAGACCTGGAATATAGAGACATCATTTAATAATAACTATGACAAACATTCTGTGTGCAAACTAAGAGCAAATTTGCTGATGCTGGTTCAGGTTGATTCCTCTGGAATTGCTCTGGATTTACAGAGGTGTATCTCAAAAAGGAAGCAGTCTCTTAAGTTGTTTTGCCTTCCACTCTCACTGGAAGCTGACTTGATATTTGGGATCTGTGAATAAGGAAAGGTGGTACTCAGTATCAAGACCTGTGCAGCAGAGGGAGAGAGAATCAGGAACTGAGTTGAACCTGCTTCATACTGAACATAACAGCTCAAATGTTTTGAAATTGAGAGAACAGATTTACATAGGCTTACACACATTTTAGTTGTCATTTATGTGGTGCTGGATGAATAAATGGCATTGCTACCTTGAGCAACACTGGGACATTTTGCGCAAAACCTGGGATGCACCAGCAAAACACAGAGCTGTGAAAAACACAGTGGAACAGCAGCTTGTGGCTGTTTGCTTCCAGCAGTGGTGGGAGCATGGCCCTTCAGAGGCGCAATGGGTGTTGGCTGCAGGGCACTGCAGCACCTCCAAGGAGGACAGGATATCTGATACAGGGGTGCCCTGCAGCCTGTTGTGTTGGCCAGTCAAGACCTGTTGGGACTTGAAGTTCTGTGACACTGTGAGGAACAGAATATACCATATAGACTATATATAGACCATATAGAATATATAACCATATAGAATCCACCATATAGAATTTAATGGAAATTTTCATTCCCTGCTCTAATGCTTACAACAGTTGATTAAAGGAAGAAAAAAAGAGTAACTTAGGCCTCTGACAGTCTCTTTTCTGCAAGCTGTTGCCTGGTCTCTAAAGCATCATCTATCTACTGGAGCAGGAAAGTGTCCTGGCCACTTCATCCACTGCTCTACTGAAATAATTTTCCAAGGATATGTAAGACAGCAAAACAGAAAGGCAGCAAAATGCCCAGGATGTTTCTTTACAGGTGATGCAAATGTCTAAAAGTTGTGTGTCCCTGCATCAACAGCCCAGGCACATGACTGTCACAGGAGAAGGGCAGCCTCACCTGCTCCCTCCTGGGCCTCTCTGGCATCCAGGCAGCCCACACTGCAGGTGGGATCCTGCCCCAGCTGGGAAGGAAAGCTTGATTATTATTCACTGATAAGATAGTTGAGGACAGAGATGTGGTATGATTCCCTACTCTCAGAAGGCCTACTTTATCTTTGAAGGACCTTGCTGCACCTATTGAGTAAACGGAAAAGGCTTGAGGAAGAAGGAATGCTGCCTTATTTTCCAGAAAAGTGTTGTGCTCTGGGGGTTTGCTGAGGGACAGGGAGACTCAGCTTCACTCCCCTTATTCAGCTGAAGCAATTGAGCCCACAGAGGCATATGAAAAACAAGCTGTTGAGAGAGGCTGTTATCCCTTCCCATGTCCCAGGCCAGAATCGATGTGATACAATCTGTCCTGGCTTGTCTACTGGGACACAAGCTATGCCAAGAAAGGCAGGAGAGGTTCTCTTCACTTCTCAGGGAAAAGGAAGCACAGTCCTCCAGTTAGTGCTTGAGGCTCTCTCCTGGAGCAAGGGCATCTGCTCCTCCTCCCAAAAGGGCTTTAGACTTGCTGCCACTTACTGACCCATTACAGAGTCCACCTTTGAAGCAGAGAGAGCCTTCCCTGAGCCAGCTCCAGGAGTTCACTTCAGCATGCTGCAGCCCCGCTGTCCTCTACGCTTCCTGGGCCCTCAGCATGGCAGGGCAGGGAGGGCAGGCAGCCAAAGATCTCCCCGGGGCAGCAGCACTGGCAGCATCACCCAGCCAGCTTTGGAGTGGGGGAGTGTGCCAGGCTGGCAGGGCTGCCCCAGCATGTTTGCCCCACATGTGCTGGGTGACGCTGAGCCTTCGCATTACCTGCCTTCTCCTGAGTACCTCGGGACAGAGAGGTGGTTTCTAGTTCTTGCCAAAGGAGATTGATTTATTGCATTCCAGTTGCTAGCATGGTCTTTGGCATGACAGGCATTATGTGAAAAATAATGTTTGGGACACACACACACACACACACAGGACTGAGAAGCAGCCTACTATATAATTCCCAGATATCTTCCTAAGCACAAGGCTGAGCCTGTGCCCAGGTGCTGAAGTTCGGCTGGATGTTGGGAAAAGCTCCCTGCCGCCCTCACACCCTCATGAGAGGTCCAGCAGGATGATTTATGGGTAGGGTCAGGTAGAGGAGCTGACACAGACGGGTCAGAGAGGATGGGTGCCAGCCCACAGGCTTATTGTCGGTCGACATCCAGGGAACGAGGTGGGAAGAGGGGGGAGCATGAGTCGAATTCCTTAATAACGTGAATTATAAAATCATTTCCTGTGTTAGGGGTTAGGAAAGAGAGCGCAGGACCCGGAGATCTTCCAAACAGAAAACAGCTTTTGTTAAGGCTTTTGGCCTAAGGAGTTTGAGGGGGATTGGGGGGGCAGTGGGAAGGGAAAGTGCTGGCACATTTTTGGCTGGAAGCCTCAGACAACATATTTTTTATTCTAGTCTTTATTTTTCAAAATAAAATTATGGCAAAGCAGCAACAAAGAGGGGGAAGAGGGTGAAATTAGGAGGAACAGTACCCAAGTATTTCCCTCTTCTTTCTGTCCCTGCCATTAAACACACAGGGTCCCCTTTATTATATACAGTAGCGGGATTAAGTCAGCAGCCCAAAGGCTAGGAATGCAACAAGATACTTTTATACTTATTGATCCTTTTTGGGTTTTTAGGGAGATTGTTTTCATGAAAGTTTAATTCACCTTTTTTAGCTTTTGAGTCTAACTGCCTCACATTTTATCCCGCTTCTTTGTGAAATGCTAAATCCATCGGTAGGTTTTAGTTTTCCTGGTGTAACTTTTCAGAAACTGTATATCTGCATAGCAACCCCACTGCAGGCAGCTTATGTCACGGTATCACATGTCAGAAAGATGAAAAGAACTCCAAATCTGAGCTGCTCCACAAACTTATGTCTCCCGTTCTCGGACATATATCTTCTGTACTTAATATAAGTGTCAGGAAGGCAACTTCAAGGCCAGAGAGGTGCAAAGTTTTATCTCGGAGATGACCAAAAAAAAAAATTGCCTCAATTCAGCCTTATGTGGACAGTCAAGTGAGAAACAAAGATTGTCTTTTTCCTCCTCTCCCCACTCCCCCTGACCCCCACCTCCCTGTGTCCCTGTTGTCTGCTTCCAACTGCAACCTGAGCCTGAATCCTGAGCCCAGTGTCCAGATTAGAGATTGTTGACTCAGATTTGGTGGTGAAACTTGAGCCAGGCCCTGTTGATGGCATAGCCTTGAAGGAGCAGGTTTACTTCAAGCCAAAAGAGAGATTACATATCAGACGAGAGCCTGCCTTTTCTTTATCACAAACTTCCTGATCTCCCTCTGTTCTAATAGCATGTGTGTGTCCCCCCGCCTTGTGCCCACTTTCAATTCCTTCTATAGGGTGTCATAAATCAGGAAATTAGCAAGTGTGTAGCTGCCCTTTGCCACAGGCAGAGACAATGAGCTTGCTGTGTTTTTAACCAGTGGGTAGCACTTAACATAATCAATGGAGAGCTACGTGCAGAAAGGATGAAATATTTGGTCTCGGTCTGACCACTTACAGGGTATTTCTCATCACCCAGGCAAGCTGCTTTTATGAGAATATGACATGCCCTGGAAGCTTGCTCTCCATTTTGCAGGAGAGTCATTAAAAGAAATCATTACATGTTTTTTTTTGTTCCTTGGCACACACACTGCTTTTCCTTGGCTTCTGATTTCATCCATCTTTCAGGCGCTTCGTGCCTTTAGTAATTTATGTGCAAGATTTTTCCAAACCTCCAAATGTTTTTCCATTTGGCAAACTGTGGAAGCCTCCACAGAATGTAACTGTAGAGTTTTCTTGTACTTCAAAACATGAGCCCTGTTAGCACAAAGATGCATCTAATACTTGTAATCCTGTACATAAAAGCTATAACTTCATCTAAGACAATCAAAGACATCGTTCCTTTTTGTGAGTCTTTACCAGCCTTGTTGCTGTAACCCTTTCCTTGATATACAAAAGAAGAATTTCTCTGTGAGCATTGTTGTTTTCTTTAACTATAGTTTTTGGAAGCTTTATGGTACCATATGGAGAACGATTTTATTCTGCTGCTGGTAACTTTCTCAGTACAAGTTATAAATTAGATAATTTTCCTTGTGTCTGATAGCCACACACTATCAGTCAGACACATTTGCTCTCACAGGAAAATCCAGGAGAATTCAAGGAAAGAGATAATCTTCCCACCATATAGAATCTAATGGAAATTTTTATTCTCTACTCTAATACTTACAACAGTTGATTAAAAAAAAGTATCAAGTATTTCACTATCCATTAAGTTCAAAGGTTTGTAGACTGCTTTTCACAGAAGTCTCCTCACATTGCCCCTGTCCAGCTCATGTCTTTTGACAGGGATACGTGCAAGCAGATACTCTGGCTGGGCTTTCTAAGGGCTCCTGTGGGGATAAAGCACTCCTGAGCATTTTGGGGAGACCTAAGGAAGTCACCCAGCTGGGTGAGCATGGCCGCAAGAAGCAGTTGGGCTGCCATGAGTTGCAATCTGGACTGCTGTGGCTTTCTTCAGGAATGCAAACCCAAGGGGAGATTCATTAAATGTTTTTGATAATGCAGTCCAGTGAGTGACATCCCTGAAATAGCAGGGTATGTAACCACGAGAAAAGAGATCTTTTTTCAGCCATCCATGCTCCTGGAAAATCACCAGACATTGAGGAACAGGGAACAGTATCTTTGCTTTTATTTGTTTATTTTCAAAATCCCTAAGTAGTTTACAAGGTTGCCGTATAAAATACTTTCATTTGCTGGAAGTCCCAACTGGACCAAGTTCCTGAAAAAAGAGTCTGTTTTGCCAGCAGAAATTGGGCCAGTTCAGCCCTAACGTATTATTTACACTGAGTTGTGCTCCATCCTTGCCTTCTTGGCTTGTACTGCCCTGCTTGACCTGGAAATAAATTCTCAGTGAGACTATAGGATAACTGGTGGGATAAGTCGCTTCAACAGTTCTTCACCCAAACTCCTGCATCTAAGCTGAATTTACAAGGAAAGAATTTTACATGTTTCACTTAAGAAAGGACATCTCTGTTGTGGGCTAGTGCAAATCCTCCAGAATCAGTCTGAATCTGCCCTGGCACAGGAGAGAGGTGAATCAGACCAGTGGCAGGGACTTCTTTTTTAAAGGAATGAGGCTGAACACTGAGAGCTTTGACAGTCCATTCCTGTCTTAGTGTCCATCTGTGTCAATCCAATGAAAGTAGAGGGAAGGGTCAGTGAAATTCTTCCAGCCAGCACTGCTGTGATGGAGAGCAGAGTTAGTCTCTTATACGTCATTCCTCAGACTGCCAAACTATGATGCCATTTCTATGAGACACACACGACATCCATGTTAACAGCTGAAGATGTCATTGTGATCTGAGCTATTACGGTGAATTTATTGCTGTTACACCACTTTAAAATAAACTATTCCCCGACTAAATCAAATTAAGAGTACTTTATCAATGTAGGCATGAGGCACATTTTCTTCCCATAATTTCCTTGCTCTTAAGTAACTCTATTGCTTATCTTATTGGGTTGATAAACTAACATGCTCGATTGTCAACATGCATTAAAAAATAGTATCTAGCTGTTGAGGGAGACAATGTGTGGGAAACACCAAGGGCACCCAGGCACAAGTGTGTGCTTTGCCTAGCCTATTAAGCTGCAGCATTTTACCATTTTCCCAGCTCTTTTTTTAACCTAGTTTTTGTTTTTAACTGGCTGAGTGCTTTTCCTGCTCTCTCAAACTCCTCCGCATTGCATCCAGTTTGCTCTTCCAGAACTGATTGACTAGTACAGCAGGTCACCACCCCTGCTGAAATCAGCCAACAAGCCGACCATAACCCCAGCAGATGTTTGTGGTTTACAGGCCAAATGAGAGCCCCGCAGACCAGTGAAATACCAGCACCACAGATGTGGAACCTGGCCACTCGACACGAGCAACACAAAGCCCCATCCTGCCCAGCCGGGCTGGGACTTCCAGAGGAGCAGAAGGTCTGAGAGACTAATTAGCCGCAGAGCCAACATGCTGGCCTATGCTCCATCATTTTGATCGGCACAAAGTCCTTTAATGAAACGCCACATGAGTGAAGTCAGATGAGGCCCCTCTGTAACTTCACCTCGGAGTCTGGCAATCACCTGAGTTCATGATGTCCCCAGAATGTGCCAGCCTGCTCTGCCAGGCTCTGCCACTCATCCCAGCTGGGCTGGGGACGGCCAGCCGGCCTCATTACCACAGTCTGCACTGCTCCTGCGCTCCAAATGCAAAGTGTGGACATATAACCATCACGCCGCTGAGAAAAAAATGTCTTTTTATTTATTTTTTTCTTTAAGTTACAGATGCTGCTGGTAAATAATGAGGAAAAGAAAGACCAGCAGCTCCCAGCAGGATCCCAAAGAGATGGAGGATGGCACAGCCCATGCTCAACCAGGCTCTTTTGTCCAAAGCACGTGCGATATCTCTGATGAGAAAGCCAAGCCACATTCTTGTGCTTTCTGACAAGACAGACACAAACGATCTTTGTGGTTAATATTAGCTCCCGAAATCTCCAGGACGCCTTGCGGTGCAGATTGCCGCTAGAGCACCGGGAAGGTGTGGTTCAGAGAAAAGGTAGGGGAACAGCAGCAGCGTAGAGAGCCCACCGCCACAGGCAGAGAGAGCCCCCGAGCCGTGTCCCGCCTTTCCCCACGTCCCAGCTCCGCCGCCGAAGGACTGGAGGCAGCGCGGAGCCTTCCCGCGGGGCTGAGGGGGCAGGCAGCGGGCAGGCAGCGGGCAGGCAGCGGGCAGGCAGCGGGCAGGCAGCGGGCAGCGGCAGGGAAGCTCCCTGAGGAATTGCGCCCAACCGAGCGCTGCTCATCCCGCCCCCGCCCGCCGCCCTGCGGCGCCACCTGCCGGCCGCACCCGGCGGCACAGCGGGCTCCGGCGGGAGCTGCCCGGGGTGGCGGCAGAGCACCGGGATCCCCCGCGGCCTTCCCGCCGCCGCCCCGGCCCCGCCGGCCCACGGGAGCCCGCGGCCGCCGCCTGCCGCGGCCCGCCCCCGGCCGACGTGCGGGCTGGCAGCCACAAGGTGTCAGCCGCGCTCCGGGCAGGTGGCCGTGCCGCTGGCTGCGCCCGACGGCTGCTCCGCGGGGTGCGGGCCCGGAGCGGAGCGGTGTCTCAGCTCATCGCCCCCTCCGCCGCCGCTTCTCCCTGGGGAGTGATGGGCAGCGAGCGACGCTTCTTGCAGCCCCTGCGCTCAGGATGGCTTGTGAGCCGTCAGATGGCGGCCGTGGGTGATGGCCGGGGCTCCTGCTGGTACGGAAAGCTCGGTGTTTAGGGTGGATCCATCCAAGCTGTGGAAGAACCTACTTGCGTCAAAGGCATTGAAACCTCTGAGAGGTTTCAAGGAAGCTAAGCACTTCCGTTGTGATGGCTAAAACAGGCTACCTGAAACAGAGGCCAAGACAAATTAGGAGTGTATAAAGCAGACAAATTTATTCAAGGTGCTCAAGGTAGACTCGGGCAAGCAAAGCCCCCCTTGGGGACTACACCCAAAATGGACACTGGGTCATGAACTCTTCACCTTTTATAAGTTTTGTCTTATTAGCATATTGGTCCCTAATTCTCCAATCACACCTTCAGGCAATGATATTGACCACCCCAGGCCCTGCTCCCCCCTTTCCACTGTTTGCATATTTTCAGGCCCGTGGGGTAATGAATAGGTCCTTGAATCTCTATCCGGAGAGCTTTGTTTTGGTTAAATGTGTTGGTAACAGAGGTTTTCAGCATTCTGTAACAGCACAGAACTACACCAAGTTGCAGATACATGAAGAGGAAAAAACCCCCAAAATTATTAAGGTGTCAGTAGGAATTAGGGACCCTGATATTGTCAGGGTGTGTGTGATTTAGGGGCAGAAATGCCACCGCAGATCGCTGGGACCAGCACTGCCGTGTTTTGAACTCGCAGTGCAGGTCCACTGGCCCTGAAACATCATCCCACCAAGGTTTGTGGGGCTGCAGGGCTTTACGCCTGCTGCAGGCAGGTGCATCTCTTGCAGGGCTCTAAAGGCATGCTGGGTCTCCTAAGGAATGACATTGCCAAGGTCCCTGCCGTGGGATACCTCTCATTCCTGTAGGCAGTCCTGCAGGTTTCTATTATCCTGACCTTGATTCCCTGCTAAGAAGCTACCACGCAGGATCTGGCAGCTCCAATAAACCTGGAACCAGTGAGCTGGTGGATTTTGCTAACATGAACCAACAGTTCTTTGTAAAAATTGAGTGGCTCTGTTGGAGACCAGTATGCATTATACTTAAAATGTCTCATTTTATTGGTAGGAGACAGGAAACAACAGAGTGATTAACTTATTCCTAAAGTATGTGCTTAACTCATGGAAATAGAGAGTGCTTTGTGTGTAGTTATTTATGATGTCTACTGAGACGCCAGGTCCCAAAACAGTGTTCCTTGTCCCCCAGGTGAAGAGCAGGAAACTGATTTCTCAACTGTTCTCCATTATGGACTCTATAGAGTTCGTTGCAGATTGACATTGTCCTCTCCTGTGCATAAACCTACAGCTACCCCTCTGCAGGACTGTGAGTGGCTAAATGATCTCAGAAAATGGTTTGTCTGCACCTGGAAATGCAAACCCTGGAAGGGAAGGCAGAGCACATTTTAAAGGAAACGATCCCATTCTGGGAATGCATCTGATCCAAAGAACCCTTTCCATGTGATGATTTCTTGGATTAGCTGTGTTAATCCCACATGATGTCAGGATGATCTCTCCAGGCCTCTCCTTTTGAGTTATGCTTGTAGAGCAGAGGGTGAAGGCTGCTTCCCCCAGGTATGGTCTGTTACAGCTAGAGAGCTGAGATGGTGATTTTAGCAGAGGATCACTCTGGATTGTGCTTCCATATAACTGCCTTAATACTCTCTTCTCCAAAGTATTTAAGCACAGAGAATGCCTCTCTGAAGAAGTTTCCTCTTACCAAATAAAAAGGCATATGCAGATTTCCTGCAGATTATATTCCATAGAAACAAAAACAAAACCAAAGACATATATAAATAAGCCTTCTTGTAGGATGCCCTGAGTCAGGTGGGGTGTTCAAGGCACCACAACCTTAAAGAGAGAAACTAATAGAAGAAATTTCACTTTAGGATCAGAACTAACCTAAACTGGATGTAGAAAGCAACTTGAAAGATAAAAAGAAACTAAAAATTAATGTTTCTTCATGTCCAAAGAGTTATTATTGTAAATGTGAACAGAGAAAAACAGTTATTTCCACAGCTCTAATAAAGTTACAAATGGAATGTAGATCTTTAGATGGTAGTTCCCACACACTTCTTTGGGACTTTATCTTTAAAAAGTGCTGTAAAGTTTCTGTATCTTTAGCTGTACTGTTAATCCACCTCATTAAAATTAATTTAAAAAATACTAACAACCACTGTCTTTAAAAGAAAAGAAAAATTAATTCATTAAATGGGATTCCCAGGCCAAATGGAATACTTTTCTGCACCTTTTTTTTTGTTCCTCCAGGAATCCTTTTTGAAAAAATACAAGAAGGATTTGGGGTGAAGAGCAGTGATGCTGTTTGTTCAAAATACTTCTCTGCCCCTGTCCTGCCCATGTCCTTGACAGTCCCTTTATTTTTATGGCTTTCCCCACTTTTTCTGACTTAGAGGGGAAATGGACCTGATGTTGTTCTGGGGAAATAATGCTTTGACCCCCAAGCCACCTATTTAAAGGTGTGTGCATCTTTATAGCTGTTTCTAGGGCAGGCTCCATCTCCTGTAGAAGAAACCCTTCCTCAGCAGCTGTGGATAGCTTCAGAGTGTTGGAACAGAGCACAGCTAATGAATTGCCTGTTAATGCCCCATCCATGCTTATGACAGTTAGTAAAGGCACCGGTGACAAGGTAATTTTTAATAGGATGAGCAGTGTGTCAGAATACTAATAAGGCACTCAAAGAAGTGATTTCCAGGGCAGTCACCTCATTGCTCAAGTGAAAGAGGGGACTATTCCCTCCGGCCCTTTCCTCAGAGCTCCCAAGGACTGTCACCTATAATGATCCAAATTCCCCTGCCTCTTCTGAACTACTGCTTAATTGGGAAAGTACTTCAGAGAAAAAAAGAGACAATTCTGCGAACTACTGAGCTTCCCAAACCTCACTGAGCTTAACTTAAGCCTTGCTTAAAGCTTTGGCTTGGCTTGGAGGTTTCAGTTAGTTAGGGGTTAATTATTTGTGTTCTGTAAATAGTCCCTGCTGGTGACTGAGCCCCTCAGGGTCACAGACTGTCTAGAGAATAGGAAAAACCAATCCAAAGAGCTTGTTGACACAGAATAAGATGAATGCCAGCCCTTCCATATAGACTGGCACAGGAATACTGTGAAATAGCCCATGCCGTGGTTAAGCTGAACCTGCTTATCTGGACATAACTGTGAGGGAAATAAATGGGTGATACGGATGGGAAGCAAAAATGGTTGGAAGTGTAAAAAGGTTTACATGCAAAGGAGAGCTTTATGGATACAACCATCCTTGCAAGAAGAGAATCACGGAATAATGGCAAAGGAGGTGTAGATTAAATATTGCTACTTATGCTTCACAGTGGGGAAAGAAATTAAAAAGTCAGTATGAGGATTTCTTAGCATTACATATTAATCTGAGGATACTATTGCTACAGTACTTTGGAGGCAGAGGAATTTTTAAAAGGATAACACATTTACAGAAAAACAAACAGAGTTAGGTTTTTGGCTGTTAGCTGACAGTGACTGGCAAAAAAACTGGGTATATCTGTGGTCTTTGCATCATCTGATGCTTCCATTGAGTGCCAGTCAGAGAGGTGCTATGGTCTGAAATGGTTTTGGAGCTTCTAGGCAATTCTGCCATGGCTAAGGCAACCACTTGCACACGTTAAAACCAGGTGAAGTAAATCGTTTGACTATACAATGGTAAACCCTGAAGATAAACACACGGTAATTGGCATTTTGTGAACCTCGTGCACTTATTTTTCACCCATTGGTGCAGTAAATGCAGGATGCAAGAAAGAAAAATATTGGCATAGTTATTCCCTTGTGTGATAGGAAAACCATCATGTCTTACCTGCTGGCAGGAAATGTATCAAGGACTACTCTGTAGAAAAATGCTGTCTGTTATAGATCAGGGGCTTAATAATGAAAAAGAAACACACTGACCCCTCAATTTGGAAAAGTTACTACATTTTACTGCAAATGTGCCTGAAATACATTGTAAAAAATGTGTCCAGGTCAGATTTCTTAGGAAGAAACATTACAATCCTCATTTCTGCAAGGAACCTCACCAAAATCAATGAAACTATTCACTTTAAAAGCTTATTAATGTGAAAGCACGTTTACTTTACAGGAACCAGCGGCAAGAGTCCTCTCTTACCAACCAAAGATTTATCTACCTCACAAGGATTTATTGCTCTGAAGCTAAGGTTGAAACATGCATATCTGTATATCCCTGTAATTACAGTATGTGTCCTTTCAATTGCTTCATATATCTTAGAGACTCTGAGTGGCCTGATAGCTGTATGTCAGCGAGATGTGAACTGATCCTTTAAGAGCCTTTGTGCTTAAATGTAATGTTTTCCAAGCACTTGCCATCACTGATATCCCTGCTTTTAGTGTTAGTGTCATCCTGGCCACAGGTAAGGTTGTTAAACAGTAGCCAGTCAACCTTTTACAAATGATAACTGCTTTTT
This sequence comes from Lichenostomus cassidix, assembly GCF_008360975.1. NCBI lineage: Eukaryota > Metazoa > Chordata > Aves > Passeriformes > Meliphagidae > Lichenostomus > Lichenostomus cassidix. The sequence continues at coordinate 68,329,577 of NC_139483.1, read as the reverse complement.
ATTATTATTTTACACTTGCCTCTAACCTCTGCCAGCAGCCCCAGCTGTTTGTTCCAAACCTCTCCTGGAAGCTTTTAGCCCTGCCTTGGATTAGCTCTGCAAAAATCACTGTTGCTGTTCAGTTCATCCTGGGGGAGGAAGGGATTTGGAGGAGGAAGGGGGGGGGGGGGAAGCAGAAATGAGCAGTGAAGTGTAGGAAGCAGTCTTGTGTCAGGCAGCTTCTGACACAATAGAAACTTTCTCCACCCATGGTAGATTTGCTGTTAGAGGATCCTTTACACGTTCTTTCCCATACCTCAGTTATGTTGGATGCAAAATCGACTGTTTTTCTGGCAGTCCTCAACCTATGGGGCCAGAAACTCCCCTCTTTTAAGGGGACAGGAGGAACAGCACATAAACTGTTGTTTCTTACTACATTCTTCCAAATCAATGATCAATTGCATTTACAAAACAAAATTGGCAGCTGTCGCCACAAGTCTGACTCACTCCTGATTGATAGGCACCAAAAAAAAAAAATCTGTGTGTATAGAAACCATATAGAAACCAATATTCACCTGTCTGTAAAGATGCAGTGTGTGCATAGAGAAAAGACCCCAAAAGAGTGAAAGGTACTCAGCATGTTCATGGGGCAGCCACTTAAGCCTATCATATGGGTGTGTTAGCAACAGAAGTATTTCTCCTCTCAAACACTTCAGCAGCAGGAAGGTGTGCTATTTCTCTTCAGAATCAGCCCTCAGGCCACTTTGGAAATTAGGTATATTATAAGACAATTAGACACATAATGAGAAAGTAATCATAGAATCATAGAATAGTTTTGACTGGAAAAGACCTTTAAAGGTCACTCAGTCCAAGTTCTCTGCAATGAACAGGGACATTTTCAATGACACCAAGTTGCTCAGGGCCCCATCCAACCTGGCCTTGAAGGTTTGCAGGGATGGGGCATTCACTGCCTCTCTGGGGAGCCTGTTCCAGTGTTTCACCAATTTCATTGTGAAACATTTTTCCCTTATATCTCATCAAAGTCTACCATCTTTTAGTAAAAACCATTATTCCTTGTCTTATTGCTACAGACCGTGCTAAACCTGCTAAAAAATTTGTCCCTATATCTTTGTCATAAGCTCTTTAGGTACTGGAAAGTGCTCAAGGTCTCCCAGGACCCTTTTCTTCTCCAGGCTGAGCAACCCCAGCTATCTCAGACCATCTTTATTGGGGAGGTGCTTCAGCACTTTGATCATTTTTATGGTCCTCCTCTGGACTTTCTCCAACAATTCTATGTCCTTCCTTTGGACACCTGGATGCAGCACTCCAGGTGGGGTCTCGGAAGAAGGGTGGAGGGGCAGAATCCCCTCCCTCCACCTGCTGGTCACACCTCTTTTGATACAGCCCAGGACACTGCTGGGTTTCTGGGCCGTGAGTGCACACTGCTGGCTCATGTCCAGCTTCTCAGCCATCAGAACTGCCAAGTCTTTTCCCACAGGGCTGCTCTCAGTCCCTTCATCCCCCAGCCTGTGTTAACTCTGGGAGTTTCCCCAGCCCAGGTGCAGGAACTTGCAAAACAATGAGGAAAACTCTTTTATTTGAATTCTTGATGTTGATCAGCACTGTAAAAGTCTGGGCCAAAAATTAATTATTTTAAATAACAAATACTAAATCAACATCCTTGTTTTATCTGAATGAGATTTTCAGGTAACAGAGTTACAAGTGGTGATGAGTAAAGAGCTGGTTGGGTTCTGCTCTCCCTGGAAGGCACTGGGATAGTGCTGTGGAGTTTCAAGGCCATGCAGTTGGTGTGGATTGCAGTGGTGTATAATATGAGTTGAACTTTGATGATCCTTGTGGGTCATCAATCCTTCCAAGTCAGGATATTCTATGATTTGATAACCTGGAGCATGTTTTACTTCTACATATTGCAAACCAGCTGACAAAGCAGAATGCTCACAAACCTTTCTCAGAAAAGCATGATGGTCATCTAGAGCAAATGCTGAGATTTTGGGGGCTAAGAATGCCTACTCCCTGAACTGGATTGGCTGGACATGGTGGAGCTCTGTTTCCTTGTCTGGGACTGCCATGGACAGAGCTGTGGTGGGAGAAGCCTTGGTGCATCCTTTCCCGCTTGGCTCGGGAGCTGCACTGAGGCTCATGCTCTTGACCTTGCAGGGTGCAGGGGTGCCCTGTGAGGGAAGGTGAGCCAAGAGCTGAGGCTTATTTGTCTGAGTCTGCTGGGAGTCCAGCAGTTTAGCACACAACATCTCTGTCTCCTGTCAGGTGAGGCTGAGTGTCCTTTCCATGGAAACTTGGCTGGCGGTGGGATGGCAGGTCCAGGGAAACTGGCCAGAACTGCACTGCTGGTGCTCGGGGATTACCAGACAGGATTTTCTGCAAACCAGGAATGCAGAAAGCTCTTGTCTTGGGTAAGTCATCGTGGCCTCTCACCCCAAGGTGAAGGGAATTAAATCCTGGGCAGAAATAACATCCTGATTTACATGTGCAAGCCCCTTCCAATATGGAATATGGCTGCTTGAGCAGCTCTCTCTGTCTCGGGGGGCTCAGGCTGCCTGCAAACCGCAGCGAGGTCAGGAAAAGCCCTCTTTGGGTTAATGTGTCTACCCCAGCCTCGCTTCAGGAAAGTTTTCATTAAGGCTGGAACGTTGGTGACAGCTATAGCTGAGGCTGCCAAAGTGTTTCCATTATGTTATAACTCCCTGTTTTCACTTGCTTGCAACTATCCAAAAGTTTCACCTAGAAGGCTGAAATTTTCCAGGCCTCCACTCTAGCTGGAGGTGAAGAGTTTTGTGGAAAGTTGGAAAAAAATTAGAAGAGAGGGAAAAAATGGTTCTGCTCTTTTTGAAATGGCAACAGGCAGAGGTCATAATTTAAGAGAGAAAAAGATTTAATAGAAGCAAACAGTGCAACTGCGCACTCAGAAATTAGTCACACTCTGAATTTTGGATGAATCTCCAAATAATTTTTTAATATTAAGAGATATAACTGATTTTTACTTGCCTTTTGTCCGTACCCTTCCCTTTTAACTCAAGGCATCTTTAAGCGGTGCTGCCTGCCTTTTGCTGCTCAGCCTCCAGCTCTCTGTTCCCTCTGTCCACAGTTCCAGGCTTGACACAGGCTCTGTGACTTGAAGCTCCTCTCAAACCCCTGAGCCAGAGCCTGGATGGTTCCTGTGACCAGAAGGGTTCTTCCCTCAGTGCACATTTGCTTGTCACCTGAGGGCAGGTCTGGTGAATTTGGGAAACCTCTGCTATGCTGGACTCTGTGTTGTGGTGGGTCTTGAAGTTGCAGTATTCTCTGCGTGGAGCTTTAATGCCAGCATCCGTTCTGAGCCAGAACTGTGGGCTGCAGACTGTTAAACCATGTGGCCACGTAGCATAAAACTCTAGGTAATAAATTTACAATATAAAAATCCATTAACTCAAATAGTGTTTTTATTTGCACCAAATGTAGGTGCTGTGATTTCCATGGTAAGCATGCAAAGCAGAGAAATCTGAAGCTAAATAAGCTGTAGCAATTAATCATGTTTTCTAATTCAGTTTACTTCTTAAACTGGAGGGTCTCTTACCCCAGTTGCTCATTTGAAATTGTTTCTGAGCTACACAAGGGTTGCAGTTCTAGGTCCTTGCAGCTGGTGTATGGAACTATACAGCTGGCTTAAAATGAACCCGTTCACATTTGAAAACCCCTCCTTCACAGTTCTCTGCAAAAGAAGCAACCAAACACCTCATTAACATTGCTGGTAACCACCAAAGGAAACCCAGAATACTCCATTTGTTCTAATGGAGGGGTTTTTCCTTCTGATATAACGGCTTGCCTTGGAGGTTTACATACTCTTTTGGGCAGTTTTTCTCTGGAGAAGGCAGAAGACCACTGCTACCCATGGCTACTGTTGCTGCTTCTTGTTCACAGGCAGTAATAGGAATGGGTTTGGCTGTGAAGGACCCTTTCTCAGTCCCTGATGATGAGGGACGGTAGAGCCAACAAAAATACTCAAGTCAATAAAATCAAGACCAAGTCGAAATACTTCAAACTGGATAAATAAAACATAGGAGACAGCTTCATGTGTGGAAATGGAAAATCAAGATCTGGAAATTTGGAGGAAAACTACCTCCTTCCTGCCTCCCCCATCCCTGCAGTCGACTGAGAGTTTTTTGTTTTCAGATGAGGGCTTTCTCCCAACTCAGCTGGGCTATCCTACTCTGTTAAATACCCAGGAGGAGATTTGTAGACCATCCATTTCATAGCAGTACACAAAACTCTGGGATCTGACTTTTATGTTCCTGCCACTGCATAAGATGCCCCTTCATTTGTGAGTGTGTGAAGGCTGAGATCTTGTGAAGCTTGCTGAGAAGAAGCATCACAAAGGCTCATCTTAAATTTTATGCCCTCATCCCAGAGTGGACAAACTATTTGCTGAGGAAGGTACTTTATTTCTATTAGGATTCATAGCCTAAATCCTCCTAGATGCCAAAGCCTTTTTGTTCAGAAACTCAGAAGAGCCCAGTCCTTCCAAAAGACAACCTGGTGACATGGTGGCAGCTCTTTTATTTGGTGGCTAGATGGCTTGTTGAGATGTGGAATAAGCTATCATATATTTACTGCCCCCATGAGGGGTGTTCTGATTTCTCTGTTTTGCATGCTTACCAGTGAGGAGATTGGAATCTGCATCTCCCAGGAGAAAGCTTATAAAAACCCTGCCAGGTGACATAAGGCAGAAGGATGTTTATTTTGTGTACCTTGAAAATCTGAGTGAGGTAGAGATTCTTATTCTAGTGCAGGCTTAGAAACAACTGTCCATGTTCAAAATTAAGTTGTTGGGTCTCCAGGACACTTCTCTGGTGAAGTCTGCAGTCTTCAGGCCACCTTTTGATGGAGGTGACATTAAAAAGCAGCCCTGAGGATCACAGTTTGGGACTTTTGTCTGTGAAGTAGAAGTAACTGTTCTACTTCACTATGCCTAATTTTAAGCTTGTACCAGCTAAAACTTCAGATGGATGCCAGCAGCTGAGAAATAATGTCTAAAATTACTCATTGAGAGAAGAATTGCCATTGAGTGCCCTGTGCAGGTAGGTGCACTGAGGTAAAGCTGAGGTAACTTAGCAGAGGGAACGCCTTGGCAATAGGAAGAGAAGAACTGAGAATTGCATGGAGGTCACTGGCCTTCTCTGAGGACACTTATAGCCTTCATATTGTTCAGCTGCAACAGAAAATGAGCTCCCAGTTTTCCAGACCTGTTCCCTGGAACTTGAATTTCATGGCTGTCAGCATTTCCCAGTTCAAGGCAGAAAACTCCTAGCTAACATTTTTTTTTCCTAGACAGTGATCTTGAAGGAGGGATCCACCTGGAGGTGGATTTTCTAGTGGAAAATACAAAGTTGTAAGAGAAATACCAAGCTGTCCTAAGTGAGGAGAGCAAAGGACAGGGAAGCAATGATTAATACAAGGTTAGCTCCTAAGTGAGAAAAGGATACAGAGGTGCAAGCAAAAGTGGGAAAATATGTGCAGAAAATGTAGAAAGTAGAACACAGCCAAAAAATACAGAATTCTGCCCAAAAGGAAGCTGTACATAGCTCTAAGAGAAAGCAGAAGATGTGTTAACAGAAATGAAAGTGAAGAAGAAAACACCAGACATCACCAGCCGGCATCATCTTGAGTGAGAAAATCACAGGCGAGTTTTTCAGTGCCAAGAAAACACAGTGCCAGGGATTCAAAAGGCACTTTGGTATCAGGCTCTGACCCTCTGGTCTTGAGCCCTTTCTGACTTCTGACAGGCCGGGCTTGCTCCAGCAAGGATACCATGGAGCGCACAACATATTTTGTATTCTCCTGGGCCACATATGCTTCTCCTTCAAAACAACTGTTGTCTTTCAGCTTTTTCCTTGTGAGGGAAAAACTTCCCTTGAACCAAAGCACAGAATTTCCTGTCTGCTGCCTGTATGCCATTACACCATTGCTCCTTCCCTGGGGGAAGGGTTTTGTGCATGCTTCAGAAAGTGGCTGCCCAGCAGCGTTGGAAAAAAGGGGGGTTTGATTCCAAACACAATACTAATAGGGAAAGAGGGGAGAATAGGGAAACACCCCCATCAGCACCAATAGCCAGGGCCTCCTGCCCGCACCCACCCAAGCACAGAGGCTGAACAATGTGCTCACAGTCCAGCCAATATCCACCAATACCAAGTGGGACCCTAGTCACTGCTGTGGGGTTCTCATATGTCTGCCTGAATGTGTGCACCCGGTCCTATGCAGAGTGCATGGCAAAATCCCACTCTTACCAACAGGCCAGCAAGTCTGAAGTTGCTGCTGAAGGTTGTGGAGGGGTGTCAGGCATGGAGGCACTTTCTTATGAAGTAAGTGGGCAGCAGAAGTGAGGCTGCCATGTCCCTGCAAACCTCATTTGGCGCTGGAGGGAGGAGTTTTGCCTAAAGCAGCTGACTTTTGTATGACTGTCTCTGGAAATGTAGATAAAGAACATTTCATATTGGAAAAAAGCCCTGCTGTTGAGTTAGCTATTGGCAATTTTCATCTTTCATTTCCAAGCAACTGGACGAATTCTGAATTTGGCTGTCTGGGACAGGGAAAGCAGTACAAAAGAGATTGGTAATCAAGGAGTGCCTCCAGCTTTCTAACCATAATAAAACACATTTTTGTACTCTTCTTTGGACACTGATGGCAAAAATCCTGCTCTCTAGTAAGAGAGTTGAAATCTGGAATGATGATTGCAACAGTGGAAGCAAGCCAGGCTTGCAATGCTGTAAGCGAGCAAAAGATCTGGATGACAATCAAGATGCAGCATTATAATGAAACTTTTGAGGTTGTTTTCTTTTTCATTGTGACAGGACCCAGTTCTGATTTCACTTACATCATGCTGTGTCTGACTTTAGGATGCCTCTCATGCAGCAGCAGCACGCCAGAGATCAAAACTCAGCACCTATGGTTTCCACTCCCCTCCTAAATTTCAAGGTGGTAATAAATACCAAAACAGAAAAGATATGTAATTTTAGTGACAGAGAAGCAAATTGATGCAGAATGGCTGTGACATTTTTTCAATTTTCCTCTTGTTTTTCCTGATGGTGTTTTGTCCTAAACATTACATTTGCAGATGCAAAATTTAAAGAACACTTTATCTTCAGCACTGAGAAACATAACATGTAATTTGCGGCTTCAGCCAAGAGTGATGGCCTTATTAGTAATGGGAATTTGCTGATTAACTGCTGTTAGCAAAACATCATCTTCAAACCCTTTAGTCTGAAACTGGCAGCCGCTCTGTCGGCAGGAGCTTTTTTATTTCGTCTCAGGGGAGTTCTGTAGAAATATTTCTCATTTAAACAGCTTTAGCCTTGGCCTTTCAGTAATTTTTATGGTCTCCACTAATAGGTTAACAATTGGTTAAGAGCAACTATCAGCTTAATGTCAAGTCATTCACAGGGAAAAGTTCAAGGAGAGAAGTAACACTATTTCAAAAGAGGGCTTATTTTTGAACAAAGAGCTCCCATCAGTTTAAAAAGCCAGAGGGATAAAAATGAATTCAAGAGAGAAATGGAAAAATCAGCACTGGCCAGGAAAGGCCAGGGATCTGCATGGGACCAGGAGAGGGGTACCAGGGTTACTGGGCGGGGGGTGGCAGTGCACCAGAGTGCCCTGTGCTCCTTGGGCTGGCACGGTGTCACAAGGAGAGTGTGTTTGTGGGCTTGCAGGGCTTCAATCACTGCTGCAGCTAGTCCTGAAATGCTAGTGGCAGGAGCCCATGTAAATTCAGTAGCTGCTGCAGTTCTTTATGGTCTGTCCAGGTCCCTGTAGTGATTCCCAGGTTCACAGAACCCTAGAACCACCATTGTGTGTTCTTACAGGCCATCACAATCTCCTCACTCTTTGTTCAGAATACCTTCACCAACTTGTCCCACTTGGTTTTCTGTTTTTTCAGCATTTTCCCATTTTGTTTACATTTCCTGTCTTTCCTACGCTCTCCTGGTTTCAAGCAATACCACCAGTTCCCAATCTCTCATTTATCTCCAGGCTTTTGTCCATTGTCCTTCTACCCTGTCCCTCAGACCCAGCAACCCTGTTCAGAAAAGTGTCTTTCTCCTTCATGCTCTCCAGACACTAATAGGGCACTGAGCAAGTCTACAAAGGACATGTAAGTTCTTGTTTTCTGCTTCTGTACCAGATGTCAAAGAGGCCTAAACACAGCTGGGAAGGGAAGTCCTGCTCAGCCGTGAGTGGCATGGGTGCAATTAAGAAGGCATTGGCAGATAGATGTGTTCATCGGAATGAGTCTCATTGCTGGGGCATGAACAGGGCTTGTTTTTTTCTCCCAGAGCTCTCATACAGACAGATCTTGGAATTATTTACAGTGTTGCAAAAGTGCACAACATTGCCTCTAGAGTAAATCTCTGCTGAACTGGAGCTCTCTGATCCTTCTCCTGGATGTGCAGAGTGAGGCAAGGGCATGGGAAGCAACTCCCATTTCCCAATAGTTTTTTCCAGCTTAATAACTCATCTTGTCTGGACATATTTTTTAACCAGAAGTTTTCATCAAAATATGAAAATCCTTCCCAGATGCGTTCAGTGTAAATTACTGTGGCAATGGTGGTCAGGCTTTCCTCGCATAGATATGAAAAACCTGGAACAACCCTGGCATATTATGCTCTTCTTTTTGCCTGGTAAAACCAGATGAACAGTCTCTGCAGAGGGCTGTGTAAAATGTCACCACCTTCCATATCCCAGCTCTTGGACCACAGGTTCCTGACAGATGTGCAAGAGGCAGAGAGCTACATGGAGCAAGAGGCTCATAGAGTCCTATATGGGGTAATTTCTTATGTGGGGAAGGACAACCAGGTCACTGTTGCCATCACACCAGGTAATTAGGGAAAGAAAAAGAAAAGAACAATTTACATAATAGTTATAGAAGGCATCCAGATCTTCTGTTTGTTTCTCACTGCCAGTTTTGCCAAACGGTGTTTCGCTCTCTCCATATATATGCATGTATATATTTTTCTATACATATCTCTGTAGGTGTGTAGACACTGACACACACACACACACACACACACACACACACACACACACACACACACACACAATATATATATATATTCATCCATTGCCTGAAACCTAAATCATGTTCTGTTGGCCATGCAAGGCAGGAATGCTGATGTCTCATTTCCTTGTGTGATTCCTTGTGGAGCCGGGAAGTGAGGCCCAGCTGGGATCTTTAGACAGAATAGCAAATGAAAGTGCCTTGTGGCCCATGTTGTTCAGTGATCTTCAAGATCAATGCTGGCTTCCTGAAGTCCAGTCTACTCCATACACTCCTTATAATCAAAGGAAGGAGCTTTCTCCCTCCCCCCACTATTTATTACAGACAGTGTCTGAGCTTCAAACTGAGGCGACGGAGCCCTTTGCAGACACATAAACCAGCGATGAAGTTAAATTGCTTCACCTCAGAAACCAGGCTCTAAATGACTTCAGACAGCTTCTAAATATATTCAGTTTGAAGGAAAACTTTCTTCTGGCTTTAAAGCCTGGAGATAAAAGAATTGTCTGGTGAATAAAAGGCAAATTTCTCCTCGTCAGAAGAGCCAAAATGCTGCACTTGATTGTTTAAGGGCACAAGGGAAATATATGGCTTAAGTCAGGCTTGTTGTATGAACTGGGACCTAATTCTGTGACCCACTCAGAGTATATGGCATATCAGGCAGAAGAACCTCTGGCCATCAGCAGGAGTTGGCCCAGGGCCTCCTGTCAACTCTGCCAAGGCCTTTGGCCTCTCAGCACTGGGATATGTACTTTCCTGCTCCTTCTCCTGTCCCTGGAATAGAAGTGCAGTGACGAGCAACAGCTGAGGATGAGCAGCAGGTGGGCTGCTGTGTCTCACAAGCCTTTATTTTTGGTCTTAGCATGCAAAGGCATAGCATAAGAAGTAAATTTAACACTTTTTTTTAAAAAATCTACCCTAAATTCAGGATTCATAATGAGAGTCCAGAGTCAATGAAATCAAGTGGTGTCCCGATTCATCAACCTTTTCTGTAACATCAGTTTTTGCATGTGATTTCTATCTGATCACAGAGAGCAATAAGCAGATAGGACCCAAAGACTATTATCCAGCATCTGTACTCACTTTCACTGACATGGATGGCAAATTGACTTCAAGGGAAACTTCATCATGCTGTAGAGTTGATAGCATCATAGAGGAAAGTGTAATTAAAGGGCAAAAAAGAGGGGAATCATCCAATGCAATATATTTCTTGGATAGCTAGAACTGACTCTACATAACAAGGAAAGCATTTCTTATTTTCTAGGGGAAGTTTTTTAATGGTAGTTGAGCTGAGATTTTTTTGGCTCTTTTTCAGGCTTTTTATTGAGACATTGCTAGAGTATTCTGCTAGCTGCCAGTGTGTAAAGGGGGCACATCAACCTTGAAATATCATGGTCTTGAGACAAATTTTGCTCTTGTTTTCTCCCCAGTGTAAATCCCGAATAACAGTAATGACTTCAGCTGAGCCACCTCAGATTTACATCAACACAAATGAGAGCAGAGGCTGCCCAAGCAGAGGCAGCCTGAGGGATTAGGCGTCTGCCTGTGTGTTGTACCCTTGCCTCAAATTGACACCCCAGCCTTAATTCAGTGGAGAACCAAAGAAACCGCTTGCCCTGCAAATGAGCCTTGATGCTAATGTATCACAGTGGGGATTTATCAAGAGACTGACACCTCGGTATCCATCTCTTATTTGCATAGCAGAGAAAGGTGAATAAATACTTGAAATTAGTTCTGCACTGGTCAGGATAGGAGGTAATTCTGGCACTGGGAGAGCTGCAGGCTCAGCCTCAGGGAGTGTGGTAGGTAAAAGTGCTTTGTGTTGAACACAATGAACATTGCAGATGTGTAAAGACTGAGCCCAGATCCTTATTTAAAAAATAAGGTTTATTAGACAAAACATACATAGAACCAAGTAAATCCAATTCTTTATTAAAAAATACAGAAATCATTTTGCAATAGTAAAAGAAAGTACTGGCTTTTCATACGAAACATAAATCTGAAGATTTGGGACCTTTTTTCTTCATCACAGCCAGTCCCCTTCCATTCTACATTCTTAAATGTACTGCATCAAATTGTGAAACCCAAGCAAAAGTCTGTTGTACAAAATTAAATACAATTAAACCAGTAATACTCAGCTTATTTAAGATGCAAACAGTATCATATAGCACAGGAAACAGGCAATATACAGCTATACATCAAAACATGCTTCTAAATAGTGACAGAGAATCCACTGGAAGGAATAAGTTGCAGTTAATAAAGAACAATGTCTGAAGAAATAGAAAAAGAATCACAGTTTGACACTATATTTGGTAAATGGCTGCACACATATTGAAACACTGTATATATGAAGAATTAATATATTGGACCCACCCATACAGAACATGCTAAATTGAGTTATTATTTGGCTCAGATTCATGAATATGTATGAGGTGTACATCTGGTGGGCAGGTGCATATCTGTGTACATACATCAGACCAGTGCATACATACACATAGAAAGGCACACACCTCCACAGCTGAAGACAAATCACTTCAATAAAACCCTTTGAGGCAGGGTGAGAGTGATACTAATACAATGTTTGTCATAATCGAAACACTCCTGGGACTCCAGGCATTTTATTCGCACGTTATCCCCACTCCTAAGTTCCACATTCATTTTACCTCAGCTCTCCCTTGTTTGCATATTGGCAAAATGAATACAAAACGGTTTAATATAATGCAATGCTCACTGTTAGAAATTATTTATTGGGGGAGGTTTTGATAGCTGAGAAACAGCAAAGTATGAAAGGGTTTGCATTGTTTTTCCAATAAGTGGAACTAAGGGACAGATGTCTTTTCCCTGATTATTGTTAGCATCATATGGTAATCCTGGCATAATTAATAATATATCCTGTATGTCGTCTTTAGTAAGACTTTTTGGTCAAAAATGGAGAAAGCTTGTATTAAGAAGAGTTGTAGGCATCTAAATCTACGTAGGCATCTAAGCAACTCAAATTGTTTATCATGTCCTGACAATAAGAGAAAAAATAATGTTAAAATGTGGTGCTAAGTAAAATGAGTGGACAGCAGAATGAACATTAGTCTTTCCAGAATCAGAAATTACCTTGATTCAGCATGTTGAGCATTCAACTTGAGACAAAGCTCAAGACTTACGGCAGTGATACAAATGTTCAGGCTTGGCACTGACTGGCACAGAACTGCATTGCTGCATGGGGGCCTTGAAACTGCTCACAGGCTAAGATGCTTTCTTGTTCCTCTCTCATTGGAAGAAAGCAAAACAAAACAGTGCTAAGGCAAAGATGTGTAAAAGATGAATACAGAAACCCTGACTGTTCTCCCACCAGTGAATGTGCCATGGGTAGCCTCGCACTGGTGGGGATGATCTAGATTTATATCAGCATCAGGAAAGAAGCAGCAAAGAAGATTTACACAGCAGGACATGCTCAACCACCCTGTAAAGCTGTGTGGCACCGTGCATTGGGTGTGGGGATGGGAGATCACTGAGAGGAGTTAATGTGATCTTTTCTTTCTTTGAGGGGGCACTCACTCACCATCACTCCTGTCACAGCCCACAGAGCTGCTGCTAGCAATGCTATACTGCCTGTATAAACAAACAAACAAACAAACCCTGCTGCCTTTTGCCATCAGGAATAGAGGAGGAGCCTGGTGACACCACCGTGGTAGTGCCAAGTAAAATGGCACTACCACGGGCACACAGGGTAATGAAAGGAAGGGGGACAATCTGCGCCAAGGACTTTAGAAAGTCCTCAGCCTTATATACGCTGCACATTGAGTCACACAGTTATAGAACAGAGTCACAGAATTGTTTGGCTGAGTCAAATCAGCATCATTCAAGCCCATAATCTTATCATGACAACACATTTTTATTAAATAGGAAATCTAATTATTTACATTCTATTTTTAATATACAGGCTGGCAGGTGAAGGAATCCTGGTGAGCTACTGTATGTGAACTGATTTCTCTCTTTTGAGAGCAGACACTGAGGAGAAGCCTGTGCCGTGTGCTGGACAAGCTTGTGGTATCTCTGCTGGGATTTGTATGAGAGCAGTCACAAATGAGTTTTTCTAATGATGTGAGATGTGGAGATGTTGTGTCTATCAACAGTAAGTGGTATAGACTGTAATAAATTTGGGAGTGTCAGAATGTGAGACTGTGAGTTTGAACTCTTGATTGTTACCAAATTGCTTGTACATTCAGATTTTACTCTCTCTAGCAGATACTGTGTATTCCTGAAAAAATTAAAATAACTCTATCATGACTTGATATCTGATGCCTGTTACAAAATATTTACTCCTAAGGTTGTACAGTACTGGGAAAGAGTTGTCATTCGCCTTTCAAGGTTATTAGATATATAAAAAATTCCAACATTATAAAATATCTGCAAGATGTGATGAAAGCAGCCTACTAATACAGCTGCTGCAGAAACTGGGGCTTATCTAGCAAATTACAGAACATTAAAAATCAAAGCTAACACGCTTTGAGCCCAATTAGCAATACAAAAACTGATAGCTGTACATACATCAACAAAAAAGCCCTGTACATGCTTCGCTAACCCTGGAAGCTAATACTGGGGAGTTGGAAGGGAACTCAGAGCAGCATTTAAAGAAAAAAAAAAAAGTGCGAGCAGGAGTTGCTCTATTTTGTGGCCTGATTTAAGGCTGCCACTTTCCAGCTGGATAGAAACTGTTCTGCTCTCATCCTTCGCACTGTTTGGAAACAGAGACCCAGAGCCAAGATCTGATCTCATTCCTACTGGTAGAAGTATGCAGTAGCCCCACAGAAGCTACAGTCATTACTCTAAACTCACACTTGTGCACCCATGTGTGAATCCGCCCTGCATTATTGCACGTATTTCAGTATGAAGGATGGTGCTGTAAATATTGAAATGCCTGTTGCCACAAGGATTTTTTCCCATTCTTAATATAGGCTTACAAGCATGGCCTTCCCTCATTACAAGCATGGCCTTCCCTCACTGCTGATTTTGTCTATCTCACCACCACCTTCCAGCTGGCCAATGTCACTTCTCTTTTTCCTCCAGCCGCATGGCTCTTTCCCACCTTCTGTTGCCCTTGTCATTGGCAATGGGCACCTCTTCTTTCCAACCAACTTTCTGATGCTGGCTGAAAAGGAATCTGGAGCTTCTCCAGGCCTGGGGAAGCAATGCTGGTGGCTCTGTACACATCAGTGCTCACACCTGCCTAATGGTGTGCCATTCACAGGTCCAAGCCTGGTCCATGTGGCCATCAGCAACAGGGTGGGAGCCAAGGATTCATCCCAGTGAGCAGTGTAACTGGGCCTGTTCAGAACAAGGAGCATTTAAGCAGCTTGGATATCAGTAGGCAGCACACGAAAAGATGGAAGCTAGAGGGGGAAACTGCACTTACCCTGCATAAAACTGCTGAGTCTTTAATGAGGTATTTATTGCAAATAGTCATCAGCCAACTTGTTAAAAACCATCCTCAAGAAGTGACTTTCATGCTGGTGAATGAAGGCAGTGGAAGAGTTTTTGTGCGAGATAAAGGGTGTGTCAAAAAACGTACAGACAACCTAGTTCAAATGTGTCAGTGCATGGTAGTCTTTGTCACAGCAGAACTGGTACAAGATTACCCTGTGAAGGGCACTTGATTGAAAGTAAAGAAAGGGTTGCAGAAAACTAGACAAAGAGGGAGGGGAAATGGAAGAGCAGAGCCAAAAGGTAGAGAAGAAGTTGCAGCAGGGGTGAAGGAGACACGTACATGGTTATTGAGAGGGAGAAAGGAAGGAAAAGAAGCAATGCTGCAAGGATGGAACCAAGGAGAAAAAAGGAAAGTAACTACAGTGGGAGGATAGGAATGGAAAGGGGTGGGAATATCCAGAGGAAAAGACTAGATAGCAGAGGAAGACTGAGATGGAAAAGAATGACAGCAGGGTGAAGGACTAACTGACCTTTAAAGGCCCATTTGGGTGCTATTTTGCATGTGCATAAGGAAGGTGTAGGTAAGGGCTGTGTGAGGACACAGATGTAGACAGCTCTGAGAGAAAAGCCAGAATACAGTGAGAGTAGATGGTCTTGTGTGTAAGGCACTAGATTCAACCAGGAGGCTTGGGGTCAGATTCCTGGCTTCACCAAAGGCCAGGCATAACACTGTTGGGAAGAAGGCAATGCTGTTCATCTTCATGGAAGTTTTGCTTCATTTTTCTCACTGTTCTGCTCTTTTCCACTCACATAATTTTGGGAAATTCATGCCATTGACTTCTGTTCGTTTTCAGCATTTATCTGCAGTAGGAAAGAAAAACTGCCTCTAGGAAAGCTTTCTCCTTTTGCCTCTTTTGCCTCACGAAGCTGTCAACTCTCCAAGGCAGGCTGAGCACCTCATAGTATCACTGCACAGCACTGGACACAATCCCTACATGTTGTGACACAAATACCAGTAGCAAGTTTTAATAACAGAAGCCAAACAAGCTTGCATTTAACCTTTAGCATTGTCAGAAGACGGTATCAAATGAGATACTGACTTCATTTACACTGGTAAAAACGTGTAAGAACTCTACTAAATTTACAGTGTCAATAACTTTACTATATTTAACAGTTCCATTTACAATGTCAGTGGAAGACTGGAATCCAGGTTGGCTTCTTGTGTGCATATAGACTGTGTAAGCAACAGATTTTTTACTACTAGGTTTCTGAGAGGCATAAAATGAAAAGCTGGGTATGTTGACCTGCTACACAGCTGTGGCTATAGCTGCTTTCTGAAGTTTTTGTGCCACGAGATTTAAAAAGAAAAAAAAATAGATGTTTTCCTTTTAATACTGACTCTTACCCAGCTTATCAGAAGCTTTCTGGATGCTACAGTATATTAGAAAAGCCATGAAGAAGACAGATAGTTTTTAGAGACAGTCATTTGGTTTGAGTGGAACCTGGACATGCAGATCAATTCACCACGCTGCCACTACAGCAAATGCTCAGGGCCATAAAATACATTACAGATCAGGAAGCCACCAAAGTGAAGGATAAAATTAATCACTAGTCTGGCTTGCATTCACTGCAATTCAGAAGTTCTTTTTCTCTCCTTCTGTGTTTCAGCTGAAAGACAGTGAAACTTGTAAAACTGCTCCACTCTGAAATGTCCTCATTCCTCTATTATTTGGACTTCAGGTTTTTCCAACTCTCCACTTCTTTAGAGATGTCTGACAAAATGAAGTTCATTGCATGTATTTAATGTTCACAAAGGGCAGCACGATCCCAGTTTTATACAACACTAAGGGAAGACTCTGGGTAATAAAGACATACTGTGCTATGCAGGGCAAATTCAGTACAGACCTGGAGACAGGGTAAAAACTCCATGGGAACCCCAGTTAAGCCTGGGGCTTTCCCATTTTTAAAATCCATCCTTCCTAGCTGCTCTGTCCAGCTACTATTTCACTCACTTCACAGCCTGTCTGTGCAGCCAGGCAAGCCTCCCTGACCAACATACAGACACTCACACATTCTCCCCAAATCCTGCCTTTTGGCAGCTGCCCACAGACCAAGAGGAGCAAGGCTCTGTAGCCAGAGGTGGAGTCTCTTCTAAAGCCCTGTCAGCTATTCCTGTCCAATTATGGCACTACCAAGAGACCTGACCATTTGAAGTATGATGAAGTGTGGTGGATGCTGAAGGAGCCAAAAATTGTGGGTCACTGAGACTCATTTTGAAAAGTTTTATTTTTAAGTTCCACCTCAGCCTTTGCCTCAGGAACATGTGGAAATCTCCCAGAAAAGTCATTTTCAAATCAGGGTGAGTTTCTGCCTAGTGGCACGGCTGAAATCCTCAGGGCATGGGCTTTGGTTTGCTCCAAAGTGGAAAACCCAAACCACCTTCCATGAAACTCATAGCTAAAATGCAGAGCTAACAGGAGAAGGTGTTGGGATCAGGTAGAGGTGCAGCTGGAAGAACTCTCTTCCAGTAAGCTAGTAGCTCTCCTGGGAGCAGGGGAGAGGGGTCTGGCCAGCAGCGGCTGTCTCTGCTCTTTGTAAGAGAGGATGGAATAGCTTGTTAGGCTCTGGTTACTATGGGACATGGCTGAAGCTTGACCTGGTTTATGAGCCAAGCCCCAGTCTTATGAATTCAATAGAAAAACTTATGCAGACCTCAGTGGGACCTGGGTTTGGCCTAACATGCTTTATTTAGAGTCTTGAGTGAGGGAAACATTTTTCTTTAGATTACAGTTGAAGGATTCTTGGGTTTCAGCTTAAGTCTTATGGTGGCAGTGTATTGCACGCTCATATTTCTTTCTTTTTCTTTAATAAATCACTTTTCTCCCACACTTAGCCTCTGACCAAAACCTGTCTGCTTGAACTGCAATAAACCTGGCTGGTCAGTGATTGCTTTCCTGAAAGCAATCTGCTCCAACCACACTGTGCCTGTACTGGCTGACCCCCACGCTGCCACATCTCTGCCCCCCATGCCCCCCCAATCCCTCTTGTTCCAGGTACCTGGTAGGGAGCAGAGGCTTTGGGACTGAAGGGATACAGAGACTGTAAATACATGTTTCTTTAGCTGTACTTCTGAGGCACAGGGATTTGCTGGAGCTGGGGCCAGAATGAGCTAGCTGTGCTCGAGTCTATCAGATTTGTGAAGTACAGATGTGCTAATTCCGCTGCAACCACAAAAGAATTTACAACAGGAAGTGTTGCAGCTGTTGCTTATTAGCATTAGTACAAATTATGCGAAGCAAATTGTTAGCAGTCGTGTTTCCATAATATTTAACTCATGGCAGTGAATAAAAGCGATTCTTTTTCAAGCAAAATTTTAGATTTCCAAGGGCATCGATTTCCGATTGTCCATGAAGGGAGCATGGATGGGAGAACAGCATGCAACTACTTCAAGGCATCAGAGTAAGTGTGTGCAGCTACTTGCCCACTTTCTCTGGTAAAGGTGTGTGAATTTGGGACCATATTTCTTGGTGAGAAAAGGAAAATCCCTATGACTCCATATGACCCAGTTGCCAGCAACAGGGTGTAACAGTGTGTGGGTGTCGTGTTTTAACTCTACCTCAGCCAAAAATTAGCACATTCCGCCCAATTATGGAGCTGCTGCAGTAAAGTTCTGCACACAGAAGTGCTTGGAAAGGCAAGGAGGATCTTGCTGACCTGCCATTTCCCTGAATTTTCACCCCCAATGTGCTTGTTATGACTTACTTCCCTAGCAACCCCAAGCCTGTTGATGTGGAAGCAGCCTGTGCCAGCAGAGCAGTCGCATAACACAAGCTCAAGAAGGTGAATTTGGAGAAAAAATCCACACCACAACAGGCTGAGCATGCAACTGACTAAAGGTGCAGCCTGAAACGCTGGGGTGCAACCTGCATACATCTAACAGCAAAATCCTCCAGACCAGATCTCTGGGCACGACAGCTCTCTCCAGCCAAACCAGTTTCAGACCAGGGTAGTGGCTGGTTTTGGTCCTTCCATGCCTGCTGCCTTGCTGGATCAGCCAGCAGCAGCCAGTCCTTTCTGGCACCTCCTCTGCCTCCCTCCTTGCTGCTTTGGGAAGAACTGAGCAACTGGCCCTGGGGAGGGAGGCTGTAGTTTGGAGAGGGAAAAGGTTTGAAAAGCATTTAATTTTAATTAATAAAAAGGGGGCATTTAATTCTTGCCTGCCTTTCTGGTGCCGAGGGAGGATCAGTTGTATCCGGGCGGATGTCTGACCCTGGAGATGCTCCTCTGCAGGGTGAGCTGAGGGGTCATTCACAGGTTGCTTGAAGGACCTGGGGGATCTCCTTCATGATGTCTTTTTTTTCAAATAGAAGCTATTCAAATAAAAAGAGACAGAAGGGAGGCAAAAAAAAAAGGTGCTAACTAATTAACTGAGGGGTTTGTGTATGTTTTGGGGAAGTAAGAGCAGCCAGATTCCTCCCTGAGCTTGTGCAGCCTCCAAACCATGCAGCCAGAGATGGAGGGGTGCTGCACCCCATGGGCAGGAAGGCACCATGGGGTGATTGTGCCAGGGAGAGAGGAATGGCTGCTGCAGTCAGGACCAGGCTTCAGAGAATTGTGTGTGCTCCTGCTGATCCAACAGAGGCATCCTTTCCACACAAAAACTTTATCAGCCATTTTCTTGTTGTTTTGCTAATTATTGCTGGTTTTGCTGATAATGCTCCATTTAATCTCTCACAGCCATCCGTTCATTATGAAGCAAGGAAGTGTAGCTCATGAAGACTGCTGACAACCTATAGCAATTCAGCCATCAGTTTAAGGGCAGTAACAGCCCAGAGTGATGCTTTACATGCTGGTCCCAAGGGTGCCTGCCTGCATTAATCACACTGAGCGAAGCTGCTAACGCTGCAAAGGCTGCTGCACTCCTCAGCCTGCCAAGCAAGACAGTGGGCTCAGAGAGGTGGAGGCATTCCCAGAGGCATTTCTTGAGACAATTAGGTCTGGCTGAGGAAGGAGGCACTTGCTGGTGTGAGAGAAGAGGCTGTGATGGCAGGTGGATGGGAAGGCAGAGAGGCTGGCCTGTGTTGGCAGCTGAGGCTGAGCTGGTCAGCCACATGAGCTCCAAGAAGATGGTCTGCCTAGGAGCGCTGGCTCTGTGCTCCCAATACCCGGTAAGCACCACTCAAGCAAGGGAGGATGGTCCCCAAGTCCTTGGACTTTGACTGCTTGCTTCTTTTGAAAAAAATTTTAAAAAGTGAAAGCTCTCAAAGAATTGAAACTGCCTGGAGCAACCAAAGTACCTTTTGATCCAGCTGTGAGTGCTTAGAAGTAGAAAAGAGGCACATGTGTTGCTTTTAAAGGTGTCGCACATCCACCCACCTGTTGGGAACAGTTAAAAATACAACTGGGTTGGCTACAGTCTAAAGGGAGATCTGTGAAAGGAATAGCAAGCAAAGTAATTTGTACAAGCGACATCTAAAGCAGCAGCCAATGGAGAAGCAGCTGACATGCATATATATTATGGTTCTTTAGTGCCTGTTCTGAGGAAATGGCCTGACACCCTCAGCAGAGCAGAGCTGCTTAACTCCCTTCACTGACAAGACCTGAAAGAGAAAAATTGGGTACAACTGCTATATTACTGCAATTGCAATAATGTTTGTCTCCTAATTGCCTCTTAGTGAAAAAGAAACCCAGCAACATGCAGTGAGGAATTTCTTGTCACAAGCATTACTTACATGTAAAATGATTCCACTAACTGCCTCCCCTGTGAAAAACAGAACATCAAATATCATGGCCTGGACAGTCCTGATGTACCTACAAGTGTGATATCAAACGAGATGGCACCAATGACTGTGTGCATCAGATACACACATGAAAACTATTTCAGCACATCAAGTCATGTGTATGAACATCATTACCACCATGGAGTCTCTTCATACTGCATTGGTATGATCAGACCTCTCAGCTGTAACATCCAGAGTAGGGGCAGAGTGTGGAAAGAAGGGGTGAGACACAGAACAGAATGGGAAGGATTCTTCCTTAGGAAAGTCTAGTTCTGGCTTGTGGTTTTTTCCTCCACTCTGAGAACAAAATGTGAATCTACAGAACCTCCAGGAAAATACAATAAAATGCAAAAATATTCTTGGAACAAAAATGTTCCACTTCCAAAATGTCAAAATGATGTTTTGACACTACTGAAAGCTGTAGTTTCAGTTAAATAGAATTTAATGTTAGAAAGTGACATGCTTTTATGAAGAGTTTTGATTTTGACAAAGTGGGATTTTCCAGCATTGAAGCCATCTGATAAAGTCTAGCCAGCTCTGATTACTGATATATTACAGGTGGAGGTGGAGTTTTAAGTGAAGGAATTAAAATCACATTTTGAAAAAGAAAAGAGGTTAACTAAGTTCATCATTATGAGGGGGAAAAAAAGAGATTGTTTGAGGACTCTCTGAAGGTAATATTACTAATACAGCAAGATTTTTACATATTTTGGGAATGTAAGAGTGAAAAATTAACTGTACAGGTTTGCTGTTGATGGAAAGTCACCTCTGCCTCAACTAGATAGGTGACTGAAGAGATTTCCATTCTTCATACCACATACACAAAGTGCTGTGGATGGGTGTTGTGTTACAAGCATTGGCACATTTAGGGTTCCCTATGAGACATCACTAAATGACATACATGAATTTTCATTTAATACAGTTGTTCAGCTATTCCTATTTAGGGTGTTTCAGCATGCAGACAGGATTTGTTGAAAGCTGGTCAGTCCTGTAGAGATCCAATCCTATAAATTTATGACAAGATTTTTAAATTAGGAGAGTAGTCCCCAGGAGTTTAGGGGAAATCTTGCAGGATATGGTTTCTCCTCTTTTTAAGGATTTCCAGGATTAGGCCCTTGAATGGATATATTTTTAAAGGATTTCTAGTCTAGCAACATGCATCAAGTTGAGTTTTATTTCATGAGGTATTTTTGGTAACATTCTTTTCTACATAAACAGGGTAATCTTGCATATTATCAGGACCCTGTTTCTCAATTCCATTGACCTAACTAGCTCTAAGATCACCTGCATGACTTACAAACACTTGCTACCTCTCCTTGTCATCCACTAAGGGTTTGAACTATATGGATGTGTACCTTCATAGTCGTCCTTTGTGGATGAAAACAAGGACATACCCATTCCACAGATTACTTCCTCAGCCTGAGACCTGTTTTCTCCCCCTCAGTTACAAGGAGTGTCAATGAGCACCTTTTAGATTTGCGTAAGAGGCAGAAGTGAATTTTTAATTCACTTGAAAGTCCAGCACATCTGTCTGTGTACTGAAAGCCGCAGCACAGTCAGGAAACAACCCTACAGCATCTGTCCCGAGCCTGACCGTCATTGCAAAGCCCAGAGATGTGCCCAGCTCCTTGTGAGCAACAATCCCACCCGGCTTCCTGTTTTTGCTAAAGACGCAAACAACAACAAACCCAGGAATTCAGCTTTTTCTCGGAGTGGCACAAACGGCGCGCCAGACCGAGGTGGCTCAGGGAAGGGAGCTGACAGCTGTGCGCGCCAGACACCGTGGGAGCCATCCGCCCCCTCTTCGGTGCCACGGAAACATCCTGTCACAAACACTCTGCATTCGGGCTTTGCTTGAATTCATTAGCTGCAAACGGCGACGGGCGCATCCTGCTGGGAGCCTGTGATTCCTTGGCGGTGTTATGGATGTGCTCGATAGGAGAGTCATGACGGTCAAAGCTCAGCCGACAGAAAGCACCGCAGCACCAGAGCTCCAGCCTCAAGGCTGCTGGGGCTGCTCCCTCTAGCGGGAAAAAGTACTTCAGCTGGAGAAAAAAACCTTCTTCCTCTTTTCTTTCTTTATTTCATCATCATCATCATCATCATCATCATCATCATCATCATCATCATCTTCTTCTTCTTCTTCTTCTTCTTCTTCTTCTCTTCTTCTTCTTCTTCTTCTTCTTCTTTGTTCTTTTCTTTTGTTTTCTTTTCTTTTCTTTTCTTTTTTTCTTTTTCTTTTTCTTTTTTTATTTTCTAGTGAATAATTCAAGTTTTCCGGATAGTGCAAGACACGGGGCAGTTCCCATGGGACAAAAGGTGACCAAACTCTGCACGTTCCCAGCCTTTGAGCATGGAGAGTGGAGTTGGTGCCCAGGCAATGCAGGTCAGCGATTACTCCTCCGAGGCAGGCTCGTGGTAAGTGAGGGAGTCCTGGTTTGTCTTCTAGCAGTCCTCAGCATATGCTGGAGCTGTGTTTGGTTTTGATTTCCCACTTCTGATTACAAAAATAGGACTTACTATAATCATAATAATATTAATGATACAAAATAATTATTGTAATTATATACTTTTTGGCAAATTATTAACACAAAGCAGCCCAAAAGATCCCATTGGATTAAAAAAAGGTGACAATGCACAAATGTTAAAAAAGACTAAGTCTTTGATAAAAAAGAAGGAAAAGTAATCTGCAAATGAATGCAATTCTGTAAGGCAACGTGTTACCTTTAATCTTCCATCTAGATTTAGCTCAGATTCTGTTCAAGTAATTGTCAGAACTTGGCTTGCTTGAGCTTATCAATGTGGTAACACAGTTTCAGCGCTGGTCCCAGTTTCAGCCCCAGGTATTTCATGATCATGTCACTTTTCAGCAGTAACAAAGCATTGCCATCAATTTCCTGGTTTCAAAAGAGAGGAGGAGAATCAAAATGTGTTAACCCTCCTTTAAGTGCTATGTCCTGACACATTAAACAAGGTGAATTAGAAACAGCATGTCATTTAGGGTAGAACTACCTGAAATGTCATGCATTTTGAAATTTCATTAAAAAAATTGAAATCTGAGGTGTGACAGAAGGACGCTGTAAAGGAAGGTTTAATTAAATACTACTTTTTATTCTTCAAGGAACTATAAGATTAGTCTAGGTTTTCAATTTATTTTGCAATTAAAAGGAGATTTTTTAAAAAATCGGGTTTGCTCTAAGCACAATTCTGAGAGAAGCCAGTCAGCCTTGAGAGAAAGGTATGAATGATGGTATGAAGGATGTAGCCACATTAAACTGCTAACAGTACACCTCTGGATCTCAGTTCCAGGCTTGTCCCCAGCTATCTGCATGGTTCACATATCTGCAGTACACTTACATCCAGTGATGTGAGTATGTGTATATATATAGGTTTTTCTTAAATTGAAGACAGTAGTAACTTGCTTATTTAATTGCATTTATTAATAAAATTTGCTAAATTTTAATTTAACCCTCCTGTAAGTGGAAGAAATTGCCACCAAGTTCAGCTGTTTATCCCAGACCTGTTGGCTTGAAAAGCTTTTGAAATTACAAAATGCTACTGCAAAAGTAGCCTGAGCCCACAGAGAAACAGACTCTCTTTTGCTAAGGATTGTGGAACACAGAAGCTTTCAGCTATACTGTCCATGGACCCACAGCTTGTCTGGTTTACCTGATCATGTTAGTGGATTTGCCAAAAAATACTACCCATTCCCACAGTTTCCAGCACACTCACACAGTTGGACTGTCAGAGCTAAAACATCCCCAGTGCTTTGTGTGTGTGCATACTCACAGATACAGACCCCAATGCTGTACAGATTGTATTCTATGGTTTTGATGGTCAGACCTTTCCACTGTGATCCATTGCCTACTTATTAAGCAATGCTATGGATCCTAATTTGCCCTGATCATTATTATTCCATTCAGTAGGTGATTTATCTGATGAGCAGTTAAGGTCACTTTCTGATTAACTCAATCAATTAATGCTCTTCATTTTGCAACCCCCACTCTATCCATAATAGAAACTCTCTTCACCTCCCCGCTCTCCTTGCCATTATTTTAAGGAAGCTAAGGTAAAGTAAGAATAAGTGTTACATATAATTACTATTTGCATAAGAAAAAAAGTAAGAACTCCTTTATCTGTGGTGCCATAGGGTAAAAACACTGTCAAGGGTCAGGTGTGGAGGCAGCTCTTTCTAAATGTTGAGTTCAGCATTTTATTATTTCCATTATTATTACTGTGTAGGGGTCAAAATTAAACTCCATGACAATAGTATGCCAGAGGGAGCATTCATATCCAATTAAATATCCCATATTAGCTATTTCCCTGCACAGATTCTTGGCTTGACTTCTTTACAGTTTTACTGTGTCAGCCCTTTTAAAAATAATTTTAAAAAGAAGACATTGATAACGTGGATCCTACATCTACAATAGCCCCAACAGATCTTGAGCCATATCTGGAACTGGCAAAATTCAGTGCCATCTAAGCCACCTTTCCCTTCCCCCAGTCTTTCTACCAAGTCTTTCCTGCTGATAGAGTCTGCATAGGCTCTCACACAGTGCTGCTACAAGGTCCCTGGCCAGGGAGTGGCTCCTTTCCATGAGACCAAAAGCTTTATCAGGGATGAGCTCAGCTGTCCTTGGCACACAGATGTGCTGAGGGAGCAGGGATCCGCAGAGGGGAGCTAATAGGAAGTTTCTCTTTGGTGGACACTCTCAGGAGCTACCTGTGACAGAGCTCCTTGGGTATCTAGGCAAGAAGCAAAGCTTCTGCTCCTGGTGGGAAGAGCAGACAGAGGCAGGACAGCCTGCAGAGCCTGTTGTGGCTGCAAAGGTTGTGGGCTGCATGCTGGAAGAGTTGGCTGCAAGGACTGAAGTCAACACCCAAATGGCCTAACAGAGCAGTAGGAAAGCACACTGCCTGCATGCAGGATACATCCTCCAGCTGTTTCCTTCCTGCTGCTCCCACCGGCCTCTCCCTACCAGCACAGATGAGCTGATTGCCAATGCAACTATTTCGGGTGATAGCTGGGCCTTGTCAATGACAGTAAGTGCTTCTAAGTAAATTATGCACCTGCTGCACAGAAAGATTGAACATACAGGAAGATATGGCTGAGGTTAATGGACTAATCACTTGTCTCTCACCCCTGGGGTCTTTGTGCTAATCCAGATGAGGTTTGAAGGCTGAAAAATTGCAGGGACATATATAACTCAAAGGTGTAATTGAATTGAGTTGTGTGGCAATCATACCCAGGTTCTCACACCTATAGCATATTTTACAAGGAAACCAGTGATAAGTAGAGCCCATGGGTGCTGGGTGTGCACCAAAGGATGACAGGGACAGCCTTTAGTGGCAATTTAGCTCGATCTCCTTGGTCGCAGAGCAGCTGCAGTATCATGGCACTCTCCAGTGCAGCTGGCCCATGACTGCCTGGAGTGCTCCCCTACCCTGCTGCTACATAAAAGCACGTTGTGCCATACTTTGCTACAAAGGGAAACTAGACAAAATCAGTGCCCTAGCACACTCCATATTTACACAACAAGCTTTAAAAGTTGGGTATTTTAACTTTGGGATGTACCTGTATGGTACATCAGACCCTGTCAATTCTCGCTCCCCTGCATGAAGATTTTCTCTTGATGCACAGCCCCTTCTGATATTCTCCGAAACTCATTCTATAGCAAGTTCCTTCAAATCTGAAGGTTGCTTTTTTATCTGCCTGGTTGCCCACATGACCCATATAAGCCATGTTTTCATTATCAGCTTATAAAACAGAAGGCAGGAAAAGTAAGCCAACACCTGACTGTACTTGCAGACTTGGCCCTACACCACTGTGCCTGCTGTTGTTCTCATCCCATAGGCTGCCTACAGGATAGCAGATGGCTGCCATACCTTCCTAGGGTGAGCAGGCACCAAGACCCTTTTGTTCATTTTCATCTGCTCTTCAGCCACCTCCTCTGCTCAGTATCTGGAACCCTGCATGTAGAAAGCAGCTGGAGGTCCATTTACCTCCCTTAGCTCTTGTCTGCAGCCCCACAGCCCCACTTGTCTCTGCTGGCACAGGGGAAAGGAGTGACCAAGCCCTCTTGCTGTCTCTGCAGCACTGGGGGTGCTGATCAGGACTGAGTGCTGGGGAGCAATTCTCATTTAGACCTAGCTCCAGGCACTTACATGAAAAGTTATGACCTCCAGCTGCACATAAACAAGTCACTTTTAGGGTTAAATCAGTTTTTCACAGCCAGATTGAACTGATTAAGGAGAGATGGAGAAGGCCAGAAATGCTAGTACATACATTGGTGTCGACTCCATATACAGCAACAGAACAAGAAACTCCAGATCAGACAAGTTTACTGTCTTCCCCTTTACTAATTAAGGGTAACATAATTCCCATCACTGGAGGTTGCCTCACAAAAGCAGCTATCATATTCTCTAGTGAGTCAGCAGGTCTGTTAAATTTGGTTATGTAGTTACATAATACTGAGGGGAAAAAGATTAAAATATTGTCTGTTTTGGGTTTCTCCTGCTAAATATCTAGAGACACATAAAAAATACTCTTCAGAGGAGAATCATATGTATCCTGTGAAAAAGTTGTCATTGAAACGAGGCTTTTTTGTGCCAATCTGACAATGAAAAATGAGCATCAGATCCTCAATGCTTTCTCTTCGGCTTGGCATAGAAACAATTTATGCTGGAGTAGCTGGAAACAAATAGTGAGCATTTTCTAAAGACACTGTTAGGGTTTCCCCACTGAAGTATAAATTAATAGAGTAGCATAGCATAGCATAGTATAGCACAAAATTAGAATAGAATTGGAATGGAATGGAATGAAATAGAATAGAATAGAATAGAATAGAATAGAATAGGTCTGTTTCAGGTGGTAGGGACCTACAATGACGTAGCCCAACTGCCAGAGCAATTCAGGGCTGACCAAATGGCACAATGTTATTAGGAGCACTTCTCAAAAGTCTCTTTAGCACTGACAGCCTTGGGCCATTGTCCATCTCTTCACAAAGCCTGTTCCAGTGTTTAACTACCACCTCAAGGGATAAGTGAAATTTCTATAGCCCAAACCCCCCAGAGGCACTGAACTCCTTGCCAGGACCTGCATTCAACTTGGCTGAGCAAAACACTGCCTATAGCAGCCCAGTGCAGCTGAGGGGCTCTGTGTGTGTGACATCCTGGCTATCCCCTGTGACTTAAATTACCTAGAAGTGGTAAGGGCAGCCTTCTACATACGTGTTTTCTGAAGAGCTCCACATGAGGGCCTAAAGCTTGAGGGTCTGCATCCTTCACAAACCAAACCACATCATCCACCGTCCAGGTCAAAGGATTCTTGCTTGATGGCCGAGCTGCATCTTGTCGTTCAGGTGAAGGACTTGAGGCTATTGGTACAAAAAAGCCCACAACAGTGCATTACAATGGCACACAGAGGTTTCCTCAGTTTGTGAGTGTGCAGGGCTTTGGCAGCCTCACTGCAGCATTGGACATTGGATCTGTGCAATATCAGCCTGAGATGGTGGCACAGGGAGAAAAGGGGACTTGGAGCAGTTTGCAATCTGACTGCTTATTGGAAGACATGATCCCATCTGGTGAATTGTGTTAAAAAACATGAAACCCTCAGGTCCCTGCTGGGGAAGGAAAAATGTGCCAGCTGCCAGGCTCTTAAACTGAGCTGTCCCTGCTGTCTGATCTGCAGCAGTGGGGATCTTGGCTCAAGAAGACACTACCCTCACACCTGGAGAGAAAGTTCTTCAGCACTAAACAAAGGAGTTTGCCATTGAATGCAAAAGCTAGAGGATAAAATCACAATTTAGCAAACAGAGTTTTTTCTTTGCATTTAGATATTCATACTTGTTTTAGAGCTTAGCAGAAGGTTTTCAGTCCATATCTCCCTAATCTTAGTCTCTCACAAAGCTGATGGTCCCCAGTGAATGCCAATTTGGAAAGTTACTAAAACATGTGAAGATGAACATTGCACATGTGACTTTTTAATGGTGTAAGCCCTGGATGATTTAAGGTGACTTCAGCTTGCTGTAGCTTTAAATCAAGTGAATAAAGGCACATTGGAATGAAAGTGCATTTATGTTTTTATTCTTGCTCTCTGCAGAATTATAAATCTCAATCTCCACCTGAATATAATTTGTACCCCCACTTATGCTGCTTCTCTACGACGAGAACATTATTACGCTAGGTTACAGGAAAGCTGTTTCCATTTGTTTATATCCACACAAAGGAAACTTTGCCTTAGCAGGCAGCAGCACACAGATGTGTTAAATGTTACTTGCTCACATCTGCTTCTGTCAAAGCCCCGTTTTTAATGAGTCATGTGCAAATGGCAAGCAAGTATACACTACAGAAGACCAGAAATCAAACAGAAGAGTGTGTGTAGAGGGAGACCACAGATACCTAAACTAGAGCCTGGAAATGCCCCAAGGAGCCAAGAGGCAATCAGAACTGCGGAGAAGAGAAGGGATGAGCTCTCCAGAGAAATACTGATCTTATAAAGACAGATGAGATGTGTGAGAATCCCCACGCATGACTCAAAACACAATCCTAAAGCACATGAGTAAATGTGCTGGGTTGGGTTTGGGGCTTATGTAGATTGTCATTCCATTGACTTCAATAGAGCTCTGCTGATTTATATTAGCTGAGTCTCTGCCCATATATGCCCAATAATGGTTTTATGTGCATATTGGTCCTTTTTTTTTCTTGCCACAATGCTCATCTTACAGTATAATGTGATGAGGTATATTTGCAGTTACTCAGGATGAACTCCAGAAAGCAGCAGTGATATGAATGTGCAAATCTGGTCAATGGTTCTCATAATGAGATGAGATGTAAATATCATGATAATTGCACTCTCATTTGCTAAGTCACTATTCTGGATACAAAGGACAAGGAACAGCCGCAGATCCTTTTAATTAGGCAGCGAGGACCGGTGTTCGTATGGACTCAGGTCCTCGGTGTTCGTATGGACTCGTATGGGCTCTGCTCACAGAATAAACACAATACACAAGGGTACAGGCACCATCTGGAGCCTTTGGCATGAAACAATGAAGACAGAGAGTGCAAAACGAACAGGGTAATCTTGGCCAACCCCTGGATCATCAGTAACATTGAGGAACTTTGTCAGGGACAAGGGAGAGAACTGAGACTTGTCTTGGAGACAGAGGGGTATTTCTCCCCTTCGTGATCCATCAGTGGTTTGGATGACAGCTGATGTGTGGAGGTATTGGGCACTACACCACCTCAAACCAAAGGTCAGGAAAAAGACCAGGCTTTTGCAAACTAGTCAGAAAATAGAGGGAGAAGAGAAAGGTTTGGATGTGTCCAAAAGATTGCAGAAGTTTCTACGCTAGTGCTATAACATGGTCAGGGGAGATCTTGTGTCGCTACCAAGGATTATGTTTTTTCCCTTAAATTTGTATAAATATAAAGGAAGCCCAGAGGACTTAGCATGGGATTTACACTGGGAAAAGAAAGGGCAGCCTGCAGCCCAGTGACTCCTGCCTGCAACCTGCCCTGGAAAGGGCAAAGGGGAGCAGAGAGCCCTGAGTGCAGCTGGGAGCCTTCACAGGTATTGGAAGTATCTGTAATAAAAGGAAGGCGGATGAGAAGAAAAGGTTGAAATGACAGGGTGAATCTATTCACTCCTTTGCAATCTAGCAATCAATAGCATAAATGTGATTTCTGAAAGACAAATATATAAATGACCTTTCTAAAGAGACTACATAGCTAGAACTCTTCCAGACCCTAGAAGGTGAAGATAACCCTTTCAGATCCATGCCTGAGGTATAGTATAATATCGTCATATAAAAACAAGAATTGTGTGTTGATATTGATTCTTAGAATATTTTTTTGTCTTTCTTTACCTACTTATTATCAAGTTTTGGATTCTCTGATGCTTTTTTGTTAACTAAGGTGTGTTATTTTACTTGTGTGAAAAGAGCTAGCTTTAAATGTTATTAATAAATCTGAGATACCCCGTTTGTAGCAAAATATCCATTTGTAGCTGGTGAGTCTGGAAACAATCTGTTTTTCCATACATTTTATAATTCATTTGATTGGTTAATTTGTTTGGCATTTTAATATTTTAGTTTACACATCTGAGTGTAATTTCTCTGTTTACAAAAGAAGATAGATAATTTCATGTCTACACAAAGGCATGGGGTTTCTTTCAACAGCATCACTTTGGTGAAAGATTATATTAAGCACAAAAGTGTTTGATGGCAGCAGGGCAAGTACTATACATTTTTTTCACATCTGAAGGTATTCACACTTAACCTAAGAATTAGATAAATGAGGAAGTCTCATGTCTCCCGGGTATCCTATGCCATCCTGTCATCAGAATTAATCAAGATGATAATGAATACTCAGATTACAAAGAGATGGGAGTGCTTGCGACCAATAATTATTTTTAGAGATCATAATCTAGGTCAAATCCAATTTCCTGTTTTTGACAGGTGGCAAAAATTTGTCAAATTAATGGAATGGGATATGGAAATTTAGGTAATCAGAGGGAAGCACTTTCCCCTCCTGCTTCAAACGATATTGGGGAAGGACAGTGAAGAGGCTCCTCTGCAGGGGAAGGTCTGCAGGCATCCCAGTCAAGACCATTGCTCACACAGAAACAGCTGGAATCACCAGGTCAGTGGCCAAAGCCAGGTGAGGGAAAGAGGTGGCCTGATTTGGTTGGAGTTTTCACCCCACACAGGATTTTCTCTGCCATTCACCTCAAATCTCTGGACCTTCCTGAGAAAGAGAATGGAGACAGAGCCAACAGCCAAATGGCTGCAGAGGCATGACAAGGAAATAAAAGGCTAAGATGGAGTTAAACCTGCAAAAGGAGGAAAGACAAATAACAGACTCCCTAAATATGTTCTTGGCAAACAAACAGAGCCCAGAGGGAGTACAGTCATTGATAGATAAGAGTGGAAAGGGAGTGACAGATGAACTTTAATATTGCTGCAGGCCTAAATGATTTCTTTGCCTCAGGGGAAGGGGGTAGGAATGAAATTTTAAAAGGTTCTCTCTGATTGCACTGGAGCAGATAATAAGGAGCAGCAGATCTACTGAAACTAAACAGAAGTAGCAGACCCTCAAAGGCGTAGAGAAATGAGAATTATTTTAAAAAACAAACCATCACCCACTATAAACAAGGAAAGGAGGAAGGTTTTAAGATACTTCTCTAAAAATCTAGGGCACACCAAGCAGGAGAAGAAGAGATGCATCAGAAGATGTCTGGGAGAACACAGTCACAGGATTTTGAGGAGGGGACTGTGGCTTACAAGCCATGATCAGCAGAGAGCTCTGCAAAGAAGATCAGGCTCAGCACATCTATTTGCACCGTCTGGCCCTTGCAGGACATGTCAAGCATCACCTGGCTGGTGTCCTCTGCCTTGCAACGCGTCACAGAAGAGTCCCTGTCCCTGTCCCACCAGCTGACAGCACAGCACACACTGTGTGGGGATGCAACATCGCAGGTGCTCCTCTGTTGCGGTTTCGAGGATGTTACAGCAGACTTTACCCTAGAGCTTCTCTACCCAGCCCGGTTCAGCGCCTCAGTGCTCCAAACCCTCTGTCCCAGGGCTGGACACTGCGCTCTCACCAGCCAGGGAGCCATAAGGCTAGCTCTGGTCCGTCTGCTTCCACAACCGGCGGTGATAAAGGAGGCGAGGAGGGTCTATGCGTTGTGTCCATGGAAGATGTTTATTCGCATGGTGCAGCAGAGGCCAACGACCTCCCCGAGGCAGAGATGCCTCGAGGGCAAAGGCCTCACATGCACAGCCACATGTGGAGCATAGACACACGTGGAGCATAGACCGCAAGATGGCGGAGGGTAAGGGGTTTTATAGGGAAACAGAGAGGGGCAGGGACAGCACACAGGCCCAGTGACCTCTGGGTACAGGGGAGGTACAGGGGCGGAGTTAGGAGTACAGGAACCAATAGGGGAAACCCGAGGGAGTGGCCAGGGCCACGTGGGGTTAGGGTACAGGAACCAATAGGGAAAACTGGGGGCGTGGCTAGGACTACGTGGAGTAGGGAAGGCAGGACAATAGGTGACAAGGACAGTCGTTAAGAAAGGGGTGTGGGGAACTTGCAGCCATTATCACAATATTTCCCCATTTTTTACTAAATTAAAGAGGGAAAGGCTTTTTCTAAAAACTTTCCTAACAAATTTTTAAACAACAGGAAAATGGTAAAACAACATAATGTAAAGCAATAACAAAATTAGTTTTGCTGTGAGTATGGGGAAAACGATGATGCAGCTGGCTGATTTTGATGTTGGAATTCAGTACAGGCTGAATTTTCGGACTGCAGTCATGTTTGTAGTCTGTTTTTCTTTTGCTGGGGTTGCTAAGATGAAGGCAGGGTTTGCAGCAGCAATGGGGTTGTCACCGAAGTCTTTCTCAGCTTAGGAGAGGGAGAAAACTTTGGATGCAGCGCAGCTCCACTGGGTGACACACAGCTCTTCCCTGCTGTGGCTCTGCCGGGTCTGCAACAGTTCTACTAGGCTCTAGCACGGCCGGACAGCAGCACAGCTACAGGGACTGTTTTGGCGCAGCTCTACTAGGCTTCGGGGGCAGTGTCTGCCGCGGGGAGCTAGAGGTGCAGTCTCACCGGCTCCTCCGAGCTTGCCGCGGGCAACTGGAGGTGCGGCTCCGCTCCCAGCCAGGCCATAGCTGCTTCTGGCTGAGAGGGAACACCTGAGAGGATGGGAGGAGGGGCCCACACCGAAGGGAAACACTCAGATGGGGAAGGATCTGTAACCGAAGGGAGTGCCCACCGACGCGGGGGGAGGGGCTACCTTGCAACGCGTCACAGAAGAGTCCCAGTCCCTGTCCCTGTCCCACCAGCTGACAGCACAGCACACACTGTGTGGGGATGCAACATCGCAGGTGCTCCTCCAAGAGCAGCCCAGCATCCAGCTGCAAGAGACGTGGCCGTGGACATTAAATATTGATCTGGGCTTTTCTTGCTTTGCCTCTCTTTTGCAGGGGAAACAAAAAGGCAGCTCACTGAAAGCACTGAAACTTTCAGACTGAAATGTCCTCAAAAATCAGCAAGCAGGATGTATTTGCTGAATACAGTGCTGAGGTTCACAATGCCATCAGCAGCTCCTTTGCCTTGGGGAAGTGCTGGATCTGTCCCCCATGAGCCCCCTGCAGCATTATTCTGGAAAAGGAGAAATTTCAACCCCCATGTTCCCAAATGTTTTCAGGAAATATGTGTACTAATAAGCAGGATTGCCTCTTTAACAAAGACCCTCAGGTGATAATAATTAACTGCTAATACTGGATAATAAAATCTCCATAAAAATAACAAGCTACAGGGCAAGGTTAAGGTTATTATATTATGGTTGAACACACAATTCTTCATACTTGTGATAAAGGCTTTGTCTGTTATGTAAGCAGGCTTGGAAAGGTTTATGATGTCCTTGACTATTCCTTCCCTGATTTAAAAGCTTCAATTTGGCAAACGATGACAGGAAAGCACATGTTTATCTGTTTTCAGCCCCAACTGGCTTTCTGAAATGAGATTTTTAATTTTTTTTTCAGAATTTTTTAGCATAATCAAGGAGAATTAGGCATCAAGCTTCCGATCGCATTAATGAGAGCTTTGAGGTTTAATCTCATCCATTCCACTTGAAAGACATGTTCTGCTATGCATGGAGATATGTTTTATGATTATGGTTTTTTCCATTATATTTGCTCACCACAATAAATAAGGCAAGCTATCTTTCAAAACTATCCATAAATAAATAGGATTGGTTTGAGGTTTCAGAGATAAATTCTTCCTCTTTTTAATGAGCCCATCTCTGCCTTGTAAGTATACAAACTGAAGAGGATAAGAACTGAGACTGACACGCACCACTTACTCATCTTTGCTTACTTATGATTCAGCAACATATAAATTATGCCTAGAAGGAAGAAAAAACACACACACAGATTCCAAAGACCTTTGCAAGACAGACTTTGTGAAGACAGTAATCAAACTCCAGTGTAGCTGCACTATGGCA
This sequence comes from Lichenostomus cassidix, assembly GCF_008360975.1. Classification (NCBI taxonomy): domain Eukaryota; kingdom Metazoa; phylum Chordata; class Aves; order Passeriformes; family Meliphagidae; genus Lichenostomus; species Lichenostomus cassidix. Next base: position 68,295,325 of record NC_139483.1, on the reverse strand, counting down.
TTTGCAGAAAGGTGTATATTAAAAGTCTGGTATTGCCAGTAGAAGCGGAAGCAACATGGTAGGTGAAGATATTTCTTTCTGTGAAATAATACAGTCTCTAACTTTAAGGAGGAGTGGGTAATGCTTTGTAGGACTCTGGTGACAGTTCCAGTGTTACAGAGCTGACACCATGGCAAATAATGAAAGATATGAAATCAGGCTGTGACTGGAAACATCACAGTGTCTTAATGCTGGAAGTGATATTGTAATGAATGTGTGGGCACCTTGACTACACAGATGTCACTGTGTTGCCCACCACAGCCACAGAAAACTGCCTTTCTGAGAGCAAATGCCTCTCCTCTGCCTCAATGGACCCAGCTTCTGCTATGGACTGCAGGAGACTCTGCTGGAGTCTCCAGAAAGCAGCTGAGAGGTTTAGAGGGAGTGTGATGGATGGTGGTGACACAAACAAGCATGGGCTGTCTGTGCTGCCATACACTGGTGGAGCACAGGGGATTGATACAGGGGATTGTTAGGGACCTTGGCAGCAAACCCTGTATGGGTTTCCATGTGTCTCTGTGGTACACCCTAATCTACCGTGGGTGATACCAGGACTAATAAATGCCTAAAAATTAAGAAAACCCCAACAATATAAATGAATCCATAATCCTTTTAATGATGTTCACTGCATGCCTCTCTGTTTTAGGAAGCCTTTACTGCTGAGCTGGCCAAATGACCCAGAGATCCCAGAGGATCCCAGAAGAACTAGGCTATGAAAGTGTCAAGTGATTGTCACACAAAAATTACTAAGCTGTTTTGGGATGAGTTCTGTTAACTCCAGATATTATATGTAGCAGTTTTAAGTAACTTGTGACTGCTTCAGAGACACTCATGTCATGGATAGATGGTTTAAAAACAATCTCTTCCTCTTTGCTCCTCTAAGTGCTTCAGTGCATTTTAAGCTAGAGAAATGCAAAGACCTGTAAAGCCAATTGCATGACCACTCAGTGACTTCTTTGTAGGTTCAGTTCTGGAAAAAACATGTGCCACATTTCAGCCTTTCATTTTGTAAAGACTGCGGATTTTGTGGGAAGTCACAAAAAGAGAGATGGAGCTGTCTCCTGAAGCTCAGCTTCCTGCTCAGGACTACATGGAGGTTGCACAAGACATTGGCTGAGACTGGGAAATGGTGACACTCAAAGTCAAAAACAAAAAGGGAAAGTAATGCAGCTGAACAAGCTTAAGAAGCTCTGATGTTAAGCTTCAGTCTCTTGAACATAGTTTCTGTCCCCTGATACCAAGGGTTTTCTCCACACAACACATTCTTAAGCGCAGACATTTTGTGTATGCTGAAAATGCACGATGTATACAGTAAGCCATCAAGTGATTCAGAGAAGAAAAATCTGTGAAGGGTTACTAAGTATGAATCTACCACCTCTGGCTGAGGAAGTCATTGAGCCACAAATTTCTGAAGGCAGAGAGGATAGTGAGGATGTACCACCATCTCTGCTTTTATCCCTTTCCTTGGGGCATGCTGCTGTTTCATGCTGGAGACAAGACGTGTGGCTAGACAGACCTTTGCTCTGAATTGCCCTGGCTCTTCATATTTACTGCAGAGAGATAATGACTGATCCCAAGCAGAATGATAAAGATTTTTAAAGCAAGTAAGTAACAACATTGTTAAATCTTGGCTCCTCACAGCTGCTGACTATAAAGCTTGATTAAAAGGTCCCAGTTCTGCTAGGGGGCTCTAAGGAAGTGGTGGGAGAGGGGTAAATGAGTCCTCTGCACACTGAGCCTCTTGTGCTCCCAACACCTGATTATGCCAGCCTGAGAGGCACTGAACAAGATCTGAAAGAAAGTGGGTTTCATTTCCTTTTCTTTGTAACTGAGGCTACCAGTTCCTAGTTACAACATTTTACAAGTTGTTTGCAGTAGTGAATTTTTATACTATCCACTTTGTCTTGACTAAACTTGACTCTGTAAGTAAAGAATGAGATAATTATGAGAACCAAACACTTATCAGTGGTCTATCTAATAGAGTAACAGAGGGCTAAACCAGGGAAACTAGTGTGTGAAAATAATAGCAAAGTCAGTGATGGGTTTGGGTGGATATTGAACATTTAAGAAGACAAACTTAGACAAACAAATAAATAGAAGGATAAATACTTGTAATACGTATCTTGGAAGAATAATGTTCTGAAATATTAAATAGTGAAAGTTCAGGAACAAGAAATAATACAGGTGTTGGGGAGGTGAGGGATGTAAAGGAATTAAGCAAAGATTAAGCAAAGGATACTGAAAAGATGCTCTGGAATCGTTTCCAAGCAAGAATATTCAGAATAATTTGAAGTTTTCAAGGGAAATGTAAGGGCAAAAAGACAGTGTAATGAACTAATGGTAGACAAAGGGGCTAGGAGAACCAGTAATCTTCTGCAAATATATCAAGATTTAAAAAAAAAAATACTAGAATGGCAGTAGATTCCATTAATAAATGAGGAAGGGAAAAAATTAATGACTTTAAAATGGCTGAGACATTCAACTCCTTTGTTAGATGTATTGTCAGAATAAAAAATGCATACATGAAGTTTGAATAATTAGTAAGGGGTGAAGACACTGTTGGCATCACTACCAATAAAGGTCTGTTGACTGAGAATTTGGAAAATGCAAACAAAGTCAACTGAAGTTCAGTGAAATTGCCTAACCCATTTGATGAACTTGGGTAATTTCTAGAGGCAAAAAAAATCGTGGCCAATAGGAACTGTAGCTGATGGGTAGAGCAACTGCCCCAGCAAATGTAAATTTTAGCATGGTAACTGGACAAAGATTCAGAGAAAAGGAAGAAGAATCATTGAATGCAGTGGCATTCATTCAGTGCCATTCCCATGGCATTTCTTGAATTTACAGATAAACTTCTTGTGACTTTGCTTTCTGAAGAATAAAAGAGCCTTGAGCAGTGAGCTGAATGATGTAAAAAATATATATGTTTTGGTGGGGAGTCTTTTTCAAGCAAAGGCTGACTTGGTTTGTGATTAAAGGGGCAGGATGGGCCACACAGCTAGGAATCAAAACCTTTTGCTAAAATGCTTTGAGGTAATCGCTAATGTTTGGGTTTGCTCTGCATCATGTCTTATACACAGCTGGTGTCACACAAATAACAGGTATCTGCCTGTAGGCAGTGTCAATCTTTGGGAGGAATGCCTTATATATTAATACCTATATGTCTAAGTTGATAATAACAGCTCTGATTGCCATGTGATTACACATTAGAAAACGCATTAGAAGACCTTCACCTTTTTACGTAACAGTGAACAGATTGATTTTGTGTTTACACAGGTTATTATTTCCCCTTCTAAGTGGAAGCATGAGTGGTCTGGATGGATTCCATCACAGAACCACCTTACTAATTTTCTTGGGAATTTGGGAGTGAGTTAAAATTTCAGCACAGCACCGGCATAGCAGCACACATTGCTAAATGGAAGATGTTGCATTACCACTTCTGTCTCCTTCAAGATAAGCCCCATTCCTTGTTGGGCTGGAGCTCTGATGCCGCAGGCCAGTAGATGAGGATCCCCCTGGAGACACCTGGGCAGGACGATGGCTGCAGGAGGAGGAGGAGCCTCCAGCAGGATGTCCATCTGCAGGACTCTGGCGCACGGGGTACATGGAGCCCATGGAACCCAAGGCAGCGTCGGCAGGATCCACACTGTACTGCTTCCTGGTCGGGGCATCAGCCATGTAGTCCTCAGGTACAACTGTCTCTGCTCAGGAAGCCCAGACACAAAATAAACATCAGTAAAACAGAATCTATTTTAATCAAACCTTAAAAAAATATTTTTGGCCAAGATTTCAATTTTTTTAGTCAAGAAGTGTAACTCCATTTTCAAACTGGTGTACAGACAGCTGGCCCCAGGAGAGATCCTTGCTGAGAATTAATAAACAGTGAAGGGAAACACAACCACTCAAAGTCAGTAGAGTCACAAGAGGGAAACTATGGCTTGATATGAGTTGTCCATGTCAGCTTACAATATTATTCTCCATAAAGTCCTGGGCCACAGACTGGCAGGTCCCATTTGCCTCATGGTGGTCCTCAAATACACTGAGACTAGAGGATTGAAAGGAAGGAGACAGAGGAGGACAACAGGAGGGACAGACAGTTTGTTGGGTTCAAAATGCCTGGCAGCCAGCAGGAAGGAGTGAAGCTAATAAAGCAAAGCACTCTGGCTGCAATTACTGAAATTAATCAGAAGTGTCCTCAGCTGCAGACATCCATCAGGCCCGGTATCCCACAAGGATATAGGCTTGATGACTGATGAGCACACCCAAGGTTTATCATGGGCAGATATGTGTTATGTGTGAGTCACTTGGACCTGACTCAGGTTCAGATGAATGTGCCAGCATCACAGATAACTGCAAACCATGGCTATGGTTCCTTTTCTCTCCATGGCACTTTTCATGCTATGTAGGAGCTAAAAACCTTGCTTTTCAGATTCCTCCCAATAAAACAAATTTTGCACTTAAAGATCCATTTTAGAGATTTATACTCCCCTTTGCTTGAGGGTCTAACAAGCATGAGGCAGGTCTAGCCCCAGGTTTTGCAGTATGCAGATGTTTTTTGCCCCTCAGACTTAGGCTCAGGTCTGTCTCTGTCTGGACTGACACGTCCATGCCTGTGTCACTGTCCTCCTCCTCCAGTCTCCTCATATCCAAGTCTTTCCTGATTACATTTTTTTGTCTTCACAAAAGATGGCCAAAGGTCTTCCTCCTCCTCTTTCCTACTGCTGTTCTCCCTGTAAAACCAGCCCAGCCCCAGTGTCATTGCTGGGGTACAAGCAGAGCCCTTGGAAACCTCTGAGATCTCAACCTTCACAGAATGCTGCTGGCAACCTGCACTTCCCACCTGGCAGGCAGGGAGTCCCTAGATTAGGGCAGTGCCTTCCATTGCACCATGACATTTCTCTGAGCTGTTGAAAAGGACACTTTCCTCATCATGTGCACTTTCCCTCCAGAGACATCTAAGCAGGGTGAAATTTCCTCCATGGTGCCACACATCAACTTCCTGGCCTGAGCAACACTATCCTCCTGATGTATTATGCAGCCTTATTGAGAAACAGGAAGAATCAATGCTGTAATTCATGTCATAAAATACAAACTCCATTGCTAATAGATGTTGAGGCTGTAACAAAGTTTTCCTTTTAATTTACGTTTTTACTCTTTTCCTTAAAAAAAAGCAACAACACAACTTGGCAGCTGTGTGCAGTAGTTGATGTTAAACGAACATGATTTAGTTGGACAACTCAAATACTCAAGAGTTCTGCCATGCCAGCATCCTGGCTTGTATGTCAGACCACAGCACAGATTTCTGTTACACTATTTTATTTTATTACTTCTGTCTTTTAAAATTTTGTCCCATTCTGGGCCAAGGCTGGACTCACCATAGGGCAAACAGATTTGAAGGAAAGCTGCAAATGTGAAGTTTCCTCGCTCTTGGGCTTTGCAACTGCAACTTGCCTTTGCAACTGCAAGTCACTTTCCTTTAGCAAGACTTTTTTCCCTTAGATGATTTGGATTCTTGCAGCATGCATTCAGGTGTCCTGCTGCTTTCTGCCAGGGATTTCTGAGCTTGATTCTCATACAAATACAGATAGGGTGTAATTCAACTGAATTCAATGGAGTTCAGATAACGTAACACATAAGAGAAATGGGAATCAGACACTCTGAACCTTTCTCCCTAACCTCCAACAGATGCCAAAATTATATAGCGATTGAGCTAAATACCTTGCTTTTCAAACTCCTCCCAATAAACCAAAGAAAATCCAATCAAGCCTCCTCATTCAAAGGAATTTAATTACTGTGTAGAACACTTGCAATAAAAGCCTCTTATGCACAAAGAAGATGGCTCTTTCTGCAGCATCCTGCCTGCACTGCATGGAATAATTATGCCTCTTGTGAATCATTACCTCTTTATTCCAGGAAAAGAATGCTCTTTTAATATGATTACAATATGAAGAAGACATAGACTATCAAAACAACAAACAGCACATTAAAAGAGCCCTGCTAAATAAACAGCATACAGCTTTTATTGCTATGGATGTAAATTACTCCAAAATTTTTGAGCAGACACCAGGGATTTTTTGATGGATGTCAGACTGTCTCAACATTCTGTGTGAAATAAGACATGTGCAGATAAAATCTCCATGTGGAAAGACACCCATGAATTGTGTACAAGACTATAACAAGGAGCCAATCTCTCTCAGTTCTGTTCCTAAACTTGCTTAAGACTCTTTTCTTGATCTAGATCAATTTATTCCACATCTCTGCTTTGGGCTCCAAAATGGGAGTAATGATGCCTATTGCTATGGACCAAGCAAGAACCTCCATTCATTACCATATGAAACATGGAAGGTGCTCTGGGAATTTGAAAAGTCATATTAATGCCTTCACTGGACCAGGGGGAGCAGGGATTTTCTCAAGCAGTCTACTGCCCAAAAGCTAAAAAAATGTGTGGAAACTCTTTGTGTTCCTATTTTTCCAGCTCTTTGTTAGTTTGTACCAGAGAGAAGCTGCATGGGTTGAGGTCCCACTCATGATGTGCATGAAAATATCTGCATTTTGTAAGCTCCCAGAAGGCTTTGTAAAGTGTATGGCCATCACAGTTTCTAATCCCACTTTGGCCAATTAGGAAAAAACCATATTTTCTAAGACAATAGAATAAAATATAAGTCTCTACTGGGGTTGAAAATGCAACAGTTCATAAATCTGTAGCTTGGCCCTTCTGTATTCTGTCACACTTTCATATTTTATTTTGTAGGTAGTCAGTTCCACATATTAGTGAGAAACTAGTACACGATGCTTTAAAGCAGGATTTATGAGAAAGCTGCTTCGAGCTTTTGCTCTGAGCACAGTAGTCTCTATTACAACTGCTTGCCACCCTGAGATGCTTAAGCCATTTTGGCTTAGTTTTCCTTTCCATGAACAGTCTACAGGCAGCTGGATTGAAAAGCCCAAGGCTGTTACATCCAGCTCACCTTAAAAAGCAACAAAGGAGGAGAGAAAAAAGCCACAGCTGCTTTCCCAATTTAAAAATGCGCATTTCTTTAGCTGAGCTTCTTTAAAGTAGCAGCCTGTAAGGTTCCTAGCCAAATTCCTGAAGATGGGTCAGCCGAGAGTTAAAAGAGCCTGAGAATCTGCAGCTAACCTCCCAGCTCTGCTGCAAACCTCTGGAGTGACCTTGGTCAGGTTATCTGTCACCTCTGGAGCTCAGTTCTCCATTAGGATGAAGGGAAATACTTGTTTCGTCTCTCACTTCTGTAACATGTTAAGTTCTTTTTCCCAGCAGTATCCATTTGCTGCTGCGGCATTCCACGTGGTTGCATACTGCATGTATGAAAGCAAAACACAAACACTGGGCCTTTGGTAGCATCTGGGAACAGAGACACTCCAGAAAAACCAAAGAATTTACTCTTGTTGTACATTAGGAAAGCCAATGAAAATCTATTTCAAGTCAAGCAGGAAATGAAGAGGAGTATATACATGGGAAATCTGATCCCTAGCTGACCTTTTCCTGAGCAGATCTAATCTCTTACTTTTTCTTCAACATCTTAAAAAAAGCCCAAACTTAGTTTGTTAGAATCTCTCCTATAGGTTAAAGCTCCTTCTAAACTCCAGAGACATTCTATTCTGCCTTCTCTCCTCCCAGGCCAAACATGCCTGGAGCTGCTTTCCTCACCTGCTGCTGCTCCCACATCACTGCTCATGTTACCTCTTTCTCTCCATTTACCTCTCTCAGGCTCTCTTTCCTCATATGCTCCACCTGCTTCTCCCTCTGTTCTTCCCCATCACCTCTTCCTACTTCTTCTTCTGTCATGTTAGCACTAGAAGAGACCTTGCTCTAACTCCGCTTTCCTGCACCTACAACATCACCCTTTTCCCATTTTGCCAGTTATTTCCCTGTCTCTCTTTTCTATTCTCCCTCCTCCCACACATGATTTGCATAGCCATTTTCTCCCCAGGCTGTTCCCCTTCTACCTGTCTCACTCTTTCATTGATCCAGTTTTCCCTTCCCTGATACCTCCATGGCTTTTTCTGGGTTCATCCCCAGCTTGCTGCTTGGACAGCAGAGTCCAAGGTAGAGCAGTGAACTGGGACCAGAGTCCCTTTTCCCACTTAGCAGCCATATCCTGCACAGCCATTAAGTGGCTGCATCTGGGTGAAGGCTGCATGAGGCACTGCTAGAAACACACACCCCTGGCTCTGAGCATGCTGGACACTGATCCTCAAAAGGTCCTCTTTTACACACCAGTAGCTTCCCAGGACAGCTGCCCTTCCTTCTAGGACAATACTTTGATGTCATTTCTTAACCTTTTACTTTACCACCTGCAACGCTCAATCATTTGTATTTGCTTTAATTAAATTCCTCATTAACTTCTATTCCTCACAGTCAATACAGATTTATTTCTTTCTTTTCTCTGCCCCCACTATTCCTTTTTTGTGTCTTCTCCTATTCCTCATATCATTTAGTGATGGGCTTTGCCCTCTGACCCTTCCCTGTACCTTTTAAAGTGCTACCATATATTGTCTATAATGGGCTGACCAGATGTGAACTCCATATTTTAAGCAGCATGATATCATAGCTTCCTCAGACCTCTCCTTTCTCCCAGCCAGTGACAGCCTTTTTTCATCTCCCATTTTGAGACGAGCCAGCCACAGTGTCAAAATCCTATCGAGAGACTCCTTTTTTGTATGGTTTTATCTTTGCCTGTATTTTATAGTTCCTGAGCCTGGCTCCAGTCCCTTGCACAAGCATGACATTTGCCCTGTCTGAGAGGTGGGAGGAGTGGGAGAAAGGAGGAAGGGAGAAAGGGGAGGGGACAGTCTCAGGCAGCAGTTTAGAAACCCTGCATCTCAGCCTCCATGACAGGAAAAATAGAAGTGGGGAAACACAAAAAGCGAATGTTGAAAAGGAAATCCTTCAGGTGAATTTAACCATCAGTTCCACCTAATGTAAGCCAGAGAGGGAGAGAGCAGAAATATATGAACAGTATTTATGATTGTGAAAGATTTGCCTTGGCTCTGAACTGCTATCTTCTGTTTTAAACATCAACCCTTAGAAGATTTTAAAATAAATTTTTCTGTGCCTTCCAAACAGCCTCACACATTTCTGTCCAGTCAGGAATGTACCACGGTCCTTATCTTCCCTGCAGTTTGAGCCTGCATGCATCTATCTAAAGATAAGAGTTCCCTGTGATGGATTAAGACTTTCCAGCTCTGCCTGCTGTGATTTACTCTGGGATTACAGCACCAGCCCATTCCTTTTAGCTCCACTGCCCATCCAGACATGCAGCACAACAAAAATATGATGTCACCTCTTAGCAGATGTTTCTACACTGTGTCAACACCACTCTCTGGTGCATGCATCTGCACCCTACACAGCTGGGCAAGGACCAGACCTTTTCCACACTGACCCGTGGCTGCCACAGTTTGGCTGGACAAGGAAAATATTACAGGGAATGACATCTGGTTTGTGGCAGCAGAGCCGAGCTGCTCGCTGCTTGCCAAGGCAGAGTGGCACGGTGACACATCCCCAGGGAGTCACAGCATCCCTGAGGCTGCTGCAGAGAGGCAGTGAGTGAGCAGGCAGCCCAGGGCATCCGCCAGCAGCAGGTCAGGGCTGTCACGCCTGTGGTTTTCAGTCTACGGGAGAACTTTTGCATGGGTTATAGGAACACACAGTTGCATCCACAGGGGAAAAAAGGCGGGGTTGGTAGTCAGTCAGAACAGGAAAATGTAAATATGCCTCATTCACTTGTGAATGCAGATATTATGAACACTGAAACCGTGGTCACACTGTGGAGATAAAACCTGCCATGAATTCTCCAGGGTTTAGTCTGAAGCTTGACTGCACCATGTATCAGCTAGCTGTGTCCTAGCTGCTAAAAAATATTTTGCATTAACTGAAATACTGAGTCCCCCAAGGAGAAGCTGCTAGTCAGTTAACATCAAGAATCTAAATTTTTTAGAGAATTTTCCAAAATCCAATGTTGTCCTGATTACAAGGTCTTCAGCATAAGCAATTTTTTTTCATTATTTAAACAATTTCCCTTGAGTGTTGCAGCCCAGACAACAGCCACATTGTGTTTAGTGCAGTAGAAGCAGGGAATGAAACCAGTTGGGAACAGATCAACATGGTTTTATTGTCCAAACTGAATAAAAAGGTAGACTAAATTCAAAAGCTAGCTGCTGACAAATATATTAGATTTAATAATAAAAGGTGCTCATGTGAATAAACAACCCATTGAGGAATTTTTTTCCATTTTTAAAGTGCTTGGGGAGGAGTGAGTAAATGTGTTACAATGGAGAGGTTTCAGTCCTGTGTTACGGCACAGGCAAATTGTTTAGGCACACCCACAAGTGAAAGCAAAGGGATTTCAATGGCACAGGGATCCAGGCTGCAGAAAAAGTCTTCCTTTGGTCTCTTCCACCTGACTTCAGACCTGCTCCTCCTTTCTCTTCCCTTCTCCCTTGCCTTTATGTTGTACCAAAGTGTACATCATGAGAAGAAGATTTATCAGGGTTGTATAGTTTTGTGTCTTAACACAGCAATGGTTCTGCAATGGCAGAGGGAGATGGCAGAGGCTGTGATCGATCTTTTCAGTTTCCAGCTTCTGGCAGTAGATAGAGGGACTTTTCTATCAAGGTAGTTTACAATGCACTCCATATCCCTATAAATCAGCATTGATAGAAGTCAGAAAAAGCTGTATATAGAATAGACTAGATGAAAATTACTGTGTTATTTGAAAATTTCAAGGTATTATGTACTGGGATTCTCTGCAGATTAAGTGCTTAGTGCATTTCTGCTTTTCTACCACTGTGATGAATGTCTCTGAATCACATTGCTTAGTACTGGCTTAAAATATTTAACAGTAATTTTTTTATTGTTTGAAAAACAAATAATTTGAGACACAAGAAGTGAGATGTCTACAGCAAAATGCAGTAACTACAAAATAAAGTGTGTTTGCTCATTAATAAATATAATAATCTTATCTGGAAATAAGGTAGAATAGTACATAGGAAGCATGAGCCTGTGCATGTGTTTGTATGCAGGTATAAGATCTTTTATAAAGTCTTTGCTTCATTTCTCCCTGCCCATTGCTGCTGCTCAGCTGAACTTTCTGATATTTCTTCTGTCATATAAGCAGAACATATATGGACCCTGAAGTCTTAGCTTCCCTTCACAAAACCTTTATTTTCCTGTCTTCTCTGCTGCTGCTTCTGACATCCCTGGTTGACCTCAATCCCAGCAGCTAGGAACTCACCAATTCCCCTTTGTCAAGCCTTTTTATCCCCTCCTCTTTCCATGCTCCCACAGGGCCAGCTTCCCTCCACATCGCTGTGCTGCACTGTGCCATGCTGCTGGGGAGCTGGGCTTACCCTGGAACCTCATCCTAGGATTCATCCCCAGCCTTGCTGTGTTTTCCTTAAATGCAGCTTCTCTGATGAAGATCATCAAGCCACTGCCACCTTTTTGTTTAAGTCACTTCTGTAACCGTATCTCTTCCATGAATAAATGCACCACAAAGGCTCTGATTCCCCAAGCCACCATTTGCAGCTAATTTTCAGTCAGAGATGTATTTCTCTTGCCCAGCTGCTGGTGGTGCAACTCCTTGCCTTTCACCCTTACCTTGCTCACTGCTGCCCTTGGGCAGCACCATCTCAGCATGACCACCAAACTGCACGTCACCACCAACAATTTGCTTCTGGTGCTCTCTTAATTGCTTTAATTCCCTGCTTTGTGCTCATTTTGCCAACAGATTAATGTTCTCCAGGCAGATGCTGTGTGTTACTACTTTCCGAAAGGCATTTTGATGTGCTCCATATAATTACTGCAAACAAATAAATCCTAAGGAACTGGGGAGCACTGTTGATTAAACAGTGGCCAAGACTTTTAAAGAAAAACAGTAGATGTTTTATTTCCATGGAAATGGAAATGCCATTGTCTGTGGGTTTCCATTTGTTTTGTAGTGAGCTGTAAAATGATAGAGAGAAGCAGAAGGTAGATAAAGACAGATAAGGGAGGCATGACGATAAAAAACTAAAAAAGAGAGCAGCATGGGGAAGGTGAAAAACTGAGCCGAAGAACTGAAAAACATCCAAGCAAAAATCAGTGATTTCCTGTGAAAAAAATTCTGAATCTTGTTTGAGACGTGTGGAATTGAAACAGCCTAAATACCAGACTCCCTTTCCCCACTCTCAGCTGTCTCTGCTTCCTGCCATGGAGGTGCAAGCTCGGGTGCTGCCAAAGTCACCACCTACCAGGCAGTCCCAGAAGCAAGAGCCCTCTCATCTAGATTCACAAGCAAAAGTTCCACTCTCTTCCAAAACCCTTTCTTGTTTTATCTTTTACTTAATAAGTCCTGGATCCCGAGGACCATCTTTTTTCCCAATTGCATCTTTGAAAAGCCAGGTGAGTCATGTTGGCTTATGTTTGCAGCACTTGCATAGTGCTGCAAACATCACCAGATTTTTCATCACCAGTTCTGGCTTGTGGCCTGCTCATCTGACTGCCTGAAATTCTAGTATATTGGATCACAGGCATTTGGATCAATATTTTAAAAGTTCAGGAATGGAAATTCCTGTTTCAAGTTTAATTTAAGCTATTTAAAATAAAAGCCTGGACTATTAACTTCACATAGGTCCTAAAGGAATCACATAGCCCTAGGGAAAAGTCATAACCAGCTGAAACAAAGTTAATGCTAAACCTGGAGCTAAAACAGAGTGACAATCACATGATTTACCTGACTGAGGCTCTAAAAGTGGCCATGCTTCCTCCACATGACTCTGCTTGTAAAGCTTGAATTAAATGCATAGGCCCAGGGGTATTCTTTTCTGTAGTGGATATGATCTCATCCATCATGCTTCATGCATTTATACCCATCATTTCGTCCACTTTCCCTATATATACCCTTTGATATGGAGAAATAAAGCCTCCTTAAATTCTATCTCATAGCCTGACTCTCTTTTCTAACCTCCATGGCCACAGCCCAGGCAATATCCAGCACTGTTGGTGTCTGTGCCATGGCACTGAGCACATCTTGGGCTGAAGGACGAAAAGGCCTTTGGGCTTTTCCTTATTCACTGCTGAGAGCAGGGTGCTTACCCTCACAGAGGTAACTTTGCAAAAGGGATTAACTTCCTTGCACCCCCTCAAGTCAGTGAAGGTAAAACAGCCCAGCAGAATGTGGGAAGGAGGATTTCCCTTGGGCTGGCTGCTGGAGGGGTGTCTGCTTACAGCTTCATTGCTTAGCATCCACAGGGAGATACAATTTCATAAACTTAAAGGAACAGAAAGGGAGTCTTTCTCCATTTGTGAGTTAGCAAACAGTAATCTCACAACTTAAAGGTCAGAAAGTTCAATTTATCCAATTCTGCCAATTCTATAGAGTCCAAGCAAATTACATCACAGCTGAATTTTCTCTCTCCCATCCATCTCTTATTTTTCTTCCTGCCAGTATTAGCTCCTTAGTGTACATTTTAGTAGTTCCTTCTGATCTAAATTTAAAGGGTAGGAATGCTAAAGCCTCTGTTTCCACCCTCATGAAACCACTCCACAGGAGCACTGACTGACTCTCTCTTTTCTTTCACCCTCTGCCTTTACTTCCTACCCCTTGGACCATCCTAAGCTGTTCCTGTCCCTCCCCAGGTTTTTGCCTTGCCTTCGCCTCTGCCACAAAGTTACCACCCTGGACACCTCGTTTCAGGAAGCCAATCCTCAGGATGGTGCTCCAGATGCAAGCAGGACCTCAGCATGAGGGTTCTCGGTGGGCTGCCTTGCCCTGTGGCCAGCTGTGTCAGGTGGGGAGGGAGAAGCACCCAGCCTGCTGATGGATGCACTCAGGGATGGATGGATGGATGGATGGATGGATGGATGGATGGAAGGAAGGAAGGAAGGAAGGAAGGAAGGAAGGAAGGAAGGAAGGAAGGAAGGAAGGAAGCAAGGAAGGAAGGAAGGAAGCAAGGAAGGAAGGAAGGAAGGAAGGAAGGAAGGAAGGAAAGGAATGCAGCCATCCCACCCTTTCTTGACTGTACTGCAGGCTCTGTCATCAATCTGAAAGCCACAAAGACCACATAAACTTTTTATATTATACTTTGTTGTGGCTGGATGGCTCTGCTCCCTTTTTAAGAGTGACCTTAATGTTTTATTTATTGTTTAAAGGATAATGATCTTGGTAGAGGAATATATGAGGCAATAAATGGCCTTTGCAGGTAATTAAATGCTGAGGAGCACTGAAGCTATTGATAGCCATAAAAGCCATTTATTCCAAGTGTGCTGAGAAGCCAGGAGCACTGTTCCTCATAGCATGCAACAAGACAAGATTAAACAAGCCACAATACTAGAGAGGGGAAAGACAACATTTTTCTTTCCTTCCCAGGGCTTGAAACTTCTGAGCTGTTGTTTATTTGGTGCTTGGAACAAAAAATATTGATTGTAATAATATGTGGTTTCCTATCATATTATTCTTTTTTTCCTATCTGATTTAGAAGGGCTTTGCACATGTTGGCAAGAATCATTGACCTCCTTCAACAAAAATTCAAATACAGGCACAGGAGGGAAGGGTGGCTTGCCCACACAGTCAATGGGAAAGTCTCTTATAAAAATCCAGCTCCCAGACCAGTGTCTTGCCTACTTAGTCATGCTCCTATTGTGCATTGCTGTTGTGCTTCTCATAGCAGCTTTTCAAGGGCTTGTGGATAGTAACAGCTCACTGACCTACAGACAGAGGCACTAACATCCTGCTGTGCTTCTGCTCTGTGTAGATCCCTACTTCCAGCCAGTGCCATGAGAAGAGATGCTGTTCTCCTGTGGACAGTAGTAGGGAACTCCAAATGGTATCTATGTATCCAAATTTGATTTGGCCTTGGGGAGAATCGCAAGGCTGGGAACCTTATTCACAGACCTTTGCATCTTCCCCCTGTGATGAGAACGATATAGGGTGGCCACAGAAGTTCTTGCATAAAGGAAGTTTTGCTGCAGCCACATGCAGCCATGCTCTTTGTGGAGACATCAATTGTCTAACAGCACAAAACAGCCCAACCCCAAGATTTGGGACAGAAAGAACAAGGGAAGGATTGACAGAAAGGGAAAGTAGATGTTTATCAAATTTCACACTGTGCATAAGAGAAACTACTTCCATTTCTGTGCCCACCAACAGGTTAGCCAGAAGTTTTTTAGCAAGCATACTTTCCTCTAAAAAACAGTCTAATATCTCATAGGTGCATGTCAACAGTATAGGGGTGTCCTAGAAATGTCCCTTTCACATGCTCCCATCCAAGCCTCCATTAGCTGAGCATGAAACAAATGATGAAATCTGAATGCAGAGTGGAGGCAACTTACAGGAACTCTGTTGGCTTCCCATCAAGTAGCCCTTGGCACACTTCACAGCATTTTCTGCACAGGTCAGCCAGGTCTTGCCATCATTATAGCTCAAACTCCTCTACCCTCCCCTAGAAGATTCTGGGGTGCAGGGCCAGAGGTGCTTTGGACCCAGGTGCTGTGGGGACAGGTAACGTGTCAGGATTTGCTGTGATGTAGACCTGAAGCTGGGCATTTCCCAGATGAAGGCCTGGGAGTCATCCCACCACTGCACCCCACAAATTGCTCTCATGAGCCAGAAAGCCCCTTCACAGCTGAGACAGAGCCAAGGGAAATGATCCATGTGAGACATGAGACACATGAGGGGCACTGGCAAGGCAGGCAGAGCATGGGGCTCAGGTGCAGGGAAGGTAATGTACAGCCAACAAGGCTCATTGCAGAGGCCAGCTCTAGGCACAGCCTGATGAGTGTGCACTTCCCAGGCATGTAAAACATACTTGTAAGTGATATATGCATATGTCAACAAATCCCACCTGGCCTGTACACAGCCATTAGCATCTGGCAGCTTGCTGTGAGCACAGGTGAATTATGGCTTAGGGGCATGTGCTTTGGGGCAAGGTTAAAAGGTGATTGCTACAGGGTGTAAGTGGATTGATATGACTGGACACGATGCCGGCTGCTCCTCTCACTTCTGACGGTGTAAATCAAGAGTAACTGCACCAAAGTCAATACATGGATTACATTCATTGGTGCAAAGGGGCTGAAAAGCACATGATTTTAAAAGAAAGGACATCTCAATTACAAGATGGAGAACAGACACAATGAAAAATGCAGCTGCTTTGCATGGCTTCCTGTGGTGCTTTATGATGGCCCTGCTCCTTCCATGCAAATTTTATCCCAACAAGTGCCCTCACAGACCCATGTGCAAGCAGAGCTCCTACAGTCCTCCTTTCCACTGTACTGTGGGGAAACCCTGTCTCTGCTCTGTGTAGCAGAGGAACCCCCTGTGCTGACCTTGTTGCAGAGAAAATGCTGCCTCCTGGGGAGATGAAGGAGATTTAGGCAATGCAGCACTAAACAGAGGCTCAGGGCCTCAATCCAACCTGGCCTTGAACACTTCCAGGGATGGAGCATCCACAGTTTCTCTGGGCAGCCTGTTTCAGTCCCTCACCATTCTCACAGTAAAGAATTTCTTCCTAGTATCTCATCTAAACCTGACTAGCCCAGGCTGCCCAGCCCATGCTGCTTCTGGGGAGCTATTAATTGCACACACCCACAAACACCCTCTCGCCTACACCCACATCTCCTGTCTTGTCTGAAGGAAGAATAATGTTTTGCCAAACCTCAGTGTCTGGGGAGATCCAGTGAGGATGGTGTCAGGGACATGGGCATTGGAATTTTGTGGGGAGGGAGATGCTCAGAGTGTAACAGCAACAGTAAAAACTCCGGTTGTGGAGTTGCCTTCTATCGTATACAGCCTTGCCGTGCAAAAGTAAATGCAAATGTACATGCAAATTAAAATGCAAATGCAAGCGCAAATGCCAGGCCTCCTGGGCTGCACTCGCTCAGTGCTACAGAAATCCCTTGACCTCTCGGAAACATTCAGCTTCCTGCAAATGTCCTAGTGGAGAGGAAAGAAAAACACTGCTTTTCAGTCTGGGCTCCTGCCTTTCCTCCCCCATGTGTAAGAGTGGCAGCTGGATTTCTTTGTACAAAAAGATGATTTCTGCACCGTGTGCACAGCCCTCTCCCGGCTTTGGTGTGCAAAACGCACGCTTAGGGTATTCTTGGTGAACAAGTGATTCAAAAATCATAATTGTGGACACTAAAACACCTTTCTCTTACCTATCAGCACGTATCTGCCATTAAACTAAATGCATGAGAGACAGTGTGCTCCCCAAACACCCACAGTGTTGTTAATAAAAGAAAAGGAAAAATAATTTAAGTCAGGAGGAAGCCTGCCGGTGAAATGAAGGCTCATGCCCATAATTTACATCTTTCTTTTTTTCTAAACTAGCTTTTGCAATGCCCTAGTAAGGCCCCAGGGCAGCTTTCCAGCCACTGATTGCAGATGGGGCTGCAGGCATGTTCCAGCTCCATGGGGGCTGTGTGGGGCCCAGAATGCGAGCAAGAAGGAAGCTCAGGAGTGCCATCCATCTGGGAGCCCAGTGGTGCTCAGGGCAGGTGCCCTGCAGGACCACCACCATCCCTGGATGCATCTACCCCATGCCACAGCCCCTCCAGGCTTTGCCCCACACAGCCAAGCACCAAGGCTGGGACCTTGCTGGTCCCAGAGGGTTTCAAGCTAGGAGAAATATTTCTGCAAGTAGCAAAGCAAACCACTTAGCAGTCACAACTCATTTAGGTTTATACTCATGGATGGAGGTGGCAGATTGGAATCCAGGCTGACTGTGCTACAGCTAATAATATATATCTTAGGTTTATGCAAACATAACATGCTGGCCCAAAATTCCTCTGCTGGGGCACCTCAACACAGTGGTTCTCACCCAAACATGTCCTCTATAGCCACTGGGAAAATACCACAAGGAAGCTTGCTGCCTCCCTCTGGAAAGGTCCCACAGGGGCCTGGAGTTCACTATCACACACAGCACAGCACCAAAAAAACAGTCACTTTGTCAGCTCTTTTAAATCTTGAGCCCAAGGTGATCAAGCAGCCTACCTGCCTCCATCCGTCTGTTTTCATACCCCTCCGGGCTTTCCGTCACGGCGCTGTGCTGCTGGAAAGGCTGGTCGCTGAAGAGATTGTCACACAGGAGGCTGCGACAGAGCTTCTTCAGGAAGCGCAGGACATACCCAATGCTGTTCACTACCAGCAGGCTCTGGAGGTGCTGCTTCCCCTCAAAAGAAGCTGAAACTGGAAAGCAAAAACAGGAGCAACTTAATACCCATGGTTGCCTGGCAGGAGGAAGAATGAGAGATGGGGAAATAATTTTACTAAAGTATTTGTATGTCTCAAAATATTTTGCAAAATTACCCTACCTGATGCACACAACAAACTGGAGGAGCTTAAGGAGCTGAGTTTGTGTGGCCCAAATCATCTTCCCCCAGGGGAACTGAAAGATGCTGACTGGCATGGCCAGCAGTGCAAGGTTTTCTAATATATGCATCCGTCTGAAAACTGTATTGTGTGATTAAAAGGAGCCAATTATGAGCCTGGTCTAAGGAAGGGGAAAGAAAGAGATCTGCACTGACCACTAATAGTGATGGGCTATTAGGCTGACTTCAGCAGTACCCAAGGTTTTAAAAGATAATGGGGAGATAAGAATTAAAGACATGGTTGTGAATGAATGAAAGTTACTGGGGTTGTAGTGAAGAGAGAAGTAGCAGCTTTATCGTTGATCTTTATTTACTGAGTTAATTGCATTTATGGCTAAGGGAAGGTTGGCAGTTGTGGTCTATCCTGAATTCAGTAAAGTAGGAGAAATCTTTCATTAAACTGGCAATTACTGCATATGAAAGGTGGATCAAGAAATGACTACAGGGTCTGCTGGCAGGAGACCCCAAGTTCCAGAGAGAAACCAGCAGCAGTGTGTGCTGGCACAAAAAGATTTTGTGGATGCTGTGGACGGCAGACATTATCAGTGGACAAGAGGACTGGGAGATTGCACAGAAAGGATTGACCAACTTTGACTTCTGTGATACTAAAAATGAGTGAAAAAATCTACAAAGTAAGCAGAAATCCATAACTCTTTGAGGAGACTCAATACAACCTGATGGGAGAAGAAATGACGATACAAGCTCATCAGATACCCATAAAACAGCAAGGTGACACAGTCATGAAAAACTCAGATATATTTCCAGAAAGTGTGGGAAAAAAAACATTTCCAGGAGAGAAAATGGAGTGTTAAAGCCGCTATACAAAGTTCTGGAGAAACCTGAGATGAATTGATGGCCATCATTCTGGTCATCCCGGCTGAAGAAGGGTGAATTCACACCTGAAGAAGTGCAGAGGCAGACCACATCGATGTTTGGGGAACAGAAATTTCCCCTGTGGCACTGCAGCCATCACCATCCTGCTGTGTGGGAATGTGGCAACACACTTGCATTCCTTTCACTGGTCCAGTGACCTTCCTCACCTGAAAGGAGCTGTGTGCTTCAGCCTAGCAGAATTAGGGTGGCTCTCTTAGAAATACATCTAAGGGCAAGAACAGAGCAATTAAAATTCATGGGTAAACCTGTCAGGGGACATATTTAGCCAGGAATCAAAAAGGACATAAAGTCGCAGCCATGGGAGAGGTGGAGTGGTCAAAACAGACCCACCAGGATCAGTTGTAGTAGGACACATTCAGTTTCAAGAGGTTTGCAGGGAGGACTACATGATATGGCTGCCTGAACTCCTCCACCTGGAAGGTTTTTTCCCAATCCTACAGTCTCCCATAATTACTAGCAAGTAAAAATTGCAACATTAGACTTATAATTCTGAGGATAACTTCAGAGATTTCCTGTTGGCCTGAGGTGCTGTGAGGGATCATCATGCACAGCTGGTTGAGCATCTGTGAGCCAAGCCATGGGAAGATTGGAAAGCCCCTGACAAAACTTATCTGCACTGCTAGGAGTGAGGTGCAATTGCAGAGCCATGCCATGACTAGCAGGCCATTCACCCCTCTTTGATGACTAGAAAAAGCATGAAATTGGGAGAAATATTGACCAGGTGCTTTTAGTTCAGGTGAAGCTGAAGCTGAGCCAGCTCAGAGGAACTGAGACCAAGGAGTTTGGCAGGCTTAGTGCACAATATTACTCTCCTGATTGCAATGAAAATCATATACGCAGCAGAACTAGGAAAAATGAAGCTTTGCACTGAATTGCTTCAGTCTTGTGTTTCTGTGAACAAGTCTGGATCATTCTCAGAGCATTTCTGATGGCCCTTAGGGAAGGCACACCTGTGATTACAGAGAACTCGAGGAGAGGGAAGAAGCACAATTTATATGCTGCACAGAGGGCCAGAGCTTGGGCTCCCACACAAGAAGGTCCCAGTGGCACAACTGAGCATCTGCAGTCCCTGCAAAACTGATTGGACTTGCAATCCTTGGCTTTGTGTTTGTGCTTGACTCATCTGCAGCAGCTCATTGGAGAATGCTGTTCCCATATTCTCATCATTGTTTTATTCCCACTGCATTCCCATAAGCCAAAACAATGCTGTGACACAAAACTGTGGCTGCAATAGAAGAAAAGTTCATGTTCATGCTGAAAACCAGGCCAGGGGATTCATTGTGGGACATGGGAGGCTCATCAGGACACAGCAAGAAGTGTCCCTGAGGGAAGATGAGAAGCTCCTGGGAAGTTCCCCTTGATCTTGGATTCTCTCTGATATATTTGTGTAATCCTGCTGCATGGAGAATTGTCTTGGGACTTTTGCAATTCCTGCAGCAGAGAGCAGGTTTGGCTCATGAACTGCAGGCAGGTGACACACCAAGAGCTAAACTCCATTAAATTTGTGCTTTTGAGAACCATAGGATCACAGACAATGGTTTTGGCTGGAAGGGACCTTTGAAGGTCACTTAGTCTAACCCTCCTGCAATGACCAGGGACATCTTTGGCTAGATCACATTGCTCTGAGGCCCATCCAACCTGGCCTTGAACATTTTCAAGAATGGGGCATCCACTACCTCTCTGGGCAACCTGTTCCAGAGTTTTGCCACACTCATCACATGAGGCTTGAGGTGGCAATGTGTGTCGTGAAGTGGGCTGGCAATGCTTTTATTCTTGAATGTCTGCATGGAAACCTCAGCTCCCAGCCCTGGTCTCAGCGCTGCTCCAATGAGAGGTAAGAGGCAGACTCTGGAGTGCATGTTCCTCCCCTGAATCACCACTGCAGTACCCCTTACCCCTTCTTTCATCTGACACCAAGGCGATTCCTGCAGCAGCTCAAAATACAAAGGCATAAGTGACACTCAAAGTTGGTTGCCATCCCACTGATGGGAACAGGACATCCAGGGCAGTCAAGATTGGGGAACAAGTTAAGACTTCAAGCACTTCCCAATTGGCCACAAACCCCTTACAAAGATGCTTTACCTGACACCATCTCGCCTCCGTAGCCCTGCCTGATGAGGGAGAAGACCACCTTTTGCTGGAGTGCACAGTCGATGCAGGCTTGCACTGCCTGCTGCAGGGCCGTCGATGGTCGCTCCGGGCCGAAGTGCTCCGGCAGCTGCTGCACCTTTTTTCTGTCAAGGTACGGCCCCAGGTTCGCTTGTTTGTTGACATAAATGCAGACTGTGGACACAAAATCCCAACCAGGTTATTACAAAACAGTCCTGAGAGCATCCTAGGAAATGCTAGCATTCTACATTTCTATTTATTTCCCAAGTTCTTCCTTCACTGGTGAATTGTTGTTGTTAACTATGGCCGAGCCAGACTTCCTCCTGCTGATGACCCATTGCCAAAGCAAAGCAGGCTGAGCTTAGGCCTGTCTCAGTGTCACAGACTAGGATAACCTATATGCATCTAAAAAAGCTCCTGTGTGTGCCTGGGATCTGCTCTCTTGAGTCTATCATGTCCATGCAACTTGTGACCAGAAAAGATGCCCTGGGAGTGCAGGACAGTAACTACCAGAGGTGATTTCATAGCAAGGAGGGAATGCCAGCCTGAGGTATGTTTTCAGATTGTTTATTTTCTTTCCTCCATGCATTTTCAGACTGGTTCATTGAGAGCCACTGTGAGAAACACTGCTCTGAGATGAGTTTGGGAAAGACTTTGGATCCTTGCTTCTACTGACCCTAATGTACGTGTAATTTCTGGAGGGCTATGCTGCACTGAGCTGCACAGTGCCACAGCAGAGACTCTGGTCTTTGGGAGCTTCCTAACCCTCCATGTGCAACCTAGCACTCTGCAAGCTGCATCAACTTGAGGGAAACTCTACATGGTGTGCAGTGCTACATTTTGGGATTGCAACAACGTGGATTTGCCACACAGGGGTCTGCGAGACTGTGTGCCCCAGCCTTTCCACAGCCAAGCCCTGCATGCTCTCATAAGCTGCAAAGGCAGTTTTTCTACATTCCATCCAGCAATACCCAAAAAAAAATGAGTGTTCTCCTCGCTACCATGAACTTATTTTAAGCTTGGCTGAGGCTAACTGCATCTCAGGGAAAGCAGGGATAGCACTGCAGTAACTAAGGGCGACTAAGACACAGCCTAGAGTCAGGCTAAAGTGAGACATATTATAATAGCTGCCTGAGTGTGCTCGAGCTGTCATCTCTCAAACAATATAACATTATCTTCTGACAGAAATCAGATATGTGACAAAAAAACCCCATCAAGCAGAGTGGAGGACATGATGACAGCTGTGTAAAGTTGGAAATAATTTACAGTTTGTATCACCATAATGAAAATCTAGTGCAACTGTCACAGTGCACTCTGCTCCCCCATCTCGCAGGGAGCAGCAGAAGGGGCTCAGGCAGTACATCCTGGGTAAACAGGAGGATAATAGCAATCATACTTATCATTATACCACTTTACACCTTCCAAGTGCCAAACAAACAAAGGGATAGTGCACTGAAATACAGCAGCAGCATGAAGGAATTGCAGGGGGACAGAGTGCAGAGTGCAGCTTTCCCAGAGTGCCACACCTTGACAAATCTGCAGAATGTGGCTTGTGCGTGACAATCCACTGCTTTTGTGGGGGCTCCTCTGTGGGGGCTCCTCTGCAGCCTGCAGGCAGTGTGCTGAGTTCCCCACCGGGGAGCCAGGGTCCCTACAATCTTTTTGAAGCAGAGAGGGAGGTAAAAGCTGGCTTGAGCTCCCCTTCATCTCCTGCAAACCCTGCTCTGGTGGGAACCTGCACACACTGTTGGGAAGATGCTGGGAGAAAGGTGCCAATGGCATGAAGATGGGCAGATAGAGGTGTGGGGCACTGCATCCACTGAGGCTGAAATGACCCACAGAGCCTCTGCCTTTGCAGCCACCTTGGCAATCTGGCTGGGCTGGTGGTCTGTGCCTCCCTCTCCTGCTCCAAAAGCAGCCCTGGGCACACCTCTCAGGGCAGTTCTATCCACTCAGCTGGTGTCTGCCAAGTGCTTTGCAGACTTTGCATGTGAAGGGATAAACGAGAATAAAATGTATTAGTGTCATTGTTGCTACGTTTAGTATCATTCTGCCACCAGAGCAGATGGAAAACTTCTCCTCTGTGCATCCCAGCTAAGAAATAATGGGATTTATGTGTTGTGTTTAGATTCTAATGTTATCTAATCCACTTCTCTGCTGAAATGTCAGGGTAAATCAGCTGTCTTGTTGATTTTCTTCTCATTCACATCAGCTTAAAAGCCTTGACCTATGTTACTTCTGGTAATATAAGCAAAAAGAAAGAGTAGGGCTGTGTTTTTTGACTACATTTGGAAATGACCACGCCTGCTGCTGTGATAAGGCATTGGGGGTTTTATCCTGGTAGCCCTGCCTACAGTCAGACCATGGCTCCTCCATTCTTCTCCCCACAGCTGTAACAGATGCTTCATATTCACACAGGGATTTAGTCTGGTCATTGCAACGTATTAGATGGGGTGAATGTTAGGTATAAAATGGAGCATTCATGGGTTTTTGATGCTCACATTTCAAGAGGAATGGAGCTGACATCTCCACTAAACTCAACACATGGCAGTCAAAATATAGTCTTGCAGGGCATCTCTGCTCCTTGTCACTGGTCACCAGACTAATCTGCAAACACCCCATTTTCATGAGCCCCTCCTGTTCTGGAAAGCACAGCATCTGGCTGTGACATCTGGCTGTCAGCCCATGGCTCCTGCTCACCCCTTGGTCAAGGAGCACTTGAGGCTGAGTACCTGTGAGAGCCTGTGGGGTGTCTGAGTTGGGTATCGTAGCTGCATCCTGGGGGATTGAACTGATATCCGGCTCTGGAGTGCTTCTCGGCGGAGAGATTGCTAAAGGAGTCATCAGGACACGAGATTTCAGCTGCAAAAAATAACGAAAGTATACACAAGATATTCCAATTTTATTCTATGTATGTCACGCCCCATGAACTCCCTCTCATTAGCAATCTGCTATTGCATCACTTTCTCCAGGCCAGAAGATCCATCCTTCTCCCAGGAGGATGCTGGAGCCTGAAGCCTGACTGATTTGCAGCAGACAGCAACGCCTTAAGCTACACGATGCAAATATTATGCCACCCACTGGGTAGTTATTTACACCTGAGCAAATTGAGTCTAACACTCCAACAAATCAGTGCAATGGCATTTTACGACCCATTTCGTGTGGGTGTAAACAATGCTCCACAACTCAGAAACATGGGGTCTTTAACTGCATCATAATTTAGGGCTAAATTCTGCTCTTGGTTGCAGGGGTGTAAATTTTGTGTAAATCCAGTGGCACCAAGAGACTGCTCTGGGCTGACACCCATGTAAATAAGCTCACACCATGGTCCAGAGTGTGTTATTACCAGCTAGTAAATACAAACTGCTGCACTGTTGCACCCAGTGATCTTTGTGACCTGCAGCCCATCTTGGAGAGGGGAAACGTGATGGGAATTTATGGTGCAATATCATTATGTCTTTATGCTGGCAACATCTCACCAGTCAAGTGATGATCAGATCCTCATATTTAAAAAGGACTGATGTGATTGATGTGACCTGAAGGTACCACTCTTGTTTTTCCTTTTGCTAAGAAAGGAAATAGGGGGAAAGCAGTGAGCCAAATACGCAGCTTGCTGGTTTATATATTTACATGTACTACACCAAAGTGTTCTTCTGGCAGGTATTTTTTCCTTTTGTTGCTTTTCAGTGAACAATGTACAAAGTATATTTCAAGTAGAAATTAAGTCAGACCACTGCCTACAAACCAAATCTTGAGCAATCCGTGGTGGAGAGTAGAAGTCGTTTTGGGTGAAGATTCATGATGTCCATGATTATGAATTACAAACATTTAAAATTATGGTCACTGTTTCAGTATAATGGTAAAACCAGAAAGCTGGGAGAAAGGAAAACAAAGTATGTAGGACTTAGGGACATCTAGGTGAGTTTTTACCACCACCTCCTCTGGGGAAGGCTAAATCCCTTTGTTTTCAGTCTGAAAGAGGGTGAAAATGTTCAATAAATGCTTCTGAGACAAGCTGTGGATTTGACATCCTGCTGTATGGCAGTTGTAGATTATGAGGGACCCTGAGCTGGCCCTTGGCTAGTGCCATTTCTCACTTGCCTGTGTTGTCCTATTTTTGTAGAGCTGTCTTGGCTGCAGATTGAGATCAAGAATGACCAGCAGCAAAGTGCTGTCAGTTTGTTTTCAAAGAATCACTGACTATGCTGAGCTGGAAGGGACCCACAATGCTCATCAAGGTCCTGCACAGAACCATCCGCAAGAGTCACACCATGTGCCCAAGAGCATTGTCCAAACACTTCTTGAACTCTGTCAGGCTTGATGCTGTGACCACTTCCCTGGGGAGCTGTTCCAGTGCCCAACCACCCTCTGGGTGAAGAAACTTTTTCTAATATCCAACATAAACCTCCCCCAAAAAAACTTCAGGCCATTCCCTTGGCTCTTTCCAGAGAGAAGAGATCAGTGCCTGCCCCTCCTCTTCCCCACACAAGGAAGTTGTAACTGCAATAGAATCAGAAAATCATTCAGGTTGGAAAAGACCTCTAAGATCATCGAGTCCAATCATTCCCTATCATTGCCAAGACCACTACTAAACTATGCCCCTAAACACCTACATGTTTTTTGAACACTTCCAGGGACAGCGATCACACCTCTTCCCTTGTTCCAATGCTTGACCACCCTTTTAGTGAAGAATTTTTTCCAAACTAATCTAAACCAATCCAATCTACACCTCCCCTAGCACAACTTGAGGCCATTTCCTTTTTCCCAGTTGCTGGTTGCCTGGGAGAAGAGACCAACCCCACCTGGCTACAATCTCCTTTCAGGTGTCTGTAGAGAGTGATAAGGTCACCCCTGAGCCTCCTTTTCTCCAGGCTAAAGAGTGAAGGTCCCAGCTGCTGCTCATAAGACCGATACTTCAGACCCTTCACAGATTTGTTGTCCTTCCCTGGACAGGTTCTAGCAACTTATATATGCTCTCACACATATATTTCTCTATCTGCATACTATTTTTGAGACAGTACACCTGATGAATTCTGCTTCACTTGCATGTTGGGTCCTTAATATCCTTACTGACTCACACTCCTCTGGTCCCAAACAGAGGCACACAAGTGCCCTCTTCAGCCCCCAAGCTCCATGAGTGTGTGCTGCCCCACCAACACTGTGCACTGCCCCACCAGCACCATCAGACCTCTTTCTCCTCCTAGATCCTGGAAGCCCAGACAGGTTTACGTTCAAGAGCAAATAAACAGAGGGCAAGGCTTGTGTAAACTCTGTAGTGTGGAAGTGCCGTCTTGGCAGTTTCATGTTTTAGTGAACAATTTACTGCAAAATTAATTGCAACAAAATGTGCTCTACAGCCTCTTGGTACAGATAAATGTCATTTAATTAGGGGTGGTAGAGATCTGGCCTTTGTTAGATCAAAATAAAACAATGCCTGATTAGTGCAAGAGACAGTGCACTAAGAAAACACAGCTTTTCTACCTCCTGGCCATTGAAACCCTGAGTAGTCCCTGAATATCATGAAGTGTAAATCTCAAAGTATTGAATTTAAAGATGTCTTTTCTTGGACTGAGTCTTCCCTCTCAAAAAGCCAACCCAACCAACCAGCTGACTGACTGAGAGCTTGCCAGTAGAAAGCACATATGCATGAGAGTCAAAAAAAGCAGCAAAGAAGAGAGAAAGAGAAAGAGCAAAGGAGACAGAGGAAATCTGTCAGAGCACTTTGGGAAATCCTTGTGGTAAGGCATTTGAATCAGCTTTTGACTATCAAATGTCATAAGTTTTAATATGCACAGCATGCAACGTAAAAGAAGTGGTTGCTTTAAAATAAGATCTACAACCAACCCCCCACTCTTACCATGGAAAAGAGATCAGAGAAAGCTGGTCAGGGATTTAGGGTAGGAAATAAGTGTGCCTACTTTACCAAAGTCACCGTGCATTAGATGCAGAGAAAGAGGGCTTTTGTGCCATCGATGCTGGCTACAAGTTTGTTTGAGTATGCAGTGGCTGTGGATGGGGAAGACTTTGCTTCATCCTGGAGTTTTTGTTACAGTCTGCACACCTCTTCAGAGCAGTCAGGATTCATCTAACTGGTAGTTCTGTCATCCCACACCAAAAAAAAATGAAAGAGGGTGAAGAACATTTGCCAGGCAACTTGTTTTTAATTTTGAAGAAGCTCTCTGCCAGCTTGTACAGTAAAATACATGGAAAAGAAACACGATGAACCACAATACAATCTTCCCCTGCAGTTTTCTGAAACAACTTAGATACAGGTTCTCATTTTTATGTCTCCCTGCTCCCCTGTACCAGTTGTCCCTTGTCCTGAAAAAACAATTGCTAGAAAAGGCTGGGGTTGACCCCATCCCCATGGGCCTTTTTCCTTCCAGACAGGAGGGCAGAGGCATATCTTGGCAATGAGAGCTTTTGCTGCTGGAGAGAGAACAATCTCCAGCCCCTGCAAATGTGCAGTAAGGTGAGTGTCTGAGCCTTACTGCACATTGGAAGCCATGTGGACTTCTGATGGCTGGACAGAAGGTTGCCATGAAACCTACACCAGGGAAGCACAGAGCTTCTGAGCACATGTTTTGGGGACCATGGCTCTGTGCATTTGGCTGTGAGTGAGAAGGCTCAGCATAACACAAGCCCAGTCACTGGGGGTGAGATGGGGAGTCAGCTAGCAAAGGGAAAACACAGTCCAAGGTCTTTCCCACCTTTTCTTCTTGTGTCATGCAATAACCTTTTGCACAGCAAATGATGCAAGCATTTGATGCACTCAGCCTCCTACATCCCATCAGCATTTCACAGTGAATGAGGCAGGTAACCTTGGCAGGAGTGTATACAACCTTGAAATCCAAGGCTGTATCATGGGACAGGTGAATAAACAGGACACTTTAAGGTTGTCTGTGCAATCTCATTCCAAATGTGTCCAAATCCTGACTGCTTATTTGTCATCATTAGTATTGACTTCTCAGGCACCAGGGAATGGTAAATGCCCCATAATGGAAATTGTCACTCCACACGTGTGACTCTCACTGCCCACCCCGCCTGGTAGGAGCTGTGCAAGGCCCTGGCTGATCTGGGCTGGGGTCACCTCCCTAGGTGGGAGCTGCTTTGGTTGCACAGAGGGACAAACTGCCCTCAAGTTGCCCAGAGGTCCCATGGCTTTGTTGCCCTCTGGGAGGGACTTGGTGGCCTTTGCTGCAGTGCTGCCCCGTGTGCATGTCCCTCCAATGCCCTCTAACACAGAGAATCCCTGCAGGATTCTAACAACCCCTTCCCTTGTGCAGGCTTTCCAGGCAGCTCTTCAGGGCTGTTTTCACTCACAGCCAGAGAAATAAAACCCATCCATCTACTAACCTCCCCCCCGGCTGCCAGAATAGGCTTTTTCCCAGAGATTTTGACAATCAGAAAGAATATTGTGTTTTGGGGAAATGTAACATTTTATGGCAAATAGCTCCACATAAGGTACAAAACAGTTTTTGGAAAAACAGCTGATGAAATTTTATAGCCAAAGCTGTGAAAAAATAAACAGGATAGCAAGGAAAATACTTCTCTTGGTGATGAAGTGTGATGAAATGTCA
This sequence comes from Lichenostomus cassidix, assembly GCF_008360975.1. NCBI lineage: Eukaryota > Metazoa > Chordata > Aves > Passeriformes > Meliphagidae > Lichenostomus > Lichenostomus cassidix. The sequence goes on along the minus strand of NC_139483.1, from coordinate 68,266,336 downwards.
TTTCAGGAAGACATAGATATTCGCTCTAGTATCAATGAAAACAGGCAATGGGTCACCTGTCTATAAAGTGCATGTGATTAAAAATGTCTGTTATTCACATCTCAGTCAAAATAAATTTAAATCTAGGCTGTAAATTCCTAGTTTCCTAAAAATTCAGAAGTATTTTTCCATCTGTTCTGTAATAATTCAGCTATCTGGTTGCTATAAAGAACTTGGTCGTCTGCCATTTGGGCAGGGAGTCATTTTTTAAAATGCATTTAAGTCTCATGGTATCTGAAAGTCATACAATTATCAAGCTAATTAAATCAAGCCAGAATTCCCCATCAAAAGATGTAATCTTTGACTCACACTGGGGAAGTGTTTTTGATGGAGAGGGGTTCCCTTCAGCTGAGCACACAGCGTACAAAGGCACCTCACGGAAAACATCGCTTTGGCGTACGAATCCTTCAGCGCACATCAACAGCATCAGGCCAGATGCCACAGATGTGCAGCTCCTGAGTGTCAGCTCCATCCACCTAAGCCATTGGTTATAAAAGGATGGCTTTTGATGTGCCACGCTCACCAAGAAAGAACATCATCACAGATCCACTGCCAAAGGAGGGATGCTGTTGCCTACTCGCTAAGTGCCTGGGGACAAGGAGGAGTGTGTGGTACCCAGCCAGGGAAAAAACTTCCCTTTGGAAGAAGAGGGGGACAGAGCAACCAAATGCTTGGCCATGTAGGTCCAAAGCACAGTGTCACTGCAGCATTTCCAGGAACTGAAGTCTCCCACTTCTCCCATTTATAGATATGTGGTTGTTGATGAAAGAGTTTTTCCAGGTGGGTGGGTATATTTGGGGTAGAACAGAACATAATCCCCAGCTTTTTTTTTTTTTTGTTCAAAATACAAATCAAATATAAATGCAGTAAGGGTCACCAAGACAAGCAGGGACAGAAGGGATGGGGTTTGACAAAACCCTGTATACAAGGTCATTGTGGTATTTGGCTAATCACTCAATCACCTCAAAGACTCAATTTCAGCACATCTACAAGTATTATTATCCAGACTTGGATGGCTTTGGTCTAAAGAGTCTACAAGTCACTCAGCTTTACTGAAAATAACTAAATTACTTGAAATAAATAAGTATAATAAATAATAAACATGTTATAACAAATACCTCAAGTAAAGCAATTCAGATGTTTCCATCCTGGAGTTTTATCCTGATATGGAAGTGAAAAATAAAAAGTATTTCCATATCCCACATTTTACAAAACACTTGAGCATTTGCCCCAGTCTTAGCTTGGACCTCTATTTTGGAGTCCTGCTATAAAATTCATGTTTATTCCCAAAAGGGACACCTGAGACTGCTGCCAGGTTGGCTCTGCTTGGCCACTGCTGTTACACCATTCCCATTACGAAAGTGAAAGCTTTTCAAATGGGAAACTGCAGCTGGAACTGTCCCTTGGTCATGCAAGGTGTGTTTGCAGCACACATGGAAATGTGCTCCCATAGCAGAGAGGAGTATGGATGAAGACAGGAGAGCATGGAAAGACACAGGAGAGGGCAGAGGATAAGGAGAAAGCATAAGGACTGAGGGACTGGCAGCTACTGCAGAAGTTGTTTTACAGGGCCGTGTGGAGAATTAGGGAATTCTAGAGGTGAGATGCTGAGGGGTGGAGAAGAGGGCTTGCCTGGAAAGGAGAGAGGAGGCTAGATGGATGGAGGTTAGGGGATAGGAGGAAGAAGGTCTGGCAGGAGAGGAAAAGCAAAGATGAGGGTAACCTGCTCTAGATTAAGCTCAAATCCAAGGATCAGAGGAACCAAACAATTGGTCCCTGTGTCCAAAACTCAGCCAGCAGCACCGTGCATGGGATCTTGTTGCCTCCCATGAACCAGGAGAAACCAAGGGAAGAGACAGGCAACACCTTGGCCAAGACCTTCTCCAGGGAAGGCAGGGTCAGCCTTGTGCACACCCTGATTGTTTTATTCACTTTTCTGTCTTGACACCAGGAACTTAAGCAGCTCTTATTTTCTAACAGTCAGCACTTTGCCCTCCTTGTGTAACAGCCTGCATGTCTGTACCCACCCTTGTGAAAAACAAGGAACAGGCACAGCAAACATGTACAGTGCCCTGAGCTGGCTGGGGACAAAGACATTAACAGAGCAATCTACTGACCACAAGACCCCTCACTACGATGTAGCTCAATTTCACTCCCCAGAATAAATTCTCCTCCCCCCAGCATCACAGTCCCATTTTTGCCTGGTGTGAAGCATCAGAGTGGCACTGCATGCAGTGAGGCATCACTGAGCTCACTGCAGGTGGTGTGGTGGGAGAGACTCAGCCCTCTGGCAGCATTGGAGGGGCTTAAGGCACCAGGGGTTCCTGTCTTTCTTTATTTCTTCCTTTGCCCCAGAGTTGCACAGAGAGCTGGGCAGTGAGCAGACAAATAAAGTGAAATCTAATTATTTTTCTGAAATGCCCCTCTTTTCTTTTTTCCTTTGAAAATTGACTTTCCCCCCCTCCTTTTATTTCCATTCTCCCGTATTCCTTTCCTTCTCTTCAGTTTGTTCAATTTCTAATCATTGTTAGTGAGAGAAGAAAAAAGTGACAAATGAGAAACACTTCTCTGAAGGTGTGCAGCCATCCCAACCAACACTGTGGGAGACAAGTTATTTTCAAACAGACCAAATTAAAATTGTTTTAAACTTTGAAAAATATATATGGTGTGGTTCTTGGAGTGTCCTGTGCAGGACCAGGAGTTGGGCTCAGTGATCCTAAAGGATCCCCTCCAACTTAGCACATTCTATGATTCTGTGATTTTTTCACCAGCTCGGGTAGAAGAGAAACTTTTTTTTTTTTAAATTTTTTTTTTTTTAATTGCTCTGCCCCAGGCTTGCACAGCTTTGCTTCAGTTCTTGCATTTCAGCTAATGTTCTAGGAGAAAATGTATGAAAACCAGCAGGAGTTGGAGAAGGAATGTGAAAGTGATGCATCTACCTTGTGGCCAGGTTTTCTCCCTCTCTTCTTTGGGATCTTCATGACGGGCAGAGCCCCGGCTGGTGCCGAGAATAGGTTGTGAACAGCCATTTTAATGGGCGCTGGCTGGAGCGGGGGCCGCCCTCGCTTCCTCCCTGCCATCCTGGGGGACTGCATCTCCCCGGCAGCCAGGCTGGGGTCCAGGCACGGCGGGTGGCTCATCTGCCCTGGGAGAGAAAAAGCAAACAAACACCAATTATTTATTCAATTTTCATTTTAATTTTTGTTTTTAATCTGAAGGAGTTTTTCTCAATTCTGTCATTTTCCCTGTTACCGCTGATCAGAGTGGCAAGAAACACACCACAGATGTGTGATCCTGGGTGGATTCACCTGACCACAGCTGGTTCAGCTTCTCCAAAGCTGGACAAAGCCCTGATCATTGCCATTCCCCTCTCCTGACCATGAGTACAGTAGATGGTGAGAGGGAGAGGGAAATTGCCCAGCTTTTCCTCTCTGCAATCTTGTAACATCTGTTACCAAGCATGGTAGTAGTGAGCTTTTGGATTTACTCCATTAACACAGTTACTTCCCCACAACTCCATGCAGCTGCTGAAGTTGAGCAGGGGTAATGGAGTACAATCTGGGCCATTTTCTTCTGTCCAGATTTTAATAAAGAAAACAAATATACAGCCATACACAGAGTACCAAGGGAATAGATGGCATTCGTCACAGCTTCTAGTAAGAGTCACCTACTAGCAAAGGTTAATTAAAAAAAACCAACAACAACTGTAGAAATATGTTTTCAATGTTGGTTTGTCGAGACATTTGATTTCCTGCAAGTGGGCAGACTGGTGGTCCCAGTCCTGCCTGCATATATTGCTAGATATAAAGGACTAAGCAATTCTCATACTTTTATGATAAGCCTTGCAATGGCTAATGTTTTCAAATTCATGCTCCCTCAGGTCAGTGATAATGGAAGACTCCCTGCTTTCTGAATTTTTTACATAGCAGGCTCATAGCTTTCTCAGCAACGGGGAAAACTTAAAGATGTGGTTCAAGAGCATCCTCTACATAAAGCAAATAAAGGTTTGTTTATTACTACAAACAAATACAATTTTTTACAGAATCTGTAAACCATAAAATCTACACATTTCTCAGAGCACTTCAAATTTCACAATTTCAGAACCCAGTGTGATCAGAGCTGGCATTGCTGGGAATGAAATTGGGGTTGCTCACTCACATAGTGGGAAGGGTACCACTTGGTAAGGGCTTCTGGTGACAAGTATATGCAGCAGGGGGCTTCTTTGTTTCAAAGGCAAATAAGTTATGCCTAGTTAAAACTTTGTAAGCATGACTAACCAAAAAGAAACACACTTTTCTGGTCTTATCCCCTCTGTAGTTTACACAATCTCCCGTAGGATAAAGAAGTAGGGGGCTCCCAGCCCGACCCTCCAGTAAATGTATTTATTTGCAATATGCTAACACTGTGTGGTTTTAATAATGCTAGGGGTATCTGCTCTGTTCAGACAGATCCACTAAATATGGTGGCACTTATAGATTGACTATAAAATTTCCAGTCTTCAACCCCACCTGCCTAAAACTCTCATGCAAATACTGAATGTCAAACATCAGAGCAGAGCAAACTTGCAGTACCTGATTTACCATGTTGTCCAGAGCCACTGTGGCTGCACTCATTCTCCAGGCATGCTCAGCCAGCTCGGGAACCCCATGAAAGCCTGCCACAGGGCTCTTTTTTTACCAGAGAAAAGTCTCAGAGAGTGTCCTTTCAGGACTAAAAGCATCAGGCTTGCCACATCAGGGGTTAAATGGAAAGGCCCAGTCTATCCTGAGCATCACTGCTTTCCTTCTCTCTTCAGCAGTGTTCATTTTCCTCCCTGTAGTGCTTTCTGACAGACATCCTCAGTGTCTCTTCCACCTCCCAAAACAAAACATTCCCAGGATCTTACATTACAGGCTGTCTGCAGGCAGGGAGGTCAGCAGGGAAAGGAAATGCAACAATTACACTGGATTTGGCACCAAAACACACTGAAAGCCCAGCGCTTCAAGCTCTGCATTTTGGTCTGCTTAACATAAAACCTAGCAAGATGAACCTTTGCAGAGGAGCTTGGCAGAGGCTGAGGAAGACAAGCCCAGCCCAGGTTTGCTCCCTGCTTGGGAAAGGGAGTGGTTCCTGCAGAAGGGGCCACTGGTGGCCATGGGTCTGTGAGAGAGAGGCTGTGCACCTGCACTGAGCACCACACTGCATTGCCTGTGTCATATTCTCCTCTGGTGGTACAAGTAGCTCGTGACACCTCAGCAACTCTGAGTTATCAGTTCCTAAAGCAAAAGAGGTCCTGACCCAGGGCACTTCTTTGGCTGAAATGTCTTTTTGCAGCTGGTGAGGTATTAAATACCTGGTGGTCAGGAAATTGCTAAACATTAGCAATCACAGGTTTTTGTCCTGTTTCTCCACTCCCAACACTTGTGGCACTGTGCAAAACCTCTTAGAGCCCTTCCAAAACCTCTTAGAGCTCTTCAGCACATGCACTGACACACAAGACCCAGATGAACTGTGCACAAAAGGATATCAGTGTAGCGTACTTGAATTTATATAGCAAAGGCATTGTCAACTTCAGTATACACGCTGTTGTTAATACCTTTAATTACAAGCCCAACCATGACTTGATTCTCCTTCCTTGTGTGCTAAGGGAACTGTGAGTGCCTTTGGCAGCATTTTCTGTCACACTGCTGCAGATCCCCAGCAGCAGGGGAGGGCAGCAGACATGCAAATACTGCCTCTGCCTGACAGTGCGGGGTGACAGCACGACCTTCCCTGACAGCCAGGAGGAGGCACTGGGGCAGGCTGGAAAAAAATGCAGTCAAATTGCAGGTTGGCCAGAGGGGTCAGAGGGACACAGAGGTTTGTCTGATTGCCCCCCAACAAAGTCAGGATGTTACCTTGGAATGACTTTCCTAGGGCAGCTCTGACTGCTGCCACAGCCCGAGCTTGACCTGCAGCTCAGTGCTGGAAAGCTTGGTGGGTTCAAGGCAAGTTATGAGAGTTGGATGAAATTTAAGGGCAAATTCAAGGAAGCAAATTATAGGCTACTGATAAAGGCACCACCTCAGTTCAGGAAATCACTGTAGTACAAATAGCCCGGGCGAATGCTTTGGGGGGGAAATCAGTATATGTTTGCCCTGTCCTTGCACTTTCCCAAAGGCATTAGCTTTGGATGGCCAAGGATGGTGCAGGTTCAGTCTGACCTGGGTCTACCACTTTTGTATTCTCAGTTTAAAAATAACAGCAGGAAACTACATTTATGGCTTCTCGTCACTTAATGTGGGGCTAGGCACAGGGTAACCTCTCCCTACTTGTCTCTCAAACACTGTCATCTGGAAATATAATTTCCAACCCTGCCTTCCACATTGCGCTCTCAGATCCCAGAGAGGAGGCAGCAGGGAAACACCTCTCCCCACCTTGACACCTGGGCAAGCATTGCAGGAAGGGTGAAGTCTCATCCCCTCTGGCAGCAGAGGTTCTGCTGTGACCTCAGAGGATCCTGAGGAGCACCCAGTGCACAGCAGTCTGCCCCCGTGGGATGCCAGGGGTGGAGAGAAAACATTCCCTAGGCCAACACTGGTGAGCTGTAGGATGTTTCTAAGAGCCCATGCTTTGCACCATCCATGCCTTGCACCATGTGTTGGTGGATATGCTGTACAATTAGCAATGCAGATTACTGTGCTGGAAACTACAGCTGAGAGCAGAGGGAGCTGCAGTGCATTTCATCCCAAGCTGAGTGTTTTTGATGGACTGCAAAGATCCATTCTTAATAAAAATAAATGTCTGCAGTAAATGCAGCTTTTAACCTGCACTCCAGTAACTGCAAGGATTGAAGGTAAAAATACCACATTAAATTTTATGTTGGTAATTCCACGGGATGATCATTTAAACTTGGTTTATACCAGGTCTCTTGCGAACCTGTGCCTGGACTGGCACAGGGATGACACATAGGGAAGGAACAGGCAATTCCTGCTGTAAGCCAAAGGAAGATGCAGGGATGCAGTCAAGTAGAAAATGTGCCCATTCCACAGCAGCTGAAGGAGATTACCCTTCCTTCCCCTTACACCCATTGCTCCCAGCTGCAGAAAGACTCTGACCCAGGAGTGCCTGTCAGGGTTTGCAGCCCTGCCTCCAACTCTTGACTCCCCCAGAGCTTCCTGTCTCACAGATCTACATATCCAACAGCTGTGTGTGGAAAAGAGGTAAACTTGTGATCTTGTCTGTCTTTTCTTCTGATATTGTTCAGGAAAGCACATTTGTGGGGGAATATCACCTTGTTAAACAAGAGGGAGGGGATACTTTCCACTCAGTAACATGACTATTTTTCCCTCTTCCTCTGTGCACAGCAGGGCAGCCCTTTGACTGTGACCGCTCAGAGATGATGGTCTGAGGAGTAGGTGAGCAAAAAGAAAAGCACTGTCAGATCTGGAAGCCAAGCTTTATACCTGCCTGCTCCTCCTGGGGAGAATTCAGGGACATGACACATTACGCATCTCTTCATCGTGAATACCAAAGTAGCACCGCAGAGCACATGAAAGGTAAGAGTTTAGTGAAGCAGACAGTAGGAATTTTTACTAATAAAAGCATTGAGCCAATATTGTCTGCATGTCTGAATGTGATTGCCTAATGACCTCTCATGGTGAACACCCATTTCACCATTGCTCAAAGAAAGGTCAGGATAATTTTGATCTGTGGCCCAAAGTTCTTTTACAGTGATTTGCAAACCTCTTCTCTTTTCTTGCCTATTGCTTTGGGGATTGAAATGAGAAGCTGCTTCTCTGAGAGACTGTCTCGCTGATTTTGTCCCCAAGAAGAGTGTTTCTGTATAAAATTCTTGAGACTCTCCATCTAACACGATATAAGTAGACAGGCCTGTTTTCCCAAATCAATCATTCAAGAAAAGAAACAACACAAATATCTGTGCTGGATATGGGAACCAAAAATGGGATTCATCCCACCTAATTTCAAAACCCCAGTTTATCTTCACCTCAGTACAGGAGCCTCTGGTCATTTTAATGTGATACCCTATGTCACATCTGCCAGAATATCTTACACACCTCAGGTCATCTGAGGCACTTCATGACTGTTTTAGACAAGCAGACTTAGCTGTAGGGAGTAATTCAGTAACAGATTAGGACACCTGAATGTCTACATTCAGACACACAGACACAGGTGTCTCAATGGGTGCTGGATGCCTGACCTGCCATGGTGCCAGTGGAGATGTGGCCAATATGGTTGAAGGTATGAAGTCATTCAGCTATCCAGATTTAAATGTAGTTTGTTGTGGCTTCAGTGGCTCTAGGGTCCACTGATCAGGTCCAGTTTGTCCATTCCTTGTAGATGTCTGTATTTAGGTATCTTAAACCAGAATTTATCTCATTCCTAAAAGTTGGGTTTGACTTGTCTATTTTATACCTTACACTAGGGTGAGGTTTATCATATCCTATGTGTGCTTGCTTCTTCTGATTATAAAATTAGTCCAGAAAAACAAATGTCTAGATATCTACAATGCCCATGTGAATCCCACGTGTTCTCTCATGCCAATGTGCAGTGGTCAGTTCTCTGTGTTGTCCTGTATTCCTGGTTAATAGTACATTGCATTGCAGAGGAAAGAACTGCCTTTTTGGGAGCAAAAATCCAAGCTTCCTGGGTAAGAGGGGTGAATGTGTTTATGTTCTGGACTGTAAAGTCATGGATTTCTAATGAGCTGTAGTCTCTTGTTAGAGGTGGTAGCCCTAAATGATCATCTCCTTGCAGCACAGAAGAAATTTAACTCTCCTTGATAGAACTGAAACTAGTTGCATCATCCAAAACAATAGATACTGGCATCCATCACTGTGTGGACCTTCCTTGCCCTGGAGCCACCATGTCAGCCAGAGGCACTGTGGGAGATGACAATTTTCCTTCAGTGACATCACTTTGTGACTGAGATATGCATGGCAAGAAGCTGGTTTGTTTATTTAGTCTACTTTCCTGCAGAGTAAGGGTTCATGTGTTCACAGACTCATGCTCTCCTTCAGTCCTCACATGACTTTAGAGCTTGTTGACTTGTTTCAAACAGACCTCATGGAGCACAAGAGCAATGGGTACAAAGGCTTGCAGGTGTAGTGGAAATGTGTAAGAGACAGACATGTGAGACCTCAGTTGTGCTCTTAACAGACAATGACTGCAGAATACACAGTATAAAAGTTTCCATGCTGGGAAAAAATCTTGTGAGACATTACAGACTCTCAGACACCAGAATCAGGCAGTTACAGGTCACCAATGTCATCAGTCTATAGACAACCAAGCATCCTTCTCTCCTCTGCTCAGGAAACTAGCTAGGGCTGTTCTTTTAAATGCTGTGACAGACTTTGTGTCCTGCCCCATGGGAGATGAAGGAGGTGCAGCAACCAGTCTGGGCATGGGTGGCACTCTGCTGCTTGGCTTTCACGTCTTGGAAAATGGCACATTTCTTTTTGCAGCTGTTTTCAGCTCTTTCCACCTGTATGTCTCCAGCATGTGCTGAAGGTTACCCTCCAATAGCAACTGCATAGCACTTTACAAAATAATTTGTCAGAGGATCCAAATCAAACTGAGTTAAAGCAAGGACACACCTTTTCACTCTTGCAAATGTGTCTCAGTGCAGCAAAACCCCAGCAATGATTCTGCCACAGGTGCTTTTCTGGCTGCTCCTGGCTCAGGATTGGCAGAAGGCATCCTGCAGCAGGCTTGCTCTTCAGGTGCTGAGTGCAGGTCCTGCTATTTTCAGTTGCTGCCCTGGGATGGGAAAGGACTGGACATCATGCAAGCAGTGTCTGTGCTGTATCCTGCCCTCTTCTCCCTCTCACCATCTGGCTGCCTTAATGAAGAGACAGGGAGCTGATAGGAAAAAACGCAGGATTCTTCAAAATCCAGACAAAAAGTATTGATGGTGTCTGTGCCTTTTGTTGTTATTAAGAGCAAAAGAAAGGGAAAATGGTTCCTAGTGTCTTCTTAGAGCCTGATTATTTTTTTTTAAGTTAAATTCATCAGCAGTGACAGTACTGTCCTTGAGGAGGTGTTCTTTTGAAGGATAGCACCCTGGTGACAGCAGGTAGAGCAGTAGCTGCATGCCCCTTCTCACTCAGGTTTGCTTAATGAGCCAGAAGAACTTGAAAACCCTGGCGAGAATGGGACCCCCAGGAGCAGCTGAGGCCAGCCTCGCCTCCTGATCTTACCTTTCTTCATTTGGCCTGACGTTTTTGTTGCAGATGAGAAGCCTGTAGCAGGGAGTTGGGGGAATGAAACTTTATGGAGAGTGAGAGAGCACAGGCAGAGCACCAAAGGAAAGATGTGAAAAATGGATGCGGCAAGGCCATGTGAGTGGCAGGGGTCACTCTGCTGGGGTCGTCAAGCCAAATGTGCACAAAAAAGGGACAAAGCAAAGGCAATCCCTTCCTTCTCTGTCTCTCTTATGTGGAGCTAGTAGCCCCACTTATGATATTGCAGAGAAACAAGAAGAAAAACAGTGCCTGGACTTAGTGTCCACCTTTGGTGAGCTGCAGGAGTGGGTGGGGTTACACTTGCAGCTCTTTGCCTCAGGCTGTGGTTTACCATTTGCAAGACAAGGTCCCAAAAAATAACTTGGATCCTGCCTCTCACTACCCTGAGACAGCCTGCCTCAGCTTCTGTGTATGCACAGATGCCATTTTATTTTGCTAAAAGACCTTCTTAAAATCCCCTGTCCTGAAATCCTGAGGGTGGTAAAATGAAGTGGACTGCTGGGCAACCTGTCCAGGAGCTGTACAAAACTCCCTTGGAGGTCTTGAAGAGGCAGTATGGAGAGCTAAGGCTGAGGGCTGAGTGTTATAATTTTGGTATTTATTATACAAGTAGATGTTCCTGCAGACTTTCAAGCTGTGCTTGCCCAGCTTTCCTATCAGCCTATCTTCACTTCATCTCCTCACCTTCCCCACCTCATCAGAGCATCCTCCCCTTGGTGCTGACAGGCTGCAAAGTCTCCAAAGGAGATAGGTTCTCTCCCTCACTGCCTCCACAGCCATTATAATCCTGCTTAGGTGGCTCATGAGACTCTGCATCCTTTCCCAGCATCCCTCCAGAACTTAGGGAGGCGTAATGAAGGGCTGTTCCCTTTCTAGGCTGCAATCAGCTTCCAACTTTCTTCTCTGCTACCTTGCCTCTACCATATGCAGTCTGGGACCAAGTGACTTTTCCAGTGACTGGGAGGACTGTAACGCAGAGCACATAATTCTTCTCTCCCTGACCTACCAGGTGTGATTTCCAACCCCGAGATGCTCCAATTTCCTCAGCTCCAAATGCTGGAGGTTCCAAAATGCCCAGTATGTCTGACATTAATTAATTAATTATATGACACTGGAACAAATCTTTCTGATTTGTAAATATGTGGATGTTCAACCTATAAAACTGAGGCTGTGATTCGGAACCAGCAATTTAATTTAAACTGAGTTTTGTATTTTAGCAGGTCCTGTTTCACGTGTTCAGCCAAGTTGAAATACCCAGGTTTCTGATCACACACCTTGCCAGTGTAATTTACAAGTTGCTTTCCAGAAGTCCTCTCCTGCCATTAGTTACCAGGGAACTTGTGCAATAAACAAACTAACCCTCCTGAACCACAGGCACACAAAGCAATATCTTATTTATTTACAACCTTTAGACCAGCAAAGAAAGCACCAATCTATCTTTCTAATTCAGTTAGTTCCTTTCTCATCTTCTCTGTCTTGTGCAGAAGCCAGAAGCTTTAATCACTTGGTCTTGTGTAAATCATGTGACATTGTCCCACATGACATCCTTACCACTACACTTGAGAGGCAGGAAGTTGGTAGATGGACCACTCAGTGACTATGGAATTAGCTGGACATTGAAACTCAGAAAGTTACGGTCAATAGCTCGATGTCCATGTGGAGATAAGTGAAGACTGCAATTCTCAGGGGTGGGTGTTGAGATGGTCAGTATTTAACATCTTTGTTGGTGACACTGAAGCGAGATTGAGGGCACCCTCACCAAATTTGCCAATGACACCAAGCTGTGCAGTGCAGTGGACACACTGGAGGGAAGGGATGTCATCCAGTGGGACCTTGGGAGGCTTGAGAGGTGGGACTGTGTGAACCTCATGAAGTTCAACAAGGCCAAGTGCAAGGTTCTGCACCTTGGCTGGGGCAATTCAAAACACACACACAGGATGAGAATGGATTCAGAGCAGCCCTGAAAAGGACCTGGAGGTGTTGGTTGACAAGAAGCTCAGCACGATTTGGCAGTGTGCGCTCACATCCCAGAAAACCAACTCTATCCTGGGCTCATCCAGAGCAGCATGACCAGCAGGGTGAGGAAGGTGATTCTGTCCGTCTGCTCTGCTCTGGTGAGACCCACCTGGAGTGCTGCACCCAGCTCTGGGGATCCCAACATAACAATGTGGACCTGTTGGAGAAAGTCCAGAGAAGGGTCACAAAGATGACCACAGGGCTGGAGCACCTCTCCTAAGGAGATAGGGTGAGGGAGTTCAGTCTGGAGAAGAGAAGACTCCAGGGAGACAGCCTGGTCTGATCCCTGAAATCATCTGTAATTAACAGGAAGAATCACTAGCACAGAAACTGGTGAAAAGTTGAAAAACTGGCTGTCTTCCCCAGATTCATTTTAATGAGAAATATAAGCAAACTTTATATGATAAAAGAGAAAATTGTCTTGGTGAACAGCTTGAGGTGGTCTGGATGTTTTGCGTTGGTATTTACTGCCTCCTGTGCTACTCTAGGTGCTTCATTATGGCTTACGTGCTGCCATCCTGAGTTACTCTGCCAAGTAAGTATGTTTCTAACACAGATACAGCATGTCAGACCTGTCCTGAGTACAATTGCCATCGTTCCCCACCTTTCTTGAGCCCACAAATGGGATAAAGCTTCCATTCTTCCTTCCTCACCAGATTGTATCTACTACATGAAATCACCAGGGTTAATGTCCCCATTTGGGAACAAAAGGTGTGGATCTCCCCTTTTTCCCATTGAGATGTGCTCTGTGGGCAGTCTGAGCACTGAAGAAGCAGTCCACTGCTTCTCCAATCACACACAAATGATATCCCAGCAGCATGCTGGGGAACCCTGAGGTGCTCAGCAGCCGTGTCCAGCCTCTCTGCTTCTGCACCAGCCCATGTGCTGCACCCCATTCCACCACCAGTAACAGCCAGCCACCAACTGTGATGGTTTCTGTCCAGCACCACTACACTTGACTGGATCATGCATGCCAGAGCTGGTGTGCTTACCAAAGATATCTGTCCCAAGAAATAAATTAGCTCCCTAAATCTGAAGAACAGATATTACAAAAGTCAGTAGGGAAATATCTTTTTTTGGACAGAGGGCAGGAATTTCACACATTTCTCACATAAAGTTAACTTCATTCCTTAGGGATCTGAAGCACTTTTATATTACATTTTGAGAAATAATACTTATAAAAGATTCATCCTTTTCTGGCATAAACTGGAGTAGCTCAAATGTTTCTGTCTTTAGAGATTTCAGGGACCACAGATTCTGAAGATGCTAAAAGCTTCCACTTCCACGCCTGAGAGATGCATTTATATTCAAATCACATTTTAACATTTTAATTGGACAGCATAAACAAAAGGACGTTAATTTAATTAAGTTCAGGAATAAGAAAAGCATGTGCAATTCTTGTGAGAGCTTGCTGCTTTAAGCAGGACTGTTTGGGAACTGGATGGTCACCCCACTGCTAATGCTTCCCACTCCAAGAGAAAAACTCTGGTGCCTAAGTGATCACCAGGCAGGCTGGCAGAGGTTAGTGGGAATGTTTCAGGCCATCAGCTGTGATTTTTTTTCTGGCACACCCTTCTTGGGAAGGTGAGCTGTGGCTGCTCACAGGCTTGCCCTCTGCCTGGACACTGGATCTGTCTCTGGGGGAGGCTGCAGGTGGCTCTCAAAATGCAGATTAGATACATCTGGAATAAAAGCATGCTGAGAAACTGCTAAATATTCGGGACCTAAGACTGAACCATGAGAATATCATGCAGTGAGTTAGCAAGGAACAGCTCACTGTGACTAGGGAGCAAAGCTTTGTTAACTGGGGCTAATTATTAAAGGACACAGATCTCTAGAGTAATATTCACCCGTTTGACTGTATCTGTAATTCATTTTCTAAATAAATATATAACCTTCACTTTTCAGGACTGTTTTGATCCATTTCGTCCTCAAAAAAATACCATTTTCTGTTTTCTTGATGGTTTTTACACTGTGTTTGGCAACAGCGCTGTTTTCATCACCTAGAAACCCAATATTCAGAGCAAAACCTCTCCAGTTGGCTAATATGTCAGAGCCTGCATACCTTCAGCAATAGGTTCCACAAAGTTGTACTGATTAAATGTGTGCTTTCACTGCTCTTTGAAAACACACGCCCCAGATGAAAGGTCCCTCTGAATGAATTTTCAGTTGTTTTGTGCTTGCAAGGGCCTGTCAGTGGAAGGCACACTTCCAAACCTGATCCAAGTGCAGCTAACAGAAAGCTTTCAGACATTTTATGGAATCAGAGTTTGGCCCCTATGTAATTCTGACAGTGGCTGCTGAGAGCAAACACAGAGCACCAGCAGAAGGCTTATGTGCTCTTGCAGTACAGCTTAAACCTCTGGAATAGGGCTCTGGGGGAGCAGGGAAGGACTCACATTGCATGCTCAGCCCCTCCACACAGGAATTTTTTCCCCTCCAAGCACTGAATTGTTTACAGGTTCTCAAGGTATTTTCCTATTTTTTCTGATTATTTTCCTATTGTCTGTCTGTATCACAAAATTGGAAAAAGATTTCTAGAATGGCAATGTCTTTCATTGCTGGCTACATTTTGTTTAACTCGTTGAGACAATAACTCGGGTAGCAAAGACAGCTCCTCACAGCTCTGTGGAGATACCAGGGGCTGCCAAGGAAGAAATGCCTCCATGCCCAGGCTGAGGCACACAGCAATCTGGGACTGACAGCAGCCAGCCTCAGCAGCATATTCTGATGTACCACAGAGGTTTCCATACTCAGGGGCAGCAAGGGCTCTGGGAGCTGCTCAGTGCCTGAGGACTGTCCCACTATAAGGATCACTAGAGAAACAACACAGCCAGGACTGGTGGCACCTGCCTTCCCTCAGGAAGGGAGACCTCCCTCCAGCACCTGCCAGGAGCAGTGGGCACTTGGTGAGAAGGGCTCAGGGTGCCTGTGCAAGCCCTGGCCAGAAGGGTGAACTGTTCTGCTCCCCCATCCCACAAATCTCCCTAATCCAGAAGCCTTCATAAAGCCCCTCCTGGCCCCAGGCACATCACTTCCCTGCAAAGTAATTTCAAAACTGTTCGATAAAACATTTCAGCTTTTAGCCTCTTTCTTCTGCCAGTGAGAAAGCACAAGTGATTATGAGACAGATAAAACATCTGCAGGTCACAGTTCATTCTGCCTGTCCCTCTGCAGGGGATGGTCACATCGGACGGAGGTAAGTCATCCTTTTTCATTGTTTGTGCGTGTGACCACATCACTTATGGACAGATTATAAACTCTTTGGAGAAGTGATTGAGACAATTAGTATGTATCTCCTCATAAAATCTCTGTGATATTGCAAAGGAAAGGAAAAGGCAGACCGAAAAGCTTCTTTTGTCTCTCTTGAAAATCCAAGGCTGTCCCTAAATGTGGATCAGGTGTGTTTCAGATGCCCACAGCAGAACAGGCAAAGTGGCCCACTGGAAACTCCTCCCTCTGCACCTTAAAGTCCAAAGTCAGATTTACTCTTGTGATGTAATTCATGCAGGATCCAATACCATCAATGTCATCATCCCCCAAATTCTCTGTCTGAAGCCATTTTCTCTACTCAGAGTTTATCCTATTTCCCCTGCAAGTTTCTTTGCTCCCTTATCATCTCTGGGAACAGGTAGTTTTAACATATTTCATTCAGGGAGATATTCTGCACTTGCAAGGAGCCTGCAAGGGGCTGTGGCACAGTGCCATCCAGAGAACATGATGAATGAAGCCTCTGGAGTACCTGAAGGAATTTCAGACTTTATTTGTTTAATTTGCCTCCCATTTTCCTCTAATTTTACATTCCCTTATGGAACATGGTCTCCTGGCCTTCCCAGCCCATCTTTTCTCTTCTGATGCTTCTGCGTTGACCAACCTGATCTGCCCCCTCTAGCAATCACCAGACAGCATGACCAGAGTGTCAGGCTTTTCACTGTCCCAAAATTAGCATAAGAAACTGGCATATGGAGTGTGACTGTAGGCAAATGTGACCTTTTCAGAGGCTGACTTTATTTATTTATTCTGCTGCCATTTATTTCTGTGTTTAAAAAAAAAAAAGGTCATTAATGGTAGCACACTCTCCTGGACCTACTAACAATAAATAATTACAATACCTCTGACTAACACCACTTCTTCATCGAACAGTAATTAAGATTGCAGTTGCAGCCTGGGACACAGGCTGAGTACACAGCAAGACCATCGTTAGCATTTCCAGCTCCTCTGCACTTCTATCTAGCTGTTAAAGTGCCAGACACAAGTGCCTCCATAGCAGTACATGTTCCTGCATGCTGGCACTGACGGGAGAAATAACTGAGTGGCATACATGGCCTCTTTGCTGTTGGACCTGTATATCCCGTGCTCCTACAGCCTCACGTTATTTTGGGGAAAACCAGCTTCTGTGAGCTCTTAAAGCACACAGATGGGCATGCATGGCAATTTTTGCCTTCTCTGGAAAGCTCTCTCCCTCTTTGGCCCCAGGGACCATTTCCCTTGGCACAACCTCTCACAGGGCTTGCTGTCAGCTGTGCTCTCCAAGTCGTGCTCTGAGTCCCTGAGCACACTTGAGAGGGGCTGCAGGCTCATGTCTTTCCTCTCCCAGCTCCCTGTCTGCTCTGAAGCTTTCACCCAGGCAGGAGGATGGGCTTCTGTGTGCTCATCATCCCCTCCCGTATGTCCCTCTGCATGAGAACTCTTTATCTGCAGAGCTAGATATTAATGAGTTTGAGAGAACACACCAGCTTCCAAATTAATTAGAATAAATCACCCACCAGAAGTCTCAATCAGTCCTGCACTCCTCATTTCACAGAGGAGGATGTTCCTGCCTGCCTACCTCCACATCACATAGCCTGACCACCCTTCATTTTCTCCTTGTCATATGGCAGCCTACTACCTACCCAGGCAAATAAATAGCTACGGCATAGAATCATAGAAACATTTAGGTTGGAAAAGACTTCAGAGGTCATCGAGTCCAACTGCTAACCCAGCACTGCCAAGTCCACCACTAAACATCAGCCCTTCCCTGGGCAGACCCTCTTGCTCCATGTGTTCTAAGTTCACAGAGAGACAAAAGCCCTGGCACAAGGTTAATGGTAGCTTGCCTGAGCAGATCTTTCTTTTTGACAAAGACAGATCCTTGAGTTTCTTTGCCATCTCAGCATTGGTCCCTGCTGTTGGCAGAGGCTGCCATTGCTAAGTGTGTAAAAATAATGGGTAAAGATAAAAAATAAATGATATTTTTTGCAGTATTGTGTCCCAGTTTAATAACCACATTTAATTAGAAATCACAGGTAACAACCATGGCAGGTAAATTTAATATAAATTCCAAAACACCTGAGATTGAAGGAATTTCACCATCTCTAATATTCTTGTTAAGAGTAATGTCTCTCGAGTCGCAGGTTCCTCCCAGATGTCTCTCCCCAGACCACATAGCTCCATCCCAAACTAACCATCCCAGGGGATTGGCACATTACTGGGTCTGTTGCAGCCCTGACACACCTGAGCTTCCAAGTGATGTGTAAGAAACACACAAACCTGTGGTCATGCAGGGGTAGGAAGCAGGCTGGAATAGCAACACCGTGGTCAGTCCCATCAGCCTAATCACTTCATTTTTTGTTTCAGGGCAAATTCACCTTCATCTAGTCAGCTGTTAAGAAGAAAAGAGCTAAGTTTTCTGTTTTTTAGCATCACCCAAGAAGCCCATGTTCTGAGAGGGAAGGATATTTGCACAGGATTAACTTCAGTGGCCTGATACAACTACAACAATCCCATGAGGAGCACAACATGTAAATGTGTGTCCAAAGGTTTCTGAGCTGAGCTGAGGGTGCAGCAGGGCTTGCATCCCCCCAGGCACACTGCTGGCTTTCACACATATGGAAAAGGTGGAAAAAAAGCCACGCAGAGAGGGAACAATGACAGTTTTTTCCCAGAGCACACCTTGCCTATGCCTGCAGCCTCTGCAGTGAGGCAAGACCCATCCAGCTGCCCTGGGGACTCCAGGCAGCAAAGCTCCCAGTGTGCAGGGGGACATCCATTTTTGTGGGAAGGGAGACATCCTACATCACACAGATGGATAGAGCCCAGCCATGCTGCTCACTGACCTACATGAGTGGGACTTCCCAAGCAAGGGGGTGAAGGCAGGAGAGCCAAGCCTGACGAAACCAGAAGGGTCACAGCAACCCCTCCTGAAAGGTAGCAGCACTAGGGCACAGAGCACAGCCTCTGTAACACTGAGAGTGTTACAGAGACAGAGGAACCCATCTTCTCCTAGCTCTTGTCTCCCACCCAGCAGAATGTCCTCACTCTTACATGAAACACCTGTTCAGAAAGGATTTAATCCTGAAAAACTTTCCTCCTCTGTATCCCACTAAAGCCTGAGGGGCTGCAACCACCTCCAAATGTGTGCCAGTTCAGAGGTGACACAACAACCTGCATGACAAGCAGCACCCTCTCTTCCTGCATTTTAAGGAAAACTGCTCATAAATCAGCACCAGAGCGGTGGTTTAGATTGCTAAGCGTCCTCTTGAATAACTAAACAGCAGTGAGTAATATGTATTTACATACATTATGGTCTATTCCCCCACTGGAAGGCGATTTGTGCAGATAACTTCCATTAATGTTAAAGGGAGTCATTCACATAAATCCTCAGCACATTAATGGCCCATGAGCCTCCTCTGTGTAGTAGTTCGTGTTGCTGCATTTAGCGAGCGCAATATAAATGTGGCCAACTTAATATGCAAATAAATTCAAGTATTTACTGAGCCATAAGAGATAGTTACTAGGCACATCTCATTCATCGTTTACAGGGAAATAGATGGAGACTGCCAGATTAAATCGGGAGATAAATGCTATAAACATTTTTTTAAGGCAACAGTGTACTGAGTCCCCACATATACATAAATAATGATCATAAACAGTTTCTTGAAGACATCCTCTCTTCTATTTATTTTACTCTGTGTGTGTCTTTACTACACATCTATGCTGAACACAATTTGTTGCATTGCTGTTGCCTGACAGTGGCACTGGAGTCCCTACTGTCCCTCAGGGACAGAGGAGGGCCATGCACCATCCCTGCTCCCTCACTCACCACCTCCTTGGCAGCTGCACAAGCTGCAGGAAGGGAGCATCCTCACCTTGGAGAGGTGGGCCACCCACTACAGCTCCCTTTTCAGCATCAAAAAGCGAGTTTGTCCTCTATTGTCACCTGGAGCAGGAAAGAGAAGTGAGACCTTTTGTGCTGCTTCTTCTCACAGATGCTCTCTTGAGAATCTGCAGTGGATATTTGCAACACAAAAGCCCTCACCAGGTCTGTGCTCTTCTGAGGTAGAAAACAGATATCTTCTATGGGAAACAGATCTTAAAAATCAACCACATAAGGTATTACTGAAGTCCTCCTTCAGTTCCCCATGCATGATTTTTAAGATGCCATGCTAAATGGATGTGTCCTCCACCAGATATTTCTTCCTGGGGTAATAAATGAAGTAACAGTGATTCACTTTACTCTTTGAGATGGAGAACAGGGGAAAATTCTCTATCTATGTTGCACAGTTCAATAGCATAGTTCCCATGCACATACAAACTCATGGAAATATGCAGATACATATATTAAAAGGCCTTATTGACCATTGGACTCCACATCATTTGCTGGAATGCAATCCTGTTGATGCTGTTGGGTTTTTCATAGGAGTCACCAACAAACCCCTGAAGTCTTCCCAGAATCCCTGTCCAAACTTTAGAGCACAGCATTGAGGGTGTGCAGGCATTTCCCTGCAGAGCCAGAGCCAGGCACAGAGGCAGCTCAGCCTCAAACAAAATTGATAGCAGAGACAAAAAAAAAACCTCACAATGTCTCTGGTTCTTTAATATGGAATCCCTACTTGTAACACTGGGATTTGTCCTTGGCTAAAACCTCAGAGCTCTCTTTTGCCCTGTTCAGCACCTGCCACTCCTTCCAGAACCTCTTCTACCGGAGTGCCTTCTCTGGCCAGGTTTGAAGACCCCACCCAAATCTTTGCTCCTGCCTCCAGTCATGTTTCTCCCCTCAGAGTGCCCACAGGTCCTGATGGCTGCAAACCTCTGATGTGCACTTTGGAAATCAGATCATTTTACACACTGATTCTGTAAAACAGAGGTTCCACCAGAAAGCAGCTTTTGTCCCCTCGCTGCATCCCCAGGAGAACCTCCACTGCTGTTCCAAGGTGCAGTGCTGGTCTCATGGCTCAGGTGTGCCCACTCTACCCCAAATTCAGGCTGCTCTGTAGGGCCAGGGAGCAGCAGAGGTACCCAAGAGGTAACTTGGGCAGGGGGACAGGAAGTGGCAACAGGACAACCAGCAAACAAGACCAGAGGTGATCCCTCATTCCCACCTTTCCTCTCTTGTCTTGATAGACTGTTTGACTGAGTTTATAAAGTGCCTAAACATTCACCGGATCCTCTTAGGATGGCAACTACCACAATTCTCAATAAATTTGCCTGTGGTGCAAGACAAGGTCTTGGGTTAAAAACCTACCTGTCTGGGGTGTCCTCCTGGCAGGCAGGCAGGAAGAAATCGTTGGGGGCCAATGCTGCTTACAGGCTTTCAGGTCAACAGGGACTTATCCTGCATTTTGGGGACATGGTTGTTTCCATGTTACTCACAGTTAGCTCTTTTAATGAAACCTCAGGTGTGTGACACATGCAGGAAAATGGGCTGAAATACGAAAGTATCTCATACCTTCCCTGCACCTCCCACCAAGTACAATATGATACATCTTGTGGCACCTCCCTCACACCATTGACACAAAAGTGGAAGCATGGAGAGATGGAGGCAAGCACCGAGAAAAGGGATTTACACAACAGAGATGTAGGGCAGCTCTCGGAGACCATACCTCAGCAAAAGGCAGCATGTGCACACATGCTGCTCATGTCCAGGGAGTGTCACAGAAACACTGATTTTTTACAAATTGCTTGAGATCACAGAGGATGCCACGAGGACTCACCTATCACTGCACACACTGCGGGATTAACTCCCTGTAGTTCTCCCTGGGAAAGCAAGGTTTGCACAAGTGCCAGCAGAAGTCCAGCAGCTGAGCTGCTGCTACGCCCTGGCACCCTGAGCTGAGGTGGACCCAGTGTACAGGGCCAATCACTGCTTCAGGTGCAGCACCAGCCCCAGATATAGGCAAAACTATAACTCTACCAGCATGTATTTGGGGCAGAGCTGCAGGTGGCCTTAGCCAGCTGCCCATGTCCCAAGCCAGGACCTTGGAGCTGCAGCGTGGTGGCAGAAAGCAGGCAGTGCCTGCATGCCAGGGCAGGGTTTACAGAGGACTGAGGCCTTGAGCCTCCCTCTCCCTGTGCCACATGCAGACTCTTCCCTGCTGCTCCAGCTGCAGCAGAGCTGTGTGAGCACCCAGGGCCTGCGTGGGGCAGGCAGGGAGTGAACCCTCTGTGAGCAACCAAAGCACTCAGAGCAATTTAGGGCACAGCTCCGAATGCTCCATTGCAGTCACACCTGTCGTAAATAAAGAAAATGCCAGAAAATACTCCTGGGAGCCCCATGTATAAAAATACTTGAAGCAACGAGAGCAACAGCTGGCCCCTGCAAGAGCTTTTTTTGGTCTGACATTTCGAATGCCGAGCACACCAGCTTCCATGCACATGCCAGGGAAGAGGAGCAGGAAAGCAGAGGCATAATCCTGGCTGCAGTGCCAGCGATGGTGGAAAGGAAACCCCATCCTTTGCATCTCACACCCAAAGTGAACAGAGTAACAAACTCTTACAGGGGGAAAGGGAAAGGCTAGCATTTATAGCACCATTTCTTCTGTATGGTGAAAATTACCCTTAGAGATGAGGTCAGTATAAACTGCAGGGCAACAGCAAACTGTTCCATTCAAGAGGAATTATTCATCCTTCAGTGGAATATAATTACACCTCCAGACTGTCTCTGGGCAATCCTTTATTCAAGCCAAATTTACGCTATTTCCTAAAGGGAGCAGTCAATCTTAATGAATGACTACAGGTTCACCATCTTTAATAAGGATTTGTTAAAAAAATAACATCAGAAGTTTAGATCTTTAATTAATACATTTTAACTCCACCTTCACTGCACATCATCTTTTCTTTTGTTAATTCCTTCATTCTCATCAATAGAAAAACTTGATGCAAAGACGCTAACTCAGATAATAAATTCTTTTCAATTTTATTAGTCAATAGCAAATTAGCCAGTACCTTTAGTGCACCAATATATAATGATGCTTTTCAGCAGTGCAGTGCATAATCTCCCGACACACAATTTTGAATCAAGTTTCTTTTCTAATATTCAGCAAAATAAAGAGAATATTTTATTTCCAGTGGTACAGGAAACCAATTCCTCATAAGGCAACTTGTTATGACAGAATTAATACATGTAATTAATTTTTCCCTCCAAGGTGAGCCTGGAATATTTTTCTTTGCATAAGTAAACTAATTATTGTTCATTCTCACTGTGGAGAGCCATCCCCTGTTAAACACTGTAGCTGGTCTTAATGGTCAGATGGAGAACTCAGCTGGGAATGTTTTATATAAATAAAGCCAACTCCTCCTTTGCACCAATTTAAAGCTGTAAAGAAAGAAGTAGGGTAGGATTTGAGGGTATTGGGGTATTTTTTCTCTTTTTTTTTCTTTTTAAAGACACTATGTGGCTATTGAGTATAGTTTATGAAAGTGAACTAAAATCCCCTGAAGAAAACAGGGCTTTGCTGACTTCAGTGTTAACAAATATAAACATTTTGTCTCTTTCAATTTCCAACAGAAATCATTGCTGTCTTGCTCATATCAACTATTTCCTGAAGGTCTTCCTTACCCAAAATGTTCTTTTACACCTTTTATTTACCTGCCAGGTGTGTATGGATTCCCTTCCATTTGCAGGAGGAGAGCATGCCTCAGTCTCCAATTGGAAGTACCCTGGGTGTTTCCAAAATAATGCTAGGAATATGGGCTAGCCTTAGTGATGTGAGTTCAGTTCACTGCAGGAAAGGAGCCCCCAAGCACCTCTGGGCAGAGCCCACCAAGAAGTGGTGATGCTGAGGAATTAGAATCAGAGAATCATGGAATATCCTCAGTTATAAGGGATCCACAAGGATCACTGAAGTCCAACCTCTACTATTCAACTTAAATTAGTTAAATCATCCCATATTCTGCTGTTGGGTCTGACCTGGCTCCCACCAGGGCTGGGTGCTGGGGGAGTCTGCAAGGATGCTGACAGGTCCCAGCATGGCCAGAGATGAGGAGGATGGATGCATCCCCACTGAGGCCAGCCCATGTCCCAGCAGGACATCCCCTTGTCCAGCTGCCTCCCCACAACAGGGCTAGATGGGGGAGCAGGCAGGAGCCCAGCTGGCAGGGCTTGCCTGTCTCCTGTGACCACGATGGGAATGGACAACTGTTCCACACCCCACAGCCTGACCTCTCTTGCTTTTTCCCTCTTCTTTAATATTACCTGCATTTGAGGGAGGGAGAGATGCTGGGGACACATCTCAAGCTCCTGAACCTCTAGTACCATAAACAGGTGCTATATCATGTTTTTCTTAAAAAAAAAAAAAAAAAAGTTTAATGTTTAACAAACCCCCAAATCTTTGTTTCATGCATGGAACCAAGGGAATGGCTGAGGGAAAAGCATCTTATTGCAATTTCTTCTTTCTAGGTCCCATAGCCACTGTCAAGCACCTGAGCAGTCATGTCTCAACCCTGCAGGTGAGAAGCCTCATGGCAAGTCACTGAGTACCCAAGAAAGAAAATTGCCACTTTCTACCCACACTTTCCCACAAAACATGAGGAAGTTCTTGACTTAAACATTTCCAGTAGACAAAGTAACAGAAACGTCAGAGTTACTGTGCTCACCAATAAAGCGTTTCTCAACGTCTACCTTCCGCAGTGTTTCTGATTCAATACCAATTTTCCTGTTGGTAAATTTTTTTCCAGCCTCTCTTTCACACTCAATCACTGAAAAACTCATGCCCCTGGCTGCCTTTCTAATCTAAAGAACAGGTGCATCAGCTAACTAACTTTTATGATGGGGCAGAGGGGCTCTGCCTGATGGGGAAAATCACTGACATCTGAATTAAACTACAAAGTCACCTGCAGCCAGAGAGACTGGGAGGCACCTCCTCTAAATAAAATTACAAAACCCGAACTTGCAAATCTCTGAGCATATCCTCAGCTGGTGTCAGATGAGGCTGGAGCCAGGGAAGTCATGCTGATTTACACCAGTGGCTGACTGAACCTGGTGTGCTGAGCTGCACCGGGCACCAGCAGCACTGTGGGGTGGAGGATGCTCTAAGTACTCCTGTAGCACAAAGACACTCTTCAGACTCAAGCCCTGCTCCCACAAATAACAACATCCCTTTCTTTGCTTTACTTCTCCCATTGTGCCTTTATTCAATCTGAAAAGCCCTTGGTCTACCCTTGAGAAAAACGTGTTCAGAAGCCTCTTTGAAATAAACCCAGGATTAAACAGCAATCCCCCTCCAAGCAGAGCATTCAAGCAACTTTCCTTCTGCAGCTCACCAGGTTAACTTTATTCCTGCCACAAGCCCCACATGCACCAAACCCAAAAGCAACTTCTTTCTGCCAGACTGCTGCTGTCAGATGAGACCCAGGCAAAAAAAATAAACCCTACAGCCATTGAGCAGCGATGGAAAGGTGGAATTACTCACTGAACCACGCCGGGCTTCACTCTCTGTCAGCAAACGGTGGGCTGCGGGCTGGGGCGGCAGCGGGGGCTGGAGGGCTAGGGAGGGAGCGGCAGGGCTAGCCAGGTGCCCGCAGGCATTGCAGCTCCCTCAAAGTTAGCTTTAAAACACCTGAAAAGACAAACACAAACAACTCTGCTCAAATGTGCTCCTCGGTGTCTCTCAGAAGCTGGATGCGTGTGAGTCTTGAAGGAAAAACCCAGCCTGTAAACTATATTGCTCCCTCCAGTTTTCAGTTAGGCATAAAAATTCAACTTAACATCTGGTTTAAAGATACGAGAATATTATAATTAAACTCATTGCTCTATGAACTATACTAAAAACCCACAACATGTGACACATATACTGTCTGCCACATATATTGCAATATAAGTCACTTTAAAAATGGAAGAGACATTTACCTTGGCAGCAAAAAAAAAAGACCACTTAGATTCAGGTTTGGAAAAGCCCGAAGCCACACTGCATGCAGAGTGCTCTGTAGTCAGAAGTCTTCACTAACTCGTGCACACACACACACACACACACACAGACACAGACACTCTCCCGCTGCCGCGCAGCTCTCGCCAGCAGCACGGGCTGATCTCTGCCCCTCTCCCCACGGGAACTGCTCCCAGGGCTCGGGAATGATGTGCTTTGGTGAAGAGAGTCTCCAGCTGAGGAGCTGCAAAGTTGCCACATACAGACAAGCAGAACAAGAACTGCTCTGACAAGGCTCAGCAACAAACACCAGGCAGAGAAGAAGAAGAAGCATGCTTTCCCCTTACCTATTGCTTAGGCTAAGACACTGAGCAGAGTCTTTAGAGAGCTCGGGCACTGGGACCCAAAGGGCAGAGGACTTTCAGCACAGTCACAAGGACCCCAGCAAAAGCCATCTTCTCCCTGTCTTTTAGCACAGTGTAAGTCTCCAGCAGCTCAGCTCTCCAGCTGCAAACATCTCATTAGACTAATGCATTCAGCACAGGCAGAAAACTCGATTTACCATAGCTACAGCAATGAATTTCCATTACGATGACAGCTTCTACCACATCATGTCCGGAAAAGCAGCCAACCACTGCCTTTTAAAGAACACACGCATTTTACACGCAGAAAACAAGGCCTGCGTGGCGGGTTTCCTTTCCCTTTGCAACCACATTGAGAAGAAAAACTGCCATTTCTTTTTATTTCAGAAACTCCGCAACCTGAAAGGTAAAGACATTTGGACTCTTCCTGCGCCCTCTCCCCCCGCTCAGAGCAGCACTGTCTTTTGCAGTACAGTGCATTGGGCTGCAGTGAGAAGAAGGGGTGTTTGCAACATTTCTGGTCTCGCTACCCCTCCTCTGTTGCCATGGAAACCGGACTGTAGCATCAGCCCTTTGTCCCACTCCTGCAGCAGCCTGGCCTGATGCTGAGCTTACGTGATGTGCCATGGATGGGAAGGACCAGTCACTTCGGTTTTGGTAATTTACATGGAAATTGGGGGGATAGTGCCTGGCAGCTTTCTGCCAGCTACACTGAGGGTGTGTGTATGCAGTGTGGCTCATGCACACACACATGCAGCTGTACACAAATTCACAAAGTCGGCTCTGTGGAGAATCTTACAGGTATGGCCAGGAAAAGATATCCATAATACACAGCATTACCAGTTATGGCTGCCATGCCATGGGCAGAATGCAGGAGAGGCTTTTCATTGAATTTCCAGTCATTCATCACAGAAAGTACCAGTCCTTCCCGTGTTTAGCACAGCATTAGCAGCTCTTACCACCAAAAAAAAAAAAATTCTGTAGTACATATGATAAATAATGGTCATAATAATCCTGCCATGCTCCATTGACTGTGCTAGATCAAATTATCCCAGCAAAGGAGTTTGTCACAGTTGTTTGTGAGTGTTGCACAGCTCCCCGCTGCCCACTTCACACGCTTACATATATTGTTATTTAGTATTCATGGCAAGCCAAACACAGTCCCTATCTCTCTTTCTTTCCAGTCTCATGAGTGCCTCACCAGACAGGCTTGCAGCCGTGGCCACTGGTTCTGCTGGTTTTGTGGTCCCTGCACACCAGTTTTGTGATAGTTGGTCTTTCTGGGTTTTAGGGGAGTTACTTTTGACTTGCCACCACAGAAGATGAGATTAATATTAAGCCTGTTTTATTTACCAGGCAAGAAGAGGAAAAGCAGGAAAGCAGAGATCCTGGGCTATTTGCATTAATAAGAGCTGGGGCTTTGCTGGTCCCCTTTCCTGTCAGTGGGGTGAAGGGCAAGCACTTGCCCACCAGTGACTGTGAGCAAGGTGAGATGCTCAAGCTCATTCCAGCAGTCCCTTGCAAGCACAAGGTCAGGATGATGGTCATGGTATTATTTGTTTCTTACAGTCATGGCTAGAGAAAACTCTGTGCATTTAAAGAAAAAAATGTGGCTTGGTAGATCCAGGAGAAACAAGGTGGCATTAAGCCTCTTTTTTGGTTTTTTTTTGGCTTGCGTTGCTACAAACTTGACAGATATGGTAGGTGTGAAAAATATTTTATCAGCACAGAATTGGAACAACTGTTTTCTGTCTTATTCTACTGGTGTATGAAACCCGTGGTGCTCACAAACCTGCTAGTAACGAAGCACACAAATGCTCTTCATCCCAGCCTTCATCCTGGCAAAGACCTGTAATCCCTCATTTTCCCTCTTCTGTTTCTTTTTTTTTCTTTTGACAAAATCAGGATCAGTGGGCCAGCACTCATGGATTCCCATGCCAGGGTAAAATGGAGGGAACTGGACCACCATGCAAATCCCTGTTTTAAGTTCCCTAATAGGATAAACAGGGAAAAGTACTAGTAATTAGGAAAAATTGTGACAGACTCTTTTAAAAAGCCTCTCCTCTCTTGTAAGCCATTTAAAATTTTGAACATGAGTCTTAGCCATCCCTTAGTCATTTCACATTGCCTCTGCAGATCCATTGCTGCTGTGGCTTGTCACACCCGGTGCTGTTTCTTGTGTCACACCACGTTACCAATGTCATCTAGCACGGGCAGGCTGGCACAACCTCACAGCACGGAGGCATCAGCTGTGGCCTCTCACAAAAAATATCATATTAGTACAATGCAACACAAGAGCAAAGTGTTGGGGAGGCAATTGGAAATTTTGCTTTCTTGTCACTGCTGCTATTAATGATGTGTATAATTTTGCAGCCAAAACCCAAACCAGATCTCAAACCGGCCAATTCCCCACTGCTTTGGGAGCAAATGTTGCACAGTGAAGGATTGCAGAGTTCCTTGGAATATGCTCTTTGCAGGGCTTACTTGACAGCCTTGAATTTAAAGTTTAATTGAAAGAGTTGCATTTTGGTTTAAAACATACAGCTGGTCTGGAGAGCAGCTTAAATCACAGCTAAAAGCAAGGGTGGATGAGATAGTGTTGGGGGGATGGTTTGAAATGCTTACATCTGCTATGGAGTCAAAATGCAAGGCTCACTCCCAAATCTCAGGCTCCCCAGGAGGGGCAAATGGAGATGAGCCTGAGGTGGAGCTGAGGGGAAGGCTGTGCCCAGGATGGTGCAGGGGAACTGCCTGCCATGCTTGTGGCATGTGCATGAAGTGTCAGGGCCACCTGAGCAGCCATGGTCACCCTCTGGTGGCTTCAACCCAAGGCTGGCCCTTCCACACAAAGCTGGTTCACACCACCTTCCCAGGTGCAGAGGGACATGCCTGACTGTGGGGTGAGGGGAAGAGTGGATGGAGGAGGTAGGGAAGCTTCAAATCACTGCCCAAGTAAATCTGCCTACCAAACACCAGAAATGTGGTTGAGCAGTGTAATCACTTGCTTCATTTCCAAGTGGAAGTGAAAAAGGTGATAAAGCAGGGGGGATAAAGGAAAAGGTCTTTTTTACCTAAGGTGCTGGTTGTCACCCAGCCTCAAAGCCATTGAAACACTTTCCTCTGTAGGCACAGGGTTTTCAAATGAAAATGGCACTGCAGAGAAATATTAAGGATCTCTGCACAAAGAGGCAGGCAGCAGCAGAACAAGGAGAACAACTGAAACCTCCTGCCTCCTGTTACTGCTTCCCCAACTATGTGACCTGTGGGCCACCATCAATCTCCAAAATTTTTTTTAAATACAAATCCTATTCACACTCTTTTCAGCAGCGTCCTGATATTTGTATTTCCCCTATTTTGTACTGACCATTTTTCAACCCTTCCTTCCACTGCTCATCCTCACAGCCTTCTCTGAGGAGAAACAGACCCCTGACATGGAAGTGAAGCCTTTGAGGCAGGCAAAGGTATGGTGAGGGATGGAAGACCAAGGCTTTAATGACCATCCAGGAGGCAGCCTGGCATCCAGGGTATGGGCATGGGGCAATCCATGTGGCAATGGGGAAAAGCCCTTATCCCCAGGGTAATCTCTGTCACTCCCCACAGATGTCCTGAAACAGCCTCAAAGAACGACTGAGATACCAGCTTTTGCTCAAGCCATTTCACAGGGAAAACAAACCTGGCCACAATTCGGGCTCTGCCAGGGAGGGACAAGTATCCCAGAGGGTTGTCACCCACTAAGGACCAGACTGGATCCTGGCCTTGAGCCATCGCCCCTCCCCAGCCTGTGGCTCCCTCGTACAGCCAGCCCTATAGCCCTGTGCTGGGCATGGTGGCACACATCACTCTGCCACTCTCCATCCACCACCAACATTAATAAACTCCCACAGATCGTCATTTTATTTCAAACATTACCCTATAATTTAAATAATTTGATTCTTTAAACAATTACATTCAATTACCTTCAGACTTCCATGAAATCAGAAAGCATTCAGGGTAAGTGAGAAAGGAAATTAAATATCCCAAAACGACATAAGTGAGTGCAGCCCAATCTGCTATTTGAGGAGAAGATGAGCGGGGCGGGGGTGGGGCTTGGAGCATGTCTTTCCACCTGGCTGCGGGGGTGACATTCACCCTGTCAGTCACCACAGCACAGGAGATATCAGCAGGTCTTTTGGGGCAGCTGCCTGCCCAGGTTATGCCCTGTATGTGATTTTCCCCTGCATCTTTATTAGGCATTTCAGTTTAACAAGATTTTTACCTATAAATCTTTCCGGATGATGAATCAATCCCGTGACATCCGCCCCGACCCTCTTCAACCCCGCCACGCTTGCACAGATACAGTTGGTTAAGTTATGATGGGGTCTGGTTTAAGGGAATGAATTTAAACAATTACCTTAATTACCAGAGCAGTATCATCTTTCAAGAAAGCGGGTCTCCAGGGAGGACAGCTGCTGAGAAGTCATTTAGACGCGTGAACCTCTGAAAACAGCGGTAACATGAGCTGCGACTCCCACCCCGGCTCCTTCCAGCTTGCCCGGCAAAGGAGGCGAGGTGGGATGGCAGCGCTGGGACAAGCAAGAAATTCCCCAGGCTGCCAGGACCACCCGATGGTCACCCCCTGCCCAGCCCGGCGCTGGAGGTCACCTTTTGTTTAGGCTCCTTGCTAAATGCGAGTAAAGCCGCGGAGACTTCAGATGCGCTCCAGCGGTCAGCTCGGGAGGATGAGCTGAAAATTAAGCACATGCCTGAGGCAAAGAGAAAGCCCAGGTATGAGGCTGACAGCAGCCAGGACGGGCAAGGGGTGGCAGGATACAGGATTCCCATCCTGCTCAGACCCCTACCCAGCCCAGCCTGTGCCCACTGCCCACCCCACAGCCCCCTTTGCCCCGGGGTGAGCTCCTGATCCGCTCTGCCTCCTCCATCCCTGGCGCAGCAGCCCCTGCAAGGTCACCCCAGCTACCTCCCTACCCCAACTCACTGCTCGCTTGAGGACATGATTATTTCCCAAATCACTAAACATCAGGAGCAGCTTTGTAATTTGCCTGGTTCTTTATTACACTTATTGATTTTAAAATATTTTAACGGCTCGTTTATTGCTGTGTTAAAGAGCTCAAAAAGGCAATAAAATCACACAGAATCCTTAGTGATAAAAGAAATAATCCCTTGAGCTGCCAAAATCGTGCCTTCTCCTTCCCTTTCGAGCTTTTTTCAAGCAAGAGAGGAACCACAACCAAAAGAGCAAGTGCCTGGGTAAAATCCCCTGCACCCAGAGCAGGTATGTAGAACAAAGTGAAACAACCAAAGCAGCCAAAACTCTGGAGCTTCAAAGCAACCTGCTGAAGCTAAGAAACAAAGAAACCTTGTTCATTCCTGAGTTTAAGGTGCTTGACACAGATGGTCATTTGTTATACGTTTATTTATACAACTGAGGTGATTGCCCATGGACCACCTCTCTCTGGCCAGTGTCAGCAGTGATGCTCAAACAGTGATGAGCCTCCAGCTCCAGAGCAAGGAGCTCCCATCGGTGCTGCCTAGGTTGTGAAACACTGACTTGCTTATCTGCAAATATTTAGGAGCCCTGTTCTCCCCTCCAACCTTGGTCTCACTTCCCCTATTGTTCATGTCCCCCGGGGGATCAGCCATTCAGCAGCTGGGCACAGCTTCCCCTGTGCTGTGGGCAACCCAGCACAACCCCCTGTGGAGGGGCAGAGGTAGCAGAGGGATCGCCCTGCATGGATGCATCTGTGAGCATCTCTCTCAAATAATTTGTCTCAAAGAGCCTCCCTTTCTGCACTAGAGATAACTGGGTCTGAACAGTAATTAAAAAAAATCCTCCAGGTGAGGGTTTTTGTTCCTTGGATTACTCTGCTGTTTCTACAGTCATTTCCATCCCAGATCCTCCCCAGGCACTTAACCAATTAAACACCTCCAGCCTGGCAGCTGCCGGCAGCTCCCTGCTCTGCAGCAAGAGGCTCTGGCCAGCAAGCCCCATTGCTGTGTGAGGTACCACTGGATTTCTTTGGTCAGCCCCCATTCAGCAGGAGGGCAGCACAGATGCCCGTGCTCTGCTTCCCTGTGTGCCTGGCCCTGCCTTAGAGATGCAAAACCCGAGCTGCTGAGATGCCCTTGCTGCAAGGATGTGATTAAAAGAGAAGAAATTTGTTCAGCGGAGGAGGTGGGTGGAGAGGGGTGTTCTCCCTCCCCAGCAGCTGCCACAGTGCATGCCACGCCCTTGTGTGAGCTCTGTCCCCTCAAGTAAGGGCAGGATCACGCCCTCTCCAGCTTCCTGCCTTCCTTTAGGCTTGGAAAACTGGTCTGGCACTAGGAAAGCAGATGTTATGAAACCACACCACCCCTCTCCCCCATCCCCTCTTCCCCCCCCCCCAAAAAAAAAAAAAAGACACTCCTGAGAGCAAATTAGCATAGAACTTCTGAAAGAAATAGTGTTAAAGATGTAGGTAGGGTGATGTTAATGGACAATGCATGTCACACCTGAGGAGACTGAAGGCCAAGAAAGCCATTCCCAGTCAAGGATTCAGTCCCAAAAGTTTGTTGTTTAGTAGCCATAAAGACTCCTGCAAAGAGGAAACCACAGTCCCCCCCAGCAGCCACTGCACAGCCATGCCACACGGAAAGCTGTTCTTCCCCAGACTAAACACTTGCTCGCACACCAGAGAGACAGGAAAGACAAGGTGTGATGGTGCCATCTCCTGCCTCCTGCCAGAGGAGCACTGCATCTCATTAGCAGGATGGGCTCAGCTGCCACCTTCAAGCAAAGCTCATCAAAGAGAAAGCCATCAGGAAAAATTTAATATAATAAAATTTTATCAAATGTACAAGTCCAGCAGATTTTATTTTCCTCCACAGCAAAAAGAGCAGTAAAAATATGTGTCTCTATATAAGCTATGTTTGCATACTTCTTTTCCTAATTCAATAAAAAAATAAAATCAGTTGCAATCCAAATTCACTGTAATTATCTCTGTTTTTCTCTTGGCAAGTGCTATTTTTAGTCAATACGCATGCATAGCCATACTATAGCTTAGCTATTTTTTAAATTACATATGCCAGCATAGTTTATAGATTTTAATTTGCCAGGGAGTTGGATAGCCATCAGCAGTCAGGAGCTGTATGTTGTTTGCATACAAACTCAGTCAAGAAACTTCCCCACACAGCATCTGCTTGTACAACTGAGGAGGTACAGACCTTCCCCGGGAGCCAAACCTCAGGACAGTTTAGAGCCTGTTCAACCAAGGGCTCAAATTTCACAGCTCTTGGAGGAGGGAAGGAGAGCCTGGGTGGAAGGGGGCACATCAGTGATGAGCATGGATTTCAGAACAGGAATGCTGCACTTCACTTGCCAAAAGCCTGACGTGTGGGCACATGGGACAGGTGTCCCTC
The DNA here is from genome assembly GCF_008360975.1 of Lichenostomus cassidix. NCBI lineage: Eukaryota > Metazoa > Chordata > Aves > Passeriformes > Meliphagidae > Lichenostomus > Lichenostomus cassidix. The sequence continues at coordinate 68,233,180 of NC_139483.1, read as the reverse complement.
CTTGGTCAAAGCACCACCTCCGACCCTGGCTGCAAAGGCCATTTTCTGCTCAGGGTACATCGTGCATGTCCCCAGGAGGAAATATAGACACCCTTCTCCACAAACAGCCTGGAGGTCGGGGTGGCTGGGAGAGGCACAGCCTGTGAGCAGAGCAGGCAGCAGGGCTGAAATGCAGCTGTGCAGCCACCCAGGCAGCTGTGGTGCCGACAGACCTTCGCCTCACTGAGGAAACTGACACCATCTCTTAGCCACACACCAACTTCCTCTAACAAAAAAATAACACCAGCAGAGATCAGAAATAGATCAAAATTTCAGCACTCAGTTAGCTTCTGAGGATAACCTGTATCTGGACTTTGTTTCACTGAAGGGTAGGGAAGTACTTTAGTATAGTTTAGCCCTAAAGCACCCAAAAGTCATGTGAAATTCAGAATCCCAGGACAGGCTCTGTTGTCCTCCATCCACAAGTAACTCTGCAGAGACTTGTTGGTTCCTGTCACAGGTGAGCAGTTAGCTGAACTAGCAAAATAGATTTAAACTCCTCAAGTGACCTCTGCTGTATTCCAGAGAAGTCACTTTTTTTTCAGATGTGGAATAGCTGCCAACAGAAAAAAAGGGTGAAAAATAACCCTAGAACCAAAACATACTTCCCAGTTGTATTCTGAGCTAGCTGATTAATTGCTTGCATGCTAAACTTCAGAAATCATATTGTGGTTATTACAAAACTAATCTAATTTTAGTAGTGATATCTTTCAAATTAAAGGCTTAAATTTAGGGTTTTTCTCCTATTTTCCTTCCTCTGCTATTTTGACACATACATCATTTTTGAGGCTAGCATGATGTGCATACCAAAAAGCCTTGCCTGTGTCTAACGAGCTGAACTATTTTATTATTGCCTAGCCTGCAACCTCGCATCTACAGAGACCTGGCTTACAAAGGCTGGTGTCAGCTTCCACATCAGTGCCGTTGTAATGTTTAACACTGAGCACTTACATAAAGACTCAAAGCAGCATGGTGATTAATTGCTGTCACTCCTGCGAGTCTCCCCGGCTCACATTTGACCAAGAGGTCCGTGCTTCCCTTTTAGGAGACACTGGGGCTTGAAGAATATCGCTCTATTTTTTGTTTTAATTGGCTTTTAGCGGCGAGTGTGGAAGATGCTGTGCTGGGCAGTGCTGTCCAGGAGTGTGTGGGCAGCTGGAGCTGACCCATGGCTGCTGCCTGGCACTGACACCCCAGTGACATCCCACAGGCACCACTCAAGACATCAGATTTGGCAGAAGAAGCTAGAGGCACAGTATGCAGGGATAACGTCAGCATTGACATTGCAAGGAGGCAATGGGCTGGACAAACTAAGCTGCTTTCCTCCTGGTATTTCTCTTTTAAGCCTCCTTCTCTTGAGCTCATAACAAAGCTGATCCCCCTGGCCTTGCCACCCATCCCTCTCTCTCCTTGTCTCATTGCTCCCCCAGTGCTCAGTGCAGCACCCTGCCTGTTGCTGTGTGCCTGACAGAGCCAGCTCTGGAGTCACCACACACCATGGCAGCAGCACCCAGCCACCCCTGTCCCACACCCTCTTTCCAAGAGACAACCCTTCACACGGTGGTGACCATCATCCTGACTTCCATGGATACCTGAAAAGAACAACAAAGGGGAGAGAAGTTCTTCATCTAAAAGAGCCTGACCCCTCCTGTGACTGGTTCTCAGGATGGGGATGGGCTGGGGGACAAGCAGGTGCCACAGACCACTTTCTCCCCACTGCGAGGTCCAGCCCCAGCTGCTCTCCCTGATTATCTCCAAGTCTTATAAGCTTGCTGAGAGGTGGGACAGAAGAAGAACGAAGAGCCCATGTATAGTCATCTCCATATCTCAAATAACCAGTACCTTTTAGTGTACATACTACAGATTAAATATGAATTTGAATGTAAAATACAATGGGGCAGTTTTTCATCTGCTGAATGAGCTCCTCAGTCCCGATTGAATGGAGGAGGCAAAAAAAATAATAAAAAAAGAGATCAAATACACCTAACAAATCTACATCAGGAGGGAACCATAAAAAGATACAACCAAAATAAAACCTTATGTGGGGAAGTTAACTGCAAAGAGTAAATCCTCATAGCTTCAGGAAGAAGTACCTGTGTGCAGCAGTCCCTTCTGCCCTGGGATGTTTAAGAGAGCTAATGATGTAAATGAGGTTGCTCAAGTTGCCTTGAGATGGAAGGCTGACACCCATTGCCTTGAACATGAGGCCAAGAGAACAACAGGCTCCCTGGAATCTGAATTGATCCAGAGGGACCTGCACAGCTGGGCCACATGGGTGGACCAACATCTGGCTGCAAAATTAAGCAAGAGCTGTGTCATTTCTGTCATTCATTTCAAGGGGCCAAATGGATTGTCACCTGGGCCTCCAGATCTCACCACCCTGTCATGGCCTGTGTCTATTTTACAGCCATTATAACCTAATCTCAGCCTATGTGATTTACACATAGTAATTAACGGAGCTTCAGCGGCGATGAAATTGGTCATTCAATTTGAGTTTAATTTACTGCATGTGCATATATTAAGGAAGCACAAATTCCATAGCTGTGATCTGGGCACAAAGAAAGGGCTGTGTGCTAGGAAGGAAAAAATAAAACACCCAGTAAACAATTCACCACTGGCCTTTCACACCTCCTGCTCTGCAGGTGTCTCCTCAATGGGAGGATGACACGCAAATAAATCTGGATGTCTCTGTTTGGATGCTTGGAGGTGGAAGGCAAAGTCTCGGTGTCATTGCTATGCTGTTTTCCAGCTGCAGGAAGCATCAGCCTGGCATGTTGGTGAGTATGGCCTCATTCTGGTCCCTGCTTGCATTTGGGGTGTGCATCTATCAGAGAGGGCAGAGTGGGTTGATGGAGTTCAGTGGCACAGGGTATGAAAGGCTGCAAAAGATGCTGTATCTTTGACATACACATGAACAACTCCAGCGAAGGAAAACCATGCCTAAAAACCAGGACAACCTTTCACAGCAAAGGCAAACCATGTCTAAAAACCAGGACAACCTTTCACAGCAAAGGCAGCATTGCATTTTCAGCTACCTTGTGTTAAAGGTGGTCTCATACCAGCCTGGACTTTGGAGCATCTAATAGCTGTGCCCCAGCAAAGCCAAAAGCAATGCCTGGGTGATCCTCACTGACCCATGTGGTATCAGGAATGCCCCAGAGGCACCAGCATCCTCCCAGCTCAGGGACTACCCTGCAGGAGATACCCACAAGATATCCAGCTCTTCTAGGGTTTCTCCCCGAGTGTCTCCATGACATGAAGCATCTATCTGTGTACATTAAAAGAAAAGCACTCCCACCTTATTTTAAAGTGAAGGTGGATGAATTAAAAACAATTGCTCAAGGTGGTCCATGCAATCTCCCTTGTGCTGTTAAGTTCCACACATGCAATATAAATGTAACATCTTCCCTGTTTAATAGTGAGAAGATATATGTGTAAGGCTTACACACAGTGACAGGTTGAAAATTATTCAGTGCTTCCTGCTTCAGCACACATTAGAAATCAAATTCTAGGTAGAGTTTATGCAATTTGGCTTAAAAATATTATCATTAGCTTTACAATCTATTGTGCAAATTAGATTTATTAATAGGTTTCATTTAAACATTGCCGGTAATAGTTCTGTTATTTAACTGAATGATAAACAATTTTGGCAAAAAATTATTTCTACCAACTCAATAGTGTCTGTGTTGGCTCAAACTGCATCTTAAAACAAAAGATCATTGCATGAAAGAAATGAACTGCTACCATGAATTTCAATAGATACAGTGTGAACAAATCTGGTTAGAGCTCAATACTGAACATGAACAACCCAAAGTTCTCCTTTCTCTGTGTTCTCAGCAAACACCTGCTTTAATCCAGCACTTGGGTGCTCTGTCAAGCCTTTGACAAACCCTAAGAAGAGAGATTTTAAAGTTGCTGCTGCCAGTGGCATTTTTACATGTTTGTCTGCACATAATTGAAAACTCAAGCGATCACTGCGTGCTGTGGGTACCCACAAGGCACCCCAGGTACCCCACAAATCAGCTCTTCAAGGTAGGGGCATCCCCATGATGCAACCACCTCATGGACCTCACCCTGCAAAGCCTAAAACACAGCTGAAGTGGAGATACCTTCACAACAACCATCTCATACAAACATTTTCCCAATAACTAATATAAAGCAATGTTTAAAGCTCAAAATGGACACATTAACACCCCAATTGCCGCTAAAAAAGGAAGCTCTGCTTTTCTTTCTCTGCCACTTTTTCATTTTAAAACAATGTAATAATATCATCATTCCAATATTAAAATGGGTTACCTTCAGAGGTTTTAAATAGTCAGCAAGGGGTTTGGGGGGAAACAAACCACAGAAAAATATATATAGATTAATAGAAAAAAAAAATATAAAAGAAACTTCTATCTAAGCCCACTTCCCCTCCAAAAAGGGGGTGCACAAAACCAAACCTACAGCTCAAAATACGCTAGGTATCCCCGGGAAGAATCCCAGGGTTTCCCGAAGATATCCATGCCCCTGCCTCCCCCTGCTGAGCGCGGCCGGGAACTGCGGCTGCTCCTTGGGAAAAGCACCTGCTCTTCCCCTACAGCTCAAGGCTTTTCCCACTCACAGACACCACTATTCAGTTACTTCATTTCATATTAATCAAACACTGCCAACGTTTGGTTGGCAGAAGTGGGGAGACAGACGCTTAAATAATATTCCACAAAACACTAAAGAAAAATCTCGTTTTTATAACTTCTCCCTTGTACCTACACTTACTTACTTCAACAAGCAGCATTTATCTGCCCTAGGTCTAGACCATGGTGCTTCCCTTTACTAAGTGCAGTCACTATATCCATCCTTGAGCTGAACTAGTCACACTGCCTCACCCTCCTGCCTGTTCCAGCAAAGTCCCATTTTTACCCCTTGGAAGTGCTGCAAGCCCTGAAGGCACTTCCAGCATCTCTGGTTGGGAGGACAGTGGGGCAGTTACCTCCTCTGGCCTTGAACAAGGGGCTACAAAAATAGCACAACAGCAAAAGGGCAGAAATAAATCTATTTAGGCTGAAAGAACAGTAGCTGCTTCCCAATTATGCTTGGGTCACTATTGCACATGGACAGCACAGCAGAAAAGCAGATTTCATTTCTTGAACTGTTTTTTTGTCCTTCAGTTACTAGCCTGGAGTTTCAGAAGACTTAGGTAGAAAAGTGGCTACATTGATTCCTAAACCCTATCAAAAAATGAGGCTTATACAACAGTGAGTGCAAAAAGCTACACAGCTGAGATTTCTATGACAAAAAGTATCAGCATGCCTTCTTCACATTATCAAGATTTCCAATACCACCACAATTTTTCTCCTCACATTTTCTATTAAGTTACCTTGACTATACAAGAGACACACCTTTGAAGTATTAGATTTAGCCTTTGTTGGCTCAACAGAATTATCCCTGGTTTGCAGACTCGAAGTGTTACCCCAGCTGTCACCTTCAATCTTGAAGAAGAAACCAGTTCAGTATTCAGACCAGGGACATGATTCTGGTTTTTTTCTTTTTAAAATCATTTCAACGTATTCACACCTTACCAGTATATATCTTGACTGTTAACAGCAAAATTCAGGGATCAGTGGTCAGAGCACAGCCCAACCCACCCAAATGCTCTAATTACAAACTACACCTCCTGACTATCACCACTCCCCTACTTTTAACAAGTGCAGACTTTCACTACGAGTTTCTCTGGCAGAACAATGTCATCTTAGTGTTCACTTGGCCTACTTGCTTGAGGAAGAGTCACCAGACTCTTTAGTATCATTTCTCTCAGCGGTGCAATATTTGGCTCAAAAGCCTATGGAATGAAACTAGAGCGTTGTTGTCTTTATTTCTCCACTGTATTTTGCAAGTTAAAACTGGAGTTAAAAGGCTTCAGGTGTACAAGCTATTTAATTTAAACCTAGTCTTCATTCTTGAGTTTAACACCTGACACTGCTTATGGTTTACAAGCTTTTTCTGCACAATGTGCACTTCAGAAGTACTTTGAAAGATACCATAATCTCATTAGAACTTCTTCAAATTTTATTTGCATCTATTGTAATTACAAAGAATATAACAATATAAATTTGCATTTCAAGTGACAACCCTTTCTAACAAACAAAGTCACAAATTAGTGTGCACCTATTCTGGCTTTGGGCAATTTTTATAGGATGGAAATTTTCCAGTATGAGAATTTGTCACATCTTGCAGCATTGTATTTTCATATTTCAATACACAGGAATAGAAATACATCTATTCCTACTTGCAGAACACTTGCAGGTATTTCTGAAGTATAGAAATGCAACATTTCCTTTGTTTTACTGAGAGGAAGAAGAGGAAGAATCCATCCATGGCTTTTATGAAGTCTCACAGAATACACTAATAGCCCTGATTCTCTCCTCCCTGAATTTATTCTCTAATTACACTTGATTTTTTTTCTTTAACAGGAGTAGGAACAGAATCACTGTCTTGTTTACAGCCTTGCAGAAGACTGGGGTACAAAAAAAAAGAAACAAACCAACAACCTCAGACAAAGATGCACACTATTACAAATGCAAACAGCCATCAAATTGTCCAGTTTATTGATGGGAATTCAAAATTGATACAAAACATGCCCTCTCTGCATGTTGTATTTTACCCTTAAAATGTTTCTGACGGTGTCAGGTAGATTCAGAATTAAGAATATACTTCGGCTTTCAGCATGTACCTTTTATAAAGGTATTACACAAAAGCCACTAACTTACATAACATGTGGTCCCAAAATTACTTACACACATTCTGTTTATCAAAAGACTCAGATCTCCTGCTGATCTGATGAAATAAAGGCTTAAAAATGTTTTAAGCCATTAATAAGTATCCTATGGCAGAGTCAAGAAAGTTTATGATTTCCATTATAATCTTGGGCATAAAAAGGCAACAGTCCTAAAAAAGCAGCCCTCCAGAAGATATGGAATGTGGCAATGGATATGATGCCAATTTGTAATGATCAAGTTAAGTAAAACAGATTCTTAAAGCTATGAATGATGTGAGCAGTATCACAGCAAAATAGTTAATGAATACCACAGAACCAATCAAGTTTGAAAGTTGAGCAAATGTTGTTTCAATCAACAGAGATTTGTAATGTCAAATATACCAAAACATTTTCTAAAATAAATTCCTAATGCAGAAAAATTGATTGAAAGTTTGCTCCTAGCTAATAGTACCTTTTATTTAAATTGGACCCTAAACTGATCAGACAATACATAGCCCACACTTTCAGACATTTATAATAAAAAAGCTTTTATTTTCAATTGAAACAAATGCACCATCCTGCACTTTGAAGGCTATAATGAGCCATAAGCATATTCCAAGGTGTATCAATGGCAACAGATTTGTTTCACCTCCACTGAGAAGTTACATAATGCACTCTTAATTGGTAAAGAAAATTTAAACTCAGCCTTCTCAAAGCTTCTGTACTGTGTTTCTTGGTTAATTGTACAAGTTCCACAGTCAGACCAAGAGCTTGCAGTGTGTGCAGATATTGTAGTCAATCAATAGTGTGTTTAATCATCATCTTCCTCCTCTTCCTCTTCCTCCTCGAAACTGTCTTCAAAGCCCTCACTGTCTTCCTGGTCCTCATCACCTTCTATTGCTGTATCCCATTGTGGGTGATTTTCTGGCACTGGTTTTGCTTCATGAACTTCCAGCTGTAATTGGATAAGGAAAAAGAAGAGAGGGGGAAAAAAGGGTTACAGACAATAAACAGCAATTTGGGAAAACAAACAAGCAACCCAGAAAAGGACAGTTAAAAAACCCAACCAAGTAACAAAACAAATCCCATCCTACTCCCCAGATGAAAAACAAAACCAAGAAGTGCTTCCAGAAACAAGGCATGACAGATTTTTCTCATTAACTGGATGAATCTATGACTAAGGAAGGGCAGGGAAATGGCATGGAAAACCTCAAGGTGTAAAAAGCCACAGCCAACCATACTGCAAAAGCTGAATAAACATTAGAAAAACATGAATTAAAAAACCCATGCACGGGAAAGCACCATGAATTTTAGTTCCCTTTAATCCATCACAAAACTACGACTACTAACATTAGGCAGAAACCACTTACAAGTCCATCCTTCCCACTTCTTTTAAAAGTAGGATAGGTTGAATTCTTATAAATAGGACTTGTGGCATTTTAATAACCATTTGAAGTAGCTTTCAATGTACTACAAATGTATAACACAGTCAAACCTCACCTTCAATGGTTTAATCTGGTCCAATCCCATATATGAATCAGATCTTAAATAAACTGTGTACTGATAGTTTCCAGGCTTGCCTGGTGCTGGGAACTTCAGCTCTACCTACAAAAGGGATTTCACACCATAAGTTTTTACTGCTTTCAAATGACACATTGAAACAACTACCTGAGTCCTCCAACGAACAATAAACATGACTACAAAATAATAGAAAGTTTCTGTGTCTTACTAGGGACACTTCTCTGAAAATCTCATTGTAATGAAATACCTGCAAAAGAGTCACAATACCCAAACGCAATACCTGCCATGAAAGACGAATAATCATTGAGTCACTCAATCATTGATTTTTTTTTTTTCTGAATTAGGCCAAGTTACCACATTAAGTACACAAACTCACCCTGTTGTGCTAAACCTCAAAAACCTAAACAGGTTAAAATATTTAGTCTGCTGAAAGTATTATCTTAACCCCGCTGTTATTTGAATAACATCTACGTTGGAAGAACAAATACATGAAGTCTTCATTTTTCAGAAGAAGAACACAGACAAAAGTTAGTAAAGTTCTTATGAGCCAAAGCTAATTAATTTGTCATAGTCTCTGCTTTACAAAAAGAGAACACTTAATATTTCTAACAAATTTGAATAACATTAAGAATTTCATTGTGTATAAATACTGGTTTTCCTCATCTTTTGATATCAGAGGGAAAAAAAAGACCATATTCCTCAAAGAAACTTGAAAGTTGTTTTAAATTACTTTTTCTTCCTCCACTATCAATTTTCACAGTTAAAAGGCATTTCTCTACTTTTATCAGGAGAGTAAAATTTGTTTTCCACCTTAAAAGCTAAGTATAAAAAAATTTAAATCTATGTGTATTTGCACACCATAGACACTTCAACAGAGTTTTGTAATACCCCAAAGAGAAAACTCTCCAAGTACTTTACCTCTTCTTTATCTTTTAGTGTACAAACGTGATATGGCATACATATTAACATCTGCTCCTTCCGATCTGCAATATACAGCCACCACCATTCTTGTTTTTCCTTTCATAAAGAGAGAAAAAGACAAAAGAAAGAAAGCACCAGGATTATTGAAGTCATAGAAAAAGATGCCCCTACACTTTATAACAGGTCATTAGGATTCACTGGTCTTTGTAATACAGACAGAAAGGAGGTGGTTTGTGTTCGGCGGTGTTTTTAAACTCTTGGATGTGCATGAATAAAATACAGTGTATACTACACCCTGAAAGCAAACAGGTTATCACAAGTAACTGCTGTTCTCCAAAGGCTTCATCCCATGTATTCAACTTCAGCTACCACGTGGGAGATGGAACCATCCTGAAGATCTGTGTCCACTGAGGATTAACGAGCAACTTCACGCAACATAAAACAACCTTAGGTCCTTCAACAGAAATCCAGCCTGGATAAAAAGCTCCACATATAAAGCAAGGAAAGTGTAAAGACAGATAAAGAACTCTTTGCAGAAAAGTCGTTTTCAGGCAAGTGTGCTCTGTCCCACTGCTCCCCCCTCCAAAAAGTGAAATGACATTTGAACATACTGAGATTTCACTTCAAGGAAGTGACTCAGTATCAGTCACTATTGATTTACATTTGTAAAGGATGCACCAAAACAGCCCCCTATCACACACAGGTTTCCAAATAGCTACAGGTCTCAAGATCTTGCCATTGCAGATGCTAAAGCAGAGTTCCTAAATTAAATTAGTGTGGTATTTCATAAAAGACAGCAACGCTGCACAAAAATACTGGGTTTTTCCTTCAAGTGCAGTCAGAATTTTAAGACTGTGGGTCAGTTCAGCAGCACAGACACAACCATTCTCAAACAGGAAAGACAGTTCATAATCTTACCCTTCAGGAAGAAAAGGGGAATACACACATTCTTTTTAGACAACCCAAATGTTGAACTTTATTCCAAAAAAACTTTTATCTACCCCTGACAGTTTGGTAACTGATCATGTTTATAACAGACTGGAACCCTAAAATTGCATCTTATTACAGTTACAAGTAAAAGCTCCAAACCAGGGAGACAATTTTTATACATTTACACCAAAAACAAACAGGCAGTTGCTTCAGTGTCCCATAAAAAGTGGTTGTTTAGTTTAATTTTTAGTCTGACAGATTAGAAGGACTAAATGAAAGATACAGTAGACTTTTAATACCACCACTGAGCAACTTTTACATTCCAGTGCTGGAAAGCAAATACTGTTAACATGTAGAATTAGAAGAATTTTTGGTTTTACTGTAAGAGTTAAAAGTTCAATAGTTTTAGATTTTTTTAACATTAAGTCAGTGATTGCTGATCTGAAACTTAAATAATGCATGTTGAAAAATTACAAAAGCCAAATTAACTCCTTTTCTCTTTTGAAGTGGCTAATTATACTAGTAACAACGATCACAATCTCACGGAAATATTTAACTATTTACAAGACACTCACACCAACAATTAAAATACCAATCAGCCCTCCTGAGTCCCAGAACAGAGAAATGTAAAACTAAGTCAACATGTTAAATACCCATTTTAAAGTGTATAAAAGCAAAAGCATCATAGTGAAGCAACAGCATTCCCTCGTGTTTCTGGAACAGGCACAGAGAACAGGACAAAAACCTATTCGCATACTATTTAAGATCAGAATATGTAGAATTCTAAATCCTTCTTAAAACTATTCCAAGTGATTTGCTTTAGGGAAAACCATCCCATGTGATTACAAGGCATAAGTTATTTTATCTGTAAGTTTCAACAGTAAATATATTGTCAATCTTCTTGACAGCTGTAGCAAAGATGACTTTTATCTAGTCAAAGTGTTTATTTCCTAGCCAAGAGGCCTCTAGGAATAGAAAGATGAACAGTATAAATAGTACAGATGAACAAGAGCTATCTTTACATTTCTGTAAAGATCCTTTACAGAAATGGTTAATCACCATTTTGGGCCTGTAACAACTGTGACCATAATAAAAAGGACCTGCAGTTGTATCAATATGTTATTTTTGATTTTACAAAAACACTGTGCTGATTTACTATACATTATTCTTTAAAAAAAAAAATTCCTTGCCATGGAGAGTGCTGGAAACATAGACAAAGATCAAAACCATCAAGTGGATTTTCACAAAAACTGGTAAAAATAAGAGCCAAGGGGAGAAGAAATACCAGGGCAAATGACATTCATTGATCTAATGCTCAAAGGAATCTACAGAGTAAACTCTTTGGAAGTAAAAGCTCCTGACCCCAAAGTGCCATCACTTTTTTACAGAAAGGACAACTGTGCAGGAGTGTCATTTTCCTTTCGCTTATTGGGTGGAATTTAAAGTTTATGCCTTTGAGAATCTGGCAAACTAACAGGCAAGTGGGCAAAATGCCTTTTAACAGATGGGTGCAAGGTTTGGCATGCCAGGGAACCAGTATGTTCATGAAATTGGAACACCAAGGCCAGTTTCTACCTAAAAAATGTCAAAACTACAATCTGTGCAGTTTCTGGATCCATGGATGCAGAAGCAGAAGATAATTATTTAGGAACCTGCATAGATTAAAGACACATCTCTGGCAGAGTAATCAACTGGCCCAAAACTTGGATGAAACAGCACAAAGGCTGCCTCCTAAGAACAAGTATATTAGGCTCAGCTACACTCAAACATTTGTAAATTCTGAAATATAAAATTAGAGATAAAATGCTGTATCTCTGAACTGGCTATGACCACAGTATACATAATACTCTAAATAACAGATGAATAAAACCAAATCAGAGTACGCTTGATTTTGTTCTTCAGATGTTGCAGATCAGCTCTATCTGAACATGCTCCAAGTACAGCTGCATTCAACTTTCACAAAATCAGTGAAGAAAAGTTGGAAAATTTACAACTGCACTACCATGACAGGATATGTGTGTATCTTTCAAGTTCAAGCATTCAGTTCAGCCCTAGATTTCTTTTTAGCAATGATCTGTATGTAGGTTTTATCATAAAACCAGTATGTAACTTGGTTACACACAGGTGAAGCTTATGCAGCTTTATACAGAGTAAGTACAAGCACTTACTGGTACCCTTAGTGCAGTGAAAGAGAAATACAAATAGTCAGCACCCCTGAGGCACCAGGCACAGCACTTAGTTGCTGTCTGTGAGCTTCAACTGGTGACCAAAGCCAGCTGCCTTCGCAGCAAGGAGGTATTAAGATTCTGCAGCACATTTGACATGATCTAAGGCAGTCAGAAGAGCAGAATGCCAGTACACCTTTATACATTATGCTGGTGTACTGCTGGAAGCTGTACTGAGAGATGGAAGCGTACCTAACTGTCAGGAAAATACAGCTGTAAGTTCAGCCATTACAAAACTAGGTGTCAGCTAAGGCCTTCAGGAAGACAATTTATTTGCCTCATGTCCTCTCTGGGTCCTTAGCAACAAGTCTTGCTTCCTACAATTTGCTTTTTAATGCTGATAGCAGGTAAAACCAGCAGGGACAATGTGTTCACAAGCATGTGGACAATGGAATATGTTTGCACAGGCAACAAGCTGTACAGAGTATAGAAATAAAGGGCCCTGGAGACTGAGAAGAGGGGGAAAATATACACAGTATCTTCCTTTTTAATTCATGTTTTCCTCTTCTTTCCCATCTTAATTGCCTTCTTTAAACCACAAGGGGAAGCATAAGCCTTGCATCCCATCCCCGTTACTGGAGATAGCAGAGCAACACAGAAGAGATTAGATTAGCTCTTTACTCAGACTGCAAGGAAGCAAAGGAAACCTCTGAACAACTGGCCTGGAAAGAAAGTATGACCAAATACTCCTTCCTCCTGGCTCCAATCTGGGCACCTCCAAGGACCTAACTTGTCTGCTCAGAACACAAACTCTCCACCTGGAAAAATCCCATCTTTTTCAAGGTTCCACTGCTGTTAAGGGATTCTCAGACAAATATTAAGTGGCTAGCTGTTAGGGCAAGTAACAACTGATATATCAGAACATACTTTTGACACCAAAGGCTGCTGTAAAGACACCTCAGCCTATACTGAGTCACCACTCTCAATCACATCCCTTCCCTCTGATACTCATCCACACCTGAACTTGTATTATTGAGCTCTATAGGAAAGACTGTTCTACAGTTGGCTTCTGTCACTTCCAGACTACACTGTGGTAGAAAGAGACAGCTTTGCCAACCACCCCTATCTTCCATAGCTGCACACCATGCTGCCACTATGTTGCTGCGCTGAGACTCGAAGTCAACCAGTAAGCCAAAACCATCTGCTGATCCGAATGACTCCCAAACTCTCCTGCCATTACTCATAGCACAGGAGGGGTCAGGACTCCCCCCAGTCATAGGCACTTGCAGTTAGAGTTAAAAACACCCCAACACTTCACCTTAAGTTTCAGACATATCGGCAAGCCTCTGGGAACTGAGTAGAAAGAATAATGTAGAAGTTTTTAGAAAAGCATCTGAAAATGTTTAATTTTATCAGTTAAGACTTAATAAAATTAATACCAGATCCTTTTTCCATTCATTAAGCTTTTTTAAAAGTCCAGTATTTACGGTAAAAATATAAAAAGATAAATTAATTTGTATTATTATAAATATTCATGTTTCACAACTGTCACATTTTTTATGACTGACCTCAGGAAAAAAGAGACTGTAAACAGGATGTGTTATCTTTGACTTCGTTTCAAGAAGGGCTCGTTCCTTTCTCTGTATACTTTGCTGTAATTCTTGCCACTCCTGTCAAAGATAAGGTTAAAGAATTACTGTGCACCAGCCATCTTTTGCATTAAAAAGACAGAAAATGGTCCATGAAAACGGTATGTGTGACAAGTTCTTGTGTTATACTAAACATTATAAAGGGAAAGAGCAGATCTGTGGGGCTTGTACACATTCTTCAAAATTCAATTCTACAGCACTACCTATAAGCTCTCTACCTGAGCTATAAGAGTCCTGATTACAAGTTTGATGATTCTTTTCTGATCAGAAGCTTCATCTCACCCTGTATGGGACTTTCAGCTGTCACTCATGTTTTGTTCTGTAAGACGTGTGGTAGAGAAATCATCTACCACAAGGTCTCACTCTCAATTACAATTACAGTTTCAAACAACTAACTTAACATTTACTAGAGTTCAGTAAGCCCCTGTACAAGTTTGTTCACCTACTGCATGCTTAGTATGCACTACGCAGCATGCATCAGCCACTGCCTGTGAAGAACACATTTCAAGGGAGAGACTTTAAGTCAAAATTCTGCAGCAGCTAGTAATCAAATTAAGCTGAAAGAAATACTGCAGTTTTCTCCTGAAGTTTAGCCATTTTTCTCATGTCATTTCTATGTCTTCCAACTATGCTGCAAAGAATCTTCGCTACTCGCTCTGAAACAAACTTGCAATGACAAAGCTCTTACACCAGAAGGAGGTCTGAAAACCTCTGGAGTACTGCTATTACTCCTTCATCCTACTGTTGCCTAGCCTGAGGGGATGCTAGAGGATTAAAATGCATTTTCTCTCAGCCCCAGAGGCAACATTACCCTTCAAGAAAAAGTAAGGCTTACAGCTTCATCATCTTTGTTTTGCTTCTCATCTTGTTCTCTGTCAGAGTCTCTGTCACTTCCATCATCTTTTTCACTTTGAGAGTCCCTGTTTGTTTCTTCTTCTTCAGATTCACTTCCTTTATCAGAGACCTCCTCGTCCTCTTCCTTCACAACAACTTCCTATTGGGAAAGAAAAAAAAACCCAACACCTCTAACTTAGTTTGTCTGCATTACTGCAATACACAGAATTCACAGCACCTGCCTTCAGGTCACACCATCCATGCTCTTCTTGTGTCACAGAGTTATGTTTACGGTGAAGATTAATCCTTTTCAACTCATTTGCTAAGAGAAGGAAGGAAGCAACTTTCCTTCTCCATATGGCACTCACAATAGGAACAGAAAAAGCAGTATTTGATTCCCAGACTGGATGTCCCATCCCTGCAAGTGTTCAAAGCCAGATTGGATGGGGCTTTGGGCAAACTGATCCAGTGAGCAGCATCCCTGCCCATGGCAGAGGGGTTGAACTAAATGATCTTTAAGGTTCCTTTCAACCCAAACCGTTCCATGACTCTGGGAATAAACTTCATAAAGTCTTAAGAAAATTACAGAGAACTTAAGAAAGTAACTATGACATAGCCCATGAGGTGGAGAAAACACCATGCAACAGGAACATAATATTACTAAAGCTACTTAATTTATCAGAATAAAGTCTCATTTCCGTTTTTATCTTAAAAAAAAAAAGTAGAAGTTACAGAACAATTCACCTCCCAAAAGGCAGCATAACAAGAACAATAATAAGGTCTGTGAAGCCAAATTTCTAAAATAATTGAACAGAACATTCAGCAGGCTACTGCAAACATTAGCATGGTGGTTCTCTAATTGCTCCACTGGTAATTTTTAAATGTAAAGAAAACAAATGCTATTTCAGAAGACACACTTCACAAAAGCATAAACTGAAATATAAGAGACAGATACAAAACCTCCCATCAGATTACAAGTGATAAACTGAATAAAACTGTATCATTGAATCTATGAGCTACCCCATTAGCTTGTTTTTGCTTCTGCTGTTTCGGTGGTTGCAATGAAGGTGGCACGGGTTTCTTTTTCAATGGCTTCTTTTTCTTTGATTTTGAAGCTTTCTTGGTTCCTTTATTCTTTTGTTGCCATCCTTTGCTCTTAACTTTGCTGGCATCTCCTTGCTGCAGGAAAGCAGTATTTAAAATATTTATTCTGTTCATAAAATTTCAGTCATTTAACTGTACTTTAAACATTTTAAGCTGAGAACCAAAATTAGAAAGCACAGCTCAAAGGACACTTCAGTAGGCATTTCTGAGAAAAATGCTTGAGAAGTGCACAATTAGCAATTCAAGATCTGAAAGAAAGTTCTCTTTAATTAGCTAGAGGAACATTCACTCTTCACTTACCCCATCTTCTGTTGGTTGCTCTTCAGCTGCACATATAGACTGTTCCTTTTCAAACACTTCCTGGTTAGAGAAAGATGTGAAAACTACTAATGCCTCTCTGTACCAAAAGAGTAAATTATTATTTCATATTCAAACTTAAACTAAATCACCTTAATCAGGTCTGAATGTTTTACTTATTATGGCAAATTCTTTTATCAGTGACAGACACAACAGGGGATTAACAGATCAAAATTAAACACTATTTCAAACATTTGGTCTCACATTTTTCCATCCCTAGTATTATAAAGAAATTTAGTAGCAGCATGTCATCTTGTTCCAAAGAATCTATTTATTTTATAAAGCACAGAAATCCTATATCACAAAAGCAAGCAATAGTAAAATGCTAATTCTGCTCCAGTTGTCAGAGCACTAAAAACTTCAACAGCTGCTCTGCTACTCAGGGACACAAAACAACAAATCAAAACAGAAATGTGAAACATTAAGACACAACACAATGTTAGTATTCTGTAGACTAGGACATCTCTATGTAGATGGATTTTTTAATGCATTTCTTTTTAAAAGGACACTATATACCATTAAAAAAACCCCATCCAAACAGAACAGTCACAAAGGAGATGTCTAATATAAAGATGGCAAATAGGAAATACCACCACAAAAAAAGTGCATCATACAAAAGGCTAGCTCTAGTTCTGCTGTCGTGTATTTCTATGCCAGACTGCCTAGACTGCCACAGGAAAGATCTCAAATGAATTTTCTATATTCTGTTAGACATTTAAGTTTCTAAGTACAGTTCAATATCCTCATAGTTTTCATTTTCCTTCATTTTGCAATTCCAGCATAGTGATACAGTGCTTTTACCTTCTACCTGCTGCACCCTCAGCTACCACAGCATGAGCACATGGCACTTACATATACAGATTTTCTGCTGCATTGGCTACAACAGTCTGATCTCACCTGTAATACTCAGGCTTGTGTGCCTTACCTTAGAGGTGTAACTCAGACCTTCTGTTTACTTAGATAATTATGTCATTAGTACAGATGGAAAAATTGACACTGTAGTCTTTAACATGTCAAAGTTTGTTTAGGTTCTGTGCAATAAGGTTTTTTGTTCAAAGAAAGGCAGTACTCCACTTCAAAAAGCACAAGTCAGAAATTTAAGCACAAGTCAGAAATTTAACTACCAGAGTGTAGTATTGGTTTGGTTATGTCACTGTTCCCTATTCAGCAGTCCACTTGCTTCATCTGACACTGGTGTACCTCTCCTTTATATTATGCATATTCCGCATTCTGCTGGACTGCATTTCTTTCATAAAAGTGTCTAAAACACCCAAGAGATTTATAACATTATGAGCCCACATAAAGTGAAATCAAACACTGTCCTGAGGACTTGAGTGAATATTTTATTTTAGTTCAAGAACCAAGTTTCTGATGTCTCTTTTCCTGTTATTTACAAACCTCAGAGCAGTATCACTTGCCATATTCTTTTACTGTTCCCTAGACAACAGCAATGGGTCAGACTGAACTTTGGTCTTATTCGAGGAAAACTTTCTCATTCAGAAACAAAACTATAAGGATGGATTAAGAGCACAGGTTCTCAACTTCAAATCTTAACCTTAAAATTATGTTTACAAAACAACCAGAAATGCCTGTCTACTAGAATATACCTGCAGTTACCCTGAAAGAACAAGTATTCTTAATACTTACTGCCATGGTCTGTCTTGTTAGTGTGACCAGAACAGTGACAAGTGAACCTACTGTAATGTTGTTGCTGTCTTCATCATCCAAAACTAGTGTAAAAAGAAAGGGAACACGTCCATTAGATTTCTTTAAACTCCTTTTCTCCATTAAACATTGCTTCTGCTAATTCTAAACGTAAATATACAAATGCCAGAATTTTTAACAAAAAATAATTTCAAAATGTTATTTAATAAGTCTCCTACAACTTCAAATGTACTATGAGGATGAGGGCTGGTAATTCAGCAGACTATAAAACTGCAACATTGAGTTTGAAATTTTAATTGCATGAAAGTTAGAAAATTCAAAGTTATGGCTGCTGTGGGAACCATAACCCTGTAATACCATGCATTATATATTAAAGCATAAAACTTCAGAAACACAAAATACCACACATGACCAGAGGGACTCTGTTATATTTGTTCTGGGAATCATAATTTTCATTTTCCTGACTTTCGTATGATTAACAACTCAATTTCAATGCCACATTAACAATCATGCATTTAATTATTTTTTAAGGAGAAGGCAAAGAAAAATAAAAGAACAGCAATGATTAGTTTAACTAAAACATCAAACAAACCCCACAGGAGAGCCACTGAGGAGTTTATATCTCCAGCCTATAAACTGGATAATGTCCCAGGTAGGAGAGGAATAGAGTTTAACCCAGTGTAGACATTTTATTTATTCCCCTCCAGTCCCTCCCTGAGAAAGCAGTTTTACTATTCACTAGTCTTACATATACATTTTATATAATGGCAACACTGAGCTAAACAGAAAAGCATATGCATGGTGTAATCCTCCACACCACACTTGAGTCCAGCAGTGTGACAAATGAAGACTACAGGCAGCAAAAGTTTGTTTGCCAAAATACGGGAGAGTACTCCAAGACTGAATGTTAAGCAGATTAACAGGACTGTGTACAATCCTGTGCTACAATAAGATAAAGTCTTCTGTTTGGTTGGTTGTTACAAAAACCCACAAAAACCACAAATAACATTTAGAAACACCAAGATTAGCACACATTTGCTTCCTTAACAGGTATTTCTTCTAACATTTGCTTCTCACAGGGGACTACACATAAACCAAATTACGATCAGGCTACCCAAACACAGCATATCACATTTTGAATGTGATCATTTCTATCACAACGACAATATAAACTAGAAACAAGAATTAGAACAACCTTTCAAATATCACCCATTTACTAGCACTGATCTTCCAGAAAAAAAAAGACCACAGAACCAGTTCACTTCCCACTGCAAGGCTGTCTAACAGAAACTGCTTAACAATATACCTAACCTTCAGAGAGGGAGAGCATTATACATTCATTGAAACAGTGCATACAAAAGGTAGCTAAGCATAGCACAGACAAATTCTGACAGATATAAAAACTATACAAGGATTATCACAAAGGAACCCATAAATATTTAGTCATCAAGGTCTCCAACTCAAAAATCTCACAAAGGACTCTCCACAATGGAGAAAGCTGAGCATAAATTCTGAAATAAGTGTAACTGTTTAAGATAGCTAATAAAAGTGGTATTTCAACCAGAATTCCACATTGCTCATGAAATATTAAAATCAAAAGACAAAATATCAGATAAGCTCCTGCATGAGAAACTACTACTGGCTTGGGAATGGAATGGAATGTTTCAATGTACTTTATCTCCTCAGACTATAAATCTCATGTAAAAGAACCCACCACTCCAAAGAATATGTAATTTCCAGGTCACATAAATAGCAGTGAGTTGTGTTGCAGCATCCTCCAAAAGCTTACTGCCAGCAGACTATCAGAAAGTCAGAAGAGTGACATACACAGAACAAAAGGACCTCTCACTCACCCTGTGGTTTTATATCCATAGTGACATATGGAAAGCTGCCAAGGACAGCCATAACTTCTTCATATTTCTTATCTTCTAGGAAGTGCAGTAAATTGCGACGATCTGAGCCTTTCAAACTCACCAAATCCGGAATACTTTTGATTTTATACTGAAACAGAAAAAAGAAGAAAGGAAGTCACATGGTAGCACAGAACATAGTCCACAAATAAACTCTTGATAGTACATCAGTGGTATCCTCACATGTTACTAAATACATACACACCATTTCTTCTTAAAAAAAAACCCCACACTTTAGGAAGCTAGCAAACATATGTTTTGAGAAACAATAAACCAAAGAGGCTGCACTCAAACCTATTAAATAGCACTGCCTTAAACACTGGTGTGTTCCTTAGTATATAACCCCTTAAAAATGGCACTTTATAGTTTCTTATAAAATTGTTATTTCAGAAAGTTGAGCCAAGAAATCTTACTAATAGGGGATTTTATTTATTTTTTATCTACATAGAGTACTTCAGGTCTTTCAGATTTACATTAGCAGAAACAACCAAATCCAAGTCTAGGGGGTTTTTTGTACTGAACTGCAAACAAAACTAAATTCACTCATTCTAAGATTTGCAGAGCACAACTAAAAGGATAAAACAAGGAAAGATCTGAACACTTGATTACCTCACCATTATAAATGTGTGTACTTTATTAAAAACAATTTCATGCATCCAGGTAGATTAATCATACTGCCCATATAGGGCACTGTATTTTTGAAGATCTCAATGCATGTGAATCCTGTACAAACTAACGTAATAAACTGGTTTCTTCCCCCTTTCAGGGAAACACAGGTGGGATTATAACATAGCCAAATTCTTAATTTTTTTACTTAGTTACAATGCACATGTCAAAAAATACATCTAAAATTGCTTATTTTTTCATATGTTCCCTGTGGTTTAAGACTGGATTAAAAAGTCTTTAATGATACCTACAAGAGAATCTTTTACTTTATCCAAAGGATATGACTACTTGAATATTTGATGACCAAGCATCTTCTGAGGAGATTAAAAAAAAGCAGTACCTAAGAATTCTTAGTCTTCACACTAACACAGAAGCATTTAAACACCCCCTAAGGCTGTAGTTAAAACCAAACAAAATTTCCATCAGATAAAAAGAGTATTTTCAAGATCGATTCAAATTAACCACTGTAATAAAACTATCAGAAAAGTCAATAGCTTCTAGTAGAAGGCAAGTGCTGTTTCGAACCAGGCATTCCCAGAAGATAGACTAGACTCAAACAAACAAACAAGCAGGTTTGAACACAAAGACAGCTGAACAAAGTGAAGAAACACATGCAGATATTCAGACAAGACTGTTACTTTCAGTCCTTAAATTCTACAAATACCAACACTTACCCAACTACAGTTACACAGCAAAAGCTTTATAAGACAGTCTTTCACACAAAGGATCACAAAACCTGAACTACTTCCCACAGTAACCTTATTTTTTTCTTTTATGATCTCCTCTGTGTAAGCTTCCAAATACATTTTCTATCAAAGTAGATTAAGAATGATGTAAAGCCAAACAAGACCCCCCACACCCATCCCCAGAAAAAAAAGTCCCAGTAGGATATTCCAGACATATTCTGGAAGAATATTAAATAGGAGATAGTACATTGCAATAAGAGAGAAACTGTTTCTATTGTCTGTTAGGTCAATACAGACTGATCTTTTACACTTATTTACACTTACCAGATCTCTGATCATAATTCCCACCTCCTAACTGAGATGGACTTTAAAAAAACCAAAAGTAGACAGAACATCTAGGAAGTATTGTACTGAATTCCTGAAAAATAAATCTATTTTTATTCTCTTAGTTCATGACCTTGCTTCCTTAGCCACAAATAGGTAAAAGAAGTAGCAGATAGCATTTTAAAGAGTTACCAAGTATCATTTGTATTTTTA
This sequence comes from Lichenostomus cassidix, assembly GCF_008360975.1. Classification (NCBI taxonomy): domain Eukaryota; kingdom Metazoa; phylum Chordata; class Aves; order Passeriformes; family Meliphagidae; genus Lichenostomus; species Lichenostomus cassidix. The sequence goes on along the minus strand of NC_139483.1, from coordinate 68,211,463 downwards.
TACCTTTTTATGATTGGAAACTCTCCTAAGATTGTCCTCTTCAATGTGAGGCAGCTGTAAAAGGGGAGACTTGAACTGCTGAAGTCCCTGGACGGTCATCTGGGAAAGCCTCATGCAATTTTCCAAAGATCCCAAAGATGGAGCACGGAACTCCCTTTCTTGGGGAGAATGAAACAAATGACATAATTTTAAATTTTTTTCTTCTTACACTTTTCCAATATATACTTGTGTTACAGAAAACTTTACTTCCAGTCCACCAAGCAAAAGAAAAAATCTTAAAATGTTCAGTATAATTAACTAGGCAGCCTTTTTACTCTCACTCCAGTCACACAGACCAGCAGACATTTTATTCCCTCTATTTAGGGTGCCACAGCTGAACACTAAGGAAGGAAAAGACTTCCATCTAACATTGTCTCAGGGAACAACTGCACAACGTATCTATGCAGTTATTACAGACAGAAACGTCACCAATTCAGTTTAAAAAGTGCAGCATCAAAACAAACTTATTTTATATTTGTATGTTTTATGTATGTGTCTGTATAACATGTTTAGTGTATCATTTAATATAGTTAATCATTAATCTTTTACAACATAATATATTGTTTATAACATTTTCATCTTGAGAAACGAACATATAGGTAGAAGCCTACTACATGCAAGAAAAAAACCTGTATTTGTAATTGAAGCTAAGCAGAGCATATTACATTATGTTAGAAGGCAGTAAGAAGTGCTGTAAAAATATCAAAAGCATGACTTTTTATAAATAAACCTAATGGTTAAAAGGGATATCAGAGCAAACACCTATTTGACTTTTCTTTTAGAAATTACCTATAATTCTTTTCACATTTTAAAGTACAAAAAGGCCTACAGTCTCATAATTAAAATGATTGTAAAATAGACAAGGAGAAAAAGTCTTAGCCAGAATAGAACAAAAGGAAAAAAAAATCCCACTTAGTAATTTAACACTCTTCATCACATCTGCAAAGAAATGAAAAAGCAAAGCAGACACAAACTGCAACATAACTTCATTTGACAACCATTCATTCATAAATAAAACTTCTCATAAAACCTGTTTAGAGAACTCATTTCAGAATTCTCCCACAGCTAAAGAGCTGCTGCAAGTCCAGAACTGGCAATGCTTGGGTCACTCTGTATACACTTTACCATGAAACAAAAAAATAAGTTAGATCCTCTTCAAAGAGCCAAAAGGAGCTTAAGCTACTTAAATCTTTTTCTGAACTTCTGTGTGGCATAAAAAAGAAGTGAAGGCCATTTAAAACAGGTATTATGTAATTACATTGAAGAATCGCTATGCTTTCTCCTACACTTTAAAATCTTTTCTGAGAAACAATCAGCCTTTGACTACCTTGACTGTTACACATATATTCTGCATGTAAACATATAAATGTAAGTATGAACACAAATATCTTTTGGTACATATATGGATATGCTCATATATGTATACAAATATGTGTATTTAGGACACAACAACAGGGGTACAGAGGTATCTCTCAATTGATTGATCACAGATTGATCACACTGATGGTCAGAAGGACTATGGCCTCTCTCTCAGGGCTGTGTGATCCAGCTTGCCATGCTATCAAGGCAGCGAGAGATGCAGATAAAAGCAGGTTTGCTGATACCTGGCTGAGAAGGCACACAAGCTACAGCCTGCACCTCAACAAAAGGGTACCAAAGCTACAACTGCTAAACACTTACCTTGTATTTTGACAAAAAAGCGATTTTAAATTAATTGTAAAACATTTAACAGAAGAAATATAGAAAGGTAGTAAGTTTGACCCAAAAACCCCCATGAATTTGGTGTCTTCAGTATGTTTTCTCCTTCCTTTACACCACTCCCCACACCTTGCTGCAGATTTATAAGCAGCTATGAGGGCATGTTAAATGCACATAGAAGATCACCCTGTTCCCTCTGCCTCTCTCCCCTTCAAATTGCCTATTTCTTTGCTAATTACACCAAGCTATAAATATACTCAGCTATCAAATCAAATTACGTGGAAGGACATGTGACAATTATGTGCAATGCAAAGAGAAATATAACACACAAAGGGAACTACCTGGCTAGACAGACAGGTAACTAAGAAAGATGTAACTTCAACTTTTAATGAAAAAGTAATAATGATTAATGTCCCAACCAAATAACACCACATTTACTTTCCACCTCACCCAGCTTCCACCTCCCCTGTAATTTTTTTGGCTGCTGCTAAGGTAAGTTACAGGATTTTTTTAAGTTAAAAAAACACACTGCAAACCAAGTCAATAAAAGAATCCTAAATAATCTCTGACAAACTGTCTTTTGCAGGAAATTCACCTAGAGCTTTGAGACCACATAGCACTAGCCAAAGTAGAAAGTATTCTCTTTCTTAAAGGATTGACTCATCATCCATATGACAGTAGAAAAATATTTTAAAGTTGGAAAATATTATTTTGGTTTCCTGAAAAGAACACAGGTTTTTATATTCCCCGAGAGTGGACCTGAGGACAGCATAGCTTTTAACATCCCCCAAATGCCCCTGCCATAAAATTAATGTCGTTGCTCTACACATTTTGACAGCTTCTGACTGTCAAATTGCACAATACAAGACGACCTTTAATCTAAGGTTATAAAATAGACCAAAAAGATAGAATCATAAAATGGTTTGCGTTGATCTCAAATATCATCTAGTTCCAACCCCCTGCCCTGAGAAGGGACATCTTCCTCCACTAGTCCACATTGCTCAAAGCCTCATCCAACCCGGCCTTGAACACTTCCAAGGTGGGGCATCCACAGCCTCTCTGGAAACCCACACCAGTGCCTCCCCACCCTCACCAGCAAGGAATTTCATTCTTATCTAAAACCACTCTCTTTCAGTTTAACCCAACATATGACATTAAATTAGTCAATCACAAAATTAAATGCAAATTTTAGTTACTTGTGAAGGACTGGCATACACCTGGGTCAAGCCACAAACCTCCTCTTCATTACACTGCAGCTTCCAACCTGAATTAAGGAATGCAATTTGACTGGACAGCTGAACTGATGCCTTGCTTCTGCAAACACTTACTGGCGCACATTCCATGATTTTGGCAGCAAACACCTCACTTGGCAAGGCAGCTATCTACTTATCATAATTAAGGATGATTTCAAGGAAGCCATGAAAATAATTTACAACCTGCTGGTTCTCAGCTATCAGTTAAATTGCCACAAAACAATGGATGCAAGTAAGGGATGCCACAAAGCAAAGCTAAGTGCTAAGATCGTGAAGACTCATCCCAAGTGTCTTTCTTCAAAAGACCTGATTACAAGGTAATATAAATGTCTGCAGACATTTTTAAACTTATAATAATAACAAAAATATTTCAGAATCTCTGAAATGCATGAATGCAGCACAAAATGAGATTACTCATCCCACCATAAATTTAGGTTTCACAAAGTACAATTTGTCCCCAAAATAGTTCTTTAGATAGTATTAACACATGCCATCACCTTTGTACTTTCACAGTTCAGGACTGCTGCAAATCTATGGCTAATTGCAGCACGTGATCATTTTATGTACTGTGTCAAGGTTGATTTACATGAAAATTAGAACTAACCCCAAAAACAACTGTAGTTAAGTTTTAAGCCCATTAAAATTACGCCGACAAACATACACTTACGCAAAACATTCTCTCAAAAATTTCAATACCTAACTTCAGTTGTATTCATCTTAAAAAAACACAAATAAACCATACAAAACCAAGCCAATGCCACCTTTACAATGTCCAGTTGTTTCCCAGCAGTCGGCAGAGCGACACAGCTCTCTCCACACACAGTCATCAAAAATAGGGTCAATGTATTACATTTGCTAAGTAGTAAGTCGTAAAAGCAGTGACTTCACTTTAGACTAAAGACCACTTTAGACTAAAATTCTGAAACTGTTTACCTTGAAATCCCCAATTTCATTATTGTTGGCTGTTAATGGGCAACTGTTGGGTACCGCCTTCTCTTTAATACCATGTGCATGTGCTGAGAGCAATGGTATGGAAGCAAGAGGAAATGTCTAGTTGTTTGGTACAAATTTCTGGGCACTGACACTTTCAAACTTTGGAAATAATTTTGAGAAAAGCTGTTAGAGAAATACCAGACAAGTCCTCAATTATACCTATGACATGTTCCTACTTTTTTTCCAAATCTACAGAAGTAATTTCTACCATACATAATGACAGCTATAAATTCTCTTCCACTGTCAGAAAATGATTGAGGCTGGAAGAGATAATGATAATCTCTAGAAATTGTTAGTAGACGATGTTGTTCAGATTTGGTTTATAACTAACCACCTCACATACTAATGGAAAATTAATTTACACCACTCTATTTCAAACTACTGTTTCCTTTTTTTAATGTTAAATTAAGGTAAAATCTAAATTTTCCGGGACTTCAAAGCAGTTTATTAAAAACACTGCATCTATAAATAATTGTTTTGCTTTCAAATTAAGAAAGTGTGTATATTCACATTCTGTGTATATTCAGAACCAGAGAAGAAGAATATAGCTACTTGAAGGTCATTAAAGATGCAAAGTATATAATGAACTCTGTTCAGCACCTTATTTCAGCTTTTACATGAAGAACTATAGGTTTTTCTTATTTTTCAAAGACTTCTAGTTCTGTTGCATAAAAAAAGACTCTGCCTGTGTTATTTTGGTTTCATTTTGCACAAGAGAAAACAACTATTTGCTAGTTGACTAATGTATACATAGGCCATCTAGGCCATCTTAAAACACATTTTTCAGAGCCTTGAAGTATTTTACAGTATCTCAGAGGTTCAGGTATTTTTCATAGAATATTATCCAAATTTTAAAAAAATAATCTAAGATAGCACACATCATCCTTATCTGTTCATATTCCCTCTCACATTTTGTTTTGTTATGGAACATCATTTCCAGTACCACTTGCAATAGTTCTGGGAAATATTTTTCCCAAAACCATTCCTACTAGGACATTATCAATGCTCATTAAAGGAGTTTTGGTCCAGTAAAGATGGACTAAGTAAGTATTGTTTTATAGTAAACACAATGATCACCAGCTTGGCATAAAAAAAAAGCCTTGACTATGTTTGGTGCAACAAAGAAATTATATCCAAGTCTTTGCCTCCTTACACTGCAAGGAACCATCTTCTGTGTAATTGTCTTTTTACAGTGAAAATAAAAAAGCTTAAATATAATATTTCAATTAAATTATAATTTCTATGGCAATTACAGCTAAGCACCTGCCCCTACAAGTTCAGAATAAAACTTCCTAGCAGGCCAAAGAGCATAGAATTCTGAAATGGAGAAATACGAGCAACATACAAAGAATGGCAAAGAAATTATGTCAAAAACAAGAGGTACTTATAAGAGGAGAGAAAAAACTGTAAAAGTGCAAATGGAAAGAACACAAGTCTTATACTAAATGCTTTGCTACTGAAAATGAACCACATCTTCAAGAAAAGGTTAAGGAGAAACTTTAATTGCAAAAATTACAAGCAGGACACACATTCTCAAGATTTCAGAGCAGAGCTTGGCAGCAGCAGCAGCATTTCAATCCTCAAAATAGAGAACTCTCTCATTACAGTAAAAAGAGCAAAAGCACATTTAGTCATTTCTAAATATCACAGGTTATGTTTCACACAAGAACCAAAGACTTGATAAAGTATCACAATGAAGAAACATATTTACTGGTTTTAATTACAGTTTGTTTTCTTACCTTCTCTGCTTCGAGCCATTATTATTAGTTGGCAGATCACATTAATCATTTCCTGAAGTAGTGCAGGACTCTTCTTAAGGATAAACTGCTGATCTGAAAGATATAACTGGCTGCAATTATGCTGTACTACTTTTAGGAAAAACAATCAGACAGTTCACATGAACTGGACCATTTAATGGCATGGTCCTCACTTCCACTCATTCTTGTATTACCAAAAATGCCAATTTATTCTCGCTGACACATCCATCTGCAACATCTCTTAAAAAAAGCAGGTAAATGCAAGTGCTAAGAGGAAACAACTTTTGTACCTAAAAAGAAGCAACAGGATTGTATAGACAATTTTATTAGTCATATTAAAATGGCATGAATTCTTTAGGTAATCACAGGTTAAAACCAGGATTTTTAAGTGAAACATCAGTTCTGCAAAAAAAATTATTTGTAAAGTATCAACTTCTTTTGAATGCAGTTCTGTGAAGTTCTAAGTACAAACAGTAACTAAGTTAAAGGAAAGATTACACATTTTTCATTACTTGTTTTAAAACTGGTTATTTTTCTTTCGAAAGAAACTGAAAAATTTGAAGCAAAGCATTTCCCCTCGTTTGCTGGTCTGGGTGGGTTTTTTTTTATTTCCATTAATATGTGGAACATCTCAACTTTGCTGGTCAGCCTAAAACCATGGCTTTCATGGTTGAAACTTAAGAAAGGCATTTAGAAACTTTTCAGTTTGAATATTTACAATTATGAAAAATTCCTAAACACAAACTGAAGCCCACCAGTAACTGATATTTAAAGTTCTAATCTTGTCATCTTTACTTCACATAGTGGGCTATAAACCTCCAAAAATAAATACACATGGAAATGCTACAGAGAGAGCATTTTGCTGGTTTTGGATTTCTTTGCTCTGAAAAGCAAATATACTTCACATGCTTAACTTTTTATTCTATTACAAAAGATCAAAAACAATTTATCTAAAGCCGTATTTGCAGCCAAAAGCATTAAAAAGTAAAATATCAGTATCGCAGGACTGTCAGGAGAGTGAGGAAATGCTAAGTAAATGTTCTAAAGGGTCATTAAAGTTGAAAAACTAAGCAGCCTGCATAGAGACCATTGAGCAGAGATCCATTCAACTCTTTATAGGACAAGAATTGAAAGCACTGCAACATGCAGCACCTTGCTCTGTTTCCAATAATATCCGATATGGAGAGAAGCCATTACCTTCTTCAAGGGCTTCAGGAACTTGCATCCGGGCAAGATGAGTCAACAGCAGAACTCTGGCTTTCAGACTGTAAGGGTAGGTGAGAGGAGGCTCATTCTTCTTTAAATTTATGCCACCAATTTCTCTGATTAGCTAAAATAAAATAGTCAAACACAAACAGCTATTTTGTTGTTAAAGAGAAGCAAATACAGGAGAACAGCCCAAAAAGAAAAAAAAGGTATGTTCACAAAAGCAAGAGTTTAAGTAACTTTTCCCTGGAAATTTCTGCAGAAGTGAACATTTGCCATTTTTATTCAAAGCACAGCTGTAAAAAGTAAAAAAGTGTCTTTATATGCCTTGTTTCAATGTGGGAACAAGGGGGTTGTAAAGATTTGCACACGAGAAACTTGTCTCATATAGAATTAGGTAAATTTGTATTGATGGTTAAATTTTTTTATTAACTGATTTTATTGCCAAGGTTTACTAGATTCAACCATATTTCTAAGGCATTTACATTAAACTCAATATGCACAAGCAACAGCATCACCTTGAGACCTTTCAGCCATCTAAGACACAGCAAACTTTCCTAGAAATAATTTCAGGGGAAGGACGCTTACAAGCCTGAAATCCCTGGTAGGCTGAAAATCAAGTATTTTAACTTGTTTGTAAACCTCACCAACTTGAAAAAAACTTGGTGTTCTTTATTCAGGATGACCTTTCTTGATCCCCACAGGACCAAGACCCACAGTTCAAACAGGTCTGAGTAACAGTAGCTCAGATAAAGAAGCATCGGTACTTGGCCCAGAAGCTTCACTTTCTATGTCAAAAAGTTATCTGAGGAGAGATAGAAATTCCAAAATCTCAAGACAAAAAGAGAACTTTGGGTATCTACAGCTAAGCTACACCAACCTTTGACCAGTCTGTCCCCACACTTGAAAAAAAGATCTTCTGAGAAGAAGCTCCTTTTAAGCACATCCTGGTGTAACCCCACACCAAGTAAAACTTAGGAAAGAGAATTTTGTGAAAAATGGGTGCAATGATCATGGCCCCAAAGGCAGGATACACTAGCAAAAGTTATTAGCAACACCCTCCTGTACTGATGCTTCAGAGAATTGTACTGCCATATAGTCAGAAAAAAAAGCCACAGATGCCACTGATTATTGGACCTTAAGAAAGGGAACAAAATCTGTCATAAAATGCAGTCGTGCACTTGCATACTAACAACAACTGCAGCTCGAAGATGGGAGCCTGTTAGCTGGAAAACAGAGATATCTAAGATGGGGAAATCTGGAAAGTACTAAACCACCATATAAAACAGCTGTGGAAAAGAGGATGCTGAAATTCATTCCCTACAGAAATTTAGGAACAGTAGTGTCACCAACTAAGGCACTGTTAAGACCTAACACAGACTACCATGGAAAATTCTAAGCTGATAAAAAACAACGTAAAATTTAAAAATCTATCAACTGGGAACAGTACCCCATTCAGCACATAGCAGGAGGAGGAAAACTAGCCTTTTGGGAAAGAGAGGAATGAAAGAGCAGCTTTTCTAGTTTGGCAAAATAAAGACAAAAAGGTAACTAATGGGCTATTGCTTCTGTCTATAGATGCATAAGGACATACACAGCAGGAATCATTTAGACTCCAGAACGGTGATGATAAAAACCAAGGATATAAATTGGTCACAAACAAGACTCCTATCACTAGAACAGCAAGTCCTGGAACTGCTTCCCAGTAGGATATGGTTACAGAAGGCTTGACTGCCTATTAAATAATGAATGATTAAATGTAAAAGGGCTTGCAGAATGCCCATGCTGGCAACAGCATGGGTGAAAAACCATTAATCAAGGTGATCTTTTCCAGCCTTTTGCTCCCATTGCTGAAAACCCCACTTGACTGCAATTCCATCTTCTACTCATAAAGTCCACAACCTGATAAAGAATTTGTAAAAGAGTCAAAGACAATTAAGTAAAATAAAGCAGACTGAGATAGCTCTTATGTTTAGGACGTGTTTAAAACAGGAAAATTCAACTGTGTGCATGCAAAGGTTAAATCTGTGAGACTATTTCCCCCTCTTTTTGCCAACTCAAAACATTTTCATTGGAGCATTTTATATACTGTGCTTTAAACTTCTTAAAATCAAAGTGCTGGTTTCTGATAAATAAGACTTCCTACAACCCTGCTAATAATAATTATTTGCCACAGTATGCATTTATTGCATCTCTGTTGGAAACACTGAATGGAAATGAATATAAAAAGCAACCAGAGGGGAACAGATATTTATGGTGGAATCTTTACAATATAAAAGACATTACCAATTCAGACATCAGGTAATAATTTTATTTCACTCTTAACACAACCAGATCTGTGTTAATGTTTTAAAAGAACACCAAAAAATTATCCCCTCCTTATGCCAATGTTCAAAATTTGTAAAGACTAACATTCTAATTTCCTATTTACTTAACCCTCCCCAAAAGCCCAATGCAGCAGCCTATATATTAAACCAATTCCACTTAAAATAAGCATTAGCATTATTAATGTTATCTTTTATTTTAAAGAACTTTAAATCAAGTCTAACTTCTAATGCCTATTTCTGATGGGATACAGCTGCCTCTCTACAAAGTTAATGCCTACAGAACCTGAATTCTGTCAGCTGGTCACCTAGCAGCACCATCTCCCCCTTCCCTTGAAGGAGTCAGTTAAAACATCTCTGGATATAACTGACCTGAGGTATTTGGATGTTGTCTGCTGGTCTGCTCGTCGCATCTTTATTGTACTGCGGATCAAATTCAGATGCCCCTGCTAAAACCATGATAAGCCCTGCAAAGATAATTGGAGTCAGATGAAGAAAACATCAACAGCCTAAGCCACCAACTGATTCCTTCAGAGTTTTCAGCCATAAAACTTATTCTTGTTCCTCCCCCAACAGCCATGAATATCCATATTCTCTACTTAATGGATCAGTTACTACTGCCACAGGGCAAAGGAGGAAAGAATCAATGCCTGGCACAAGACAAAAGAGATTGTTCAAGGCTCAATTTTGCATGGTATCAAGTCCAGCATTTGACACTAAATGTCTTGAAAAAAAACATAATTAGACTTCATTAGGACCAGCAGACATCACTGCACAGCAGTTTGACTACTTCTGCATGCTCACAGAACCTTTCCTCTCAGCAATCCATGCGCCTGCAGCAGCACCACATTGTGTATGGATGAGGGAGACAGGAAGGATAAAATTCCAGCTCCATTTTCTGTTCAGTCAGCATTGAAAATTCACTAAAAAATTATTTTAATTATTAGAAAAGTAGTTCAATAAATAATCCTGCAAACAAATTGCACAAAGATGATGGACTGCTCTTTTCTTAATGTGATTACAAAAATACATGTTACCACAAAACATTCTGTAGTGTAATTAAAATGAAAGCCCTAGACAACTGGATATTTTAGTCCCATTGTGATCTTTCTGCTCATGAACACACCAGACCCCTCAGCCACAGACAGTCAGAGAGAGCTCACAGCATCACTTGCTCTAGTTAAAATAACTTTTTTGGTTGTAGTTACTCAAGCTTTCTTCATAAATTTTGAGCAAGTTCTCTTCTGAGCAAGTCAAAGTTACTTTTGCCTACCTGCAGTGCCCAGTGAATTCAAACTACTAACAATGAGTCAAGTTCCCTGAGCAACAATTTTCATTTCCATGCTTGATTATCCATTCACTTCCTCAGCACAGTATATTGAAGACTTTCAGATCACTATAAATATCTTCCCATTATTTAAGATCAACAACTGTGAATTTCCAGGAAAGGAAATTTAAAAGGTTTGTTTGTCCTGAAGCCTGAAAAAAATACCTTAAAACAAGGCAAGTCATGCAGATTTGTCTCATCATTTCCCTACCCTGGTTTGATTACATTTGCTCAGGCTTAAGCCTTGAGCTTTGACACTGATACACCACACTACAGTGGAATTCACAACCAAGCAAAAGCCTTACCTCATCACTGTGTGGTTTGTCTAAGCCACCTCAGCTGCACCTCAGTTTTCATTCAGACTGCACAAAAGACCTCAGTAGAAAAAATTGACCTGTCTCTGATGCTAGAACTACCTAGAAATGTTAAGTCCTTAAACAAGGCCACTTAAACCTAGAGTTAACTTTTTAACCAATCTTTAGGAGAGACAAGGCAAACCTCAAAGCTTGGTTCTGAGCAAGGTTCAGCATGAAATAATCTTCTCTTGTTGTCAATAGAAGATGTTCTCCCTAAACTTTTAAAGCCTCACCTACTCTCCCAATTCCTCTTTTCTCACCTAGCTGGAGAGGGGGAAAAGCACAGGAGTATGACAAAGGAAAGAGTATAAACCAGTCTGAACTAATCCCACACACAAATCCATGTGTCCTGTGAATAGAAGGCTATCTTTCCATACTGTTATCCCCTACAACTCTTGGATCATCTGTGAAGCATTTCTGCTCAGTAGGAAAAAGATGGATCAAGAGCAAATTTCAGCAATCTTCCAGCAAATTTAAAGCTGCAAAACAGTCAATTCAAAGGAGTAAGAAAATATATTTATGAACCATTTTTAAAAGGTTTTGAGGGTTCTTCTATTCTGCTTTTCTATTGCTCTGAGCATGCAATCTAGTTAAATCCAATCTAGAACTTAGTAGCACTGTGCTAATTCTTCAGTCCCACGTCAGCCCCCAAGCTGAAAGATATGATTTTGTGCCAAAATAATATATCTACAGTTTTCCCCAGAAAAATAGGGGGTTTATTCCTTTAAAATAAAGGAGTAGACAAGAGACGTAAGTATATTGAAAGTTACAGATAAGTACCAAAATAACATGAAATTGACAGCAAAATTTTAAAACAGAAATTTAGCTCTATTCTAACATCTAAGAACTAGAAGTGCGATTTCATTCTTTACACATATAAAAATTTTATGAAGCCCCTAAAAAATTTCCAAAGCCTGTTTTGGTACACTAACAGAAGAAAACACACATAACGAGGTTGGCTCCACCTGGCAACTGAGGGCTACAAGCAGGTCAGCATGTTCTTCCCAACATACAATACCCCTTTTCCTTTTTAATGTATAGACAGACATACATATAGATCTATACAATTCCTTCTCCCAAATATTGAAGTCTGCTTACAGAGTATTTTTCACCTGCAACAGAGTTAAGTTTTAAAAACATTCTAAAGGAACCGGAAGCATTACTTTAACCTAAATAAAGCTTATTAATTGAGTATTTTAACATCAGCAGACTGACACTTCCAGATGAACACATCTACCGTTCAAGACACCTTTTACTTACGTTTCATGTCCATGTTCCGGGTTTTATAGACAAAATATGTATATATTTGAGTTGTCCGAATGAGAATCTGATCTCCACTGTATCGTATTGATCGGTACCACCAGGAACCCTGAATCATTCAACAAGAACAAACTGATGTCAGCTACAAGGAAGCATCTAAAGAGCCATACTGCACAACCTCATGTCTGTCAACAACCAGGTAATTCAGCCCAACAGATTTTACCTATGTTGAGGTGAACTGAATTTCAAAAGGGAGAGGAAACAAAAAAAAAAAAAATTTGCTGACACAAATTTTAAAAGCACACTGATAAATTCATCTGAGAGAATCCAATGCTAAACATTTTTAGATGACCTCTAGCCTAGAGAATTCCCCCATGCATATATATACACTGCTTGTTTATTTCTGGTGTTGTTTTAATAAATCCACTAAGCAGTAAATCCACTCAACTTACCGCTTTCTATATAGGTGGTAACTCCTTACAGTGCAACACAGCATTCAAATCTAGATTAGGCAGACCGAGGCCAAACCAAGAACAAGTAAGAGATTTCTTTCACTATGGGAAAATTTGCAGACCAAGGCCAAACCAAAAACAAGTAAGAAATTTCTTTCACTATGGGAGAATTTGCAAAGCTGTAATTTAAGTCACCTGACCAGAAAATGCTTTTCAAAGAAGAATCTGGAAGTGGCATGAGGCCCTTGCTGTAAATTTTCAGAATTAAGCCATACACCTTCAGACTGACAGAAAATGTTTTCCAAACCTTCAGCAACACTCTGATAATTGCCTAATTAGCATTACACCACTGATTCAAATTATGGAACTCTACAATGGTTGTACTTTCCAAAATATTTTCGAAAAATGGTGTGCTAGGTTATAAATGGCAATCTGTTCATTAAACTCCTCCCTGTAAGCAAAGCTCACTTAACGTGAGAAAAAACATTAAAGATACTCCTCAATCTACTGTGAAGCTTACCATAACTGAAGAGCAACAAGCAGTAAAGTAGTATGTGATGCTTACTACAATTAATTTAATAGTGAATTCCCCTGCTACAGAATCTACTTAATTATTTGGGAAATGCTCATGGACTGGCTGCCACAAAATTTTTAATAAATTAGGTTTGATTCCTCCATGAACAGATGAACTCTGACACAAAATAGTACACAAGTTTCTACAATGTTTTTCTGCATAAAAATTTAGATAACAATCTCACAGCTATCAAGTGTCAGTACAAGTACAGGTATTGGAGGAAAAATGTAACTACAACCAGTACAAATCTACACGAAAAAGGCTGCCTTAACTGCCTCTGCAGATACAGCTCCTGTCTCTTGCCTCATGTACAGGACATTATTTAGGTCAGTGGAGGTCTGGAAAGAATGACTTATCAGTATTTTCCTTTTCAGAGTGGAAGTAGCCTCTCTTTATTTTAGATGCCCATCAAACATAGGATGACTACACTGTACTTAACTTCAGCTTCTTTATTGATTCATGAAAGAGAAACAGGCCCATTAAAGGCATGAACTATCTTGTATGTCTACTTTAAAACAAAATGATAAAATAACTTGCTCCATAAAATGACTATTCCTCTTCACTGACTATAAAAGAAATTTACAGTGACAAGCCTGAATGAACAAGTCTACATCTGGTACGGGGCAAGAAGAGGCAGACCATTTTTTCTGTGCTCAGAACACTTCTTTGTACCAACAGCAATGCTGTTTTCCTTTCACTTGAGCTATGATAAACCTGGTATAAATCACTAAAAGTATGTGTATACAAAAACCATCAACAGACATTAACTGAACCCTAAAACAAAAGGCATGAAAAAATTTTGCACCCTGGACTTTAGACCTCTTATTCAACAACTTATTGAAATCAGCACACTTAATCTTCTAAACTAAATCTTCAATTACACAAAGACTCGAAGAGATAATGTCTCAGTCTCTGCACACACTGATGCAAACAGCTGCCAAGACTTCAGGACACTTTTTCAAATTAAAATCTTCTTCTCAAGAACATGAGAGGTTTCCGGTGTCAATTTTCTGAATCTTGCTTCATGCCATACTGTAAATGCACTCTGATTGGATAAGGGACATTGTTCAAAAGCAATACTGTAGAGCAAACCTGAGCCCTGAAGTAACACTCACCTAGCAATTGATTCCTCACACAAAGCAATCTCAAGGGCAGACATCTCATGGTGTACAGTAGATCAATAAAAACTGAAGTTATGAAAACAAAGGCAGCCAGGAAAAACCACATCAACCACCTGTTCCACCTGCAGTAATCATTCTAGGACCACCAGCTACAGCCATCTTGGCCTTGGCTCTACTGTAACACCACTGAATATCCTCCTGAGTTCATCAACTCATTCATTTTCTTGAAATGAATGAAAAAAGGTACAAGATCAACTCTGTACTTAGTAAAATTTGTGATACCTAATATTTTCCCTGCCGTCCCCTCTCTAACACGGCACTGAATTTTTCTGGAGACTCTACAGCAGCTACACTTTTTTCACAAGAAAAGAAAATACCACCTTTAAAAAAAAAGCCCCCTTGCACTCTGTCTCTCTCTATGAAAGGCAAGAATGAACAACTCTATGTCTAAGACAGCTTTGTTTACAGTTTGGTTAAAGAGGGTAGAATATTAATCAGATAATACTTACCACAACAACTGGAAGAATAACCATAAATGCTAATCCATATACAAACAAAACCTACAGAAAAAATACATAACATACTGCATTAGTTACTGTGGCTACTAAATACCACTCTTGTTTGAACTTTATTCTAAAATGCAGTCAAATAATACTACCACAAGCTTACTACAAATTAACACAAGCTTTTTGCATAATAGCTATCATTACTTCTAAAGTGCAACTTACAAGTAATATAATTAGGTAGGCTTAAAGAAGGAGGCTTATAAGTTTAGTTTGGTTCACGTATGAATCAGTTTAAATTATTCACACACTGTCACAGGTCAGTTTCTTTAATAATTAAAAAGCTGGCAGTTAAGCTGTGATGCAGTGGATAGACGATTAAAAGAAATCAAGTGGTTAAAGAAACACCTTGCAGCAACAAATGCAACAGGAAAAACATTTAGATACTGTATGATGAGAGCATCACTAACAAACCAAATGGAACTAGAGAAACATAGCACTAAATGTGCTTCCTTGCAAGAAAAAACACACACTTTGTAGCAGCAGTGACCACAGTAGAACCTCATTATCATTGGAATGAGATCTGTCCAAAGATATTCATACTTCACTCTCAAAGGCCAGATTTAAGCTACTCTAATACTTCTGACTCCTGAAATTTGCTTCAAAGATGTGCATTCGGACCAAAGTATTAACTATGTGTTTTGACTAAAAATTTGCAGTATTAAGCATTTTTTTTTCAGAAACACTTGAAAGTTCACCTTGAAATCTTGAGCTAAGTAAGCTGACTCACCAAAATTGAATTTTTCTGATCCACAATCCAAGCTGGCAAAGCTATACCAAAGCTTGTAGCTGCAGGATGAAAGAAAAGAAGTTCACTGTGAAACACTGAGAAACATTTTAAAGCCACATTATGTCTAATAAACAAGCAAAACCACCAACCCACAAGAAAATCCTCATGTTTATCACTTCAATAAGAAAAATCAAGCAATAAATTAGAAATACACTCAAGTATGCAATAAAATTACTTAAATCCAACACCTGAAATACCAAATCTTTTAGCTTAACATGTTGCAGCAAGATTTACATATAGGCAACATAGCAACATATAGGCAAGATATATATATTTCACAGATTGTAAGATTCATGAGTTTTGCATTGCAGTTTTCAGCAGTTTAAATGCATACAGTTTAGTAAACAAATGAACTGCAAGAAAATGGTCTGAGCAAATGACTTCTATGGGAAGTTCTATTGGTTTGTCCCTCTAAGCAAATGTTCTAAGCTGTAAACTGTAATCACAAAACCCTCTGTCAGTTCAAATTTCTGTATGATTGGTAAGAAAGAAAAAGGAACACTTTTCAATTCAAAAGAAGTTAGGTTACAGAAAACAGAAGACATGATTTTCTAACATCTCCAGCATACAGATCCAACAGAGAATAGCATAAAATAGCTTGTCTTCATATACTGGTGGTAATAAATTAAACTTTGCAAACATTATCTATCCCAATACTAAGAGTTCTATGAAACCAACATGGGGGAGAAAAGAAAGTAAGACTTTATAGATTTCTAGGACCACAGCTCAAAAGAAAAACAACATGCTTTCCTCAGTACTAGCAGTTATCCATGAGGGCCAATACCTTAAATAAGGACAGAGTAGGATCCCTATGCAGTTAGGCATTTCACTGATGCTATCTCAGATTGTGACAGCCATCAATTCAGCCAAACAGTTGTTCAGCACAAATCTAATGTGACTTCCATATGTTGAAAATTACTATTCGTTGAGTCTCCAATCAAACATGTGACAATTGTGACCACACCTCAACCTTAGGAGTTCAATCAGGTAACACCCAGTGAATTTACCACATTAAGTTACAGGAAATGCCTGGCTCTGGAGAAGGAAGGTCTGCAGACTATTACATGTTAAAGATTATGGATTTTTAGAAGAAGCTACTAAAAATCTGTCTTTTACTGATGGAATAAATTTCAGTTTATTACAATATTTTTGACCTTTAGGATTGTAGCTTCAAACTGTGCCAGGAACAGAAGTAGTTCAGTAAAAAGTTCTTTCTCTTCTGGTCTGAGTCTCCTTGCCCCACTCACACTCACTGAGCTGAAGCACCAGCAAATGCCAACAGGAAAGAGGCTTTTAATCGTAAGGCACTTTTAGTAGACTATCTTTGTATGCTTCAGATCCCCCTCACCTGCTTGTAAACACTCCTTGAATGATTTTGCATTTACTTTTAGTAAAGGAGCAAGTTTTGCAAATACAAAAAAAACCTTGTTTGCCTGTCTGTGGCCTCACACTGCCTCAGCTAGATAAAGAAGGCTGCTCCCTGTTCCTCTGTGCTGGGCATAGAAGGTAGGATGTACCACAGCAAACTTGGTTGGACATTTCTAAATCCAGATGTGCTTCATCTTATTCCAGAAAATACCTCTATGAGGAGTGTGTCCATCCTTCGTGTATACAGAACTAGAAGATTAAAGTACATAGCTTGGGTACAGGTTTTTACACCACAGATGTATAAATAAAGAGAAGATGAATTTCACTAAATTAGAAAGCCCCTGACACTTCAATGTGGAACAAGGTTAGAGAAAAGAAGATGGAGAGAGAAAATTTCAGGGACTTCTCCCACCCTTCAGATGTCTCAAACAATAAGGAGAAGTCTAGAAATAAACGATAGAATTTTAATTCCACTGCAGTCTGAGGTAGGGTTTTCAGAAGAGCAGGAGGCTTAACAGTGACAGTACAAACTGCTACCCTGCCAAAAAATCATTTCATTTTGCCCTCTGGGAATCCAAAGTCTCTTAGGTTTGTGAAAGCAATCACTAAGCAACCAAGGATCTTCATGCTGTTTAATTCTCAAGTTTTGGCTGAGTTTTATTTTGAAGTCACAGCTTCAGGTCCATCCAAGGACACTGACACACTGCCTAACTTCAAATCCTATGCCTTGGCAACACTAAGTGAGTAGTTTATGGATTTGAAAAACAATTTACCATCAAGAAAGGTCCTAGGAAAGCTATTAAAATTTACAGTACCATTTTGCCAATACTGTAACAGCATTTCTGAAGAAAGATTTTATCTGTATTTTGCAGCAAGAGGGACAGACACCTCTTACTTGCTGTGCAAAGTAGCTAGGAGCTGAAAGAAATCTGTTATGCTATAAAGCACAGCGATTAAAGAAGTTGATCCATCACCTTTGTCCATCAGAAATGCCTTTGTCAGACTGTAATTTAGTTGGCAAAGCTTGTGTTTTGAAGGAAGAGGGAAGGTATCTTTTTCATTTCTTTGAAACACCAGTTCAAGGGCTGGGGTTGGTGTTTTTTCCTTTAAAAATTAATGTCCTGTGTTGGATGGATATAATTCAGAAGAATGTCCAGCACAGAGTTCCCTCATGTCATCCTGTATCTTCAGAATTAAGTTACAAATTCCATTCCAAGCTGGCCGTAAGTCACTCCACACAGATATGGTGTATAACTTGCCCCAGCAAATGGCAGCTTTCCATTTTGCCTGTAATGAGTATCAGCTAGAAATATGCAACATTTTTCCTTAGTAGGCCATTTAAACAATAGTCACAAAGATGTTTTACAAGCAACTCATACAAATACAAATAGGGAAAAAGTTATTAACTTTCAGTCTTAAATGGTTTTGTTTGGATCACTTACTGTAAAACTTCAACACACCATAATCAGGATTGTTTTCATGTAGCTATCTGCCCAGGAACAATATCCCCATGTACATCTTTTCAAAGAGTTTTTATTGCACTATGGCTAGTTGTTAACTTTTCAATACACGTCTAGTATTTGATCATAAATACCAAGAAATGTTTAAAATTGACAAGATTCTGATAAGTACTATTGTATTTTTTGCTTATACCTCCATTAATATTGGCAAGCCTCTCTAGATACTTACTGAAGCTGACTAATTTTAAAAAATCCTTCCCTTTTAACCATAAAAGTTTGAGAACTGTGAAAACAAATTCTTTCCTGCCTTTCCCTGCCACCACCCCACCCCCGAGCCAGTTTCACAAGAAAAGAATTGGTTGGATGCATTGCTTCAAATCACAGGAGAAAGTCATTTAAAGTTCTGAGTGCTTCTTGACTGATCAGGTATTACACATCTCAATGTACAGTGATTACAGGACTTCTGTCATTCATAATTGTTACCTTGTGGTCCATCTGGATTACCAAATTCTTCCCAGTTTTTTCGTGACTCTTCATCAGTTAGACTAGTTACAAAAAGAGAGATTAAGTTAATATAGAAGACATTTATCTAAATCATTAACAAACAGAAACTTTAAAACATTACAGTCTTACTACCCTATAGAGGTGGTTTGGAAAGCTAAACAGCTTCTGCTATTTTTTTGTATGAAATCTAACAGGAAAGAACACTGCCATATTCCTCCTTGATACACAAGCAAATTCTTTAAGCTCTCTGACAGGAAAAGAAATCAGACACAGAAGATGCACATGCACAATCACATCTCCCTTTCCTGACAATGACTGCATACCCACCAACACACAGTACTTTTTGATGCCAGGTTACAGTAGAGTAAATTCTGAAAGACAGGTTGAAACTTATATTGTTTTTGGAAGGAGGGTACATATAAAAGATGAGCTGATAGATCAGCAGTCCATATGGGCCTTATCTTATTCTAGACCTTTAGCCTTTGACAGCCTGTGTTTGGCTGTTCTTGGGTTTTTTTCCTGGAACTCCCTAGTTTCATAACTTATTTCTCTCTTACTAAATCAGATACCACCTCCTAAATCTTACAGTTTCTGTGTCTGTTCAGTAATGACAGGTTTCTTGGCAATTTTATGCCACCTCAACAGAATCCCTGTTACTAGAAGGAAGAATTCTGCTTTAGAAAACAGAATACCAGGCATTCATCATATGGAAGATTTTGTCTCATGCAAGAACCCCAGTGAAAAAGTCAGGTCTCTCCTGATCGTGTCTAAGTCTCCTATCTGTCGGCAAGCAGACTCACCAAATGGGTAGCTCTTATATTCTTTCAAGACAGCATGGCTGAGGAATTTCACCATCATTTACCTCACAATACACCTCTGCCACAGCCCTTGCATTAGTGTTTGAAGTACTGAACTGAAGCCCCAAGTATTTGAGTACTGGCTTGCAAAGCAAAAAACTTACATGTTTCAGGAGCTCAAAAAGCAATAGCAGAATCTTCTACTGGAGAGATCTTCAAAGTGATAGAGATGTATTTAAACCAAAAGTATAATTTCCAAACTGCTCAAGCCAGTATGGTGCTGGTTCTCCTTCTCACCTCTTCCCAAACAGTACTCTCAATCAGTAAGGTTAACCACACACACAACTGACTTCACAGCAGAAATCACTAACTTCCTTGGTTCTCAGATGATGTGACTGACCCAATAAACCTCAATAACTGAAGAAGTCTCAGGGCAGATGGGCAAGAGTGACATGCTGTGAAGCTCTGAGTGAACACAGTGACTCAGCACAGCTGCTGCAAAGAAGCTGACTCCACCTCAGCACAAAGGGGACCTTTGTTTTACATAAAAAACCAATCAACAGCTGAGTGGATCAACTTGTGGCATAAACATTTCTCTTTGGGCACATTAAAAAAGTATGAATGTCTCAAGTTTGAGATACCAGCATGGGGAGAGTAAATACCTGGCTCAGTCCAACAGCGTATAAAAACTAGACAACTAGAATTCTGAAGAGAACAATGGGCTACAAGCCACACATGCCTTCCCACCAGCATTGTGACAGTGAGTGTATTAAGAGACACCAGTAATGGGAATCCCACTGGTATTGTAACTGAACTGTGTATTGAAATTCCTGTATTTTGATTTCCTTTATACAAAATTCTAATATTAGACATCGCTCAGATACTAAAAAAAGAAAATGCTGCAAGAGATAAGACCAAAAAATACTCTAGAGGAAAAGCAGATTCAAGGGCTCAGCTTTTAAAAACTACATAGGAAATATGAAACAGTCACCAAGTAAAAAATCAAGACTGCAGGGCAAGCACAAATGGAAAGCGACAAGGGCGAGCTGAGAAAAAACAGTCAGAACCAGAATGGAGCATCCTCTTCACAGATGGAACAGAGTTAAAATACTGTCTTTTACTCTTTGGCTTTATAACCAGGTGAAATGTATAGTTTATTTGTTTTCTAAGCATCACTTCAAAACTGCTATGACAGAGTTGGTTGGTTAAAAACCACAACACCCATTTTGTTCTTTGTCATCTTTAAGATTTAATGTGTGTTATTCTGGAAAGACCTTTCCTAGCTGAAATCAAAGTTAACACAAAGATCTAACACCTTACAGTATTCTGACAGATGCAAAACATATTAACCTTCCTAACTTGTACAAAGCAAACACACACTGCATGAAGACAAGTTTTGACTTTTGTTCCAGATCTAAACACACTTTTTCCTGCCTGCTTGGATCATCCTTGCTCTTATTGTAAAGGCTGCTCTCCCCATAGTATTACAATTCCCCTTTTTTACAGGCAAAAAAGAAACTTACGCTGCATAGGCCTTAGCAATCCTCATGAACATAACTTCATCTCCTCCTTTATCTGGATGGTATTTTAGCGATAGTGCACGGTACTGTTTCTTTATTTCCGATATACTTGCTCCCTTCAAAAGGAAAGGTTTGTGTTTATTAATAAATACCTTAAATAAAATTCATTTTTATATATGCTCCTAACACACATTGCATAGTATTTTTATAAACCATTCTCTGAAGAATTATGTTCTAACATAGGATCATGAAACTACATATATATATTTCATGAAAACATTATTATATTATTTTTCTAATAACATTCTTACAACTATTATGTTTTCAAATGAAGACAGAAGTCACAGTCTAACTAAAAGATATTTAGATGACTGAATATTGTTTTATTCCGGATTATTTTGCTTATCTATCCATAGGAACAAAAGAAAAGGAAGGACTTCCTACCTGTTTTACAAATCTCAAACATATTTACAAGGAATTCTCACTTACAATATTCTATTTAACCAAGAGTTCACAGATAAAGTTTGATGGTCCACTTGCAGCTTGTATGCAGAAATAAATCTGTCAGTCACCAGGAGCAGCAGACTTCCCTGCCACTTAAGAATGCCTTTGACTACAATCAATCTACCATAAATTATTTCAAACTTCTTGAACAAAGGGAATACATTACCTATACCTGAGAAAGACTGATTTTTATTCTACTCCAGTACATTCTTAAATGGCACCAACACAATCCCCTGTGCATTAACTTTCAGCTTAGACTGTGAACTTCACTACTCAAGAAAACACACAAAACTTTATAGGAAGTTCAGATAAAGTTTTTTCTAATATGTTACCTGCTAACTTTGACACAATTACCACAAGACTTTTCAACATTCTACACCAAAGAAGCTTAGCATGCTGATCTTAACTGCATAGTAAACACACAAGAAGTTATTTACAGATGACGGTACTGTTTCAATAAATTTAAACAAGAAATTAAACTACCCTGAGGCTTCACTTGCCATTACTTTATCTCGCTTTATACAGTCTATCATATTCCAACACTATTTTTCAACAGCATGCCTGCCTTATTTAATGCACAGGATGAATTTACTCCGTAATAAAGTAGACTTCCACAAAATCCAGGTGTTGCAAGACTAAGTGAAGAATGCCAGATAAGTAGCAGAAGCTAGAAAGTAGGGGGAAAAAAAGGAAGAAAAAAAACCCACAAGTTGGTTGAGTTGAGATGTGTTTTCATGGTTTACATGAATGCTGCACATAAAAAAAACAAAACTGATTTTTTCTCACTGACACAGAGAGTGCATATGATACCTGGTAACTTAATGGCAAGATTTCTATCTACATTAATTGCTTACTCTTAATTTTCCAAATTAGGCTACACAGGTTAGGCCTGACTTACAGAAATGCTTAGTAGCCTAGGGCAGCTGGTGTCAGTCTGCTTGGAACACAGAGCATGCCTATATTAAATACTTGCAAAAAAAGGAACATGAATGTCCCAGCTGTCTTACTCAAAAAATCAAAATTATAATCACAATTGAGCTTTGTATTTATGCCTTGGATCCCATCTCCAAAACTGCAGTACTGATACTTATTAAATAAATCATTCATATCTGAGTGCCTTATGTGTTAGTGAATTTAAGTGATGTACTTGAAAAAGAGCTATTCTATGTCCAAAACACAGTGCTGATATTATATATAAAAATCAGCTGTATGTACATTATGTACATCTGTCGGTGGTGTGATTCTTCTCTGGAGAAAAAAAAGCTTTTAACAAACTGATAGGCTAAAATAAAATAAAAATCTTGACTATAGTGCAAATGCAAAAAATAAACTAATTACTGTGCATCAAAACTTTAAAGTGCTTGGATCTGCAACCCTTGTATTTTTTTAAGTTCGGGGGATTTTGGCTGGTTTGGGTTTTTTTAACAACAGTAAACATTCGGCTATCTAACTACACTTCAGCATCTGTATCGCTTCATCAGCACAGCTGGCAACAACTATCAAGGTTCCAGTTGAATGGTAACAGAAGAAAGCTGTTAATTTTCATGTAGTCCAAACTAGAAGCTTTTCAGGGAGATTTAACAGATATTGTCTGATAGTAAGAAATATATGAGAGACGGGCTCTGAGATGTTGAACTCTTATCTTGAGCCCTACTTCAACCATTTATCTTCACAACCATCTCTTCATCCCCCTTTTAAAATTTCTGGCTTTCACTCATCTTGTCCTTTTGAGAACATGTTCCATCCCTCAGTTCTTGAACATCCCAGAATTGGTTTCTTTGCCTGGGAGAGTTGCATGTGTCTTCAGAATGTTGCAGGTTTTCACCAATAAACACAAAGCTGTAACTCCCTACATACATTCCTTTCCTTCCCCTCTGGGTTGTTACTTGTAGAAATTTCCCAAAGATAACAAAGGAAAATCTTCTGATGACCGAATCCCTAGCCTGATTTTTTTAATCAAAGTTAACCCAGATATACGAACATTTAAACTGCATGGAATTATCAGATACCATTCAACAGTAAAAATTTGTTTTGCTCCCTCCTGTGCATCAGTGAGAGAACTCAAGTCATGGAGGAACTGAGCAGGGGTTCAATTGTAGTAACTTGGCTCTAGACATAACAGGCAAGTGTTCTACCTGCCTAGCCAGAAATAGGCTACAGACTATTCACCTTACAACAGCTTTCAAAACACAAGGTGCTGCTTTTCTCTGCTGACAAGTCACATCACATAATGGCAAGAGATGCATTTGCTAATGTTCACATACATATTAAGCTCTCTCACGTTAACAATACACATCACGTTTAATCAAAACAGGTACATCCAAAGCTCATTCATAATCTTGTGCTGAGCTGGATCCACAGTGTACTTCTTTAGACTCGAGAGTGAAACATACCTCAGACTCCAGAACTGAAAAGGTGACTGTACTGTTATTCAGAGGAGAAGCTTTGGATCAGGAAATAATTAACATAAGAAGAGAATCTGCTTGAAGTATTGTGGTTAAGATTAAGAGTTTGACAGGACTAAATAAGAGTTTAAAAAAAGTACAGATGGTCTTTCCTTAGGACATGTAATTTTTTGCACCCACTTTCAATCAGTCCTTCAATATCAACAAAGCACTGCATTTGTTTTCTAGATTAGCACTATATCTCTTTTTATCCCAGTTTAATAAACCTACGGGTTGGTATCACTGTTTAGAATTTGTTGTTTGCATTCACAGATACAACTGAGATTCAAGCTAGTCTGTACTATGTCAAAATGTGCATCACCAACGCCCTTCAGTGAAACCTTTCATTTACAAGGAAAATATTGCTCTGTACAAAAACTGTAAATCAAATGAATTCACATTCTTGTTTATACAGTTTCTTCAGCATTCCTAAAAGTAGCTATTGAGAAGATTTACACAGAGCATATAAAGCAGATTTTTTTTGTTTTCCTGTACAAAGAGAGGAAAACAACATTAGAGTAATATTCAAAATAGATTGAAAAAGCCCACCTCCCTACATTACTAGAATTTTGAAGGAGCTAAATACAAAAGTTATAAATTGGTACAGATATAGGCAAAAACATGTAAGGACTGACTTTATAATATGCAGTAGCAACTTTCACATGCCAAAAAAGAACAAAAACACTAAGACACATTCACTAAACTTACTTTGTTGGAAAAAACAAGTCAACTTAGACATCTAGCCACAGAATACACAGTTAGAGTAGTACAGACTGGTGGAAGATGGTATTACTTACAGGATCCAAATGTAACACTTCATAAGGGTTGTATTCTTGATACTCTCTGTCCGTTTTGGAAACTTTGTATGCAAGAAACAAAAATAATGCCCAGCCAGCAAGGAGGACTATTTTCCTGTTTGGAAGAAACAATTTTTAAATACACAAATTCACTAGCTCTAGCATGATTCTAATAACATTAAAAGCCATTTGATATCAGTCTTCTAGAAACAGTAATAAAACAGTGAGAAACATTAAGGCAAGTATTAGTGCTTCAGTTTTCATACCCCCTTTCCTCCTAGCTTTTAACAAAAACAATCCACTACCATAAAGTCTCCTCTTGTTCTTTAACTGTCTGTCCTCAGCAGGTATACAATAGTATTTCCTATTTTTAAAGGATGATTTTAACTGGATCCTAGACTAGACAATGTCAGTGTTAAAAAGACCTAAATACAAAAAACTGACAGAGGTGCAAAACAGAGAGCAAAATATTTTGAGGGTGGGAGTAATACAAAACTTATGAATATAAAGCCTTCACCTTCAAATATACAAAATTACTATTATTTAATATTTGAATTTATATGTTCACATACTTTTAATGTTCACATACTTTTAATACACTTCAAATTTTAAATCAAAAGATCGCACTAGCACAAGGAATTTTATAGAGAGAGAACTTTTTTTTTAAATAAACGCAATGTTTACTTTTTTTTTTAAACAGTTGAGGCTCACTGGTCTCATTTATCAGATTTTAGTATAGGACAAACAGCATACATCTTGATTTCAAGTTCTACTAGATAACAATGATTACCTATTAAATATTCAAATATAGCACACTGCAAATGTCTCTTCAGTGACACAAAAGTACCTAATTCCTGCTGCTTTGATTACAAACCAATATATTTTTATTTTAAAAAAAGAAAGAATTGCTTTAATGGAAAGTCATGCAAATGGAACCTACGTACTTCACTGTAGGAATTATGTTCTGCTGTGGTTTTAGCAGTCGCAAGCGGTACCACAAGCATCTTCCATATACGTTCCTTATATTCTTTAATCGAATTTGTTCTACAAAAATAGAGAAATAAATTGTAATTAACCAAGCTGACAAAACACAGGACAACAAACATGCTCACCTCACCCCAAGCAGGCAGTACAAGGTCAGCTGGAGGACTAACAAAAGGTCCAGCATTACCAGAAGAAATACTTTTTATCCATTGAAGTGATGCTGCACATGCATAAACATAACAAGTCGGTCAGATTACTCTCTGCTACCTAAAAGGAATCCGTTCTGTCTTCCATATGCCACACAGTAACCATCATGTGTGAACCCAGCCTTTGCCTGTCTAACATGCACCTGTAAACTTCGCTTCTGCCACTCAACTCTAACAAGTTTCCCATTTCAGTGTGTCAGCTACTGCATGCAGGAAAAACAAACAAACAAACAGACAGAATGCAACCAACAGGCAAACTAGTGTTTGTATACAAATAAAGAGTACAGCAAGAGCAACAGCTCCTTCCTCAATTCAAAACATGATGCATTTTCTTTTTCTTTGTGACATCTGCTTTTAAAAGCTGCCTTCATTTAGGATTTTCCATTGAATGGGAAAAGGAAGGAAGATTAGGATAACAGTTACTTGTAAGCCATGCTGCTCAGTAATACATGCCCTTGCCAAGGGAGTATTTGCATTAATGACAAAGTAATCAATTAGATTTCCTGTCATGGTCCTTTTAGGAAAGGATGGGGCTGGAAGCAGATTGTATTTATACTGTAAAACTAACCATGATAAGGCACCAAAGCTGTCATATGTCAGTCATATCCTAGTAAGTCTTAAATCTCAACTTTGCACTTTTGACCAGGTGATGCTCTCATGGAATCACAGGATGGTTTGGGTTCATCATCTACTTCCAACCACCCTGCTATGGGCAGGGATGCCACTCACTAGACCAGGTTGCTCAGAGCCCCATCCAGCCTGGTGTTGAACTCAGCTAAAACAGCAGTTTTGATGCACAAAAACATTTTTATTTGGCTGATTTCTAAAAGGTAATTGTGGAAGACAGTGAGAACCTCTTTTTAGTTATTCTGAAGGTGTTGGAAGGTGGGATATGGTGTTGATCTACTCAAATTTCTAAGCAAGCACACAATTCAGATGAAACATGTAGAATTCAATTTGCAATCACCAAATATTTGAGGCTGGAGAAACATGACCATTGTGCACACATTAGCCATGGGTTCAGATTTAAGGAAGATCAGACATGAGCACTGGATGGTATTTCAAACTCTAGCTGATTTGGCAGAAATCAAGTGGGAACACTGATGACATGTGGCCACCCAAGAACTAGTAAAGTAGACAACTATTAAAGCTTGCACCAACAAGGTACTGGAACTAGAAAAAAGGTCTATCAGCTTGTTCTGAAGTACCTAATTATATTGAGTACAGCTTCCCCAAAACTCAATATAACACTTCGATGCAATTCCTGAGAAGATTATATTAGTGGTCCCATCACTCCCAAAGACAGAGATAATCAAGGATAATTCAATCCCTTGCATCTGATTCAACTCTTGCTGTACTTCAAAATAAGCTTCCAAATTTCTCTCACTGTTTTGTGCAACAGATAAACCACACAAGTATTTTCCAGCTCTTCTGATCTGCAAAGATTGTTCAATACCTAAAACACAAAACTTTCTAAACAAAAAAGGATAGGAATAAAATTTGGTTAAGTAATACCCCATTTACTTTTACTTATGTAAGGCTTTAGAAAGCACTGTGAAGGAAAAATTCAGCAGACAATGAAAACATTGAAAATGCAACACTCAATCCCTACTGGTAGAATGCAAATTCATTTGGCATTTTGTCTTTGCTTTTTTTATTTTAAGACAACAATTGTGGGAGATCTCTCTTGGTTCAAAACTGGATCCACCACAACCAGAAGATAATTGTTACTTAAAATTAAACTACAAATTTAAAGCAAAACTACAGAACTAAACAAAGAATTGGCATTTAAAGAAAAAAAACCTCAAAACCTCATGCCATTAAATACTACACTGACAACTAGGTTATGAGGACTAAAAACCTCTGCAGCAGAAAGAGGGAAGAAAGCATTCTGAAGGTTTTAAATGGTCACTGGACAACTCTGAGCCATATTGTGATGCTTTTATGAAAAGGTTACTGACTATACTTGAATAAATCAGGCATCAGAAGACTCACAGAGGACACATGTGCTTATGTGAAGCCTAAATCACTTATTTCAAATTCTGTCAAATCAATTCAGTTGTTTGGTGTAGAAACAAGATGAAACCAACTGTTCATCAGCTCAACCACATGGACCCAGATCAACACCTAAGCCTTTTAGGGGTTTTGCTAGGATGTTTTAACAAGCTGCTGTACCTTGACTTGAAAGACCTATGCCACAATGCCACACTTCCCAAACCTGCCAACTGTCCAAGTACCAAGTACCAGACGACCCTCTCCTTTTCTCACCCTGCATCCTCCCTGCAAGAATTGTCAGTACCCTCTACCTTTATCATGCCAAAAACCTTCCAAAAATGCCTTAGAGGAAGGCACCTTGGACAAACAAAACATAGTTGAGCAAGATAAACTGAAGAGTTGGCATGGAGTCAAATAAAAATTGACCACTAAATGTGGTTTACAATGAACACTGAATTGAGGTTTTGGAACAGCTTTCCAGTAACAGCTGCAGAAGACACGTTTTGTGACCAGTCTGACAATAGCACCAAAAGAAAAACAAAAAAACCAACCTGAGGCATGTGGTGTGAGCAAAAATGAATACCTGGCAAATGGAGTCCCAGAACAGCTATGCTGCACAAGGGGACCTCTTCAGCCAAACACCAAATTAAGGCATGACGCTATAGTAGCCACTGCATTTTTTACACATGCATCTGAACAACTCTAGATCAAATCCAATTACAGTTGATGAAGCAGTATCAAAGCAAAAGTATCTTATTAATCTCTTTCTGATCTTGGAATGGCAATGGTCTCATTTGTCTAACAACCCCAAAAGGAAACAGGGTGCTGAAAAGATGATTGTTTACAGTTATGTGTTCAGAACATAAAGAAAGAATCAAATCCCACCCAAACTGAGGCTGAAGTCCAGACTACTCAAAATTATTTGCAGCTATCCTGAGGCACTTCCTCTGTCACATGTCATCATTAACATGTGTGAATCTGTGGAATTCAAAACCAGGCAGCTACTTGGGAAAAAGAAGGAGCAATACAGACAGCATAACTCCCAGTTTAGGAAGAAAGCCACTGGCAAAATACCATACTAAGAAAGCTATATTCCTAGTGTATCCAGGAAAAACTGGCTTCCTGTTTATTTACAGATAAAGCATGCAATTGCACCAGAGAAAATACTTATCTTAGGTAGACAATGACTGCAGGAAAAAGATAAAAAACAAAAGGAGAGAACAAAAAAGAAAAGAGCAAATTTTTTTTTAAAAAGGCATTTTTTAAAAGAAAATAATAAAATTAAGAAAAAAAAAAGACAAGAAAGGCTTGCAAAGGCCAGAATACCAGATAATTCCTGTGCTTAACAAAAGCAGCAACTTATTAATGAGCAAGTTGTGGATAAATCAGATCTTTTTTGCTTTGCCTTTGTCTTCCAAGAAGCTTCCTTTTCACACAAGTGGATTTACCATGCCACAGAAATCGCATACTGCCCTGCAATATCCTGTAGACCCTGACAACACAGGAGTAAATACATTACATACTGCTCAAGGTAAAGCTTTGCAGGGAAATATGAATTGTACCTTCTTTGGATTTTAGCTCTGGAATCTGTATTTTGTGAGGAAAAGAGGTTCAGAGTTTTAAAAGCAGACAAGAGTTCTCTTACTTCTTCTCAGTCCAGATCATGGCTCCCCATTACAGTGTAAGAGCACTTCAGACAACATCCTTTGACATGGGATTAACAGGAGACAAGTACGTGTGCGGTGGGGGAAATGTCTTTCTTCTAGTCAAAATCACTTTACATTCGATAGGCAAAACCCTTCACAATAGTGAATCTCTCCTACAGTTTTTAGAATAGGTATTAAACAGCCTTGGAAAGCAAAGGCACAATGCACCTGTGAGCTTTTGAGTTAATCTCACTAACACTAACCCATGCATCAAGGTATTGTTAAAGCATCCCTCTCAGATGAGGATGTAAACTGCCAGCTCCTTTCTGTAAATAATCTGAAAAAATCTGTAAATGTTCTGGATGTATCCAAAGTTCCTGACATTCACAAGAAGGTTTTCACCAATGTAATTCTTCCTCACTAGGGTTCTCACAAGTGCCTATTATGATAACTTATAAAATGTATGTGAATATCCAACCAAAACTACAACTTAATATACTTTTCAACATCAAGAAATACAACTAGTACTGATACAAAAGAAAATCTGAGTGCCATCTCTTTCATGACTGTGTCAGAGGCCTTACAAAAGTTTAGGTAGATGACATAGGTTGGTCTTCCCTTCCTGATTGGTGCAGTCACTTCTTTTGTAGTCAAGGCAACAACACAGGTGTGAGTAGAGAATATTTAAGTAAACAATCGACTTCTCTTGGTCAGAACTTATGCAAGCCTCTTGAATATCCAGTTCGTTAAGCCAGAGGTGTCTGCTTTTTCTGCAGACCACACAGTTCTTGGGTAAAACAGAACAACTGAACAGGTTGGAAAGGGTGGAAAAGACCTCGGGACATCACCTAATCCAACCCTGCTGCTCAGAGGAAGGTCAAGAAGGCAGCTGCTCAAGGTCTGGCTGTAAGCCTTTTGAGTAGCTTCAAAGAGAGCTCACTGCACCTCTGAACAACCTATTCTACAGTTTGATCATCCTCATGGGGCAAAAATTTCTCATAGCTGTCTCAGAAAGTTCATTGTCTCCTCCGTTCATTTACTAATCACACAACCGGTGAGGACACAGAACATAAACATACAAACACAGAAGGAGGCTACTTAGAGGTTTGATTTGTCATTTCCAGAGAATACATTCAACCCGTGTCTACAACTTAGCCATGCTTGGCTTAAATTTGGGTTTGAAGCTCACCCACTTTACATGCTTGTTTCTAAAGAAACAGGATACAACCGAACCCTTAGGAATGTTTGACAGATGATCCGTAACTAGACCTAATCTTTTGGTTTCAGGTTTTGGAGGTTCCAAAAAGTGCTTCAAAAAACCCCCCAAAAAACTAAAGGGAGATTCTTTTTCATCCTACTGAGGAAAAAGAGAAGATTACACATTTATTGTTATTGGAGACAGGCAATTCTAGAAGAGAGAGAACAGAAAGAGGTACAGCTGCAATTATACTGAAAAGTTTTAATCTCCAGAATCTTGTTTCAGCTGCAACAAATAAAGGTCAGTTTTAGGAAAAAAAAAACAAAACCACAGATAAGACTATTGGCATCAGTACTTACAACTAAAGCATATAAAAGTTTTAAAGTATCAGTCAATTTTTAGGACAGCCAAAAGAAAACAAAAAGTTAATATCCAGAATGCATGGAAGCCTCCAGTTTTCCATCATTCCACCTCAAACAGCAAGGAAGAACAGAAACACGTCCTAGCTTCCTGTGTTCTTTCTATCTTCTGGCTACTAAGAAAACCAAAGTCACATAGTCTAAAATGCAGCTCCAGTGGACTCTGTCAGAAAAAGAAATACAAGGAGGTGCACATGAAACATTCTGCCCACAAGTTGCAGACAATTCATCCAAAGGAGAATGGTTTTGAAAGAAAATTACTTCTTTCAGGAAGGAACACAGAGCGACACAGTTCTGCAGCTCTATGCCAAGATCACTTTAAAACCAGACTTTCACAAAACTCATCTGTAGTGTGCCATCCTCTCTCTACACCTGAATGGAAAACTTGTACCTGTGGAAAGCATCAAGAGATGCAAGTAATACACACAGCATGCAAGTCTTGAGTAAAGGTTGCAGCCCAGAGGTACCATGGCTCTAAGCATTAAATCTGTTCTGTTAAAACTGAGTGCAACAGGTTCAGTCGAAACACTCTTGGGAGTTTCTGGGTTTGCTGGATTTTATTCAGAGTTCTACAGTTTTAATCATCTAAACTGCACACTAAGTAGCTTCCTATTTACTTTCAACATTTATGTATATGTATACATATACACATACATATGCAAAATCTGAACTTCTGGGCTTTTTTCTACTTCAACAGTAACAGAAATTAAATAATTGTATGAATAATTTGTTTACCAAGGTCTTGAACTGAGGCTCTCTGAACAAATTCTCAAGCACTGAACCATTTCTCAGATAACAGATGAAGTATGAAAAGGCTACCCTACTGCTTCACTAGGCCATCTTGCTTAACTCTGACATTTTCCTTGATAATTATAAAATATGACTCCACATGGATATAAGTATGTTATCTGAGAATAATTTAAAAAATCACAGGATGAGGAAAAAAAACATACACTTACTTTCAAAAAAGTCACTGACAAACACTAATAACTGTTTTAAAAGCAGTAACCCATCTTTGCCAGCGACTAAGAGGCAGGATCCAAACTCACAGCAAACTCAAAGTCGGCAACTCCTCTAAAGTACTAAGCAACTTCAAATCTTATTATAATAGGATTGACTTCTACTATAAAACCCCAAATTAAGAGGCATGAAGCAAATTAAATTGATTCTAAAGAGTTCTAAAATGCAGTTGCTAAAATCCAAAAGCCTTCAAATAACCACTATTGTTTCCATTAAAATTATTTTTAAAAAATTAAAAATGGAAAGCATGTTTCAGGACTTTGAAAGGATCATAGCAGTGAAGAATTAAATGAACTAATAGATGCTTTCTAACTTTAATGTCTATTATTATAAGAATTGTCCTCATTACCCTCATTATTTATCTATAAAGAGGTCATATCCAAGTTGCCTCTCCACTAAAACATTTATAGCTGAATAATCTCACCCTACTTGTTTTCAAAGAGATTTTTTCTGCCTAGTAAATATTCATATAAATAAGCAAAAAATATCATGTGTTTTGAGTAACATGTTAAGTATTAAAACCCCAAGCAGTTCATAAACTACAGAGATCTGCAAAAGACTTAACAGGAAGCAGCTTTTCTCCAGAGCATGTTTTGCAGCAACTAGATTAAGTTTAAAAGGAACAAGAAGTAACCTATGTTTTCATTCCCACAATTCCACACATATTTGCTGACCAAAAGATAGCACTTGTTACTAACAGCTTTAAAAAACAGCAACATAAGTTGATTCAACATCTTGAAAATTACCATCTTTTCAGAGTTTACTTACTCAAGCTTTCTGTTTACAGTCAGCCATGCTCATCTCTGGGTACAGTTCCACATTATACTACTGCTAATCAAGCCACTTCCCAACCTTGTCCTTCCTATTAGTGTACTGTCTCATTTGCACTGACAAAACTATCAGTGGAGCTAACTATACTAACTTCTAAACTCTGTCACCTAAATTATCAAATTTATAGTAGGGATGGACCTACAGGTATATTGCAACACTTCAACAAAATCTGAGAGGCATCATAAAACTGGAGATTTTAGTATGCAACAACACCCACATGAGTCAAGGTTAGCAATTTCAGATGAAGCCAACAAAAATGCTGGGCTCCAAGATTACACGTTATTAATTATTAGCTTAATTTTACCAGTTTGGTGTGGGGAGGAAACCAGAACACATTCAATCCAAAACAGACAGAAGTCACTTAGCATATCACCAATCACTAAAAATGCCTGTATTCAGTACTGTTCTGATGCACACCTTGAAGAAACTCTAAGAAAGGACAGAATTAGCAGACACAAGGATAAGTGCCATACACATTCGTTTATCATCAGTGGAGCTTTGGTAAAGTACTCTAAAGGAAGTAAACATATGGAACATATTCTTCTGATAGAGTCTGTGGTTTCCAAAAGGCTTTTGAAAGGTTCCTTTTAGAAGTGTTTCAGGACAACCATCTAACTATTACAAAAATAAGGATGTGACTAGAAGACAGAATGAATGGCCAATTCTCACAGAGCAGAAGGAAATGGCCAGGAGCTCTACAGGACTCTGTGTTGGAAGTACAACACTCACATTTCACTAATCAGTAATCTGAATAAAAGGGTGAGAAGTAAAATAAAGCTTCTAGATGATATTAACTTATTCTGGGTAACAAGGACAAGGGCATCCTGAGGAATTGTACAGATCAAGGAAGTGCACTACTGAACGGCACATGAAATTAAGAGTATGAAAATGTAAAGAGCAGTGGAGACTATCCTGATTTTATATATACAAGGATGAGCTCAAGGCTGACCATTACCTCTTTGGAATGCAATCTTGATGTTGTGAGAAACTGTTTTATGTAAACCTCAGATTAATGCTTATTACTAATAAAAATCAGAGCAAGGGTTTAAAGCATTCATATGAGAAAAGGAAGGGATTATTGCTCCACCCACATAACCTTAAGGTATGTCCAACCTTGAGGTTGTGCATGCCTCAAGTATGATGCACAGTCCTAGTCCCCACCTCTTGAAGAGGAGCAATTAGAAAACATTCAATTAAGGTGAACAAGAGCCATCAAACGTGTAAGATTTATGTCCAAAATACAATCGACAAATCTTCCAGCTGGGAGAGAGTAAAGTGCACTAAGAGGTAATGGAAGGCTGTAAAAAACCTAAGTGACAGCCAGGACAGACATGAATGTTTACTGCCTCTTCCAGTAGAGCAAATAAGGATTGTTAAGCAACATCAGAAGCAGGTGCAAAACCAAAGTGATTATCTGCAGTGTGGGCAGCAGATCTGGTGACCTCCCTCACACAGAATGGTAGAGATGTGATACCAAAAGAGTTACTGTACTTGAAACAACTGGAAAAATGGAGAACGTGCAAAGGAAGCACCATTCATGCTTGTCCTGTTATTTCTTCCTTGAGGCATTACCTTCTGTAATACTACACAAAAACCCCCACCTGATCTGACCCAGCATGTCCATTCTTTTATTTCTAAAGAAAACAGGGTATTTGAAACTTTACTGGTAAGCCTTTGTAGAAGCCACAATGCTTACAAATATCCTAGTTTCAAACAGTTCATCCAACCAACCACAATAAAAGAATCTTCTGAATTTAAAATGTTTGTAAGCAATTTCTGTAAAAGAGAAATACTAGGTGAAAATCTGAGAACACCTCTTCAATCTTCTTAATTGTATACTTATTTAAAAACAGCTGCAGACACTAATCCTTTTGCTCAGGAAAGAAACTAAGTACCTATTTTGTGCCTTTCCCTGCTCTTGATATTTCTAGCCAGCACAACCCTCCTCACAATGAAATGGAGATACAAGTGTCAAATCCTGGCTAATACTTGAGGGAAAGGCCTACAAACACCACAGTGGGAGAAGGCAGCACGACAGGGGGCAAGGATGCAGCAGCAGCCCCAGTCTAGACCTGTTCAAATTGCTGCAGATCTGAATCCTTCTTGACAGTCATGAATTTGAAACACTAATTAAAAAAAGAAAAAAAAAAACCTAAACTAAAACACCCCAACCAATGAATCAAAAAACCCCAAAACTATGGAATCGCTATTGATTCCATTCCTTGTAATTTACATTGCCTCTCTCTCAAAATTCCTGCTTCTTCTCCAAGAATGGTTTAGCTTCCCATGAAACCATAAGTGAATCTAATTCCCTAATGCATAGCCTGTATATCCTGGTAGTTTAGTGTCATCTGTGTGAGTAGTCAAGACAACCTTGCAGCAAGTATTAAATGAACAAGGCGTGCAATAAAACCTTCAGTACACTGTTTTCATAAGCTTCCATAACACAAGATGAATCTTTCAAAAATAGAAACTACTTTATTTTTATGTACATGTAATGAAATAGAAAGTTCTTGTAATGGCTTGATCTTTAACTTGCCACAAAAAAGCTTTTCAGCATTTTGTGTTCTGGACAGTCTTGAAGCTACTCAACTAATCCCTAATATAAGGCTATTAATTTTATTTTACTGCTAGGAAGCTACAGTGCTTATAGTAAGATTACAATACTTTAAAAAATTCCATTAAAAGATAGGCTTTTTTTTTTCCAAATAACAGAATTGTTTGGATAACTCTGTCCAAACACTTTGTTTTGAAAAATATTTTTAGAGATAATTGCTAGGCATTAGTAGTGACATATGATGTTCGCCCCTTCTTCAAATGTTTCTCAAAAAACCCTACCACTTCAAAACAGCAATATAGTAAAAAAGATTATCAAAATTGAGTTAAGTATCGCCATTACATTATATTCTGCCTTTTAACAATCACCTAATAAACTGTATTTTTCTGAACTTGAAATGGTTTAAATCAACCATAGTACACTCAATCTCTCAAAAATCTCAATTTATATGTAATAACAGTCCTTAAATGCATAACTGAGTTTCACTGGCTCTCCTCCCACTTCCTGACACAATGATGAAAGGTTATAATAACAGGAAAGGATAAGCACATACATATGGGCACAAAATGCTTATATTCAAAGATATCAAGTTTTCACACCCGTGCTTATCCACCACATAAGCAATGAGCATAGCATCCTGTGGTTTTATCCTGTCCTTTTATCCTGTCCTTTACCAGCATCCTGTACTTTATTCTGCACTACAAATGCCAAAATGCTGCGAAATACTTTGGAGTGAGGTTAATGAGATTTCAGTGAGCTGTGGGCAAGGACAGGCATCACTGTTAACCCACTCCAACCAATCTTATCTCACACCAGAGGATCAGAAGCAGCACAAAAGAATTTTATCCAGACGGAGCAGCAGCAATGCTGCTTCCTCTCCCCCAGCTGCTGTGAGGTACAAATGCTCATTACTCCATTACAGATAAAACAGAAGTGGTGCCTGCATTCTCCACGCTGGCTTGAATCACATCCAAGTTGCACACTCATTGTTTGTCCTAGGAGTGCCAAATAAACTTCATAGCCTCAGTTCTCCTACTTGCATCTTAAAGCAGGGGATTAATGAATCTCTGAGGTCAGCCTCAACACACACAGATGAAAAATGCACCAAAAAATTACAGAGAAATCTTCGTATTGACACCACTACATAGAGATATCCAGCATAATGGGCAGATACACTGGGAAGTGTGGTTCCTAATACAACAAACCTTTACCAAAGAACTTTCTCAGGACTTCTGCTCAAGGTTTTGAATGTGAGTGCCAACTACTATCTACAGAAGTGTACAAAAAACCCCACTGCTTCAGATCATCAGAACGGTAAAAAAATAACAAAACAATATTAAGTATCAACACGACATTATAGTCTCCCTTTTAATAGTCACCTGGTAAGCTGTGTTTTTTAAATATTTCTGTACTTTGCCCAGCTTCAATGCAAAAAGGCTGGCAGGTACTAGGGTTTTCTAACTGCCCATGCTACTTTCTACAGGCTGGCAACTTCAAAGATTAGCAGGAAATAGCTGTCAATCTTTTTTTCTTAAGCTTTTTGTTTGTTTCTTCGTATTAGCCCAGTGTTATTCAAGAAAAGTTTAGCTATAGCTCACACAGAAATATTTGAAAGGGTGTAAGGGAAAAGTGTTAGCAAGCAACAGGACAACATACAGCTGGGCTGGGGAGCAGCAACATCAACAACAACCAGAAACAAACAAAAGCCAAACAGATAAATTAAAAACAAAAAATAGACTTTGTATGAATTTGTATTACAATGAATGTCAACTAAATAGCTTTTATCGATTTCATACCAATACTTTTTTCTATATACAAAAATGCAGCCATTCGTCTGGGCTTTTTTCCTCCCCTACAGTAGGTTTTTATGTTCTTAAACTTCAAGAAGGAAGGTCTACATTCCAAACAGAATAGCTCCTACAGCCCCTTTTCTCTCAGACAGAAGACTGCAAACTTGTATTAATGTTATCTCTGCATTTACAGCTGTTATTCTTCAAACTGTTTTCAACATCTTGTTTTGTTCAAGTTACTGTAAAAGGCTCAGGATAGATACTTCCATTCTTTCCATCAGCTTTGTAACAAGTTATGAACACCTAATGCCCTAAAACAGGATAATTTATTTAATGCAGACCTAAATAAACTCAAGATGAAATAAGCTTCCAGATACACATCCTTGACTACAAAGCACATCACAATCTATGACCACCTGTTTCAGAACAGCTTTATAATTATGTGTCTCAATTCAGCAGCACAGGTATAAGTCAAAAAGTACACAAAGTTCAGCAAACACCTCAGCATTGTGCAACAACTGCCATATTATCCAACTAAATTCACCCCTTGCTCTCCGTTGCCTTTCTAGATGCTGATATTTAATCTACACAAGCTTACACTGAAACTGATTCAAAGCAAGTCCAACAACAGGATGATACTTTGACGGGCACTCCTCCACACCTAACTGCTGAGAAAAAAAAACCTTCTCTTCAACTCTCACAATTAACTTTTTGAAAAACAACTTGAAAATTCCCATTGTAGAAAATACTTTTTAGTTAAGAATGAATCTGCACCAGAATAACTTCTTAGCAGCCATATTTTTTGTTTCAAAAGCAGTCCTTGCAGTGCTTTTCCTCAAAACTAAATTTTGAGTTAGTTTAATTACTACTCAAAAAGTAATTAAACTATATTTACACCAGTATTTTCCAAAAAAAGAGGTAATCCAGAAAAAATATGACTCTTCTAGCAATAAAACATATATACACACATACGTGTTTTAAAGATAGAAGTCAAGGATAAAAAATATAGCCTGAAGCCATATTGACCATCACCTGAAGCCATCACCAACACTGAAAGAACCAGTCTTCTTCCCTCAGTCACATCCTGCACCATCCCAGGCACCCACAAAATCTTACACAGAAGCTAATACACATTAAAAGTAACACAGAAGAAAGGGAGAACAAAGGCCAAAAATTAATTTTAGCTAAAATGAGTTTCTTCCATTCCCATTCACAGCTCAGGTGCTCTATCTGGCACAAGGAAGAGAGAGAAACACAAGACTTACTTCTGTTAGAGCACTGCTACCTTAACACAATTATGAAACTTCAGTCCAAGACACAAAGCTGAACAATTAACCTTTTATAAGAGCCTTATTAGCTCTGGAGTGAACACCAAGGAGGTAAAGTCATTTGGACAAATCCAGTTTACAAAGTCAATTACCTGCTTGTTTGGTTTATCAAAGCTGAGGTAATGAAATTACAGGACAGTTCACAAGGTGTTTAGCACACCACAGCAAAACCCTTCCAAATATTAGCATCAACCCCTACTGCAGGCTGCAGCAACACTTCATGTAGGCTCTTTCAGAATGCCTGAAGAAAGCAGGTTTAGACTCAGGAAATAAAAGCAGCTCAAATTTTGCTCAGGACTTTAGAGACATAAGTTACATCATGCTGTTCTTCCAGACAGTAGTATTGAAAAGGCTTTCCAAAAGTTTATTTTAAGAAGAACTAAAAGCAAAGTCTTAATGGCTTGCCAAAAAAACGACTCTACTACAAATCTGACATTAGGTAACACATTTTGAGTTTCCTCGAAATAGTAAAGCAACACAGATAACAGTCTAAGTTCCCAATCTTCACTATGGCAAAAACAAACACTGAGTTTTGGGGGTTTTTATTTATTCTGTGAGCCTCTACTACAAAACTACAGCACAGAACTAATCTTCAAATGTTACAGGCAATCAGGAATTCCCAGATTTTTGCTGTTCTTCTCCCTCCACTGGCACTCTGTACTGTAGCACACACCAGCAACCCATGGCAGTGCATTTGTAGAAGTAAAGAGCAGGCACTGATGGCTCGGCCTTCCTGCAATAAGCATTTCACTCTTGCTTCACACTAGCTCTAGCCTGCTCTTACAAAACAACGTGGCTGAAGCTCATCTTCCAACCTAGTTTTTACCAAAAAAGGAATCTGCTCTGTGTCTTTTGGATGCTCTGGTTTGCATTGCAAAAGGGTCTTGAAGTGAGGAGGACAGGCATCTGATTTGCTTCAAAAGCTCCTTCTGATCCAGTCTTCTTCACTCCCTGCAGGCTCTCCTGCAGTCGGAGCTGAAAGTGCTCACAAGTCAACTGCATCTCACCAAGTCCACCCAGGGCCACAAAGGCTGGGCTCTCTAGCACAGGTAGGGCAAAACACAACTCCAGAACAAAAGTGTTAGTTGGTCCTACATAGAGAGGACAGAGGTCTTCGGAGAGCTTATTCTCTTTGACCCAGTACTGTGCCTGGGGTTTCTCTCCAGTACTTTCGGTACTGGAAACCCCACTCCAAACTAGCATCAAAAGAACGTCTCATATCAATATCCAGATATTTCTACTCATTAAAGGAAGCAGGAGTTAGCAGTGTTAGAAGATTTCTTTTCTGAAGACATAGGCCCTCTCTTAGCTTCTGAAATACATGTTTTCAGTTTTGTTGTTTTTTTAAACTAGTGAATTACTCTGAAAACAAGAAGCAGCGGCTAAACAATTAGTATTTTTCATCATCACAAGGTTTTAATTTATTCCTGAAATCTTGTTCAAATGCTGGAACAGCTACGGTTGAATACCTACAAAAAGCTGTGAGAAAAATACTGAAAGGATTTTGCTGGAAATTACTTACCTAAGAGCCATATACTTAAAAAACTTAAATATCACAATGTTCTACTTCTTAGCAGATTTACTTCATAAGATCTTATTTAGTAGATCAACATTAGTTGCAAATGATGATCTGCACAACATCTCAACTACTTGTTTAAAAAGAGCCTGCAGAACAGAATTCAATCAGGAGACTGCAGGCATGCCATTAATGCATATGCTAAAAATTGGACTACATTCACATTTTAAAATCCATTAAGACAATTATGAAGCAGAAATCATTCTTTCATCTCCATTGGTGATTTTCACTTAGTTGACTCAATTTTTCGCACCAACAGCACAACAAAATCTGTGTTTTGTTTTGGAAAGTATGGTTTGATACAGCTTTGTAAGAATCTAGCACTGATTGCAGAATGATATGCAGCAGGCCCTCCAAACAGTGGACAATGCTGGCTACAGGGAAAGAAATTAGTAATGTTTAATGGTGGGCCTATTTGGAAACTGGATTAAATCCATACAGCCATATTCCAAAGTCAAGTTTTCATTTTCTGCCACTCTGTAAGGATAGCTGAAGATCAGCTGTGTAAGGCGAGTTAAGTGCTTCCAAGTTTGACAGCATGTCTACAGCTTTTCCTGCTTCTGTGAGCCCCTTGAAACTGATGTTAACATCACAGAGTGTCCCTGCTGGCCATATCATTCTGCACAGCATCTCAAGCAAGTCACAATCATTTTCCCAAAAAGCAGCTTCTAAGAACTACGGAGGAAGTAAAGCATTATTATTCAAGAGAAAAAGTGATTTTCTCCCCCACTGCCTCCCACCCTTCACCAGAATAAAAATAAAACAAAAATCTTGAGGTTTGGCAAAAGGTTACAGAAGCAATATTCTCTCTCTGATCCCCCGCTCCTCAAGAACAACCCAAAGATTACAAAACGTCTTCAACAACAGTAACGCCTCCCTCTTGCAACAGTCAGGACACAGAAAGAGGAGGCAGAGAACCCTTTCCTTCCAGCAGAGAGAACTAACTCCGCAGCTGCACAACAGGTAGTAAGTACCTGGAGGGCAGAGACCAACCCTCCAAAGAGGTTCTCCAGCCAAGGCCCTGTCAGAAACCACAGGCACGTCTGTCAGCAACCAAGGCTCTGAACAGCTGTGATTTAGCCCCAAAACAACATTTGTTGTACCTTAGTCCTTCCTAGAATGTACAGGAGTAAGATTTCATTGTTGAGTACTCCTTTTACATATAAAACTAAGTTAAGCAGAGCCTGCCAAGCCATTTAAAATGGCATGAAAGCCACTAAGCAACCACCAGATACTGAACATAAAAAGATGCAAGGAACAAAAGGGATTTTTGTTCTGCAAAGAACAAGTGTTCTTAAGAGGTCAGTAGGCTTCTGCGAGGGGAACCATCATCAAGCATCCCTGTTTTACTCAGCGCTTACCACCCAGCCTTTAAACACAATTTCTACAGCCTTTTAAATCTCAGAATTGCTGCTGAAAATGTGTTCCTGTGCAGCCTGTATACCAAAATGCCTTCTCCTTCCCAAGAATAGAGGGACGCGGAGAAAACAAAGAGGAAAATTACTCTGGAAATGAGATTCTGAACTATTCAAAGAAACTTTGCAACACTGTTCGGGGACACAAAGCATAACCCCGACGGGTGGAACAGAAATGTAGCTCTTCGGACATTTAACCGAGATTCGCAATGGGAAAAAATTAAATCCCCATTTTCGCACTCGCTGTGACCTTACGGCACATAAAAGCAAAGCCCAGTAACTTTTCCTCTTTGGTCCCAACTCAATAGCTTGTTCTTTCCCCACGATTAAAATTTAGGTCATCCGCCCCAAAACGCTCCGGGACACAAGGGAAAAGCCGAAGCCCAAACAAAGCCCCAGAGCCCGGCGCAGCGATGACTCTGCAGGAGCCGAGGCGCCGAGCCGGGCGCGCTTCGGGGGCGGCGGCCCCCCGGACCCTCCCCCGGCCCAGGTACCGCTAAATGGCTGCCGGCGAGCCCAGCCGGGGCCGCCGCCCCTCCAGGGGCACCCCGGGGC
Source organism: Lichenostomus cassidix (assembly GCF_008360975.1). NCBI lineage: Eukaryota > Metazoa > Chordata > Aves > Passeriformes > Meliphagidae > Lichenostomus > Lichenostomus cassidix. The sequence goes on along the minus strand of NC_139483.1, from coordinate 68,168,836 downwards.
GAGGGCAGGGCCGGACGGGCGCCCCGGCCGCGGCGGCTCGGCGGAGGGCCCGGCCCGGCCCCGCTGTGCCGCGGAGCGGGCGGAGGAGCCGGCCGTGCCCGGGGCTGGGCCGCTCACCGGCGTGCTGGTCCCGCGGCCACAGGTAGTAGGTGGCGGGGATGACGATGAGCCCCACGAAGCTGGTGAGGAAGTAGAAGAACGTGTTGCCGCTGTCGTCGTACTGGAACTGCTGCCCCGCCATGGCCGCGCCGGCCGCCCGTGCCCGCCGCCGCTGCTACCGCCGGCGGCCCCCCGGTGTCGCCGCCCCGGGATCCCGCGAGATCCCAGGCTCGCTCGGCCGCCCGCCCCTTGCCAGGCCGCGCAAGGAGACGTGTCACTACTCAGCCACCATAGCCCGGTGGCGTCACGGCCTGCCCGCCCAGAGCCCCCCGCCGGCCGCCGATTGGCTCGGCGCGAATCCCGCCCCTCGCGGAACGCTGAATCCCGGGAGCTCGGAGGGAGGGAATCGCAGCGCCGGCCGGGCTGGGTGGGCGCGCAGCTGTGGCTGGTTGGTTTAACTTCCTTGCTGCAGCGGGGTTGTCCCAGAGCGCGTGGCACAGAATCACGGATTCGTTAAGGTTGGAAGGGATTTCTGGATCTCCTCCAATCTCCCTGCCAAGGAGCAGGTGACAGGAACGCGTCCAGGTGGGTTTGGAATGTCTCCAGAGAGGGAGAGTCCACGACCTGCCCGGGCAGCCTGTTCCAGTGCTCTGCCATCCTCCGTGTAAAGAAGTTCTTCCTCATGTTGAGGTGGGACTTCTTGTGTTTCAATTAGTGGCCATCCTCACTCTGTCACTGGGCACCACTGAAAAGAGTCTGGCACATCTTCTTGTCAAATGCCTTTGAGATATTTAAATCCGTTGATGAGATTCCCTCTCGGTCTTCTCCAGACTAAACAGGCCCAGCTCCCACAGTCTCTCCTCAGAGATGCTCCAGACCCCTCTTCATCTTTGTGACCTCTGCTGGACTCTCTTCAGTGGCTCTTTGTCTCTCTGGTACTGAGAAGCCCAAAACTGGACACAGCACTCCAGATGTGCCCTCACTAGAGGTGAGTAGAGAGACAGGATCACCTCCCTTGGCCTGCTGGCCACACTTTTCCCAATGCACCCCAGGATACCATTGGCCCTCCTGGCCACAAGGGCGCTGCCAGCTCATAGTCAACTTGTCATCCACCAAGAATCCCACATCCTGCACAGAGCTGTTTTCTAGCACGTCAGCCCTCAGCCTCTTCTGGCGCTTGACATTATTCCTCCCCACATGTAGTATCCTACACGTGTCCTTGTTGAACCTCATTAGGTTTCTCTCTACTTAATTCTCCAGGCTATCAAGGTCCTTCTGAATCCATTCAGCAGGACAGGATTGCATCCATGTGGTTCTTGAATATCTCCAGTGAGGGAGACTCCACAACCTCTCTGGGCAACCTGTTTCAGTGCTCAGTCAACCACACATAAAGAAGTTCTGACTCATGTTTCTTTGGAACTTCCTGTGGATCAATTTCTGCCTGTTGCCTCTTGTTCTGTTTTCACTGAGAAGAGTCTGGGAATAGGAAAGTATTTCAGATATAATAGAGCTCTCAGAATTCAGAGGGTGGACCCTCAGCAGACATACGAGAGCAAACATTTCAAATGTCACTAATTCTGAATTTATTTTCATGAATGATCATGCTCTACAAGGAGTTGTGACCCTAAAGGTATGAAATCAACAGGCAGGAACTGTCATGATCCTATTCACACCATTAATGGCAAGTTGCCTCTTTGAGGCAGACAAGATTGCCAATCACGTTCATTCGTGGGAATATGCCCATCTCCACAGCTTCATGGTCCAGTGCACAGCCACTCTTAACTGTGATCCTAGACAAATCTCACAAGCTTCACTGCTTGTAAGTTCATGCTATTGGGAACTGTGACACAGAAGTGATGATGCAAGGGAAGCATCAGGGATACCTTAGAAAGAAGTTCTGTCCCAACATTAACAAAGACTGATGTAGGAAGTGGAGAGAAGGTAATACAATGCCACAACAAATGACTAGCACCAAATGACCTGGTGCCATGATATGGTAATCTATGAATGGATAAAATCTCTAGTTTTTATTGGAAAGAATTTTGTGTTAATTAAATTTTTATGTAAAAGATTCTATTTTTTTCATTGATTCTCTCTATAATTGCTTCCAGTTAGATCCTTGTAAGGTTCATAGACAAAGTGTAAGCTATTTCCTTCTATGTCTTTTGCTATGTACCCTGAATATTGGACACTCCCTGCAGGGATAGAAACTCTTGCAGTAGATGTTTTGGAAGATCCCTGAATGCATTAAAACTCATCTCCCTCTGGGTTTCTAATCCCTAATGTTTTACAGGGAGGCAGCGAAAAGCTACTGTGCACAGTAAAGAAGACACGACAGGTAAAAACATACACATGTAATCAGACCGGTTTTGTAAGCAGAGGAAATGCTCTTCCTCCAGCTGTGTTCATTTGCTGAGTTTGCTACTTCAGTCAGATAAAGGGACAGAGCTTTCACAGGCAATTATGTTCCTGCAGGTTTTGTGAAAGCAGCCTGTTAGATGAGGAAGGCTTGTGAGCGCACCAGCTTGAAGGACCAGCAGTGGGTGAGCCAAGGTCTTACTAGGCACTGTAAAATCCTCGCAGGATGCAGTATCAGTAAGTGCCCTGTAGAAAATCTCTGGTCAATGTATTCAGCAGATCACAGGAGTTAGATCAGGAGGAGAGCAGGCATAGCTCATGTTGCAGATCATCAGATAGTTTCTTAATGCCATTGTTTTGGAACCCAGTTACGGTTTTTATATCTGTTGTTGGCAACATTGCTCCTTTGCCCCATTGGTGTGTGAGGGGATTGGTTGCCCATAGCATTAATTGACCTAGTGAGGGAATCCAAAGGGTCTGCTTTCAGCCTTATCCTGTCTCTGCTTTCTCCCTGCCAGCCTGTTCCAGCTATTAGCCAGGAGCCACTGGAAAGGAGGGCCTGAGAAAACTAATTCCTACCATCAGCTCCAGTATGCAGGTGTTGCCAGCCAGATGGGCGGATGCCCCATAATTGAACACTAGTGAGCAGAGACCATTCTAGCCTAAATCCCAATGGCTAATTGAATGCCATTCCTTACACACTCAACTTCCTTTTAACAAGTAATGTCATCCCTTACTTCCCAGGGAAAAGGAAGAAGCAATGTTGCTTTTCCTGCTCATGGCCTGTCTGGAAGGTCACCCAGGTAAAAACAACCCCAGCTCCCTGGCTTTACAGAGTAATGTGGTCCACTAGAGGTGAAGATAACATTGCAGGGTATCTTGATGAGACAGCTATTTGTAACCTAGAGGAATTTGATCATCCCAAAATGCACTCAAAATACTTTAAGGACCTGTCAACTCACAGAAGTGCCTTTTTTTGCAACTCAGCTCTGTCATGCTACTAGCAGTTGTCATGAGCCCTTCCACATGAGCAGGGTCTGCACAGGTAGGTTCTGCAGCCATGGGGGCTGCCCTTAGCATCTCATGGTGCACTTCTGCTAACACTTGGCTTCCCTTCAGCACCCCACATTAGGTTCAAATTGCTCAGTGTTACACACACGTTACACACACAGTCATTTGCACAGTGGTTTCGCAGTCACCAGCACCTCTCCTGCACGTTCCCTGCTGGTGTTTCTGATCTCATGGGAGATTGTCAGCTGCTGACAGCCTCTACCACGCCTTCAGGCTTTTATCAGGCTTAGTTGCAAAAATGCAGCTGACTGAGTTCAATCCTACCTTAATCCCTAACCATACAAGACAGAGGCCTAAATTACAGGCAGAAGAAAGTACTCTTTGACAAGGTCCCAAAATCTCTGTGGAAGAAAAGCAGTGATAAAACTTGTATGGTGCCAAAGATGACAATCAGATTGTTTTAGTGGGTAGGAGTGGTGAAACTTGGAACAATTCAGCTCTAATAGATATTTACTTTCCAAACAGAACAGAAGATTTTATGACTGTAAAATGGAAATTACAACCTAGCAGGTATGCTGCACACTGTGGGAATTTGTGTCCCACATGTCGTGACATTCTTAGTCTTCTGTGAGGTGATAGACTGCCTTCCTACAGTTGACCGGCTGGTGAGCAGGGATCTCCAGGAGTAATGACTGGCCGGCAGATGGTGCTGTGGAAATTATGCATAGCAGGCAGCATAACAGGGTTCGACTCTAGGCTTAGGCGAAACCAGTTAGTCAAAAACTGACTCTTCTATTAAGTCGTTTTTATTAATAGTGCTACAGCTCAAACTGGGCACTTCCAAAGATGGGCCCCAAAGAAAGAAATCCCTTGGCAATTATTCCTTTATAATCTAAGGTCACCCCTCACATGACAGCTCGGACTGAAGGTAATCTTGGAGTCTGGGGTCTTCTTGCTTTTTATTGATTTTCTTGCTGTTTTGTTACTAAACAGTTATAAGTGGTCATCTTCTTGTACAATATGCAGTGGTTCAGTATCCTCTTCCACGTGCTCTTAGGTTGTTTTTTCTGGTTCTGTCATTAGCTTTTTGGCATGCTGTAATATGGATGTCACAGCTCATATACCACAATCTACAAGGTTTGCATACTCTAGCTATTAATGTTTAAGCTGCCAGTGCTAAGTTGAAACTAACATTTTCCACAACAGTCCTCCTTTTGTTTTTATTAACATTCCTGATATGTGGGAGGAGAATACCCTAAAGTATTAAGTGCAGCAAATGTTACAGCATTTAATACAAACAAACAGTATTTCAAAGATCATTATAAAAATGAATAACCTATAAAGAATTCATTTTGCCCAAGTTCCTAATCTGGTACCTAGGAGGTGACCCAATATTTCTTGGTGAAGTATTGGTGAAGAAGTGACCATACTTCTTGGAATCTTGCTGAAATATTGTCCTGTTATATTTTATGTATTAGTTCTACTTGTTCCCACAGTTTTGGACATTGGCTGAAGTCGTTCCACTCTGGTCAATGTACATGCAACAACTGGTATTGATAATTGTGCATGCCTCCCCTTGTGAAGCTAACAAAATTAATCTATCACTAACCAGTGTTTATATCCACACACTGCAGGGGTATCTGTATAACCTATTTGCAATCCTTGGAAATGGAAAAATGCTCATGGTCAATTTCACAATTTGGTTTTATGTGTAAGGATTTATGACAGGTGGGACAGGTATTAATAATTCTTTTATCAGCTGCACAGACACCCAGATCTGCCCATACTTGCTGTACTAGATTAGTCACTGCTTCCATTCTTCCAAGGGCTTCGTCATGGAACCATCCAGTTATCCATTATTTCTTAAGGTTTCCCCCTATTGTTTATATGCCATCTTAGTCTTGCACTGCTTCCAACTTTTCCCACTGTTCCTTTTCTTCCCTTGTCACACCTGATTGTTTATAATTCTTTTGGATGGTCAACATCAGGCCATGAGCTCGTGTCTGAAGTAACTGCCATAATGTTCAGCATAGGCTGACGAGCCGCAACTTTTGCTGCTGCATCAGTTGAGACATTCTCTGTACAGAATGGACAGCAAACCACAGCAATTTCTTTGGGAAGTTGAATTGCGTCCAACAGGTACCAAATTTCTGTTCCATTAGTCACACTTTTTCCTGAGGAGGTGGGAAACCCCCATTCTCTCCAGGAAATGCCCATTGCATGGCATAGGTCAAAAGCATACCTTGGATGTGGATAAATACTTACTCCCTTTCTGCTTCCCAGGCATTGCTGCTCAGGCTAATGCAATTAGCTCTACCCCTTAAGCACTAATTGTTGCTGGAAGGTCTGTGGCATCTGGAACCTGCCACTGTTCCACAATTGTCTAGCCAGGCTTTTGCTGCCTGTGTAAACAGTAGGATGATCCATCTGTGAATAAAACAAGACCTGGGATTTGTCTGTGAGATCTGCTCATGCCTTACTAATAGTCTGAATTACCGTGTAACATCAGTGGTGCTCCTTCCCTTCTCTTGCTATTGATAGTAGTGTTTCCAGGTAGAGTCACACACCTACATTTAAATTCATATTTATGTGCACATGGGGGAGAAAAGGCTTGTGTCGCATAGTGCTTGTGAAGCAATTCAACTTCATGTGGCACATAGATTGTAACTGGGTGCCTTAATACTAAAGACTGAGTTTTTTCCACTATTGTAGCTGCCACTGACATGGATCTAATGTATGTTGGAGCCCCAATTGCCACGAGATCCAGCTGGACAGAATAATACACCACAGGTCTTTGATGAGGTCCTAATTTCTCCATTAACACTCCATTAGCCACTCTTTTTCTCATATGTATATACAGATCAACATGCTTTGTGTAGTCTGGAAGTCCTAAAGCTGGAGTCAAGGCCAAGGCCCCTTTTATAGCTCTGAAGGCTTTTCCCCATTCTGGCCCCCATGTAATGGGTTCTATTGCTTCATCTTTTGTTGTTTCCCTCAGTGATTACATTATTTCCCCTAATCCTGGTATCCATGGTTGGCAAAACCCACTTAAGAACCCTCATAGCTGGATATGGGTTTTTTTAACTGGCCTAGGAATTCCAGTTATAAGTTTTACTCTTTCTGTATCTGTTACTTGCTGTCCTTCCTTTAAAACAAATCCAAGATATTTCACTTCCATTTGACACAGCTGGAGCTTGGATGGAGATGTGCCCTTGGTTGCTAAGGCAGTGCATAAATGTTTAATATCTTTTAAACAGTCATTACAATTTCTACTAACTATTGGTAAATAATCTACATATTGCACTAAAACTGATCTGCCAGGTAACTCAATATCCTTTAAATCTTCTTTTAATATCCCACGAAAATATGGTGGGAGACCCATTAAACCCCTATGAAAGATGAGATCACATCAACTGATGTCTCTTCCAAGTGAATGCAATCGAGGGCTGGCTTTCTTCATCTGTGGCAATACTGAAGAATGCTGCAGTCCAATCAGTCACAGTAAAACATGTAACCCAATTCATGATTTGCAAGGGTGCAGGAGAGGAATCTGGCACTGAGGGGTGTGAGACAATGACATGCCAGTTAGCGGCTCTCAAATCTGGAGTAAATCGAAACCCAGGATCCCCATCTTTATACAATCTGTTTTTTTCTAACTGGTAACACTGGGGTTTTATATGGAAATTCAGATACTTCCAAGATTCCTTGGGCAAGGTGCTGATCTACTTGTTTTTGATGACTTTTCCCTGCTTCCCCGGGCTGGGATGCTGCTCACAGCAGAGGGCGCGCCTCCCTTTGTTTTCAGGCGTATTTCGGCAGTCTCACATCAGTTCCCGATTGACTCTGCAATTCCCTGGGCACCACTTCCAGGGGTTTAGGCATCTCCAGGTCGGGCTCCTGAGCTTCAGATGTTATGCAGACCCCCGTGACTGTCAAATCGATATTCCAAGTGATAGATGTAATTGTACTTCCAGGGTTTGAAGGAGATCGCTTCCTAATTAAAAAGACAGGGACACTTCTGCTATTAAAAATCTTCCCCACTTCCCTTTATTTCCTATCTTTTGTAGTAATTTCCACATCCCATAGACTCCAATTTTCACAGTATTCTGAAACCTTTCCTTCAGTCTTTGCAGATTGCTTCATGATTCCGGTCTTACATCTCCCATGTCCATTTCCCTGTGAGGCCCCCTTGGATACAGTGGGCATTTTCTTTGCCAGTAACCAAGTTTCCTGCAGTAATGACACCTTTCCTCCCATTTATTTACAAACCTTCTCATTCTTTTTTCAAATCTGCAACGTGACCTATCTCTGCCCTCTCTTCAAGGAAGAAATCCCTTCCTTCACCCTCTTAGTTGTAAACTCTTTGCCAGTACTGCCACTAAAAGACTAGCTTCTTGTTGCTTTTCCTGTTTCCTTTTCTTTGCAAGTTCAGCTCTATGTGTTTCTTCCAATCCATCGAACATAAACACCACATAAACATAACCATAAAACTTAGGATCTTTTGAAATGTCCTCCCTTGCCACCCAGCCATATGTTCTTTAAAATATTTCTGTGTATGTGGGGTGACTTGATCAACAAATACTCTTGCCACTAGCTCATAGTTAAAGTTCTGTATGGTCATTCCTCTGTGTTTTTGATAAATTCCACCATGGCTATCCCCAGTATCACTAGGGTGTTCCTACAGCCTCTGCTCACATTCCTGTACTTTGGTCTAGTTCACTCCAGATTCTCCACAAGCTGTAATAGCTTCCACTAAATTATACCTCAGTTCAGGGCATCCCCTTCTCTATGCTGGGTACATTCCCCATGCCTGCATGCCAAATTTATGTGCTTTACTCTGATCAAGCCATGCACACCTCTTCGACCATGCTTCTGAGCTAGAACCTGAACCCACTTGAAGCCAGAATATCCAGAATTTAGAAGTGGAATTTTAGCATTCATCAGTTAGTGCCTCCTGTCCCCAAAGTTCCCTGGTGATGCCAGCAGCTGGACATTTGGAGACTAGAGCATCCATCATCTAGTGGTGGATGCCTAGACTCCCATCTGGGTCCCCAAACTACTATGGAAATTATACCCATCAGGGTTCAACTCTAGGCTTTCACCAAATCATGAAACTGAACAGAGACTCTTCTATATAGCCCTTTTTATTAATAGCACTACAGCTTGAGCAGGGTGCCTCCAAAGAGAGACCCCAAAGAAAGGTATCCCTGAGCAATTATTTCCTTGCAATCTAGACTCCCCACCCCTCATGCCATAATATTGAGGTCTGGTATCTTCTGCTTTTGCATTGGGGTTGCATTGATTGCATTTGCATCTTGCTCTTTCAGTACTAAGTGGTCATCTTCTTATCCGGTATACAGTAGTTCTATATCCTATTTCACATCCTCTTAGGTCAGTTTTGGCCAATTCCACAGTTAGCTATTTGGCATGTTGTAATATGGTTGTTATGATTCATGTGCCACAGTCTGTAGGCTTTGTGCACTCTGGCTATTAATGTTTAAGCTGCTAGTGCTAAATTTCTTCTTATTTCTTCTACAACAATGGCAATCCAATACAATGCTGGGACGTTCTCCAGCTTATGATGTTGCCAAACAAGTCTGATAAGAAGGTGATGAATTTCCAATTACTTGCCAGTTTTGTAGGTATCCTAGTTCCCAGTAAAATGCAATATGGCATTACGTAAGTCTAGCATGCCTGGGCCATCAAAGGAACAAAAGAAGAAGGCTTTTAGTGGGTTTAGGTGAGAGAGAAGATAATAGGTTTGTATGGCATATTTCATTGAAATGGGCATTGCTAACAAAACAGCTCTTTGTGAAGGCTTCAGAAGAACCTGTCACCATGGAAAAGCTACAGACACCAAAAAGGCAGCAGGATCTGCACTGTGTGTGGCTGGGATCCACTTCAGGCTGCCCAGCCATGTTGGGTGGCCTCACAGATCCCTACTTTGATTCTGCTCCTGGTCTGCTCTGCAGGCAGTGTCACACAGAAGTCTTTGTGTTTGACCCAGTTATTTAAAAAATGTTCTTTCTCTGTGTCTGTCCTATGACACAAGATGGTCCACTCTTCCAATTACTTCCAGTCAAAAGTTTAATGTGACCGACCTGAAGAACCATGAACCAAAAATAGACTTTCATGAGGGGAAACACACTATGGGAGGGAAGCTGGCTGGGCCTTGGTTAGAAGGTGGTGAGCAATTGCTGTATAATACTGTGTGTCATCACTACTATGGTTGCTCTGTGCATGTTAACCCCATTACAGTAAAAATTACCCAGGAAAAATGCATCGGTGATGGAACAAGGGCTGGTTTCAGCTGGCAGTTCAGCCCCAAGCAGCCACTCACTCACTCTCCTGCAGTGGGATTGGGAAGAGAATCAAGAGAGCAGAAGGGAGAAAATGCATGGGATAAAGACAATTTAGCAGGTAAAGCAAGAGTCACACATGCAAACAAAACAAGGAATTAATGCACAGTTTCCAATGGGCAGGCAGATGTTCAGCCATCTGCAGGAGAGCAAGGCTCCATCACACGTAAGAGTGACTTGGGAAGACAAACACCATCACTCCAAATGTCCCCCCCTTTCTCCTTCTTCCCCAGCTTTATATGCTGAGCATGACACCCTATGACATGGGATATCCCTGTGGTCAGTTGAGGCCAGTTGTCCTGGCTGTATTCCTTCCCAATTCCTTGTGCAGGCCCCTCACTGGTGGGGTGGGGTGAGGGGCAGAAAAGGCCTTGACTCTGTGCAAGCACTGCTCAGCACTAGCTAAAACATGCCTGAATTATCAGCTCTCTTTCCAGCACAAATCCGAATCATAGCCTCAAACCAGCTACTGTGAAGAAAATTAACTGTATTCCAGGCAAAACCATGACAATGGGAAAATGGAGCTTTCCTAGACAGTGTGCTGAATACTGCAGAACTTCGTGCAGTGGGTAGTTTCAGATGACAGTAAATTGCAGGGTATTTCTGCTGAGAGGTGACAAATTTGGGGAAAAGGTCCTAGAGCAGATTGCTTGCAGCTTATATCTCAGTAGTGTAGAGGTTAGTGGCAGCTCAAAACCACGCAGTGCTCCTGAATAAAGTGGAGTGCCAAAAGAGCCAGGCAAGTGGGAAGATAAGAGCTTAAGCACCTCATACATTCATCTGTGACATTTGGACTGTGATTTCCTGGAGTCTTACCCTTAGCAAAAATCCAGTGGTTGAGTTAGACCAGGAATCTATTTGGTTGGCATTTTGGCCTACTTTGTTCTTTCCTGTGGCATGCTAGGGAGTAACTGTCAGGATGCGATAATGAAGCTGAGCAGTGCTTTAGAAGCTGAGGGTTTCCACTGACCTAGGGCCAAAATGCTGCCCTTTCTCCCCTTTTCATTTCTCTTTTCTGCTTTCCCTCCCTTCCTTCCTTCCTTCCTTCCTTCCTTCCTTCCTTCCTTCCTTCCTTCCTTCCTTCCTTCCTTCCTTCCTTCCTTCCTTCCTTCCTTCCTTCCTTCCTTCCTTCCTTCCTTCCTTCCTTCCTTCCTTCCTTCCTTCCTTCCTTCCTTCCTTCCTTCCTTCCTTCCTTCCTTCCTTCCTTCCTTCCTTCCCTCTCTCTCTCTCTATCTCTCTCTCTCTCTCTCTCTCTCTCCCTAGCTCCCTTTTTCTCTGCCTTTCACCTAGCTGCACACAGGGAGCAGCCACGAGCAGCCAGCACCCTGAGGAGGTGCAGGCTTTGCCACAGGGCTTCACAGGGCACTAATGCCGGGAATATTAGCAGTGAAAGCTGGAGCACGGCTGCTGCCTCTCTGGAAGTTGGTAAGTGTTACAGTTAAATCCAGCAACTGGGACTCAGGGGTATTATGAGGATAGGCACAACAAAGATGCAGTAAGTGGATTATCTGAGAAGTCCGTACCCCCCTTTTTCCCTCTGAGTTTCCCATTTTTGTTTAAATTAACTATTTTATGCTATATTGTTAAACGACCTAAAAATGATGCAGTAGCACTGCCTTTAGAAATCAAAGATCATTTGTAAATTATGCTCACTTCTTGACACTCAAAACTCTCCAAACTACATCTGTTTTGATAGTTGACCTTGCAAACTGGGGAAGACAGAAGTAAGTCACAAAGATTCCTGTGGGTTAAACTATTTTCCAAGCTGATTATGAAGCTTAGAGCTCAAATGGTCTTTGCTCAGAAACTCACAAAATACCTTTTCTTTTTCAAGGGTTATCACCACCTAATTCATTTTACCTCCGATTTCGCATTAGAGGTATTGCTTACTCCTCTGCTGCTCAGAAAATGCTTGGGAAGTGTGATATTATGGTCCTCCCCACAATTCTGCTCTGATATACAGCAGCCATCTGTTCACCATGCCTCAGCTTTTTTAATGAATGTTGTTTGAATGTTTAAGAGAGTCTTTCCTTGACGTTTCATTCATTATGATCTCAAATCATGCTACCAGTCATCAGGCAAAATTCACATTGACACCATTGCCTGGCTGTTACCTCTGCAAGATTTGTCCAAGAAATAGTTGTAAAACCATGAAAGCCATGAATCATAAATTAGAACCAATATCCTGAGTTGGAGGGGGTCCACAAGGATCATAGACTCCAACTTGTGGCCCTGCACAGGACAGCTCCAATAATTCCACCATGTGCCTGACAGCATTGTCCAAACACTTCTTGAACTCTGTCAGGCTTGGTGCTGTGACCACTTCCCTGGGGAGCCTGTTGCAGTGCCCAACAACCCTCTGGGTAGAAAACCTTTTTCTAATATCCAGCCTAAACCTCCCCTGACACAACATCAGGCCATTCCCTCGGGTCCTGTCACTGGTCATCAATATTATGCACAGAGGCTTGTGCTGGCTTCCAGAGAGGTTTTTATCAGCTTTCATTAATGACTTATAATTAACTACAGTTCTCTGATTTACTTTGTCCATTGCTTATTTTTAAGGGGCAACAGTGTCTGGGTTTAGATGAACATGTCAGAAGACAAAGGACAAAAATTATTTTTCATTAGGATTAAAAAGCAATTAATAACTAATAGATGTCATGGCAAAAATAAAAGGGACTTCTAAAATTGTACCTACCTGGCTGAACTGATCAACACTTGGCATCAGTGGCTGGAGTAGACACCTCCCTTGGTATAGAACTAGAGGAGTGATGGGAAGGGCAACTGAAAAAATCAAGGAGATCATCTGGAGATTATCTTATGGGGAGAAAGGAAGCAGGCTAGGATTGTGCAGAGGAGGTGGCTGGCAAAGGATATGCTGGAGGTTTACAAAGCTTTTGCAACAACAGCCAAGTGGAAGAGCTACTCACAAATATTGCATCAACAAATGTCAGCATGGGGGAAACTGGAGGAAACCAGTAGGAGATTGGTTTAAAACAGTCATTCTTTAGGCTGATGGCAGTGAACTTGTGTTGATGGCAGCTACATTAAAGCTGGGGGAGTCAAATGGATTCAGCAAGTTGATTAGGGAATGAGATGAACAAAAGATCCATGGGTGCATACTAAAAGGACTAGACCAGGACATACTCCTGAACATCACAGCAGCACTAGATACAGCAGAGAAAAGGGGCAATGGACTGCAGGAGGTGGCAAGGCTCGTGTGCTCTCTCCTATTAGCCTCTGCCCAGTGAAAGCACCAACATGTGCTCGTATTCATGTGTACCCACTGACTTCAGCCCACTTCTCGTTGAGAGGTTTCTTTGCTTCAAAAAACTACTTTTTTTCCCAGGGCCTCAGGAGAAGAATAGCCTTTGGTGCTGGACTCTGGTCCTCTGCTTGCTGAGCTAAAATAAGGGTCATGGGCATTTCAGGCACAGAGGGCAGGGAGTGCAGGAAAATGTTTGAATCAGAAGGATTTATCCCAGCCTGGTGGGGCTGGGAACATGCACATCATTGCTGTGAATAATGCCAGGCCACCACTCCAGTTGGTCCTGACCACAGAGTGATTCACACCAGGCCAGTAAATACACAGTAGCTCCAGCCCAGCCAAACACAACCCTCACAGCTGCAACAGGGAAGGCAGGCCCAGACAGTGAGCAGCCTTGCTGCTCTGTGGGGGAGCATTTTAAAGCTTTTTGGGTTTTCCACCATGATGTCTGTCAATCTGTGTGAAGTAAAGATCTGTAAAAATACCGTTATATGTTTTCATATTTATTTTTTCTTCACTGATTTCCATTTTTTTTCCTTTATTTTTCCTGTAGCTATCAGTCTGACAAACCCAGAGCTGTTTTGTATTCTCCATCTTAGATGTCAGGCACCAGGTAATAAAGATCTGTAAACCAAATGCAGAGACTATGCAAGCATAATAAAAGGAGTAATGTGTTTCTGTAGAGCTTTTATTCTCGTTCCTCATGAAAGCACTGCACTTCGTGACAAAAATCTGCCACCTCAACCTTTTCAAACATGGGCTACTCTAGAGAGTTATTACTTTGGTGAGGTGAGGATGTAAGATTGATTTGTACAATGTCATCATACCATGATGACATTGATTCCATTACCAGTATTTATTTTCTGAGCTTTTCCATTTACAGGTCACTTACCTTTTTAAACTACCATAGCAAATGGAAGGGCTGTGTTCAGTGCCACATCCATGGCTGTACTTGTGCTCCCCCTGTCCCCGGTGTGACACACACACCCTGCCTGAACTGCACCCAGAGTTTTGCGTTATTCTTTCAGATGTGCAATGCTCTGCATTTTGCTGCAATTTTCTGAAGCCGTAAGGGAAAAAGAAAATGTACTAACAACTGTTTTTGAAGGCTCCTAAAACCTACTTTAAATTGATTGAGCAGATTTTTAAAGATCAATACAAGGATTTTTAGTGCTCTTCTCCAATTCTGACAAAGGATTAACAGAGACCAACACTTGGCTGGGACTTTCTGTGTTATGTTGATTTTTTTTTTCACAGCTGAGCTTTATATCTCCAAACACCAGGGTTTCTAATGCAAATGCTACAGCCCTTCACTTTAGCAACTTAGAGGAGCAATGCTATGATTTTAATAAAGCTGTCAGATTAAGTGACTGCATGGTTACACCATGATATTAATACATGTTCTTAACTGTCAATTAGTTAACTGGCTAATAAAAAGAACCTAGCTTATAGGATTTCACTAATGAATATAATGCTTTGTTTCTGGGCAAAACATATGCTTTGGATATATAATTAGAAAAAAGCCCCCCTCTCTCTCCCCCATCGAGAGAGCATGTGCAGCTGAATAAAGGAGCTCATTATACCTGCAAGGGGTCAAAGTCTGTGGATCTGTAGCTTATGGTATTATGACAGATTACAAAATCACTCTATTATGTTAGTCAATCTGTTTCCAAGCACAAACTAGCAGGGAGCAGGGCACTAGAACCTCCCAAGCAGGGCACCCTTTGGCTGTTCCCAGCAGTCTTATGATGGGTCAGCTGGCAGTGACACCACCTCTGACAGCTCACATGTCAGACCTTCCCTGCCTGACTTCTGCCTTTGTTACCGCAGAGCCTCTTCACAGACAATCAATCCCTGCTTCAGGTTCCAAAGAGCTCCCAGTAAGAGCTGAAACAAAATTGAAATCCATGTGTAGCCATCACTTGTGCTAATGAAAGGGAAAAGCAGAGCACTTACGCTCCAGCTGACCTCTCCCAGGCTCTCACCTTTAAAAAAACAGTAAATAAAAAGTTTTAAAGTAGAGAAGGGAGCAGCTAAATAGCAACAGCTGGGAGTGAAAGCATTGGGTTCAGCTTTGGTGCATGCATCAGTTTAAATGGAAAAAAGTAATTCATATGCAGGATAAAGAGATTTCAGACATGATAGAGATCCTAAGAAATATTTGACTTTCCTAATCTTTCAGGGAAATTATTCTGCTGGAAAGTCTTATTCAGTCAACTCAGCATAAAACTCCTTGGTACCAAGGGAAAGAAAATCCTCTCGTATTTGAGAAACACAGCAGTATTCTGCTGTGTTTCTGACAGACCACAACTTTCTGAGATTCTACTGAAGACAGGTGGTTCCACCACTGCCTTGGGCTGGTTATTTTGCCCTCGCACCATTCTGGCAGCTGTGCCAAGGCCAGGAGGTCCCCAGGGCTGCCAGTGTGGCATGGAAAGACTGGAGAGTAAAGCAGAACCAGCAGGCTGGCTTAGGTAGTCCTCAAGGATTGGAACTAACAAAGCCACATTTGTGACCCATAATTGTGGCGCCCAGGAAGATGCAAAGTCTGACTGTAACTTTCCCTGCAGCTGGGGCTTGTACAGGCTCTGTCCTGTGGGATTTTGTAATGGCTAACCACTGGTGAGGTCAGGATGCCACCTCCTTGAGGGATAATTTCTAGGTGATTTCTTTCCTCTCCTCAGCAGCCCTCATTATCACGAAACTTGTAGGAACCCGTGTCTTTTACTGTATGCTCTCCCTCAAATCCAGTTTGATTTAGATTTGCCAAGAGATTACAAATGTAGGAGGTTGTAATCTACATTCAAACCCCATAAAACACAAGCTTCCTTTCCCCAGGAAGCCAAGCTCAGAATGTGCTTGCCCTGTTATTCATTGGGAGCCTTTTTACTTGGAATATCATGTAGAGAACACAATTTTTACCACCCCTTGTTTACAACAGCCACTGAGTGTCACTCAGCAGCAATAGCAGCAGCCACAGCTTCTTATATCGTTGAGGAGAGATTGAGTTTAGGGCTGGTCCCAAAATGAAGGAATGCCCAATGTTCACCCTGGATTTGGGTTAACAAACATTTAAGGAGCTGTTTGGCTCTCCCTGAGGCAGACACAGGGCTCCCAGCTCCTGCACAGGGAATTGCCCAGACCTCGAGGGATCACAGCAGGAGCTTCAACACCAAACCCACACAATGTCCTTCCTGGAGACGCCTGTGCTTGGAGCCAGGTGCCACGGGAAACACAGTGCAGAGAGCCCAGCATCAGGAGGAGCCACAGCTGCTGGAGGACAAACAGTGGCCAAAATGAGATTTTTGCAGGATTATGTTGACAACATCCTGCCCCAGCAAGGAGCTGGGCATGGGATCTGACAGCCAGCCATCCTTTCTCAGCACTTTTCTAGAGCTGCTGGGTTCACTTTCAGAGGTGCCCCAGAAACAACCATAATTGAGAAGCTCAGCATAGTCTCACCTTGGGGCAGCTCTGTCTGGGTGGCCCTGCTTGAGCAGAGGTGTCAGACCAGAGGTCCCTTCCACCCTCAAGTATTCTGTGATATTTTGAGGAGGACCAGTGAATATGTGACCTATATAACACAAATGAGATGTGGATTCATTTCATAGCCTGCATGAATTAAGGGCTGTGATTCTGGAGTCAAACCACTACAGGAGTGATGACAGGTGAATCTTCAAACCACCCTGGGTGCTCACAAGTGAAGGGATGCTCATGGACATGGCTGAAATGCTGCAAGGGGGCACAAGAGGGAAGAACTGAGGATTTGTATGGAAAGCAAGCAGAGGAAGCTGCTTACAGGACCCAGTGAGGAGTTTTTCCCATTCCACAGACTCCAGGAGCTGTGCTGGCTGTCCTGTCCTGAGAGGAGCACTGCTGAGACACCCAATCCTGAGTGAACCATGCACCTCTAGGAGTTCCTCCCTCCCCTCCACATGCCTGCCCATTTCAGCATTGATTTCCTTGGCATTGCAGCTCCCTGGGCTGCCCAGTGGTTCCTGGTCAGTGAGCCCCTGACCTGGCAGCAAGTGACCACAGTAAGTGACTGTGATTATTCTGGGACCTGTAAAATCATCAGTTAACCTCTCTCATCAACAACTTCTTGCTGCATCCTTCCTTGGCTTGCTTGGTGTTTACCAAGCGATAATGCCATTACCTGTTTGTGGTAATAAACTTCACAGTGGTAATAAACTTCACCCTCATAATTTAATTTTTTTCATTTTCAGTACCCCTCCTAATTAGCAGGAAAACCTCTGAAGTAAAGTAAGGATGAAATACTAAAGGAGGAAACCTGTTCCTTTCTCTTTGAACCATCAGCTCGGGTAAAGAGATGGAAAATATCCCATAATTGAGTTTTGCTGTTATTATAACAAAACCAGAAAGGAACTTCTCCGTTACTGGGGAGCAGCCTTTCCTGGCAAATATCAGGAAGTCAAAATTGGTATATTTGGAACAGCATGTCTTCAATAAAACAGGTCTTCAATAAAAATTCCAAGTTTTTAGAAAAAAAATGTGTGGTTTCTTTTCTTATTCATCACTGCAAAGATAGACAGCCTGTCAGTCTGTTTCTCTTGGAGATTATATCTGTTGTACTTCAGGAGCTAGCTTTGCAAATACATTCACGGGTTTTCATACACATTTAGCCCATTTCAGTGCAGAACATACACTGTTACCAGTCATACCAACACCTTGTTAATCCCTGGAGGCTGCATCGAGGCATGGCAGGAGTCAGTTCATGTCCTTGGAGACTGACAGAGTGACATTAGTTTACACTGGGCAACACTCTGATGTACTGGCTAGCAGCCAAGGAGTTCATGACTTTTATATGTTTCAACAAAAGGCGTTGAAAAGAGCTTTTGATATGGTTATTTGGTGAAAGAGATCAAACGTTTCCCCTTTGTATTAATCCTTTTCATGTTCTCAGTATATAAACTAATTTCTAAAAATCTCATCTTGCAGGTGTTCAAGCACGTGGTTTGACAAACAGTTATTTGAGGCATATGTGCTACTGGGGAAACTGCAGAAGAGAAACAGCAAAGGTTTAGGAAAACCCAGCCAGCATGGAAAGCATGAACAAAAAATGACGAGTCCTACCCACAGTGCCAGATTTGGCAGGCACAGTGGAGACAGGCTCCTGGACTAGAGCTGACCCAGTACAGCAGCTCTTATGTTCTTCAATGGGCATTGCTCATATGCAGTTGTCACCCCAAAGCCTGTGCCTGGAAGCTACAGATGCCTGGGCTCTGTGTTTCAGCAACACAAGAAATGCATGGATGAAGCTCCATTGTGCTCCTGCATTGTGCCACTGCCTGCCAGGACCTGCCTGGCCACTCCCGGGCTCAGGCTGGGGTGGGTTTGCCGCTGTGGACAGGGAGCCTGCAGCTCTCCTTCCTGGAGTGGGGCAAGGACAGAAAGGCTCCTGCTTCCACGTGGGCAGCAGGGTTTGCCCAAGGGTCAGGAGAGGCTAAATTCATTTACACACCACTCAGCACTTGTTTTCTGACCTCTGCAGCCCCTTTGTGAGCCCCAGCCCACACTTGTTTTTATGAGCCTGGCTATTGTACATGAGCTGGGCTTTACTGCTCTTAAGAGCTGTTCCCAAAATGAGATTTACTTCTAAGAAATAACAGAGCCCAGGCGGGCAGTCATACTCTCTTCATCATTCCTGGGGTTTTGATTTCTTTTTAAATGACCTCTAAAAAAATCTTCCCATTAAAGCAAGGTCTATTTTTAAGATACCAATGTCATTTAATTAGTCATTTTGCACAAGAGGCACATCTGACTGGAATTTGTGCTCTTTTATCCCCTTTTAGCAGCATGCACATTTTTTTCTACCAGTGAGTAAGATGGGGTCTCAGTCTCAGGTCTAACATTCTCTTTTTTTTCCCTTTTACCTCATCTTCCCTCTCAGATGCTGGAAGCGGGTACAGCAGACAGTCTGTGCACCCCCATTTCAGATTGTCTGACTCATGGCACAGGAACTAGGAAGTAATGCACTTGAAATCAAGAAGGTGCATTTAAGAAGAAAAGAAATATATATATAAATACTTAAAATCTATTTCAGACAATTTCATGTTTTCTTTCTATTTCTGTCCGTGTTTTCTTATGCTTATTGTCCCTCAGAATGAGTTTCCAGTGTAAAAATATGAGAGTTTCATCATGTCAGACCATGAGGATAACTCACAGCTTGATTTCTGCCCCAATCACATAAAGGATGGTGCTGTTCCTTTACTGAGCTGTCGCAGCTGCATGAGTATAAATTTTCAGGGGAAAAAAAACGTGCAGATCTTGAATCAAAATGTTCATAAATAGAAACCAGAACAGGGAAGAAAACATGGGTTTGCCCAGTTTAAGTGCCTTCAAGATCTAATAGCTGGTTCAGAAGAGTTAGTCCAAGCACAGAGCACATGGGTCACATCTGGCATCCTTGTGCTGAGAGGCCATGAATCCAAGCCCCTGTGATGTGTCCTTTTTGCTTACAGACTTTTAGACATGGCAGCAGCAAAAACAGTGAGAAGGCGAGAGATCAAGCAGAGCGCATTCGTGTATACTTTGCTTTTTCCTCGAGGTTACCTACCTGTATGTAAAACTGCTGACTGCTGTACAGTGAGGCTTGAGCTGCAGGGCAGTCATCCCATCTGGGGATAAACCCCCAAGCCCGAGGGGGAAGCCTGGGCCCCATCTCAGAGCTGTAGTCCCTCTGCATTCTTGTCAGAAAGCACAGGACATGAGGTTTAACTTCTGACCTCTTATTACAGAGGGTTGCTTTCACTTGAACAGAAATAAGTGGGCATTTGTATGTGTAAGAGGCAGAAATCTACCCCTGTTGTCAGTCACTGGGGATCAGCTTGTGCACACAATCTCCTAAGGAAAGGGAGAGAAAGGCCCTATCAAGAAACTCGGCATGAGAAGCCCTTTCACCTGCTCCATTTTTGGAGTGGTTCCTCACTACTCCCAGACATTTTGTGAGACAGCCACACACTCTCCAACAAGGTCTGGCACACACACAGCTGCTGGGTCAAAGTAGCCTCTGCTACAAAACTCACAGAGGATGCAGCTAAATTTCACAAAAATAAACAGGCAAGCTTGCTTTGACCATGCTAGCCAAGAGGCAAGCTAAAAGCCAATGAAATTGTTCCAGGAAAAAGAAAGAAAAGAAAAGCTTAATCTCAGTAAAAATATAGTCCCTGAGCACTGGCAGGGTCAGGGTCAGGTTGGGTTACGTGTTGTATAAGTCCCCGTTATACAAGCCAAGGCAGGGCAGAGGCTTTCCCAGGGCTATTCAATCCTCCTTTCTCCTGCTCAGTTTCACTGCTGCTCCCTCATTCCTTCCTTCTCACCATCCCTTCTTCTGATGCTTGCTTGGACATCGAAGAGGTCAGTCCAAGTGCTTCCATTGCTGTGAGTTAGAAGATCACAAAAATCACTTCCTCTTTGAATAAAATATGACTGTGGGAGCTTATGAGTGGGCCTAAAGTTGCTCACATTGAGTGGCTGCAATAAAGGCAGCTGCTTATCTGTGTAGCAGAAAAAGTAATCATATTATGCAGAATGGACACAGCCTGCTGCAACACAGAGTGACCAGAACCCAGGGGCTAAATGCAAGCATCATTTAGACCTGTGCAGTTTGGACAACAACAGCAAACCATGCTGAGGGGGCTCCTGGTAACTGAGAAAAAACACACACAGGTATTCCACAGACATGACTGTTACTGTTCCTCCATTTTAAACCAGCTGCTGATGACAGTATTTTCCCCTTGAAGCATGCACGTTCCTCTCAGGGCACTCCATCATGTTCACCTTCAGATTCTGGTTTTCCATGAAGAAAACGTTGCAAATTAATCTTTGCCAACACTCACAAGCCCTTTTTTTGCATCCCAGCACTCACCCTTCAGGCAGATGTTCTGAAAGCATCTTCAGGTTTGCGGGTTTTTTAAATGCAGCAATGCAAAGTAAGGCTGCTTCCCTTAACAGACTTCCAGAGTGCATTTGCTCCTCCTGAAAGGGCTTCCTTCAATCCCTCAACTCTCTCATTACCAGATCACTTTTAATATTGTGTTCTGATCACCTGGACAAAAGCAGCACTCACCAGAAATAACATGCACTTTCTGGAGTGAGGACCACCACCTGCATTTGAAAACCTACTCCAGCACAGCGCAAACCCACTACATTTTTTTATAATTTCTTCATGCTCTCAACTCAGCACACATCTGCAATACTTTGAAAGCCATTTCTCTGGTTTTGATACTCTAAGTTTGACTCCAAGACCCCAAAAAAGCTACTGAAACATGCGTTGGCAACTCTTCATAATCTTCCAAAGAAAAAGAAACATAACATTTTACTGCAAGCAAAAAATCCATTGCAATTTTGAAAACTCTGGAGAATATACAGATGCCCTGGCAATTCTTAACCAACAAGAAGGGAAGGTAATTATCTAAAGCAACATTTTCATGACAGAGGGAAAGAACAAAACAGCAATCAAAATCCAGCTGAAGTTTGCCACTGTAGCAAGAAGAGAAGAACACACCATTTTAGCTGGAAACTGGAGAGTTTGAACTTTTCAGACCTGGCCAGTATTCTAGAAGAGAGCAGACTTTCTATTATACAATTACACAATATCGTATAGATTACACAATACCGGACAGGTGTAAAATACCTGTACTCTCACTTCCCTGTCTCCATCTACAGACTCCTTTGAAAACCTCCTGTCTTTACCATGTCTATCTTGGGATTCTTCCTTGCAAAGCTAAGATGCCTGCTCCTTGCAGTCTGGTTTTTGATGCAACATAGTAAATTGCTATTCTTCGAAATACTTGAAAAAAGTTTTTTGAATGAAGTCCAAAGGAATATTCTGATTGCCAGTGGCTGTTCTGTCTGTCTTAACCTAGATCAGTTTGACATAAGCCATTTATTTCATGGTTAACCCCGGAAAAATCCTGCAGGGAGCATAAATTTGTGCATTAATCCTGCTCACCGGTTTCGTTCCGCTTAGGTTTGGATAAAGTTGCATGTTGCAACTTGCAAACTCATATTTACTGTTTCAAATGCTTTAACCAAAAACCAAAAAGCTTTCTGTGACTCTCACACAAACTCGTTGTTGCAGAGGAGAAGAAGTCACACCACTGTAAGCGCTGAGCATTGCAGTGAAACATAAAGCAGCATTAAAGTTGCTCCGTGCTTAATGCTGAGGTTTAAGCAGCTAATCTTGTTTCGGTTGAATGGCATGTTCATTACAGCAAATAAATCAGTAACGTGTAGGATTATTGAAGAGGAAAGACATATTAAACCATTTTAGGGCATCATATTGATTTTTCAATATTTTTTTTAGTGTCCGATTTAGCTTGGCACTTTTCAACAGTCAGTTCTAATAAATGCTTGTATAGCACAGATTAAGCAGGTGGGAACGCTGCCCAGAAAGAGTATTATGAATAACTTAATGCACTGGTTTAATTGCAGCAATCTATGATACTTACTGTGCTGGCACCAGAGGGGAATTTTCAGTATTAAAAGTTAAAAATTCAACGGAGTGACTAGCGAGTATCTTTCTTTTATTAATTATTTGAAAAAAATTTCCATTATTTTGACTTCAGATTGGAGTAGAGGAAGATCTCAGAGCTCATGTAACTATTTAACTTATTTCTACCACAACTAATTAAGTTATTGTTAAAAAATAATTAGCATTTACTTGACACAACTCTGCCTCTCTGACACTACAAAACATTGCAGCAGTGTCCCTGCTGTCCTTGTGCTCAGTCAGCCCTATTCTGCTCAGCCCCCTTTGCCAACGTGATACACAGAAGTGAAAAAGCCCAAGCCTAGCTCAGACTTCAAGAAACAGGCTCCCTTCAAAGCTATACTATAGAATATTCCTATATTCCTTCTCCACACTGCCAGCTCCCTGGCACTATCCTTTCCCATTTTCTTCCTTTACATGTTATTTTTGCCTTGGATTAGATTAGGACCTCCATGATACCAACTGCACTTCAACTCTCAGCATAACACAACGCTATTGTTGCACATAAATCATCCCAGATACCTCCAGCAAGTAGCAACAGACACCCATCACAGTGCTGGGAGAAGCAACACTCCAGAGAAGTTGCAGAATTTACTGGTTCTGCTCTTCCAACATGTAACTTTTCACATTAGGAAAGATACAGAATGAGCATCCTGAACAAACTTAATGAAGCTCAGGCTAAAAACGCTTATGTCAGTACCAGAGGGGAAATTCACAATAAAATATGAGCAAAAATTGGTAAGTTACCCATACATTCTGATTAGGAGTACAGTGATTTTGCTAATCACACAGCTTATCATTCCAGAGAAACTCTATATTCAGGGCACGAAAACTAAGGTAGAAATTAGCAGAAACACAAGATTTGACAGTACTTGATTAACTGGACAGAAAGCACCAGAAACAAAACATTAGGAAACTGAAGCCATTTTGTGATTTTAGCACCTATTTAATGAAGATGTAAAAAGCAGCCATTACACACCAAAAAATTTTTTAAAAAAAACCTATTTTGTTTCTTTTAAAGAAGCTGTTTTTTTAGTGCTAAACAGGAGTCTTCACTCAGCTCGAGATAGAACAGGAGCTTTGTAAAGAACCTTTGAACCAGGATTATCTCAACACCATCACACAATCCAGGTACCCTCTCAGAAGAAAGCAGCTGCTTTTGAATAACTCAGGAGCAAGTCCCTGTTGTCATCCCAGTGCTCACTCCCAGTTCTGACCTGCGCAGGCAGTCCAGCTGCATGTGCCACCACAGACCATTGGGGGACTCAGGCTCAGCTGCACTGCATCCATCCAGTACCTTCCAGTCCCCAGCCCCAGTTCCACCAAGAAGCCACAGCATCTCCCTTCCAGCTCAGCTGCAGCCAAGGTCCCATTCAAACCCTCTTTTCTCAGGATCTTTCTACCACCCGTGCACTTCAGCAGCCTCTCCCTGTGTGTGCTTACAGACCCCCATTTCCACACTCCATTACTCTCTGAACCTCTGCTCCACTCATCTGCTAAATCCTCTGCTCTTCCCACTAGCCCTTTTCCTGTAGCAATTCCCTTTCAAGTTTCTCTCCCAAGCATACAGGCAGCCAGAACTACACCAGCATTGCAATTTTCCCCATCTTCCTGGAAGTGCCTTGCAAGGAACATGCCGAGATTTAAATTTGCCTTTGCGCTACTCCCATCCCAGCTCTGGAGCACAAGGCTCCTGCCATCAGGAGACACCCGACTCTCTCCATGGTGAGGCACTGCACTGCTGCTTTTTAAACCTTGCAGCCCAGCAGCGATCCAACTCCGTGCCTGCTGAAGCTGTAAGAGCCGTTGCAGGCAACCAAAAGCCTCCCTACAAAGACAGCAAGTTATCCCCACCAGCCTTGTTTATGCACAGCTATGCAAGAAACTCAGTTGCAACTAACATGATCCTTTCCACAGACTCCAGGAGGCTTTGACAGAGCTGAAACGCCACCCTCTCAGCAGTTGCTGCTCTGTAATTCTGCACAGCACTGCTTTGAAAACATTTTTCTGATGCTGCTGTCCTGCAAACAGCATAATTAAGAATGAGGCAGATGCCTCTGAACATAAATAGAGAACAGCAAGAGTATAAAACTACTATGAGATGAAGCAATTAAGTAACCACACTGTTCATTGTTCATTGGCAATCTTTATTAGAGCTGACTTTGCACATTTAAAGGTCTCCTAGTAAGTATAAATATCAATCAAAGTGCTACCCCACAGTAAGAAATCTTTATTTCCACAAAAAAAAGATACAAACAACCAGTATTTCAAAGTTTATGCTATTTAATACATAATACCAAAAAGGCAAAAAATAAACAAAGATGAAAAACTAGCAGCAAAAAAGAATTCTATTTCTCTTTCAACAGTCTGTGTGCTTCCCCATTTCTCTAGCAAATAGAGTATAAAGAGAATTCAATCAATTTATATATGAAATAGCCTACCAAAAATATAAGACTGTGTAAAGAAAGTTAACAGTAGAAAGTTCAGGGCGGGGGGCAGGGGGAAGGAAAAAAAATAGGAGAAAATAATAGATGTAATATTAAAAATCTCAAGTGTAAACTTTGCTGCTGCTTTAAAATCAAAAACAACAAAAGTCACATGAGTATTTCCGTTTGGCTTAGGAGACAGGAAAATAAGAAAAGCTGATTTTTTTTAAAGTGCTTAACCACCATATCCAAAAGTAATGACTTTCAGACCTACTTAACATGAATGTGCTCAAAAAGCCACTGCTTACAGTATAAAAGCTGTCATTCTGAAATGCTGCACATACAAACTGGCTTTATCTGCACGAATGAAAGATTCCTTTGAACAGCTCTCAATCATATGATGTCCCAAATCAATGTAATGCTATTAGAGCAGGCAGCTGAATAAGTACCAGAAAATTGAAGTTTAAGAATAATAGATATAAAAAATAATTTTTTTTCTTAAAAGGCAGCATATGCCTCTCCCAGCCGAATGAAGGTACCTTTATGCAATAAACGAAACACAGTTTTATATTATTGTTGTAAACTACCTAAAACAAAGTGACTGCTGATCTAGTAATTCACTTGTTAAACAGAGATAGATACTTCTTACTGATAAAACACAAAAAGGCAATCATGTGGGTGGCATCAATTGCTAGCACAGTATTTTACCTATTAAACATACTGTTTAATAAAGTTGTTAAACTAGACTTCAAAACCAAAACTATGTCCTAACAGAAAAAAAAAATTAAATAACAACAAGAAAACCAATGATTTGAAGAGCCTTAGGACTGTTTTGTTACACTGTTACATATTTATTTGAGCCTTAGTGCAAAGAAAAAATTCAACATTATAGGCTCCAAATCAAATCAAATACATACAACTATTTCATGGGGCATTTTGACAGACTTCAAACACAGATTTCATGAGAAATTTAATTTTTTTTAGCTGTAATGACCATTTTTTTATCTCACTGTTAGACAACACATTCGAAAATTGGAGCAAAGGCTCTGGCATTCATTAGCCTCAGGAACAGCCATAAATAATTTCAACCCCACCACTCTCCCAAATCAGAAATACAATAAACAAACTGAACTGCCACTATTGCTGCAGCCACTGAATTGTGCCCATAGCCTGACAGCAGCACCACCCATCCCCACAGTTATTGCACTAATTTCTCCATCAATTTTGGAGGTCTGCAAGCTTAACTTGTTTACATTCATCTATCTCACAGGAATAATATTTTTAAACTATTTCTTGAAGGTCATCAATTCCCAACACAGTATATTCATGTTCTTCAGAACAGTTTTTAAGTTAGAGAACCCACTGATTAACTTGCTGCTAAAAGACATTACCTAGAAAACACAACTTTTACCCTACAAAGTTCCTGTAAACACCTCTGTATTAAGCCACAGCAAGCTCTAGACCAGGAAATTCAGCATCTCCAGTGACTTGACTTTACCTCACTTCTCCTCTACAAAAACATAAAAAACCCCAAAACATTAGAATTAAAACGGAAAGGAAATGGCATAATAAACAGAGAGTGAAGCCTTGTTACCCAAGCAGATATGTAAAATAAGCCTCTGAAAATGTAACATTTGAAAAGCAATGATTTTAGTGGTTAAAGTGTGCAAAGGACTAAATATGCCACCAGTTTCAGAGAGAACAGAATACTGTAGCCATCAACAATTACTATGCAAGTCCAGCACTGGCAGTTGTGCTGCTTTTGTTGCCATTTTAGACACTATATATTACCACTTTCTCTGCATATTTCATGCCTCTTTTTTTTTTTTAACAGATGCCAGCAGCATGACTTTTCAGTGGTATAGGAAAGATGGAAACTTTTTCTTTTTTCAAAGGGTTCTTTCCATCCCAAGTCTGAATATTATGTGGAATTAAAAACACTATTTTAAGCAGAAACATCAAACATTATTTCAAGTTTTGTCTGTCTATCAAAATCACCTCAAAGAGGTTCAAAATCTAAGGTTTTTGTGAAACAAATATAGGAAAATACCATGCAAGGAAAGTGTAGCTACTCTATTGATGTGAAATACAAAAGCTTAGAAACAGAAAAACACCAGCTTCAGCCCGAGACTGAAAAAAACCCACCACAGATTTTTCAAAACCAGAGTCCATACAGTGTCACACAGCCCTGCCTTGTCATGTTTGTTAATATCCTTGCTTAGAAGTCAGACAGCATTTTGTTTAACTTGTGTTGCTCTGTATCATTACACTAAACCATAATTAACTCCTCTTTTGTGCCGGCCTCATTCCAACACAATTGTACCCACTGTATACCAGCAGCAGTTCTCAGGTTTTGTTTTGCAGCTCAGCTGTATTTTTCTTGGATGTTCACAAGACTGGCATTTGACTGGATGCGCTTGGCTAGAAAGGGAAAAATTATATGAAAATTAAACACAAAGAATTCCACAAAACTAGTCTCTCCACTCCCTCTATTTATCCGACACAGACTTGCAAACAGCTTTCTGTTCACGTCCAGAAACTTTAATGAAAAGATATGGCTGAAGCTCTTTACTACCCTTCTTCAGGGGACAGCAGCAGACTAATAGTTGCTATTAGCGCCGTCAGCACAGCTGCAGGCAGATCTGGCTGGGCCTCCTCTCCCACGAGAGCCAAGCAAATCCCTGGCACAACCCAAGTCCAACAGTGAAATGCCAACACCACCACTTACGCAAAATGAGTATCCGTTTCTTCTGCTTTGAGTGAAGGAAGCTACTGAGATAAAAAACGATAGGCAGGAAGAGAATAAAGGATGAAACTGCAATCACTGGGACTGTATCACTGCAGGGAAGAGAGCAGTTGAAAGTCCTGCTCCAAAGCTTCCGTGTGATGTTCATCTAAAAGGAAAACATAAGCAAACCATGAAAGCAAGCACATGGATTTTTTCTGTGCAGCACGGCATGGCAAACACTCAGGCCTCAAGACATGCAAGTGCTCAAATATCACCTCAGAAAACAGCACTTGAATAGATCTTGCCCCAAAAGCAAGCAAATCCCTGGAAATGTTGAGACAATTTAGACAGAGCCAAGATTTCAAGCTTCAAAACCATAACTATACTCAGATACATGTAGACATTGCCACACGCCTGTTTCCCAGAGAGCTCACTGACAGTCTGTGGGGACAGGGCTAATCCCATACTTTTGATGAGCATTCCTTCAATCCTGCTACTTAAAACCCCACGATATACCAAAGCTTTTCCCAAACATATGTCACCCATGCTGAGGATCCCTAAAAGCAGGTGCTTTAATAAGGAATCAATTAATACACCAGCTAGAACAATAGCTGTAAAGCTTCACATTAAAAGCCAGAAGATTAAGAGATTTATTTTTTTTTCAATCCATCTCCTTCACAGTAACAAGAAATGAAAGTGCAGCTACTCAAACTGGAATGTGCTCAGGAGATCAGGAGCTTCAGTCATGCTCCTGCAGCACTACCCAAGGACAGGACCCAGCAAGACAGCCCCACCAAGCACCTCCCATCATGGGACACCAGCCTGCCAAAGGCACTGCTGCCCACACTGCCCCATGCCCAAAGGAAAAGGCAATCCCTGGTAAGAAAAGCACAAATGGCTCAGATTAATAAAGCCCCCCCATGACAAGGCCTCCCTGCTGAATATTAACAAACACTTACTGCATCTTCCACGTCGATACACAAGTGTGCAGAGTGCTCAGCCTCACCACCTTGCCTGTTCATCCTCTGCAGGTGGTTGTACAGGTCGTTCAACTTTGTGTAGGTTTCATTGCAATTTTTACACACTTCTGTGTAGTTATTTGGTGACAGATCAATGGCTTGCCCCTAGGGTTATAAAACTCTGAATGAATGACACTTTAAGGCATTATAAAAAAAAAAAAATGGTTTGATTTCTTAGGTTGCTACTGCTGAGCTACATTGACAGGGACAGACTGTGCCATATTAAGCAATCCTTTTCATCTGTGGCCTTCAGCACACCATGAATGCAATACAAGACACTTGAAAACAAAACTAGAATCTCTGAAGATATTTTAACCCAGTAATGGCTGTACCAGCTACCCACTGACCACTGGGGGTCCAACAGGCCAGTCCACACTGCTCCTGACCAAGACCTATAAAGGCCATTTCCTAGAAAGCATTAATAGAGAAGCAGACAGTTTCCTCAGAAATTGTCCCATGCCCATTGGAGTAAACCAGTTTTACTACTGAATGATCCTGAAACCTGGCCAGTTTCTGACTGAAATGGAATATGCCGTTTCTTAGGCTATATAGGGCATTTTCTCTGACAACAATTACCACATTTATTTCACTAAGGAAGTTAGATTGTGTTTGCAATATGGCCAACCTTTAACTACTTGTAATTTTAATAGTCAAAAGAAATGTTACAACAGTTTAAGGTAGCTAGGCTTTCTGAACTAGTCCACATTATCAAAAGGATATTTAAAGATTGAATTTCTAAATAAAGAAGACAACAATTATACAAAGCAAGAGACTTACAGCATGCAAACATGCCTGTTTTTATTACGTAATTATCAACTACTGTGAATTCAGAAATTCTGATATGAAGTAGCATTGCAATTACATACAAAATGAAGTCAAGGTGAGTATCAATTAGAATTAATTTTAGGCACTCAATCTGTAAACAACTGCATTTTACAGATCATTTATTTATCTGCCTACAATTCATAAACTCAGCAGCAGTTTATTTGCCTAGTCTGCATCTGCAGTTTATTCAGCATACGTGAAATTTTGGTAGCAGTTAGAGGATTTAGTGTTTCTCTTAAATACACAGCATAAATACCTGAAGATTATGTTCAAAACATGTCAGAGATTTATTGAATAAATCCAGGAATTCTTCAGTAGAATTTGATAATCCCTCACTGTTATTCTTTAAACAATCTGTTGAAGAGAAAGAAAAACATTGGGATATTCTAGTTGCTAACATTTCCACAGCCAGCAAGCCCCAGACACGCCACTCCTGCAAAAAGAGCTCTCAAGTATAAAGGACAGGTCTAGTCAACATTGCGGTTTCCTTATCTGCCTGCCATTGATATCTCAGACCTGCTGACCTAACGCTCCATCGAGAACACATCTCAGAATTAATTGGCCTTGATTAACTGAAAGATGAAGACTATCATCAAGAGCCTTCTGAAGAGGGGGACTGAATCATCTTTGGACTTTGAAATAAAACAAGACATTACTTTTATTTTCCAGCCTGCAAATCTGGCTTTGCCCAGCAACAGTAACAGCCATTTTGTGGAAGCAGAAGCACCAGCAGTGGAGATGAAATGGAGAGCACCCAGGAAAAAGCTAGACCACGAACACAACAGCAGAAATCACAGTATAATTATTATTCTTTGAGAAAAGAGCTGAGCTTTTTACCAGCTTTGAGTGAAGCTCTGGGGCTTTCCTCACAGTCATGGGCTCAACCCCATGTTACTGCTTCCATCCATCCTACCCTACTTTAGGTGCTCTAATCTGCCAGATCTTTAAAAACAACAATATTTGGGGAATTTAGGAATTCAGCAACAGCAACTGTGAGAGCAAGCCAACATCCTAGAAAATTTTCCTGAAAGCAGTAAGCACCATCAGTAGTTTTCCAACAGACTACTGCCCTCAGATTTTGGCCCTTACAAAGAAAACACTCTTGGAGTGGCAATAGCTCAGGATTTGTGTGTTATCTACTGGCTGCATTCAAACAAACACACATACAATTCTGATCTGTGCAAATTTTAGGGGCTACGTCATCACAGTAGCACAGAAGCTACAGAGTGAGTCACGTACTTGCACAGTTGGCTGCCTCCCAGGTTTCATTGAAGAACTCTGAAAGAGTCACAACTATCTGCAGCCTGTCTGAGGTCAAGATGCTTTTGGCACAATTGTGGCTCTCAGAAGAATTCTAGAAACAAAAGGAAATAAAAAAAGAAGCAAGCAAGTGTTAAAAATACAAAGGGAAAATTTTGAAATGTATCTTACACAAGCACATCTAAAACAATCACAACACATCACATCAATATTTCTAGAAAAGGCAGAGCAGAAGTGATGGAACAAAAATCTTTTGATCCGCCAATTCACACTGTGAGCAACACAGCTTACCGCACACAGTCTCTGCAGATCTACTAGGGCTGCTTGCAAGTCAGTCAAAAATACATGGCTAACAAACCCACAAACAAGCACACAGACAGGACCTTCTCTGCCAGGTGGCTCACATTCATCCATTCCTGGGCCACTGCCCCAGGAGCCAGCTCAAGGCACATGCAGTCAGAAAAGGACAGGGTTGTTCTCGTTAGACAGAAAGAATAGTTGAAGGAGCTGAACCAACAGACTGGCCTCAAACAAACCAAACGCAAGCAGAAACAGCCTCCAAAACCACTGCACTAACATACAGTATCAGCAGCAAACTTCCCCCAGTGCAGCAGCACCAGGAACAGAGTTCTCTGTGGAGCAGTGTCCATGCTCACTCCCCCAAGCCTATGAGCAGGCCAGGCTCTCACCCTACCCAGACACAGGTACCAAGCTCATCTGTCTTAGTGAGCCATTCAGTGCACCCCATCCTCAAAGCAGTGTCTGCCACAACTCTCACAGCAATTCATTCTCTGGACCAAGCTCGTAAAAAATGCACAGTGACTGTACAGGCAGTTACAGAATAAACAGGAAGTATTCCGATCAGAATTCAGATACGGAACCATGATCTCCAGTCAGCTGACTCCCATGCTCTAGCTCTTGGTGTCTGGCTGTAAATTGACTTAAGCACTTCTCAAAGTTGCCAAAGCTGCCAAAAGCCTCTTTGATAAGTGACGTGGGACATAGAAAAAAAATAATCTCTTTAATGAGAAACTTGTTCCTTACAGTGCTTTAGAAGATATCCAGTTTCTGCCTCTCTTTGTTAAAACGGGGAGGGGGTGGGTTTAAATAAGAACTTTCCCTTGGAGACTCAACTGCAGAAGTCAAATATTGCCACATCTGGTAACTCCCACGTTCACCCGCTTTCGTTTCTACTAAATTACAGATATGAAAGGATGTTGTTTATGCAGGAAACTCTGGTTGCTTCACAAAGGCTGTGAAGCTTCCTCACCATCTGGGCTCAAGAGCAGGAAAAAGCACTTTACCAAAGCTGAATCACATAGACCTAAATCATTCCTTACACAAAGTCTGCCTAATTGATTCTTTAATTAGCCTGGTGAGGAGGATTTTACATCTCAGAGATGTCCAGAACTTAAACTGGCTGCTCTTGTCACATTGCACTCTTAACTATTGTTAAGATAGAAGCATCAAATACCCGATTAATTGTAATCATGGACTGAGGTTGCAAGAGGCCACCTCCTTTATTTACTTGGTTAGTTAACTCACACACAGAAGGAAAGCCAACAGATGTGTCTTCCAGACCACATAGTGGACCAGTCCTCCCAAGCTGCTAGTACTCAAGCACAGCAGCAGCAATGAGTTCATACATATTCTAAGTACTGGAATATGTTTGGCAACCTAATCCTAGCCAAAATATCATGGTAAAAGCACCCAAGAGAATTAAACACTCAGTTTCTCACTTTCACACTACCTGGTCACTGGTGTGTAACAGCTTCCAAGAAAGAAACAAACTGAACAGACTACAAGTTTGCAAACAACAACAGGAGACTAGTGGCTACATGTGTGCCCTGGAGAAGACAATTACCAAGGGAACATTCATGCATTCTTCTAATACAAGCACTGGGGTGGTGAGGGGAAACAGCAGAACAACACAAAACACTACCCAAAAGTGATACTGACAGTTCTCTAGTGACAGGAAACAGTGCAGTGAAACGGTTTGCAGGACACCGTGGCACCTGTTTATCACCTGGGCTTGAAGAGCAACAGATTTTTCTTGTCAATGGCAATTCTAAATCTTGGAATTCAGAAGTCCCAAGACTGAGAGCACAATCCAGGGTACACACTGCAATAAACTTACTCTCTGCCCGTTCTTCTACCAGGGCACCCACTTTTAGCCATCATCACAGAACAAAGGTCCTTTGATCTGATCCACTAATGTCCTCACAGCATCCCAGGAACTAACTTTTACAAATGGATTAACTGGATGAGAACACACAAAACAAGCCATGAACCATGCCCAACAGTAAGAAATGGAGGGGGAACAAAACAAAGCACAATCAAAGTCTGGAGGATATAATCAGAAGACCCAGCTTCAGACAAAGTTCTCCCACCAGCAGGGTGGCACTGACTCCAGCCAGTGCTCAGGCCCTCTAGTTTGCTGCCACACACTCCCATCAGCTGTGGAGCCAAGAACACTGTGACATGGCTCCTCACAAGCTGATGTGCATGGCTCGCCACAGCTTCACAGACCATCAATTTTCCGAGAAGTGCCAGGCAGCCGAGTTCTAGCAGTGTTCCCCATTAGCGCTATGCCACCTGTGAGCCACAGCACTGCTTCAGCCATTGCAACATCATCAAGAACAACTCAAGTTTTTCCACTCGCGCAGCTTTCTCTGCGGGTGGAGCCACTCGCCCCCAGCCACGCCAGGAGCTGGCTGCACGGACCGTGCCACAGCAGAGCATTGCAAGGAAGCCCTCACTGGCACCAGCGCTTCCCAAACACTGCCAGCCTCTGCCCAACTGCCCTGCGCACCCCGGCGAGGCTTTCAGCCTGCCCTCCCGAGGATCCCCCGCCACCCGGCGTGCTCCGGCACCGAACTCTCACTCCCGGCAGCCCCAAGGCAAGGGGCCAGGCCCCCAGCCCGGCCCGGCCCGGCCCGGCAGGCTCGCACCCGCCCGCCCTCACGGACGCACCCCAACGGCGCGGGCGATGCTGCCGTACTGAGCGAGCAGCCGGCGGTAGTGGCCGTGGCAGCCCTGGCACAGCCGCACCGGGCGGGCTCGCCGGCCCAGGCATCCCGTCAGCGCCGCGCTGCCCTCCGCGAAGGCGGCCAGGAGGCTGCGGCACTCGGGCTCCAGCTCGGGCAGGTCGCCGGGCAGCCCCGCGCTCCACAGCTCCTCCGCTAGCTCCTCCGCCAGCTCCAGCGCCGGGGTCTGGCGCGGCCCCGCGGCGGCGGCGAGGCCGAGGAGGGCGAGCGCCAAGGCCGGCAGCAGCACCCGGCAGCGGCACCGCGGCGGCGCCATGGCGGCCGCGCCGAGGAACCGGAAGCGCCAGGCCGGGAAGGAGCCAGCCCCCGCCGCGGGGCGCCGCCGCTGATTGGCCAAGGCGGGGAGGGGGCGGGGAAAGGGGTGGGGAAGGAGGCGGTCCGGGGGCGGGGCTCATCCCGGAGCTCATCCCAGGGGCTCATCCCGGAGCTCATCCCAGGGGCTCATCCCGGAGCTCATCCCGGGGGCTCATCCCGGAGCTCATCCCGGGGGCTCATCCCAGGGGCTCATGCCGGGGGCTCATCCCAGGGGTGGCGGGGCTCGTCCCGGGATACGCTGGGGTGTTCCCAGCGCCGGGAGTGCGTGCGGGCTGTCCCTGTGCCCGCGGAATGTCCCTGCCTCGGACACGTCCTGCTCCGCGGGCAGCGCGGTTTCTGTGCCCTGCGTTTCATCCAGGTAACACTCTCGTCATCCGAAAAGGGGTTTTAAGAGTATCCGTCGTGTGAGAAGTGACTTTAAAATATGCTGAAATACACCAGCAATTTAAGAAAAAAAAAAATCCCCCAAACAGAGAAAGAAATTGTGATGGAGAAATAAACTGCAGCTTTTTGCAAACAAAGTATTTCCCACTTTTTATGTGAAACTGGGCGCCTTTGTTGGTACGTGGCTCCAAACTTGCCCGTGGTGGACTCTGGATAAAACCACAGCCGCCAAAGGAAAACTCTTGTCCGAGCAGGACGAGTGAGTACAGCAGTGAGCTGAAGTGCCAGGCTGTCTGATAATGCCTCTCTCTGGCAGGACCTTGCCCCCGTGCCTGTCCCGTCTGACTCAAGCTCTTTTCAACCATTTCCAAGGCCTTCTCACCGAGTCTGGGGTTTGTAGTGCTCTGGTGAGACACACCTCAGAGAGACAAAGCAGGGCCCTGTGATTCCATAGCATGGCGCCTTCGGGAATAACAGGGCCAAGCAGGAATGGCCCTGTTCATTTCTTGCAGCCGATTCACTGCTGCACACATGGCAGTGATGATGGGACACAGTGCTGGCCGACAGTGCCGTGACAGTTTCGGCAGCAGCAGAGAGCTCAGGACTGTCTGAAGCGGCTCCTAGAGCAACCAGCTGCACGCAGACCCACCAGCACCGTGTCACCTGGCCCACCTGGTGCTGGCTTGTGCCAATCATGCAGTAAACATAGCGGCATGCAAATATCCAATGTAGGTCTGTGAAAACACAGAAGTAAAGGTGGTGATAAAGATGCTATCAGCGAGTGAAGAGCATCCAACAGAGAGCATTTGGCTTCTCCGGGTGTCCTGAATGCCTCAGCTCTGAAGAACTGGCTCCCAAAGAAATGAAGGAAAACAAATAAAAACCGCGTCATGAGTATGACGCAGAGAAAAGCAGGAGTGTGGTCAAAAAGGTACTATATTGCCTGTACTTGCAAATGACCAGGGCGAGGGCGCTTCCCTGAGCCCTGCTGCCCAGTCTCCAGGCAGGTTCCACCCAGGTTTGGTCCAAGGCCAGGCAATACCTTCCCCCACAGCGCCTGCTGGTTTGGGGACCGCGTCTAGCAAGGCTACTTCGTGTGGAAGCCTGAGGCTGCTCAGCAGGACGCGTGTGCCCGGGTGGCACCGGCGCCAGAAGATTGTCACCCTGCCGTGGTTCCCTAGCAGGGGTGCAGCCAAAATCCAGAGAAACCCTGGGGCGGCGGCTCTGCCTGCACCTAGCTGACACCTGCAGCCCCGAGACGGGGACAGGGGCTTGCCGTCCCTACGCCTCCCCGGGCCCAGCCGGTGTCCCCAGAGCCCCGTTTGCGGGAGCGGGGAGCGCGGTGTCCCTGCCGTGCGGGCGGCCCGGGGCCGGGCGGGGGCGGCTCGGCCGGGCTGCCCGGATCCCCCCGGGAGAGGGCAGCAGCACTCCCGCGCATCGCCCCACCGAGGGGCTGCGAAGGCACCTCGGCCTGTCCCACACCGCCCCGACAGCAGCGGCAGCCGGGCGAGCGATGGAAACGCCCCAGGCCAGGCGCTCGGCGTCCCCGCCGGAGTTGTCCCTCCCGTGGGTCTGCGGGCACCGGGAGGGACAGGCTGGGGGGGCAGAGCTGCGCCTTCATCTTCACGGGTCGAGGGGGATGCGTTTTCCCACGTCTTGAGAGACTTTAATATCCTCCTGCTAGAAAATGTATTCTTCCTGCCTGTGGATACTGGTCTTGGGGGTGTGGAGAGGGAAAAAAGAAAGAGAAAATTAAGAAAGAAACATCTTAAAAAAGAAAAAGTGGAAGGGAGAGAATAAAGGAAAAAAATTAAAAGCTCAAGAGTTTCAGATGAAGTTTCTGAGCAGCCAGTTGCTGCAGACCTATAAGGAAGATGTCTGGTCACTAAGTGCTTCTCTTTTTTACCAGTAATAAACATGACACTACAAAGTAAACAACAGAAAGTCACTAACTTTTTGGGCTGTTGTTCAGAACAAGGGCTCAAAGAAGGCATGGTCCCCTTCTCTGATAACGGATAAATTTGGTTACCAAGCAGAAGCCAGCATTTACACTGAAAACTCAGCTGTCAAGCTCATTCAGTCAATTTTCTTGTAGACGTGGTGCCATTACCTTTCTGCTCAACCCCATCAGAGGGGTGGTACTCAAAAAGGGGATTTAGCCTTGGCCAGCAAATCTTAGAAATATTCAAGAATATCAGAAATCTTGTGTGAATATATCCAATTATACTTGAAAACATATCCAAGTGTTTCAATATCTGCCCTGACTATAAGCAAGTGCATTATTCAGCAGAAGGAAGAATCTTTCCTTAAAAGTGCAGAAACTGAACATAGTAAATGAATATTGATTTCCTATGCCATCTTGCTGGATCTGAGGAGATGGCAGTGTGAGCCTGGGAAAATGAACAGTTTGAAGCTGTGAACCTGGTTTTCCTGTCTGATTGTCTGTCTTCCTGCTTCCCTCAGTGCTCCTTCTCCTGATTTATGCTACTGTGAGCTGAGAAACAAACTCTTTTTTCAAGTTTTCTTGTTATCTTTGAAGGATGATGGCTTAGATAAAACCTTAACACCAGAGGACTGAAAAAGAGGAACAGACCATAAATGTCAAGGCAGTGCCAGAAAATTAAGTGATGACTAAGAGTGAAAGGAGTCGGGGAGTGCAATGGCCTCTGGAAGGGAGACTGCGGCAGGCAGCAGCTCAGAGGGCGGGAAGAAGCAGAAGAAAGGGCTCTGCCTCCTAAACCAAAACTGCTGCACAGAAGACAGACTACGCATCATCTGAAATAGGGGCGGGCAAGAGCAGAGAGGTGTGAGGGCTGTCCACAGAGAGATGTTTCTGGCATTGTGGAAATGGAAGTCTTTTTAAATCTTGACCAATTCATTGCAAAAATGGGATGCTCAACATGAACAAAGGATCAGTGTATTATATCTTCTTTGCACAACTATTCTCTGCCTGTGGAAAGCTTTTCTTCCCCCTCTCCATCACAGTCCTTCACATCTGTTTTAATTCACAGGGCCATTGTTGGCTCCTTCGTGTGCTTGTTGGGGCTGATGTCAAAGCCTAACCCGTTTAAATGACTGTTTTTCAGATTCCACATTTCTAATGATCCACAGAGCGTTAGAAACTGGTCCAGAAAACAGTAGCACATATGTAATTAATAAAGGGCACACACACGTCTTCATCACACCCATGACAATGAATTTATGAAGAAATAAATATGTCAAATAAATTGTCAGTATGTTGAGGCATTTTAGTTCGCTGCAAGTCAAAATCACCCTGGCAATACCTTGGAGCTGGTTTGAGCCAACTCTTATTTTCAAAAGATGATGTGCGCTTTGTTTAAAAGCGATTGATAAACACTTGTCTAGCTGCACTATTTCTGGTCAGACTGAGCCACTGTGCCTGCTAGCACTGCCCAGTTGGAGCATTATTTTTCTGTGTGCACAGCAAAGAATATGAAAACCTCACTCAGGGCAAGAAGACAGAGTCACATCTGCACTAAACCATGAAGAATGAGCAAAAATACTCAAAAGTCAGGAAAACAAAAAGCAGTTGATTCACATCTATGTCAGTCCTTAATTCAGAAACCACCAAAATTTATCAGTGTCTTTGCAAATCAGATGCCAAATCCTGGCTCGAGCTTTCAGGAGCAATAGTGTTGTACCAGCTACTTGAAAGTCAGGGAAGATCAGACGCTTGGAAAGTGAAGACACACTCAGGAACATCATTCTCTGGGTAAGTACAAGAAACTTCTATCAGCAAGTGTAACTTCATCAATGTTAGACTTACAGAAAATGTGTGTCATACAGAATGCTTTTTTAGGAATGTTCTGCAAATTG
Source organism: Lichenostomus cassidix (assembly GCF_008360975.1). Classification (NCBI taxonomy): domain Eukaryota; kingdom Metazoa; phylum Chordata; class Aves; order Passeriformes; family Meliphagidae; genus Lichenostomus; species Lichenostomus cassidix. Next base: position 68,130,386 of record NC_139483.1, on the reverse strand, counting down.
GTTTATTCCCTGAAGTGCCAAATGAAACAAGGAGACACAGCATCACAGTTTTCCAAAGAGCTGTGACTAGGTCTACTTTGCCAGGCTGTCCAACTCAACTGCATTGTGTTGTCTTTGGCAATTGTATGGCAAATTGTCAAACAGACTTTGTTTGCCAAGCCAAATCACCACATTCTCATTTTGGAGAATCACAAACCCCCTCCATGTCAGAGTAAGGTTTGGGGTTACATTTAGGGTTAGATGCCACCTAGTACATCCAATTCCTCCTTTTTGCTAGCTGTTCACTTGGGGAGAGGCTGGACCTGCACTTGACATCCTCACAGGATCAGTGATTATATTTCTGACCATCACTGTCCACGGAGACCTGCCCAGGACCCATTTTCCATATCCACCTGCTCCTGAAGCCCATTGTTGTAGCCTCTGGTGGATACTCAAGCCACCTTCAGCTGGAACAAGCTGGGTGGAGGAGCCCTGGACACTGTCCTGTCCCTGCGACTGGGTTATTGGAAGGCACTGAAGTGACCTGTGATGGTAAGCCAGAAAGCCAGCAGTAATTTTCCCATTCCCAAACAGAAGTACAGAGAACACTGAGACAGGCCATTCATCAGCTACTCCTCTTCCCTATTTAGTACCAGCACACCTCTGGAGAGAGAAAACTACCCCACATCTTTGTATGAAGGCTTTTATTTTCCATAAGCATATAACAGCATAACAGCTTCAGAAATCATATGTACTGCCATATGACCTTTGCTTAGACCTTAAATGTTTGCATATAGTCCTCTTTATTAATCCAATGCACAGAGAAATGTCATTTCCATGCACCTCTGAGAGTTTTTACTGTGGAAAGGGAAGAAAGAATAGGTACATTGTATTTTTAGAATAATGACTAGAAAAACAATAATTGTCAGTAGCAATCATGCCAGCCTGTAAAGATACAGCTAGAAGTAAGTTGATGGTATTTTTTTTTGTTTGGGTTTTTTTTTCAGGATGCTGCACTTGAGCAATGGAATGATATCACATTTAAGGTCCTGTGTGGCATTGCCATTTCCTTACTCGTATGCATCTAATTAAGTCTTAATTGTGCTGTTCGTTATGAAATGAAAGAAGAGCTGTTAGACTGGATATTTTTCATGTCAGTAAAACAGGATGATACCAATGAAATAGCTAATGTATAGAAAAATAAAGTATGAAAAAAGACATTTGAAGATAATATTTAAAACACAGCAGAAACATTGGAAGCAGCATAATAGCAAAATTACCACAAATAACTTCTTGATTAACACAAATAATATGAAAGCTGTATTCTTTTTATAGCTCACTGCAGTGTGGATGTCCATGCTCAGATGTCCATTTCTGTCCATGCTCAGAAATACCCAGTGAGCCAAATTCTACCCTGGTGTCAGTGTGGTATCATCCCAAACTCCTCTTCGGCAGGAAGCAATCCAAAACTGTTCTTCCTTTTTGCACAGATTGTTTCCTGCTACTCGTATATCTCCATTGAATTTCATTAAGTTCTCAAAGCACAAGCCTAAAATATGGCTCCTAAGGGAAAATGGCTGGGCTTTGGCAGACATTGGATCAGCTTGTACACCCATCGTGTTTCATTCCTTGTGTTGCAGCCCCTCTGGGATGAGCCAGTGGAGGACACCCTCCAGAGCAGGAGCCCTTCCCTCCTGCACACATGTGGCCAAGATTGAAGCAATGGTGCTGAAGCTGACATGAACATCTAAACTAATCAGATAAGGGAGAAAGAACATTTTGAAAAGTGTCTCCAAATATATTGGTCCTGGTGAGTTCTTTGCTTTACATCTCGTCTTTGAATTGTACCAATGTACTTCCTTCTACACATGATCGTAAAAGATTATCTATTCACTAATATAATTCCCTAGAAAAAGTTTTCCCTTTCATCTCTAGGTGAAGGGTCACAGCAAGATGGGCACTAACAGAAGATAGTATAAACATGGCAGGTTATTTCAATAAATGTATTGAATGTAAGCATAGATTATCCTACAGAGTTGCAATCTAACCTGAAGTACTCCCCATTTGTGTTGATGCTGAGAAACAGAAAAGCAAAAACAAAACAAAACAAAACAAAAAAAAACAACAAAAAAAAAAGAAAAAAGAGAAAAAGAAAAGTATTCAGCACAATTTTAGGTTATTGTAACAAGGTGCTTGCTGGTGAACGGTCGGCAGAGACACCTGTGGAGGCAAAGTTCACCGTGGCTGCATCCTACCAAGCCTCAGCCAGCTGCAGCCACTGCACTGCTGTGAGCTGTGAGGAACTTGGGAAGAGCCAAGCATTGTTCCCACCTGGGGTATGTCACCAGCATTCGTCCATTGTGGTTCCCACAAAGAGCCAAATTTACCCGTCTGTGAATTTTCGAGTCAGTTTACCGAAGTTCACCGAGGTTGTGTGCCTGTGAGAAAGGGAGCGTGCTTTGGTCAAGAGGCTGTAAACGTAATATTGAGTACCAGGCGGATAACAGGAACTAACAGGCACTTCCAAAAGACTACTGCTGGATGAAATTTTGTAAACAGTCACCTTCACACTTTGCAGAGTTTATCACCCTGTTTCTCTTCCAGCTCACTGTTGTGACCTGAAAGTCGCTTCCCCGCTTCTAAGGACTCACACAGAATTTATGTGAAAAAACCAAAAAAATTGTCTCAGCTGTAAATATCATATGTAATTAATGCAACTTATAGTACTGGGATGATTTTTATGGATGTTTTATTTGTAATAGCTTCTTTTAATTTTTTTAGGGTGTTTTTGTTTAAAAAACGTCCGTTCCACCCCCACACCCCAAACTCGCCCCCTCCCCCCCAAAACAACCAACCAACGACAGATGAAAAACCCACAATCCATTTCCCGTCTTAAAACTGATCTAATACTGTGAACTCAATCTTTCTCTGCAAGGAGGAACTGTACAAACCTAGCTGCAGGGATAGTGCAGGCAATCTGGCCATCCTGGCCACACCATGCCCCCGAAACCTCTGGCCGGCAGGATTTAGCTCTAGTTCATATTCAAGGGGACAGTTGCACTGGCTCCTTCCAGGGGCGAAGGACCCCAAGCAAATTTTCAAGAAGGGATTCAGTGGCAGAGGAGAGGTCAGGCTGTGACAGTCTATAAAATAATAGAATTTGACTTTCCTACCTTTCTACACTGTATTAATTGAAGTGTTTGAAAAAGAGGAGTTAATTATTCGACACGAACCTGTCAATTCTTCAGCAGCTTGGCCAAGCCTTTCTCAGCAGCACGGATTTGTGAATGTCTGGGACTGCGTTACGTGAATTGATGTCTCACCGTCTTCCAGCTATTCAGAGCCTGCATACCTTTGTCCACAAATGATTTAAAAAGTAAAAAGGAACGGGAGATCCCAGGAATTTCCCACGGGATTTGCAACTTGTTCACTCGCGGTGAAAGCGGGGACACACCCGCACAGAGCGGCGAGTCCCCAGCCCCGACTAGGGCCAGCCCCACTCCGTGAGAGCTCCGTCCCACAGCCGGGCACCGCTGCAGGAACTCTCCCTGCACGGTTCCTTGTGGAGAGGTGCTGGGCCCCGGCGTCGCGCGTGGAGCCCCCGCCCGTGGGAGCGCAGCCGCTCTCCCCCGCAGCCCTCCCGCGCACTTCGGGGCACCGTGGGGCGGGTGGGGGTGGTGAGGATAGATGAGTGTCCAGACAGACGGATGGACAGACTTCAGGTGCGCCCTTGCTCTGGCTCACGGCCCTCTCTCGGCGGGGGCAGTGCTGGGGCAACCGCCGGGGCTCGCTCCCACTCAGACCTCCGGAGAGCGGCTGAGATTATTTTCCTTCAGAGCGCGGAAATACAGAGACCAGATTCGGGGCGTTTTGGCGAGCCAGGTGTTCCCTTTCTCACTACCCCTGAAGTTGCCACAAGGGAGGCTTACACAACTCAGCAGAGGAAAGGACAGGAGCCGGTGAAACCCAGCCCACGCCCAGGGGTACACGGGACGCCCCCGCAGCCTCACGCCCACGGAGCTGGGCACACTGCCCCGTCACAGGTGAGGTGGGCACCGCGGGGCGTGGGGCTGAGCGGCAGCAGCAACCTGTTGACACCAGCGACCGGACAGGCCAGCTTCCCGGGGCTAGGGGCGGCTTCCCACTCCCCCCAAAACCTCCCACCCTTTTCTCCTGGGCAGAGTAGGGCCGCGGGCACGGCTGGGTAAAGCCCGCTCGGTGCTGCGTCGGGGATCCGGGATAAGCCCAGGCTGTCCTGCGCCCCTTGGGGAGGGGGCTTGGGGGGGCGAGGGTCCGAGAGCCGGATACAAGCCAGTTTTTTTTGGCACGGTGAAGGGGCTGTTTGGAGGAGCGGCCGTGGCTGCAAGCTCGGCGGTGGCTTTGGGAGCGATGCCGCCCTCCCGCCCCGCTCCCCCGGGCCCCCCGGGCCTGCCGCCCCCAGCCCCCCGGCCCGCCCCGCCGCCGCCGCCGGGGTCGCCTCCCCTGCCCGGGGCCGCTCTGGGACTCGGCTTTTTGTTATTTTCACGGAGAAGATATTAATTAAAAGAAATACATGATTAAAAAGTAATGAGTTGAATAAAAATTATCTCCGCTCATTTTCTGATTATGTTAATTGTTAAAAACCCTTCAATCACGCTGTTGCAGTCAATGGGTTTTAATGTGAAATTAGTGGGCTCTTGATAACTTACAGTCCAGAATAATCCTGGAGGTTTAGTCATCATTCCTAATAACGAGATGTTACTGAGAACGGAGATTTTACATGATTTTGCCACATTCAGCCCTTCCCCCATGAAAGGGTCTGCCTTTGTGGCACACAACTTCAATTTTCATGCCTACGACTACTTTGTTAGTCTTCCCCTGTGTACTGCTCCATTATACGCCAATTACATATTTTATGTGTCTGTGTGTCGTCTGAATATTTAGAAAAAAACTCACCATTTGTCCGATATAAGAAAAGAAAAATAAATTTTTGCCCCTCATAGATTTCGAATTTTATTTTAACCGTCCAGCTCATCTTGGATATTGCGACTCTTCCTTTGCTCTGATTAATTATCTCCCAAAGAAATAAGAACAGGTTTATACTGAAAATATTGAAAGTAATTAAACTATTAAGGGGGGAAAGTATTTTCTGCAGGCGTTGGTATTCTACGGGCTTAAAGACTACGGGTGGAAATAAATATGGAGAGTTTCTCCCACGGGTGATCTCAAAGAGCCCGGGATATGTCAACTTCAGCCCCGGGGTTCGGAAATGCTGTGAAATTTGCCTCTCAGAGTGGGACGAAATGACGGCCCCCAGACCACTCATTAGAGCCAACGTGTTTCTGCCCTAGAAATTGTTTTAAGAGAGGTTTCATTTTCATGCAGATAACTAAATGTATCCTTTTCTGTTCGACAGCCTCGAAAATTTTCGCCTACAAACCTCTCCTCGCACCCACCTTACAATTTAGCTAAAATTTCGAGCACTGACAGCAAACGGACTCCTCGCTGGAAGGAAAGAAGGAAGGAAGGAAAGGAGCGGGGCGGAACAGAGGAGCGGCTGCGGAGCAGCGATCCGTGCTGGCAGCCCGGGAAGTGCCCGAATTCCTTCGCAGGGGCTGAACCCGCCGCGGGCGAGGAGCCGCCCGGGGAGCGGGCTCTGGGAGCCCTGGGGACCCACGGGCAGCTGCCGGGCCCGTTCAGGGCCACTCCTCGAGGTTCAGAAAGGGGAGGGGGAAGAAAGAGGGGGGGAAGAAAAGAGGGGGAGGAAAAGGCAGCAGCAAAATTGGCGCTCTCTGTTTGTGCCTGTGCGTGTGCGCGCATAGCCACGTATTCCTTCCCCCTGAGACAAAGTGCTGCTGCCGTGCATCCCTCTGTCACTGCAAGGATATCTAATTATTGCTGACAGATAAGAAAAGACGTTTTCGGACGGACCGAGGGGGCTGGCGAGGGGGGCGGCGGAGTGCGGGGCGCATTCCCGGCCAGCTCTGCACAGATCAGGCCGTGGAAAAGTCTCCGCCACAGCGACCTGGGCTGCCGCTGGTTTCATATTGATCCCCTGTTACCGCCGGCGAGGAGCGAGTGTTTGCTGGCCTTGCGGGGAGGAGGGGATTAGGGCCGGGTCCTGCACACTGCTTCTGGCTCCTTTGGGGTGGGGGGAGGCCGGCCAGGATCGGGCCCTTAGTGTGCTCCCCCCATGGGAAGCCGCGGGCCAGAGACACCTTCCCGTTCCCCACCCGTGCCTGCCCTCTCCCCGCCCCCGCCCCGAGGCAGCTCCCGAGGGCGTCGGGCCTCGGGGAGGAGGGGGAAGTTTATGTCCTAGTTTGTTGTGAAGGGGAGCGCTTGGGGGGTTGTGGCTTGGTTTGTTGTTGTTTTGGTTTGGGTTTTTTTTTTTTGTTTTTTTTTTTTTACTTGAGCTTCTGGTAAAAAAAGAGCCATTTGTTTACAAAGCCCCACTGCCCCCATCTGAGCCCACCCGGCGGGGCTCCATCAAGGAGCGGGGGGGATCCCCTCCTCGCAGGGCCCCCTCGCCCGTTCATTTCCCTATTTGCATCCGCAGTTAGCTGAAGATCATTTTAATAAATAACAATGAAAGGGAAGCGCATCTAGAGGGCTTGTCGGCAACATTCAAAAGCCAATAGAGTTTATAATTTTACTCTATCATTTCTTATTGATTAGAGTAATCAAGATAAAAAGCTAGCCGGGCTCGGAGAAGTTCAGCGGCATATCATTAAAGATAAGAGTCAGTTAATTCTGGCGCAGGGGTAATGGTGCCGGCGATGAAGAGTTCATTTGCATGAGATGCTGAGCCCCGTAACAAGAGGACAAAAATCACTAATTAGGACTGCAGAGTGTCTCGAGTTCTTCAAGCACCCTTTAGAGATGAGGGATGATGCAAAGCGACCGCACTTTTATGTAAATTCAGGCCAGGACACCGCGACTGGGGTGCTGCTCCCCGGCAGGGATTGCCGAGCGGGGACGGGCCGGGTCCCCGGGGCAGCTCCGGGCTCCGGTGTGCGCGGCCGCCGCGGCACCGAGCCTGCGGGACACCGGCAGCCCCGAGCAGCCCAGGCAACTCAGAGAAACACGGCTGCAGAGAGTGGCGGGTCTGAGCTGAAATCTGCGGGGTTGGGGGAACAGGACAAGAAGGGAGAAAAAAGATTTTAAAAAAAAATAAAACAAAACCCCTTTGCTGTAAGGTTTATTCGTGAGTTTAAAAAAAATAGAGGGAAAAAAGTGTCACACTAATGAAAAATAAAAAATCTGCACTAAGGTACCCGTGAGTCTGCGGGTTGCTAAAAACTAGGGAGAGAGCTTCGCGGCAACCTGGGAGCAGAGTCCACATCTCTGCGGGGAATGGGGAGCGCCAGCCGCCCCCCACCTTCCGAGAGACAAGCTTGCGATCAGCCACTCCCTCCCGCTTCCCGCGGGCTCCCGTACACCTCCTTCCTCAAGGAGCACGAGTGAGACCATCGCCCCCTCCTCTCACCAGAGCTGCTCTCTTTCCCCTCGTCCCCGCTCTTGTCTCGCCCCCTCTATGATCTCACAGACAGACCCAAACCCGAGCAAAGCCCCTGAGATTCGGACAGCCCTCCGGGGAGGAAGAACACCACACCCGTGGGGCTTTGGGAGAGCTCCCCCCAAAGCCGGGGGGCCAGCAGTAGCCTGGTGGCTATCGAGTTGTTTACTTGCCCGAAAGCTATCAGCCGCGGGAGGCTTGGCAGCTGGCTGTCAGCGCTAACTTTGCCCCTCGCTTGGCCGGGGAGTAAAGGATTCACGGCCTTCTTTGGGCTAATTGTAGGTGTCAGCGTGGAAAGCGGCAATGTTTGCTGCCTCTCAAAAGTCTCACTGTCTCTCTCGCCCCCCAGCAGCTCCCGGCCGGCCCCGCACGCACAGGCAGGACCAGGTGTCCCTGCTCCACGCACCCCTCACGGCCACCTCCTCCTCTCTCCCGTGTTCACACCTTTCTCTCTCCACACGTGTCTCTCCTCAGCCGACCCGGCTGAGCACACACCTCCCTCGAGAGCACAACGACCCCTGACCTCTCACCCCGGGGCAGATACCCCTCTCCCGCTCCGTTCCCTGCGCACTCGCGATCCAGCGCACCCCCGCGCCTCGCCGTCTCGAGTGCACGGATTCCTCGCATTCCCAAAGCCCCTTCTGGCACACGTGCACCTCTCGGCAGCCCCTTGTACGCCCCAGCACACTCACATGCACACACCCCCCACCTTCCCTGCAAGCTCACCTGCTCACACGCCCTCAGACAGACAGACAGACAGATAGACACCCCGCTTCACAAACCTCCCCCCGCCCCCGGCACCCCCCGTCCCCTCGCACAGCCCCTGAGCCGGGGCCCGGGCCGGTGCGGAGGAGGGTGGCCGCGCTCCTCCCGCCTCGCCTCCCCGGTCCCCGGCTCTTTGGACTTTTGTCTGGCTATGTGGCTGAAGGCTCCTTTCCCCTTGTTCTTCCCATAGAGAATAAAGTCAGTCTGTATTTAATGGTTATGGCGGATGTGAGGAGGATTTGGCAAATGAAGAGGCCTTTTGCTCTAAAATATTGTTCCTTACGTCGTGTGAGTCTACCAACCCACCACGACCCCATATTCTTCTCCGGGTGTCTGACTCGAATGACAAACGAGCTGATTTTTTCAGTACATCGCTGGGAAATGTAGTGAGTGATAATAGAGATTTCTCTTTCATTTTTTACGCTTGACTTGGTTATTGTTGCTTTTCTTTTCCCGTGATTCCTTCTGAGGATTAGCTCTGACTTCCCCACTATTGGCGGTCAAAGTGGCCCAAACTCTGGATGACAATTGATGGGGATCAGGGGATTGCCCATTCTGTGCCTGTAAGAACTGATTTGTGCCAGAGAAACTCATCAAGTATAGGCGAAGAATAAAAAGCATTTGGGGGTAAATGTATTCATTGAGAAGGGTTCTTCCAAATTGCTTCTAAGTTTTCTTAATGAAAAGTAACGCTTGCAGCAATCAACGGCTTTTTGACGGATTACAAACCTGGGTAGGACTATGGGGCTGCATTTAAAAGTGCCCTAGCCTTAGCATGAGGGCAACTTGCTCACAAAAGTGTAGGAACGAGGGTCATGCCGCAAAATACAAAGCTGAGGTTTGATGCGTGTAGGAGTAATGAAAGGTGCATTAATTTATTAACATGGTGCGCGTAGGGAAAGTGAAAGAACAGCCCGGTGTAAGAAGAATCATTAACTCTCTACCCCAGGGACCCACCCAAGCCTCGCCATTTACATCAAAATAGTTACTGTATCTTCAGAGATAAAAAAAAAAATCCCTCAGCAGCCACAGTCCGGGTAAAAGGTGGAGGACAGGAGAAAAGAAAAAAAAAAGGAAAGAGGCAGGAAAGAGAAAGGAAAGAGAAGAGAAAGGAAAGAGAAGAGAAAGGAAAGAGAAGAGAAAGGAAAGAGAAGAGAAAGGAAAGAGAAGAGAAAGGGAAAGGGAAAGGAAGAGGTGTCAGCAGAGGTACGGGGCAGGAGAGCAGGTACAAGGGCTCGACAGCCCGGCCCCAGCTCCATGGAGGCCCCGCCGAGCCCCTCTGCCCCGCTGCCGCTGCTGTCCCCGGGGCGGTGGGCGCGGGGCGGGCGGCTCTGTCCCGCCGCGGGGCTTTGGGCAGCAGCGGAGGGGCCCCGGGGCCGTCACCCTCGGCGCCCCTCCCCCTGAAGTGTGGCTTCGGGCGTTTAAACATCGATTTTGATAATTAGTCTAATCATTAGGGGCTGGGGACAGCGCCCGGAGAGGGGACCGGGCGGGAGGTGGCATCTGCGGGGGGCGCGGGCTTTGTCCCGGGCTGGGTCAGCGCTCCACCGGCCCGGCCCGGCCCGGGCTGCATTTCGCTTTTCGTGCGACTTTTTTCTTTTTTTCTGTCGTATTTTTCTTAAGCGGTCGAAGGACACAATGAGAACGGCCCCGAAGTGAAAAGGGTAAGGCCGGGAAGGGGAGCCGGGAGGAATCTTCAGTCCTTTCCCGCATTCCCTTCAAGCCCGAAAGGCCAGAATATTAACTTTTTTCCCCTTGCATCTTGTCAATGCTATCATGGCTTTGATGGGAGGGTCTTCAAGGTGGCACATTTCTGAACTTAACCCCTTTTCAAACTAACTCTCTACCTCCCTTGTTAGTGCCCAGCTCTGAACTTCTGAAGAGTATTTTTGTGTGAGTCAGGGTTCATTCACTCGGGGGCTTTTGTAGGACTTTCTTCCTTTCAGCCCTCAGTGTGTTACACCAATTAAAGGACGACGTGCTGTAAATGTAATGGGCCGAGCAGTGATTGTTTTTGACAAGCAACAAAACACATAGATCCACCCCTTAGATTAGGCCGTTGAAGGGAGGTTCATGCCGGTCAGTTTACTGAATAGTTCATGAACTGTAATTCTGAGGGCTTGTGTGAAAGAAAATGTCTCTCTCCCTTTCTTTTCTTTTTTTTTTTTTTCTTTTCCCCTCTAAAAGAAGAAACACCAAGCATCTAGGGGGAAGGGGATGGCTTGGGAGGGTGAGGGGAGTTAGAGGAGAGCAGAGGTGGCTTTGTCTTGTCATTTAGCAAGAAAAAAAAAAAGAAGCTAACAGTCAAGCCACTTTATGTCACTAAACATGTCAGCCTCCTTTGCAGAGATGCTCCTCTCCATACATCTTTATAGGCAGCCTCGAGCTCATAACCTGCTACCTGCTCCCATCCACTCAGTGTTTTTATCAGGTTCCGACCTCTCTCACAGCTGAATCTGAAGCCTTGATAATTCCAACTTCATTCCACAGGAGGAAGAAAGTGTGGATTAGGGTTGAACCTTTGAGAAGCATAAAACACAAGAAAAATGGTATCATATCATGGGCCTGATCCTGTTCCTCTTCAACTCAGTGGATGGAGGGGTGGGAGAAAAGGGAAAATCCTCTATAACCTGAACAGGACCTGAGTCAAAGGGGTTCTGGAAATGGAAAATGATCCTTTCTCAAATGGCCGAGGGCCAAGGTGGTCCTTGACTCGTCTATTTAAGTCCAAGCAATTTGGATATTCTCAGGGAAGGGGTAGACACAGTCACAGACTGTGGAAAGAGTGGAAATAAAGAGATGGATGCTCCTTCTTGAAAAGGAATGAATTTCTTCAGCCTTTCCTATGAAAGATAATCCTGAGCATGTCACATTCCCTTTAATCCCAGAGGCATCTGCAGTCCTGCAGCTGCACGGGTACCACGTGTGGGTTTGTGAAGGGAACCACAATAGTTCAGCTCTGTGGAGATGGCTTGGGAGCAGATACAGCACAGAAATGCCTTCAGAGCCCTTTGAGAAAGAGATATGCCTCAGCATGTAACTCCAAAAGTCAGCCTGTGGGGTGATCCCTGAAAAGTAGTCTACTTTGGGAATTCCTGCTGAAGAAATACATGATCTGCTCTCCACTTTTGCCAGGCATCATTACACTCCTGAACTGATTAATAAAATAAATAATCCCTCTTGCATTCAGATGTGTTGTTTCTCTAGGCATTTTTAGTGACTCCCAAGCATTGCTAAATCCCTGTAATTCCTGTGGGGGCCCAGCAATGGAAATGTGGAAATGATGTGGGCAGCTCTCACTTCAAGATCCAGAATTACTGCCATGCAAAAACCCATTTGGAGCCATCTGAGCCTAGGTAGCAGTGCATAGCATTTTTTTCTAACCCTTCCTTCCTTCAGTTCAATACAATGGGACCTAATTCCCACAACACTTTTTTTGGATGCAGCAAGTTGTTTACACTGGTAATAAGCTCACTGTATGCGCTGTAAAATTTGTACTTGTTACTGCAGGAGATTAATGAATATGTGAATCACAGCTGAGGAGTTTAACTCTCATTGACTTCATTATGCAGAAGGTACCAGGAAACAAAAAGACACGTGTGCTAACTCATAAACAGAAGTACATCTCTAATTCCAGTCTGCAGGCCGTGCTAGAGCAGACTTTACATCTGCTCCCCCAAAAGAACAGTGTGCTGCTCACGCTGGCACACAGACCACAGTCATTTGAGGCCACAAATGCCATAGGAGATGGAGACACTGTGTGGCTGATGGGCACATACCAAAGGGGAGATGCCTGACTTGGAGGTGTGAGATCTGCTCCAGAGGGAGGGGGATCAGAACAGAATGGAGGTCAGAGAGTGCTCTGGCAAAGGATAAGATCACCATCTGATCTGTGTGCTTGATTAATGACAGTGCAAAATGCTGCAAAACATTCTGGTATACAAAGAAATATGTTAAAAAGGCCCCTCCTCTATTTCCCACCCTTCTCAGCAGCGGCAGGAGAAAGCTCCACCTGATAAAATTAGTGGAGGTATTTCTGCGGACAGAGGCTTCCTGGAGAATTTGTGCTCCTTGTTCCTTTCCAACTAGGTCTTTCAAAGGACTTTTCTCAGGAAAGCTAAGGAAATTTTCTTTTTCAGGTTGGGAGAGAATATTCTAAACAGCCAAGCAAAACAAGTTATAAATTTGTAAACATTTCTGTCATGCAAATTGCCTACTCTGGTTGCAGCAGGGCAATTCTCATTTGGGAGAGAAAGCATAACCTGCACAGGGGTTGCCAGTTGTACGTAATGTAGCTGTCCTAAGCCCGTGCCAAACAACCTTTCTGCTATGCCAAACCATCCCAGATTTTGTGTAAATTTATTACACCAAGCACACAGCAGCTGTTTAATTGCAGAGAATTTAGGACAGGAAGTGAAGAATAAATCTGCATCCAATTGAATCCACAGCATGTAATTATCTGGAGCACAAATGGGTAAATAACTAAAACTAATGTGTCTAGGAAAATAAAAGCACACATATAGACACATATTTGTGTGGGGAATGGAAGTGTGTTTCATTCAAGTAAAATGACTCACTAGCAGTGTTCCCTTGATCTGGCTCCAAGTGTTTGCAGTATGCCTCTGATTCTCTCCTGAAGAGTGCAACATGACTTCAAAGCACTGTAACTTTTTTCCAGGTATTACAGATTACTTTACAGCAGCAGATCTCATGATCTGATGGCTCAGAATAGCAGGCAGGAGGAAATCAGCCTGTAAATTCATCACAGAAATTAACAGAGATTTGTGCTGCCTGAGGCTGGTTATAGACTCTTCCAAGAGATGAAGAGGAATGACAAAAAGCACCTACTTTCACCAGTGAAGAAATGACTGTGCTTGTGGCTTCCACAGAACCAGGGAAAATGAGGACTGGGAGGGATTCATTTTTATTTATCTCCTCTAAGACAGAAGTACAGTATTTTTTTCATTCTTTTTGCAATTCTGTACTTTTCCTAAGAAGAACAAAGAAGAATGAGTGTGGGTGTGTTTTTTCAGAACAGGTTTTAATTTTTGCTGATTGCTGTGAAAATTCATGTTTGAAAATGAACCAATAGAAAAGTGTACATTCAATGAATGGATATGGACAGGCTGCAGTAAGCTGCACCCCCCAAAATGTGGGGAAAGTTTTGTGTCTTGTAGATAGATGATTGACAAGTAATGTCAATCTCCTGTGGAGATGGTTTTCAGATCTCCTCCCCGAATAGATGTCGAAAGCACCATCCTGCTTATCCAAGTTGATACAGTGTGAATACAGCGCTGGGTAGCTGCATGCAGCAGGAAGGCTGCAGTCTGAAAAATCTGTAAACCACATTTACTCATAGATGTGATATCCAGAAAGTGTGCCTACTAATCTGCTCCCTGCATTTTCTCTCTTCTCCTCTACGTAATTTTCCTTGGCTTGCATAACCATTTGGACACTCCTGTTAATGCTGTATACCCATTCCCAAAGCCATGAGCCACTTTTACAATCTTCTTAGCTCTCAGGGTTTCTCAAACAACCCACTGCAGGGGGAAAAAAAAGTCCACTGAACTAATCATACACATTTCTTTGGGTGGAATAGTTTATTAAAGAATTTTAGTTTCTTCTTCTTTAATGGAGATATATTTTGGAGATGAAGCAAACGGAGAGGATCAAAGCAATTTTTCATTACTGGGTGGCTGAATGATGGTTAGTGAGACTAGAGGAGATTGACTGTTTTGTAGAGAGATTAGCAGAATTCACATTGCTGCTGAATGAAAGGTGGAGGAGGCAGAAACCCTAAACAAGTGAATTCAATTACTTATGAAAGGAATAGGGTAAATGAGGATTCTCTCTTTGGGTTTGCTCCAGGAAATATTTCTGAAAAGTTTGTTGAAGAATACCAGTCATCCAAACCCTAATTTTGCTATTATGTAAAAACTCGTTGCTCCGTGGCAGCTTGCGATTTGGAAACGCTTCCCTTGTTTTGTGTACGCTGTTGGCGCGTCACCTCTTCATTTAATTTTGTTCTCAAATTACACCACCCAGTGCAACTTGTTTGCACATGTGGCAAGGATTTCAAAAGGAATATAAACCTGATCCCAAGCCCACCGGAGTTAAAGCACACATCCTCCTCATCGTCCCTGGACAGCAGCCCCGGCGGAGGGAGCAGTGAGCCACCTTCACAGGCTGGGGTGTGATCGCTGCTCCTGGGAGGTTTGCTGTGCTCGGAGCTCTGGCGTGCCCTGGCACAGCCTCAGACAGCCTAGAGTTCATGACCTGGGAAGTTTAGAATTTCAGTTTATCTGCTATGTGGCAATATTGTAAGCAATATGGCATGGTAGGAAATGGCATTTTTTCCGCAGACCCTTAAAGCAAGGTCTGTTGATTAAGAAGCAGTATGTTTTCAGTGCAAGCCTCTACCTCTGTTGGGGCTCCCTGGAGGAGGACAGTGCTCCCAAGTACACAACACGCTCTCCTCTCCCCAGTACATTTGAGGGTGCTAAACACAGAGGGATCCCAGTTTCCTAGAGGGAACTCCAGAGCAAGGGCTGAGAGCTCAGGCAGTAAATCCTGCAGAGCCAGGTAAGGAGAAGGTTTCCCAATGGCACTTCTTCCCTCATTCTGATGTACCAGAAGACATTGCTGTGCAGACTCAGAGTGGAGAGACATTAATGTTCCTACAGATGTTCCTTCCAAGCAGAGATTTCCCCTTTCCACATCTGCTGGGCCCCTGCTAACCTCAGAACTGTTTCTTAGTGCTGCAAACCTGATATAACCTCATTCCCTTCCTACCTCCCACCCTGTCTCAAACTGTACCTACCAAATTCTGTTGCCTCCCCTGTGGGTGCCTCTGCCCCTCCCAAATCCCCCCAGCTCAAGGGACACAGTTCCATATCTTTGGGCCTACAAAAGCTTTGGATGCCATAGAAAAGTCCCACAGTCTCTCAGCAGTCAGAGTTATTGGGTGAGGTGCTGTGCACGATGCAGGGGACAAGCTGATCTCTGCCCTTCATCACCTCCTAAGTCATGTCTCATTTTATCCTGTCCCCTCCCAATCGTTCCTCTCATCCATTCCCACGGTGGCAGGTGAGGTTACACTTTATTCACTCTATTTATAAATGCTTTTTGGCTATGTGGTCTGGAGCTTTAGACAGGGATTTAGATTGATTAGAGCAAGGTAACTTTTGAGGATCCATCTCAGATTGTTTTACTCTCTGGAAAAGCAAGCAAAATTTTCTTCTTCATGAGACTGGGATTAAGGTCTTACACACACTGCAGAGGCAGCAGGAGTCAGGAAGGAAGATCCCTCTCTGCAGCACAGTTGTACCCCAACCAAACATGTTGGATTGACAGCAGATGCAGGAGAAGTTGGCAAAGGGTGGCTGTGTAAGGAGCTATCTTTCCAACTATTTCCCAGGCCCACTCTTGGAGGACACATCTCACTCTTTTCCCAGTGCCCACAGCAAAAGGCAGCACCCAGAAAACCAAGTTGCTGGGAAAAGCCACTCCTTCAGTGGAGCAGAAGAGCACAGAAGAGCTGAATCTGCAGCTGGAGGAAGTGGGTGCTGTTTCATGAAAGTAAATTAATCTGTGCTGCTCTCTTCCAGCTGATGCCATGACCTACAGTCCTCAGCTGTATAATACATGCCATGTAACAGACTGTCTTCCTCACTGGGGATGTTCCTGTTTACAGGAGGATTTCAGGAGACTGAAAGAAAGCCTTGGGCTCCCTTTCTACATCCCTTCTCTAATGACAGCATTCGCCAAGAGATTTCCTAGTTCCTCAACGTGTTACATCCAAAAGAGTCTTTGGGAGACAACTACATTTCGCCAGCATATCTGATCCTGGAGTAATTTTCAGGACATGCACTGGAAAAATTTGAACCATGTTATGGAAGCAGAGGGATTATCTTCTCTTCTAGAGTGCCTCTCTTGAGCAATATGTCTCAGGGAAATATTTGAAACTGACTTCCAGCAGGCAGCTGGGGCAAGTTGTCTGTAGCACCTTTCTTACTCCAGGGAGTAGGTGTGACTATACATTCCACTACTTCTCCCACTTGTTGGCAACCTGCCCCTCTGAATTCCTCTTTATTAAGTCTCAGGATTACTTAGACCGTTGTTGATATTAGATCTTTAACTTTATAAATTAAATACTAAATCTTTACATTGACATAACCTATATATTTTTGTTTCAGAGCAGCCTCTCATCTGCAGGGACCTTCATCTGGGTCCAGAGGGGCTACAAACCCTCTATGGGGTTTTAAAATTTGATCTGCCAAGAAAAAAGAAACCCTAATTCTGAAGCGGTTAAATCTCTCATGCCACTGCAGTTGGTGCTTTCTTACCCAGTTTATATAGTGAGTCTGTAATATTGGCAAACCCACAAATGAGGTCTTCGTAGTAAATTCAGAGCCCCACAAAACTCTGCACATCTGTGACTGCCTGGGAAATTGCCCAGTCCTGTGCACAGCCATATTTTTCTTTTTGCTAGAGAAAACCCTCTCTTGCCAGGTTGTGTGTCCATGAGAAGGAGCCCCTTTTCAGAGCAGCTCTCATTTCAGGAAGCTCTAGTTCAGTGGTAGCCTTGATCTGATCCCAGGCTGGTTGTAAATGCAGCCTTTCTTACCAGCAGTCTCTGAGTGTGCCCTGAGCCATCTCGGCAGAGCAGACAGGCTGAGAGGGACCTATTTTGCAGTGACTGCTTCCAAGATCACTCAGTGTCAGCCAGAAGCCGGCACTTTCAAGTGCTGCTTACTGACGCAGTAGAAATGCTGTCTCCTGCCCTTCACCCCTGCTCTTTGCTTCCACTGCCACTTGCCAACTCTTCTTAAAACTAAGTATGGAAAGCAGACTGCAATATCCAAGGTGTTATTCTCTCACGGCAGTGGCTGCACCTACAGTGGTGTTAATTCTTTCGCTGTTACTTCTTTGTCCTGAGGCACACAGTACTGCCTCCTTCACCAGACCTGTGGATGACATCCAAGTTACTGCTGAAGGCACCTTTAGGTCTTCAGTGGTCTGTACAATGCCTTCTCCCCAGACAGTGTGGGGCAGTTTAATGGGTCATTGCCTCTAAAGATGAGCCTTGAGTCTTCATTATGAAGTAGAACAAGTGACTTCAGGACTCAGAGGAACTATCCTTGATCCCTTACCAGAGGCTTCATAGTCTTTTTCATTAACTGGAGTCATTAAAAAGACATCTGACCCAGCACTCCCACTCTCTCTGTTTGCTGCCCATAACTCACAACTGCACAGTCACCATATGTTCTGGCTCTGTTGGTGTTAGCAAGAATTTTGGCTCAACAGAGGACTGCGACAATTATTGGCCTCCAAATCTACACTGCCTGCAACCTGTGGGAGTTTCCTTCATATAACATTTAGTCAGCTTTTCTCTGGCCCAAACTGCCCACCACAAAAATGGTGCTGCCTAAGTGGTGTTCTCTTGACAGAAGATGAGCTCGTGTGCACCTCAGGGGCTCTGTGAGAGAACCAGCCTGCAGCAAGTGAGGATCACCCTGGCATTAGCTTCAGACCTGCACTTCTGCTCCAAAGCAACCTGCTTTGGAGGCACCACCCCTGATGCAGAGCAGCATTCACTGCCAAGATTTCCCAGATCTCAAGGCACATCTTGGATCCTCTTCAGTTTTCTTTCACTGGCAGAGTACAGACTGTGTTGTGACACCTTTTTCTCCTTTCAGTCAGGTCATTCATGCAGTACAGAGTGCATATTTTTATCCAATCTACTTCATCCACACAACACCTGCAGTGGTGACAGCCTAGACCCTGCGGTCAAGATGCTGGTCTCTCACAAGGCTGTGGAGCAGGCTGCATGGTGCTCACCACTTCAGCCCATGCCCACCCACTGACCTGTGTGCTCAGCTGGTGCCACTGTCCTCAGAGTGGGTAAGCCCTCACACATCTGGCCACAGCCAACCCACCTGCCTGGCAGGGCTGGGGCAGCAGCTCTGACCCTTCTACTTCCTTGTACTTTCAGGTCAATAAGCTTCACCTTTTCCCCTTCAAAGCTGAGCAAGGACATTCGCTGGGTACCACCAGTTACTCCATTTTGGCGACACTGCAGGCTATAGTTATTGTGGTATTTCTCTACCTGCTCCCCATAAATGACCAACTAGCAGGGCTTAGCAAACATTTTCCCCTTCACACAAACCAGCTCTATCCTTCCTTCTAATCACTTGGAAGTGCTGTCAGGAGGATTCCTATCCCATGTGCAGACTCTTGCCCATGCTCACCGTGTCTGCAGCACGGAGCTCCTCTCTCTCTGCCCCGCAGCAATGTCCCCTTTCAGCACACAGCTGCAGCTGAGCCCCGTGACAAATTCCAGCACCTCTCAGAACTGCTCTGGCCTCCTTTCCCTGGTCTTTGCAGGCCAGGCCAAGTCCAGCTGAGTCTCTCTAAACTGGTCCATTGCCAAAGCATCTTGGCAGCCTTTGCTGGAAGTGTGCCAGAAGAGAAGGTTCCTCAGGTTCTTCTTAGCTTGGGTAGATTCTCTCCTTCTCTTCCCTGAGACCCCAGTGAGCCCCAGTCTGCTGGGATGGTTTCTGGCTTTGGAACATGTGCTGCAGTTTGGAAACGAAGCCTTTTTTTTTTCCTCTCTGCAGGTAATATTTCAGATCTATTTGGTTCCTGGGAAAAACTGTTGCTGTCCATCTTCTCTGACACAAGGGGTCTGGGCATGCCTTCTCAGATCACTCACTGCAATTTTCTTAGCCAGTTTCTTACGTATTGTTACAGTTAGTTTGACTTCTTCACTTCCTGTTTCTGCAGTTGTGACAGTGTTATAAAGTTAGGCAGTAGAAGTCCTCTGACAGCCTTAATTCCACATCAGGTTTCTAACTTTTGCAACTTTCTGATTTCCTTGTGCTGTTGGTATTTTTAGCTTTTTTAATCCTCACTGCTGTCCTGCTCAGTTAGTAACCTCCAAGCTTGCCAAAGATTCCTTGGCCTCGCCTGTCCCCGGAAAAGCTGCTGGTCCTCAGCCATCTGGTTACTGGTTCTTTATTCATTTATTTTGAACTTGTTCCAGCTCCTGCTGCCCCTAAAAAATTTTACCTCCAGTCTCAGGCCATCTCCTAAGCCTTTCAGCAAAGCCTTCAGATGTTGCTTTAATCCCTTCTGCAAGGTCTCATGCTCTTTTCTTGGGTCTTTAGACCTTATTTTAGTCACTTGTGATAGCCTCCATTTCTACAGGTTTTGTTCATAGAATTTCACAGGAAGTCTCAGTGCATGGCAGAGCACAGCATTCCTGTTTTCCTTTCTCTACTGGAAACAGCTCATTTGATATAAACTGGAATTGCATTTGCCTACTTGGCAACCCTCTAACTTTGGAGTTTCATGGTCAGAGTGTGGTGAGTAAGAGAAGGAGGTACTTTTTACCCCCTCCTTTTTCATTTCTATGAAACGAACTTCTGGCTTCAAGCAAATATGCTTCTGATTCACCTTTGAGAACATTTTGCATAATTACAAACCATCTCCATTATATTTATAAAGGCTGTCATCTCCTCCTGAATAGTCCCCCCCTCTTTATAGCTAATGCTGCTATATTTTGCATCCAACTATTTATTAAAAATATAAATCTTCTTGAGATGTTTCAGTAGTGAAATTCCCTTCCAGCATAGCCCCAGCATAGCCAACTGTCTTCTCTTCTCTAGCCAGCTCCTTTTCCACCTCATAGCTCTCCAGTGATCCTTCATTTCTCCCACAAGGTATTATGTGCTGGAGTCCCCTCACAAGAAAATGCTTCTGCTTTAGCTGGAGTACTCAGTTTCAAGAATGAGCCTAATTCAGATGGAGCTGTTCTCCAGATCATTTTTATACTCCAAGGAGGGGAGTAGGCGTGGTCAGGGCACAGCTCATCTTATGTTGACATGGGAGTCTGAAACAGGTCAAAAGAGTGAGATTTACAAGTGGTCCCCTGTACACTGTGAATAGAAAAAGACACTCAGGACACAAAAACAGGAGCAGATGACTAAAGTTAAGTGGAATTGTCTACCTTCTAGATACTCAGACTTCCCCTGAAATGCCTTCCGTGATGCTTTTAAAGACGGCAAGGGGAGAAACTGCACAAGCAGCCAAAACCAGGCTCCTGGACATCCACAGAACTTCCCCCAGTTTTGACTGGCCTTCTGTTGACTTGTCCCCTGCAACTGATTCCCTCCTGTGCCATTTTAAGAAATCTGAGTTTAAAAAACTCAAAGGCCACTTTCACCCTTCTCAGTCACTTATAAGTGCTGCTATATAGAATACAGTTAAAAAGTAATATTAGTGTTCACCTTTTACCAGCCTTCTCAAAGCTGTATTAACTGTGAAATCACGGTAAAATTGTGTTTGCAGTGACTTTTGTTTGCTTTTCTCCCAGTCACAGCTGCCAAGGGGGAAAAAAATCACATGAAAATACAGTAAAATTCCATACCAAGGATACAAATTTGGTCTGCAACTCCAGGATCATCAGCTGAGAAAAAAACATCTGTAAGTCATAATTTTCTCTTATTGGGTATGTTTCTTATAGCTATAGCCACAAAAATCTTCTCCCACACTTGAGATTCCATCCTGCCCATACACCTTCATTACTACAGATTACTAGGGTTTTGTACAAATGCTATGCAATAGTGCCAGGAAATTCATTGCAGGAGTGCTGAAGTTACTGACACCAACTCTCCATCCTCAAAGGAATTATTAATATGGAAGACATAGTGGTACAAAAATATGTCTAAGCAACAGAGACCCTGTGTTGCCCTACCCAGAATGATTTTCAAAGCCTCACAGAGATGCCACCTTAAATTTAGGAAACCACCTCTAGTCGGAGTTCAAAGCTCTCAAAGCCACAGGACTGCTACTAGAAGACAAAAGGAAGTAGGAAAACATATAAAAATCCAGTGCAACTCTTGAACAGCCTCTGCTGCTCCATCATAAAGGAATAATAGTGTGTGGCCCTCTTACAGCACTCTATCTGGGGATCTCAGTGGTTACACAATGGGTGAGTTAGTTTGTCTCTTAGTCTAAACCAGAAAAATGTCCAAAACAGAGCTGTGGGAACACAGTACCTCTCCAGTTCAAATCACAAGTCTCTGGGAGCTCTTCACTGCATGGAGAAAGCTTTGCTCATGGAATATATCTTGTTCCATCTCTGTGACATGGCTTAACTCCAGCTGGCAACTAGTACCACGCAGCCACTCACTCACACACACACCCCAGTGGGGTGGAGAGGAGAATAGGAAAGAAAGGCCAAACCCATGAGTTAAGAGCAGTTTAATATTGGGGAAAAAACCCAAACAACAACAACAACAATAACAATAAAAACAATAGTAGTAATGAAAAGGGAGACAACAAAAAGAGAGAGATACAGGCCAAGACAGGTACATTGTATTCAACACAATTTCTCACCACACACTGACCAATGCCCAGCCCATCCCCAAAGCACAGTCAGCCCCTCCCAGACAACTCCCCCAGGTTATATACTGAGAATGATGTTCTGTGGTATGGAATATCCCCCTGGCTAGTTTGGGTCTGCTGTCCTGGCTACACTCCCTCCTGGCTTCTTCTGTGCCTCCTTGTTGGCAGAGCATGAGAAACTGAAAAGTCCTTGACTTTGGGTAAGCACTACTTAGCAACAACTAAAACATCAGTGTGATACCAACATTGCTCTAATGCTGAATCCAAACCACAGCACCGTACAAGATACTAGGGAGAAAACCAGCTCTGCCCCAGCTTAATCCAGGACACTCCCTTTAGACACAGGAAGGATGCAGAAAAGCTGAGGGACTCACTGAGCATACCAGAAACAACTTTGCATTTCTTTGCTTCTGTTTCTGTGCTGATACTTATGACATCTTCGGCAGCTAAAAATACAAAGTAAACTTGAATTACTTTATGAGAGAGCTTGAATTTTAACATAAATACTACAAATATATAATGTATACAAATAATATACGTATATATTACATATACATATAAATAATACATTGTAGAGAAATGTGTAGACAATAAGGCAGATGTGTATCATGTAAATATAAAAACTTGCTTTTTCTTGGCATTTCATATGCAGATTCTTTTTGGTAGAGAAACTCATGCTAACGTGAAGAAGCTTTTTACCAGAATTTGAGGTGCAAGAATAAGTGTATGATAGCTTGTTGGTCTTTAACGGCCTGGAATTGTGCATAGCTTATCCTGAACACCAGTCAGTTAAAGTATTATTCAACCAATTGTCTCATTTTTGAAGTCTTTCTGAGACATTTTGTGTCACGTGCTGCATAGGACATAGTCCTCTAGATATTGAAACAGCTCTTGGTTCCTCATGTTTAAAACCCTGAAACCAATGGCTCCAGGCAATAGTTTCCAGAACATTAGAGCTAGAACAGCACTGTTTAAATGTAAACATCCTAGATTGCAGTAGCCCTTGTCTTTGCCTTCCTCCCCTGGAAGGTGATGGCTTCCCATGTTCAAACAAAACACTTCTTCAGTGCTAGGTCACTTTCTTGGTCTCAACACTGAACAGGCTGGACTCTGTAACCACTGTCCTTGACACATCTTGTTTCAATGTGTAGGGAAAGTTGTCAAAACTAAACCAGTAAAGATCGCCAGTCAGCCAGTTCTCCCAGTAGGTTAAAAATATACATGTTAAAATGCCAGGACTGTCCAACATTTCACTTGTAATTCTCCATAGCAACACCACTTTGGTACTGTAGTGGGAAAAAAAAAAAGAGTATAAAAAAATCTAAGATCTACAAAAAAGACCCTTCAACTTTAAAGCGAATGTATTCTAGGAGAAGTGAAGGGTCTGTTGTGCAGATGGCTGTTTGCTCTCATTGCTGGAAGCAGACACTCTTCAGTGAGGAGGAAAGGGGAGTCAGATAGCGTATTACCATGCAAAAGCAGCGAGCTCTGCCTATGATGACTGCAGTATTAACTCCCAGGGCTTCCTGCGGCTGAGAGGCAGCGGCGGCAGCGGCAGCAGCGAGTTTCACTTGCCCCCTGCCCCCCACCCCCAAGCTTCCAGGTTCAATAAAGATTACATCATGGAATAAGTATGCCATGTAAGCCTGAGAATCAAAGCCGTCACAATTGGCGGCTGTTTAACTGTAATGTCGCTGAAACACACACTCCCTCGATGCGCACACACACTTTCCCCCGCACCCTCCCAGCCCATCCCGAGCCCTCCGCGCCTCCTACGATTAAGGGTGGTGTTACTGGGAGAGGAAAATCTGATCAAAACTGTCGACCGCAAACTGACAATTTTCTATGGATTCAATAAAGGCCACCTTAACGATTTCCCTAATTAATGGATGACATCTTTGGCTGGAGGAGAGGCGCTGTATTCTACTCTGCCTTAGTCTTTGTTAACCTTCTAATTAACTTTCGTAGGTCACCCAGGTCTCCCAAACCTAAAAGTGAAGAGAGCCATTGTGCTAGAAGCAGTAAACTTACTTTTTCTGCCTGGGTACTTAAAAGGGAGAACGATTATAGGCAGGGAAAAATAACTCCATTTAAACTCTTTGTGACTGCGGAGAATGCGTAGGTCCCTGCCTTAGAAAATAATTGAAACACCTTTTATACCAATATTTGCATGCATAATATACCAAATTAGCAAATATACATCTAAATTCAGCTGCAGTTCCAAATTGATTAGGGATTTGGAGGGGTTTGGGTTTTTTCTTTTTCCTTTTTTTTTTCTTTTTTTTTTTTGGAATGTGAACTTCAGTGGTCAACAAAAGGAATTGGATTTCTTGAGCAAATTGCAACTGCAACAGCCACCAGCTTTTACACGGCATGATCTCCAGCAAAGAGCCTGGGCTAATAGTACACACACACACATTCTAACACTATAATATTAGGCCAGATTAGTCCCTGTGGTAAGACTATTGAAGTCAATGGAATTGTATCAGAGATGAATTTGGTTCACTGCCTTTTGTGGAATCTAATATGAATTGACCACTGAGCTGGAGGCATCAAAGATGATAAATGCAGCCCTCTTTCAAACAGTCTGATGCAACCCAAAAAAGGGCAGGCAGAAGGCATTTAGGATGGGTGGCCTTTTCTTCTGTCTACAGCTTTCTCAGGGAAATTCTGCCCTCATTCACGCCCATTGACTGAAGTCAATTAAATTATTTTAATAAATTGTAATTAAAATTCACAGTGTACAATGAAAGATTGAAACTTCATAGCACAACTTGACTAATAAACCTGAAGTTAATTGCTTCTTGAAAGTAAAGATTTAGAGTGCTTCTTTGGCTTACAGAAGAGACATGAAATTAATTGTTCCCAGTTTTCTCTACACAGCAGAGGACAACACAGCAGAGTAGGAGACAGTAATAGTTGTTCTCCAATATAAACATACAGATGGTCATCCCTGCACAAATATCTGACTATATAACCCATGTTCTTGAACAGAAAGAACCAAGCTTAAAATTTACATAGGGAAAAAAATCTGAAACAGTATGGTTTAGAGAATTTTTTGGATTAACTGAGGAAGAAGCCTCAGTTAACAGGCCCAAAAATCAGGCTATCTCCAGACTTATCCTTCACTGCCATTGGTTCACAGTGGAAAATATCAGCTTTGACCTTGATGCAGTTTCTCCCTCTTTAGAGAAGTTACGTGTAGTGAAGTAGCATTAAAAAAAAAAAAAAAAACCAAAACAAAAGGCCTTGAACTAATCAGGTATGAAAGCTGTAGTCATGCAAAATGCAACATGCCTAAACAAAAGTCTGAGTTCTTGAAATTCTTATTTTGATGGTTGGATTCTGCCACCATGTACATATTTTCTAGTGAAATAATTGGGATATAAGCTGACATCTACTGCTCTTTACTCTCCCAACAAATAGCACGAAGAATCTTAATCATCCTCCCAGGGTGACTTGATTGGTTTAGAAACATCTTGGCTGTGGACAAGTAAGACCCAAATCTCTGAGGAGATTTGAATTGTGTCACCTTTCCAAGCTATCTTCAGTTGGACACACCTTGTACGTTTCTGCCTGCAATGTCCTGGAGGAGATTTGGCATAATGTGGAACTGATTGACAGGGAAAGATGATCAAGTTACATGTATGGGATCAAGATACAGAATAGAAGCAATTCGCCTTCCTGCCTCTGGAAGTCTCATCACTGGACAGCTGGAGGACTAATGGAGGCCCAGGGCTCTACCCTGCCCCCATGGAACACCACAACCTGACCATTCAGAGGGAGACAAGGGATCCCACATCAATGGTTATGTATTGCCCTTCATAGCTGATGAAAACTTTCAGAGCCCCCAGCACCAGGCTCTGCCCCAGAAGGGGTATTGGTACTAAAGCAGAGGTTTTCAGAGAAGGGGATCCTTGTAAAGGTTCTCAGGAAAACTGGGTTGGTTCTCAGACACTGACACAAACCTCCCATGTGACATGGAGCCAAGGGAATTCATCTCACCTGGACCTTTAATAACCATGTGGAGTTATCTGCACCTGAGCCTTGTGAGACTGGATGCCTTGAGAATCAATGGAGGGGAAGACATCATACAACTACTGACCAAGAAGGGCTTATTTTGGATGTCTGGTACAGCAAGAATGAACTGTGCTCCAGGAGAGTTTTCACATAATTAACCATGAAAAGTCCACACACAAAACTTGAACATTTGCAGCTGGTAATGCAAATGCTAGTCTGTGGGCAGATGAATCCTACCTTCCGTCCCTCTGCACTTCGGTTCCCCATTTGTGAGAAGGAGATAATGATATTTCTATTCTTCCATTTTCTACTCTTTTTTCCCCTGTTAAACAGTAAGGTCCTTAAAGACCTGTCTAGGATTCACCTGGCAGGAAGTGGCAGCTACTTTTAGGGCATCTACTAAGGTAGTACTTTTACAAAGTAATTAATTTCATCCAAATTCAAAGTCTATAATATATCTGAGAAGTGCAGCACAAATAATTCTTTTTTTTTTTTTCTCAGCATAAAGGGAGATAAATATAACCAAGTCTTCAATTTGGATTTTTAAGATCAAGTAAAATTAATCTCCTCTGTTTGTTTATACAATACCAATCACAACAGAGGGCTCTGATAAAAACAGTTTAGGTTATTGTAATACTGTTTTAACTGCCCTTGCATCTTAAATAATCCAATGACTGATTAATTGTGAAAACCTAGTTAACACTCAGTAGAATAAAACATAAGACATTTTTCTCAGTGTCTTAGTTTAACCCCAGCTGGCAACCACACAGCTGCTTTCTCACATATACACACATACACCCACACCCACCCCTCCCACTAGTGGGACTGGGAAACAGAATCAGAAAGAAGTTAAAACCCATGGGTTGAGATAAGAGCAGTTTCATGATTGAAACAAAATATAATAATAACACTTTGATAATAATTGCAAAGAAAAGGGAGGCAACAAAAAAGAGAGAGAAAAATAAAACTCAAAAAAGAAAAGTGATGCACAATACTGACCGAATCCCAGCCCATCCTGGAACTACTACCAGACCCTCCCACACAATTCCTCCCAGTTTGTATACTGAGCATGACGTTCTGTGGCATGGAATATCCCTTTGGCTGGTTCAAGTCCCCTGTCCTGGCTATGCTCCCTCCCGGCTTCTAGTGCACCTCCTCTTGGCAGAGCATGAGAAACTGAAAAGTCCTTGACTTTGGGTAAGCACTACTTAGCAACAACTAAAACATCAGTGTGTTATCAACATTATTCTCAAACTGAATCCAAAACACAACACTGCACCAGCTACTAGGAAGAAAATTAACTCTATAACAGCCAAAATCAGGACACACAGTAATGAACATAACATTTTAAAACTTGTTATTTCAAACCACATGAATGATCTGTGGAAATATTTCACAGCAACTGGGACACTCATTATTTACCTTCTTGACACAACACACTGGGTTGTGTGTACCCAGAACAAGATTAACTATCTGACTCTGACATTAAAGTCATTTTTCACAGTCTGTGAAAGATGCCTCCCTCCAGTTCAGCCTATTATTTTCCAGAGGAAATAAATTATTTTTACCAGATAGAGTAGGTCCTGGCAGTGTGCAGTTTAATTAAAGCATCCTCAGGTTTTGTTTAGAAATAACAACGTCATACCAATAACCATAAAAAGGATTTATGGACAGAGAGTGCAAACCAGGACACCTAAAATGCATTTAATTTGTCTTGTCACAACAGAAACATGATGCTTTTAGGTCAAACTGGTAGTGAAGTCCAACATAGCTCATTGAATTTGCTGCCTTGGCAAGACTGGAGTTGGACCTGAGGTATTGTAAATGTACTCCAGTATTATTGCCTGGAGTAGAAATTCCACCTTGCCACCTGCTCAGCCCTGAGGGGTGTGATGAGCTGGCTTCCCAGCCCAGGAGGCCTGATGGGCTGTCTTAATCCTCTGGACTTTTCTGTGGGAAAGAATCCCATGGACTCAACAGAGACAGAAATGTCAACCCTTGTCATTCACAACTTTAGAGTGAGCTCAGCTCTCAAAAGTGACCTCACACAAAGTGCAGCAAGATGGCTCCTTTGCTGCCTCTTGATGGTTTTCATATCCAATATGTTTCATTTACAGGAAAAATACAGTGTCTCTTTCCCTGCTTGGTGCTCTGGCAGAGGCAGCCTGGGTTCTGAGAGGCAGAAGGCTTGAAAAAGGTCTGAAAAATCAATTCTACCTTGTTGCCATACTTATTCCAGCAAACATAATGCCCATGCATGGATCACCTTAATAAAGTTTTAATACAATAGGTCTGCTTCTCTTAGAAGCCAAAATTCACCTATACAGCTCTTAAGATAGAAAAAAAGCACAACTCTTTTTTTTATTTCTCCACAGGCTCCTGTACAGTGTCAGAACTTCGTACATGAGCTGCACTAGACTTACAGTCTGAGTTACAGGAAGGATAACTGAGCTGCTCAGTATTCTCAAATGGTAGGCACGTAGAAAAAGTAAAGACTTTATCCCTAAAACAAGGTTTTTAAAGTGCCTCTTGGTTAATATAGGTACCTCTGTGATCTTGGGCACCGAAGAGAAAATGTGGAGTGAAAGGAAAACACTCTGTTCAGCCCTAGTGCAAGAGTTCATTGCTGAACACTAGACCCTCTAGGTAGGAAGCAAAAATTACAAGCTCAGAAGATAGGTCCAGCTGTCCAAGATGCAAATCCATACACTTGACAAGTTCTGAGGATTCCAAAGGTTTTATATGGATGAAAAATTAAAAAGACAACCCATAGATTCTTTGTTATCTGTTGTTGTTCCATTTTAAGAGTGTCCTTTATACTTCCCAACTACACCAACTGAATGAGGACCATAGGCTTTGGAAACCTTTATGGCCACACCTCAAACTAGATTAATATGTCAAAATCCCTGGTACATAATGGCACTGCTGTCTCCCCAGTTCTCTTTGCCTCGCTGTGAGCTCTATTATATCTGCCAACTGTGGTGCCAGTCCCTTTCTTCTGCTCCCTTATCCGCTGCTTACATTGTGCTCCTGGTAACCATTCCTTTTCCTCCTCACTGTTGCTGATTTGGTTTCTCTTGTTGATTTTTGTGGCTCAAGTCCTATATTAAGAGCTCAACAGAGAGTTGCTAACCTCACAGACCTAGCTGTTTCTGCTTTTTGCACCTTGCACATTCTCCAGTTTCCTTTTGGCTACTCTGATTGTCATTTTTTTCCCTCCTTTTTGTCACTCCTGGTGGTAGTTTACCCACAACTCTTCTCTCAGCTTCCACTGTTGCCCTTCCCCACTCACTAACTACTAACTCTTCCAGCCTCTACCCTGCCTTATTTCATCCAGGCATGTGGTCTGGTGAATGTCTCTGGACCCTTGTGTTCATCCCCTGCATCTTTGCATTTATCCTTGGGAAAAAATCCTTTCTTCACTCACTCCCTTCTAGGGTCCCTTCAGCCTCCCCCATCGCTACTCCTTCTTTGATTAGCACTTTCTTTCTCCAGACTCACCAGCAGACTCTTTCTATGGATCACCCTCTTCGTCTGTTTTCAAATAAGTCTCTGAAGTCTCTGCAAAAACAACCCTCCTCTACATACCATTATGCCTTCCTCATCTCCTTTACCTCTTATCCTTTCAAATGACCAGTTTGCTCCCATTCTCTTGAACTCACCTCTCTGACACTCAGCTGTCTGGTTTCCAGCCACTTCACTCTGCAGGAATTGCTCTCTCTAAAATCACTAATGATGTCCTTCTAGTCAATTCTAACCACCTCTTCTCCAGCCCCTTTCCCTTTGATTTTTCCAACACCTTTGACATATCAGACCATTCCTTCCCTTGGAGTTCCCCATAACTCAGCTGCTGTGCTGAAAATCGCCACCTTTAGTTTTAGAGCTTGGTAGTTGACAGCCAGAATAGGGGCACAATGAAAAGGATAATTCTTTGTATTGTCTTCTGCACACTAATGAAGCTCCTCTTAGGAAAATTTTAAGGGCATACCCAACAGTAAGGAAAACTCAAGTACAGGATCTCTTTGCTTCCTATAGACCTTTATGCCAGACTTAATGTATAATACAAGAAATTTCACTTTCATATTTTTGGAGTTTCCTAGATGGATTTTTGTAAGGAGGGAAAAAAAAGGAGAATAAAGAAACTAATCATTTCACCTTTCCACAGATTCGTTGTTTCACGGCTCTCTCTGTTCACAGATAAAATCAGAGATGGATTAACTCAGAACTGTATACAGATATATAACACAGACATAAAGAGGATCAGCCTGGGAAGATAGTGGCATCTTTTCAGTGTCAGGTTAGCCAAAAGTCAAAGAACATCTACAGGATAAAAGCAAATGCAGCAGTGCAGCGAAGGTCACAGTCAAAGGTTCGGGGGAGGGGTGTGTGTGGTGTGGTGTTAAATCCTCAAGCTCACTAGTGAAGCCAGAGGCTCTTTTCAAGTTAAGCTATACTTGCAGAGCTACATGGATAACGTGAACAGATGTTCCTACTGTTTGGCTCTTTCTGCACCCATTTTTGCAAAGATATTTCTATTTAAAACATAGACTGAATAAAACCTGTAATCACTTTATGTGGACCTTAAAATATCAGAAGTTCATGAGCAAAGTGCACAGAGATATAATACACAAGAATTATCATTGACTTCAGATAAAGCTGCTGCACTCCATACTCTTCTACTGTAATTTCAAGCTCTGTTTGCCTCCCTTATTTGCAGCAAAGTCTACAGCAAAGCCGTGGATGATAAATCACACTGTGTTTTCCATTCAAGTAAGAACAAGTTGCAGAAAACAGTGTTTAAAAAATCAAGGGAATTAACTTTAACTGTTGGATGCCCTACTCCCTCCCCTGTGTGTCAAAGCAATTAGTGAGAGTTAGATCAAAGGATCCACTCTACAGAAAAGGGAGAAATAGAATCCAGTGTGAAATATCCCTCTGCAAAGACAGAATATATGCAAATAAATTGCAGGTAACCTGTAGATCTGATACTATACCACCTCCAGGAGGAGAGGGTCAGGAGTTACATCTGATAATAACCTCTGTCTTTCATTGGAGATCACTATTTTCCAAAAGAAAAGCTAAATATTGATTAAGTGATACCTTAAATACCACAAGATTATCAAAGCAATTACAGGGATTAACTTCACAAAATGCTCCAGTATAACCTCAGTTGCAGAAACTGTGCCAACTTGGTAATGGCTATTAACATCTGTATGCACAAGAGTAATCCCCTGGTTTTCTTTCTATTTTCCTCCCTCTCTCTCTCTGATTGCTCCTGTATATATTATAGCTTTTATGAGTGCACGAGATACACCTCCTGGGAACCTCATTCTACATTTTCTTGTTTGACCTGCTTGGAGTCAGAGGAAGTCAAAGATTATTCAAGGAGGACACAAGACGCCTATTTGTGTTGCTTACTCCCACGTGAGAAAACCTTCCCTGACAGAAAAAGGCAGGAGACTTTGCCACTCCTGAAGTCCCATATGGATATGCTGACTTTGACCACGCTGACTCAGTCTCATTCAATGACAGCATTATCTACCTGAGGGTTGAATGTCCTGCAGACACCTTTCAGAACAGCATCAGATGGCTGAAGAAGTTTAACTGCCCTAAAGAAGAGCTCTTGCTTGGTTCCCAGCACAGTCACAGAGTTCAGGGTCCTTGGTAGCTTTCTATTCCCACAGCCCACTCTCATGCTCACATTGATGAGAATGCCTCACTCTTGCTTCCATTTTCCCCTCTTCACTCTTCTCTTAGTGGGAGAAGCAACTTTAAAGCATGGGAGAGACAGACAGAGAGAGCATGACGCCCTATAATCCAACAAGTCAACTTCCCGAGCTCAAACATGAACTGATTTTTTTTTTCTTCCCTCGCCTTATAAAAAAGAAATTGACTTTTGTTTGGAGTTTGTGAAAAGTGGGACTCGGGGCCCAGTCAATGGGGCTCCCCGCAGCGCGGGCTGAGTGGAGCCATCTCGAACCAGTCAGCCGCGGCACCAATTAATCCGCTCTTTGTCACAGCCCCGGCCTCAGCAGCAGCGGCAGCAGTAGCAGCAACACATTTGGCCATTGTTCAGACCTTCATGCAACGGGATTTACCCTTTCAAAGAGGCAGTTTTGTCCCAAAGAGTTCGAGCGGAAGTTTCTCACTGACAATTTGCCCCAAATAGATAGATTTGTCAGCAGCAACCTTTAAAAGCAAAAAGCCATGGAGGAAAAAGGGGAGAAAAAGAAGTGTGGGGGGAAGAGCAAGTGCATCCTTGTCCGTCTGTCTGTCTGGAAGCCTGTCCTGAGCAGGTGGGGTGAGCGCCGGGCCTGAGGTACAGAAGGGCGAAATGGCATTGATGGGGGCTCTTGTTCATCTCAAGGCAGATGTAGCAAGGGAGCTAACAAGCTCCCAGGCTGTTGTATAGCAGCTCTGACTTCTGAAAGCCTTTCAGGGAACTTCTTTTACATGGCATTGTCATGCCTGCTACACAGCAATATGCCAGGCTGGCTGGGGTTTCTCAGCCTCAGATACTCCAACAGCAGCTCAACCCTGAGAGGAGCAGGGTGCCCTGTGGTGTTGCCACCAAAATCTGCATTTAAGCCAATGCAAGAATATTTTTGCAAACAGGCTTGTGTAACTTTTCCTATGCACAGTGCAGTGGGGCCCATATTCCAGGCGGGAAAAGGTGAAACAAACACACGTGTGCTTCCCATGCCGAGGTTTTTGCGCTCCTTACAGGCACACCCTTCTTTGCACTTCAAGATCTGCTTGCATGGACAGAGAGTCAATCCTGTTCTATTGCAAGCTGCAGCTATTCACAGGTACTGCTCTTGCTCCCACCCTCAGAGCACAGAACAGCCCAGTATCCCTGGCTCACACACAGAACCTTCTCTTTCCCACAAAATTTCCTCCCATACTCCAAAAGCAGAACAGGAAAAAGTGCAGAAAACTCTCTCTGCAGCTTGAATTCGAGCAGATCCACATCCATATACAGACAGCCTCTTCCAGCCTTGCTCTCCCATTGGAGAGTAGCAGGAAGTTCCCAAGCCTGTCAGACCAATCTCTCTTAAGAGCACAAATTTCGGGAAAAATGGAAAAAATATGCCTACTCTCACCTGTGACTCCACCTTCTGTTGCACCTGCTGGGCAGGTGGGGAGGTGGAGGCTAGCAGATTCCTGTGAATACCATGATGCTGAAAACTGACAACAGAGCCCTGTTTTTTTCTAGGAAGAGTTGGGAAAGTTTGGTCAGCCAGACATAACTTGCCCTTTGCATACAAGAAACCATCATCTAATCACCTGGACAGCAAGTATAGCTTGCTCTTCCCCAGAGGCCTTTGCATGGCAAAGGAGCCAAATTCGTGGGAGAACAAGTGGTTCTGCTGCAGTCCTGGTGTTTATCTGCTGCCATTCAGGCAGTTTGGCTTCTCAAACAAAGCTGAAGAAATCCAGTTCACTCATGTAGATCTGCTGCAACTATCTGACTGAAAGGAGGGCATGAGAAATGGATGCAAGGCAGCTATATAGCCCTAAAACTTTGAAACGAGCCCTGGAAACTGCATTGCTGGGTGACAGCCGGTCCAGCTCTTCTGTCAGACTGTTTTGTCTCGCTGTATCTAAAATGGGGTTTATCTTCATTACTCAAAGAACTTCATTGTTTGAGCATTGCCCAGCCCACTGGTGTTTATTTGATGGTCTTTCCAAGGCATTTCCTGAAAGACACAGAGAAATGAAGACCAAGTTCAAGCTGACATCAAAAATGTCACCAGCCTGCTTTTTACCCACCAAGTTCCCCTAAGGCTGCTTACACCTTCTCTTGGAAAGGGAAAAGGGCACAAGTGGCTGCAACCTAATTATAAAACAGCCTGAAGCAGGGGTTGTTCACAATTAGATTATGTCTATTCCAAGTGCTTTGGTTTACAAGAGAACTAGAACACTTTGGGTTAAAACTGAAACTGAGTTAAAAGTCTGAGTTAAAACTGAAACATTGGGCTCCACACTTCAAGATACACCCACAACAGTGGGTGTCACATGTTCTAGGTGGCCTTCACCACAGGGGACAAAGAGTTGCAGAGCAGCAGTGTCCTCGGTCCCAGAAAGCACACGTAGGACCTAGGACCTTCCCCATTTGCAGAGGAGTTTTAAGAGACCCTGAGAGCAGGTGAGTAAGGAGGGACACAATTTGCAATGGCACAGTGCACTGGGACAAGCTGAAAGTTGAGCAGTACAATTGCAAATACATTCAAACACAGCTTTCTCCATGTGGCATCTCTTCAATGGAGGCCTCACTCCTTCAGCTCTCCTGGAAATGCACACATAAATTAGCATTTTTTCTTTGCTGGCATGGGAGGAGCACCTATACCAGGGACAATGGTATTCCTGAGGAAGCTTAGCTGTCCCACCCTTTATTCCCTAAGCATGATCGGCCCTGGTTATCAATCAACTTGATGGGATTCCCAAGAGCAAAACTCTTTTTCCTTTAGTAGTAATTTTGCTTATGATTTTCAATAAAAGGGAAGGAAACCTATTGTATATGACAGAAAATATTCTACCAGCTACAGTGTGCTTACCATGTGCACAGTAAAAAGAACAGAAGAAGACCACATTTCCTCTGTTTGTGTGTCAGGTTCTAAATCACATCAACCTCATGTCAGCAAAAGGGCTGTCTGGATTTGAGCAATATCAGCCAACACTGACTGCAATGACAATATATAGAAAATTTAAATTAGAATCAAACAAATGCTCCCGACAGTACAAAACTGGTTGATCAACCACACTGCAGGTTTGTAGCAACTTCTCATGTGTATTTTCAGCCAAATTATGGTATTTGGATCACTCTTGGGGTTTCCTAAACGTCATGATTTATTGTGGAGTAGGATCACTGCACTTGTAGTTGGAATCAAAACGTTGTTGAGAAATAATCTGTGCATTGGACTTTCACTGCTTTAGCTGAGTGATCTGCCACACAGCTTTGCTTACCAGTGCCAGCACTGCCACAGAACAGAGCAATTGGGAAAAGCAGTTAATGAAAGCATTACTAGTTGTTATTAATCCACAAGCACCATTTCATGGTGGACTGGCACCCATGCCAATCCTCAGAGTTTTTGATTCAGTGCTTCAATACTTCATGCTCTGTATTGCAGCATGGAGAACAAAGTCACAAGGTAAAACCCTGTCCTGGGATTCCCATAACACATTCCCCTGATTTATATTTCTTTTGAAAAGCCATGCTTCATGAAAAACAGGGACATAGAGATACTGGATCACGTCTCACCAGAGAGATATAATCTCCCATACACAAGCACCTGTAATTCCCTAATATATATGGCGATACAATGTTTTCATGACAATTGCAGCAAAATCATGTCTGGCAAAATCACTTCAGGGCATGAGTGAAAACATCTGGAGCCCCTTTTAAGAGCACTTAGAGCTCAGACTCCCTGAGTCAGTAGCTTGTGAATGCCCCAAACTGCAGAAAGCTCTCCAGGCACCAGGTTTGGAGACCATCAAAATGCATTGCAAGTTCAAGGATGTGCATTGTATTTGAATAGGAAAATCTTAGTTGAGGTCTGACAGGACTCCTCCAGTCACATAGGCTGCCTAAAACTTTGATTGTTCAGGTCACATTTTCAGCTCTCATGCACCCCAGCAACCCTGTCAAAGTCAGTTAAACTACTTATTTCATATTTATGAGGGAAGACTGTGAGATCAGAATCTGGCTCAGTGGTATGTTTTCACTGGACTACATTTTCTGTTCAGGCAGGACAAGTGCAAATAGCTGCAGGATTAATTCATTTTACAGAGGAATATGGCAGATGTCCGATTTCTAATTTTCTTAGAGATAAGAGTGCTAGATTTTGTTACACAGGCTCAGGCTGTTGGTTTTGCGAGCTCACCAGCTTGCTCTCATCAATGTCTGAAATCTCAAAAGGCAGAAAACCCCAACCAACCTCATAACACATTGAGCTAGTTGCAGAGTGATGCAGATCTTGCTCTCCTCTGCTTCGACTTGCCACTAATTGCTCTACCTGGAAGGATAATTCTGTGACCCATATTTTATGAAGCAAGAGATAAAGCAAGCCTGTCTATAAATTTCTTAGTCAGTCATTAAACTGTACATATCTTATTAAAAAACTCTCTGCACCAACTGACTCAATACTTTCAAGCAGCACTGAATGTGATATGCTGATTCAATGCTGCATCTGGAAGTATTTATTTTTGTTGTTTCTAAATTCATTTCCCAAAATAGATACCACAGATCTGGTCTCCAGCCAAAATCAAGAGATATAGATAAATTGAAATCAATGGAGCTGAGCCATTACATTGCCAACCAGAAATACAGCCCTTCCTAAGAGCATCCTTTGCTGCCACTAATTATTTTTTGCACTTGCCTCAAAGGTCAATATGCTAATAGGCATCTACAGCAAAATTTGGGAGGCCAGTCTATCACAGAAATTATTACATTCAAACGACAATCAATCAGGGTCATAGCTGAGGCAATTCTTTCCTAAGCATACGCAAATGCTTAGGATGTAGCCAGAGTTATTTGTTTACCATACTGATAAAATTATTTTTTAATGTCACAGCATAGCTTCAAGATGTATTGTAGTCAGAATTCTTTTGCTGACAAATTAAACTTGTTAAATTATAGACCAATCTTATTTTTCTTTAACTGGATTTATAATATATTTATCTGCCCTCTCATTTGGACCTTTCACAAGTTTTATACAGCTGTGTCTCTGCCAGCTTCAGTATTGATACAGTCTTTTGTGTTCATGTCAGGAAAACTAAAATGAGGCTGTTTCTCTCTAAATTAGATTGCAGCTGTTGCTACATCATTGGCTTATTACGACACTTTGATTTATATCTAACTAGCAAACTAACAAATAAGTCAAGTTACTAACTAGAGCCTCTTTGTTAAGCGCTTGTCTGGCATTGTCTAGATGGGATCAGGTACCAATGTAGGCGTATAAGCCAAGCCTGACATATCCCTTTCAAAGGCATACGTGATTAATGGGGCATTTCATTGCTGCAAGTGAACTCAGGCTTGTTCCACCCCTGAATGCAAGTATTGAGGAGAAGTGCCATGACTTACAGCGATACTCTTTCCCCAGTTATCTTTCTTAGGTATAATTTTCCCTGTTATTCTTCACGATGCTAGTGTGCACTTATCAGATGCACACGTGGAAACAGAGCTATATGGTTGCTGTTGCAGCCATTAACTAACTTAACCAAACACACACACGCACAAGGGAGAAATTCTTTGCTTTTTCACTGCATCTACAGGGAACACAAGTCTTCCCCAAAGCTCTGCTGGGTGAGTTACCCAGCATGGAGGATGGGCTGAGACTGCTCAAGCCCAAAAGCCAGTAGAAGTAACTGGTATGTTCACTGTGGAACACCCCAGCATGCAGAGATGGAACATACAGTGCCACCAGCTCAGGGAAAGTCATCCCCAGCTGCAGCCAGAAGGTGGTTTTGCTTTACAGAGGGCACATGAGCACAAGGAAATCCTTCTAGCACCAGGAGAGAGGCAATGCTCACGAGACAGACTTTACCAGGTCATCTTTCTGTGCCTTGGATTTTCACACTTTGGGAAAAAAGCCTTTTCTTGATTCATCTGGAGAAAATTCACAGCACCAAATTGTGACATAATTTTGTTTTGTTGTGAATTTTTTTAGTTAGCTGGGGCTCTCAGCATGGCCCTGCAGCCCTGGAAGGCACCTGGCACCAGGGCATCCATGCTGGCTGTCAGGGCAGCTGCCACATAACATCCTCAAGCCCCCATCATCAGCTACACTGGGTTTGTGGTGAGGTTTAGCCCCAGTTGGCATCTCAGCCCCATGCACCCACTTGCCTACACTCACGCAGTGGAACACGGGAGGGAATGGGAAGAGTAAAATTGAGAAAATTTGTGGTCTGAGATAATACAGTTTAAAAGGTGAAGCAAAAGCCATGCATGTGAGCAAAGCCAAACAAGGAATTCATTCACTGCTTCCCATGGGCAGGCAGGTGCTCAGCCATCCCCAGGAAAGCAGGACTGCATCACACGGAAGAGCAAACGCCATCACTCCAAACATCCCCCCCTTTCTCCGGCTTCCCCAGCTTTATATGATGCCATATGGTCTGGAATATCCCTTTAGGCTGTTTAGGTCAGCTGTCCTGGCTGTGTCCCCTCCCAACTCCTTGCACATCACCAGCCCCTGTGCAGGTGGGATGGGGTGAGAGGCTGAAAAGGCCTTGACTTTGTGGAAACACTGCTCAGCTGTAATGAAAACATCCCTGCATTATCAACACTGTTTCCAGCACAGATCCAAAGCACAGGTCTATGCCAGCTACTGTGAAGGAAATTACCTACCTCGACCAAAACCTGCCCAGTGTGATGGCCCAGGCAGGACAAGAGGAAGGCCAACACCACCACTACTGGTTGTCCAGTTCAGGACCCTCCCAGGAACACATACGTGAGGCAGGGGCTTTGCAAGGAAGACTCGATACTGCAAAAGAGCTTGTTAAGTGCATTTCCACCCCCCACACAGGGAACAGCCCCAGCTTGGTGCAAGCACAGCCATGTCACAGAGCAGGAGTGTGGTGGGACAGCCAAGGAGCAGCATGGTCCTGTCAGCAGCGTTCACAGTGACACTGCCCATCCATCTCCCCACAGGGGGATACAGAAAGGGATTTGTGGTGGTGCCACAGAAACAGGGGCTGTGGCCTACAAAGAAGTGAAGGCACCTTTAATTGAAGGGCTGATTAGAAAGAACTCAACCTTGAAGGTAATTATGCTGCAAGGCTGCTGCTGTACTCAGATCCCTTTATAGGACTGCCCAGGGCACCAAGGAACATTTCTGGATCTCACCTGGTACATGCACCAAAGGAGGGGAGTGGAGATAGCTTGTCAAGTATCCCAAAGCAAGAGTAACTCCACCTCCCAGGAGAAAATAGCTCTATCTTTCCCTCCTTATCACCTTTCCAAGAAAACAGGTGTGTTAGATTTGCCTGATCTTACCCACCCGCTTCCCGTTGAGAGAAACAGATGAAAACTGCACTTCCATATATTCTCCTGCTACATCCATACACCTCTGGCAGCTCAAATTCTTTTCTCATCTGACCTTCTTCACTTTTTCCTTCTTTTTTTTGTTCACTGAAGACCTTTCGGCTCCCCATCCAAAGAGCAGAGAAGACAAGCAAGATAAAGGCAGAAGGATTGAAGATGGGTCACACATTGGATTTTTATTGCTGCTAAGACTCCAAGAAAAGAAAAGATACTTGGCAAGAGTCCACAGCACAATGCTGAGAAATGTCACCATGTAATGGTGATCACAGTCCAGAGTCCTGAAGGGGACACCCTCCAAAGAAAACACATGCCATTTCCTGTAGCAAGACTGACAACTATTTATACTTCCAAAGCACTATGAGGAGACAACAAATTTCGTTGCTATATTAACATTCTCTGTATATGTAGGACTGATTAATAAATAAAATGCTAAACAGAATTGTTGTGCTTTAATCCAGCAGACAGCTGAACACCATAAAGCTGTTCATTCACAGCCAGCACAGTGGGGTGAGGGAGAGAATAAAAAAAAAAAAGGTAGTACTTGTGGGCTGAGATAAAGGCAGTTTGAAGACACAGAAAAGGAAGGGAAAATAATTATGATGATGAAAGAATATACAATTAAAGTGACAGACAATTGCTCACCAGCAACTGACTGATGCCCAGCTAGTCCTCCAGCCATCTCCCCCCAGACTGTTTGTTCAGCATGATACCATATGGTATGGGATATATACCTCTGGCCAGTTTGGGTCAGTTGTCCCAGCAGCATCCCCTCCCAAATTCTTGCACACCTTCAGCCTACTCTCTGGCAGGGCAGTATGAGAAGCCAGAAAATCCTTGACTTAGTGTAAGCACTGCTCAGCAGCAACTAAAACGTCAGTGTGTTATCAACATCATTCTCATCCTAAATCCCAAACACAGCACTATACTAGTTACTGTGAAGAAAATCAACTCTACTCCACCAAAAAGCAGGACAATAACAGTAAATGTTAAATGGTAATAATGGTAATAATTACAAATACTAAATGTTAACTGTAATTTCCAGCCTTTTGGAAGCTGAAATACTTTCCCCCCAAATGACCATGGAAACAGCTTTGATAGAGCCTGCAGTGAAAAGCTGGAGGTAGGAGAGAGCTCTTCCTTGTACTCTTGAAAGATGCATCCTGCCTTCACTTTCAGGGCTGAGATATCTCTGTCCATCACAGAAACCACAGGAAGGGCTCTGAAGAGACAGAGGATAAACCTCAGCCCATGCAGGTTTACAAAGCAACATCAAGCACAACCTGGGGAACAGGGAAGGGCTGTTCTCAGCAACTCACAACCCAAGACCACATGTAGAGCCAGCTTTGGGTGTCTGGGCTATGTTAGTGGAGTTTTGGGTGGAGAGGTGGGTGGTTTGAGCTCTTCTATTTTTTTCTCTTGGCAAAGCCTGATGTTGTACATGGGAGGGAAAGCCCTGTTCACATTCAGAGCAGCCTCTCTCAGGCATGTCTGAAACCTGTGGACATGGTTTGACCAGCCTTTGCAGTGGTTTTGAGGTGGCTTCAAGTTTCCAACACAAAGAACTGTGGCTGCTGTAGGGCCAGAGATTGGCCTCTCTAGAGCAGGGGATGCCCAGGGCCAGATTTGGGCCCTGCTGCCATTTAATCCTCTTTCTTTTGGCCTTCAGACCTTGCTAATGTAGCATCTCCTTCCCTGCTGCTTCCCACATGGCTCAAGGAGGTGAACTGTTCCCTGCCTCCCTGGAAGCAGACTTGGAGGGAATTTGTCTGCATTCCCTGATCCGCCAGTTCCTTTGCTTTCTGAGATCTCCCTGAGCAACTTCCCAGTCCTCTGGACAGTGTCTCTCAGTGTTAGGCAGGACCAGGCTTGCCCCGATTCAAGGCTTCCTTCTGTGTGGTGGATGCACTGGTCTCATGGGGAGCAAAGAGCAGAAAGTCACTGAGATTCCAATGCTGCCCAGAGTCATGCAGCCCTGCAACACAGCTGTGGTATAGGCATAGGAGGAATCACCCATAGCTTGAGATAGAAAGGGGCAAGGATGAAATATGAAGTGCAGGAGGATGGGGACGGTGTGTCTGGGAGTGGGCTGAACACCACATTCTGCCAGGATCACAACCAGCAAGGGGGAAGTCAGTTGTGGTGCATCAACAGCTCACACGAGTGACAGGGATGAGAAGGCAGAGACTGAGGGACAGCAACTGCTGCCCTCGCTCTCTGGTGCCGTTGCCCACCCCAGCTTGCATCGGCAGGAGAGATAGTCTTTCCTTCCTCCCCAGATGCGCACCTCTCGCCGTCCTTAGGCTGCTCTAGCAGCTCCCACCTCACAGTTTCCAACAGGAGCGGGAGAGCTCGGCAGCCTCTCGGTGAAACCAGAGCTGCTGAGCTGAGAAAGGGTCCCACATCTGGCCCCTCGCCGCCCCGCTGCACCCCGGCTCTGGCAGCGCTCCTGGGACGCTCGGGCCCGGCGAGCTGCTGATGGGCGGCGAGGTCGCCCAGGGGTGCGAGCAACCCTACGGGGCAAGGGCGGGCTCCTTCAGCTCCGTGCAACAAGTCCCGGCGCCGGGGAGCGGGAGCTCAGCCCGCCGTGCGCCTCCAGCAGCCGGCCGGCCCTGCTCCCCCCGTGCCAGCCTCTGGCTCCCGCGGCAGGACGGCGGTCCGGCTGCCCGGCGGGAAGGCTGGAGGCTCGGCCCGGCTCGGCCCGGCCCGGCTCGCAGCCCCGGCCCGCTCCCCGGCCAGCCCCGCCGGCTGCCAGCACAGCCGCTGCCCGGGCCGGGGCAAGGGCAAGGGCAGGGGCGAACCGCAGGCGGGCTCCACCTCAGCACGGGAAAACGCAAAAGAAACGGGATCTTGATCCGTTCCTTCTGCTTTCCTTTTATCTCCTGTTTTTTCTTTTTTTTTTTCCTTCTTCTTTTTCTTTTTTTTTTTTTTTTTCTGGGGGGGGGTTGTCCCTTTCTATGACAGCGAGGGCACAAGGCGAGTGAGGAGGCGGAATCGTCTCGGCAGCCGCTGCATTTTGTGTGGAAGCCGCTCGGGGGTTCATTAATATCATTAGCATTTAACCCCCTCCCTGCCCCCTCCCCTTCCCAGCGCGGGGTGACGTCACGCGGCGGCAGGAGTTGGGGGGAAAGCGAGGGAAGCTCAGTGGGCAAGGGGCGTCCCTCTCCCCTCCCCGCCGCTGCCTGTCACAGCCTCTCTGCCGATATTATAGGGGCCGAAGCCTGGAGCTCAAAGCGCGAAGTCAGCCAGTGTAATGAACTTCTGGAAACCTTTCCCTTTTTATACCATTCAGTTTCTGAGAGGCAGAGACTGCCTCCTCTGACGCCTTTTCCCCCCTTCCATTATTTTTCCAGGCTCTGATCTCCCTGCTCGCTGCACCGAGGCGCTCGGCGCAGAGCCCCGCTCCCTATCCTACCTTCTCCTCCGCCTCATTGTTGTCCTGGCTGCTGTGGCTCTCGCTTGCCTTCCAGGAGCGCGGTGGCGAGCACAGTCGCACCCCCAGCACCCTGCCAGGGTCCCGAGAGCATCTACTCGGGGAAGGGCAGCGAGCGACCGCCGACTTTGGGTCACTTCGTTGCTTTTTTTTCTTTTTTTCTTTTTTTTTCTTTTCTTTTTGCTCCACTTTTTTTTTTTTTTTTTTTTTTCCTTCTCCCTTGCCGCGTCCCCGCAGCGGGTCCCCGTCCCTCGGGAGGACATCGCTGGGGGAGCGGGGCTGCGGCGAGGATGTGCCGGCCCCCGCGGCGGAGCCAGCAGTGAGCGCCCAAGGGAGGCACCTGTCCCGCGGAGCAGGGGGGCCCCGGGGGGGCCGCACCGCCTCGCCCCGGCGCCGACACTTCGCCCCGAGTTTAACGACTCACGGGGGCTTCGAGCATGAGCAAGCCGGCGGGATCAACAAGTGGGTAATAACGCGGTGGAGGCTTCGAGCAGCCTTTCCGAGACCGGCTGCAGCCTGGCCTGGGGGGCGGGAGGTGGAGGGGAGGGAGAGGAAGGGGAGGGGGGGTTGTGGCTTGGGTTTGCACCCCCCCGCACCCCGCGCCCAATTGAAAAAGAAGTGTATATTTCCAACCGGAGCGGCAACGAATATATAGGGTCGGAGTTGCCCCGACGGAGTTTGGGCCTGAGGCTTACAGAAAGCCGCTTTCTAGCTGCGTGCCCCGGCTTTCCGCGCCGAGAACCGGGGCAGAAGCCCGTGGGCAGCGAGCCCCCGGGAAGGCGGCTCCTCCGACGGCGGGGAGGGGGCTGGTCCCGCCGGGACCCGGGCAGTTGCGTGCGGGTCTCCGCTACTGGGGCGGAGGGGGGATGGTTTGGGTTTAAAAGGCATTACGGCGTTGAAACGTGCTGCTTTTCTCACGGACTTTATGCAATCTTCTGCGACATAATAATTTCTTTTTAAGAGTTTGAAACCGGTCACTCAATTACACGGAATCGCGTAAGCAACTCAGTTGAAGGAGGATTTAAATGCAATACTTTGCACACCATTCCTAGTTACAACAAATAATCCTGCAACGAGGAAAGCAGAAACAACTTAAAAGTCACATTTTCCTTAATCCTAAATCCATGCACCTCATAACTGGGGAATTTAAAGCATGACTAACCGCTCTTACAGAAGGGCTCAATCCGTATAATCTCAACGGGACTTTCGGAGTTTGTAATATGGATGGAGTCAGTAACAAAGGGGGAAAAAATACCCAATCCAATTTAATGTCTGACAAGTGATGGATCGGACAGCTATTTCCTCTGCGCTCCGACAGGCTCCCGGAGTTGCAGAGCGGCGGCAAAGGGAGGCAGAGCCGGGAGGGACCCGCCGCGGTACCTGCCAGCCCCGCGGCCTTCTCCTCGCCGCTGCCCTCCATTATTTTGACCCGAGTCCGCCCTTTGTCCGCGGGGGCCGGGAAGCCGGGGAGGAGGGAGGGGGCGCGGCGGCGAGGCCGAGGGGCAGTCGGGGGCCGCGGTGCGGAGGTCGCGCGTGGAGCAGGCGGCGCGGAGCCCCCGGCGCTGCGGCCGAGCTGCCGCCGCTTCTGCGTCGCTGGTTTGTCCTCTTCCTCCGTGGGGCTGAGTGCGGCATCTTTCTGCCCCAGGCCCCGAGGGGGAAAATAAAACTGTAGTCGAGGTACTAAGGCACTAATCGGGGAAGGGGACGGGGGCAGCTGTTGAAAAACCTGCGGCGGCCGTGGCTGCTTCCGCCGGCTGCGCCGCCCAGGCTGCCCGGGAAGTGCGAGGCAGCCGGAGCGGGATCGGGTCCGAGGGCAGCCCAGGTTATTGGGGCTCCTGGCAGGTTTCTGAGTGATGAGGAAGGGACAGGAAGGACCGGGCAGCCTCGTCTCCAAAGGACGGCGGAGCTTCTGCCGGAGACATTTTGCGGAGGTAAAAAACCGCCAGGCTGGATCGCGCCTCCAGACCCACGGCGCTGAGCGACCCCCGGCCATCGCCGCCGCTTTCACTGATGACCCCCTGACCCCTGGGGACCTCCCGAAAGGGACCCCCAGGTCCGACTCAGTCAAGCCCTACGGGGATGGGACACTCGGGGTCTGCTCAGCGCCGGGGCCCGAGCCCAGCCGGCCTCGGTAGCGCAAGCAAAAGCCCGACCAGCTGTCCCAGGGCCTGGGCGCTCGTCCCGGGGGTCCTGAGGGGCTCCCGGGCAAGGGGGCTGCGTCTTGGCTTTTCTGCCCGCCGGTGGGCGCCCGGCGATGTCAGCTGCGATGTCTGCCTGGGTGGTAACAAGACCCCATCCCGCCATCCCCCGAGCCCAGACTAACTTCTTTCAACAGCCTCTGATGGTAATTACAGTAATCGGGGCTGCCATATATCCTTTAAGCAATTATGACACACAAAAAAAGCCCCCAAGGACCCCCTGTCGTGGGATGTTCAAAACGGTTTCCCTGCTGAACAGAAATCCCATTTTCTTAGCGCTAAAACTTCTGAGACGAAGCGGTACCTCGGGGAACCGGAGCGCTTTTAAACAGAGTTAATCAGTTATCGCATGACCCCGTGTCAAGCTTACATTTTTCCCTTCCCACCCCCCGCCCTGCCTCTTACCCGTCTACTTATTTCATATTTTGCCCTGCACGAAAGTTTTCTCATAACAGCCCCCGCGGGGCAGGGATGGGGGTTTGGGGGGTGGAGGGGGATGGGCAGAGCGCGGCCGGGCGGGCGGCGGGACGGGGCAGCCCCGCAGCAGCGCGACGCGGGGGGCTCCAGCCGCTCCCTCCGCCGTGTCCCCTCTCCCCGTCCATCGCCTCGCTGGGGGCCACGGAGCTGAGCAGGACGGCCACGCTGCTCTGGCGGCTGGA
Organism: Lichenostomus cassidix; assembly: GCF_008360975.1. Taxonomy (NCBI): domain Eukaryota; kingdom Metazoa; phylum Chordata; class Aves; order Passeriformes; family Meliphagidae; genus Lichenostomus; species Lichenostomus cassidix. Next base: position 68,085,388 of record NC_139483.1, on the reverse strand, counting down.
AACGTGGTCGTGTGGGTTTGGCGAGGTGCTCCAGGTGCTCGTCATCTATAGCAGGAACATGGGGACGTGTAAGGAATATACGGGCCATCTGTTTGCATGCATGGTGTGGATATGTACATACATAGTGCATAGGATTTTTTTTCCAAAGCGGCTCCCAAACTTAAAATCCATGTGGGGAAAACTAGCGCAAGTTTTTTCAGTCTCTTCTGGCCGACTCCAGCGCCGGTGGAGCTGAGCCGGCTGCCCCGCTCCGCAGGCCGGCCGTGGAAGCCGGGACCCCGTGGCTGCCCGGTGCTCGGGAGGGACGGCGCTCACACGGCGGACCCGGTCCGCAGCCGGAGCCCACGGCCGAGGGAAGGGGAGCGGACGGGAGTCTCGGCCCCGGGAGCGGCGGCGGGATGGGGTGCACGGGGTCAGCGCGGCAGTGCCGGGCTCAGCGCCGGGATGCACCACCGCTGCACGTACGGCTTCAGTGTCTCTCCCCCCACCCCCAGCCTGCCCCTCCTCCTCCTCCTCCTTTGTGTGCGTGCGTGTGGATCCTCTCTCTCCCCGTGGATGCTATGGACTGGAGAGGGAAGTCGGGCGCTTTCCCCCGTTTGCATTGTGCGATATCCGAATTCCCATGCTACACTTTTTGACGGGTCACTGGTGCCCCAATAGGCAGGTGGCAAGGAGGGCTTGTAATTACACACTCCCAGAAACCGTGCCTTGGCCTCAGCCCTCCTCACGGGCGCCTACCTGCAGCTCCAAAGCCGCGGTTTGCTCGCAGGCAGTGGGGCGGGGGGGCATCCTTCAGCTGCGCTCCTTATTAATTGCGCAAAAGTTTTCTATTCTTTAACCTCTCTCCCCCGCTCCCACCTTCCCTCCCTCCGCCACCCCTCCCTCTCGCAGTCCCTAACCTAATCCCCGTCCCTCTCGCCGTGTTGTGTATAGCAGCTGTCGGGTTTCATTTAGGGGAGAAGCTGGCAGCTTGTGCTCATTGGAGGCAGTCAAACGAGTTTCAATGGGCAAAATCATTAAGTTAACACTTTATCTAATGTCCCTATTGTCTGCCAGCAGGCATTGTCTTAGAGCCTTAGCGTAGACATGTCTGAAAGTATCTCGGACTCCTAAATTCTCTAGGGAGCGAAAGGAGCCCCTGCGGCCTGTTTCCATTGCCCCCTCCCGCCCCCCAGCACCGCTCCGCACGCTGCTGCTTTCCCCCTTCCAGCCTTCGTTCTCACCCACCCGTAGCAGGGGCTCTCCCTGAACTACTTCCAAACAAATATAGTGGCCCCGAGAACTCTCCATTGCAGTTTGGAGACCAAGGTTTGGTGAAAGGGACTAAATGTCTAGCTTAAGGTCTGGTAAAAGGGAAGAAGGCTTTTTGAGGCAGAGGGAAAAAAGAGGAGAAGAGAAGAGAAGAGAGAAGAGAGAAGAGAGAAGAGAGAAGAGAGAAGAGAGAAGAGAGAAGAGAGAAGAGAGAAGAGAGAAGAGAGAAGAGAGAAGAGAGAAGAGAGAAGAGGAATAACAAAAGAGAAAAAGGAAAGGGGGAAGAGAAAGAAAAAAATAAAAAAAGGAAAAAAGAAAAAGAAAAAGAAAAAGAAAAAGGAAAAGGAAAAAGAAAAAATAACGTGAAAAGAAAAGGGAAAAGAAAACAAGGAAAAGGAATAGAAAACAAGAAAAAGGGAAAAGAAAATATGAAAAGAAAAGGAAAGGAAAAAATTAAAGTAAAAAGAAAAAGAAAACAAGGAAAAGGAAAAGAAAACAAGGAAAAGGGAAAAGGAAAAGAAAAAAGAGCAAGAAAAAGAATAAGAAAAAGAAGAAGAAGAAGAAGAAGAAGAAGAAGAGAAATAAAAAGAAAAAAGAAAAAGGAGGGAAAAAAGAAAAAGAAAAAGAAAAAGAAAAAGAAAAAGAAAAAGAAAAAGAAAAAGAAAAAGAAAAAGAAAAAAGGAAAGAGACAAAAATAGAAAAAAAAAAAAGACAGCAGAAGAGAGAAAAAATAAACGGGAGACAAGGCAGAAGCCGAGTGGGGTTTTGGCGGGTTTCTTGAACCCGGCCGCAATAGTCTCTGTACAAGGTTTTACATCTCCCTCAGGGCATTTGCAATTCTAGTGAAAGTCGGTGCGAAAGCAGCGCCCGGCGAAGCGGGGGCTGCGGGCGAGGCGGAGAGGAGAGGGACGGAGGGCACTGCCCGCCCGCCAGGCTCTCCAGCCCGCTGACTCCTCCGCGCACAAAACGGAGACCCAAAGTTTTGCTGCAGGTTCTGCGGTGAAGAAAATGGCACGCCTTCTCTGCGGCGGAAATCAGCCCCCTTTCGCCAGGGCTGCTAGCGGGGAGAGGAGGTTACTTGGCTTCCCGGTCATTTTATTTTGTTTTGGTTTGGTTTGTTTTGTGCATCGGTCTCCTGACTGCTCTCCTGCCCAGGGAAAGTGCCGTCCTCTGTTTGCCGAGCACCAGAAAGCGAGGGAAACACAGCCCCCCCATCAAACCCCCCGAATTCCCTCCCCTCCCCCTTCATCCTCACTTCTAGCAGGCAAGACTGCTGCTCCCGCTGCTGTAATCTTCCCTTCCAAAATGGGTCTTGGCGATTATAGAAGATCCAAATAAACGTAGCGGGGCATGAATAATGCTCATTGTAGAAAACTGACACTTGCTCAAGGAAAAGAAAGTTGGCTATAAAATCACTTCATTATTTGCTTGTACTGCGGCTCTGGGGCTAATCCCTCCGGAGGTCAGATTGCTGAGCACTCTCTCTCTCCCTCTTTCCCTTCTCTGCTTTCAGGTCGCATTTTAGACATCCCTTGCAAAGTGTGTGGGGACCGCAGCTCCGGGAAGCACTATGGGGTTTACGCCTGCGATGGGTGCTCGGGATTTTTCAAGCGGAGCATCAGGAGGAATAGGACGTATGTTTGCAAATCAGGAAATCAGGTACCAGCCGCAGCCCAGCCCCCTCACCGCCTGCATCCCCTACCTTGCATTTTCCCGGGGGCCCGCACTGCCCTTGCCCCACCACCAGAGAGATGCGCAGCAAGAGGCAGCAGCCACACAGCCTCGCCCTCCCTTCCCAGGGGGTCCCGGGCCGAGGCCGGGAGCTGAGTGCCCCAGCCGCCTCCCCCCGGCACGTCCCCCCGCGCCAGCCCACCGGAGACGATGGGGAAGATGTGCAGGGAGAAGGAGGGATGTGGACAGGGGGAGGGTACAGGGTCTGGTTATGGGAGGACAGAAAGGGGCAGCCTCCCGGTAAGCCTCAGCACAGCCAGGCGATGGACAACCATGAGTTTACACGCGGCGTGTCGTGCCCGCGCCCGGGCGGAGGCAGTCCCGCTTTCCTCCCCTTACAGCTCCGGCCGCTCTCCTTCCCACTCCCGGGCCGTCCCCGCGGGGATGTGGGGCTGGGAACGCGGAGGGATGCGCGGTGCACGGAGCGCCCCGAGGGGCGGCGCCGCCGTCGCTGTCTCGGGTGCTGAAGGCGGCCCGGCCCGCCCCGCCCGGCCCGCCCAGTCCCGGGGCCGAGCACCTGGCACGGCCCGGCACGGCACACGAAGGGGCAGCTCCTCCGCGCCTCTCGCCGCCGCGGGGCCGGCGCCTGGGGCCGGCGGGGTGGGCGCGCTGCTGCCCCCGGCCCGACGGCTGGCTGTGTTGCAGGGGGGTTGCCCGGTGGACAAGACGCACAGGAACCAGTGCCGAGCCTGCCGGCTGAAGAAGTGCTTGGAGGTCAACATGAACAAAGATGGTACCTGCTCCCCCTCTCCCGGGGCTGGGGTGGCGGGGCAGCAGGAGGGAGCTGCTCTGGACCGAGGAGCGGTGTGTCACTCCGGTGTCTCCTTGCCCCGGCCGCTAATGACCCTCCCGTCCTGCGGCAGCCTCAGACACTTCTCCCCGGGCACCTCTTGGGCGGGGGGCACGGGGCTGGCTTCAGAAAATTGCAGGGAGGGAGGGAAGCCCGGTGGAGCAGCACGGAGCACCCAGTGCGGATCCCCGCGGTGACCCCCTCGCCTCTCTGGTGGCCCACAGCGGTGCAGCACGAGCGGGGCCCCCGGACGTCGACGATACGGAAGCAGGTGGCTCTCTACTTCCGCGGGCACAAGGAGGAGAGCGGCGGAGCCCCGCACTTCCCCGCTGCCGCCCTGCCCGCACCTGCCTTCTTCACCGCCGTCTCCCAGCTGGAGCCCCATGGCCTGGAGCTGGCCGCCGTCACCAGCACCCCGGAGAGACAGGCTCTGGTGGGCCTGGCACAGCCCACCCCAAAGGTCAGCCACTGCCCTGGCCCCTGGTGGGCTGCAGACCTCACTGCTGAGGTTACTGCGACCTGTCAGCCCCTTCCTGCCTCTGGAGTAGACATGGCAAAGAGCAAGGCTTGAAGCTTTGTGGCTTGTGACAGGGACTCTTGTCACATCCCTAAAAGCTCTGAAGGTACGAGGTGCAAGACCCTCTGTAGAAGGGGTATGCAGCAGTACCAATTGATAACCTGCTCCATACAAACCCTGTCTCTCATATATTCTCACACCTTCATGGCTGCAGAATGCTTCTCCTGCCTGGAGACTGGCCACAAGTCAGTTTTAAACCTTGTTTCACAAGGAATGCAATCCCAGTGAATGAGTTTTCTTCAGCAAAATGCCAATCTCCATAATGGTGTAGTTCTGAAAGTACTTTGTGTACTGACCAAAGCCTGCAGCTTGTCCCCACAGACACAAAACCCAAACTTGGCTAAGCTGGCTCTCTGCACTTCTTGGTTGTGACATTTCCAAAGCAGCCCAGTGGAAGCACTGCTGTGGCCTCAACTGCACAGGAATTAGCTGCAAGGTGATGCTTTTCATTAGCCCATTTGCAATGGCATCTTGCATCTTCACAGCATCTAGAAAATCACAGAAGAAATTGCTTAAATAGTTCTGCATTTTCAGAGCTGGTAGCTTGGAGGAACCCATCATGAACGTGGTCACAACATATAGTTTTACACAGTAATTCTGAAAAATGCTGAATCAGAAATTATTTGACGAGAAAACATAGCACACACTTGAAAACAAAACTCAGTTCAAACCTTACACAGCCTCTAGATAGTTATGCTTAGCCCTATGCATCTACTTACAGCCTGTTGCAGTCAGGGAGCAAGATGAAAGTTTAGGCTAAATTACTATTTACTGCATTGCTGAGCAGGGCTGGAATGCTAAATCAGCTTCTGAAGCAAGGTTACAAACTATATATTTTTAATCAAATTATTACTCTTCTAACTCTGCTGACAGAGGTGTGCTATTGTGTAACAGAATAAAGCATGACACACCATTTTGGTACATTTTTTTCCCCCCGATGTAATAATTTCATTCTCCTTTCGACCTCCTCCTCTGAACAGTTTCATTAGTACAGCTCATCCACGCGGATAAGTAGCAGGGAGCAGTTTGGAGTGAGCCCACTGCAAGCAATGCCCTCTGCTTGCAGAACAGGAGAGTGCACACTCTGGACTGGGCATGAGCAGGAGCACTGAATGTAGGGGAGAGGAAGACCAGGCTGCCTTGGTGACACTGAATGAAATGGCTTTATTTTCTTTTTGACATTAGTACCCACATGAAGTCAACGGCACCCCTATGTATCTCTATGAAGTGGCCACCGAATCCGTCTGTGAGTCAGCAGCCAGACTCCTGTTCATGAGCATCAAGTGGGCCAAAAGTGTCCCAGCCTTCTCTACCTTGTCCTTACAAGACCAGGTAAGGCACTGGCAGTGGGAGTGGCATCGGCCTGGCCTGCCTGTTAAAGAAAGCTCAGATTTTATGTTGGGTCCTGAACTTCCAGCCCTAGACCTTGAAATCCATAATGGACTTCAGCAGCTCTGTAGTTCAGTGCAGAGTTTCAGTCTGTCCCTGAAAACCAGGCAGTGATTTAGAAACTGCTTTCCTCCAACTTTTATCTCATGAAGCAAGTGAAAATCAAGCCAGGAAAGATAAATCTAATATAAAATTAATATTATGGACGGACAAGTGCTAGAGGAGAAATCACCAGGCTGCAGACCAAGCTTAGCATGCCCAAACTGCATCTCTACTTGTAGGACAACTTTTGCTTCCATAAAATGTGGAACAGCACCTTCCTTTGCTGTTTTGGAATGAAAAATGCTTAGGTAAGCTTATGGCCTCAGGATATAACTGAGGTAGTTTCTGAAGACCATTTCTCCTCTTCCTCTATCACTTCTTCCTCTTCCTCCTCCTCTTCCTCCTCCTCCTCCTCTCCTTCTCCTCTCCTCTCAACTGTTAACACAGCCAACATTTTTTCCTTATTCACCTTGGCTTACAATTACATCAATATGGTGGAAGAAATGTTTGGCCAGCCAAATTAATTACCATTAATTAAAATCTTCCCTAATGTGTTTTGTTTTCCTCTATGATAATTCACCTTTGCCTCAAGTGAATCATATGTGAACAATACAAGCTGAAACAATTTCTTAATGACTTGATTCTTGATGAGGACTCCATGTGCTTTGTATAATGCACCAATTTTTACAAAAATAATTCAAATAATTGCAAAATGGAAAGGTGGAAATCTGTGCAAAGCTCCAGTCATAAAAGACATCTAATACTTTGATACGATTGAGCTAATTTACCAAAATGGTGCCTAGAAAAACTATGCCTTAGATGTTACATAGCAGTCATCAGAGGAACTAGTTCCTCTCCACAGAAGCAGGTTGCAAGTGTTGCAGTTGATACACAAATAAGTATTTTGAACTAAAAGAAAAGTGCTTTTTAAGAAACCAACAGTGTTTTCTACTTAAAGGTAAATCATGATGGTCACAATGTGGTATAAAGCTAAGGTGTATATAAAAATGTTCCTTTTCTAGTACCAAACCCATGTTTTGAAATCCTTGCTGTGAAATCGGACAAAGAGGAATTCTGCTCAGCTCCACCTGCAGTCCTGCTATGCAGCGAGGACGAGGGGAGCAATGAGACAGGGCCTGGGAGGTCACACATGCCATCAGGAAGACAAAAATCCCAGTGTGGCATCCTGCTGCTCTCTAATCACGTCTTCTGCTGCCACTAATCCTGTGGAGCACTGGGTCTGTCACAGTGAGCAACCAAACAGGGACAAGGAGCAGGTGCACTGCTCCAGCAGCAGCCCCAGCACACGGGAGGAGACTGGGTCCATCTCTAGACCCGTGATGCCCACAGGAGGCTCCCTAGGCAAAGGCTTTATTTGACATAATAGGGAGACATTTCACACAACATCATCTCTGTTAGTGTGCAGAGGAGGAGGCAGCAAGATCTGCAAGCAGGGGAAGTCTCCATGGCATATGACCAAGTATGCCTCAAACAGTAAGGCCTGCTTATCTGCCATAGATAGCACAGTGCTCCCATTAAATAACCCACTACCTCTTCCACTTTCATAGCAGGGACTAATGTTAGTGAATAACATTAAAAACCCAGCCTTAACAGCATTCTCACTTGCTGTACTCATTGCAAGTCAGCTTCCTCAAAACTCAGAGTTGCTCAGCTCTAAAGCTTTGACTTGGGCCTCTTTCTGCATGATTCCCTCTAATATTTAGGGGAGCTGGAGAAGAAGTAACTCTGATTTTAATCACCTTATTTCATGAATAATCATACAGTTGATTTTTATAACATTGCTATTGCATTATTTAATTTGACAATGGCCCAGCTGTAAATGTCTGCATTTCTCTTTTTGTATCCCTGACATCTGGCTGAGGAGAGTCTAAAATCTTTTCCTGAATTTTGCTTTTTTTTTGTGCTCTTCTGAAAAAGGCAAGTGCACGCTAATTTCAGGACTCTGGGATGGTTTCATCTTGAAGGCAAGGAAATAAATAGAAACCAATTTGCTGATAAAACACAAGTCTGTGGATTGCTTTGTCATTTATCTCTGGTAAAACAGGCTGTGTCCATTCCCTAGATTCATACAGATAAGTCCATCTTGAACTGGAAACCACACAATAAAAAATGCAATGCTTCTAGTTCTGCTGGCCTGCATACCTGCCCACTTTATCTGTGAGACAGGTTGGTGCAATGCAGATCACCAACAAAAGGTCACACTAAGGATGGGGTTGATTAAGAAGCAAAACCTAGTTGTTCAGAAAGCCTGGTATTTTTTGTTTCTTTGAAGAAGGAGGGCTGAGTATGACTTCAGCATGAATTATTTTAATTGGTGGTTTTACAGACATGCATAGGCATGAAGAAAGCTTTAGCTATTGGAATAGTCTCTTATTTCTAAAGTCTTCTGACTTTGAAGACTTGGTGGGAAAGAAAATAAGAAATTGATATCTTTCAGGAACCACCATTCATTACCATTGTGTCTGCATGAATGAATGACAAAAAAAGTTTTACAAAAGCAAATGAAAGGCTGGCGAATCACGTCCTATGTCATACAGACACCTGCACATCCATCAGGTGGGCTTATCCAGATGAGGGACTGGGTCTGCCAGCTGCAGTAGTTAGGAAACTTAAGAGCAGATTCATCTGGTCTCAGAAGAAAGCTGAGATAGGCACCACATTCTAGACACAGCACCCCCTCCCTGTCTCCATTTCTGGGCAGTTTTTGGTATCGTAAAATCCAATCTAAGTGTTTCAAACAGCAACTGTGTGCAGAGACAGAAGTACCTTCCTGTCACAATTTTCTTAGGTTATGTAGAAGTTCTGCAAAGCACATAGGGCAAAAGGCATAAAATGGACATAACCCTACAGTGACAAGTTGAAAACAGAGACTGAGCATTTTTCCTTCCATTCTGATTGGAACAGGGTGGTTTAAAACTTGTAATCACGGAATCACAGGAGGGGTCAGGTTGGAAGGGATCACATCTGATCCAACCTCCCTGCTCAAGCAGAGTCATCCTACAGCACACTGCACAGGATTGTGTCCAGGCAAGTCTTGAATCTCTCCAGTGAGGGAGACACCACATGTTCTCTGGGCAACATGTTCCAGTGCTCGGTGCACAGTAAAGAAGTTTTTCCTCATATTCAGGTAGAATTTCTTGTGCATCAGTTTCTGCCCATTGCCTTGTGTTCTAGTCGCTGGCAACAAGTAACACTGTCCTGAACATCAGTACTGTTAAGAGTTTGCACACAGATGAAGGACTCACTTTTACTGACACTTTCTGTATCACCTACTACTTTCACCTATCTGATTCCAAGGAAATCATCACTAATTTGGTACAGCATCTATTTTTACTTTGTTCTTCCTTACACTCTTTACATACTTAAAATACTCCCCTTCCTCTTTTCCCGAGAAGTTAAGCTGCTGATAGTTTCAGGGACCACAGCAACATTAATCCTTGCAGGTTTTGGGGTTTTGGTTTGGTGGCTCAGGTTTTTTTCTGCATGAGTTTTGGGCAATCTGTTTTCACTGCATGGAGCTGCTAGAAGATACCTCCCAAGGCCACTAGAGTTCTCACCCCTTCAAATCTCTCCCACCCTATTGTGTGACACGAGGTCTCAGTAACGTGCACATCACAACATGCCCTTTGGCCATGAACTTCAGCTGTGCTGGAGGTCCTCCAAGCCTCTCTTAAGAGTTGATCTGGGCTAACAATCCATAGATGCCCTCAAGACTAAACATGTCTGTTCTGGCTTTGCCAGTCTGTATTCCCAGAAGTCTTCTTTCCTCTTCAAATGCACTACTGCCTTTTTAGGGAAATCATAAGCATTGCCTCCAAACAGAGAAAAACACATCCTCCATACAGACATGTAATGTGCAAAAATTGCAGAGAACCAACAGCGCTGTCAGCATAGGCGCCTGGATATTCACATCTCTGAAAGGAAACAGCTCTTAGTGCCTGGAATTTCTGAGTGATTTTAAGCAAAAAAGCAGAGAAACAGGTGACACTGAGAAACTGTACATGTGTCCAGATGCTGTGCTTGACACATCTAAAGATTTGCTTAGTAAGGAACGGGTTATGAGATGCATGTGTGCTCTTAAGCAGTGCTCCCTACGCTGATGCAGGGTGTTGTCCAGGCTTTTCTTCACAGAATTCTGCCTTTCTGAGGGAAATGAGTGTAATCCTCAGAAAGCAAGAGGAAAGCACTCATCCAACCTGTCCTAAAACAGCTATACAAGTGCTGAGGGAGAGGAGAAAAGAACCCATACCATCTTGAGAAAGCAAGTGTGCTCGTGTTGTGAACAAATGCTCTGGGGAAAGAGCTCTCACTCTCTCTTCCCTTTTGGTCCACAACACAGTGCACAGTGAGCCAACGCTCAGTGTTTTTCTATAATGCATAGACTTATTTCTAGACACCTTCTCAAAAGGCTAAGAGAAGAGCTAATGAATGCTGTGGGGGAAATACCATGACAGGCATTTAAAGTAGTTTTTAAAATAACAGAAATTTACATATTTAAATTGTTTATAAATCTATAAATTATACACTATGTTATATTGTACATCTATTGTATGACAGCTGATGCTTTTGGAAGATGCTTGGAGAGAACTGTTTGTTCTAGGAATAGCACAATGGGCCATTCCAGTTGATGCTAACACTCTACTGGCTGTATCTGGTAAGAATTGCACAATTTAATGACTTTGTTACAAAAATTACCATAAAAATACATTACTGAAAAAAGAACAACATGTAAAGAATAACAAATTCCTACTGAACAATAGAGCATACCTGTCATTTATAAATCTATATTTAAATGCAAATAATGTTGTTTTGTTGTATTCATGACTGCTTGCATTGTCATTTAAATGCAAATTACTGTGTTTGTTATCATCCAAGAGAAGATTTTATATTAACTTTCATACAATATAGTCAGTTTACATGGAACCAGATAGACAAGTGTGACAATAGAGAGGATATTGATACAGAGGATTTTGTCAGAAATCAATATAAAATAAAGCAAATGCCTTTAATATTATTTATTTCATCTGTTTCTGTTTCAGGCATGAATAGTGACAATACAGATTCTCAGAAGCTGAATAAAATTATTTCAGAAATACAGGCTTTACAGGAGGTTGTGGCTAGATTTAGACAACTTCGGCTAGATGCTACTGAATTTGCCTGTCTCAAATGCATTGTCACTTTTAAAGCTGGTAAGCAGAAAGAATCTCTTGCTTGTCTGGTCTGGTAACTATGAGCTTGCTACTTTAAAGCAAAAATGATGTTTTAGACCAGGCATAGCTTTGTATCACCTAGTAGGTTTCCCGGTATTGAATTCCAATAGTCGTTGCTGCATTTTGAAAGGCTGACAGCAGAGTGCTGGGGAACTAATGGGAACATTTAATTTCCATTGATAGCACTAGCTGAACTGTTTTGACCCACCCAAGAGTCAAGCTGAACTAGTAACTGATCTGCTTTCCAGTGCCCACACACAGTGGTTCTGAACTGAGGAGTTTCCGAAATGCTGCCGCCATAGCAGCCCTTCAAGACGAAGCCCAACTCACCCTGAACAGCTACATTCATACTAGGTCAGTGGTGTCTTCTGTCAATGCTTCTGGCAGGTGGAAGGGTAAAATCCTGCTCTCATTGCACGGAAGGTGGGATTTGCACTGAGTGAAATGGGGACCAGGCTGTTACAGAGTATACATTAGCTGTAAGCCTGCTGGGACTTGGCACTTCCTGATGAAACAGAACCATAAAAAATATTGGAAAGAACCCTTAAAATCATCCAGTTCAACCATCACCCCAATACTTCCAAGTCCATCATTAAATCATGTTCCCATGTGCCACATTTACACATCTTTTAATTACCTTTAGGGATGGTGACTCCACCACCTCCCTGTGCAGTCTATTCCAATGCTTGACAACCTTTTTGGGAAAGAAATTTTTCCTAATATCCAAACAAAATCTCCTTTGGTGCAACTTCACGCCATTTCCTCTTGTCCTATCACTTGTTACTGGGACAAGGGACCAAAATCCACCTCACTACAATTTCCTTTCAGGTAGAATGTGATAAAGACTCTCCTGAGCCTCCTTTTCTTCAGACTAAACAACCCCCACTCCCTCAGCTGTTGCTCTAGACCTTTAACCAGTTTTGCTGCTCCTCTTTGGGTATGCTCCAGCACCTCAGTGTTTTTAAACAAACATTAAAACCTAAAAGGAGAGAGGATCTTCCTCTGGGAACTGATACTGGCTGTGCAGCACTTTGCTGTTCAGAGGGCTACATTTTCCTCTACATTTTATTCAATCAAATATCACTAAAAGTGACACTCAAAACATTGCATCACAGACCAGTATGAGTGCTTTTCAGTCATGATCTCCAGTTCCCATATAATCTCCTCCATTTTGCAGGCACAGAAGTCAGGATACAAGGAATTTAAGTGGCTCTTCCAAGATGCTACCCTGAGTTTGTGCTCAGGTGGAAATGAAAACCCCAGAATTTGTGAATCCCATTGTGGTGCCACAGCAAAGTCCTTTAGTTGCAGTGGAGGTCCATGAGATTACGACAGTGGGACATGGAACAGTGGAAGAGAAATTTTTATACCATTTTTTCCTTCTGAAACTTTGATTTGCTGTCACAGAAGCTCTGTCAGGCAAAGGCTCTTTCAGTATCAGAGATTAGATGGTAACGTTCTCTGAAGAACTTCTATTAGTCTACAGGGAATGGCCTGCACTGGGCATGGAAGTAAAAATGCCATCCAGTTATGGCTGCTCCAGAGCAAAATGAGTAACTGCTGTATAGCAGTCTCTTGCTGTTCTTAGGGAAGATTAATTCTTTTCCATGAAGATTGCTCCCTGGAGATCCTGACACAGGGCCTGTTGGAGGGAGAAGCCACGGAGGAGTACATAACCACAGCTTCCCTTCCAAGCATGACAACTTTTCCACAGCATTTCTGTATTGCTGGAAGTATTTACATACTGTACTACCCAGTATATGTCGTAAACAATATCCTTTTACAGAGGAAAAGTGCAGTCCACTGACAGGACTCTCAGACTTCATTGTGAGAAGGCTTTCAACCTGTGTGCTTCATCCTCAGGCTTGAATTTACCCTCCTGCCAGAGTCACAGCAGTATTAGCCCTTTGATCTCAGTGGAGTCTTCTCAACAGGATGCAAGGGAGGGCAGTCTGGAGAAGCAGCATTTCTCCAAACAACCTACTCTTTCCTTTAGGGTGACCACTGTGGGCAAAAGTTTGAGAATCACTGGTGTAAAGTCATCATAAGCACAGCTAGAAGTGCACATCCTATGCTGTGCTGGCTTCAAAAACTGGGAGAAAGGATGGGAAATACCCTCACATTACCTGGGGATAAACACAGCTTATTTAACAAAAATTTTCCTTAAAAATATCAGTTGGTGTTCAATATATCTGCCAACCAAAAGGGGGTTAACTGATAACCATGACAATCTAGCTAGGTTTAAACTGTACTTTAAATGACAGAGTAGTTATTACAAGTCAAGCTCTTCCTTAACTGCATCAAGAACATTGTTGGTGTATGAAGGACATGTTAGAGCAGGTCCAGTCTCTGTATTGCTACTGCTTTAAGGGAGTAAACAAAGGACCTAAACAAAACTCAGAAACCTTGTCCTATATTCTGCTGACTGCCATGGAAAGTTTTCCTTGGAGTCAACCTTCCTGCTCACATGAGTACAAAACATAGGGTTTTGGCATGGATAGTACCACCTGTACAATTTAGTAAATACTGTTTTTTTGCTATAAAATAAAGTACTTCCTTTGACAAAATGCTTTCAAACTTCAACAAAATTCTTTTTCTTTCTGTCTCCCAGGTATCCCACACAACCCTGTCGTTTTGGAAAACTTCTATTGCTTTTACCAGCTTTACGTTCAATTAGTCCATCTACAATAGAAGAAGTGTTTTTCAAAAAGACCATTGGGAATGTACCAATTACAAGACTGCTTTCAGATATGTACAAATCCAGTGACATATAAATTACCTTAAAATAAACAATCAGGATGGACAGTTTGAGAAGAACTTTTATCTATGGAGAATAAGCCTCAACTAACAAAACCTACAGGAAGCATAAGCCTGGGAATGTTTAGTCCTTAAACTCATTGACAAAAAAATACTCCAGTAGATATGATTCTGCTGTTCTGAACAGAGTGATTTAGATCATGGAGAGAATGCTTTGTTCTACAGAAAAAGTGAAAGTGGTTGGAATTTGGCTGCTATTCCTGTTACTACAGGATGGAGGCAATTCAGATGCCAGTCATAGCTAACAAAGACTCTGCTATTCTCTCATTTAACTGGCAGATCTGAGACAAAATGTGAAAGAAGGTACTTTAGTTTGTTCAGTATTTGGAACCGGCTGACCAAACTTGGCTTCTGTTGTAACACAAGATGTGGTGGCCTTCAGAATTGTTTTTAAAGTAGCCTATGTTGGGAAAATGTTTTTAAGATGATAGGCAACATTTGAGACTAAGTTACCAAAACATTGCTTCTGCTATAATACATCATGAAGTGGCCTTCAGAACTGATTAAAAGGTAGCTTATGACGGCAGCTCCATTCTTCCTACAAAATGAACTGGTGATCTTTGACGTGGATGTCACCACAATTTGTTCGGTTAACATCTCAAAGACAGAAGAGCTTTACACATTTCCTCCCTGACCTTCCCTCCTTCTTCTTCCACACAGAGACAGACATACTTTCACACTCACACCCACACACACCCACACCCACACACACCTGAAAAGAGACAAGTCAAGAAAGGAAGACTAAAACAGCAAAACCAAATACAATGGAGATGACCGCTTCAGTGACCTGCTGGCTGTCCTGTTGGCACAGTGCTGAAACCAAAGGCAACAGTGGCCAAACTCTTTGTCGATGAGATGTGCAGAGAAATGAAATGACTATTAAAAAAATCAATGGAAGGAATTTTATTTCAAAGAAATAAAGGTTGTTGACTGATACAATGCTAACAATTTCCAAAAGTCTCCAATGCCTTTTTAGAAAACTCCAGGTTCTAACTTTGAAGCCTTGTTCACCTACACCCTCTCACACACAAAAATGTTATAAGCTGCTTATTTGATGTATGAAAAATGTAGAAAAAAAAACATTTAAAGATAGCTGCTGTACTTTTCAAATTTTGATTTGTTATTAGGAACTAGCACTGAGAAAGATCAGCACTTGGACTATCATAGAATGAGTAAAACTTTTCCTGTACAAAGTGGATTAACCGATTTGTGAAGTTAAAAAGTTGTACTCATTGTATTTACAAAGAATAAAAATATATTGAATTTAAATTACTTGCCACTGTTCTTTTAATCATTGTCCTTAATCAGCTTCTTTCACTGTCCCCTAGTTACCAGGGAATAGAAATATTCTCTACTAAAATGGATTGCCTTAGATCCCGTGGAGTCTCCACCATCAGAAGTTTTAAAAAAACAGGTTAGACAAACATTAAAGGAGCAGCTTAGATGATCCTGCCTTGTGAGATCCTGCATAGAGCTATTTTCTGTAATTCAAATAAATACCAGCTGCAAGGTTTTTCTCAAAAAGGTGACATAAAGTTTTTGTAGGATACAACACGAAGTGCATCAGAGGTCTACCCCAGTATGTGCCTCCTGTTCCATGTTATTTCAGTTTTTAATATCAGTGAATTGTGCAGCCAGCAAAGGTGATGAGTACAAAAGCATCGCTTCAATTACAAAGACAGGTTTTATTAAGGTGTCTAACTACATAATCACACCAAAGAAAGAGGGAAACAACTCCCACTCAAGAACAAGCTGGCAATAGTAGGAGTGAAATGTATTGGTCATATGGCGATGAGTAACCGAAGAGCCACGCATGCTAAAATGACAGGTGGAAATGTACTGTGTGTCTTGATGGCTCATTGGTTTGCAGTGTCAAGGAATACAGGTCACAAGTAAAGTCCTAGCTCTGCTGACTTCCAAGCTCAAAAATCTCTCATGTTTCAGAGGTCAAAGTTTAACCCCATCTCTCTTCCATTTGCAGTGTGCTGGGTCTCACATTCTATCATTTCCAAGACAGCCAGGCCATAAATACACAAGATGAGTCACAGACTACGGGACCTCAAAACATATTCTATACAAACTAGCTTGGACCACTTGAGAATGCACTTACCACAGGGCACAGTACGTTCATTCTTGGATACAAACCAACAAACACTTTATAGTCTATTCTTCTTGCACCTGTAATGACCTTCAAGCATTTTCTGCTCTCTACACTAAAAAGAACATGATAGGGCAGAAAAATCAATTGTGGTTCTCCACTCCATGACAATTCAGTTCATGAGCTAAAGAAGTTGAACCCAGTGCTGCACAGAACCCATTACAGAACATTCATTTCAATAAGATTCATGCTGCTGTCCCAGAGCAGCAATAAACATGAACTGCATCCACCCTGCTAGGCAACCATGCAATCACACTCTGCAGTTTGCTGAAATCCCAGTCCCTACATCACCCAGGCTAGAGGACAAAACACAGCATACTGGCAAAGCAGGCAGGGCACTGGAACCACACCCATATCTCATCCTCTTACCTGCAAGACGCAGCCCAGCTGCAGAGCAGACTCACAAGATGGGAACAATGCCCAGGTCCCTGTGGTTTAGGCACAGCAAATCTCAGACTACGTCTTGCTCCCACTACTGCAGATTGCTCAGAAGCAGAACCAGTTACACTACACTAGAACTAGGGTCTCTAGCTAGCCTTAAAGGACTAAAGGCCAGATGAGATCCCAGAATGCTGTGCTAATGTCCTGTAATTCTAAGAGACTAATGCTCCAAAGTCCTCACTTTGGAAACAGGAGTACTTTCACATCAAGCATGCAGCTTTTCCCTCTTCAGCTTAAATATTTTGGTTTTTTTAATAGCAAATTATACAGATTGTGCCATCAACTTTCAGGTTTAAGATGTGCATTTACTTCAATTTCTGAATGAAGCTTCTATCAGAAAATAACATTTGAGAAAAGAAAAATAACAACTTACTCTGTACCTAAACCTACATAATGAAACTTCATATACATTTAACCCTTCTTTCCCCTCTTTTTCAAGAGTTACTTAACTTTTAGGGGTGATTCAACAAGGACAGGAAAATTTGGAAATGATTTTACATTATCAAAAACATATTGAAAAGCGACAGCCCTGGACAGCAAATGGACTGTCAGTTTTGGTCTTGTGAATAGAATGGTTAGAGAGAATCAGCACAGTCTTAGTTAAGAATGAGGTGGAAAGAGTAATTATTCAAACATCTGCCTATTCAGTGTAGCTAATCACTAGTACTACATGTAATCCAGACAGCCACCACTGCTTTGTCAGTTCAGTCTTAAATATTCAGATTTCCTTAAGTGAGGTTAATGGTCTTAGTTAAAAGAAGCTACTAACTTTGCCAGCAAGTTTGTAGGATGCTCTTTACAAAGGTAAGTGTCATAAGAAAAAAGCAGCAGAGCTGAGTCTAAGCCAACATGTAGTTACTGAATAGCACAACACACTAGAGCAGCTTGCTACTATTCTGGCATCTGCTTTCAAGAGCATCTTGATAGGTAACTTCCATGTCACATTTGGAGGACTAAGGAAGCTTCTCTAGCTCACTTCCTTCTCGTGTAAAAGACACCTTAGCAGTGCTGCTTGTGAACTGCAGTTCAGCCGTCCAGCAGCTGCATTGCACCAGTGGCCAAACAAGCACAATGACACAGCTTATCGCTCCTTTAGTGTTCAGGGAAGTGGTCTATTATGATCACATCTTAACAGCAGACTTGTATGACTTCATGTTCCTTCTTCTATTTGTAGTGCAGTGCTACTTTAATCTAGGAATGATGTTACAGTATAGGTTATGTCAACATTCCTATCTCTATAGAATGGCATTGTTTCCACTAACTAGTTGAAGCTAGGTTGACGCTTCTCATGCCAAGTAGAAAGGTACTCTTGTCCCAAAGTTATTAAAGTCATAGGTCTGCTGACTGCCTACCGTGAATGGTATTCCAATTTTGGCTCCACAACACAGGAACAGCCCTTAATACCTTTATATATTCTTTAACACCTGCAGAGTGAGTGCCAGTATCTAAGGGTACTTAGTGCTGGCTGTTAGTAATACCAAACTACATTGTGGAACAGCATCACAGCAAGGCTGTAACACTAGTTCACTCAGTATAGTCAAGCCCCTCCTTCTCAGAAAGCATGAGACACTCCACGCTCAAGGTCAAGACTGACAAAACATTTGAAGTGCATTTTCACTTTTATTTCAAAACTTTAGACAAGTTACTTTAGTATATAAATTTGATTTTTTCCTCTTACAGAATATAAAGATAATTCCCTCATTACTTCAGTATAAAGTGTTTTACAAGCTTGAAGACAATTGCATAAGTGTTTCTCTTACAGGGTATCAGAAATAAAGCAGTCTTTCTACAGACGTTCAGACAGGTGACTATCTCAGAAACAGTATAGCAGTTTAGTCAAATACAAGTGAACATGTGACACTACAGTTGTGAAAGTTCAAGTAAGGCCAAGTCAGTAAACATTGTTAAGTCATTGCAAATAATAGTGGAAAGGTTTGTGAGACATTGCAAGGGGTGGATGGTTTCATAGTATAATACTCTTAGATCAAGGATTCAGAGGGATTTAGCTAGAAGATAAGTGAGTTCTTAAATGCCATAAAGCATATGCAAAGACCAAGCAGTGTACTGGTGTTAGTGGAGACTTCGTGCCTGTTCATCCTCAGCATGCTAAGACAAACTACAACCTCTTAAAACCAAGCATAAGAACCACTAATGTCTGAGAAGATGCTTTTAGAATTCAAGTATGTCTTATTTTGGATGGTGTGTAGTTTTTATCTATTACTTCATCTTGTAAGAACATGTGAAGACAACGCTCGTTCTGTGCCAGTGGGTGGCCTGCAACCCTGGAGAGGAGAAAAGACAAGCATTAGTGTGAATCAACTGAGCCTACTTGCAGCTATCCAGCAGATCAAGGTTTTGTACCAATAAGTTATTGTTCTGTACTTCGGCATAGATCCCACTTCACTGTTGGCAACTAGAATGCTGTCTAGCAGCAAGATGTGTCACACTCCCCCAGAAGTTAGTCCATAGGAACCCGGAGCTACCTCTGATCACTTGGAAGCATGTTACATCATCATCTGTCACCTGCAATTGATGGAACTATCCAAGTAAGTGCTCATTCTAGCATTAGGAAATCTAGAGCTAAGAAAGGCAAGTGGTTTGGCTTTTTTTTAAAAGTTTTGACACCTTTGCCACAGGACACCCTTCTAAAGGCGACTTATCCCCTCAGTCAGTGTCACTGAACAGCAGCTCGTCCTGGCAGAGCTGAAGCCTGGCTCCAGCAGGGGGTGTGAAGGCTTTCTGAAGGCTCAGGCACTGCTCTGGGCAGTGACTCCCCTGGGTCAGTGTCCTGGCCTGGATGGGCAGCACTGCACACAGCCAGGGGGTACTGCCCCTTCTGCTCATTGCACGTGTGGTAGCTTTCAAACACAGCAGGCAGAGCTTGCCTGTTCTAAGGGACACCAGCATCTCTACTATAGATTCAGTTTTGTTCCACATATAAACTGAAAAACCACTGTTTTAACAGTAAAGGAGCAGAAATTTAATTAGGAGACACTCACAAACTTGGAAAAAAAATCACAAGGTACTGCATTGAACCTTTAAAATACCATACAGACTCCGCTGTAGGTAAAAATCCAAAAGAATCGCTCACCTGAAAGTTCATCACTTATGGACATGAATACCTAATGCAGTTTGGTTTGAAGAAAACTACATCCAGTTTCATCAATCAACACAGACTTCTTCCTTTAAGAGAGAAAGTCCTCCACTGTCCAAAGGGAAGCTTATGTAAGCCTTGTGACCTCTGTATATGTCAGAATATTTCTAATTGTAATGGAAGGTATCTGGTTGAACACATGTAATGCATAGACAGCTCCAATGGCTCAGCACTACTTCCAAGCACTTCTGTGCATCTTTTCCAAATTTACCTATTAGTGTTTATTTCACCACAGGACATACTCACTCGTCACTACTCACTTATCATTGAGGGTGACCTATAATGAGGAAGCTGAGCTCGGCTATTCAGTACTGATGGATTATTTCAAGTGCAGTTATAAAATCTATCCATCCTGCCAAGTTCTTGTAAATGGCCAGCAGTCTCAAGCTGGTTCACAAGGATGACAGGCTAGAGTAACTAGTTTGAACTTCTTACCCCATTAGAATGAAGTTACTGGTGTTAAACTTTAAGGAAAAGATGCATAGGAGAGGATGAGGCAGCAACATATTTCTTTTCCCTTTCAGGAAGGCTTGAAAATTGGTGGCTGAATTGCAAGACTAGGTCTGATTTCTGATTCAGCTCTTGGTTTCACAGAAATATTTCACTCTGAATTGGCTTTCCCTCAGTATTTTTCACCAAGGTGACCTTTACACATGGCAGCTGCTACTTCAAGAATTTTCATGTATCTCAAAGTCAGTTTGAGGCAGACAAGAGTGTTGAGACATAACCATCCTTGTGAATGTCACGGTGTGTTGTATTGATGGTGGTGCCAGCAAACTGGCCCAAGAGAGCTGACTCAAGTAAGCTGCACTTACTGGGATTCAGATTTTACACCTAGAGAGACAAATCTCCTCGACAACATCCGTCTCACAGTCCCAAATATCAAGAACTGGCACTGGTGTGCCAAGATTTTTTTTGTTCCAGTGGTATCAGTGATCTGAGGGATTCTTTAATTCTAGAAGCAAACATCAGCTTTGAGAATGCAGTAATGTGAATGTACTGTGCAAGGGTCAAAGTTCACTAGTGCCCAGAGTACCAGAGTACTTGGTAGATGCTTTAAAGCTTCCACATGGTTCAAAACTTTAGTAATATTTGCTTAATGAGTTGGTCATGCCATTAGAATAAACTGATGAGTTAAATAGCTATGAATTGTGCCTGGAAAGCCTTATTCCAGATGTACTCTGCCACTAAATCAGTATCTACATTAATCTCTTTTTATGTTTCAAAGGAGGAAAAATTAACCAAGAAGTCTTACACTTCCACAAAATCAATTTATTCCTTGCAGTAGGACTGAAAAATGGATACCCATAAACTGGCCATTCCATGTCCGTCAGCTCTACGGAGTTTTTCAGAGAGTCAAGGTAAGATGACAGTTTCTTACTACCTGCTTCAGAACACCAATAGCCCTCTTCCATGCATATTGCTAGATTCAGCATATAAAACTTTCAATAAGTGCACTTCTTCCCCATTTAAGATAGAGTTCCAAGACTGCATGGGAAAAGGTTGTACTTTACAGTCATGACTGCCTTGATTTTACAGCATTTAAAAAACCCAAACACATTCCATCTTACTACTGGATGCCTTGGAAGTTCATTCCACTTGGCTTTGAACACCAAAAAGAGCAGTCTGAAGCATTTTACCTGCTCAGAACCATTAACAATACTTCTAAACTGAGCTAAGAAGCAACTATGTGAAGAAAAACTTCAGAGATTTCCTGTGGTCACACTTACTTGGACAAGACAGTTTTAGTCACTTGCAACTCCAAGACACATGCCTGAACTAACAGTAACTGACAAGCACATTTTCGTAAGTTCTCCCATAACTCACAGGCATCCTCTGCTCCTGTTAAACAGCATTACTATCGAACAAGCTTAGAATGCCAGTGGAACTGACAGGCTTCAATTCTTTGAGGGAGCAGTCCCAAATTCAGCTGGTCTGAACAGCACTGACTTTAGAGACCAGAAGAGCTGTGGACAACGCTCCTTACCCACTGTTTGGATCCACACTGTTAAAGAGATTAAACCAGCTATACAGGTCAGCATACAGACAGTGGTTAGTAGCGTCAGATGGTGGAAAAAGAATCAGAAGACTTTGTTACTGTAATTTCTGCTCACCCTTTGAAAGGCAGTGACAAAACCCTAAGTGTCTATTTCAAATTATGTGTGCATACCTCAAGTAGTGTTTTTACATGTTCAGAAAGATTCTCAGGATGATTAAAGAAAATATGCATCATTACACAAGCTGATAATACTTCACATCTGCAATTAAAGTAAACTGCTGTAAGCTCACTGTAAGCTCTATTGTTCACCCAGTTGGAGGATACCTTTCCAGAAATTATGAAGTAGAACTATTTTGAACACTGTAATTTTAGTAGCAATTTGCATAAATTAACAACAACAACACTAGTCATTTCAGCTGTTCAGGTAAGCACTAAGATATCCTAACTAAACACTGGATGAGTAATGTTAGTATGTCCTACTGCAAGATTATGTGAAAGTTAATATTCTGAACCTAGAGCAGTTACCATCCTTAAGAGGATTAGTAGCTTCAATTAAATTTTCCAGAGCTGAGCTCCAGGTTTGTCTTTAAATTACTACACCAAACACTTACTTGTTTATGAATTGTTCAAGGGCCTGCTTCCTTTCCTCTATAAAGGAATCATCAAATATACCATCATCTCCTCGGAAGGGGAGCTGACGGAGAAGAGCTTTTCCTGGTAGAGGTGGTACCACAACCTGAAAGATTTACAGAAGGGTCCTTAAGTGCAGCCTGTAAGCAAGTTCATCCATCTCTTCTTACTAGAACACCCAACTCATCAGTCACATTCCTAGTGAAGTAATAAAACATGAACAGAGAAGAATAGTACCTGCCCACAGAGGTAAGCTGAATTCAAGTATCCTGAACTAACTCAAAACATTTAAAACAAAAAGCCTCTGGCATTGCAGCATTGAGGCTTCATAAAAAGACTGACACACAGGTTTATTTCTGGGCATTTTCAACCACAGTATCTGCTTTATATGATACATGCTTTATAACATAGTGATAACATTTCAGCATCATGACTCTTTGTATGTCTATGAAGACTTGTATATTTACCTTTCGCTTTACTCACCTTGCTTTCTCTTTCTAGTTCATTCCTTAGCCATTCAAAATCACTATATCTTCTTCTGACTGTAGATTCTTTCAGTTTGAAGATAGGTAGATTTGTCTGAAAACAAGAACACAAGCTATTGATTAGACAGATTAGAAGTTTTGATAAGCAGAAGCAAGAACTAAGCTGTTAAGTTACACATTAGTTCCATTTAAGCAACATCAACAGCACTGACAAACACTCAAAATACAGAAGTTGAGATAAGGCTCTAAGCTGCATGAGTAAACTGTGCTTCAAACTGCATAGCTATGAACCTCATTTATATGCCATCCCAGTCACTGGTATTTTGTCATCATACCACCAAGCAAGATATCTGATTTGCTCACTTGAGACGTTTCTAAGGTTGCATAAGCATCTGCTACTCTTACCGTCTCAGGAGCTGGATTCCCAATATGTACAAAATTGGAGGTGGGGAAGGAAGGGGGAACAAAGTATTATTCCACACAGGCTTCTCTTACTGCATTCAAGAGAATGCTTCAGATATCAGCACAGGACATTAACCAAACTTACTGTACTTTTCTACTCCCTGATACAACATGGCCTCCAACATCTTTAAAGGCAAAAGCTGTAAGTCTTACAGTGAATTCATCCAGGACTAATGAAGATTTGACAGCACAAGCTGCCAAGTTTGGGTAGCTCCAAAGAAGCCAACAAGGCTGAGATGCATTACGGCATTCAGTGCTGAAGAGAGCAGACTGTCTGACTACAGAGTTAAACCAAATAGAGCATGATTAGGGAGAACTTTGCTGCACAAGGCTAGGAGGCAGCACCCAAACCTAACACCCTTGAAAGGGATGTCAAATAGGAGTAAGGCTACAATGCTGCACAAGACCACGTTAAATACACAGGCACCCTGACACAAGTCGTTACACTAACTTGTGTGAGAGCCTGTATTATTTCTGTTCATTCTTGGGGTGCAGTGTTATATCACTTTTCCAATCCAACTTGCATGTTATTTTAAAAGTAGACACTGAGAGAGTCCTCTCCTAATGACATCCTGGCCAGAAGGCTACAAAAATGTTCCTAGGAGTTATGACCTCCTGAAAGTAAGACCATGAGGCTGTAATTACCACACACAACCAGAAGTCACAGAATAATGCCTACTGTTGTCAGACTGCATATTCACTAACAGTCTTAGTATACCATTAAAGAACACTCTCAAGGATGACCCTAGGAAGCTGATGTTCACATGGTACTACAGTAACCTTCAGCTTTCCTGTTGGCAGATGCACAGTAGCTGTTCTCAGCTACTGCCTTTTACTTTTTGTTGTTTTGTTTTCTATCTTGTAGGCCATCTAACTCAGGATCTGGTCACAGTTTGAATGGATATAATATAACACAATGTAATTTGTAGGATGTTATGCTTAAGCTATCACTGGGGAATATTTTTGGCTGTTCAAAACAGGTTTAATTGCAGAGATATTTTCCTGCACTAGGCAGGTCTGTGACTATGGGTCATTGTATTGCTGCCACCCAATAAAAAGTTTCCTGCTGTCACACAAAAGCACTTGATAAGTTAGTTGTGTGCTTTCACATTATGCAAGTTAGTTCATAGTTTACAAGTAATGAAGTATAGAACAGTAATTTTTTAATGGCATCCTACTGCTAAATGTTTAAAAGCATTCAAGCTCTCTTTCCCAGGTAAAATATTGTTGATTGTGCTAGCAACTAATAGTAAGATTCCATTTAAAACTTACGTCAAAAGTCAGGCTTTATAAATAAACACTCCTGTCTTGAGGATAAGAATACTCTACTCAAGAGTGAATATAGCCAGGTCCCCCAGAATGCATGAAGGGGATTCCCAGAAGTTAAGTCCTGGATTATTTTCCTCTAATTTCAGCTATTGTTTTTTTAGCCAGGTTCACCATTACACATGACAACATCAACTCAGGTAGAAAGTCCCTTAAAATATTTAACATATGGGTTCTCACCTGCAGAAAATACTCATTTCTCCTCTCAAGTTTCTAAAAGAGGGATTAGAACTGGATAAAAGCAGCTAAAAAACAATACATTCCCAGGTCTTCAGGAACTCTTTTCATGCTTCCAGGCATGAAGTCTCTGAAGTTAATCTCTAAACAACATATCAGGCTTACAGGTACAATGTGGAGGCAGAAGTGCCAATTGAGCTCACTTTACCTTCCACATTCCCTTCTGAACTTTTGACATGCCAGCCCAGATAGCTAGTTGGAGAAAAGGACAGAGTGCTTTGCTTTCCTTGTGAGTTGAAAAATCTTATCAAATTTTGATCATAAGCATCAGAAATGTGCAGACTGAAAAGTATGTCAAAAGGAATCCACTAAATTAAGTGTCTTACTAGTCACAACTTGACAACAATATGCTAAAAGAAAGTATGTGTTCACTGACCTTTGGTCTGGATATGAACTAGAGCTATGTATTCAGACAAATTTCTAAAACTCATGTTTCTTAAAACCCAGAAACTGCAGCAATTCTCCCTCCTCTAGAAGCAAGTACTAATAGAGCAGTGTTCTTCAGGTAAGCAGCTGTTAGGAAGGATCTATTTTAAAAAGCAATTTGAGAGTCCTATTTCATACTGGTTAACCTATTTACATCTTAGGTCCCTATTTTTAATTCAGGCTATATGCACATCTAAAGTTACTGTATGGGCCTTTGTCACTAAGGATTATTGCCCTATTTGAGCAGATCACCCTATCCTGCAGTAGGATGGGCTTCTGCGTGTCCTACTGCCTCCATCTCCCATGGACAGACAGTTTTCATTAAGCAAGTCAGTCAGCCCCTGAAGCACGGGCTTTTACCAGACCAGAATTTGTCTGGTAGATGAAGACAATCCTGAAGCGTCAACAGAAACTTTAATTTTGTATTAAAGTGTCATTTCAAGACCATTCAGGCTATCAAAAGTGTTATTCTGTCCTTGACATTTTATGTTGTATTATCCTTGTTTAGTCACTAAGGTGCCAACAGCCATTCTGAGCACTGCCAGTGCTTTGTCTGCTACCACAAAAACAAGAGTAACACACAAAAACTGAAGTCAGGCTAGTTTCATTTTTATGAGAATTTCAGCCCATGCTCAATATAATGTCAGCTTTCTGCCCTGCTGATCTGCAAAGTCTACTATCACAAAACTCATGACCCAGTTTGGAACAGCCTCTGGTGCACAGCTAATTCCTGTGATAAATTCAGCATAATTTCTGCAGCAATTGTTTCTTCAGCAGCGTAATAATTATACCATTTATTGAAAAAAAAAAAATTCAACAACTTACTAGTCCAAAATCATGCTGCTTAGCAGTTTGAATGCAAGTCCTCAACCTGAAAGGATTATGCATCACCCAAGACATTAGACAACTGAAAGTCACTAGTCAGAACTGCAGAAAAAGCACTGTTGCAGAACGTCAAACAAACCACTTCTGCAGAAGTCCACACAGCCCAAAATCCTAAGACATAGGACGATGCTAAGTCAAGACAGATTTTGCTTAGCACTATCTTTTATTAGACTGTATGTAGACACCATTAGGCTTTCACTGACTATTGTAAATCTGTATTCTGCTGGGGCAGTTAAAGGCCAGCCAGTACACTGGAATAAATATTGTCAAAACTGGTGCCAAGTTACATTACATAATTAAATAACAGGTGACAAACCCAGATCCTTAGGTCACTCCTGCATTTCTCCACTCAGATGCCAAACAAATTTCTACAGTCACTTGGCTAGTGCTCAACAAACTAGTAAGGGGAAGCAGTGGTTCCTTGCTAACAGACTTCAGGGCAAAATCCGTGTTCACTACTAGTAAGCATGTTTATTCAGCTACATTTATGTTACCATAACGTATTCAGCTTTGAGTCCAACTCTAAGATCAGGACATATCCAGTTCACCTCAGAAGCAAATGACAATGGTAAAACAGCAGCTTAGATAACCAGGGGACAGGCTTCCAGCTCTTACTACAGTCACTCCCCAAGCTATGCCCAGTTAGAAGTTGAAAAATTGTTTCTGTATGCAAGTGAAGAGAATTTCCCAAGCAGAATGCAGCTGGTTTGAGTACTAGTCATTACTGTCTATTCAGCTTCAGATACACAGTTATCCAATGAAGCCATTCCAGTAAACAAATTACCTTAAATGCAGGAGGAAAACTAGAGTAATTAATTAGTTTATAATTAGTTCACATTAATGCAATAATTCTAAGTATTTTTAAGTCTTAGTTTTTAGACTAGCTTATCCACTGAGTGGAAAAAGTCTTGCAAATGGTCACTTGCTCCCAAATATTTGTCTCCAGACATAAATCAAATGCAAACAGCATTTGGGTTCCTTCAAAGAGCATGCTGACACTCCACAAGATTGTATGACACTGCAGCTCAGTCCATCTTCACAATAGCAGAAACTCCCCCAGACGATGTTGTTCAGCATAGTTTGAGGTAAATTTGGTTCATTTCTTCATCTGCCACCTTAACACCCAGCAGCAGCACTGCCTTGCCCTTGCCCACTCCTAATAGACTGAGAATAAAGCTGCACTGTTGCCACAGCACCTACTTGGATGTCATCTTTTCAAGTACGTTATAGTAGCCTTGAGAGAACTCTATTTCCATTAAAATAGAGTGAGAGAAAGCACATAGCTCACTTTTGATAAAAGTTTGTGGCTTTGACTCTCAGAAGATAAATTCAAGCATCTTGACGGTCTCATACAAGCTGTAATCTTTGTTAAGAGCCTACACTCTTTGGCTACATTTACAGTCAATGGGAGCTCTGGGGTATCACAGTAAGTATCATTCAGGCTAGATAAAAAAAGTATTATGATTTTCTTAACACAAGAGCCTGTTGTCCTTTAGTACAAGAAACTGGCTCCAGCAGCCCACTGTTATTGCAGAAACCCTGCCAGTGGTTTGTTTCCTTCCCGACTCAACATAAGCAACTACCTCTCAATTTCCTACAATTATAAAAAGCAAGAAAGAAGGAAAACACGCTTTAAACTTCAGTTTCTAGAAGTTTAGATTTTTGCTGGGTACATTACTGAAGGAAAGTTTCTTTCCCCACTGCAAAATGTCTGACCAGAGATTGTTATTTTTCTAAGTTTCAGTCCTTTTCATCAAAACAGAGTTCTACCTCCCTTTTTCTTCACTTGGTGTCCAGATCTACTAAAAGTACATCATACTAAAAAAAAAATAAAGTTAATAGAATACTGAAAAGTCTGACCACACAAGTTTTAAACAATGCTGACTTAAACTCTTCTAAGAACCCTGGAGTTTCCCACTCTGCAGTGCTGGAGCTATAGAGACAGGATGTTTTCTACCTTGAAGACTAAGGCAGTGAAATCCTAATAGCTACACAATGATAGCGAATCACAATCAGTCTTTAGACAAGAATTAACCTGTGCCAAATCTAATGCTTTGAGTCCAGAGTTGCTCTCTGAAAAATGAGCATAGGGATGTCTGTATTTTTGCCAAAAATCATCTATCATCACCTGATCAAGTTCAACAACATTATAAACAGCTGAATTATGGTGTGACACAGTCAAAAGACTCTAAATAGGGTGAGTCAAGAAAAACAGATTGCTTAGTGATTCTTTGTTCTTCAGGTTCCATGTTCAGAAGCTAAAGATTAAAACAGAAGCCTGCTTTAAGGACATATTTGGACAAAGACTTTTACAACACCCAGACAGAACTAGTAACTCTACATGAGGGTTAGCAAGCCAAAGCTTCCTGTGAAATATCAAATACTCATCTGAAAGAAAAGGGATTGCTACTTTTACACAATTCAAGGTATAACAGCCATATGGCTCTGGTTTGACCTACTGTAATGTTCACACTCATTCCTCATTAGGAATGATTCAAAAGGGATTCAAAAGGGATCAAGTTGATGTTTTAGCATCATTACTGACACCCATCAGGTACACTAAAACGGGGATGAAAAAATTTCAGTGAATTGCTGCACTTGCTAATTTTTGATCAGGAACTGAAGTTTTTATATGTTTTGTAAGCTAGAGACAGTCCAGTATCCCTATCCTTCAAACATGCAAGAAAAAAAGCAGTAAGTTAACAGTTTAAAAGTGGGTCTACTAAGTAGCAAAAAATCCTCTTCATATTTCCAGTTTTACTGCAGCAGTAACCCATTCTTAAGTATTCACTAAAAGCTATAGAAAGGCTTCCAATTCCTGTTCATTAATTTGCAGCATATCTTAACACTTAGCGGGTGCTATAGCTTAGGCCCACAGAAATAATCTCTGAAGTTTTTATTTCAGGTCTAGAGGTGACTTTAAACCACTTAATATATGGCTTAATTTTCTTCTGGATTTTAGAGTAAAGCTGTTATACTTTCAAATAGGCTTTGTGCCCAACACAATCTATACTGTAACAAGGGAGAATCTTCTAGGGCATAAAACAGATCTTGAATTGGATTGCAATGATAGCAACTTCAGACCCTTCACTCAGTGCTACAGCTTCACAGGGTATCTGGATTATGTACTTGTTAAAACAGCTTCCAGTAGTGCAATTGGCATTGCTTTACTGAGTGAAAAAACTTTAAATAAAATACTTCCCTTACTGTTAAAAGACATAAACCTCTGCTGCATCGTTTATTTCCCCAGATGAAAAGCAGCAGAGACCGGACTTTAAAGTTCAAGCTGACACTTTTTCAGCAAGCCATCTAAAAATAAGCACGTATCAAAACTCCCTGGCATCACATGCCTACCTGGATCACAGCCATCTGTCCTACAAAGATTAGTCATTGTTCCATTTGATTTGGTCTGTTCTGCACTGTACTAGAGTGCAATCTTAAAACATGACAATCAAGGCTGGCACTGTATGCAGTGAAATAAAAGGAGTGCAAGTCACCAGTTAAACTAATATACTAATAAGAAGCACTATTCAGAGACTTGGTTATTTTATTTACACAGTAACAGGTATCAGTGCCAAACTAGTTCAGTACCTTTGGAACAGCCTCTTGAACCTAGTTTAATTACAAACCTCTACAGAAAAAAAAAACCAAACCAGCTGCTCAGAGTAAATCCACTTTCCTTATTTTGGAAATTTCTTTCCTCCAAGCCATTCCACTTATCTGTCTCCCTAGTCAGTGTCATTGGAAATTCTTAGCCTTACAGTTATCCTTTTCTGAATTACTTCGTGAAGGAACAGTAAATGTTTGTAAAGGTGCAGTACCTGGGCTGTAGAACAGAAAAAGAGTCACCTGAATCACTGCATTTTTATTCTTTATAGGGAGTCTGAAATATCTAACTGGTAGATATGTCTAGAATGGGTTTTAAAAGCGTAATTTACTACAGTTAGAGCAGACTTGCAGTGTTATGCAAGATTTGCAGTAGTAGAGAAATAGAGAATTACTGCTGATTATGCATCCCTAAACACATCCACACTGAGTCAGTGTTTACTCATGACTCTACCACTTCAACTATTGAACTGTACAATGCTGAAGTCAACTACAGGAAGGGCAGATTTGACTCTTTTCATGGTGGGAGAAGAATTTGCAGCTTCAAACCCTGCCGAACATGAAGGACGGAGATTTGGTACCATTCAAGGACAGAACATTTCAAAAACATATTCATCAGATCAGGAGCACCAATTTGCAAAACATGGCACAAGACAAGTTCTTCCTGAGCAAGTTATACTTTCAGTTCATTTTCCATCTTACTCTGACTTGATTTGATCACAGCAGTCAGAGTACAATCAGTCACAAGTCAGACTACTATAAATATGCTGAAATGTAAATATTGTATCCAAACTAGGTCTTGAAAAAAGTGGTTAAAAGGGGAGAGCAGAACTTTCAAAAGTGGCTCGAGTTCAGCAGTACTTGAATAAACTTCCCCAATCCTTTGAAACCAATACTATTCTTAACACCACAGGCACTTTACAGCCTGTGTATTCATTTCCTTCCCCACACTGGACCTACACAGTCAAGCACCTCTGCAGGTCTACAGAAGTCTTTCTGCATCATCTGACTGATGCTCTGAAGAGCATTGGTACAACCAACTATTGCATTTCACAGTATCTGGAAGCACAGAAAGACATTCCCCTTCTGTCCCTCAAAACAAGCCACTGCACTATGGAATCTCAAAAAGCTAAGGTATACCTTAGTGCCAAGTTTAATCATACTGATTAGAGGCAACAGGCCAATGAACATTAAAGAACAGAATTAAGATGACCAAGGCTTTTAGTTTGGCTTTGGTTTGATGAAAAAGAATTCTTTAACTATGTGGACTAATAACTCCTGTAAAAAGTATTTTATTATAGTTCCAACTGTCAGTTTAAATACCAATGACTTCTCTGCAAGTTCTCACTAATAGTGAACAGATGATTTAATCTTTTAGTCTAGGTGACAAAGCCAAGCAAAATGGGCAGCACAGAAGTCACTTCTATTTCTACAGAAACAAAAACAGATGAAATAGTGCTAACAGTTTATTTCCAGATCACTGAATATTCTGAGTTTGAAGGGATCCATAAGGATCATGAAAGTCCAACCCTTAAGGGAATGGCAATTGAACCCACAATGGCAACTGAACCCACAAGCTCAGTGTTATTAACACTGTGCTCTAACTGAGCTATTCTCAGGATTGCCAAAGAGATATTTCCCAAAATGTAGCAAGTTCCTGGACACCCATATACTTTGTTGAGAGTATTCTGACCAAAGTGCTTATCTCCTATGGCACTGCCTTTACACTGGGTGTATGGCTCTGACGTGTGACAGCAGTCACTGGATCAGAGTTAGCTTGTAAAGCTTAAGTCTTGTCTCCTTAAAGGATTTAACAACTGAAGCTATTGCACACAATCTGCTTGAGCAAAGACCTTCCTTTTGACCCACTTATCAAGAAAACTATGCCTCAACTACAGTGGAAGACAAATGACACCTGGAACAGGACTGAGGACTAAAACACATGCTGCAGAATGATAATATGACAAATGTAATTTGTTTTATGTTTGCTTCCTGGAATTCAGAGAGGACTGGCTTATAGACCATAAATAGTAACAGGTATTCACATGCCCTCATTCAATAGTGTTAACTTGAACAAGCCCACCCTGAAAAGTTTTAACAAGAAGGAGGGAAGAGCTAATAAAGACTTATGGGAAACAGCATGTAAGGGTATTTACACTGAGAACCTGACTTCTGATTCACTCTTCCTCAAGAGGTAAGGGCAATGAAGCAGTTTACTGTATTACTTTAGCAGGCAGTCTAGTTGATTATGCTAGTTTCAAATGTTGCACAGTCACCATGTTGTGATCATCCAGATACATTTAGATGAGTACTTTATCAAGTTTTATTTTACTAGAAGAAGCACTTGCAGCTTTACACCCTACTGCATTATTCTCAGTTTAGCTCACCCTAAGCCTTCAGGCACAAAGGACACCTCAGAATGGTACAAACATACTGCCTGATGCTGCTGATGGAAAGCAAATTCTCAAGTACCCTGCCAAAAACATGACCCACTCAAATTTGCTATTTTAGCACTGCAGGGTAGCATTTTCTATCACTTATATTTCTGAACAAGACATTTGACTTTCATTGCTAGGCTGCACTGTAGTGGCACACTGCCACATGGTGTGCCTTATTGTGGTTGCTACAGTGGAAAGCTTTCTGTCATCACCTTGTCCAGCTTGCCAAGAACAGACTGTTATTTAATGCAAGTTCAGGCTCAGAAAGTCAACACTTTGGCCAACTGTCCATCTGTGAATTAAGCTGCCTGGCTAGAAGTGCTGCATAGGGTCTACCTGCAGCACCACTCTTAAGACTCCTTTAATGCTTGTGAAAGCACCCTGCATCTACCCCAACACACAACCACCCTGCACAGAGACACTCACTGTGACAAACCTTCCTAAGTTCCAAAATACTACTGACTTGCTCATACAGTAGCGTACTGCTGAGCAGTCTACCCAGAATTTTAGAGTTCCCCATTAGGCTTTCCAACTTCCACCAGAACTTGATGAGAACAGCATTACAAGAACTAAAGCATGAAGTTGTTCCACTTGCTGTTTTCCAGCCAACAGATATGCTTCAACTGCAGTACCAGTAGAAAGCTGGCCAATAAAAGCTTTGGGGAAACTCTGCAGTATTTCACACACATATGTTTTGCAAGATACTTTTTATCAGATATCAGTTCAAGAGTCTGCTAGCAAGCTCAGTCTTTCCAAAAAACCCCAAAAGTTAAGCTTTGAGATTCAAGAATAGAATTACAGAGTCTGTAAACACCATGACAGTGCTACAAGTCTAACTGTCTCAATGCTAACTTAAATTTCAGTGTCCTCTCTAACAATGTTTCTGGCTTAGAATGATCTCCAGCTGTAACATGAGGCTGCTGTCCTTTAGCGTTCACCAGAATTTGGCAGTAGTTAAGCCATCCATTTCTGCACACTTTACTGTTGGTTTTTCTTGAAGACACTGCTCTCCAGGTATGACACAGGTAACTCACACCATCTCAGTTTTTTTTCTGCTGCCACCACCAGCACTGCTGGGGTAAACCGCATATCACTTGCTACTTTCTTACTTTCTGTAACCACAAGCAGTTGTCACACCACAGAGACCAGCTGGTGGCCATTGTCAGCCACATTCCAGCAAGCAGCTTATGGTAGTAGGCCAATCTTTCACAAATACAATACCACAGCAATTCAAGTTTGAATTCTTCTTCTGTGCTGAAACTTGCATATTAGTGACATGGTTCGTGTTCTGCTGAGAAGCAGTTAATTGATACAAGTTTAGACAGTGAACACAATTCTGCATGACTTGTATTGCCTGCTCCGTAGCCTTCCAGCATACAGAGACATAAAACTCAATTTTACAGTTCATGGTTCCTGTGAACTATGTGTACAGTGGTGCACAACTGGAAATAGAATAATCATACATTATAAGAGACAGTCCTGTACATAGGCACGTAGAGATGCAAGCAAGGAGGGTGGAGGATGCAATGTTTACATAGTAGTCAGACTAGGAGGAAGAACAGAGGAAGGTCACACTATTATCGCAGTGTACATTTGTTCAAATCAGTCTTGGTCTTCACTACAACAGGAATCCAGAATTTTCTACCCCAAACAGCAGGTGGGTTAAGACAAACATGTCTCAAAACCTGTTTTTCTGCTTTCCTTTCTCACTAAGAACTTCAGTTGAGTACTCTTAAAAATTATTATTTTTTAATCACAGGAAATTTTACCTAATTCCCAATGCCATATCATGGCTAAGTCCCTTTTGTATCATGCTCCTTGGATCCAACAATTCCAAATGCTCAGTCTCATGGAAAGAAACGTCATCAGGAACTTAAGGTGCAAATACTTTCCAGCAAGGTAGAACTACATCTTTCTTCTAAGTGGATTGCTAGGGTTCGGATATGGCAGAGCAATGCAACACAAATCTGCAAGTTCTAGCATGTCCTCACACAAGAGGCCAAACACAGGCTACAAGTATGTTAGTTTATTCTTCCTGCCCCATTGACACATCCTGAAACACATGAATAGCTACTGAACACAGTTTATTAGCATCAGAAATAAAGAAGTATCCTCCCTAGTAGCTTTAGATTTCAGCTGATTTTGCTTTTTTAAGTAAGGTTACACTAAGCTGGGGACTTAGGCCTTTAAAACCAGAAAACCCACACAAGGTTAAGTCTTGTTTGATGAATTTTAGTGACCAAGGCATCAACCCTCAGCTGTATCCTTCCCTGCTGTGACGAACTCATATTGCAGAGAATGTGTGCAGGGAGTCAATGAAGGTTCCCCTTCATTAATATATTACTATCACTACAATAACTGAACAGGTTCAATCAGCTGTAACAGAGTAAAGCTATACAAAGTAGCAGACTCAAAACTATAGAAAACCCCCATCTAGAAGACATCAGCTTTCTCAACCCAGCTTATTTCTGCCAATGTAGATCAAAAATTGTTCCATGCCTCAAGTCCCCACTAGCCACAGGCAAAGACTAGGCTGTAGACATTGCATTTTTTCACCATTCCTCTGGGCTCTGTTTATGAAACTAGAAGGGCCACGGAACACAGTAATGACTTCACATAGCTTTTCTCAAACTCAAGACTACTAGCCTATGGGGCAAGTCAGCGAACACAGCCCTTCCAGCTAGGAAGAATTCTAGTGTTACTAAGAAGTATTTGACAGCAGCACATAGAGAGAAACAGCCTTACTTATGAGGCACTACAATTTTATTTCAGGTACAAAAGAAAACGGGAAGCCCTACCCCATACACACGCACCTTATCACTTCAGCTGGCTCTGATCTAGCGCGTGTGCCCACTAGACTTATTTACACTTTTTCTGTGTACTTTTTGAGGCCGCTGGAATCCTGAACTTGACCTCCTTCTCAGGGCAAATCCACCCACATTACTCCATCTCAGAGAGCTCAGAGTTTGCCCTCTTCTATTTACCTGGAAACATACAACCAATTGCTCACAGTGCAGCGATATTTCAGTCTGAGGACAAGCTGTACACAGCAGAGCCGAAACAGCACTTGTCTTTTGGTTATCCGGACCGAGCCGCATCGCCTTAAGCTGCCAGGAGCCCGTCACAGAGTTATCAACCCCAGGCCGAGGATGGAGAGCCCGCTGCGGCTCTGCCACCGCCTCCCAGCGCCGCGCACCGCAGCAGCCGCGACACGCTCCTGAAGGACAAGGCGGCGGGAGCCCGTCACCGCCAGCCCGGCCAGCCCCGGGCGACACGAGGGCCCAACACCGCCAACGCGGCTCCCGGGCCGGGCCGGCGCTGCCTCACCTTGACGCGGATCTCGTAGGTGGTGAAGCGGCCGCGGCCCACCCCCACCGTCTGCGGGTTGCCCACGTCAATCTCCAGGAAGTTGCTGGGCGGCCCGTAGGCGTCGTTGAGGTTCTGAGGCTTGCTGATCAGCCGCCGGGTGTCCGCGATCGTCTCGGCCATAGCGGAGCGGGCGCCTTCTCCCCTGAGCCAGCGACCAAGCCCCGAGCGCCGCTGCCGCCGCCAGCCGCGCCGCCCGATCGCCCGCCCCGCGCACAGCTGACTGCCCGGCAACGCGCACCCGCGCCCGCCGCCCGCGCGCGCAAGGCACGCTGGGCAATGTAGTTCTCGGGGGCCGCACCACTCGCTCACGCCTGGCGCAGCCGTCCGTCTTCTGAACTACACATCCCGGCGGGCGCTGGGGGCGTGGCGCGCTGGCCGGGAGAGCTGGTTTGTCGGGCCGCCTCGGCCGGGTGCGGGCGGCGGCGGGGTTTGGGGGGCGATGGGTGGCCTCTTCCTGCAGATTCCCGTCCTTCGGGGAGTGAAGAGACTGGATGGGAAGTGCTATATGCAAGGTGTTAGGCAAAAGGAATCAGGCCAGGGCAGATATAGGCTGGAGGAGTTGCCCACCAGAAGCTTTGTGTTGAAAACAAAGTCTTAATTCCCTGACCCAAGCTGCGGTGAGCCAAGGTGATGGTGTTGTCTGTAGGATCCTTAACCTTTTAAAACTCACTGCAATTTTCACAAATGATACACATTTAATAATATTACTAACGGGACCCGATTTTATGTTCTCATAGCTTGCAAAGCTAAGGAGTTCCTAAAGGATAGGAAAGGAAAATTGTGTTTTCAGAGTGAGTTATTAAAATAACTTGAGAGAGAAAGAAAGAGCATGAGAGAAAGGGAGAAAGAGAGCTGACAGAATTACCTCCTTCCAACACATAAGGTCTTTATTTCTCATTATCTGATTAAGCAGGTGGTATGTTAGGACAAAAGAAACATTTCCCAAAGTAGTTCAGTGTTTACCCTCTTGACACACAAAGAACCTCAGTGAATAGAAATTATATTAATCTGCTATTATTTCTAAATTACTCTATCACCTTAGAGGACTTCCAGGGTTTTTTTTTTCTTAATATCTTTTAAAAGTACCCTTCCAATGATTAAATGCATGTATAATTTTCCATCCTTCTTTTCTTATGAAAGAGTTCTAGTGATGTTCCATTCCTCTCCAGGTAGAATGAGACTGTGAAAATTAGTGATATTTTTCCAAGAATCTGTGTAGGCAGTAGGTAAAATGGCAAGCTGCCCACAAATCACATTGGAGAGACTCACATCTGGCAAGTGTAGTTAGCTGTTGTCTGTGTTAATAAAAAGGCAATCAGAAAGCAGAGATGATCCCAAGGCACAAAAATAACCATAACATGGGTGGTTTGCTTGGTAACTTTTCTATGAATTTCCTTGTCATCACTCTTCAGTGTTATTCCTCCTACTTACTAGTGCACCTTTCTTTCTTTCTTTCCTCTAATAGTTGCTAACTATTCACTCTGTAATTATAAAAAGAAATTAAGCTGACAAGAGTTTTACAAAGCAGGAATGAAGGGAGACTTACCAGAGTTATACTAGTTATTAAACTGGTCGTGCAGCAAGGCAAGAAAAAACTCATTAATTCTGCTAAGATTGCATAGGCATCTGGATAAGCTTTTGTTTGTTACACAACCTATGCTGCCATATCTGACTGCAGACGTGAAATAGAAATGGAGCACTGTTGTTGTCTTAACTTTAATATGTTGTCTGGCTCCTGGCCAAGCCTGGTTTCGTTATCTGCTCAAAGCAACAAAAAAATGTCCAGTACATTTGGGAAGATGCTGAGTCTGTGATGAATCAAGACTATGTTCTCATGCTGGGTAAATATTGAGAGTAAGGCTTAAGTTGAATGCTTTTCTCACAGCACACTATCTCAGCACCACTATTCTGTCTGCTTTTCCTATCAGGGATGACTGGTGGTGGGGAGCCTTGTGGAAGCTACAGGGAGTGACTGTTTTAGAGCTCACTTGTCAACAGCATTGGTGTATAAAGGGGTTGCAATGATTTGACGAGGTCTCCCATCTCTGTTTTTTCCACTGAAGTCAAATACAACTCCTCTGACCTGAGAGACAAAGGGGAAGACGCCCAGCTTCATGATTAGCGCCCCCCTTACATCACGTGAAAGCATAAATGCCACACTGGCTAGTGAGGTAAGGAGAAGGAATGAAGGTAGGGGAAAAGCAAAGTCTTATGAGTCTTTGTTTCCTTCCAATCTTCAGGAAATGCATTTGTTTACTTTGAATCATGTTCCAGATTTTTTTTTTTTTGTGATCATGAGACTAAAGTTATGCTATCTGTAGTTATTTATTTATTCTTGCTAGAATATTTATGGTATTTATTCTTGCTAGAAAGGTTCTTTTCTCAGCATGAACGTGGGCAAAAATTCAGAAAAGAAAGTTTTAATTCTGTTTCTGACATGCACTTTGGGCCAAATTTCCAGTTTGGAGGAAGATAGGTCAGCTGTGTTTGTAGGTTCAAAGATTAGATCAAGCATTTAGAGTTTGACTCAATGATTCTGCTGGGTCCCTTCCAACTCAGCATATTCAGTGATATCAGTGAAAATCCTAGTGAACCTAAATTCGTTAACAATCGAGTACTCACTGATTTGTTATTACACCTTGTTTGTTCAACTATGACAAAAAAATTTTCTGGCGTAACTTCAAGTGGCAAAATGGATACGAGAGTCTCACAGCATGCACCCATAGACACAGATATTAATGGATGATTACTTCTGGAATTTTGTGTAGTAATACTTCTCTGGTAGTTTTTTGCTTCTTTTTTCCTTTTTTAAAAGAAAGAGTCACATTTAACAGGAAAGGAAACCAAATCTCTCCATTATCCAATTAGGACTCTCCAGCCTTTCTGACAAGTGCCCAGGTTAGCACATTTTAGACAACACAGGCATATTTTTTCAGAACTTGTGGGGAATGCTGACTCAGGATAAGGCAAAACCCACAAGGCGGTGAACTAATTGTGAAATGTCTTGGGTGGAAAAATGACTTCCTGATCCCTGCAGTAGCTGTCAGTGCTTTGAAACATGGTGTTTGAATGTCTCATTGGACTCCTGCCTGCAAGAGAATAATATTAAGTGTCTAAATATAATTTGTAATATCTACATTTATATATATATACACACACATATATACTGTGAACTCCTGTTCCGAGAGATACTGAATAGTGCCTATGTAGCTGAAAAACTGCAGTGAATTTCTAACACATTGAGCTGTTTGAGCTGACTGAGATGCAAACTGTAAACAGATAGTAAAAATGGCTGTAAGGCCATAATTTTGGGAACATTTATGCAGCTTTATTAACCTGAGGCTTTATAAGCCATGTAGACTTTTAATAGCGTATCTGACTGTCTCAAAATAGATGTGGTTAATATCAAGTCTACCCCAGACTGTTTTGACATAATCCCTGGAAAATTACTTTTGATGGAAACTATGTTATGAAAACTACTGCAAAATCCATTTTCATAGAGTAGGCTGCATGGTCACTTCTATATCAAAGTATCTTTGTGTTTGGGAACCAGAGATATTTCCCATATCGTGGTGGGAATATATTGAAGTCTTGCAGTCAGGTAAACCCAGCCCTCCTCCTGCAGAAACTTGGAAAGGTTCTGGCAGAGACCCAAAGATTCTTGGACACATCCATCCTCATAGGGTTCAGCACATCCAAATTTCTAAAAGCAGTGCAGTTATACCACTAGAGGCCAGAGGAGACATCTGGAGTGGTTTGGTTTTACCCCTAATTTTTATTCCTGTTTTATTCCTGTTACAGACCACTTTTGGCTAGCTGGCAGAGTAATAATGGAGCAGGGTTGAACAAGTGCCAATTTAATTTCTACACAGTTTCAATGCCATATTTTTGAAGGTGAACAAAGACACAGGTACAGAGAATGAAGGGTACAAATGTGCTATAGAATCTGTACCTGTTACAGGACATTAACCATATTAATCTACAGAAATGCACTTGAATGTCCTGTTTGTTTAGCTTAACAGCAAAACTTGGTTTTACCAAGTGCTTACAGCCAAAGGACAGTGAGTTCCAGAGCAATCCAGTGCATGGTGGCATTTCGGTAGGCAAGGATATAGAAGGTTCATAGCATTGCAGAGGGTTTATTTGTTTAGGGAGATGTCCAAATAGATCCAAATAAGTTTTTCTATGCTGCCTTGCATAGCAAGGTTAAGAAAAAAACAGTGACAATTTAAATAAATCAGATGTTTTTGCTGAAGATTATCCTGTCATTTTCCCCAATTATTCTTGACATTTCACCCATTCATATTGTGATCTGAGTTAATAATGGAAGAAAACCCAGCTCTTGTTGCCTTGTTTATTCTTTGTTCTCAAGGAGATAAGCTGTTTATAAAGATAACTTATTTGTTATTTAAATCACTTTTACAGAATTTGTTTGTTTCCTTGTTTGAGTTTCTAAATATATTGCAACAATTGTGATGCATCTTTGAGATGTCTATTCAATTCACTGTGATTTGTACTGGAATTCATTCCTAAATGGGCACAGGTGTTGATAGCTATAATATGCTGGAATGAGTCAAAACCAATAAATGCCCAATAAAGGAAAGACGAAAGAAAATGCACTGAAAACAGCTCTTTTAGGATGTGATAAATAGGCACTTTAATTCACTACTTAATTAGGTATATAGCGCTGAAGATATGTCTGGAGCAACTACGTATTTTGAACAGCTGAACATGTTAGAGTGTAACTTCAATCACTGCTAATATTTTCAAGATCATAAACATTATTTTTAGAATTAGCAATACTATTCTGAATATAATAACTTTTGTTTGCAAGCTGTTCTGTAGTTCACTAAAGCAACATTTTCCAATACTTTTGTAAAAAAAAAGTTCATTGGTAGTCTATGAAAACAACTTGCTCGCTTTCTCATGTTGCACAGAAATTTAATGCTAGAAGAAGATATAGGAATTCTGATGTTGCAAAATCAAAAGTCAGTTTAAGCACTTCCTTTGTGCTTTACCAGGAACAGACACTTTGTTATCCATTTCTTGCACAATGCACTCTGCAAGCAACATCTCCTGAAGCCCCGTCCTGACCTCTGGGTGCATTTCTGGTGGGAATGACATGCGGGCCAATGAACGTGTGAGTGTTATGGTTAGTGATTCCTGAGTGCCAGTGTCTGTCCCTTGGAGTGCAAGCTTTTTGCATTGTGCCTTTCTGTCAAAAGAACTTTGTAGTTGCAGTGGAGGTGCTTGGATAAGGCAGTCAGGTACCTATCAAAAGAGGAAGGTGGTCAACATTCTCCCAAGGAGTTCTCAGGAATCCCATATGGGATCCCATATGAACTGATAACAAAGACAAGGTTTACTGTGTGCTAAGCAAACACCAAGACTAAATCAGCCTCTAGGATTTGCATTATCTTCAGAGAAATCTGCTTTTATGTTAACATATCTGGTTGCATTTTAACCATATGTTCATAGGCATAAAAGTGATACTGATAGACAGAAGATTGATACTGCTGATGTGTGAATAGGTTGTAACTCTGGCCAGGGATATTTGTCCTTAATATTTTACAAATATCTGCCCTTAGTATTTTATGCTCCATGTTTTTAGAGATAAAAGCAAATAGCACAAGATAGAAATTATCAACAAATGCATATTCAGTTGCCAAAACTCCCTGATGACAGCTGTGGCACCCAATACAGGCATGGTGCAGCAAGACACAAATTGCAGAGTCACAGAACAGTGAAGGTTGGAAGGGACCTCTGGAGATCACCTAGTCCATGGCAGGGTCACCTAGAGCAGGTGACACAGGAATGCATCTAGGTGGGTTTTGAATATCTCTGGAGAGGGATATGACCTCGCTGGGCAGCCTGTTCCAGTGCTCTGCCACCCTCAGTGTAAAGAAGCTCTTTCTCATGTTGAGGTGGACAAAGTTGTTTAGAAACTGGAGTGCATGGGTAGGGCAGTGAGGTGTTGTGTGCAGCTTCAGGTGGGTCTGGAAAGTGGATTTGTACCGAGTGTCTGGAGCGGCTGTGTGGGGAGTGCAGCCCTGGGCAAGCAGGCAGGTGGGCTCCCCAGGGGCTGCTCCACTGCCTGTGGCACAGTTTGGAGGGCAAAGAGAGGGGGAAGGAGCCTGGGACCAGCAAAGGACCTGGGGAGTGCTGGTCAACAGCAGCTGGACATGACCCAGTGTGTGTCCAGGTGGCCAAGGACAGTGGCATGCTGGCCTGTGTCAGCAATCGTGTGGCCAGCAGGACCAGGGCAGTGATTGTCCCCCTGTACCTGGCACTGGTGGTGCCACACCTTGAATCCTGTGTTCAATACTGGGCCCTTCACTAAAGGAAGGACATTGAGGTGCCACAGTGTGTTCAGAGAAGGGCAATGGAGCTGGTGAAGGGTCTGGAGCACAAGTCCTGTGAGGAGCTGCTGAGGGATGTGTGGTTGCTTAGCCTGGAGAAAAGGAGGTTCAGGGGTGATGTTATTGCTCTCTACAACCACTGAAAGGAGGCTGTAATGAGATGAGTGTTGGTCTCTTCTCCCAGGCAACAAGTGACAGGATGGGAAGACACAACCTCAAGCTGCACCAGGGGAGGTTCAGGACATCAGGAGGAATTTCTTCACAGAAAGGGTGATGAGATTCTGGAATGTATTGCCCAGCGAGACAGTGGAGTCACCGTCCCTGGAGGTTTTTAAGAAAGACTGGACGTGGCACTTAGTGCCATGGTCTAGTTGACGTAGTGGTGTTAGGTGATAGGTTGGACTCGATGATTTCAGAGGTTTTTCCCGATCTAATGGAGCCTGTGATTCTGTGACCCAGGCGGGAGCGGCTCGTCTGGGACTCCGCAGGACTCCATTTCCCAGCGCGCCCCGCGCCGCGGCGGGGCCGGGAAGATGGCAGCGCTCGTGTCGCCCTTGGCTGCTGCGCGCTGCCTGCTGCGAGCTCTGGGGCGCTGCGCCCGCCCGCTCCCGCCGCGCAGAGGTCAGTGCCGCCGCCACGGATCTCCGGGGCTCGCCGGGCACGGGCTGGCGACAGGCTGCCGGGGCACCGCACGGGGGGGAGTGGGCACCGCACGGGGAGAGCGCCGAGGAGCGGTCTCAGGTGCATCTCTCCCCTCCCCG
Source organism: Lichenostomus cassidix (assembly GCF_008360975.1). NCBI lineage: Eukaryota > Metazoa > Chordata > Aves > Passeriformes > Meliphagidae > Lichenostomus > Lichenostomus cassidix. The sequence goes on along the minus strand of NC_139483.1, from coordinate 68,042,824 downwards.
TCGTGCTGCGGGTCTGTCCCCGGCCGAGGGGAGGTGGGTGACGGTGCCGGGAGGGGCAGACGGCAACCGCCGGGACACCCGCACTCCCTGCCGCTCTTCCATGACCTCCCGGTGTCCTCGCATTCCCCGGCCTGGGCTTGTTCGCGACGCAGCCCCGGAGGGAACCCGCCTGGCGGGGTGGCGCCGGGAGTCGGCCCCGGTCCCCTGTGGGCCCCGCGAACGGGGCCGTGGCTTCCCGAGTTTGTGGTGCCACTTTCCCCCTGGGAAACAGGGCTTCGGTGCGGTGCCTGGTTAAAGCCTTGGATGCACTCGGCGGGTGCTCCGGTGGCTGCCAGCGCTTTGGCCGGTCTCTGGGGTGTCTGAGGGAGTCTTTTCCCTTAAGGACCCTGCGGTGTATAGCGAACCACAGCTGTGCTCTGTCTTCACAGCCTTGCTTTGAAAGGCAGTCCAGTGCAAAAATTTAAGGGGTTTTGTTAACTCGAGGATTAGGTTAGGAGCAGAGGTCTCTTTTCTTTAGTGAGAGCTCTTCGTCCTCTGCCAGTCTGGCAAAAGTGTGAGAATTCAGCTGGTGACAGGTGGGTCACAGGACTGATAAATGTTCATATCCATAGATTATGTTGTGATTGTACAGTATTTATGCATCCTAAGGAAAAGAGATAAGCACTGCAATTAGTACTATAGTTGTGTGTGTTTTATTTGATATTGGGCAAACATTTGAACTCTATATAGTTTGTTTTTTATAACCAACATATTAGCATTTAGAAAAAGTTGTCAGAGCAAATCCAGTAGCTTTCACAGTTTTTCAGCTTCCATGTTAAAGAGAAGGTAGTCCTTGTGTGTGTTGTTTGAGGACATCAAACTGCAGGGATGGGCAGCCTTCACTGAATTTATTTATAATCTTTGTTTGCTGAGCACTGGTTTATAGTATTTTATTTGTTTTTGTGATTTGCTTGCCACAGTTTTGTACCTTTTCCTTAGTTAAAAGACTTGACAAGTGGTACCTGTGTAAAGTTCCAATTTCACTGATACACTTCTCTTGTCTTTCCCTACTTTCATCTGTAGGTCAGGTTGATAAGTGGGGTGTGCATGGAAAAAATGCAAGTAATCTTCTTTCAGAATAATGTATCAGGCATGTGTGCAAAAAGCAGGATTCTAGTTCCAACTCATGTTTCTCTAGAAGATTAAATACGGTTCCATATGCTGCCCTAAAGAATGGCCTGCAGGAATGCTTTAGCCTTCAGTGATTCATCTAAGGGCATCTAATGAGACAAAAGTGCAAGTCCTTGTCCTTATGTCAGCTCCAAACTGCTTCTTCTGGTTCAAACTACTAATTTCAGCAAGTGTGGGGCTTTTATGAATTTTACATGATATTGGCCAAAACTTTCAATTTGTGCAGATAACTTAATGTGTGTATGCCCCCCCCCAATACTGTTGGTTTGATTCTGATTTTTTAAGCTTTCTGTTAAGTACTGGAAAGTAAATAATTTTTTCAGATTACCTCCTTTTACATTCTTGTCGTTAATCATTGTACAATATTTTGAAAGGAGCAGTTGTTTATTATAGGACTATAAATGTATTTTAAACTTTATACCCAGCACATGATCTCTTTCCTAAGAAGCTTATACGACAAGTATTTAGGTTTATTCATGTGCTTAACTTTAACACGTGTGTAATTTATCCAAATCTATGTACATCATGGGGCAATTTACCTGTTTGAGACTGATTCTGCAAAGCCTCCATATATACTTTATAAAAGATGAGACAAGAGGATATTATTATTGTTTACAGGTACTAGCATTAAAAAAATTCCTTTCTGATCTTTTGCTACCTTTGCTACTTTTTTCATGCAGGAAAATAACCTTTGGAGCTACAAGACTGTACCGTTGCCCTTCCTCCTCACTGTGGTGTCATCCAAGAAGGAAAGACTGCAGCAGTTCTGTTACCAGCTTAATCTTGAGTTTAGGAAGGTCTCTAATACCACCATCTGTCTGTTGATGAAAGTGTCCTCTGACTTCCAAGTCCTCTTTTTCTGTCACGGCAGTTGTGTTTCATAGGCAGTTTTAGCAGCTTTACACTAAGAGTTTCAAGGTTTGAAGCAGTTTGGCTTCATTGTGACCCAAACTAATATTCTGAACTTCATCTTGGATTATTGAAAACATGATGGTTTTTAAAAGTTGGTTTCTCTTAATTTCTTTTTCCTCTCCTTACACAAATTCTAGTGTTTGTGAAAACCTCTTAAGGCAGATTGTGCTGGCAGAGCAGAAATGAAACAGATGTGATCCTTGTACCTTGCATTAACACTGATTTATCAGAAGCTATTCCAGCTTCTTGATTATGACTGTCAGCAAAGGTGGCAGTTGAGTGGTTTTAGGATACTTAATTTTTGTGTAGTTGTAACCACAATTCTTGTGTAGTGGTAAGATGCAGTTCCTGCACAGCTACTGGTTGGAAATATTGTTTATTTTTAAGACATCAGTAATTAACCATATAGCAAAGTGGAAGGAGGAAAATGTTAATTCTCTGTCTCTTATCTTGGTTACCTTTCTGTGCTCTTAACCTCTTGGCTGCTGTCATCAGGATCAGTTTTGATATGCCACAACCCAACTTCCATTTAGGTTTGTCTTCTTGCATAAATAACTCTAGTGCCTGCAGCTTTCATAAGCTGTGTCATTGAAATTTGCATGCCTTTTTCTGTGTCATCTCAGACATCAGTTTTACATGGCAGTAGAAAAACTCAACAACACACTGATCAGTTTTCCAATTTGCTGCTCTTTTCCAGAGCAGGAAGTCCCTGGACTTAAGAACACTTTTTTTATTTTTAGGTAGGCAATTATCTTTGCAGTGGTAAATTAATGTCAGTTTTCTGAATATGTCTTAAGTCCCCCACTTGAAAGAAATTTTTCTTAATTACAGATTGGCATTTTTTTAAAATAAGTTCTATTTGTCTTGATGAGATTTTCCCCTTTGATTTCTTTCCTTTTTTTGATATATCACAGTAGGTCTTCACTGCAGCTGTGTCTGTGATCCTTGAATGGGCAAGCAGAAAGGCAAATGCAAAGAGCTAATTTTAGGGTGTAAATAAAGCAAGGTTATACTCATATATGTATGTTTTGGGAACAAGAATTTTAGAAAAAGGTGCACCTTGGTGTCAAATCTAAAGAAGCAGAGAATGTCAGGTTAAATGTGGTAACATCCAACGTTGTTCCACACCCTGCATGTAGGAAAGATAGGTTGTGGACAATCATATGTCCAGTTTTACACTGTTGTGTGTAAAATTAAGTGAACAATGAACTGATGCTGTGCTTTTCTATAGCTGTATTTAGAACACCACATAGGTGAAGAAGATGCTTTTTCTGTATGTGACACTTAGAAACATCAGAAGGGAGCTAATAAAAATTGAGTAGCAGTTTCTGTAATACAAAGATTAGATAGTGAAACAGTAAGAGATAGATGAAAACCCTTATTTTGCAATGTGGAGAAGAGGGCTGTAGGACTGCAATTAGTGCACCAAATCACGGGTGATTCCTGTAGTTGAGTGATTGATTTTGCAATCTGTTCCACAAAACGCAGGTTAGAATGGAAGGTGCACATTATTTTTTTCTGTCCCAGAATAATTTATCACTTGTATAGCTGCTTTCTGTTGACTTATCTCTAAAATCCCCACGTGTTCTTCAGTAGCATCTGCCTTTGTTTTGCAGCTACAGGTGTGAGGTTATCACTTAACCAGTTATTGGGTGTCTCCTGGTAGCGTACTACAGTGTACCCTCATCATATTGAAATGCCAGTGTTCAGTACTATTTTAGGAGAACAGTGAGTGATTTGTGCCAGGACACCCACTGTGGCCACTTGGGCATAGTCTCCATCTCTGTCACCTGTTAATGACAGAGTGTTTCTTCCACTGCCAGAATGGTTAGATGTGAGTACATGTAATCTGAGACTAACCCCATGCTTCTGAGCAGTCCTACTGGTGTGCTTTGTCCATGGCCAGGAACATCGTGAGCCACAAACCCTTCCTTAACCCCTAAATTAGCTTATTTTATTTTTCCCCTTTGATCCTGTGGTAAGTAGTAGGAATTCCTGGATTTATAGGTATAAGGTGACACACTGGAGATCTTGGAGCTGTCAGCTTCTGCATATTGCAAAGGCACAGATAGTTCAGAGGTATGGATCACAGGACTGAGTTGACTTTATTTGGGAGTGGAATGGTGGAAAACAAGATGAAAAAATTTTGAGAGATCTGAGCAGCCTGGTCTAGTGGAAGGTGTCCCTGCCCATGGCAGGAGTGTTGGATCTAGGTGATACTTCAGCTCCCTTCCAACCCAAGCTATTCTATAACAGTGTGATATATGCCTTTTCCCCTTCCCTTTAGAGGCAGGTCAGGTTTTGCTGCCCTGTTCCTGACAGATTTTCATCAAACTTATTTTTAAGATTCACCCCACACCTTTGTAAGTTTTGCAGCTTCTAGACTATTAATTTATTTCACTTGCCTTAGTTACAGTTATTAAGATATGTGTATAAATACTGTTTCCTTTCATTTTCTCAGTACCCTGTATGTATCTGGAGACAGCTATATGTTTTTCTTCTCTACAAGTTTTACTCAAATTTTTGCAGTAACAGACTTGGAACTCAGCTTTCTTTATGTGATGTCTTTAGATTGGGATGAGTTAATTACTCTTAATTTAAAGCAGCAACTCAGTTCCTTCAGGAACAAGAGAATTTGGTGCAGTTGCTGGCTGCAGATATAAACAGTGACTGTCTTTATGGAGAAGCTGTTACTTGCAATAGATAAACATGATTTGATCTAGTAGTTCAGTTTTATCCTTCTCTTTTCTAATATTATATCTTTCTTATAACTATTTAAAGCTCTTTTTCTTCCTTTTATGGCATATTTGTGGATTTTGACCCATATTTTAAAAAATAGTCCTTAAAATCTCCACTTGCTCTCCCATCTGGTTCATACTTCTTGTAACATATGATGTGAAAATTGGAAAATGTCTTCCAGGGCAGACTATACCAGTATTGCATAGAACAGGGGTTTTTTTTTCCCATGTGTACTCTTTTTGGAGTACTGGTGTGTATTTTATTTTAGTTTATTTTTTCCTCTAATAATGTTACAATATTGTCTCATTGTCAGTTTGTGATCCAGTGTACCCTTGGATCCTTTCTTGCAGGGGTACTCTTTGGCTGGTCATTCCTGAATTAGGTCATTCCTGAATCATTCCATCTCCTGAATTAGTTATTTCCTCTAAATAACATGCTTTGTCCCTGTTGAATTCTATTCTATTTGTATTAGATTATTTGCCCAGTTTTTCAGAATTTACTTGCCTTCCAGAGTGTCTGCAGCTCTCTCCTAGTTTTCTATTATTTGCACTCCCAGTCCCTGTACTTTATTTTGCCGTATTGTGGCATGGATGGAAATTCAGGGTTGCACCAGGATGAGATCCTGAGCCCTCTCTGAAACTCTGCTGCAGATATACACCTAGTTTAACTGAAATAATTATTCATTACATATCCTTTTTCTGGCTGTTTTGTACCTGCTCAAAAGTACTTTCACTTGCAACTTTCTTTCCTACTTTATAGATGGCAATGCTATGTGACAAAAGTGTTACTACAATTAACATGCTTTTCCTCTACCCATTAAGCATGTTGCCTGATCAGAGAGGAAAATTGGTTGATCTTGTATTGCTCCTGAGGAGCTGATACTGCCTTTTATTTGTTCTGCTGTTACTTTGTTAAGAGCTTTATTAAAAAGAAAAATCTTGTAGTCGTTCCAATGTTTTCAGGTGTTCTGAAATTGTGTTGACCTTTGAATTTCTGGATTTACCTTTCTCTCCTTTTTAAAGACAATTTTTTTTTCTCATTTTCCTAGTGTTTTTGAATCTTACCTGCCTTCAGTGACACCTCAAAGAAAGCTGTTAAAAGCCATTGTATTGCTTGGGAAACTTACCTAAAGTATTTAGGAATGGATTTCCTTAGAGCTCACAGTGTTAAAAATACCTAACTGTGTAGTCTTTGACACACATTTTTCCTACACTCAAATTTATTTCTTTTATCATTGCTACAAATCATGTTTTTCTTTAATATACTTAACCTGTTAAATGACAGTGGAAACAAAGAAGATATTTAACATCTTTTCAATGTGTGCCATTATTTCTGATCTTAATCATTTGGCAAGCTTTCTTTGTAATCTTGTACATTCTTTCCTTTCCTAGTTATGTCTTGTTTTATGTCTAGCAATTCTGACTCTTTTTTTTTAATAATTTTTTTTTTCTGTCAGTATTCCTACCTGGAATCTTCTAGGTAGAAGATAATGCCAGCAGATCAGGCTGTGGCATTGCAGGGCTTCCCAGCTATTGCCTTGCTTAGTGTGGTGTTTGAGTCTTTCAACTTCCTTACAGAACTCCTGCTTTGGTCTCTTGTTTGTTGACTTTGAAATACTTTCTGAGGTTTTACATAAAGGATTATCTATTTGGAGAAATGCACTTTGGAATTTTTAAATGGTTTTAACCCACTTTGGAAAAAAAATGGTCGAAACTTCCCTTGCAACAGCTCATCCAAATCTTGTCAACTCTCTAGCTGGACTTCTTAGAGTGTGTGCTTGTTAATAAAAAAAAAAAGAATGTTAAAACGTGCTGCTGAAGTAAAGTTAGAAATGGATTTAATGAAAAATTAAGGGGTTACCAGTGGTTGTATAGGTAAGTCATGCATGTATATGTTTGTGTAAACTGTTAGGAATGTGTGTTGTTAAAGAGTAGATGGTTTTCAAAACTTCTCTATTAATTGGCTACTTTTATTTTTACAGCCTACACAGCTCAGGCAGATGAGAAGACAGGCATTGGTACTCCTTCTGATGCTCATGCCAGAGCCTTACTGGTTTGCAATGGACCTTTAGAACATTATGAGTTTCTGATTAAGCAGGAAGAGCTGAAGAATGATGAGCAGCAAAGAAGAGTTGTGCAGCACCTGCAGAAGTTGCATGAGAGCCTTAAAGGCTACAGCATTGATTCAAAAAATGTGCTTTCAAAGGTGAGGTTTATAATGATAAAAATGTTTTTTGCATTTATATTTGCTCATAAGAATGTGCTTAAAATGCATAAATTTCCGTCAAGAGGACAAATCTTACTTTTGCAAATTTGTCTTTCCAGACAGATCATTCTTCATGTTTCAGTCTCTCCTCTCTTTTTTGGTTTGTAAAATCCAGCAGCGCTCTAGAAGTAAACAAATTAAATATTATTGAAATAATTCTGTTAGAAAATCTGATTCTGTAAGAAAATCTAAATCAATTATGTCCACTGCCTGCCTTTGCCATTTGGCTATAGGAGGAAGGGGTCTAAACCAGGTTTTAATTCTCAAGCACTGGTATTATACATGTGTGTTTGCATTAAATAAACTGAGCACTATTCCATAAATAATTCCACATTATAACATTTATCAACAAAACATGACTTTTAAAAACAATTCTTTTCCGTGTTGCTATTTTCCAGGTGAGGTAAGGAAAGAAGGCATAGGTATAATCTGCACCCTTGTGGTTTTGGGGGCATCACAATTTCTTTTCAAAGGATTTACTAAATATCCCTGTTGCACAGTGCCCTAACAATCATAGTGCCTTAGTGTCAGTAGTGCTGTTAGCTTGCTGTTGCATCTTTGTAACTTTTCCCTGAAGCTGTTGACACAATGTTTTCCAGACTTTGTGTGACAGTATTTTCCATGTCTTGTTTTCATGCTGTTATTCTCAGATTGCTGCTCTGGTGGCCTTGCACCTGCAAATATTGATAGCACTGGTGTGGGACATTCTCATGGGAGGCAACTAGAATTGGTGTGGGAATTCCCTACTCAGCTTTCCCTGCCTCTTGTTTTGTAGATTTGAGTTTATGTCCCAGAAAACCAAGTGTAGCACCCAGCAAAGCAGATAAGACATTTGTTCCTTGCCAAATACTGGGCAATCATAGATGTGCACAAAAGCTGAATACCCAGTGAATGTGCTTCTTTTGCACTTGATGAACATATTCCAGTCAGCACAGTTGTAAGATATGGTCAGGGGAAACAACAGTGGTAGGGTGTTTGACTAAGTCTGATAATAAAACTATAGGGCTGGGGAAAAAGCATGGCAAAATATACATTGCTGTCTCATCTGCACTTTCCCTGCCTGCACTAGAGGGCTCAAGTGCCTTTAAATGGCAAGTTGTCCTCTGGTCTTCGGGCACCAAATGACAAGTTAACCATTCTAAGGCTCTCGTGATGGGTATTAGCTTCAAGGTGTGAAAAAGTAGAGAAGAGAACAAGTATTATGCTTGTAAATGGGTCTGTTTCAAATAGACAAAAGAGTAGCAGGGTGCAGAGCATTGGGACACACACCTGCCTGTCACTCTGCTTTCAACATCCCCTGAATGCCTTAAACTTGGATATGTAGCTGAGATCATGTATTTGCTAGTCATATGCTTGAGTGGAAATGCTGTAAATGTCGTCCTGCCTCCTGATGGAAGGAAGCAGACTAAGCACCTAAGAGCTTAAGAAACCTGAATGGGAAATAATTCATGACTCATGGTGAAGAAGTCACAACAGCTTTGTTTCTCTTCTGCTGTCCTTGAGCAGGTAATTTGCCAGTTGAAACAGAGCTCCTTTTGAGATAAAATGAAGCCAAACAGTATAGTTTAAATTCTAGTGCAGGCTAGATTTCACCTCAGCAAAGTTGTAATCAACATCTTAATTAAGGTTTCTCCAGAATAAGTCACAAATGTGACTAGGTAGTTGGTAAAATCATATGCTTACCAGATGTTTGCATCTGTTGAGGAGTTCCCTAAGAAAGCAAAAGACTTGGTTTTGTCTTATGGACTTCCAGCGTAGTGATGCTGCTGCAGACTTGGTTCAATTAGAACTAAGGCTTTTCATGCCAAGAAGACGTGGTGATGAGTACTGCTGTCTGGAGTTGGCATGGGTTGAATAGGATTTGTGTAGGTTTATGGGTGAAATCTGTTCATGCACCCAGTAGAAGGCTTCTCTAGGAAATACTAATGATGAAGGGCACAGGTAAATCCTGTGTTTGTGAATAGCTCGTAGGCACTCTCCTCTCATGGAGGTTGGGTACTTTGTAACTTTGAATACACTCATGTTGTTGTGATAAAACAATTGGATTTGCTTTCTGTTTTGTACTTAGTGAGGTCTTAATAGATGTAAATGAAACAAATTGATGTATTTAAAATTAATTAAGGATTTATTTAAAAAATAAAATACTTTTATCAGTTATCCTTCCTATTTTGTAGGTTGACTTCTTGCTTTTTCAGGAGGTTTCTAGCAAGTTGAATAGCCCAGTTGAGTATAAAATCTCTGTATTGAGTAGAAATTAATCTACTAGTAGCTTTTTCAAAATAAAAAAAAAAAGTGGTGCTTGGCATTTTAAGTGAGCTTGTTTTTCCTGGCTCAGTCATTGAAGACAGTGTGGTTGAGAGGATACAGTGAAGAAAAAGGGGTGGTGGAAGAGAAGCATCTCTCTATCAGCCTCTTCTGAGTCTGATGTTCCTTATTTTATTGCCTGATTTCTTCTGTGATGGAATTGTAGAAGCCTCTTCCAAAATAGCTGTTATTCCAGAAATAGAAACTTCCTGCACTTCTGAACCATTACAAGAATGGTCTGCTTTGGTTTAGTTTTGTTCTTATTTTGTCACTTTTTATCTAAATAGTTTTATTTGCTAAAATACGGTAAAATTAGGATTAGGGAGCAAATATTTATATCAGATACAATAGAAGCCTTTCAGTTTTTTGTCCAAAACACTTGTATTACCTCATAGGCCAAACCTTTCTGAAATGAGTAGTCTGGGGGCACACACAAGCAGACACACCATGACACCAGCCTTTTTCTTCATGGTAACAAAACTCTCTATTTTGTTATATTGTAGGTTTTTTGGGGCATCAGCTTAGAATGAATCTCAGGGGAAAAACAATTAGTCTTGCTGCCAACCAAGTAGGCTTCTGTTTTTTCAAAATTACTCCTCAAATATGAACAAGGACTTTGATCTTCAACATGGTGAAAGCATGGCCTTGTATGTTGAGATATTTTGAAACCCTCTGAATTGAAGTTCAAGGCTGTAAGAGTTTGCATAGACATTTCAGATCTCCAGCTTTTCAAAATAATACCAATTGGGACATCTTAAGAGTTGTTGAGTTGCTGTACTAATGACTTGAAATAAGCTCAATTATAAGTGAGGTCATGTTTTGAAAAGAGGTATGAACAATAGTAAACACCATTCAAGACCTTGAAAATGTCTTCAGCTACAACAGCAGCCAAAAAGGAGGCCTGAAAGAGTGGGAGAAAGAGGCAGTTTTGTTAGTGTTTAAAAAAAATCTGCTATTGGGAGATTTGTCTCTTGAATTTCGCATATTTTAATTAACCATCCTAGTACTGACATGCATTTTCACTTAAAAGTTTTTCCAGTCAGGGTGCAAATGTTCACAGGAAATGAGTTCCTTGCTTCTGGTGTCTGAGCATGGGAGAAGGTGGGAAGACACCTTCTAAAGGTTGTAATCAACATCTTAGTGAAGGTTTCCCCAGAATAAGCACATTACTAAAGATATTCTCCCCTTGAAACTCAAATTTTGTGCTTCACTTAATATCTTTGGGTTATTACCTTTTAAATGTTAACTTTAACATCCTTAATTCTTACCACTGTTGCAAAAGAAAACATATTGTCAACAAATGGAACATTATTATACTGACACCCCAAATGTACCTCAGGATAATATGGAAATGAGCAAGGAGAAGCTCATTAATTTAGTTTGTCTTCCTACATTTACTACTTTACTCCCTTTCTTGCCTGAAATAAAGTGGACTGTCCTTATTTTAGGGTGACTGGAGGTTCTTCTGCATTAGATTTCCCCCCTCCTTCTTGCAGAGTGTGTTTGAATAGAACCAAGATCAGTCTTCTGCTTTCTTTGCTCCCACGAATCATTGACTTTCCTGACTGCTTGCTGTGCTTAAAATTGAATCAAGAACATTGATGGGATTTTCTCAGCAATCCTAGTGGAAGTTGTGCTTTTTCTTAGATAACTTCCAGACTTCTGAAGATGCATTAGGACAATTAAAAAAAAAAAAAAAAGAAATTTTTATGATCATGCAAAATACTTGAGACGGGTAGGATGTCTGAGTTTTCAGTATTAAAAATCTACTGATCAAGTTCTAATTTTTTGAAATAAAATCTGTGTTAAGCAAAAAACCAAACCAAAACAACCCAAGAATATAAAAACAAATTCTTAGAGTTATATAATATCTGACAAGAATGAGGAAGTCATTGTCCTAAAGCTGTCAATAGTGTTGTATTTGTCAGAAGTATATGTAAAATATTTCCTACAAACTTCTTTAGTTACTGAAAGAGGACAAGAGGTTTTCTGACATTTGATTTGGTTTTGGAGACAATCAGCTGCAGCAAATATGTTTGGATCTGCCACAGTATCCATCCTTTTTAGCAATCAGATATTGCTCAAAAATTGCTGTCTTCAAAGGGAAATTAATTTAATTTTTTAAATCAAACAAAAGTTGATTTAGACTTTTACAGAGCCCAAGCCATTATATTTATTTCCTTTAGTCAAAACCCCTTTTTCTGTAACATGTTATCTAGAAATAAGTATGCCTAATGAGACAAACATTAAGATAGTTAAATATAATTATTAAAAACTTTACAATGAAAAAATTGGTCTAAAAATGTAGGCATTAATATTTATTCTTGTTATATATCCTTGGCAAAACCAGGTAAAGCTGTACTCTACACATTGGTTTGTTTTTCTAGCTTTGTGCCGTTCCTTGTGAAACTGCAAATCACATTGATACAGCCTTCCTATGTAATAAATTGAATGTAATGGTCTTTTATATTGTTAAAATTGTTGTTGTTAATATAAAATTAAACCCAAAGAAATTAGTTTGAAAGTCTATCATTTGGTTTTTTTTCCGTTTCCCCTTTTCCCCTGTAACTTTGAGCATCAATAGTTTTATTGAGTGCAAGCTCTTAAAAAGTACACACTGAAAAATATTCAACTAATAAATTGTCTTAAAATGCTTTCAAAGTACTAGCAAATAGTTGCAGCCTTGTCAATTAATGGAATAGTTTCCAAACATCTGAAACCCTTTCCAGCCACAGACTGATCATACAAATTTTTGATTACCCTATTAATAGAGATATAAATTAAATCTAAAAGGGGCTCTTATGTAAGAGCCATGCTTGCATATTTTCTGAGTGAGCTGGTAGTATAGACTCGAGATATTACCCTTCTACTTTTTGGTTATGCATTTTCTTTCATATTTAATTAGTGTTTTGTATTGACTCCTCTATTTCTTTAACATGGCACTGTATTTTGAAAAAGTGCTTTAGATTCAAGTTGTTTAGCAATTACCCAGCTCCAAATGAGACCACGGGGTTGCAATTTTAATTTTCCTCTGTGTTGGCTCAGCTCATAGAGCTCTGAAAGTGGAGCACTTTAAAATAAGCGAATACTCTTCTGCAGTGTTTTTTGTGGATGTCAATTCAGTTTCATGGATTTGATTGAATTTGTTAAGATCTCCAGTTTTTTAGAAACTCTTTCTTTTTAGAATTATACTTGGAAGTGGCTATGCACAATACTGAGGGAAAGAGAAGGAGAACTGTTTCAAATCGAAAGTCTTGGCATTACTGGAAATTTTTCCATGAAAATATATACTTGAGTAAAATAGAATAAGCCATCAGGTGTCATAATATATGCCCTGAATAATACTAAGAAATTTAAAATTTTTAAGCAGTATTCATTCCAGATAAAACTAACTCACTTGAAAAAATGGTTAATAAAAGGCATACTTTGAAAAGATATTTTTATATGTTTTTACATATGCAGACATATGCATATGTATATAGGTACATATTTTTACTGTTACTCCATTGATTTTAATAATGTTTAAACCATAGATGATTCTGTGTTTAATATTCAAAGCTGAGAGAAAGAGGACATAAAAGGACGGGCTTTTCAGTACTGATTTTCTAAATCCTTATAGTTTATCTCTTTAACAGACCTTCTCTAACAGGTGTTTAGTGCATATATCTGTGAATAGTACAATACTGCTTAACTTTATATCCTTTTTGCTCAAATGGCTTAATGGGGAAAAGGATTTTTTTGATGATGGTGGATTTGGAAACATTAAATCATTTTATGTGTTCTGATGAAAAGGCATGTGTGCTAGCACTGGGAATGGGGATATTTTCACAATGATCTGAAAAAACCCAAATCCCAAGCCTTGCATGTGTGTTTCGCTTCTTATACAGAATTTGCACAAATGCAATGATAACATTACTTATCAATTCTGAGCTAATGATTTATTCAAGGTTGCACTTTGCTACCCAGTGCTACTGTTGTAGTTAAGTGTAGCTACTTTCTTACTTTACCACAGCCACGTGCTTGTTTATATTTTACCCCATATCTATATTTACTCTTTTTCTCTTGAATTGCAGCTCTTTGCCAAAACCAAACCCCCAAGAGGTCTTTATGTCTATGGAGATGTTGGTAAGTTTCATTTGCATCCAGTGGAATTTTCTCTAAATGCATGTCTGTTCAAATTCTGAAGTGTCGAAAAGCTTTGTGTTTATGTAGCTTTATTGGTTTAATGAATTTTACAGGATTCATTTTCTTCCACACTGTGATGTTATTTAATGTAATTACCCTCTGAATGCTGGAAGCAGTCTGATTGGGCCACATTACTCTTGTGTAGTTGTTTTCAGCACTACCCATTCACTAATATTTAAGAATGCAATTTAAGAATTTGTGAAGTAATTGTGGGAGAGAATTCATAAATTCTAATTGCAATAATGCAGCATGAAAACATACTTGCTTTCCAAAGGAAATACTAACATGTTTTATGGATGTGTGGGGAATAATTTGTGCAACCTTTGGGCCATCTCTGTGTGAATCAAAATTTTAAAACAAAATAATAAAAATGCAGTTGTTCCAAGTTTTTGAACAGAAAACATAACTGTTCCTCACAGCAGTCTGGTCTTGTACGTACTCTGTGGAAAATTACAGTTTCATTAGTGCCAAGCTAACAAACAGTCATTACTGTAATCAGTACATACTGCTCTTAAATTAACTACCTGTTGAGTGTTTTTTATTGTTCTTATTTGAAGGCACAGGAAAGACAATGGTGATGGACATGTTCTATTCTCACTTACAAGTAGAAAGGAAAAAGAGAGTTCATTTTCATGGCTTCATGTTGGATGTACACCAGAGTAAGTGCAGACACAGGTATTGTCAAGAATTTTGTGAAATACAGTATTATTAGAAAGTCTGTCTCATATTCATATTTATCACTCTAATTTTATTTAAATATTTAAGCATAGAGAAAAGTAAAAAATTGAGAGAAAAATTAAAGCATTTTAGCATTGTCTGGCATACCAGCATAGATATTAATTACATATTATTTCTCAAGTATCTTTTCTGAAAGAAAAATATGTTTACCTGATTGTATGTATAACTCGAGTGTATTGTTTAGAATGAAGTTGTTAACTGAATGTTTTCCAGGTACTAGTTAGCTCACATGAAATCTGAAGAAGGCAGTTGCTAAAACTGAAAATGTAAAGGTTAAACTCAGTCTATATTTTGAATAAGCAATAACTAAATCAGATATAAATGCCAGGGATAATGGAAGCTATTCTGGTTGACTAACTTAGTAAAATTGTCAGTAATTAAGCATAGCATTCAAGAGGTTTTTGATTTTTGTTTTATGTATTTTTAAACAGAATACAAATCGCAAAATCTGTGAGCTTTTAACTGTTCTGTGGAGGTGGTTGAAAAGTGTTTTACCCTCTTGAAACTGGATTAAGTTTGAAGTTTTCTTATTTTTACTGGACCAGTTTACTTTTTATTTATTAGCTAAATAATTTTGTTCTTCCTATGTTAAAAAAATAAATAAGATATATTTTTTCTTTTCTGTTTTATCATCTAAGGAATACATCGCCTGAAGCAGAACTTGCCAAAGAGAAAAGCAGGATTTATGGCCAAGTCATATGACCCAATTGCACCAGTGGCAGAGGAAATAAGCAAAGAGGCTGCTCTCCTGTGTTTTGATGAGTTTCAGGTAAGAAGTCAGAGATTACTCCTTCACTTCAAGGGAAACTTCATAAAATTACTGCTGCTATCAAAATATAATACTTGTTACTGCTAATACAGTATTTGAATCACTGGCCAGTAGTGAACTGTGGAAGTTGAGGAGTAGAAGTCACTTCGCAGTTTAGAAGATGGTGGGGTTTGGTGGTTTTTTTTCCACAGTAGATAAGATGCAAGTTGGCAATCTAAGTCCCCTTACAGTGCTCTTGTTTACCAGTCCAGTCACTGATCATACAAGGAGGTATTAGAATTTGTCTAGAGGCTCATGAATACTTCAGGGCAGGGACCATCATCCTGTGCTGAGACTGTACAGTGCCACCTGATACTTGCTTGCCACTGATCTTTGCTGTAGTTCATGTAATGCAACAAATACTCTCAATGTGATTAAGATTTTTAAGAGACTTCTATTGAATTAAATGTGAACATTAATAATAAGCTTATAAAATGATCTTTGCCCAAGCTAACTTGATTGTTTCATTTGTTTTACACAGCTTGTGAGTTTTGTTTTAAGGGCATGTCACAAACTTAAATGTAAAATTCTTTATGAAAATATTTAATAAAAAAGCTAGAGGTATTTGACAGCTTTAACCAGCTGAGGATTTTTTAAATTCAGAGAGAAAATGCAGAGCAAGATAAGAACAGATCTATATTAGTTCTTGAATCACCAGTAGTAAAATAATCTCTTAACTGTAAATTGTCTGGTATGGCCTTAAATTAATAAATTTCTGAAATGGATGGAGCAGTTTATATCTCCTAGCTATTATTTTGCAAACCTGCACACCTGAGGAAATAACTGGTTTATGGTTGGCTCCCATGAAAGGAATTTTGGTCAAGTGATATTTTTTCTTATTTTAAGTTTCTCTTGCATTTTTCAAGCAGGGGTGGTCCTTTGAGCTGTGGTTTCAGAATGTGTGGGGTCTTTGCAGTTGCTGCTCTTTGGTCATTTAATTTGTGCTCTGTCTAGTGAATGTGATTATGCTGGGCTTCTGAAACTTGAGCGTAAAATCTAAATACAGAGACAATTGTACTTACACGGTGAAGAAATGGGAAAGTTTGGAGAGGGAAGTGTTAACAGTCATAGCATTAAAAGCTCAAATGGTAGAAAGAGGCTGTACCATAAATTAGTGTAAATACCTGCTTTTCTGTATAAATGCTCACTGCTTTCATTTTGCAGTGTTGCAGTGTTTCCAGACTGTCTGTCATGTTTCCACATTTTAAAGGGAGAGACGATGGTATTTTTTGTTCCCAAGTTGATTGCCTGCTCCCCCTGCTGACTTGCTTGAGGTACACCAATGACTTCAGTTGTAAAAATCACCTGGTTTTGTTGGACTGTCACAGTTGGGAAATTAATACAAGAACTATATTTTAAAATGTGTTTCCAAGACTTTGCATTAATATGTGAATTTTTAAAATCTAATTGTTCTGGGTGTACTAATTTTCCAAATTCGTGGCTTTCTGAATGGCTGGATTTCTTGACTGATTTTCTCTAACATGAAACTCCTCACAGGTTTTGCCTGTTATACAGGAGTTCCAGCTTTCTGAAATCTTGCAGAAGGCACTGAATTTGAGATAGGAAACCCTTCTGCTTAAATAATCATAAAGTAGTGCAGTGACTGGGAGAGCAGCTCACATGGTGACACAATTAACATTAATAATAAGGAGCCGTGTTTAATTCAGGGTGTTTGCAGCTCATTCCTGCAGTGGAGATCATGGCTCTACTTCACTGCATCTGATTTACTCATATTTAAAGAGCTGCTAGATTAAAAGGAAACTGGAAAGAGCTGCAGGCTCAGAACATACACTGCTCTGACTTGTGGACAAAGCATTTCTCTGTTTTGACAGATGAAAAGTGGGGTTGCTTTGGCAAAGTAATTGCGTATTTAGGCAACATCAGAAAACTATTGAGATTTGCTTTAAATGCTTCAAGTTGCTTTCAGATGCCTGCTGAACAAAAAAAAAAAGAGAATAAGTTGAAATTATTATTTATTTTAAGAAGAGAGACAGGAATGAGCAATATTGTAAACAGGGACAGCAAAACATATTGTTAATGCTCATATTTCAGAGGAAACCAATTGCAGAACTTCAGAAGACAAAAGCATTGCTGAGGTTGCGTTTTCCTCATTGGCAATGGGCTAAAGCAAAACAGAAGTATTCCAAAGTGAATCTTCCTGCAAAGCCAAGAGAACTGTTAACCAAGTGGACAATTGACTGATGCAGAAAAATATTTCAGTACTTCTTTTAGAAGTAATTTTCTGTATTCCGAAGTGTTGTATTAAAAAAAAAAAAATACTGTTTTAATGTGTCTTTGTGGAAATACTGTGTGATGGCTAGGACCTCAGTGATGGCACTCTGCTTCTGTGTTTGTCCATTTTGAAGTAGGATTTTGTCAGCATTTGCCTGAGCCCCAGGCTGTCAGGTTATTAAAGCATTGCTCTGTCTTACTGATCTTAGTCATACAGTTTACTGGAAATACTATTTTTTTTTAAATCACAAAAGTCTTAAGCCATTCTAAAAATGTCTTAATTTTGAAGAAAAACCCTAAAATTAAGACATTTGTAATTATGATGTTTCAGAACACAGAGTTGGATAGTAGTGACCAAATAACTATACACAGGTAATTAGAAGCTCTAATTTTGGCACAGGACTGTAGCCTATATTAGTATTGATAATGAAAACAGAGTCCCTCTTTATTGGGAAGCTGAGTGATTATGCAGTGTTAGTCTTAGGATACCAATGGTACCATTGGGACTACAAAAGTGAGCTAACAATTTAGGGAGTTTTTACTAACCTGCATTCTATTAAAAGCCTCTAATAAAAATTAGGCTCTTATTTTTGTGCTAATACTAATTGCTGATAATACATGCTTATGTTTGTCATTCATTACGTGGAACTGTACCAATCAGTGGCTGACTGAGTCTCAGGCACTTACACATGTAAATTAACTATTAGTCTAGTGTCTTTCCTTTTTTTCTTTTTTCTCTTAAATGCTAATGAAATTTCTCCATTCTCTCCCCTAGCAGGCTCTCCTTATTGGTAATTTGGAGTCTTTCATTTTATTATCAGTTGCAATAAATGCTGGATACAGTTAAAACCATGAGAACTTAAAATCCTTTAGTTACTGTCTTCTACCTGCTTTACCTTGTAGAAATTTTTTTTGTTTTTCCCTGAAGTCTATTAGATAAAAAGAGCTCATATTTGCATCCTGGTCCTCAAAATGGCTCTTGCTTTTTGACAGAACTTTCAAGAGCGTTTTGTTGGGTTTTTTTTTTTGTTGTTGTTGTTTGGTTTTTTGGGGTGTTTTTGGTTGTTTGTTTTTGGTTTTGTTTTGGGTTTTTTTTTGCTTTGTATTTTTCTTTTCCTTTTTTTGTAATGGAGCTCAGAATTCTGCATCAAATAACAGATCTCATTAATAAGAGAATGTTACTGTTTTGTTTATTGTAAGCATTAATATTCTTTCATTCCCTGATTTCTAAATGTAGCATGCTTTGTAGGACTATTAAATAAAAAGGTTTGTGACAAAATTACTTCTATAATAGATTTTTAAAACTTGGCTTTTAGGTGGGCTTTGTGGTACAAGAAATTATGTTACCCTTAAGATGCACATCTATAGTGATTCCTTGTGTGTCTTGTATTTTTAGGAATGGGAGAAGTTAGTAAATTTTAGTATCCAGAAGGAATAAAATATTGATAAGTGAAACACAAGCAGGTATATTAAAGGTGTAGTACAATAGTGAATTGCTACATTAGTATCAGATCATAGAGAGCAGAGATGTGCAAATCTAAGGGGTGTGTTACAGATTGTGTAAAAGTTTGGTTTTTAAAAAGGAAAAAAAAATCCCTATTAAGGTATTCCTAGAAGAAAATGGAAGAAATCTTTGGAAGAAGGAAACTAGTGTTTATATGTGGTGCATTAAGAACATTATTGTTTTGAAACTACTTGCCAAAATGTAACCTAAGTCTTTTACTGTGTCTAGTGTAGAATGATCTTTTTTTTTTCTGCCCAGAAAAGTCACTTAGAAATGGGAGAATGATGGGGATGGAAGGGAGTGGAGTAGAAGAAAAAATTATACTGATTAAAATCTTTCTGCACCTGTATTACTATTACAGCATCCACATCTAAGGTGGTAAAAGTACAACAATCTGTCAATCTCTTGTGTAATGGATATGGATAATTCCCAACATGCCACCACTGGTTTATTTCCTCAGAACTGGGGTCAGTTTTGGCAAGTCAAAGTGCAACAAGTGTCTTTATAATAACCCTAGGGACTGCAGAAGAATCAAGTGTAACAATCATAAAGGTGGTTTATGTGTTAAGGTGGTGAACTCCTGTAAAATACAAATTTCTGTTTTTTCAGAAAATCTTCATAATTTTGTTTTTACAGCATTGTTCCTGGATCCTTTTATTTCTTGGTACTATAAAGCAAATTTGTTAAGCTCAAATTAAGATACTTATAGAAATTTTACTTAATGGCTTATCTTTTAGTCATTTTTTTCTTCCTTACCCCTCCCCACTGTCAGTTGTCCTACCCATTTTTATTTTTCATTCCTGTTTTGTGCCTGAAGGTTAGAAGAGGCTGACTGTGCTGGAAGTGACTGCCTGCCTTTTGATTATTCATGGACAGTAATAGAAGGCACTTAAAAAGAACAATGAAATTGCTTATTTTTGTGATGGGCCATCTGTTGAATTGTTTTTTGCAACAATCACACAATAGTATCTATGTCATATCATTCTATTTTCAACAGCAGCTGATTATGTATAGTTGGCTACTTGTCTTTATTTCTGAAGTCCCATGACCATTTAAATTCACCTCTGCAAACCTTTGCCTCGAAGGTAATAGAAATGTAAAACAGCCGGTGTGTATTTTCTTTCTCTCTTCTGTTTTTTTCCATGTTGTTCCTAATTAAGTAGGCTCTTAAATGTTTAGGTCTGTTTTCTGTGTCTCCCACCTGTAGTTTTATAATGGAAGTTAACACGGAATCATTTAGCAATTGGTAAAGAAATGGTGGAGTTCTGCAATAAAGACTGGGCAAGTTTTGAAAGACTGTGGTACATTCACTGCTTATTAATTATCCCTTTTATTTTTTCCTCACCAAGCAATAATTAGAATCTTTTTCCATGGCTTTCACTAACAAGCATTTTGCTAGCTACAAAGCCACTTGCGGATCTATTGCAGCAGAAGCTGAAAGCAAGATAAAACAAATGTGTTGTCTTCTCAGGTCACTGACATTGCTGATGCCATGATTCTGAAGCAGCTTTTTGAAAATCTCTTCCAAAATGGGGTTGTCGTTGTGGCAACATCTAACAGGCCGCCAGAAGGTAAAAACAAACATTCTACCAGTATTACCCAAATCCAATGAATCTCAGTATCTTACAAAACAATTGTATTTATATCATGCCATATTTAATGCTAATGAACTCTCTAGTCTGCAAGACTTGTCCCTCGCTTTTTCTTAAGAAAGGTTTTTCACTAAATCTTACTCCTCCTTTATCTCAAACTCAGAGTGTTCCTTCCTCCACCACTCTCAAAATCTTGTGTTTTCTGATCTCCTCTATCTAAACAAGTGAGAGGATATTTGTGGGCAGGGCAGTTGAGGAGGAGTAAAATACTGCCTGTTTTGAATGTGGTTAAGGATAGGAAAAGATCATGTCCTACAGAAGAGAGGGGAAATGAGATCACGTTTCTTCCCAGTTTCTAACTCAGAAACTTGCAGGCTTGGTCTACCAGCTCGAAGGAGAGCCACTTACACTTACCATTCCTACGTTCTTACAACCTTGTTTGAGCGAGTTACTTAAGTGGAGAGTTGTTTCCAATTCTCCCTCTTTTTTTTAGAGTGACTAGTCACTTCTAGTGACTACCTAAGTAGATCCTTCTGTGAAGTACCCAAATTTGTGTGGGTTTTAACCAAGCAGTCACTGTAATTTTTTGTAGAGGAGAAAAATATTTGTATTGTATAGCATTAGCAGTTAGTATAATGCGTAAGCTTTTACGACATTTCAGATTGATTAATTTCAGATATTGAAGAGTTACTGTAACTGTTAACTGTAACTACCATTTCTTTTTCTACTCAAATTAATTGAGTAAAAGACAATCACTAAAGATGTGCAATTGTACAATGAACCTTGTCTTAGCTAAAAACCCACCCAAATGTTTTTATTATGGGAGAAAATAATTTCCTATTGGTGTATTTTCTTTTTTTGAGCAAACAAGACAAAATTGTAACTACTGTAGTTGTGTTAACTGCAGATAGACTGAATGCTGGTGCTTTACTCACTTGAGAGCCATCCTTGTGTTTTTTGAAGCACTGCTCTTTAAAGTTCAGGGGAATTTTTTGTCATACCTTGAGGACTGTAGCCAGCATTTTAAATCAAGATGTCATTTTGTGACCTTTATTGCTGTGTGGGTGTTTTTAATGCATGTTAAGTCACTGTATCAACCTGAAAGACATCCACCTGTATTAAGTACCCCAGAGAATGTCAAGAACAGCATCTCCAAAATGGAGCTGTTACAGTCCTGGTGTTTGGCTGATGCCTTTCTCTTCTCTGGTCACTATTCCTTCATGCTCACTGTGTGTCTGACATCCCCCTGCAGGAAGGAGAGTTGGGTTAGTGTAATATACCACATCGAGGTTTAACAGTGAATGGAGAGATTTGTTTCCTGTGGATACAAAAAGTGGCTTTTTCATTGGTGAGCAGATGTGCTCAGCTGCTGACCATTAGTGATACAAGTAACTATGTTGAACTCCTGCCCCAGGGGAATGTGAGGGGAAGTGAAATACTGAGATGGTATTTGAGGAGTCCTGGCTTCAGGTCTCCACCAAAATTACTGTTTATTTTTCTGATCCTCATGAAACAGAGACATGATACAAACTCACAGCCCTATTACCTGGAAGAACTAATGGGAGTAGCTGTCTTACCCTACTGTTACAGGTTGACTAATTTTTGCAAGTAAATACACAATTGATTGCTATATATTTTTAACAAATGTATAGCCATCCTGATCTGCTGAGCTGGGAATGAGCTTCCTACAACTTTGTTAGTAATTAGGGTATGGAATTGCCTTTACTGATAATTTTTTCAAATGCTTCCATGTACACATCCAATTTTGTGAAAACCGTTCTGTAGGTACCCTGTTGGTGTCTCATGCATGAAGCATCTCTGTCCACTGTGAGGTGTTGGTAAAGCATAAAAGCTTTAGCATAGCTGTAGCCTTCAGGCCTTATGGGAAATATAAGGGATAACCTGGCATGTGCTTTGTGTGGAATTTTGGTGATATCTCTGCCAGCTGTCTGTATTCTCATATTCATTCCTTCCATCAGTTATAGGTGCTATACTGCCTTTTTATAAGGCTGCTGAATATTAATGAAACAGAGCAGCTCATCATACAATTTCAAGTGATTGTGTTTTCAAAGAAGAAGTTACTCTGTTATGAACTTGTTTGGCAGTTGGATAGTTTCCAGAGAAGAAAAGTTTGTTGTGTAAATATATAGAGATAAGTAAGATGAAAAATGCTGCTTTACAGTTTGTTTTTGTTAATTTGTATTTTGTTTGATGACACAGACATGCATTTTGTTACATTATATACTATTTTTTTTCTTTAGTCAGTTGTTTTTTTAGCAGCTTTGCCTAAGTTTACATATTAATTTAATTTTCAATTTTTTTGGTCTTAGGGGTGGTGATGCTTTTTTCTTGCTTTGGAAAAGTGGGTGTACCTGGTAGAATTGCTAGAAGATAAAGTGTGCCACACATCAAAAAGAATGATGCTGATTTTGTAAACTCAAGTAGAGTATTTTTAGTTTTTGTGGGGTTTTTGCCCTCTGCAAATACTTGGATTTAGCAGTTGCATAGTTTGGCCTTACAATCTATACCAATGTATACCTAGCATTACAAATATTTTTTTATGCCCTTACTTTAAAACAGATGCTGCTCTAATTTCTTCTACTAGAATTATATGTCATTAGAGATCTAAGTAATTTTTTGCTCTCTGCCCTGTTCTGAATTTCTCAGGATGTTCCTTTCTTCCTTAAGATTGTATTGAATTTTCATACAATAAAAGAAGAGAAAGTGATTTTCGCTCTCCTTTTCTGTCTTTTGTTCCTCCTCCTGCCTCTAGCAGCACTGAATTTTATTTGCTAGACTAGAAGACAAGCTGATGTTATTAAGACTAAGTAGCAAAATGGTACTGATTTTCTTTCTTTCAGATCTCTATAAAAATGGTCTTCAGAGGGCTAATTTTGTACCATTCATTGCTGTGCTGAAGGTAAGGAGAGCCACTTGCTCAATGCTTTTCAGTTTTGCCTGCTTTATTAATAAATTTGTAGAAGATTTGTAGAGAATTGCTTTGATACAAGTTTCCAGATTATATATATGTGTATCTCTGCTTTAACTATTTAGAGAAAGCTAATTGAAGGTAAGACAAAAATGGACTTCTTCCTTCTGAAATGAATGGGTTTTGAAAACTGGACATTCTTAACATGAGAAAAAGTTATCTTTTTGACTAAGGCAGCAGAATGTGTTTGGATAAGTTGTTCCTGCTGGTATGTGAATACTGCATAACATAGTGTCCCTCTAACATTTATACTGTGTTGTACTTGTGGATATCTTACATTTATAATGCTAGGAAAGCTTGCTGTTTTTTTGATGTAAGGAAAGTAGTGTTTGTTCTGCAACCCTGAATTACCTTGTTTCTGGGTCTTTCCCATGTGTAAGTAGTTTTTTGTAAGGCTGTTTGTGAGGCTTCATGTAATGTTCAATAAACAGCAGCTCTGAAGCAAGCTTCCTTCAGTCTGCATGTTGTGTTGTGGCAGGTCAAAAACTATAATTGCTTCCTTTAAATAAAAAAATGGAGGATCCTTCTTCTGTGTGAATAACACAATCAGCACATATTTTGCTGTTAAAAAGAACATACACTGAAATGACACTTTTCAGTTCTGGACAAGCTGAAGATATTTTTCTTTCACAAGCCACAATTGTATTGTTATGTTATAGAGGGCTAACATACAGCTCTCCTATCCTGCTCTGCCTGGATTGACATGATATGTAAAATGGAAATAACAGCATTTCTTGACCTCACAGAAGCATTGCTAGAATAAATACATTAATAATATTAACTATATTGGTATGTAGGATAAAAGTATTGTAAGGTAGAGCTTAGGTAGGGATAGGAGACTTGGAATTGCTGAATAAATGCATTGACTGGATGTTTCTGCTCAGGTGGTCAGCAGTAAAGCAGCTGACAGTGACATGCAATTTCCGTGGGCCCTTTTGGAATCATAAGATGCCTTAATTGCCTAAGCACCTTTGAAAATCCCATCTAATGTTGACATTTGTACAATTACCAGATTTCAAAGTTAATATACCATTGACATGATTGTGGCACTCCTGTGCATCTCAGAATGGCCATGTATGAAGTCAGGGAGGTTACCAGTGAGAGTGGCTCTTACTTGGATGGCTTTAGAAGTCTTGCAAGAAATCCACGTTGCTGGATTTCAAAAAGCAAATGCATATGAAACTACTTCTATTCTTGAAAATACTCTATGACTGGGAGCTCTCAGCCAATGCAGCCAGCTACAGAATAAACCCTTTTCAAGAATCTGAAATGGAAGTGGTTGTCCATTTATGTTCCTTCCTTTATCTTCCAAAGTTTGTCCATATTGTCTTTCTGGGCGGTTGATTACTGGTGACAAGTGATTGTTGTGTGAGGTTGCAAGTGAAAAGTTCCAAATTTTAGGGCCACATGGAAGCTTCAGGTCCTACAGCTGGTGGCCACATAAAAGCCACATTTGTGTCATTGGGCAGGTCAGTAACACCACTGGCAGCTTCTTCTGCCCTGTGTGTGTGCCCTGTTCAATTCTGAGCTTATCCCAGTGTTCTCTTCTTTTAAAATATTAAAGTTTGAGATGTATTTCTTCAGTGATTCTTTAATCCTGTAACCCAAAGGGGTAGTTTTTATAAATGGGAAAACTCTGAATTGATCAGTTCATCATGGCTATGATTCTTTGGTATACAGTATTCCTTATGAAAGGGCTTAGTTTCTGCAACTAAACCCTTTGTTTCATGCATTTCAATCCATGAAATTTTATAAAGATAGAGCTTTACAAAGATAAGAAGTATTAGGAAGAAAAATCTTTTAGTTCTATAATTATAATTAGATTCAGTCTCTTCTGATTGAGCTTTTATTCTCGCAGGATCTCTTACTGAGCATTTTAAAGTGTGTGGAACTCCTATGTGATTTTTTTAAAAAGACAGTTCTTGAAAAAAACAGTCATTGCTCACAGTTACTTTTTTCAAATGCTTAGAGCAGAAATACTCCAAAAATGGTTGCTCTCAACCAAAAAGAAATATACAAATTTTCTAAATGTTTTAAAGCTGATTTACAAATAAAGCTACATATCTTGGAATCACAAAATTGTTAAGGTTGGAAAAGACCTTGAAGATTGAACCCATCACTGCCAAGTCCACCACTAAACCATGTCTCCTAGTGTCACATCTACACATCTTTCCTCCAGGGATGGTGTTTCAGTCACTTCCTTGGGCAGTCTGCTCCAATGCTTCACAAACCCTTTTTGTGAAGAAATTTTAATCCCAAGTCCTTTTTTGCTGTGGAGCTTTCCAGCTACTCTGCCTGCAGCACTGCCGGGGGCTGTTGGGAGCCAAGGGCAGGACCTGGCACTTGGTGTTGTTGAGCCTCATACAACTGACCTTGGACCATCAGTCCAGCCTGTCCAGATCCCTCTGCAGAGCCTTCCTACCCTGCAGCAGATCAACATTGCACTAATTTTTGACAACTTGATGTGATACTATGTGAGGCTCTTGGAAAAAAAAGAGAAAGTGTGCTTTAATTTACAGTTTTGACAGTAATTTTAGCAACTTTTTAATTTCTACAGACATTTAATGAAGTCACTTATATCAACCCTTAACTGTTCTGGAATCCTGACTCTAATTCAGTGGCTAGTTCAGTGTTTCATTCTCTGGAAAAACAGGAAGGGAAGCTCCTCAAATAATCTGTTGTGTAGAGTCTGTGACTTCAGTGAGCAGCTCCTGAGCTTCCAAAGGTTTCTTGGAAGTGTAGGATGAACCTTTAAAATGTCAAACTGTGTTGAAATACCAAGTATGTAACTTCTGTGTTTTGTCAGGTTTTCTTCATGCAATAGACTTGCTCTACTCTAAATTCTAACAGAAAGTCAGAAAGTTTTAGGGCTTTTCGTAGTCTGGGTATACATTCAAAAGGCATAATTTTGGGAAAAAATGTTTGGCTTTGGTTACTTCCATTTTGCTTTGAGTAAAGAGGAGGAATCAGCCAGAAATCTATTGCCGGCAGGACATGAAAGTACTGTCAGCGTCTTTTTTTCCCTGCTTTTTTTTTTTTTCTTCTGCTATTAGGGACCAAATTATTTATTTTAAAACTGTTTGGCTAAAATGACTTTTAACAGTAAGCATTGCACATTCCTCTCAAATAGAAAGCAATGTATTATTTATACCCTGTATTGCCCTGTCTTTCTTGAAATCAGTTAATGATAATTTATTTAGAATCTTTCTGACTGTCATTTTAATTAAAATATACCCTTTTTTACAAAGCAAGAAATTGAGGAATTTAAAAGCATTTTCACGTTTCAATAGCTTAGTTTGAGAATGTGAAAAATACTTGTTTAAAAAACATTTAGAGCTGCCCCTAAGGAAATTGTGGGAGTTAGTTTTGTACAAAGGCATTTGGTAGATATAAAATGTCTTTGATGGTGCAGTCAGCTTTTGTCCAACCACCTGTGTGAGAAATGCAGGGATTTGTTGAGTGGCGGATCTGCCTCTCTCCTCCCCCCTCTCCCAAAAAAGTCATCTCCTTGATGAAATTGATTTGTCAGTTTGTTCCAGTCTAATGGTGTGATAGCCCAGCAGCTTTCAGTATGTTGAATAGTTAAAACCTGCTTTTGAGGTCAGTGTCAGCCACTCTGACCCCTGTGAACTGTCACCTGAGTCAGAATTGCAGGGATTAGGCCTTTGATATTGTGATGGCTTCGCCTATCAATTGACTTTTTCATTACTGAAGATGTTGGGCCTTTTGTTTCCCTTCTTAGTATGTAACCAAGCAAACTCCTAAGTAGAAGGAGCATTTGTTCTTGTTCTCTCTCTGTGCAAGTAATAGAAGTACTCATCTTTTGTGAAGTGTACCTAATTAAACAGAAAAAATAAAAATAGCAAATACAGCATGACTTGGAAGTATTTTTGTGCTGAACATCAGTATAATTTCTGGGTAATTTTAGTTTGATAAATTTGTGAGACTGTCAAGTAATAAAATGTTGTATATAGCAAGTAAGGTGTCAGATTAGAAGCTACCAATCCTGTCTGCATTCAGCTGTCTAAGCCTCTGTGTGTGTGTGTGTGTTAAATTTAAACACAAAGGTTATTTGAATTCTCTAGTTCAGAGCACGTAACTGTTACAATATTTTATAATGTACCTATTGCTTTATTGTGTTCTCAAGGGATGAACTGTTCAGTTTGTTTACCTTTTATGTCTGTCTTAGACACTTTCTCCCAGACAGTTTATTTAGGTGCAGATCAAAACTTTATATTAGGATGAAGTAGTTGCTACTGTAGCTCTGTGCCAGGCTTCCTGCCTTCTCCCTTTCTTTAACTGTTAGTATTTCCCGAGCTCTTGCTTGGTTTGTTTGTTCCTTGATTAAAATGAGTAAATGAAAGCATATCATAGATATGGAATAGTTGATCCCTGCTGTATCAGGGTAAATTAGTCTAATTACACGTGGCAGTTCTGTTTGCTTGTGATGTAATGTGAAATGAGGTCCTGCCTCCCCCCAAAAAGCCCGAGCCAATTAATAAAGCTTTTAAGCTCTTTGTCACAGGCCACCGTGGAGGTCTGCAGAGAAGAACTTTAATCCAATAAACATTTCATTTAGATCATGAAAAGAAAGCATGAGGAGAAGCTCCTACAAGAGAGGGTGTTACCAGCAATTCTAGTTGTGAAGAGATGTGAGGAATTTGCCAAATTAACCAAGAGGCCTTCATATTTAACACATAAATGTGTCAAAACTAATAATAGAATAATTTAATTTGAGTTGAACCTTATATTGTTAAAATTCTAAGAAGCCACAACTGTTTTCTTCAAAGACTTTGCTGTTGAGTTGGACGGACAGGGCAAGGGGAGGTTGTGAGAAACCCAGATAGCAAATAACACTGGCCGAAGCTGGTGGAAAGGCGAAAAAAAAAGGAATAGATAATTAGGTGTAATTAGCGTGTATGAATTGTTGTCTCCCTGCCCTTGGCTTGAATAAATTTCAGAGGAAAAAAACCCTAGTGGCAAAACCCCTTTGATGTAAGAAGAGTCATTGTGGTTTGGCAGCATAAAGGCAGTGTTTTATACTTCTTACATAATGGTTGTGATACAGAAAGAGTGAATGGACCCTGCACCCCCCAGCCTGCTTTACAGCAAGGACTTTTGGATTCCCTTGAAACAAAATGCATCAGAAGTTTTCAGTTGTGGGTAATGAGGTAGTGGACCTCATCAGAGCTAAGCGTAAGCCATCTTTAGCCTTTGTTTAGATCTTAATCGCGTTTTTTTTATTATTCTGGGAAATTCAGTTTTGTAAATCAAGACTACTTTTTTTTCTCTCTTTTTTTTTTTTTCCACTGCCTGCCAACAGTTCTGGCAGGAGCAAAGGCTAATACTGGGAAAAGAAATACAAATCAAATGTTAAAAAGAAAAACAACAGCATAAAAGAAATCTAGACAAATAACTTCGTCCAGGGTATAATTCCAGTGAAGTACATGTATTGGGGTGAGTTTGACCCTTAGCTTACGAAACATCATGTTATAAATTCAGCATGAACTCTTGGCATTTGTTTCTCACAGAACGCCACAGCTTGCTTATTAGGAGATTGAAAGTTACAGTCATTACTGGTCCTTTATCAAAACTGGGTGTTACGCAGTGATTTGTGGTTTGCAGGTGGGTTTTTTTTCTTTTGTATTTATCCTTATTCTGCAAGGAAGATTTTTTCCTAAGTGATGTGAAATGGGGAGCACTGTTCAGTGTAATTCTTAGTGCATGGAAGTTTACTCTGCCATTCTTCTGTTCCCTGACTGGAAAAAGGAGAGGCTACTTGTCTCCGAGCCGGCACAGCCACATCTGTACCTCCTGAATTCTTTCACTTTTGTCTGAATATCTGAAATACTATTCACAGAACAGTACATTTTAAGAGTCTCTCTTTTTATTCATGCGCCATTATTTTACAAGTTAATTGTCTATTTTTCCTCTTCTTAGGGGGTAGCTGATTTGTAGCTAGACATTAAAATAAGTTATTGAAAAGTTGTACAATAGATCGTATGTTCCTTGTGGTAGCAAGAATAGTGGGGTTTCTTAGTTGTTAAAGTTTTGAAGGCTGTAATGTAAACTTGTGCAACTTCCACTGAATGAATTTTGCCTCTCAATTTATCTCTGCTAAACTCTTCAGTTTAAAGTTTAAATGTTCATGTCACAAGTGTAAGAAAAAGATTGATTGAAAAAGTTATATTTGGTGGTATTTCTTTTCCCAGATCTTTGTGCTCTAGGTCTACTGGAAAGTAATTCATGAGTAAAGTGTTTGTTATCCCAAATCAACTTGAGAGTGATTACTTTTCTTGATATTGTACAGCATTCTTGGATGACATTTAGAAAGTTTGCCTTAAAATTTGTTCTTGTCGTTCTTTGAGGGTTTGGGTTTCTTTTTTTTTTTTTTTTTGTTTAGTTTTGTTACAGTGTTTGCAATTGGGATAAGCATAAAGTAGCTAAGGCTATTGTAACAATTTCCCATATTTCATTATTGCAGAAGAATATAGGGGGAAAGACTGTAAAAAACTTAGTTAACCCTGTAAAGCACTGTGCTGTTTTGTAGAGCAAACAGCCTTTTCTACTTGAAGTTAATTTGGTCTTTGAAAGGCAATACCTGAATACCATGCAAGATAAGTAATTATTCCTGATTGTAATGTTGGGCTTTTTTTCAGGTATAGGTCACAGGAAATTCAGTTAGGGTAGAGTATGTACAAAGCTAAGAAATATGCAGATTTTCTGTTGTAAGATTGTGTAAAAATTATTTACAGTTAATACTTGCACAAAGGTTAGAAAGGTTGATGAAGTGATATTTAGTTTTGCTTTACTATTCACTGCATGTCAGAATGTAATTATGACTGATTCATGAAACTGTCTTAGCAATGAACCGTCTTTATTAAAATGCTGATCAAGAAAAGAGCTGACAGTAATAAAGAATAGAACACTTTAGTCTTGTTGCTTTTGAATGATTGCTAATTACCCCAGAGGTCATGTATAGTGCTTACGAGGATTCATTGACATTTTCTTTAAAGTCTACTGTTTCAACAACATCTGAACAAGGAGACAAAAACTATGTGCATATCCAACAATGCTTGGACCAAGTTTTTTTCCACCACCAAATACCTGATGATTCCCTTTCTCCTTCCTCCTTTCTCTCAGTGCATCTCATTCCCATGGATGAGTGTAGCAGAAAGTTAGGAGCGTTACAAACTTGATTAATTTCCTTTTTTTTTTTTTGTTTGTATTTTTTTGTTTTCAAGTAAGGCAAAAGGATAAAAGAACCCTTTAAAGGTCCTGCACCTGTACCTTGCATGCTCATGACTAACAGTCTAGTTGATCTCTTTTGAGAGCTCCACCAGAGACGAAACTATACTTACCCTTGAACACTTCTTTCAGCAGGCTGTGGACAGACCTGTCCAGCTCGTGAGTCCCAGTTGAACCAGATTCACATTCTGAAATTTCACATTCTAGTGACTGTCACATGCTGGTGATTTTGAGAGTACACTGACGTTAAAACCTGCGGGTGTGCTTGTATGTCAGCAAGAATTTTTCATTACATACTACATTTTTGCTTAAGATGATTCTTGTTCTGCCACAGTTATGGAAAATGCCAGTTGTCATGGTATCCTTTGGATAGATAAACCTTTTCTTGAAATTGCTTAAGGAAGAATTTTAAGAAAGAAGAAATAATATTCTAGTTGATAATCTAACACTATATGGAGTCAAATAGTGAAAAATAAAAATTGTTAAGTCTAGTGAGCTTTGTTTACCTGAGAAACTCTTTCTCTGTTCTTGGCTGGTGACTCTCATCACATGTCTACATGTTGTGTGATGTGGGAGAGTTTTTCCCGCTTAGGGTGAATGTAAATATATGATAAGAATGATTGCAAATGAACAATCTAATTATTTTCTGATTTGCTGGAGGAAAGGAATATTAGTGATCCCATGTATTGTTAATGGAGACCAAATCAGAGAATGCATTTAAAAATGAGGGTGAGACCTATGTGAAAATTATGATTCGTTTTCCTCAGAAAGAGTGGCTGGAAGTTGCCCTTCTTAGCTAGGCATAGTTGCTATTAGTTGGTGTTCTAATGTGCTTGTTTAGAGGCCAAGAATGTTAATTGTGCAGGTTTGCCTACCTGGGGATAGAACTATACTCTTCTTTGTTCATGTGGAAAATGTATTTGATATTGCAGATGCAGTGCTGCCACTGTATTTTCAGGTGTCTGGTTTGACCCAGGCATGAAAGGCTGTGGAAACTCAGCAAGTGTGGGAATTAAGGTGATGATCCTCCTAAGCTGAAGCACTCTTGTATCTCTGTTCCCCTACACCTTCTCTGGAGGTCTTCAGATAGGTGGATTTGACAGCTAAGTGCTAATCTGAGCACTCCAGTTAGTTCTTTGGCTGTTGATTAGGATTCTGTGGTGATTAGTTTGTCTATTCTTGCAGTCTAATAAGGTGATTTGTATGTTGTTTTTTGGTTTTCTTTTTTGTAATGCCATTAAAATTCAAAGCAGAGAATGTTAATTGAGTTGATTTAAGGTGATCTTCAATAAAGTTAAGAAAAATATCTACTCACCTGCATTATCAAGTGTCATTAGCTGATCACAGTGTTTGAGCTATTATGTCTAAAGGTGGCTGGTTTTGTTGCGTTGAGACGTGAGGCTTTATCTTTTCTTTTCCTTCTGTAATACAAAATTTTTATGCCACTGAGTGGGAATAAGTGCATGCATATGCTGCATTTTTAACTTACTAATTGCGTTTTCAATTCTGTAATTGTATTTGTTCTTTGTATACATAAATACATAAATGACTTCAAAATAAATTGTATGACTAATTAATTTTATGCATTTGAATTGAATAGGGTGAAACTTTAAATATCTCAATAGAATAGAAAATCTGATGGAAATTGTGGCTGGTTCCACTAGACTGACTGTAGCTTCAATATTAAGTATTTATTTCAAAAGAAGTTTAGCCCAAAATGAAATTTGAAAATTTAAAACTCCATCTTAAGAAATGGAAACCAATTGTTACAGTTGTGAGTTTGACAATTAAGTGCTAACAGTCTGAGCACTCTCGTTAGTTCTTTGGCTGTTGATTAGGATTCCATGGTGATTAGTGAGTGTGAGAATGCAATCACATCTAGGGTTTAATCAGTCCAGTGCTGGATAAAGTAGTCCAAAGATGGAGAAAGTAGAACTTTTATATGTAGTCTTAGTAGGGGTTTTCCCCATGGTGTAAGAAGCTGAAAGGTAAAAAGTAGAGAAGCCAATCTTTCCACTCCTCCCCAAACTTCCAGGATTTTTAAATTATAGTACTGATTTTTTAGTATTATGATGCAGGAGAATAATGTTGCCACTACCTGTGAAGGGGAGAGAAGATAGGTGATGGTACTCACACCCTCTCTGATATTCAGTATTTCATTCTTACACTGGTGAGCAGGATTTGTTTTCCCAAACCATGCAATCATGTATCTGTTTTTCCTTTTTGCAGATCTAGTATTTTAAGTGTTCAGCTTGGACATATACATATACATATACATATACATATACATATACATATACATATACATACACATACACATATACATATACATATACATTATTTTGGACATATACATTATTTTGGTGTGCTTTATTGTCTTTTGTTATATGTTCTGATTGTACACTTTCTTTTGAGTATTTACAGCATTTGTCTTAAAAATTATTTATAAATATGAATATTTTTCCTTCTGCCTTCCTTTGAAGCAGATAAGTGAACGTTTATGTATGCAGAAACACAGAGCCACGATGGGTACCCTTATTGACAATGAAACCTGAAAAGGAAAAACTTTTGGATCTCCGCTCAGCACATAACTTCTCTGTGACCTTTCTGACTGAGCCATGTGCTGCATCTCCCTTTAGAATTATCTGCAAGGGTACTCTCTTAACTCAGAGAAGAGATGGTGGTGTTACTGTCTGGCAGTGCAAACAGTCCTCCTCCTACTGCCCTTCAGTTTGCTGCTGCTGCTATCACACCTTTTCTCTACTATGCAGAGCTCAGTTTGTGTAAATAACATTGCCCACTTCTGTTTGGGCTTTTTCGGTTACATTATTTTGCATTGCACCTACGGATCTGTACTCGTCATACATTCACTTAAGGAAAGGTTGTCCCTACCCTCCAAAGTTTATAATCTAACTGCAGGAATCATGTTTTAAAGGGATGTTTTCTGAGAGCATGTTGCACTGCAGATTATGGTGTTTGAGTTTAATGGCAGGAGCAGTTAGTTTTATATATATTTATAGTGTCTTAATAGGTGTGGATGAACTTTGAAGTGTCTCAGTGAAAATAATTAGCAATGAGCGTGGGTAGACACCTGAACCTGTAGAAGGGTTAGGAAATTCCTGTGGCTTTTTTATTTGTATTTAGAATATGATCTCTAAATGGCCAAAGTACCTTCATGAACTGACCATCAGTCCAGAGAGACCATACCTGTCAATTAATTAGGAACATTCAATGAGTAAAGTGCCAGATGTTTTCAAAAGGACTAAGTATTTCTTAACTCCTATTAGCTGTCCCCTGCTTTTATGCTTACACTCTGTATTACAGAAAACTGCTGTACATGAGAATTCTGTTTTTTCGTTTTGTTTATATTTGGTTCAGTTGACTTTCCCTCCTGAGGAAGCAAAAAATCACTAGGACTATATTAACTGTATTTTATAGATCTCTGAACAGGATTCTACTATAGCCTTTCTGGCTGAACGGTCCTATATCTAACAGGTTTTTTTAAAATAAACTATATCACGTTATGTCATATTAGAATCAGTAATAGTAAGCACATCATTACAGACATACAAGCAAAGTTTATAGGGAAATAAATATCTCTGTTAGGCAATGTTTGTAGCTTAAAAGGGGCCCAAAAACATATATAAATTTTTGAACACACAGGGTCTTCTTAACTAGAGTCACTAATGATAGTGTTTTTTCCTGAGTAGTTATAACGCGAATTACTTCAAAGAAAGAGAGAAGGAAGGAAAAAAAAGGGCATCTTCTTTGGAGCTGTATTGGTAGTATTTACATCTTCAGTTCCATGGTTTTTACCTCCAAAACTCATTCAGTGTAATGTTAGATCATGGACTCATAAAAGGCTGGTGGTGCGTTTAAGGAGTGACAAGTTTGTAGGTGGGACACAAGTGGGCTAAAATAGTGTAGCATTGAGCCCGCATTTCTGTTTCATCAAGCTGCAGTGACCTGCACAATATAGCCCAGTACAAACCTGTATCTGAGTGCACAGGACATCTGCTTGTCATTAGCAGCTGAGCCTCCAGCACCAGTGTAAATATAAGGGAACAAATTTACACCAGCTTCAGTGTTCAGGTGTGCCTTCTTTCTTTCAGCTTGCCATAACCATGAAATACTCTCAAGGATATGTAGTTCTGTGTTCACTCTTCACTATATGCAACACAACAGCCTGAGGGAGCAGTAAAGTTTATAAATCCAGCTTGAAGGCCAAAGAGATGAGGCTGAATTAATGTAAAATTGCCCATCTCTTGTTTTCAGGAAAAAACAAACTAAAATGAGTAACAGCGTTACTAAATATGCGAGTATCTAAAGTTAATCTAAGTAATCTCATAGTCCTCAAAGCTGTAGTAGTAATCTGTGGGGTTTTTCCCCTACTAACATAAAGAAAATAGTACTTAAGCTAATCTACTACTTTGGAAAAATAAACCATTAGGTGGAAAGATGCTGACAAAGAAAAGCTAAGTGCACTAGCTTTGCTGTGAAATTTCAGTAATCTTCCTTCTAGCCTTGGCTGCCAGACTGATGCTGACGAAAAGCTTAAACATCTTCCCTCCCTTGTGCATATTATTACATGCCTCTGGAACTTTTTTCTTCTGCTCTGTTATTCTCTTCCTTTGTGAGCTCTCACGAAAAGAAAGGGAATAGATTATAATAATATTGTAGCACCAATGCTATTGTGTTTGCAGTAGCCTTAGTCCAAGATAATGATTTGATTAGCATGGCTTTTTCACTTACTGGAATTAAAGATACATGGATTTTCCTGGGATTCTGTGCTTTCAGGATGATTTTTTTTCACCTTCTTTCTTCAGAATGTATGTCTTTGCATAGAAGTTGGAGGCTTAAAGTAGGTATAGAGCCTTCACTAATAGCCAAGGGCAAAAAATTAGTGCAATGAGTCATCACAGTAATTCCTGCAGATATTTGTGATCTACGTGTCCTATGCAATGCATTTGTTCAAAAGGGCCATTGTTCCTTGAATCACTGATAATAGTTCTTCTAAATTTTCCCTGCAATGTAGTTGCTATAAATGAGGTTTGACATTTCCAATTTTGTTATTTGAATGGCCTCAAGGAGGCTTTGAAAAATTCGAACATGCATAATACGAAATGCTTAACAAGAATGTTAAAGATAAACCAATAGTTCATAGTGCAATGAAGAAGCAGAGTGATTTAGTGGATTCTAGCAAAGCACAGAATTTTATTAGTGTTGAATTACATTAAAAAAAAGTTGTATTGCTTTAATTAAATTGCTGATAGAGCTATATTTTCTAAAATACTAAAACTTTTCCTATCTTTCTTGTATAGCCTCTTTTGCTTCTTGCTATATTTAACACCCAGAAGTTGTGTGTGTTGGAAGTAGTCATAACAGATAAGCAAAGCTCTTCCCTTTGCCAGGGTGGTAAAGTCTTCATCCCACTGATACTAGTGAGAATTTTGCTCTCAGCCTCAGGCCTTGAATCAAAGAAAGCATCCTTTAGTGCAGCTGGATTTGAGTTTTCTAACAGAAGCAATTATTGTAACTGCTCAGGGACATCCCTATCACACTTAAAATCTTACAGGTTGTTTAGAGTGGAACAAAAAAAGATCCTCTTCTGAATTAATTCAGACATTGCAAAAATAATTTTTTTTTAATCTGGATCTTTGTTTATTCCCCCTTGTCCATTTTGCAGCAAAACTTAGTGTGGTCCATATATTTGATATTTGTGTATTAAAATCTTTACTCTTCTTAGTAGAAGGAAAAGATAAAATTATTTTTAGGTTATAAAATAGAAGTAGTTTCACTTGTTGCTAGAGTTTGTTTATGTTCTGTTAAACTTTTAGTGCTCCTAATTTTGTATTTTGAAACATACATTTTAATGTGAAAATAATTATTTTTGCAACAAAACAGTGCCAAGAGAGAATGAGTAATATCCACCTTCATTTCATTCTGTGTGCTTCTAATGTATATTAAGTTTTTAGTTGATGGACTTGTGATAGACTTTTTTGTTTTGAATATGTGAATGATTTTCAGCTTTTCTCTTTGCTTCGATAATTGTGAATGAGACTTCAGCTTTTTGATCTTGAATTTCAGTTTTGCAGATGATATTCATGCTGCTGATGGTTTATCACAGCAGTGTGTCTTCTCTGTATCACAGACAATAGTAAATACAGCTTTGGCTCAAGGAAAGCTATTCTTCTTTTTCTTTTTTTTTTTTTCTTTTTTTTTTTTTTGTCTCTGTAGAAATACTGCAGCACAGTCCAGCTTGATTCTGGAATAGACTACAGGAAACGAGCGCTTCCGGCTGCTGGAAAACTTTACTACCTGTAAGTTTATCTATGATATTGTATTTGCTCTCTTTTTCCTTCTTATTAGCCAATAATTTCCTAGTCAATGGGAAATGAAAAATGTGTAGTAGAATTAGCAGGGTGTGACTTTTCCTTTCTTTGCCTTCTGGTCCATTTTGTTCAGCAAACCGCCTTCCATTATGCCTTGATATTAACTTCATTAAAGTACATTTTCAGTATCCACACTAGCATCATTTATAATGTGTGACTGAATAAAAACTAATTAGATTTTTGGGGAGGTGTGGTGTTTGGAGAACTGAAGTGACAGATGGTTAGAAAGTAATGAATATCCTCTTGTAAGAGATTGCACAATTCTCTTATAATAGAAGAACATCCTTATTGTATTTAAGTAATTAAGTATTTATAGAAATCCAATGACAAGGATTCATTTAATTTTGGGTGTTTCCAATGCTGTGGATTAAAAAACCCAACATCCTTCTGTTTTGACAGATTGTTTCTGTTTATCATGACAAAATTTCTTTAGCACTTTGTATTTGCAAATAAATATATTTTAAAATATATTCACAGTTGTGTTTATGGTTGCAGCATAAGTCTGCCTAATAGGATCACCCTCTTTAATGCTTTGAAACCTATGCAAGGCAAATATTTTTCTGTCTTATATTTTCTCTTGTAATATTATTTAATCAGTGACAACCCGAATAAAGTAGACTACAATAGCTTAATATTATATTTATAACTGTTGCACCTTTAAAATACTGACTTTAAAATCATGTTTCCATTAAGAAAGGTGGGGTGTTTTCATCAGTGTGACAGGTATTTGAAACCAAGTATGTCCATGCTACTTTTTAATGAAGCTAGATGTTGTAGTTGTTTGTCTGGAAGGAGGAATACTGCTTGGTAGAATTACAACGGGTAACTCTTCCTGCTTTTGAAAGGAAATGACAGAATTTCATATATGGAAAACTAGTCCAGTGCAGGTTCTGTATCCTTAAACTGTGACTGTATGAACTTGAGAAAAGTAGCTCTTGTTCTGTATTCTTGCCTGGCTCCACTTTCTCTGTGCTTCGCGGTGTCTGCTCAGAAGTACTTTTTGAAGCCACCATTGATACCTGAGTGTTGCTCATCATGGGCCTTGTTCTGATTGCTGCTGTCCCTGCCTGTGGTGCTGCTTCCTGTGCCTGCTGCACTCTGTGACTTTCTGTTGGACACTTGTGGAGCTCTTCTCCATTCTTTTCTCACTGTCCATACTCTGGAGAATGGAAAAGGATGTTTGTGGTTTCTAGCAGGTAATGAGCTAAACATGGTGTCTGTGGCATCAGCTCTGAGAGGAGAAGCAATACAAAGTTCCAGGAGTAGTATCCAGCCAAAATATTTCATTGTGTTCTGCTGTAAAACTTGTGATCAAGTGAATGGCAGAGAGTGGCAATAATTCTTTCTTACGTTCTCTTACTGAAAGGATGTTGGTTACCTTCAGAACTTGATGTGCAAATCATCAGGAAGCAGTGGGGGAAAGAATTATTTTAAATCCCCCATAGCTGCCAATTAGGTACTTACTCCTTGTCCTTTTCTTTTTTCTTTTTTCTTTTTCTGTCCTTTCTCATTCATTCTTCTATTCAAACTGGTTCATTGGAGCTTTCAACCCTATAGAACTGGCTTAGTATGGGGGGATTCCTTTTGTTTGGTTTGTTTTAAAATTAGGTACTGTACAGTATTTTGCTACAGATTTTTGAAATTTAATTAGCAGTCTTGCCCCCAGAGAAAATGTTATTGTCCAACATGTTTATGTTCTTCTATTAATGTCTGTTGTATCATTGTCACATTTTTTTAAGAATCCTCTTGATGTTTCATATTTTGTGTAGTCTTGTCTTCATTTAAAATATGTAACTGAGGGTTACGTAAAGCTGTTTCATACTCATTTGAGAGCAGTCAGTGTAACTCGATTACAGGATGCCTGATCAAAGCAACTTCACTGATCTCAGTCTCAGGTGTCTATTTCAAAACAAACTTTCTTGGCAATTGGGTGCAAATATCCACCATAGCATCATATTCAGCTGTTTCTTCTGGTAGCCTTTCCATTGAAATTTCTGATACTGAAATGCATGCACATGCACATACTCTCTGATATACATATGTACATATACACACACACACTCTTCACCTCCTTTTATGGCCTTTTTTTCCTGGTGTTGTCTGTTCTTTTTCATTTATCATTTTGTCAGAGGAATGCATCACACTGGCATCAATGTTGAGAGAAACTTCTAGAATTTTACGTAACCTCCTCATCAGAAAAGGTTTTTTAATGTATTTGAAATGGCACTTGTATAAGCATGTGGTGTTTTTCTATTTTTTCCGAAATTCTTTGTATCTACAAGGCTTGTTATTGTTAAGCTCGAGCTAAAAAGTAGTTCCTTCAGTTCCGCTGTAAATATTTTTAAGGTGCTTAACGCCTAATGAACAGGAGAGTATTTGTTTAACTTCATTTGTCAGTTAGTTAAGAGGATGTCTAAAACTGTGTGAAGCAGTGCAGGTGGAGTGCATTAAGATCTATAAAATATGACTTTTCACACCAAAAGAGATCATACAAACTTCAGTGAAACATTATATATCCTAGTTCTAGTTTGTTGTCTACCATAAGATTAATTTACTATTCTCAGCTAGAAATCCTATCTGTCTGTCTATCTATCTATTAATCTTTAAGAACAAAACATTGAAAGGTCAGTTGTCTTATCTATTCAGTCATTAAAAAAAAATCTCTGGACTGATTTTTTGATTTTTGTGGCCCAGAGGATGAATATAAACTTCACTTCAGCTATCAGCACAGATATTTTGCATTTTCACTGTCTGTGGTTGATCTTTTCCCAAGCAATATTAGGAACAGAGATTGGGAAACTGCTGAAATTGCTAATGCAGAGATCATACTGCTATTTTTAATTTCACAGTTTAATTTTGCAAATTGTTTGATCAATACAGTCAGTTGACTTAACAGCCCCCAGCCCCCCAAGAAAAAGAAAAAAATCTGCTTCAACATTCACAAAGTCCCCTCTCAGAAATTTCAAAGGATACTTCTTTAGGTGCTTGACTGCCTTGCCTTGCCTTGTCTATTTGCTCTTATTTTGCATGCAAGATAGAGCCAGAAGCCTTTTTTCTCATTGTGTACACATAGTGTTAATGGATCTGCTCTGCCTGTATTGCCTCATTACTGGAAACAGCTCAAAACACAGAAGTCTTTCAGTGTATGCAAATAAGGCAGAATCATCTACCTGAGAGTTAATATTCTCTACTTTTAAGTGTATTCTAAATGTAATGTTTGTATTTAGAGCATAACATCCTGTTCTCTTTTTTTTTATGGGCAAAAAGCTAAGCAGGCTCAGGCAGCTGTTTGATGTTGGCTTCAAGTGTTATTAATTTCATATTCTATTATTCTTTTCACTGTAGCACAAGTGAAGCTGATGTGGAGGCTGTCATGGATAAGTTGTTTGATGAGCTGGCTCAGAAACAAAATGATTGTACGTAAGTTAATTTCTCTTGAAAGAGAATACATTTAGAACACAATGCCCAATCTCCACTGACCAATTAATAAGTTCCATTGCTGTATATGGGTTGATGCCACACTCAAGTGGCAGTCATTGTATCAGCATTTTGTCTAATTTATGTGTTGAATCATGTGCTATTATTCATGAAGCTATGCATTTCCTATCTGTAAGAG
This sequence comes from Lichenostomus cassidix, assembly GCF_008360975.1. Lineage (NCBI taxonomy): Eukaryota > Metazoa > Chordata > Aves > Passeriformes > Meliphagidae > Lichenostomus > Lichenostomus cassidix. The sequence continues at coordinate 68,002,130 of NC_139483.1, read as the reverse complement.
ATGAATTTTATAGTAATTATCCAGAGAAGATTGAGTCTTTGTTCATGTTCCCATAGTAACTAGACCAAGGATTCTAAAAGTGCAAGGCAGAGAGCTGAGGCTGAATAAAGCGTGTGGAACCATTGCAGACTTCACGTTTGAAGAGCTGTGCGACAGAGTGAGTACCCAGTCCAATCTAGATCCGTTAATGCTCAGACTTTTCACAGTTAAAAAAAAAATCCAAACCACACAAACTCGCTATTTCCCCAAGTTGCACTAAATTAAAAGGCTTTTTTCTTTTAATTTGATTACCAGAAATATTTGGAATTTAACAGGAAAACCCACTCCTCCTCAAAAAAACCACAATGATTTTCTTTTTAATGGTACAGTAAATTCACTCTTAGGTATATCACAGATTGTCTTCAAAAATCCTACTACAATATATGCCTGGCCTAACATCATTGCTGGTATATGAGTGGTGATAACATATCAATATGTAAATAGCAGTCAAATACTCTTTTTATAATCCTTTTTATAATCTTTTTATAATAATTTATAAGAAGGGGTTTCAGTTTGATGCTCAAGCAAAGGAGTAGTGATCCTGGCACCACTAGAGAAACACTACTGTTTCATGCTTTGGTTTCAGCTATGTGTACAAGGAATGTTTAATCACAGGCCTTCTCAAAATATGTCAGATTTTGCTAAATACTGACACATTCTCTGCTTTAACATATGAGAAGTGAATCTTGAAAAGTTCTCCTTGTATTTGAGCTCCAGTGGAATGGAAGACAGTTCCCCAGGAGTTGCACTGTACTTCAGTGATCTCTCTATTGATGTCTGAAGTTATTGTTAAATTATCACAACCCTAGACTGAGCCAATAGCACTTTTGATTCAGGATGGTGACCATTCTTTTAGTGATAGTATTATGCTTTCACTTCCTTGCAGCTACTGAGTTGATAACTATTTGGACAGAAATTTCACTAGGTATGTTTCAGACTGTAGGTTTTAGAGTGTTGGTTTTCAGTTTCAGACAAAACCAATAAGCCATTTGTAAGAATGGAGGTATGTCATGGGTAGAACAGCTTGCTTTTCACTAGAAGTTTTGAGACATTTTCTGCCTTGTCCCTCTGAAAGAATCAGGAAGCTATGCTGTCAGCAAATACTAGTAAAATTCTTCAGTCCAGTAAATGTCTTATGTAGTTAAATGGGATGATAAGTTGCTTCTAAGTAGAAGTGCTCTGGATATGTCAGTGGTCTGAAGGTTCTCATCCTGTTTAAGAATAATTTGGGGTTCAGGTCATCTTGGCATAATGGAGCTGAAGGTCTTGGTTTGCACTCAGAGCAAGTAAAGAGATTCCTTATGAAATGTTAAACCTTGTTTACACTGTTGTTCTTACATGGATCACCCAGGACTTAGGAAGTCTTTCTCTCTCAATTCAGATGCCTTCTGCAGATGTGTTATGGTAATCTCTAATGGCAAAATCACATGCTTAAAGCAACGTGGCAGACAGTAAATGGTATTCTTTTAACAACTTCCTCAGTCATCACTGATTTTTCTCTTCAGATCACTGATATATCTTCATAAATATTACATTAGTATGTTGGTAAGGGGTGTCAGTGTACTCTCTTCATAGGTAGGAAAGTATAGTCATGAACTTCAGAATTATCCATTAAATTTGGATGAATGGCCAGAGTTGCCTCCACTGTGATTTTTTTTTTTTTACAACTGTAAACCTTTGCAGCGATTCATAGCAATGGTGGGCAATTCCCCTCGGTATGAGCTGCATTTAGGACCTTGCCTGCCCCATTGCTCTGTTTGCCTACCCTCATGCCATTAAAATCTGCTAAAAGACAAAATTCAAAAAAAGGGAAAATTCAGCTGTGAAGCCATTAAACCATGTTCCTTTTTTTCATAAATTCTTTTAAATTTTGATGGAAAAACTTACACATACAGTGTCTTTTTTAAATAGTCGGAGTGGGAAATTGCTCCCGCTCATGTCACAGAAGACATAGGGAGGATCCAGAAGAGTGCACTGGTGGTTTATAGCAAAAAATAACCTAAAATGAGGAGACATTCAACATGACAGGAAATATAAAGTCATTAATGTATATTCAGGTAAGCTGGCTAATAGTGGGAATGATTTGTTGAGGGATAAAGCAGAAATCTGTAGGGGACATAGCAACAAGGTATTTGCTAATTCTTGTGCAGCCAAATGGTAGATAAGTTAACAGGCATCATAAGTGCTACTATTAAAAAAAGGGAAGCAGAAAGCTGAAAAAGACATAATGAAAAGCAAGATTGACAAAAGAAAATACTGGGGGGGAATTTTTTGAATTTGCAAGGAGTGGATCTGCAGGTGTCTTTGTGCAGGGCATGGAGACAAAATCCATGGGAAGGCAGATTGAACGAAGGGACACGGGGCAGGAAATCTTCCTTGCTGGAGCCTGTTGCAACCAGGGAGGAGCTTAATTTACAGGTCAAGCAAAGCCTCCAGGTAGATAAATGAAATTTAAAGCTGATTTTGTAGGAGCTCATTAAACAGAATTGAACACAAGATGTGCAGTTGGTTTTATATCAGTTTTAAAACTTGGTGACAAGCATGATAAATGGGAAATTTTCATAAATGACGAAAAATGAGCGATAATTGCTATTGTTGAAACTTTACGGGACAATTCATAAAATAATAATATGGAATCAGTGCTTACAGCCTACTTAAGGACAGAGTGGCTAAAAGAGGTTGAAAACAGTGTGTAACATTAAAGGTACTGGTACCTGCCTTAAAGTTAATTAATACAAGGTTCTTGAGTACATATCAATCAATCAACTAATTAACAAACCCAGAAGGATAGTACTCATAGGGATCTGTTGCAAATGGAGAATAAGGTAGATTGCTTCTTTAGCACTTGGCTATTAAAAGCTTATAAAGAAAATACACCATTGTATGTTATGCTGTAGATGAAGCACGGGAAAAGATGAAATGTAATTAGCCTGAAAATTGCAAATGATCATTTTCTAGCATAAAATGTACTACATCCAGTACAAGATCATTTGGTTGGAGTGTGCAGTGATGAATTCATCTAGAAATTTGTGTTGTGTAGGAACAATCTTAATTTTCTAACATTTAATGAAACCAAAAGATAATTCCAAACAGTGACGTTGCGTATTTGAGTGTTCAGGAAGAGTAAATTTCAAAAGCAAAAGGGAAGTGTGACTAACTGGAAAAGGAAGTGTAAACAACAACAAAAAGAGCAATACAAAAAACCCAAGAAGGACTCTTTGAGGAGGAAGATAGTAAAAGTATTTTCTGAGTCACTGTTGAGACAGAACCAAGTAATAGCAAATGAATGGCAACTAGTTATGAAGTGCAGGAAAATTATAAAATAAAGGGCATGGGCAAATATGTCCATTGAGATAAAAGACTTGTTAAGCAAAATGGGAGTTTTGATGTTTCATATTGTCTGAATGTTATCTGGCTTTTTCTTAGCTGGAGATGGATTAACTTTTAATAACGATGTGGAAAAAGGAAAAGGTTTTGCAAAAAATATGTGTTCTAGGTGAAGCAGAGTGAAATATTGTTTCACTAAAGGATAGTGAAATAATTTTTAGCCTGCAAATAGTTAAGATATGTTAAAAATAGTCTACAAATACATTTTGTATCATTGGAGTCCTGGAAAACTAGGCTAAGATCTCTGACTAGCTTTTTATTTTTGATAAATGTTGGAGTGCAAGAGAAATTCCACATCACTAGAAGAATGCTCTATGTGTCAATATTAAAAAACAAGTAAAACTAACACATGCATATGATGACAGGTAGAACTGCAGGCTGTTGGTCAGATTTTAGTCTAGGAAGGGTAATGGGGAAGCTGATTCTGGATGCATAGAGTGGATGACTAAAGAACAGAAATGAAATTAATTCTCTGGTCTCCCTGATTTCATAAGAAGGGTTGAGTTTTGAAGATGCTCTTCTTATTAGGAAATTGGCATTATGCAGTCTCAAGAAAGTATTTGTTAAATGGATTGCTAAGATAGTTAACTAACCTATAAAAATAATTATTGCTGAAGGTTTGTTGTTGAGTGTAGCATTTCTAATGAGCACGTTTTTATACTAAGCCCAATATAACAGGTTTTTTCCCTGAGGAGTTTTGAATATAACATAAAAGCCAATACAAACTTGGTGTAAATACAGATTGCCCTGTGTATGGGGGAAGGAGCAATAAATGCTGTGTGCAATTTATTTCATATCAAAACTCATATTTTTGGGAAAGGGTTGAGGGTTTTTTGAGAGTTTTTTTTTGTCCTTTTTTTTTTTTTTTTTACATCTGAGCCATCACAGAGTCTCCTTTTACTGTGTGTTAGGTCAAAACTGGATGCCATTTTAGGAGGAGGTGTTTTTGTTTGAGCTGAATACTAGTTTTAAGGCTTAGCTGTCTGTATAATGCAGGAGCTTGAAGTACCTCGTGATCTCTTCTGGTTTTAAATGGTCTGAAATTAGGGATGTGAGGGAGTCAGGGTCCTGCTGCCTGTTGGCAGCTCTCACTGCCCCTGCACATGCAGTGAACAAGTTCAGCAGCTGGCACAGGAGTGTGCCCAGTCCATCTTGAGGGGATAACCAGCTCTTATCCCTCTCATATTTTTGGTAGTAGGCAATACTTAGTCTATGATCAATCTGTGCAGTCAGTTCAGATGGAGTTTTTCCAAGGCTTGTAACTTCTTTAGATTTGTGGGGGGTTTAGGACATTTCCCTCATACCAAGCAACCTTTCTTCCAAATTTGACATGCCTGATCCATGTCATGGAAGTACTTAAAACTTACAATATTATCTTGGAGTTGCAGTATTATTTTTTGAGTTTTCTGAAACTGTTGTATACTGCTGCTCATGTGGGTGTTGGTAAACATTGCAGCATGAGTGGACAACATTAAATTCAAAACTTGGTTAATTGGTTCCTTTGGCTATCAATTACCCTTAAGGGTTCCAGAAAAAAGAGTAAGTTTTGCTAGAATCAAGATGTAAAATGATAGATGCTTTTGTTATACTGGAGAAATAGTTTATGAAGTGACTCTGCTTTCACTTCATTGCTGCAATATGTCTTCTAGTCTGGTCTTGGGTAACTGTTACAGTGCATTCCAAGGGATAAATATCCCGACCTAAAAATTTACATTTGTTGGTATAGGGTTAAGTAGATGTGTTTGAAATTTCTCAGATAATTACTTAGTGATTTTTGTAATACAATATTTCATGTGAACAGCCTGTAAAACCTCTTCAAATTCACTGATGTTTCCTTCAAAATAAAATCAAAATTCTGTTTTAAGAGGAAATATTGAAACATTTTCTATCTTGATATCATGCAATTTTGTGGGATGTCAGCTAATACATAATAGATGAAAATAGTAAATCAGCAATCGGTAACCTAATGCTATTTGTAAAATCTCCTAGCTTAAGTAGAATTTTCATAATAGCTGCTTTTTAATTAATACCTGGAGGCCTTGGGAGTTAGAGTTGATGCCTTTCTGGTATTTCAGTATTTCATTTCTTGTTTCATATGTTAGCATCAAATTTTTTCATGTCAAGAGTATAAAGAGTTATTTCTGTCTAAAATAATGCATCAGGTACTGGTAATTACTGGTTGTGCATTAATGTTCATAAAAATAAAATGCAGGGAATATATTGTATGCAATGCTGATATGACATGCAATTGACTTGCTAAGCTATTGTGTACATCAGTTTGTAAATCATAATTTCCCAGTTGAGGATAATCCCAAGTTTTAGCTTAGTTAATATCAAATTCATACACTTAGCTTTTTTTCTTCACTAGCTATGTGAACGTGTGGAAAACCAGCAAAAAACTGGATGAGAGGATAATGATCTATTTTGGTTACTTTAAAGCAAAATGAGAAGCAGTTTTTCAGACCTGACAAGCCAGGGTTTATATGGCAGTGTGGCATATGGTAGTCTTTGTCATGGGCATGGAGCAGTTAAACCTGCTCACTAAAATGGAGCCCTGGCAATGTGCTTCTCCAGTGTAATCAGCCAGGAGGACTCTGCTTGGTTTTCATCAAAATGTTTGTTAATGTACACCTTTTCTAAGGCCCCATAAAATGTAGCTATTGGAGGCTGGGACAGGCACCAGGCAGAATGGGGACATATAGTTCCCGAATTTTAGTGTTAACATTGACTTCTCACATTCTTTGAGGCCTTTAATTTCTTTCTGCCAGTTTCTCCATCTATACAGTGAGGGATACATTACCAATGGAGTTAGATTCTTGCAAAACAGAATTAATTTGTTAATTAAGTGTGTGAATGAAAGATCACCAGCTACCTTTTGAAATAAAATATACATATTAACTTGAGTTTAAAATCCCTATATATATACATGCAATTGTGCAAATACAAGTCATATCCCATTTTAGTAGGTTTACACCTGAAGGACAGTGTTCATTACACCTCAGAAGAAAATCACCCTTGGCCAGTCCCATTTCTTCACTTCCCTTTTAATATTTTACTTGAAAACTTGTAATTGTGACAGTTTGGCTTGAAATGTGATCTGGTCTAAACAACTCAGACAGCAGTGTACCTTGTGTGTGTAATCCTCGGTGGTGCTAAGGGAGTCGGGAAATGTAGAGTCGCTGGCAGTGCTGCCTTTCCAAGTGTTCCTGTGGCTTGTGTGCAGCAGCTGCTGCCCTCTGCCGGGAACCAAAGTGTGGGAGCATTGCTCTGGTTCATGGATCCTGAAAGCTTTCCATTAGGTAATGCAATATATCTTCTCATCCAGCTGCCCAGTACTACTGAATGTAGTGTCTTAACGTGACACTAACCGTTAGTAAACATCTGATTGCGTGAAAACTTTGAAAATTAATTTAATATCAGTATTTATGTTGTGAAACGTTCTTTTACTGTCGGTTTTTTCTGGTAGTTATTTAGTGCTTCGAAAATGACAATAGAATTTTTGTGTAGATTAGCACAACAAATAAGTGGTGAACAGTTTCTGTTAGGTTGTTGTTCCATTGCATTAGGCACACTGTACAGACCAGGAGGAAGATAGAGTTCTTAACTTGAACAGCTTGCACTTCAAAAGGAAAGATGTAACTAAGCTTAAAAAAAAGAAAATAAAGTGATTTAGAAATGCAAGTGTCTGTTTTTAAGTCAGCTGAACGTCTGCCCTAAGTGATGACATAACTCAGCTACATTTGCAGTTTAATTATTGTGAATCATTTTGAGGGAACTATCTTCATTAAAAGCTGCTGAATGTATCCACAGTATAACGTGGTGTCATTTTTAGGATTTTAGGGTTTTCAGGTATAGTTGTGAATAAACATACCATGGGTAGGCACTATTTTCAGTAACCGTTTAGAATCTTAGTTCTCTTTAGTTTGTGATCTTAGTCTTATTCCTGAGAGATAAGCTTTTGCATCTTGAGCTCTAGACTGAGAGTCTGTCTTTTACTAGCTACATTTGCTTTAAGAATTTAATCAGTTTCTCTACCCCCCAAAAAACTTGCCTTACCTAATTCATGGGTATGTTTTATAAAATAAACCCAAGAAACTTACTTCAGGTGGAAATATTATAATACAATAATGTTGTTAGTCAAACCTCCTTTCTGTTTTATATTTTATATGTATCAGAGCTTAAGTTTTAGAAAGCACACCCTTCAGTGAAAACTGCATAAACCTTGAGGGTTTAGATCCTATGCTTTATAGGCCAGGGAATACAAGATTTTTGAAGCTGACTGTAGTTTTAAGGGTTTGCCTTTTTAGTTTAATTTTTTGTTTCTTAAATTCCTGAATGTACTTCCCTCTCTGTTTTTCAAAGCTTTGTTCATCATGGTTTTGAAATCTTAACAGTAAATATAAATATTTAAATAGACATAAATTTTTTAAGCCTTACCTATTTTTGGAGACCATTTCATTGATAAATGCTATACTTTAGAGCTGAAACTGGAAATTTAGCAGTGAGAGCTTTTGGAGCAGAAACATGATTTTTGCTATTCCAGTATTCAGCCAGCTTTGAGCATATTGTATATAAATAATTAAGAAGATGCTTGTAATTTCCAGTTCTATTTATTAAGGCAGAAGAACAAAGATCTGAAACAACTTTCCACTATGAGAAATGTGGCTAAAAAACTTGTGCTGTAAGAACAAGCAAAATTACTTCTTGACAGTATTCTGTGGTAGCATAAACTGAGACGGCAAGGGTTTGTGCTTGATCCAGAAAATATCTTCAACCTCAGGGTTTACAGATCTTAGATTCCTGCTCTCCTGGTTGGAACTAGATGATCTTTAAGATATCTTCCAACCCAAACTGTTCTATGGTTCTGTGATTTGCACTGCCATCAGTATCTTTAAATTTTTTAAACAAGTAAGCCATGCCCTACCTCTTCCCATTTTTATTAAAACTTCAGCATGCTGCTGCATCACATATCATACCTTGGGTTTTTCTGTTCTTTTCTTGGAATTCTGATCTTGACATATTATCTCAGTGCTCTGTTTTATCAGAGCCTCAGTGCTCTGTTTTATGAGTCTCACTAGTGATAATGTGTTGTTCATTTGGAAACAACAGAGCTTTATATTTTTTTGTTTATACTTAATGATTAAGTTGTAAATATTGTCTGGTCTAAAACCGTGTGTTGGTTATAGGAAGTTTTGGAGTGTTAAGAGTTTCTGCACAAAATTACAGTTACTTTCAGTCATGAGTCTTCAGGATTGGCCCGAACTGGCCCTGTGATATCTTGCAACATCAACAAAAAATACATAATCTCTTGAGAAGACATATCCTTTTCTATCATATTTAAAACATGCTGTATTCTTCAGACAAACTCTAAATGGTGATATACTGGGCCACTGATGAGTCAACCAAGAAAAAAGATGCTTTATACTATAATTAAACAGGCAAAATAATAAAAACAGGAGACGACTAACTCTTAAAACAGTCCGCAGAGAGCTCCAAATAATAAACATCCTACTTGAACTGAGATGATGATAGCTGAAAATGCATTAAGTAGACAGAGAAACAAAAACAAATGAAGGTGAGAACTCAGTCAAGCAGGCTGAAGTGGAGTAAACATTTTGTCAGGAGTGTAGCCCATGTCAGTGCTAATGCATTTTGCATTAGTATGATGCCTGTAAAATAGTGACTCTTGGCATCAGAGCTAATGACAAAAATCCACAACAGTTTTACAGTATATACACATGCAGGAACAATACCATAAGAAAGATTCTTATCTGTTAATATTTTGAGGGTTTTTTAAATAATATTTTAGCATGTGAAAGACCTGATTACAAATGATAAGTGACAATTGTTACATAAATGTCTTATTATTCTGAAGTTGAGTTTTGATCAATAACTGATGAAATGAAAGAGATCAGACAGCACCAGAAACACTCTCAAAATGAAGTTATTTTTAGAATGTTGTTCAGAGGATGAGATTAATCAGGCTAAACTTTTAGTAAGAGGATTACATATATATGTATCAATATTAGGAGGATTTGTGGCTTCATTAGCAACTTCAGAGAAAGAAATACCTTCATGTATGCTACTGACTAAAGTGAAATACTTTCTGTGACTGGTTGAGATTCATTACATAAATTTCAGCCCTGGAGGGTTGTACAGAGGACAGTGCTTTGTGTCTAAAATCATGTGCCTCTAGTCTTGTTACCTAGCCTGAGCTGGTGCTGTTGGCAGTCGGGACCCAGCCAGTGCTTGCTGCAAGGTGAGGGAAAAAGGGCCTGAAGGCAACACTGTGAAGGTGAGGGGAGGGCTTTTGGCTGCTGGAACACCAGAAATTTGCTTCTTGGTGGAGCTTCTGTATATGGACTGCACAGCCAGAGCCTCTAGCCTCTAGTACAATCTGGGCTTGAACCCATTTCCCTGTCTCTGTTCCTGTGTGGCAGGGTTGGTATGTGGCTGCTTGTGCCAGCCTCATGCCAGGTTTGGGGGGCAGCAGGCCAGTGAGAATGTGAGTTCAGAAGCTGTCAGGGTGCCCCCACATTGATGTCTCCTGCATTTGGAGCATTTTGAATTAGCTGGTGGATAAGAACAGCTTTGAAACAATTACAAGCAGCATGGAAACTGGGCCAATAGCAAGGCTAGAGGTATACAAAAAAAGGGCTTTAATCTGTCCCCAGAGCATTTGCAAATTTCCTGGTGGTTCCTTGTTTTTGCACTAAGTAGAGTAAGGCAGAAGGAAATTAGAAGCAGAAGGAAATGTCCCTAAACTCCAAAAGCAGGGAGTTGGAGAACTCCTCTCTGTAAGGAACTACAGCTGATGTCAGCCATATGTAAGAGCAGAATAGCTGACTCAGCATTCCCGTTGTGTCTTACCAGACTTGTGATGTAGCAGGCTCTGGGGGGTCTGCCGGAGTCAGCTCCCCCCTGGACCGAGGTCCCTGGTCAGTGTAACTCCACCGGATTCAGGGCGGGCGGCCCCCGGGCTCCGCTCGGCATGGCATGAGTCTCGTGGCCACAGAAATTCAGCAGGAAATAAAGTAAGACAAAGAAACGAACTGGAATCCATCTCTGTTCTGCCAGGGAGGTTTATTTGGGGTAAGGGGAGAGGGTTACAAGGAAAGGAGAAGGGGAGGAAAGCAGGGACAGGAATAGGGCTAGCAGCTCAGAGATGAAGACCTCAAGTGGATGCAGACATCAGCTTATAAAGGGAAGGAAGAGGGCGGGGCTGACTCCCTCAGCCAGTCCCAGGAGGAGGGAGGGAAAATTGGCAAAGAGCACACACCAATAGGTTTCAGGTACAGCAAGATGCATATTTCAAAATGAACCAATAGCATACAGAGCAGGGAAACAAAGGGAAGCCACATGGAGATCTGAAAATCACATTACTACAGACTTGAGTCTTGTCAGGGAGGTATGAAACTTACTCTGTTAAAGTACTGATATGCTGCTAGGCTCAGATCTTTCTGAGTGTAAGATTTTGGAGTCTCCAAAGGCACATTTCTGCCCACATTTATAGTATATTATCAATTAGTGTTGCTATAGGTATTCAGAAGTTCTTGTTACAGATCAAAATGATCTGTCTTTTATGTCCTTAATTAGAGGAACTCTTGAATTGCTTGCTTTTTGCACTGCTGAAGTAGATTGAATTCCTGTTTGACTGTGATAAAGATGCATATTGTAACCTTCTAAGAACTGTGATTTTATGTCTGTATGAAAACTAATATAAGCATTGCACCTTCCATTCTTGCCATTTGAAATGCATTAGCTTTGTTTTTGTCTTCCCCGTTTCTTCCCTCTGGCTGCCCAGGTTTTGAATTTTCTTGTTTGGATATCTACCAAGGTACCAACCAAGTTCTTAGCTGTGTAGCACATCAGTTAGGTGCTTCAGTGGGCTTTTGCCCACTTCTTAAAAGTTTGGAAGCTTTGATTTTTAGTTATATGTTTATTTATTTTAGGAATCAGCTTTTAATATTTGGTACTTTGTGTTTGAGATTAGGAGGGTGTATTCATATGGTTTGTGTGAGAAAGGAAATCACATTTGGGCAGGGCAGAATAATTCCTCAGAGTTTTGGGTTTCAGCAGATAAAAGAATAGATCAGCATAGCAGTGATGTCTGTAATTTCTTACATAAGGGGAGAAGGTCTTACCTTTCTCATGTGTGATGAGATCACTGCTGTTCTTCCTCACAGGTACTCATCACACAGGCATACTTGATTTCTGTGTTTAGCAGTACTCCAGTCCTAAGTATGGAAGAAAATTACCCTTACCCAAACTATTTGCTTATCACTAATCATAAAATCTCCAGCAGCATCTTGGTTGTATTGCTTTTAGTGCTCCCATTGTTTTCTTTTACGCTTGATACTCTGGCTGTCCAGATAGTATCACTGGTATCTGGTGGCAAAGTGTCCAGTGAGTTAGCTCTGTGTTGTTTCCATCCATCAGTTCCTTTTGCTTTCTTGAGCCTTTTCCTGCTTTATTTCATTAGAACATTTGGAGTTCAGTTACTCTGGTTTATCCAAATGGGATGTTGTTTTTACCCAAGGTGGTGCATGAAGCTTTGCTGCTGGTCGCCCTTGTGATGATGAGTTTTTTGTTTCTGATTAATAAGTCCATAGTGGTGACTAAGGAACTGAAATGGAGAAAATAAGTAGGATATATAATTCTGAGGGGAGGATATAGCATATGCTGCTCTTAAACACTGCTAAAAACAATTGAAAGTTTTTGTGATAATTCTTTTCCATAGATGCTACGGGGAAGTTGCGTGCTTGGGAATGGGAAAGCAGGGTGATTCAGGAGACTGCAAGTGGGAGAGCTGGCTGAGAATGAGAGGCTTTAATACCTGCCTGGAAGGTTAGCTTATTCCCATAAATTTTCAGAAGAATTTTTGGAATGCCATCAGGGCTTCTCTCTCCTGTGCTTGTGTAGAGACAATTTCTACAAGTTTTTTATTCTAGCATCTAACCAAAACCAAAAGTCCTGTTCATGGGCAACTATTAATAATTGCTTAAAATAACTTCTTGCAGAAGGGCTCTAGTTAAGAAGTTGTGTGTGCCCTACAGCAAATTCATCGTAACAATTTCAGTTAGATAAAATATTTTGTATTTACTGGTTTCAGGATAATAGCAGTACTGCAGTGCTTTATAGCAATACTATACTGTTGGTACAGCACATGGTACATTTCATTTGCTGGGAAGGGAGTTGTGACCATGCAAAATGCTGCTGAACTTGCTCTCTGCAGTCATTGCAGACACGACTGTGAAGTATCTGTACAAGTAAAACTGATGGAATGAGTTCAGGAGTACAAATTTTAATAGCTCATGATGAAGTTCTGCCTGTGGTAGTGATATGATAGATCTTGCAGAAAAAAAATACCTTTTATATAATGAAAAAGTAATTTCAGAGGAATGCACTTGAATGAGCTACTATTATTTGAGCATATTTTCTATTGATGGTTTAGATACAGAAAGAGGAACTAATGAGTTCTTCTTGAAGATTTTTATTTCATCATTATGGGAGAAACCATGAACAAAGGAACTGCTGCAAAATTGTATTTTTTTCTGTTTCTTCTTCCTTTCAGTACTTAAAACATAGGATATTTATTCAGTCTGGGTTAGTCCTGGGTGAACTAAATGCAGGTCTTCTTAGGATTTAATAACTAGCCTATGAATTTGCACTTAAAAAATCTTGCTGCTGGAAAGCATCCGAATAGCTATTTTAATTATTTATGCTTTAGGTTGAAATCAATCTTCTATGGATTATGTTTTATAGCAATTATTTTATTTGAGGTTGTCAGAGAGAGATCATAATGCTGTCTGGATGCAGAAGAGCCACATTTTTAACTCTCACTTTTCATGTAAAATGAGCAGTATGAATGAACACCCACATGTACCTATGTCCCTAAGGGCAATTGAGCATTTCTCAAGCAAGATACAAAGGAATAAAAATAAGAATATGATCAGGACTTTACAGCTTTCTCTGTTTTTGTAGTATATCAAGATACAGTGTTCATGTGTCATTCTATCATGAGTTGCCATTTCTTATGGTTTGTTTTGTTTCAGCCTCTTGGAGCCAGTGACTATTTGGAAATATCAAAGCATTTTGACACAGTGTTTGTTCGTGACATACCACTTCTTACAATAGCAAAAAGGACACAAGCTCGTCGTTTCATTACTCTTATTGATACCTTTTATGAGCATAAGGTGAGAACCAAGCATTTCCTGTATGCATAGGAGTAATATTGGGAGTCCTAAAGCCTGTTACATTTGGTTTGAAGTAAGGCTTTCTGTAGTAATGGTTTGGAGAACAAACAGAATGAACTAGCACTGCAAAGAAACATCATTCCAGGTTCACCAAAAAAACTGGTCTCATTGCAATAAAGGCAAATAAACAGGTTTTTTTATTTTCTGTGAGTATTAAGCATGAGCATAAATATAAGCCTGAGCTCATTTGCCTATCTTGAATGGGAATGTTCTTTCCTAACCCAGGAAAACAACAGAAGCCATGTCATTATTTTAATAATGAAAGATTGTGCTGCCAACTGGGCTGGAGCGAATTGAAGTTTTTAAAATTTTAATCTGTATGGGCAGTTGGTCAGGAATCAGTGCCTTTTTGATCAGAAAAGAGGAGTTAATAGTGCAGTTACATCATAAAGTTTAAAGGAAGCAGTCACTGTAGTCTTTACATTAGATTGCAGAATTGCTCATGGAATAATCACAATAAATACAGCACTTCATGTGGATTTACAGAGATTTCATTCATGGAAGCAAAAATCATAACTAAAACAAAGGGAAGTTCTTGTTCAAGGTGATTTTTTTTAAAGTGATCGTTTTAAAAGATTTTTTTAAAAGGAAAATTTGGAACTTAAGTGATCTTTAAATAGTATAGTGTATCTACCTACTGTGAGAGGACTCTCACTTTGGGTGAAAAGTAAGCATTGGTTACTATACAGCTGTTATTTTAGAAAGGAAACTCTATGGTGACCTCATTGCCTGTGTAGCAGATACTCTGAATATTTGATAGCACAGTTGTTCTGTTGTCTGAGTAAAAGTTCCATCAGTTGTTATTGAGAAAAAAATCCTGTAAGGTTAATATTCCACCTAAGTCAGGTAAATCCGTAACATCAGGGGTAATAAGAGAAAGGAAAAACACTGAGGAAAAACACCGAGGTTTTCATTTTAAGTTTGCTTTGCACAGATCATGTATTTTATTCCTTTCCTGGTAAAGCCCAAGTGATGATGCTGCTGCCTGTTTTCCTCCTCTCAGGTGCGCATTATCTGTTCTGCAGCAGCTCCCCTCCAAAGCTTGTTCCTGGTGGAACATGGCAGTGGTGAACTGCAGGACGACAGGGTGTTGATGGATGATTTGGACCTGAGCCAGGTACATGATTTTAACACCATCTCCCTTTTGTAACAAAATTTGGTTTAGTCTCATAATTGCAGTAGCATTTTAGGAAGGGGAATCAAGAAAACATTTAACTAATGATTTGCTGCTTTTTCTGCAGTGTATCTGTCACTGGTAATTACATGTTGTGCTACTTATTCATAGTCAAAGAAAATGTCACAATATATAGAGCCATTTTGTGTAAGTTTTAGGGTCATTTTGAATATTAATCATTGTATCTGTTCAGTCACGTATGAAAATGCTGATTAAGCTTAGCTCCTACATTTAAAATACAGAAATAAAAGATGATTGTTCTACCTCTTCCTAGACTATAGAACAGACTCACAAGCCCTCACAAACAGTACTACTTTGCATGTTGCTTATTGTTTGTCTTTTTCCCTATAGCTCAGTTATTGCAAATGACTTTTTAAATACTTTGGTTCAAATGGGTGTACAATTAGTCAACAAAAAAGGGAAAATAGATGGTTAACCTGTCATTGTGTTGTTTTAAAACCAAATTATTCTTTTTGCTATATTCCCTCAGAGGATTACCTAGATGAAATCGGTGCTTTTTTAAATTTTTGGAGATTAATTTTAATTTTTTGGTGCCATGCTGCTGTCTTGTTTTTTCAAAGCCTGTAAAGCACTGAGCCTTATGAGTTAGACAGGATGCACTTCAGTACAGCCATGTGTCTCACAGTTCATGGTACTGTTTTTGTGTATTGCTGTAGGACTCTGCCAAAGGACTCTCCATGTTTACAGGAGAAGAGGAAGTCTTTGCCTTTCAGCGTACTCTGTCACGGCTCACAGAAATGCAAACTGAACAGTACTGGAATGATGGGGACAGAAGCAAAAAAACATAATTAAAACTTGAATGATATCACCCAGGAGTCAGATTACAGCATGAAATCACCAAGAAGAAAAATTGGAAAAGCTTTGGAAAAGCATTGGAAAGCTTTTTAGCACAACTGAAATAATAATTGCACTTTATCATCTGGACCATGTTTTCTTTCATCAATAGTTTTTTGAGTTTAAGACACGAGGTCTCAGTTATTTTTCTGTACCACTGGTGTGTGGATATGTGAAATTTTGCCTTCATTTACTCTTCTTCAAGCCTGTCTGGATGTCTGGGTCCATACAGTGGTGGTGAATGGAGTTACATCCAGCTGATGTCTGGTCACCAGTGGGGTTCCCCAGGGCTCAGTGTTAAAGCCAGCCCTCTTTAATATCTATATCCATGATATGGACAAGGGGATCAAGTGGACTCTCAGTAAGTTCACAGATGATGCCAGTTTGGGTGGGAGTGTTGATCTGCAGAAGGGTAGGAAGGCTCTGCAGAGGATCTGGAGTGGCTGGGCTGAGGCCAGTTGTATGAGGCTCAACAAGACCAAGTGCCAGGTCCTGCCCTTGGGTCACAGCAACCCCAGGCAGTGCTGCACGCTGGGGACAGAGTGGCTTCAAAGCTGCTTAGTGGAAAAGGACCTGGGGGTGCTGCTCAACAGCAGCTGAACATGAGCCAGCTGTGCCCAGGTGGCCAAGAAGGACAGTGGCATGCTGGCCTGTGTCAGCAATAGTGTGGCCAGCAGGACCAGGACAGTCCCCCTGTACCTGGCACTGGTGAGGCCACACCTTGAATCCTGTGTTCAGTACTGGGCCCTTCACTAAAGGAAGGACATTGAGGTGCCAGAGTGTGTCCAGAGAAGGATAATGGAGCTGGTGAAGAGTCTGGAGCACATGTCGTGTGAGGAGCTGCTGAGGGAGCTGGGGTTGTTCAGCCTGGAGAAAAGAAGGCTCAGGGGTGACCTTATCACACTCTACAACCACTGCAAGGAGGCTGTGGCTGGGTGAGGGTCAGTCTGTTCTCCCAGGCACCCAGTGACAGGACAAGAGGACATAGCCTCAAGCTGCTCCAGGGGACATCCAGAGGATGTCAGGTTGGACATCCGGAAGAATTTCTTCACTGAAAGGGTTGTCCAGCACTGGAACAGGCTGCCCAGGGAGGTGGTGGAGTCACCATCTCTGGAAGTGTTCAAGAAATTACTGGTCATAGCACTTACTGCTGTGGTTTATTTGATAGGGTGATGTTCGGACAAAAGTTGGACTTGATCTTGGAAGTTTTTTCCAATCGTAATGATTCTCTATATACAACTTTGATGTTCAGGAAGTTTAATGGGATTAGAATTTTTCTGGAGAATTGGTCTACAAAATTAATGGGCTATGCAGAGACATTTTTGAAGTGGGCACTTCATTGTTTATGCACTGCTTCTATCATAAACAATGCAGCTTGCACAAAAGAAAAATCAAAGGCTTTCTTTAAGAAACCCCTGATACTGTCCATGCTAGAATACTTGAACTCTGCTGTAGTGTGTTCTGGTGGGGGTTTTTTGGTTTTGTTTCTGTTTCTTGGTTTTTTTCCCCCTCTATTTTCTGAGTCTAGCTATCTGCTGACTTTCAGGCTCTAGGAATTTTTCTATAATCAGACTGTTGCTCAGTCTGGTTCATTGAAAGCTAATGGTTTGAACCAAGAGAGAACCCTGAGGAGGAGCTTTAAGGTACTTGAAGCTGCACAGAATTAAGATCTAAGTAATGGATGGGAAAAGAGACTATGATAAGACAGGGTAACAAATAAGTTAATACTCTTCCTAAATTTTTAGGTTCTTGCAAGCCTGGATATGCTGCTTCTACACCAGAGACATCGCTACCCTGAATTTTCTTAGGCTTCTTCTATCCCAAACCTTCCACTGCTGCTAACACACCTGCCCTGATCTGGGGACGTAGTGCCACAGCAGTACTGAGGCAATTCATCATGCTACCATAGGAATGTGTTTTATGGAAAAGATAGGATAGTAACTGATACCTCAACACACATCACCCGTCCTTATGTTTGTAGCTGGAAACTATTTTAGTTAAAGATGCAGTGGTGTCATTCTTGATTTTCATCTAACTGAAACAAAATATGGTATTGTGTGTATTGGCTTATTGTGTATTTTTATTAACAGTCATTTTAATAGCATATGTAGAAACTTTGAGTAGGAAAAAATGTGTAGATGGACTGAAAAGGTTACCCTCATTTCTTAGGGATGAAATATATAAAACACTGTCCCCAACTTTGAGAGGTTTTCTTGAATTTTGCAACATGACCTTTTTCTGTCTGTTACCAAATTGTCTCAGTCATTGCCCCCATCACAATTACAAAAAGCTTCTAAAAGGGCCTTCTGGGCAGCAGGGAGGGCTGGAGAGGTCCTGTGCACTTACTTTTGCTATGGAGCCACATACTCAACTGTGGTTTTCTGTTCTGATCCCTTCTGTTTGTCCTGGAAATTACTTACACTGGCTATACCTGTTCTTCAAATAATTTTTAAAGCCTATATTTATAGTTTGCAACTTATGGAACTATATTATTATTCCCACAAGGGTGACTACCATGGAGAATTTTAATGCATATTTATGAAAACTCCAATCAGAATACATTGCTTATACTTAAGAGTATCCAAATAATTGGTGTGTGCTTTCAGAGATTTGAATAAGGTTTCTCAGCAGAGGGACTATTGACATTCATGCATGTGTGTCTGTATATACAAACACATATGTATATTTAATTTATACGTGTATATATAAATCTAGATAAAACTAATATATGTAATTGAAGTGTGTATGTTTCTGTATTTATACATGGGACTCTGTACTTATCAGCCTAGGACTATGCTGATAACTCTCCTGAAGCTTCAGCCTTGACCTTTTTTGATCCTAGCATTCAAATACCTCCTGCCTTGTCTGAACCAGAATGTGTTGTGGGAAAATGGGAGATGGTAATAGAAAACCTAAGGCACTTTGCATCTGGATATTTATTTACATTCTTTTAAAAAACTGTTTATATGTTTAGCCTGTATGTCCTTCTCTGTCAGGTGGTACAGGGGAAGTGTGTAATCTTGCAGAACACAGATTACATGTCTGGGACATGTGAGAGAGGAGGTCCTGGCAGGTGCTGCATTCCCACAGAGACTGTGTCAGGCTAGGGAATTGGGGTGTTTCTACATGGCCTGTGTGAGTGATGACCAAGCTCCTTTAACCAGGGGATCCCTGTGTGTGTTCAAACTGGTGCTGCTTTGCCAGTTGGTATTAGAGGCTTTTCTGCAGTCTGAGTGCACACCCCAAACTGAGATACCCCAGGTTTTTGGAAGCTCCTAAGTGCAGTGGGACTGATGTACCATTGAAAGCCTCTGAGGATGTAGGTGAGCTCTGTCAAAACACAGCAGGGAAGTTCCCAAAAGCTTCCAGAGCCAGCACCACTTCTGGGACAAATTGCTGAATAAAAGCATAGTGCAGTCTTTCCTTGGCCAGCAAGGAAGTTGTTTCTTGGGAGTCACTGGTAGGTACCAGCAATAATCAAGGAAAAGAAATGGAGAAGATTCCAGAAGTGTTTTGAGGCTGAAAACAAGAAAAGTTACGGAAATCACTGTGCTGTATTCGTGATTGTGCTGCAGAAAGATGTTTGCCACTTTTGGGTCAGGTCCACAAGGAGAAATTGGCTGGACCAGTTTGTCAGCCAGCCCAGCTGCCAGGGCAGAGGGACCCCTGGTAACCACAGAAGCAGCACATTTATGCCCATCTACCTTCCTGAAGAAAGTGAGGCCGTGTTCACTTATTTTATAATACTGTAGCATGTATAAAGTCTCTTTTCAGTGCTGAGTTGGGGTTCTGCTTCTGGGGTCAAACAACTTCCAGGCAAGTGGTGCTGGCCAGAACCTGTCACTGGACACCACAGAAATGGATCAGTGCTTTTGTTGGGACTATTAAGAGTGGTTATGTTGTGCCTCAGGGTGCTGGGCCACCTCTGCTCGCAGCTGTCCTGTCCCCTGCTGCCTGGCCTGCTCCTGCTGCTCTGAGACAGCAGGAGTCCATGACTTTTTATTCTCACATTAAGCTGTTCTATTTGCCAAAATGTAAACACTGAGATGCCTGTGAGTAAATTATGCACACACCATAATGGCCTTAAAAATTGCTGGATTTATTCTGGACATTTGTATCCCAAGTTCAAGTTTTGGCTTTTTAGGTTTTCCTTTACTTGTGAATCATGTCATCTCAGATCTGCAACAAGTTTTTATTTCATTTAGTCATTCAGCAAACATCATTGACAAGTTATTTTTAAAGGTCTTTTCAAGTGACCTTTATTGACATGGTATGATACTTTGCTGTCATAAGAAGTAAAATCCTTGGGATTATGGACCATGTGAAACACTCGATGTTTTCTAGAAGTCACATCCTGGCTGAGAATCTCTCAACTAACTTCTTTCAAATACTTGATTGACCAAGGAATGTTCACAATGCCCAATTTTATTTTTTCTTTTTAAAATAAATAATACAACTCTGTTTTTCAGAGTTACTGGTTTTCAGTATTTGTTACTGTGCAGATTGTGGGAACAATTGCAGTATTTTGGGTAGAACAAGACAGCCTTCCAAAGGCTTTGGAGGGATTGAAGATGCACTTTTTGCTATTTCTGGTTTTTGATCTGAAAAGGAAAACCATTAATGGCTTTTTTTTTAGCAAAGGTGTTTGTGACGACACTATAGCTGGATAGATGTCATCTATTTTGCAGCAATTTAAACATTAAAAAAAAAAAGGAACTGACCAGGTTTCAAACAGTGCCCAGCACAGGCACCAGCCATCTCACAAGGAGGAAGAACAGTCTCTCCATCAAGAGCCGGCTAACAGAATTGAGAGTCTGGATTTTTCTTTCTGCAATTGCCTGGATCTGAATACACCTGGTGCCTCAGTTTCCCTCTTGATAAAATGGGAATGATGTTACTTTCTTACTTGCTAAATCTGGAGTGCTGCCAAGCTTCCCTCATTAATATTCTAAGATGCTTGCTGAGCCTCTGGGATGAAAATACTTCAGTAAAGTATGTAAATAGTGCAAAAAAAAATTAGCTACTCAGAGTGGATTTGTCTCCTTGTTTGGGTTACAGAATTAATGTCATCCACTAAACACCACATGCCTCTTCGTAGTGATTTTGTTTCAAATAATGCATCTATTTTAAGAATCTATTTAAAGAAAAAAAAAATAAGTTTGTGATTAAAACCATAAACCATTTGCGTAGTTTTCCTTTTACTTGTAATGACAGATTTCCTACATTATTCATAATAACCTTATATCCTATACATGTGAAATACAGTGTCTTTGTCAATTGTGTTGGGATTTTCCTTGTATATGGAGAATATTTTTTAAGTATGTAATTTTGAATCTAATATATTACAAATGAAACACTTTCAGATCCTTCTGTTACTTGAGAATTTATCTTGTAATAAAGAAAAATTAGTAAGTCCAGATTTTATGAATGTCACTTATTCGTGCTACTTTCAGGTATGTATTCTGGATAGACAGGACCCACTGTTAATTAGAATCATACAATGTTAAGGGGTTGGAATGGACCTTTAAGATCATCTAGTCCCAACCTCCCCTGCCATGGGCAGGGACACCTCCCACTAGACCAGGTTGCTCAAGGCCTTATCCAACCTGTCTGGGAACACTACCAGGGATGGGGCATCCACAGCTGCTCTGGGAAACTATTCCAGTGCCTCACCATCCTTTCAGTAAAGAATTTATTCCTAACTGCCACTCTAAGCCCTCCCTCTTTCAGTTTAAAGTCATTCCTCCTCGTCCTGTCACTATGTGCCCTTGTAAAAAGTCCCTCTCCAGGTCTCTTGCAGCCCCCTTTAGGTATTGGAAGGTTTCTGTAAGGTCTCCCAGCTCTCTCAGCCTGTCTCCATAGGAGAGGTGCTCCAGCCCTTTGTTCTTCAGTACTTAGTGTGATTGTTTTTTCTTAATTCTCTGTATCCAGGGGGCAGACCTGGACTGGTAGCACTGCCAGTTTCTGGGCAGGTGGTTGCCTGTACAAGCTGTTGCCGTTGCCATTGCCCTACACATGCCTCACCTTTTGGGTAGGGATATCGAAGGCTTGGCACAAAGGTCTTCCTCCAAAAGCAGTTTAGACTTGTCTGGCTTAGTTACTGCTGCCAGCAGTCCTAATTTTTGGGTTTGGAACCCTTTTTTCCACCTCTCTGACTCTTTTCTCCAACAACTTGAGAGTGAGACAAAATAGCTGTGTGCAAACCACAATTAAAGTGTTTTTTTCCTGCTGTAATTTGGGATTCTTACTGTTCAAGATGTACTTTTGCTGTCAGCCAATTAGTTCCATGGTTAGTTGTTACAGGTTTTGCACAGCTTGGAAAATTGCCCTGGGAAGCAGTTAGTTAACATATAGGCTGGCAGAGAACCCTCCACACTGAAGGGCAGGGAGGGTGTGAGGATCACTGCAGCTCCCCAGTGCGAGTGCCCTGTAGGAGCACCTCTTAGCATTGAGAATGAGAGAACAAGGCTGCAGCATGGCATTTGGATCTCCATGGATGCCAGTGGCAGACAGCAAGCAGTATTTCACAGTTCAGGCTTGAGAAGCCAGTGGTGTAAAAGCTTTTAGGAAGAACTAAATTTTGAGCCTATTTCTATACTTTCTACTGAGAATATTCCATTTTCTCATTTCTCATGCAGATTTGTGAAGGAAGAGGCTGTACCCTCAACAATGGTTGCATGCCATGTCACTCATATAAGCATTGGACCCTTCTCCAGACCAATTTAAGATCCTATTTTTCCTTCAAATGTCCTGCAGCAGTGAGCTGTCAGGGTCTAATTAGAAATTTTGCTCAAAAAAAAGTCCCTCTGCTTTGCTGCTCCTGGAATACTTCAAGAACAGGTGCTGCCAGTCTGCCTTTGCAGCTTCGCTTGTTCAGTGGATGTTTCTTGTGTCACCCTGATTGTTTCATCTCAGAGATGAGCAATCCTCAATGTGTCCATCTCTTGTCAGTGAAGGTTGCTGCTCGTCCTGGGATACTTAATCTCCTCTTGCTCTGTAGCCTCATTGCTGATGTAGGAGCACAGGTTTTTGTGTCTCAGCTTCCCCAAGACCCCTGGTCTTCAGAGTTTCCTGCTGCTTGGCTTTGGGCTTTAGGATCTCTGGCACATATGAAATACAGGGTGTGGGGTCTGGGGATGCACCCAGGACCCTGAAGAAGGGGAGACATTTCTGACCCATAGGTTTGGGACACTGCCTGCTTTTGCCTCTGTGTCTGCTCAAAAGCAGGACTTGCAGTGGCAGTCCCTAGTGTGAGAGGAGAGGGAGGATGGAGCAGATGGAGGATGCAGGCCACTTGCTCCCTCTCCAGCCTTCTGCATTCTCCACATATTTGTAAAACAACTTTTGTTTTAAATTGAATTGATTTCTAAGAGAGCCATTAAAATACAGAAATGCTTCCCACTGACCTAGTACTCTGCATTCATGTTGGTAAAATTTTGGATGTGTTTCTATAGTCCTCCCGCCAGTTCTTTGTCAGGGTGAAGGGTTTAGTTGGCTCTGTTAATCCACTCTCTAGCTGAAATTGTTCATTTAAATCATTATAAAAATCCACTCTTTTCCAATGCGAATCCTATATTCCCAGATTTGAGTACTGCTGCCAGTGCAAAGACTTCAAATTCTCTGAGTGCAACCACACTATATCATTCCAAAGCCAAATTGCAAACACTTATCCACAGTTCCCCTTACTCAGCTTTAAGCTAATTTTTCCAGCAGGCAACAATAGCCATAAAAGTATAAGGAAAGATTATTACAAGAGCTTAAGAAATGGTTAACCAATTTCTTCACAAGCTGCGGGATAATTCTACCACATTCTCTTATTGCAAGAAGCAAAACCTTTAGCTCTGTTACTTAATATATTTTTAGCCTGTGGTTCTTCAGTGTCATAGTAATTAAGAGCAATCACAGCCACTGAAAGATAAAGCATGGAACAAAAGATCAAGTGATTGTTTAAGCTGAAGTCAACCGAACCACGAAAAGTAAGCTTGCCAAAACGAAGAAAGTATCTTTGAGTTCTCTGGTCTCTTACAATTAGCAAAGGTAAACATACTTGTGTAACTTTCTCTACCTGCAGTGATGGATAATGTTCAGGTCACAACATGATGTATTGGGTGATGAGGTTTGTTCCTGCAGGCCTGTCAAGAGCATCACTCATGTTAGGTCTTTCCTGTAGCTGAGGGATGATGTGCCCAGCAACACTTCCCTGTTAATAGAGATTCAAACACTGCAAACAGCCATCAAAGCTCCTCGGTGGGCAGAGGGAGCAAAGCTGGTTGAAAACACAGGCAGAGGACCAACCAGTCTCCTCCATTTGCAGTTGGTATCTCCCAAAAAGTAACATTTCAGAGGCTAGTGGAGAGAGGAGCAATTACTGTCCAGCGAAATTACAATCTGAATGGGCTGCCATTTTCAGTGCTTTGCTAGGATGGCTGTGATTGCTATAGAAACTTCTGAAAGTGAGACAGATAGGTTTTCCAGCACTGGAAACTGCGAATGGAGAAGGTTAGACTGGGTGCAAAGCCCATTCAGTCAGGCAGCTGCCAATTGAGCCTCTTTGCCAAGTAGATTGTAGGAAATGCTGATTAAAATGTCCATGGAATGCACCAGGCAAATTAAATTTCAGTCACAGCCACTTGGGCAGTTTTGGTGGGCAGACAGCTCCAGCCTGTGGTGCACCTGGGCTCGCTCTTTCCCAGTGGCTTCTCCCACAACCACCTGCCCCTCACGCACAGGTACCACAGTGATACTGCAGCAGTGATGCTGCGCCCGTGGCAGTCTGAGGAACACAGGTGAGATGAGGTTTGTGTGGAAAGGTGGTAGTGACTGCTCTAGTAAAGGATGTCTGTGGGGAAAAAAGCCAGACATCATTCCAGATAAGGGAGCAGTGTCCCTCTCCACTCCAGTTTTGACATTTCTCCCAGGGCACAAGCCCAGGAGATGAGGGTTGCTGCCATGTGCACCTTCCTGGGACTGGGCTGGCACCCCCAGTCTACCTCCCCCACCCTACTCGGTGTGCTGGCATACAAACAGCACTGCTGTCTTTGAACATTGCCTGCCAATCCCTTCCCCTCCAGACAGCCCACAGTGGACAGCTGAAACTCTCCCTTTGGGGCAGAATAGCTGGCAGTACAGCCAAAAGCCCGCCACAAACCAGGAGACAGAGCTAAGCCTGTGGGAGGCATTGGTCCTTGGGACTTCCCCTTTCCCACCTCTTCAGCTGCTTGGACAAGCCCCTGAAATCCCCTCCCACAGTTCATCATCCCCAGCTTTGGCTGGACACCCAGGTGCAGCTGTAAGTCCAGTAATGTTTCTTCGTAAGAAGCTGCTCTGACCTCCTTTCCATATCTCACTCCCCAGTCCTTTCTTGTGTGCTGGGGGAGAGTTTAGTATCTTTTTGTGTTCATTGCTGGCTTTGTTAAAACAGCTTGTCACCCTTCTGCCAGCAGGCTGGCAGCAGTTATCCCAGTGCCTTGCTTGTCACTAATCCCCTAAAGGAACGTTGACATTAGGAGGCTTTATCACCATCATTGATTCGTTTCCTTCTCTTTCCTGTCTCTCCTCAGCCTCCTTTGATTTAACTCCACGTTGTCAGCCAGAAGAGTCTCAGGCAGGCAAGCACAGACACAGGCCATGCTGTAACACAGTCACACAGCCATTTCCCTTCTCCTCCACAAGTTGGGTGCAGGGGGTGTGCCAGGCTTGGGCAGCTTCCGTGCTGTGCCTCCCTGTGTCCCTTCTCAACAGCTCCACTTAGGATATCTGCTTTTCAAGCTGTGCTTGGCTTTGAGGCAAAACAATAAAACCACTTAGTGAGGCAAAGGTATTTCTTACCTGCCTATATTGCAGTTTCCAAAGGTTCTTCATAGGCTGTGCTTGGGGAAAAAATGTTTGCATTTAGGTACACAAAATTATGTGGCCTGCACAAATAAAAGCAATGAGATTTGTCTTGCAGCGTAACAGTGAATGATGTAAAAAGTCACACTTACCAAATCCATGAAATGTTTGCTTATGGATTTTTTTTTCCAGGAAAAAAAGAGCCCTTTTGGTAGTGAATATAATGGGTACTTTGGTCTGGTTGTGATTCTGTTCATTTACAATTCCTCAACACACAGTTTTTTAAAAGTCAGAGTGACTTTATCCTGTGCTCTCAGATCACCTGAGGACAAACTTCAAGACATCTGCTCAAGTCAGTGGCTGTCCCTGCTTGTCCAGCCTTTTTATATATATTGGTTATTTCTTTTACTAACACCAAGCTGTTGCAGTACTGTTTATGTATATATATCATATGTACTCAAGGAGCAATGAATGTGTTCAGCAGTCCTTGTGGCCTATAACTGCTGCCATAGCCAGCCATGAGTTAAGACTTGGTTAACGGATGCTAATCTGTCAATTCTTGAACAATTCAGGAAATTAGTTATTGACATAATGGATAAATTATCTGAGTGTATCACAGCAACCCATACTTGAGGACACCTCTGTCTGCTAGGGTTGACCTCAATAATTAACAGCCTTACCCAATGCCCCAGAGGTGCTTTATAAGGCAGGAGGCTGAAGGTTAAATAGCTTCTGTGCATCAGATGTGCTCATTACACCAGTATGTCTATAATGGCTTTTCTGAAGCCACAGCAGCTTGTTAATTGATTGTTCTCATTTCACGGTCTTTCCAGGGGTCCCCTGTACTATTACAAAGCTGTGCCCTTGTCCTTGCCAGACTCCCTTTTCCTGTTCAGCCTGAGAACTAGCATCCCCTCTCCAAACAGGGCTTTCCATCCCTTTGCTTGCCCTTGGTCAGCTGTACAGTGCTGCTTGGGCACCCTCCATCCCACTCCTCTCCTCCACCTCAGCTCCTCCTTCTGTGAAACTCACAAGCTCGACAGCCAGCTGCCTCCTATTTAACCATCTGCCTCCACAGCATAGCATCCAGCCAGCCCTGCAGTTCTCCTCAGTTTGGTCCAGGGTTTATTTACCACAAAGTTTTCCAAAATGAGGCAGTGATGGTTAACCAAAACCTAAATGTCACAAGTGACTTGGTGTGGAAGAGGAACAAGGTTTGGAAGGAGAGCACAAACAACTGGTAAACCACCACTCATTGCTCACAGCCAGCATAGCTTCCTAAGGGGAAGGTCCCACTTGTCAAACTGCATTTTACAACAAGGGAACCAACCTAGCTGATCAAGGGAATCCCATTGAATCTTTTTGAATTTCAGTAAAGCTTTCAGTCGAGTCTCTCACAGTACTCTTTTGGACAAAACGTCCAGCACACAGCTGGGTAAACACATCATGCCATGGGTGAGAAACTGACTCATGGGTTGGGCACAAAGGGTAATAGGGAGTGGGGTGACACCAGGCAGATGAACCTGTTACTGATGGGATTCCACAGGGCTCCATCCTCGCCCCTGTGCTCTTCAACATCTTCATAAATGACTTGGATGCAGAATTTGAAGGGATACTGGGTAAGTTTGCCAATAATACTAAAGTGGGAGTAGCTGTTGAAACCTAAAGGGCAAGGAGGCCCTGCAGAGAGACCTCGATAAATCAGAGGACTGGGCAATCACCAACCCTGTGAGGTTCAACAAGGGAAAGTGCTGGATTCTGTTCCTAGGATGGGGCAACCCTGGATGTATGAACAAACTGGGGAATTAGAGGCTGGAAAGCGGTGCTGCGGAAAGGGGAAGGAGGAGGAGCAGACACTGATCTCTTCTCTCTGGTGACCAGTGGCAAGATCTAAGGGAATGGCCTGAAGTTGTACCAGGGAAGGGTTAGGTTGGATATTAGGAAAAGGTTTTTTCCCCAGAGGATGGTTGGGCACTGGAACAGGCTCCCCAGGGAAGTGGTCACAAGCCTGACAGAGGTCAAGAAGTGTTTGGACAATGCTCTCAAGTACAAGGCATGATTCTTGGGGTGGTGCTGTGCAGAGCAAGGAGCTGCACTTGGATGATCCTGAGGGCATCTTTCCAACTCAGCTTATTCTGTGATTCTGTGATTCTGTGATTCTGTGATTCTGTGATTCTGTGATTCTGTGATTCTGTGATTCTGTGACCTGCTTCTCTGATCAACTGCTACAGCTGGAAATAGAAAAACTTTCAGGGCTGAGAACAGCTTCACCAGCTCACTTGGAGCTGAGGTCGTTGAGCCATTAATGCCACAAGCTCCTGCCTACGTCCCCAGTAAGAAATGAACTTCAAAAGTCTCAGCCTTTGGATCAAAATCCTCCAAGGTATTTAGGTACTTGACTAGGGTGGAATATGAGTGCCTACAAAAGAGAAGCTGGACTCTAGTACCTCCTGTCTTTCAAACAGAAAGATGATTGAATTTTTGTTTTGCAGGGTAAGCAGAGGGTAAAATCAGGGGAAAGTGAGTTTCAG